>NC_140085.1:30420626-31802790 GCF_964237585.1 Gallinula chloropus | reverse complement strand
GAAAAGGGTGCATCAGGCAGAAGTCAGTTCGGCTCTGGAGTGAGCCAAAGGGGGAAAGTGCAAATAGGGTTGTCGGAACGTCTCTGCTTCTGCGGCAGAGGCAGCAGCGGGAAATGTCCTAAGCAAACACATTGCCACAACAATAGGCAATCTGCACGACCTTCTGCTGGCTCCAGCTGATGTCTGTGAAAATCAAATTAACCTTTGGCTTTTATGGGTCACAGCCTTTCAACTATTGTGTGGATCAACCTAAGGAACCGGATAGAAAAGGTGCTTTTTAACAGATTCAGAGCAGTAAAGCATCATAATCTCCAACCAAATAACTGACATGGAATAAATATGCTGACCTTTTGGAAATACAAGTATTGTGATTGAACATCTGTGTTTGCGATTTTTTCCATATAAAATATTTTATAAAAAATCAGTTACTTCTATGGTGCTGTAGCCCCATTTGAGAGGGATACATGCACCTCAAATACACTTGAGTAATGAGAGTAAATAATTAGCATGCCCTAGCCTAAAGCTGGTTATTGCCAATCATTTCTCTACTCAGCCACTGAAAACAAATCTCACTGTGGTGCAGAGGACTTCCCTTAACCCCATGTTTTTGGACTCCTTTCCCTTCCACTTGCTGCACCCTCCCTGAAGCCCTGCCTGCAGCGGGGAGATGCTGAGGGCTTGTTGCCCAAGGCCAGCACAACAGAGCTCTGCAAACCCCATGGCCTCCAAGGCTACAGTGCCATTTTGGTACTCCACAGCGGGTCCAAAAATTGTTGCCAACCTAAGGAAAACTGATTTTGGTCTCCCTGAAGATGAGAGTAAAATAACTCTGCTGCTGCTTGTTGCCTACCCCCAGCCGAGCACAGTGTGGGGTGAAGGTGGTGGGGCAGTTTTGGGGCTGCTCATTGCAGTGTTGATGCCTCCAGCCCTCAGACAACCATTTACCTGTGCCAAAACCAGGAACCATGGTCACAGCTATGCCTGCTTGTCCTTTGCACTTTGTGTTTGCAGTCTGTAATCCCAAACCAGAAAGCAGTTCCCTCCCTGGATGTCAGTATTGCGCCATTTGCACTGTTATAACAGGACTACTGAGCAGTCCCATGAAAAGACCCATGGTTAAGAAAAACCTGGTAATGTATCATCTATATTTATGTATTATTTAGTAATAAAGGGTTTGGGTGGGTGGGGAGCACTGTGAGATACACCCTTTACAGCTTACTAGAAACAACCTGGCTCAGGATAGACCCCTGTTTAAGCAGCAATCAGTGAGAGATGCGGGTCTGGAAGCCAGGGGTCAAAATGTTTGTTGGTGTGATAGGCAGGGTGAGAGCCTGCAGCTCAAGAGGAGACCAAAGAGAAGTGTTGACACTGCAAAGACAGCTACGGTGCTCCATTAAATCTGATGAAGCCTGAAATTCAAAGCTGGTAGGGAAGGCTTGTCCAAACTGCATAGGAAGCATTTAAAGATGCTGATAAGCAGGTATCGCTCTCACTCTGTTGGCAGCTACACCGATGTTGTGGGTTTTCAAGGATGAAGTTCTCTGAGGGAAGTTTCTCAGGAAGGTTTGACCTGTTGAGTGCTTTCACTCAAAAACAGCCGCTCCCTGAAGTCTGAGCAAACATGTTTAAGGAAAACAGTGCAAGCTCTGTGCTGCTCTGCTCCCCGGGTTGTTTTCCCGTGCTCCTCCCAGGGGATTCTGTGACATGGGATTATAGCTCACACGTACAATTACCGGTTTGTTCTACATGCCCTAAAGCCTTTCAGTGAGAGGGCTTTTTTTTGAAAAAGAGGACTGAAACTGGGTCTCTGGTGCTGCAGCATGCCAAGCTTGCTGCTCCTCTCTGGGAGCATACAGGGGGCTACCCAAGGGGAGCAGTGACCTTCTGCCTGGAGGTGTTTGCCCCCAGGTGTGTGTGTGGGGGGGTCTATTCCCTGAGCACAAACTTGCAAATGACCTGAGACCCATCTGAGGGTGGAAAGAGAGTGCCCCTATGAGGTCACAGGTCTCTACCCCTCCTGGGAAAGGAATGAGATGCTCAAGACATTGTGAGAAGTGCTTTGTGGGGGAACCAACTAACCCACAGGGAAAAATGGTTGAGTTTTTAAGATGGGGCAGCAGAGGGTTGAAGCAAGGTAGGAATAAAAGAGGTGTCTGGTGAGGTGGGAAAAGGCATCCAGGAATCATAAAGATAGTAATTCAGCAATACACATTATGATAGCTTGGGACTATTATCATAGTAATGCCATTATTACTTCCATAATAATGTTTCAGCGAGAATTCCAGTCACTGAAGTTTGGAAACTATTGATTTAATGAAAAAAGTGAATTTGGTAGGTCATAGTGAATGGTATTGTTGGAGACAATACTTTGTGATTTTATATCCATATATTAAGCATTTTTATGGAAACCTTGCTGCAGTAAATGTATAGCCATGGAAGCCACCTTGATGTTGTTATTCTGCACAACACAGCCATGAGACAGCTTCACGGAAACTACGGAAGTAGAACTTGGTCCCCACTGCTCCTGAAGCTGCCAAGGAAAGCAAGCCTGAATTTTAGAAAGTTCTTCCACTTGGCTTCAGTTGCAGACACCTTTTAGCTTCAGCCAAATTTGTGTGTGCTTAGCACTCTGAAAAGCAGGTACCATCGCATACCCAAGGCTGCATTTAGGATCTTGGCTTTGAGGTCTTGATTACAAAATAATTTTAATAAAAGTCCTGGTGATTGTAATTCATCAAAAATAGGGGGTCATATTGCTTGCCTTCAACACTTGTGTTGTTTCCTGTTGTTTCCTAACACACACATATCATCAATTTTATCTTGAGCACTGATTAGGAAAAATAAGCTTACTGTGTCATATCTGTAACAGTGCAAGTTCATCTTTACATGGCAGCTTGCCAGAATTTCTCCCCCATGTGAAATTAGTGATGTGCCAGCATTTTTAGAATTAGGAAAAAACATAATTATGTTTTCTGTCCATTTGTTTTGGTGATTATCGTTATAGCAAAGCAGCGAAGGGGTGTTGCAGTGTATGTAGGTTTAGTCTGGATAGCTCAGGTGGCAGCAGTGGCCACGGTGAGATGAAGTAACGCAGGTGTCAGCGTGACAGAGGTGCCAGAGGAAACATCCATCATTCTTGATAGTCTCCCCACAACCTGTGCCATTGCTTCTCCCTAGCTAAAGGGAGTAGCTAGGGCTACTCCAATGAAATCATAGGGCCCAGATGCAGAGCCAGCATGGGCTTTCTGTGGCAGAGAACATGAGATGCCAGCAGCTTGTGCTCCTCGGGCCTGTGGACATTTACCTTTTGTAGAAAAAAAAAAAACAATGCTCAATGCATTTTTCTATGACTCACCATGTTCTTCCTCTTCAGTCTCTTCCCAACACGTTCTCTTCACATCTATGTATCACATCTAGCTGGCTGCTGACAGAGTAGCTGCATATCTCGTTTAATGAAAGCTGGGTATGAGTTCAGAATGCTCTTAATCAAATATAGATTAATTCCATTACAGCAACAACAACAAAATCTGTGCAGAAACCTGCTTCCTTTGCAACAGAGAGAAACTTTATGTGAGAATCTCCTTCAGGGTGGTGGATCTTTTTTCATGTAAATCTCCTCAGACTGCTGTTTCTTTTCCTCTAGCAGAAATAAAATTTTTAGAAAATTAAAAATATCTATAAGGCAAAATATTACCACGTTTTGCATTTCAACAAGTTGTTCTGGTTTCTTTCATAAATACCATTAATGCCAAAAAGGGAATTCTGCACTGACAGTCTGAAGCATCAATGTGATCATATGATTCACACCAAAATTCAATCTGAATAGCAGTGTTTTAATGTGGTATAAGGAAAAAAAGCTGCCCCGAGGCTGACAATTTCATCTTACCCTGTAGAAGCATCATAGGAGCTGTGCTATGCACATGCATTCATGTGCCTGCATACCTAGCCCATATAAAACACCTTCACAGAATCATGGACTGGTAGGGGTTGGAAGGGACCTCTGGAAATAAGCTAGTCCAACCCCTCTGCCCAAGCAGGACCACCTACAGCAGGTTACCCAGGATTGTGTCCAGGCAGGATATGAGTATCTCCAGAGAAGGAGACTCCACAGCCTCTCCGGGCAGCCTGTCCCAGTGCTCTGTCACCCTCAGAGTGAAGAAGTTTTTCCTTGTGTTGAGATGGAACTTCCTGTGTTCCAGTTTGAGCTTGTTGCCTCCTGTCCTGTCACTGGGTACCACTGACAAGAGTCTGGCCCCATCCTTTACATACCCGCCCTTTAGATATTTATAAGCATTGATGAGATCCCCTCTCACTCTCTCTTCTCCAGGCTAAACAGCCCCAGTGCTCTCAGCCTTTCCTCATACGAGAGATGCTACAGTCCCCTCACCATCATTCTAGTCCTCTGCTGGACTCTCTCCAGTAGTTCCCTGTGTGTTTTGAACTGAGGAGAGCAGAACTGGACACAGCCTTGCTGAAGTCAAGGTAGACAACCTCTACTGCTCTCCTTTCATCTACCTTCAACTTTTGTAGGTGGCATATGATGCACATGTAGGTTCAAGTGGAAGGATGAGATTTCCCATCTGGGTGGCACAGCTGAATCTCTGCAGGTCTGAAAGCGTGATCCCTGTGTGCACATGTCCTGCCCCTGCATGGCACAGCTGCCTTCCAGGCTGCCTGTGGCCTCTTACTGCTGTACCTGGGGGCAGGGCTGTCCCCCACTGCTGCTGCTTGCCAGACACCATGGGGATGGCCGTTCAGTCTATGAGCAACTGGATCAGTCAAGGCACCATTCTGGTGTGTGCTCTGTCTTGCAGAGAGCTTGCTCTTGTCCAGTGGGCCCAGTTCTCCTCTGGATGTGGTTTACATCCAGCGGTATGAGTGGATTGATGTGTGGGTGCACAAGCACAGAGCAGGTCAGAATCACGCACGACTTCTGATTTCCCCTGGTGTCGTTGCCAGTAAAGCAGTATGATTTGCAAGGGGAAGTTACCACAAGTGTGGGCTGTCCCAAAAAATCACAGCTGTTGCATTATGGGAAAGGTTGGGGCTGCTCCCAGCTCCTGGTAGCCCCTATCCATCTTCTTCCTTTGTGATTCACAGTTACAGCTGCGATGGCATCCCCCAGAGTAGAAAAGAGACAACTCAGCTGTAACTACAGAGACTTCTGAGATCAAAAGGTTTCTTGTAACTGTGTTTAGCCCTTGAATTCCCTGGACAACTGAATGCTAAACCATGCCCTGATGGGATGAAATAACTTGAAAGTCAGAGGACAGAGTACTGCCTCCTTGAGCACTGGCCAGGGTTTTGGTGGGCAGAGTGAGCTGTGCCATCTCATGATGTGGCACAAGGCTCAGCACAACTGACCTGTCCAGCCCTAGGAGTGCCCATCACAGCAGCCTCCAGGATGAACCTGGATGCCCACAGCCTGGCTGGGAGCAGCCTGTGCAGAAGGAAGGATCTCTGGCAGAGGCAGGGCGAGGGAGGTGCCGTGCCTCATACCACAGAGCGAGCTGCAGCACTGATTGAATGCCGGCCCCAATTTCACACGGTGCTTCGTGCTGATACACACACACACACAGGCTTAACCATTTTAAAAATGTGTGTCTCAGCCCTGTGCTGAGGTTGTAAAGAGCATTGTTAAATCCATATGCGTCTTCTGGCTCCCAGATTTTTATTTCTATGTTTTATCTGCTGGCATCCTTAGCGTGTTAAAAGTTGAGTTTAACCTTGTCAAAGGAGGACTGTTTCTATTTTAAATAGAAACATTTTGCACACAAGTCATATTGTGCTTGCAACATTTCTTTATGGGTAAATATTTGTGTTGGAATGTCTAAATGATAATGCAGAAACTGTCACGCGAGCCGAGGAAGAGTAACTTCTGTTCTGCAAGAGAGTTTAATGACATCCTCAGTGTCTTGTAACTCACACTGCTTTATGTCCAAGTCAATAGAAGGAATAGCAACAGTATACATTTGGTGACTAATTTAGCCTTTCTCTTTTATTTTTCACAAAAATGTTATAAGCACATCGTGATTTCTACAGATTCATCTGGTAAAGTCTCTTGGATTGTTTTATTGCCTTAGAGTGAATAGCAAGAGCTCTTGGGCTGAAACATCAGCTCCTCTCACTCCGCCAAGTAGCTGCCATCACTGAGGCGAGTCACACGCTGCCGTCACTATTCCTTGCCTGGGCGAGTGTGTAGTTAGCCTGCAGAGGTTTCTCTAAAACCTGACTTTCCTTCAATATGTCAGCATGCAGCTCCAAGTTCCATAGGCTTCTAGACCTGACTCAGGATTTTACCAGCAAAACAGGTTTTTAACCTTTAATAAGGTCCTGCAAAACGGCAATTTTTCATAAAAAATGATAAATTTGCAGACTTGTTACACTGAGAGGACTGAAATAAACCAAATTGCTTTGAGTTCACTTCATCTGAACCACAACTTCAGTGCTTCAGATCCTTGGAATAAATTCCCTTGTTATCATGCACCAGGGCATCCCTTCCCTTCTGCAGAATCCCATCACAAATCCTGGCTGCTCCATGACTGCACATACCCAAACCCATCTGCAGCTCTCAACTGAAATTCTCCGTGTGTTCCCTTCCCTTAAAAACTGGTCTCAATCTGATTTGGAACAAAAATATTGAATTATCTGAATTACCCCAGAGCTGTTTGCTCAGCTCTCCTTCCTGCAAATATCTACCCAATGAAACTGTAAATAAAATTAGCAGAAAGAGAAATAGCAGTGGGACAAGCATGACTTAGCAGATTGAAGAACATCAGTGACTATTTACAATGTTTTTCAACATTTTTCCTAAATCTGTTTTAATTTCTGCTGGGAACTGCTATACTCATACAGAAGGGCCACAGAAGTGGCCCAAAGTGATCTTTGCCCTGCAGACTAAACCTTGAGTTGAATGCAGCCTGGCAAAAATCCGACCACCACCTTTTGGTGATTATTAGGAAATGAAATATGTTTTCACAGAATCACAGAATTGTAGGGGTTGGAAAGGACCTCCAGAGATCATCGGGTCCAATCTCCCTGCCAAAGCAGGGTCCCTAGGACATATTGCACAGGTAGGCATCCAGACAGGTCTTGAATATCTCCAGAGCAGGAGACTCCACCACCTCCCTGGGCAGCCTGTCCCAGGGCTCTGTCACCCTCACTGTGAAAAAGTTCTTCTGCATGTTGGTGCAGAACTTCCTGTGCTCCAACTTGCAGCCATTGCCCCTTGTCCTGTCTCCACAGACATCTGAAAAGAGGCTGGCCATTTCCCCTGTGTCCCACACTTGAGATATTTATAAACATTAATAAGATCCCCTCTCAGTCTTCTTTTCTCAAGGCTGAACAGTCCCAGCTCACTCAGCCTTTCCTCGTAGTGGAGATGCTCCAGGCCCTTAATCACCTTTGTAGCCCTTTGCTAGACTCTCTCCAGGAGATCCCTGTCCTTTTTATACCAGGGAGCCCAGAACTGGACACAATACTCCAGGTGGGGCCTGACCAGGGCAGAGTAGAGGGGGAGGATCACCTCTCTGACCTGCTGGCCACTCTCCTCCTCATACACCCCAGGATCCCATTGGCTCTCTTAGCCACCAGGGCACACTGCTGGCTCATGGCCAATCTGTCATCTACCAGGACCCTCAGGTCCTTCTCTCAGCTCGTCTCCAGCAGGCCATGCCCCAGCCTGTACTGATACAAGTGGTTATTCCTTCCCAGGCGCAAGACTCTACTTTTCTTGAAGTGCTTCTCACATGTTCTTTTTAGCCATTGGGGTATGTTAGCAAACGCTACCATCCAACGAACATTTCCAACCAAAACAGATGCTTCTGCAACGTTAACTGTAAAAACTACTCGGAGCCATTATCTCTGCCTAAAGAGAGCGGTAACAAAGGAAAGTAGCAGCATCTTTCATGCAAACTCATCTTCATCCCTTTGAAATAAACAACTTAATGGGAAGGTTGCTCTGTTACACGTCTCCCTTTTGAATAGAGATACTGAATGCAGTCCCCATTATCTTGTCTCTCAGTACTCACCCTGAGAGGGAGGATACGTGACAGGTAGGGATAATACACGAGAGACGGATATTATTGCGTGGTCGCAATCCAGTACACCAAGGTCCTTACTTCAGCTGCGCCTTGATAACGGAGATACAGTGAATGATAAAGGAAAGAACAGTCCTTTTCCACCAATAACTCCATGAAAAAAACCACTGCATATTGCCACAGCGATAGCAATGTATCTGTGTGTTTTTATTTTTGTTCCGCAGAAAAAAGCTCTGTGTAAACAGCAGCCGTTAATAAAACAGGCCCTTTTCTCCTCCACGGAAACAGAGATTATGAAGCCAAGATTGTTCAGCTGATGAACCTGCTTCTGCGATCTGTTTCGGGTAACAAGATTACAGCAGTGCTGAGCCTAGGCCTCTGTGAAAGATATTAACGACTGGCTTCTGAAGAGAAATATGAAGTAAAAGGAGAGCTGCCCCAAAAAAAAGTGTAATTGTGCTCCACGGGAATTACAGGCAGTGGTGGGGGTGTCACAAACATTTTTGCTGCAGTGAAATGAAAACTGACTATTATGGGATGAGCGGGACTGAATTTTGTACTGAAAACATCACGCATTTATGTGTTTATTCAAACTGTGCTTTTCAGATGCCTTTATTAGGACTGTCTAAATCTCAATATTAGCTCCTTTTTTCAGTTGCTTCTCTCTGATAAACTTCCGCTGATTCAGCTGTGCTTTCTGTCCGATCTCTACCTCCTACTGAATTTTAATGTCAAGTGTGATTTCATAAAGTTCAGATGTAACTGAAAGGAATGCTGGTAAGAGGAGGCTGATTTCTCAATACCTGTTATTTTGGGTTTTTTTCCCACTGTAAAGTACTTGTAGCAACCCTCCAGTTCGGAGGAAGAATATGAGATTTGGCAAGGGACTTGGTCCTAGATTCCCTAAGCTTCTGTTATTTCTTTTTGGTGAAACCTACATGATTTAGAAAACCCAGAAACTCTAAAGCTCTGCAGCTTTCCCTGCTGAAAATTACAGCAGCCTTAGAGTTACTTTGCATTTAGGCTGAGAGACTGGATCTGCTCGCAGCCAGCCAGCCAGAAGATGTACCAACAACTCCATGTAGCATTCCCAGCACTCCCTGTTCTGCACCGCTCCATCAGGTATGTATCCTATAGCTATTGTATGTATTGCTCTGTCACAGTCCTACACAAAGCCCTGCAAGCCCAATCAGTGACTTGGCTGTTGCAGCAATGGAGGTCATTCACTTGCTTTTATGTCATTTGGCAGCGGTGAATCTTTCACTTGGCCTGCAAGTAAACTGCGCTGTCTGCCAGAGAAATAAGAGCACATGGGGAGAGCCAACAACTCGATAAGCATTTTGATTAACGAACGCTTGGAGTGGTGCAGTTAAAGACTTGACTCAAATTTTTTTACAGTTCTTATTGCTACTCAGTGGGCATGTGCTATCAGAGTCTGTAATTACACCCGAACCATTGGAAACGCTGAGAATAATCACCGTGAAGCAGTAAACGGGCACCTGCATCGTGCTGACAGCACGTCGTGCTGTGGTCATCATTTTTCCTTCTCTAATAATACCAAAATAATGATAATTGTAAGATCAAATGGGTCTAAATGATGAAGAAAGATGGGTTTGAAAGAATCTGCATTTCCTATGTCACATCAAACGTCTGACTCCTGGAGCGTGCTGTTTAACCAGCTTGTCTCTCTAGGTTTTAACCGGTAGCTAAATAACCACAAGAATTCTGGGGTCAAACCTGCCCAAAAATCATGAATCTAAGGTGCAAGTCTTACAGGTAAGGTGTATGAAAAGACCAACATTAAGAGAGAGTTAAGACCAGAAGGCAAAAACAGGCAGACAAAAAATCATAGGTCATTTTAAAAAGTAGCAGCGCTGAAGAAATATACTCTGTCCATCTCTGTAAGTGACACAGCTGGGCCTAAAATGCAGGACTACAGAGGACTATGGAGGGAAACAAGTACCTGATCTTCCCTCTCTTCATCTTCCAGAGGGGATCCAAAGAATTTTGGCCTGCAGATGCCTCATGCCTGCAGCCAGGATGTGCTGCTGAGAAGCCCACAAAGGGGAGAAGGCCTTTTGGACCAACCAGCAGGCATGGGGACATGTGGGCTTGATCTCAGAAAGGCAACAGTACGGAGCAGAACAGATAAAAATGTGAATTCTTGCCTAACTTTGTGAGAAATGGCCCTTCTCTGGTACCTCAGCTGCCTTTTTTTCTCAGTTGCATCTCCAAACATCATCTCAGCTGGGAATTCAGTGCACGTTTAGGATGTCTGAAGAGTGTTCCAGGACATGGTGTGCCACCTGGATCAAGGCCTGGTCTCAGGGCCTGGCGGTTGGCAAGCCCAGTGAGATGTTAGTTGTAAGTGACACAGCTCTGCCACTGTCAGCCATACATCAGACTGGATCCTTCTCAGAGGATCAGCCCCCAGATATTGAAGTGATCCCACCAGTTCCTCATAGTCTGCAATCCGCTGAACCCAACACAGAGGTCAAAGCTGGCGTGGTTCTCCACACCATTCTGTTAATTCTCTAGAGGTCTGCAGAGCTTTGTGGAAAAAAATACATTATAAGCACATAAGATTGCTTGTGCTGGTGACAGTCAGGTCAGCAGCAGAGTGGGATTTCTCAGCCTGCCCCTTCAGAGGTGGGAGCCATCACAGCATGGAGTTAAGAAGCTGAGGTTCCTCTCAGAACACATCCAGATGTTCATTGCAGGCAAGGAAATACAGACCACATGCTGGTGGGTCTTCCAACTATCACACTTGACCAGACCTTGATCAAGTGTTGTATGAGAAGTTTGAATGGGAAGCAGTGGCCACAGCATCTCCCAGCTCACTGTGTTTGAGGGGCTTTTCAGGAGACGTGACACAGGCACCTCCTCTGTGGGCAGAAGGGGGAAGAGAGTGCTCAGAGCTGTCATTGCTCTGAGCAGGGTCACTCTGAAGCCTGTGATTGTGCTTCTGGTTCAGGATGCCCAACTCGTGACAATGAAGGGAGGATGGCTTGTCTTGCATGGATAAGAGGAAAGGATGGGTGCCTGGTTGGTGGAAATGCAGATAAAGCAGGAGGAATGAAAGACTACAGGGTTCAGATGAGGGCACTTGGGTGCAAGAGATGGGGAAGAGTCCAGGAAGTAGGTAGAGATGTGGGGCTGGGGTCCTGATGAGACAAAGTAGATTGCCATGGGAGTAGCCAGGGAAACTGGCATTGACAAATTTGGTTTGGGAGGTTTCTCGTAGGCACTTACAACAGAAGGATGCTTTGCATATTGGTGAGCACCATTGCAGAAAGCTGAGGTTACTTAGCTGTCCTGTCAGTGATGTACCTAACAAAAATGCATACATGTGGCAATGTAGGGTAGTCTGGCAGTCCTGTACATTGCTTCCATACCAGGTGATAAACAAAGGTCATGTTTCTCTGGCAACAGAAAGAATTGTCATGAGCAGAGAAAAACTTGCTGCTAGAAGAGTTCAGATAAAAGAATGCAGAGCAGAGGGAAAGCCATGGACCCAGACTCCCTTCTACCTCCATGCTGGCCTGACGAGCACTTCTGGCATGACCAGCTCTCAAGGATCAGTGTGACACTTTCAAGAAAATACCTGAGCTCTGGGAGTCATGATGCCTCTTTCCAAACCAGGATGCCCTGCTCTAGCATCTTGGGCTTGAGAAGCAAGCAGCTGTGCTGCAGGGCTTCCCAGCCTCCTCTGTACTCCTGGCCTTGTAGGTAAAACACAACCTTCATGCAATAACCCTAGGACATTGTGATTCTTGTGGGAAGGAAAGCTATGGAGAAAGGACAGTGTTTATTCCTACATCCTCCAGCATCCTGGATCATTGGCCTTTTCTTGCTATATTCATACAAATAGTAACTTAAGGTGCTGATGCTTTCTGTTAATCCAGAGTTCCTCTGGAATACCTAGCTGAAGTCTTGCATCCAAGTGCTGTAGGAGTAGTGAATAATATGCCATTCATAGCTAGAGTGTTCTCATCTGGATAACATCAGCATTAACGATAAAAGGAAGTGGTGGGTCTTTGTAGCTGCTGAGGAACCACATGGGTGAGACTGCAAAGAAAGGATATTTCACTGCAGCAGAAACCCTTCTGCATTATTGTAATTATTTCCTCCAATAACTATTAGACAATTCTTTTCCTAGAGCTTTGTCCAAGTCCTCTGTATCCATGGAAGAGGGCTTGCCAAGTGTCAAATGGCTATTTCTAAGGCTCCGGAGATCTGTTACGTGGGAATAAACCTAAGAACAGCTTCACCTCATTCTTTCTATTCCATAAGGCCTCAAAGCTGCGGCAGGTGTGATGCTGAGGGCCTCACCAGGAGCATGTGCATACTGGGGTGCCATGGAAGGAGACGAGGGCCCGGTGACGCTGTGGGGAGCAGCGTATGCGCCTCGGCGCTTCAGTGACAATCTCTTGCACCACTCCGATGGATCCGTTCCCAGCGTTAATTTGCAATAATCACAATAACTTACACACAAGCCTTAATTAATGAAGATGTGGGTATTTATGGGACAGGGGATCTTGAAAATATAGGGTGTGCTTTCTGGTCTATTTCTGCCCCTGTACATTCTGGTGAAGCTCTGCTCATGACTCACCGCTCATTATGGTCTGCCAGCAGCGTGCAAAGGGAGAGATGTGCAGCAGAAGGGAGAGATGTGCAGCAGAATGATGTGTTTCTTACCCTCCTTATTTGCTTTTTATCAACAGCCTGATAGTCCTTTCCTGCAGCCTGGCAAACGGCTTCCGTATAAATTCAAATCCTCAAAAATGCTGATGCAAGGAAACACTTGAACATATGGCTCTTGTATATCAGTTTATCATTCCAGTGCTAACTGGTTGGGGGGGGGGGTGGCAGGAAGTGGAAAATCCCTTTCTGAGGGATCCCTTCCATCCCTGTGTGGACAGGAAGGGAGATTTGGACCCATCAATAGTAACACTGGGCCATCTCTGGCACCTATGAGCTGATGGTAAAAGGTACTGAGAGAAGCTGCTAACAGAAAGAATACTATGGGGTAAAGAGGTTTCCTTTCTCTATATAGTAAGGTATTTAACTTCCCAACCAGCATCCACGTTAAAGCACCACTGGGTCTGTGGTGTGTTCAGGTGCTGACTGCTATTCCTCACTGCCCAACCTGGTTGCTGGAGCTCTTTGAAATCTCTGGTATGGTAACTCCTGAAGTACACCTTTAGCTCTGTGTGCTATCTTCTGTGGCTGCTGCTTCCAAATGTGGGACAGGTACATCAGCTGCATCCCTCCTGCTGGGATCCCTCAGTGCAGTGCTGAGGTACACGTATGGTCAACATCTGGCCTGTATGATAGCATTCTGCATTGGTGTCCACCAACCCCTCAGTGCTCAGTAGTTGCTTTGGGAAAGAAATCTGTTTATAAGGGCAAGTGATGGATGGCAGCAGATCCTTTGGTCCACACAACAACACATGGCTACTTGGAATGAAGATCACTGAGTTGTGACTTCAGTTTCCCTTCATGTGGAAGCATAACCCTCCTTTGGAAGAATCAATCATTTCTCTTACATCCATGCAAAATTTTATAAAAGGATTTATGACTGATGGGGAAGAATCCAGGGATCTTTCTTTCTTGGTTTTAAGGCATTTGATGATGTTCTGGAGAAATTACTTTAGTTTAAATCTTATTAGTCAGGGGTAAAGTCTGCCACAAAAACCATGTCTTACACTTTGGGAACGAGAAGTAGATGTTAATGTACTTTTTTTTCAAATATTTGGAAGCAGAAGTGGAGTCCTAAGGACATCAACCAACTCTATCTTGTGGACCATTCAAACAGCACAGAGTGCTGAAGCACAGCAGCACAGGCAGAATGGAGGAGATGGCCAGGGCATTTCCCAAGGGAGAAGGATGGATGAACCTATGGATAAACCTTACATGGGAAGTGAACCAGGTTAAAGGGATGAGCCGTTGGGAGATAGGTTTGCTGCCAGTGAAGAGCTGGAAAGAGTGGGGACAGCAGCTACTCCAACACCTCTCCTCCCCGTTCACCCCTCTCTCAGCAGCAGAAGCCAGATGAGCTTTCCTGGGCTCTGCTTTCATCAGTCAGTGAAGAGAAGACAAGGCTTTTTGGCCACCCCTAATGTGCAAACGTCTACTTTTCTGATGCATAAAGCTGGCACAGGGAGGGTGGCTGGGTATGGGTATGTCTGCTCTGAACAATAGAAACACACTGAAATGATCCCAGGGAAGAAGTGTCTCGAGTTACTCATTTACAGCCTGCACACTTTTCATATCTGACAGGAGGACAAAGCACTGTAAAAATACCCTTAAGAATGTGAATCTCTGCTCTGATTTGCACTTAAAAGGCAACATCTGATTAGCGTCTGTGTTTTATTAACAGAAGCCTGGGAGGATGAAAGCTTCTCAGATATTACCTTTACTGTACCAGATATTTTTGATAGTATATCGTGGAAGAAAATGCCACATTTCATTAGTGTCTATCATTCATATACTGCAAAGGACTTGGCAGCATTTCACAAACCTGGTGGTAATTTTCAGCACCGCCCACTTTTCGGGTTCTGAAGATTCTTTCCCCAAAAATGCTTCTGATAACCTCTGTTTCAACCAGTGTTCATCAGTCTGTGAGGGGATGCGTGCTGTTGTACCCCAGCTGTGGGGCTGCCTTTGGTATAAGCAGCTGGACTGCTGTGTCAGCAGTTATCACACTGTTTCATTTTAATAGACTTGGTTACACAACACATTCTCCGACCTTCCAGCTGTGCCTAATGAAAATTCATCCTGACACTCGTTCCGGTCTCAGGTCTCAGCATCCCCCTTGCTCTGGGGTTACCTGGTTGGTTATTTTTCATTATTATTCTCCTTACAAGGAATCTCAGCACTGCATGTATAGGTAATGCCACATAAGGTTGAGGATAACCTTCCATCACCACAAGGTTTCTCCTCTGCAAGCCCTCACTGCGTGCTTCGTTTCATCTGCTCACCTCCCATTAGAAGGGGGAGCGAAACATTTGGTTCTTGAGGGGTCGAGCGCTTCGTTTCATGTGATGTGAAAGGCGTGATGTAACTGCATCAGCAGAGCAATGATTTACAGTGAATAACTTGTTTGGAAGTCTTGGGCTTTTTTTTCATGGGTTGTCTTTGAACAGATTGTAATTTTCTCGACTTTATTAATTATTCAAAATGTTAATGACTTTGGAGGATTGATTATGAGCGGTTTTATGTATTTGCTATGCAGTACTCCATTTCTAGGGCCATTACTTTGCTGTGTAGGTAGATCAAGGCTCATCATGTTTCCTCTGTTTCGTTGATGGTAGATGCTGAAAAATATCATGCTGATTTTGCTCAGAGAGTGAGTGTTCTAGGAGAGAGACCAGAAAAATTAGAACACTTTCCCCTAAAATCCTGGCTAGGTAAAAGGTTTTTGTCTAAGAATAATTTCTGAAATAAAGCATATTATTGCCAGATTTTTTTTTTTAATTTACTTATAAAATTTTAATTTCTTATGATAACTTAATTGAGTCTGTGCATGTAGTCCTGGTGGGAGTGTCCTACAGCTTAGGTCACCTTGGGCTCTGGTGAAAGGTATGTTCCTCCATACCAAGTGTTCTCAAAATGCAGTTGTCACCGGTTTGCAAATTTCTCTCAAGGTTTTTGTGGAGGTGAAGGTGACTGTAGGCAGCTCCCAATGCTGCCACCAGGTGCTTGGGAAGTTGGCTTTTCCTAACACTTGCTTTCTATTTTTATTGAAGTATGAAATGTTTTAGTTCACTTTAAATGAGGGTTTTGTGGGACAAAGACCTGGTTTCTTGAACAGCAAGTGGCTTAAAATAGATGTTCATCAAATAAACTTTTAAAGATGCTTGAATACTTGATGGGGAAACATGACATAACACTTCCTTCGATCTGCTCGTGGTTGCTTTTGCTTTAAGGGTGATCAGTTGAGTTTTCTCATTTTTCTGATTCTACCACCCACACCACACCCCCTCCCCAATCCCACCAGGGGAGAGTGAGCAAGTGGCTGGGGGACTTAGTTGCTGGCTGGGGTTTAACTATGGCAACATGTTAAGCCATAAGTAGTGGAGGTTACAGACACTGCAGAGGACTGTCAGCTCATCACAGGAATGGGGCATAGGCTGCACTAGGATGTTATAGCTCCCTCCCATCTGCAGCTCTTTCCCAGTCCCTTCCATTATTTTTTTTGTCTAAAGGTACATTTTTTCCTTTATTTCTTTTCCTATAACCTTCCACGACCTGGAAGTTCAGTATGCTGGGTTTCAGCAGCTCAGGCTGCAACAAGCTTCTGCTTCCTAGGAACTGGTAGCACATTATGTGTCAGCTCACAAAGAAAGATAAGGGTTAGTTGGGTGGAAAATGAGCAGAGAAGCCATACACCTTAAGGTTCTCACAAGCAATAGAAATTAATCCATTTTAAACTCTATACATCATTTAAGCTTCTTGGCGCAGGGATTTGTCTCTAAGTCCCTGAAAAATATCATGTCATATCCATTCTACTCTACAAAATGAGTAAAAACCATTATCCACAAAGCTTGGCAGGCCTGCCAGCAATCTATGTGGCACCTACATTTGGTCTGCGTTGAAACCTCAGTAAACCCCACCTAGCTCTGCACAGCAGGCACTGAAATGAAAACTCATCCTTAGCTAACAGTGCTCTGTCACTTCCTTGGCTGCACTTTCGAAACAGGCTGAGTTGGGTATGGTTTATCGCAACAAAATATGGAATTCATCTAATTCTCTTCAAACTTAACGACTTCCAAATTGAAGCATCTGCACATGAGCTAAGGCCATGATGCAGTTGCTTGACTACACGTTTCTGGAGCAGTCAGACTTGCTCAGCCGTTGTTACCTGAACCACCCACTCATGCAGGTTGGGCAGCCCTGACCCGTGGGAGTGGTAGGGCAAAGCCAGGTGGGATGGCCTAGTGCATCAGTCCCATTTGATGCCAGTGTTTAAGCAACTGCAGGGATGTAAGTTCCCACTTCAGTCAGCGGACCTTTCTTCAGTGCAGAGGCAAGAAGGCCTAGAGAGCAATTCAGTTACCCTCAAGTGGACACCTAGGTGCTTGGATCATTTTTTTCTCATCTTGCCATCATCCTTTTTAAAACCTGTCCAGGACCTCTCCCTTGAACACCAGAGCTGGACTGTACCTGGCCAGAGGGTTGTGAATCAGTCTGGGACATGCAGAACATCTTCCAGCTCTCTCAGGCCTACCGTATTCACCAAGTTTGTCTGGACCACAGCTTTCTAGCTACAATCACCAGGGGGTTACTAGAAATGTGCAGATTTGGCCATTGCTATTGCAACACACCATTAGGATGCGTGTTGCTCTCTTGCCACACACGGAATAAGGCAAGTGAGCAAGAAGATGAAGTGTACAAGTACAAGCATGTACAGGTGATTATGGCATGCAAAGATCATAGGGGAAACAGTCGTTTCTGTTGCCATTAGACCTGTCTAGTAATTTCCATTTCCTTTCTTACACATGCCTCTAGAACTGAAGTTTATATGAGTTAAATCGCTGTTTGCCAGTTCTGGAACAGGCTCTCTATTGACTTCCCACGCTGTAAAACCCTGCTGCTTCTGTGCACGTACGTCTGGGCCAACTGGAGGTCAACAACTACTTCCTAAGGAAGAACGGGATGGATGGGTTTTCTTTTCTTCTCTTGAAATACCTGGCAAAGTTCTCTTTCTGAACCTCACAGAAAAGTGCAGCAACGGGAAAACCACACTGATAATAGACTCATAAATTCACAGAGAAGAGCCAGGATTAATGTCTCTCTGTTTCCAATACAGGGAACACACACAGGGCCAGCCGGGCCAGTTTCTAGAAAGCACTGAAGTATCAGCAGAGGCTGATTCTTTGTCACACACTTTTAATGTGACAAGGTCCTCAAATGTATTTTTATAGCTTCCTTCCTGATATGCTCCCAGAGATAAGTACTTTCTTGAAGTAAATGTCAGGCCAGAACTCGCTGGAAGAAAGCTTCTACTTACACTGTGTCAAAGAAGCTACAGAATTTGTCCACGATTCCTTTGTTGAGCCACCACAGCTCATAAAACCCCAAACTCAGTAACATTCCTAACTGATGCACTCCTGGTTACCCTGCACCTGGAATGAAGAAATCAGAAGACGTGGATACAGAGTAATACTCAGTCATCTGCTTGATCAGCGACTTCACTAAAGAGAGGAAGATTTTTAAACTGTGAAAGGATTTTTCTTTGTTTCACATGGGAAAATATTTTGTTTCACTTATTTTTCTGAGTTTTCCTAACACAAGTCTGCTGTGTACCCAACTTCCCATTCATGCTCACAGCATTAAACAGACAGGATTTTTTGATCCCAACCCTTCTGATACATTAAAAATGTTGTTCTTGCAACAGTAATACTCAGGGGAGGCACTTTGTAAGTAGTTTGCTATTTGATTTATCTTGGGGAATGAGGAATAATGCATAACAAGGAGTGTTTGGGAAATAGCAGAAAACAGTAGATCCTGCAAAATCACCCCAACTCTAGAGCTGCCACCTGTCTTTCTACACCCTTTGGTGCAGTTCTGCTTGCATTTCCACTAGACTTACACCGTATGGTGCATGAATGACATCAGAGGTCAACAACTGAATCTGTGGCTTTGATGGGGCAAATGCCTGTGGGTAAGGTACGTTTTGCTGGAGCTCCTGGAGGGAGCATTGGCTAGAGTCTGCTCCTCTGTCATGGTCAGAGAGACTCCAGCAGCCTGCTGGGATGCTGCTTTGGGATCACCCAGGCTGCTCCTTAGGTCTTTGACACTGCCATAAGCAAACAGTAAGGATGACTTGCTTACAAACACACTGTTTTCACTGTTTTTTAAGTACTAAATGCCTTGTATCACTAGCCAAAGGGCACAAAGACCATTGACACTGATGGGAAGACTCACTGACTTTGGCAGGCTTTGGATAAGACTGAATGAAGAGGGATGTTGGATCAGTGGTCATTAAGGGAAGGTAAGAAAGAAACTGCTTTAAAAGAAACCTTACTTTATAGCTTACATCTCTACTGAGGTTATCTTACCAAAAGCATCAACAGCTGAGAGTTAGCATGAAGACTTTTTCACATGGAGTTAACATTGTGAAGTTTGCTTAGGAAAATAAGAGATAGTCTGGGAAAAATACCCCTACCTGGAATTAGGGGAATGTAAGTGGAGCAAGTCCCTGCAAATGAGAAAGTTTAGCACATTCTGGTTACACTGAAAGTGAAAACCAGCCCACTTCCCACTTCTCAGGAGGGACACTAAATACACATTTGGAAACATCCACGTAACACAATCTACCTCGTTAAAAACAACCGAACTGCTGCCATCTTTCTGAATCAATACAGAACTATTTTACCTTTTCCAGTGTCACCTTCAACATTGCCTAATACGGCATCATTAAATGCAAATGAGATTGTTAGGGAGAACACTCTGTTGTTTCTGGTAATGATCAGTTAGAAGGGGTGTTTGCGTGGAGAAACCAGAAGGTTGCTAATTACATCCCTGTAATGAATGAAACACACCTTGTAGAGAGTTAAGGGAGCCCAAAGATGAGCAGATTCCTGCTGTTTGCCTTGCCAAGACAGCAGCTGTGCAATATATAACCAGGGAGAAATTAATCAGAGATCAATTTGAAAAAAAAATACTAACAAGGTGTTAAGAACCTCCTGAAATCTGTAGAAGTGCTTTAAAAAAGAGATCTGAAAAACCTCTATAAAAGATATTTAACAGTTTCAGCATAGGAAGTGAGTACGTATAAGGGTACTTAAAGTCTTGGAGTTTAGGAACTGAGAAGAGCTGTCTTCTTTTCTCAGACCTTCCTTGTACTTTGCAATGACCTTAAAAAAAACCTCCATTTAGTATGTTGATCCTACATTAGTCAGTGAAAGTCAAAAGGACAGGCCAGCACCTTCTCATTTTTGAAGTGCTCCTTAAATATTATTTAGAAAGCCTGAGTGAAAATTAAGCAGCACCTTACATTATGCCCTTGCACAGAATGAATTTGCCCCGAGTCCATTGAAATACTTTGCTATTGGCAGGCAGAAATCATCAGAAGGATCACCATATAATTGCTACTCCTTTATGCTTGTTTATCAGCCAGGGGAGCCCATTCATTATATGGCTTAGGTTATAATTTTAACTCCTATGTTCCCCTCCAGAAAAGGCTGAGGTGTGTTCCTTTGTGGTGCAATGGTGAAACCAAAGCATTTGGAAAGGCTCTGGATTGAGGGAGATCCCACCCTGCCCCTTGCAGAGCCTCTCTGAAATGAAGTGGTTGCTACAGAAATACCTGCTGCCCTGACAGCTCCACAGGTCGTGTTGCACCTGCACATGGCTCTGTGCTTGGAGACATTAGTAGTTGGGGCCATGAAGTCCTTTGAGTGGGATCTGAGCCCTACCACTGCAGGCTTTTGACCACCATGCAGATTTTATGAAGTCAATCCACCCAGGGAAAATCAAGGAGTCCAAATTAGCTGCACATGTCATCAAATACATATCACAGCTTTTTTCAGCAGCTGTGTGAGATGACCCTCTAAAGCAACCTTGT
This sequence comes from Gallinula chloropus, assembly GCF_964237585.1. NCBI lineage: Eukaryota > Metazoa > Chordata > Aves > Gruiformes > Rallidae > Gallinula > Gallinula chloropus. The sequence continues at coordinate 31,782,177 of NC_140085.1, read as the reverse complement.
CTGTAGAGGAACGTCATTATAGCAGGAAGAGATGAAATTCAGCTCCCCTGGCTTCAATCATCTGAAAGCTAGATGCTGGCTGCAAGGGAGTTAGACAGGTATTCTCCAAAAATCAAAGCAGAGAGATGTGAGCCCTCCCATGACTGAGCGATTCACCCCGGTCTAAAGAAGGCATCTGAGGCAAATCAAATGAGTTGTCCCCTGGAGGGGCCTCTGTCTCTCCACTGATAAGAGGGAACCCAGGCAAGATGAGAAACTCCAAGTGACTAAAATTAAGTGATAGAAATCTTAGCTTTCATGGAGAAAGATTGTGTTTTAGTAGAAATCATTGAAGACATAACATAGACATACAGGGAAAATGGAATATAAAATACAAATGAGGAGAAATCAAGGATCTATCCACAGAGAAACAAGTATTAAGAAGCAATGTACTTAAAAGTCTCTTAATGAAAATCTTGAGCGTATGGGTCATTAAGTAAAGATTAAAGTGTGCAAATAAGGAGTACATGTATGTACACTATTCATCTACACAGGTTTTCAGTACAATGGAAAAACATCTTGCTTCCAGCAGATTCTGCTGTGTTAGCATGCTCAGTGGCTGTCTGAAAGCCACCCATCCAGAGCATCCTTGTAGAGGTGGCTGTGGTGTTCCTGCTGTGCAGCCCCTCTCCCAGCTCTGGGGGCTCACACCACAGGGGGAGCATCTCAACCAGGCCTCATGTCAGCTCTGCCACTGCCTCAGCCCACGCACCATTCCCAGTTTGCCTGGGTGGTTAATTTGTGATCAGGCTCCCTCTGGCCAGGCTTTGCCAAGGGAAGTCTCTTCATGCCTATTGTCTCTGGCATTATTTGCTACTTATGGTTTCTCTTTACTCAAGTTCCTATTAGCATGACTTACTCCAGTCTAGGCTGTTACATCACATAACCTTCATGTAACCATTTCTGTGGAGACCTGTACAGTTCAATGCAATCTAGAGGCTATCAGCTATCCACAGATTAAATACGTGTTTATTATGTTTATATCACCTACTTATAGCTCTCTTAAATAATTAATTTTAACACTTTTTATGTAAAATTGCAAATAAGGCTACAGGTACTGCATTAGCATTTCATGAGAATTCTTTTTCTCTCCTGAGTGGGGAAACTCATTATAAAAGAAGAGTAAAACTCTGACACGCTCATTCAGAGGAAAATTTTTGGATGGCACACAGGTGATTAGATGTTGAATACTTGTTATTGTTAATTTGAATGGCTGGTTTCATTCCCTTGCTATCACACTACAAAATCACCCTTGACATGATCTTCTGTAATGTGCTGAGCATTATTTTATGGACTGTATTTCTAATTAATTTTGTCTGATGAGACAGACAGTGAAAAGAAAAAATGCCTCTTTCCCATGCATGATTCCTTCTAGATTTTCTTCTTGAGGTAATGTCTGCATTGTGATTTCTTTGTTGCTAGTTCAGGACATTAAAAATCAGCTAATGTAGCAATAGCTAAACACTAATAGGCCATTAAAAACAAATTTTCATGATGGAGAAAAAAAAAAGCATGTTTCAAATGCAAATATAAGTCAATTTTATATGCCCAAATTTTTGCTATCTGATGCCATTTGTATTAATAATTAATACCTATGTTTTATTGGGATATTATCAAGCTCAATAGATATCCAAACTTTCTTGGCTTCATATTACTTATTTTCCTTGCAAGCAGTGCAAGAGGCCAAAATAACACTGGCCATTGCTTTATCCTCCCCTACTGACTACCTGGCAAGGGGACGGACCCAACTGAGCAAAGATGCTGGCGGCACCACAAGTGATCCAGAAGAAAACAACCATCAAAACGTGTCCTGCTGTCCAAAGTCCTTAGAATGTGCATGACAATCAAATCATGTTTTCTCATATTTAAGGGTGCAGAGTAGTAGTCTCACTGCATTTATTCAAAGTGCAGGTAGGTGCACAACCATCCTGGGAAGCTGATAACCTTGTTAAGCTCACAAACCTCTGCAAGTGCAGAGGTATTGTCCTTGTGGTTCTGGTTCAAACTGCCTTTCTTGCTCCAGTATTCATCACAAAATGACAGAAACATAAGGGTAGAAGAGACCCAGGTGGCACGCAGCCACCCCCACTTGAGGCTGGAGTCCCTCACTGAGATGATCAGGTCCGCCATGGCTCCTGGGACAGAGGGTCTCACCCACCCCCAATCAGCCAGCCCCAGGTTTTGCTGTCTGCCTTGTGCCCCCTTGTTTCTGCTGCCTTCCCAAGAGGCTGCCAGCATCTCCTTTGTGTCTGCCAAATGAAGGTTATTCTGTGAGGTTGCCTCTAGCTGGGCATCAAGGTGTCAGTATGTGCTTTTCTAAAGAAATCTGTCCTTTTCTCTTTGAGTTTAAGAGTTATTTACTGGAAATAACTTCCCAACCAGAGATTTGGGAAAATCACTGAATCTCCTCTTGGTTGGGGGACTCTTGTTAAGTTACTCACACTTGTATATAATAAATAATGTGTATGGGTATAGCTGGTGGTTCCTCGGTCTTTGCTAGCCTTTCATCATCTCTTTTGTGGGGACTACACAAGGCAATAAAAGGCTAACTTGTTTATGACTAATTATATCTAAACCTTTTGGGAAGAAAAGTCCTTATTCTCCTTTCCAGTAAGGCTGAGGACCGTTGCAAAGCTCTAACCATACCAGGAGTTGTGTTACACTTGTCTTCATATACCAGAGAGTCCACTGAAATGAATGAGAATACTTTCTGTGCCTAAACTTACAAATGCACTGTGGTTTTATCAGATCTGGACCTGTGGCAGATATAGTTCAAGAGCTTATCTTTGAAGCTATTCATCTACACGGCAGATGAGGAAAAGAGAATGAGAGTAAATGGTGAAGATGATGTTTTCATGTCCTAAAACTCTCCAGATAATATCCTAATGAGGAATTTCGTCTGAGTTGTTGCAACTACATAATCTATTGCATTTTGCTTTGGTAGAGATAATCACAATAATACTACTTGCCTGTGGCAAAATGCAGGGACATGGTTTCCATCCGTCTTTCCCAGCTTGTTTCTACCAAAAAAAAAACAAAGAATACTTTAAAATTCCTTCTTTCAGATAGGAGTCCCTCACACAATTGAAGTCCTGGGCACATTTCCAGCTTTGCTCTTCTGATTTTGATCATTCAGTCACTCGCCTTCCCCAGGCTCGGGTGGATCTTTATCACAGGGAGTTATCAAAATATTTGATGTTAGTATTTAAGTGCCAGTATGTGCATACGTACCATGCAACTGGTAAGAGGCAGAGGGGATTTATATTTTTTTTTCTCACATAGAGGGTAAACAGGACACTGGAACAAAATTCTTGCTCCAGGCAATTTTTACTGTTAGATTTTGGTCAAAATCAAAACCAACTCTCAGTTCTGGTACTTGCCCACCTACAACACTCCTGGTCCTATGTGGGAGACAGGTCTGGCTCAGTGCTTGGAGGAAACACTGTTTTGAGGTGGGTTTGATGGAGCAGAATCAGGATCCCCACTTTTAGATCATTATGGACCTAAAAGCTTTGTCAAACAGATGCTTCAATTATTGTCTTCTCTAATTATTGCCTATACTTAATTGGAATGAACCCTAATGAGCCAATACTTAAATTTTAAATGACGTTCTGATAAATGTTCTCTCATCTTTGAAGTATCAGTGTAGCAGGCATATTGTTTGTGTCTGAAATAGGCCATTTTTATACATGTCACATTTGGGAAATAAATCTGCTCCTATGCCCCCTCAAGGCTGCATTAGATGATGTTAAGTGCTCTCAGTTTTCTGCTCCTTAAGATATTTTTAACTGGATGAGTCATTAGGTATTCTGGTCACTCCTCTTACAGATGCAGTTATGATTTTAACAGGGAAAATGTCAGTCCTGTGACAATCATTCTCATTACAGAGAACGTTTAAGTCGCTGCAGAAATACAGAAAGCAGCCCTGGCAGGTTACTTGAGAGGTCATGTAGTCCACCCCCTGCCCGAGGCAGGCTCAGGTCACCCCTGGCAGAGGTTGGTCTAAACCTGAGATCCCCCATGCCCACAACACGCAGCTCTCCCCCAGCAAACAGTCCTGGTGCTGAGTTATTCAAAACCTGTGTTGTTCAACAGAAATCTTCCATGTGGCACTTTTAAAGACTGTTTCTTCTCATCTTGCGAGCCACAGCCCGCAGAACCATTTTACCAATGTCAAAGCTGTTATCATATTTTTCCCCAGCTTTCTCTTGCCTGAGCAGCCCCGGTGCTCCCAGTCTCGCCTCCGGGATCGTGGAATCTCGGCCTTTGATCTTGCTGCTTCTGCCATTGTTTCTCTCAGTCTGACCCCATCTTTCTTGACGTAGAGCTGAGATGCTAGCAGTGACAAACAAGGGAGGATACATCTTCCATACCCCTCCTTCGTTTGTGCATCCTGCTGTGAAGTTGTATTTTCACAGCAATGTTACTGGCCTTATGAATGCTCTTATGCCCTCCAGAGCCTTCACTGAAAAGCAGTTGCTTAATCCACCATTTCCCCATATCCATAGAGTGAATTTTACTACCTAAACTGTTTATTTCAGATCACTTCAATTTTTTCCAAATAATTCTGATTTCCAGTCACGTCCCCCAGCTTGTATCCTGTACAAGACAGCTACGTTACCTAGTGTCCAAACCACTAAATACTGAATAATACCAGGCCCAGGGGAAATCCTGGCACAGATGTACTTGTCCTTTTCTCTAGAAGTATGGCTTTCCAGACAGTTGTACAACAATTTCACAGCGGTTTCAATAAAACTGTTTCCTTAACTTGCTTATGAGAGTCCCCTGGGAAGCAAAGTCAAAAGCAGTGCTGCAGCCAATATAAAGAAACCTGCTGCTTCTTCCCTCATTTCCTATCTATATAGGATATTAACCTTTTTTTGCCCTTGGCAGCAAACCACTTCTTTCCTTGCCTTCATGTTCTAGCAAATGTTCTTTCAAGAGATTTTTTTTTCCTGTTCTTTTTTCTTGTCACCTCCTGTGTTAATTCTATGCTTTGGCCTTTCTGATTTTGTCCTTGTAGGTTTGTGCTAGTCTTACATACATCTTTTTAGCAACTTGACCTACTTTCCACACTGAATAATTTTCAGGTCACCCAAAAGCTCCTGAGTTAGCAAAAGCGTTTCCTTACTATACTTCCTGTATCACCTTCATGTGAAATAATCTGTGCTCTCTTTTTGAAGCTGCCTTTGGAAGAATTTCCTTCTAAATTCCCTTTTTCCTCCTGCCTTGTTTCTCTCTGAATTCTCCAAGTTGAGAGACACTCCCTTTCTTGAAAGACTTTATTTTTACCTTCCCTCCCTCTCCTTCCTTCCTTCCTTCCTTCCTTCCTTCCTTCCTTCCTTCCTTCCTTCCTTCCTTCCTTCCTTCCTTCCTTCCTTCCTTCCTTCCTTCCTTCCTTCCTTCCTTCCTTCCTTCCTTCCTTCCTTCCTTCCTTCCTTCCTTCCTTCCTTCCTTCCTTCCTTCCTTCCTTCCTTCCTTCCTTCCTTCCTTCCTTCCTTCCCTCCTTCCTTCCTTCCCTCCTTCCTTCCTTCCCTCCTTCCTTCCTTCCCTCCTTCCTTCCTTCCCTCCTTCCTTCCTTCCCTCCTTCCTTCCTTCCCTCCTTCCTTCCTTCCCTCCTTCCTTCCTTCCCTCCTTCCTTCCTTCCCTCCTTCCTTCCTTCCCTCCTTCCTTCCTTCCCTCCTTCCTTCCTTCCCTCCTTCCTTCCTTCCCTCCTTCCTTCCTTCCCTCCTTCCTTCCTTCCCTCCTTCCTTCCTTCCCTCCTTCCTTCCTTCCCTCCTTCCTTCCTTCCCTCCTTCCTTCCTTCCCTCCTTCCTTCCTTCCCTCCTTCCTTCCTTCCCTCCTTCCTTCCTTCCCTCCTTCCTTCCTTCCCTCCTTCCTTCCTTCCTTCCTTCCTTCCTTCCTTCCTTCCTTCCTTCCTTCCTTCCTTCCTTCCTTCCTTCCTTCCTTCCTTCCTTCCTTCCTTCCTTCCTTCCTTCCTTCCTTCCTTCCTTCCTTCCTTCCTTCCTTCCTTCCTTCCTTCCTTCCTTCCCTTGCTAGATGCCAGGAACACCATTCTTTACAATCCCATGACAGAGTTTACCTCACTGGACCAACTCCTCTCCGCTCAGCAGAAACAAGATCCAAAGGAGCCTGATCTCCCTCTGAGGACCAGGTACCAATCTCCATTGCAGCAGGGCTGCTTCTCCTCCTCTTTTATGCTCAAAGACTTTCAGCAGCTCCGTTGCCTCCAGCTGTTGGCACTCACAACAGGCACATGCAACCACTATTCACACTTTGGAAACATCCCTCTTCATCTTCCCCTGCCCAAAATAAATCATAAATGTATCGTGTCCATTCACCTATCAAATCAGTTAAGTAATAATTCTGAGTGTGAATTGAAGTCTTCCAATTTGTTTTTCATGTTTGTGATGTTAGCATACAGACCTCCCAGGTAGTCATCCTACTATTTTCTTGTCCCTTTTCATTCCCAGGGGAACTGGTGCTGTCTTTGCAGGATGTGCATTGTCTACCTGCTCAGCCTGTGCCTGAAAACATTCTCACTTCTCTGTGTGAGACAGACTCTCTCTCTCTTCAAGTGCTATGGCCTCCTCTCCAGGAAGCTGCAGTTGTTGCTGGGCCCTGCCTCCTGACTATGCCATCCACTCCAAATGCTGGCTCAATCAGTTTTCCAGGGGGCTCATTTAGTGGGAGGGGTTTTCTGACAGCTCCCATCCAGGCTTTTGGCCAGCACTGTACCTTCTGGGCTGTCGGGTTAAATCTGCAAACTGATGTCTCCATCACCTTCAGCCTCTCTCCTTGGCTGGCTGCCAGTTTTAGACTAACAAGTATGACTGTCCTCAAACCTTGCTAGTGACGATTCCTCAGTCAATACCAAGGCAGAGCCTGGAGCATTATGCACATTGTGCAGAAGAACCTTATTAAAATACAACACAAGAACACCATAACCACACTGTACCCTTCCCAGCTTTCATTAACACAAGAGTGGTTTCTTGCCAAAGGTCATGTCACCTTAGGATTTTTATAGCAGGGGACACTTCTATGTCCCTGATTCAGCAGGATGTCTAACTCTAAACACAAATCATCCCAGCTGAGCTACCAGAGTCAGAAATGAATTCCCAAATGGTGAAAGGATGACCACTGGTCATCTTGAGTTGAGACAAAGGGCCGCGTGTAGATTTACTTTTATAAAAAATAATCTGTGCTACCAAATACCCTGAAAGTCATACATGAGAACAAAACTGCTCTTATTAACAGTCTGAATTTCATTCTAACCTCCAAAGTATCAAACAGTTTTCTCTTGACCCTGTTTCTGAAAGCCTGAGAATATGTGAGAACCCCAAATGTTGTTAAAAGCTGAGAAAGTCCTTATAATTGCAGAGAGAAACTTGGAAATTTGTACCTTCAGAGTTCAGCAGCAAAAGAGCAAAATGAAAGAGCTGTGATTTGTCTGTCTTTTTTTTTTTCTATCTTAATTTTTTAACCTTGTTATTTAAAAGTGATCTCTGTGACTAATGATTTTGAACTGTTGGACCTGTCACAAGTACATGTGGAAAATGATTGAGGACTGAGGACTGAGACTACTAGCAGAAGTGGTCCATTGTGACATTTTCTTACCTAGCACTCTGCCACATAAAAGGCATGAACCTGATGTGTGGTTGAGTGACACCCTCCTGTTGAGTCATGAGGTTCAGAAAGGACCCCCTTGCTTTCTAAATTTCTTCTCATAGAGGAGCCTAGGTGCAGATAGGTCCAGCCTTAGTCCCAGACTTGGCTAACATTTTGTATCTAAAGGATTATATATATAACCACATATGAGAGTCAATGTTTGCCTGTCAGAGCCCCTAAAGGACTTTAACTGAGACAAACCTGCAAAGTTAAAACTAATACAATGTTTATTAAAGTTACAGATATAAAAAGTATGGGATTGCCATTGATAAATGCACTTACTGCAGTAGAGCTAATATATGACTATGATCATAATTAAAATTCTAGCAAAATACTATACTGGGTAATCTCACTGAAAAAGACAAAATCAAAATTGCTTACTGAGAAGGTGTCCCTCTCTTGGGTGGAGGAGAAAGAGCACAGCCCATTGACTGCCTCTTCGGGGTCTTCAATTTATTCTCTCTCCCCAGGGGTAACTTCCTCAACACTATTTATGCCCTAATCTTAGCAGTTCCCTCACAGGGATAGCCATTTAACATGATTTGGGTGTAGAGTCAAGTACTATAGTCATATATGTTTAGCATGTACTGGTCTTTGCTCATTAGCGTATTTAGGGGTGTCAACTTTAATACTCATTTGCAGTTAATGAAGCAAAAGGTTTCACTCCAGGCACCACGGCCTTCAACCTTCTGTGTAGAAACCATCCACCTGTTTATCCCGCACTCTCTAGCCAAAACAGGGCTGTCCAGCTGCCCTAGGACTCCCTCCTTCAGCTGCTTCTCACACCAACCTTGCAGACCTCCATCCACAATATTTGCATGAGAGATAAGTGGACACCTGTGTTTTTAACCTCTTAGGTGCAATTCCCACACTGCCTGAGACAAATAGAGAAAAGACATGAGAGCACTGATTAGCCTAGCCAAATGTCAGTGTTGTGGAGCCAAAATCGTCTTGGTGGCCACTTACTGATCAGCTGGCTATGAAAGCAGAATCCCTCAGCGGGGGTTTAATGTTATGAGCAGAAGTAACTCAGATTAGTCACAGAGCTGAACTGGGACTATCATTATACCATGTATCCTGCAGAAAAGCATTTCTCATCATTATCCATCGTCATCCTCATTCTCACTTGGAAAGTATTAGGCTACTACATCAAGTTATTTAGATTGTTAAGTCAAATAAAAAAGAGGCATTTTTATTGCTGCCTTGGCCACTGGTATTTTATGAGCCAGTAGCAGTTTTCTCATAACTTAATCATAGCAAAAGCCATGCTCAGGGGGAAATCCACTATATTGAAGTGAAAGAAAAGGACCCTGTCGTGTTCCTAAATTTCCCCATGTCCTAGAAATCTCCTCAGGGAAGGGCTATTACAGTAATGCATTATCCCAGTCTTTCAAAATAAGGATTACCTAGCTACAATTTAAGCGTGAATTTTAAGTAATTTTAACTTTGTTCTTTGCTTCAGTACAATAAAATAACTCCTGGAGATGTTCATTTGCTCTTTCCTCTGCACGAGGAAAGCTTCTGGGGCAATATGGAGGTGTACAGTACTTTAAATTAGGTTTCACTTTCTGAGGAGAGAAGAGGAACCAGTAAATAGGCAGAGGGGCTTCACTTTTGTTTCAGCAATGACAGACATGACCCTCACAAGCAAATCAGCAATCCATGAGCTCTATCTGGAGCTCTGAGGCCTGGGCGCCTGCAAGACAAACACTACCACCACCTGTTGCTTCAGGGGAGGACTGTGGATGTTGAGGAAGACTAATTTGTTCATGTTTTTATGGGTTGCTTGTTGTTCCCAGTGGAAACCAGCACAAGAAAGAAAGAGGAACTGCTTGGTCTTTTCCATCTCTGCCCTGCTCGGCTGGAAGAAGAAGACCATGTAGCATGAGGAGCAGCACAGTCTCTCCTAATGAACAGAGAAGAGCAGAGCAGATTGCAAAGAGAAATCCTGGGAGAAATTGCTTCTTCCAAGCAGATTGAGCCGAGGAGTCCCTTGGGTACCCTGGCACATGACAGTTCAGCTCAGAGCTGGGCACAGCTAGTACACAAAATCACAAAAATCTCAGCAGTTGTTTACGTGGGATGATAATAATAGAAAATGCTCACAATAAAGTCGTAGCTTTTACTGTGACTTAGCAACTCAGTACAAGGAGAAACACCGGCTCAGTGTGACAACCAGGCCTCCCAAAAATGACTGCTCTGTATTGTAGTATTAGCCCAGCTTTCCCACAGCCTGGGATTCCTCTTGTGAACAAAGCATGCTAATTCTTACCTCGTCACTGGCTTTACAATGCTCTGTCCCTGCTGACAGTGGAGTTATCTCTTGCAGCTTTTGGCACTAACGTCCAGGTTTGGGTACAGCACCTGCTCTGGCAGCAGCCGAATCTCACCACTACCCACGCACATAAGAAGGTTACAAAACCACCTCCTGCTACTGGGTGATTTTTGCTTTGGCCAAAGCAAATGGGCCAAAGGACAGGTTCCAACAACTGAGGTTATTCACCAAAAATTGAGATTTGCCATCTAGCCTGCCTCTTTGTCATCTACCGAGCTTTTTTTAACTGTTTCTATGGGCAAGGCAAATTGTAGGCCTGTTTATGGCATGGACCTGATGGCCCCTTGTGTCTGTGCTAAGCAGCTGTATCAGTGTGGGTACCAAAGACTGATGTTAAGATTGCCAGACAGATACATAAGGACAGAACTGAGATGGGCTCTTTTTTGGAAAGATACAGAGGCAAAACACTGGCAGTCAAAACTGTTACCACCTGGCAAAACAAGCTCTGAACAGCTGTACAGGCTGCTACTGAGCACTATGAAATGGTTAATACCAACTCAGATTTCGATTCATGTTTTTAAAGATTGCTAGCATGCACCATTCAGAAACACAGGATCATTTAGTGTGGTGATTAGCAAGTTGCTGCTGGGTTAGAGTTTCATGTTTAACCTTTCAAACAGTTTTGTTAAGTACAGGGAAGCAGATGGAGAGATTTTTCTTACACAGGGGAAGGATGCTTTTTCCATATATTAATGAGAAAATAGAATTCTCACTACAGTATTTCTGTTACCTCAACATGCCGTAGCTGACCTCCCTAGCCAAGGCTACATGAACTAAGTGGTTTCTTTGGTCCGCTTGAATTTAAAGCTGAAATAGGAACACCTTTCTCCATCCTCATTTATGGTGAGGGCAGGGATATCAGAATGACCACGGCGGGGAGTGGACAGCAATGTGCCACTTGCTGGGGGCACAGCTGGTGCAGGCGAGCGTGACACAGATGCTGTAATTGAGCACCGCTGACCTCCTGGCCTTACCTCCCCCAGCAGCACCTGCAGAGGCAGAGAGGTGAAGCTGCTGCATCCAGACAAACAAGCACAAAGTCTGTGGGGAAAAATACCAATCCCCCCCCCCCCCCCCCCGGGATCCTAAATTTAGTGTTTCTAAATAAAAAGGATTTATACCCTGGTGCCTTTTTTTCTTCCCTAAGATGTAGCTCTTAACAGATGGCGATGAACAGTTTGGAATTAAACTGTAGCCTGCTGCATCTCTAGACCCATCTTTATAGCGCTTCACACTGGGCCACATCCTCACGACTCGCGCTTACTGGGAGGTAATTTTTAGGTGCCTAAGTAATTATTGCCAAAATGTGATTTCAGCTACAGACGCTGTTTCTTCAACGCCGTGAGATGTCCGCTATTCCACGAGATTGCTCATTGGTGAGAAGTGAGTGACTAGAGCTCAGAAGCATCAGACCAGGTTCAGGTTTGCAGTTTGCCTTATAGACAATGAAAAAGTGTTTCAGGAGTGGCATGCCTGGCACACATTTCATTAGCAGAATGGGTAAAACACTTGAAAATTAATTGCCGAGAGCAAAATGCCTATGAGAGGCTAACGACCCCTCAAGGTGAGCCCATGATGTGAGCCAGGAGGTCATAGCTTGCCTTTGCCATGGGCAGCTGTTGTCACCAGAAGGACTCGGATGTTACTGTTTATGAGCATCTTCAGTTTTCTCTCCTGTGCCCTGACTGCTGCATTGAACTGCACCAAAGCAATTAATTTTACTGAAATAATACCTCTGCTGTATTAGTTTCAGGAAGCAGATGAATAAGATTCTTCCTTTTGATTCTGAAAACCAGAAACAATGCTTGGTTACCCTTTGAATGGCACTTAACATTCTGATGGCATGTTAAATTAGAGCTCTTACTCAAGTGTAAGGATGCTTTCACTTTACATTTGGGTTAATATGATTTGTCTAGCTACTCAGGCTCCCATTCAATTACTGTAGCATTTTAGGTAGCCGGTTTGTCCCAGGCAGCTGCCTACAGATGTCTGAGCTGAGCGGTGCATGCGGGGAGGAAGCATCCCTTTGGTCAGGCTGCAGAGGTATCTGCTTTTGGAGGCAGTGCGTGCATGCTCATGCTTACTGTCCCTGTGGTCCATGTGACAAATAGTTCATTCCCTGGGACGAGGGATTTTTTTCATTAGATACCTTTCAAATAGCACTTATTGGCCATAATGCCCCTAAATGGTTGAAGATTTGCCAGGGCATCAGCTATGTGCTGGTTACAGAGCGTTTGTTTCCCCATGGCAAGGGGAGTCCAAGGGATGAGACACAGCTGCATCTGCTGAAGCTGCAGCTTGAGTAAGGACAAACTTAACTTGATTCCAGATGAGCTCAGGGGTACTGTCCATAGGGAGAACAGATGAGTGCTTGGCACTGCTGTGCAGACCCCCAGTCCCTCCAGTGCTGCTGGAGACAGATGCTTCTACAGCCACCAAACCACCTGAAACCATCTCTCCAGGAGCATGGATGTGGAGCTTTAAACCCAGCCTTCAGCTGTAGCACTGGATGCTGCAACAGTCACACAACAGGCTTGCAAACCTGCCCTGAATTTTGCAGGTGAGTTTTGATCCCCTCACTTGGTCCTGTTCCTGAACAGTGCAACCAGGTCCTCATCCTGCCTTGGGCATACTGCAAAGCTCAGAGTCATTCTTTAATACTTTGCTGTGAAAGTAGCTATGTTTCCTATGATTGTCCTCTAAAAACCGAGGAGAACAGACTCTTGCGTTTCTTCTGCCCAAACTAGCAAAAGCTGCTTGTGGTAATTGACAGACTTTGCCTAACAGCCAAAGGAGAAACGCTAACAATTCTGTATCTCAAGTTAAGTGGAAAAAATCAGGGAGGTTTGGGGCAGCCGGTAATTCTTCTCATGGAAGAAAACGCTACTGAAAGTATCCAATTTAGGGAAGAAAAGAGACAGAATAAGGAACAGCAAATTCTCTCCCTCTCCCTCACAGCAAAACCCTGGAGTTAGAGAAGGGATTTCTGCCAGATATATATATAACAAGATCTGTGCAAGGCTGTAATTCACAGGTCCTTTAAACAAAATATTTCCCTCTCATGTCTTTATTTATAACTAGACAGAGACACATCAAGTGGCACGAAACATGTATTCCCTTCGTTTGGGACTGTTTTCTCTTTTTTTGCATTGCTCAATGACAGTGATTGATGGATAATGAGGAAGCTTGTTCTGGGCCAACAATTAAACAAACACAAGTTGCATTTTCAAGAGAAAAGATGGCAGGAAGAAAATCAGCTGGAGCTCTCCAGAAAAAAAAATAATAGAGCAACTGAGTGATAACCCCTTGTTAAGCTTATCCAGAGATGTATCAGGGAAATAACTAAAGTTCAAAAGAAATACCATTCATAAGGAAAATATGTATCTTATCAGGATGGTTCATCAGCTTAAAAATGATCAGTAAGCATTTGAAATTTCAGATTATGAAATGTTGAAAATTAAAGCTGCATTTTCCCCACCAGGATGTCAAATGCTGGCCCTCAGAGGCCTGACTCATTAGATAATTACTCAGACCAGTCAGTTTCAGGAAAACTGTGAGCATGAAATAAGCTTGGAGCTCAGCTGAGGCATCAGCTGTTATTGGAGTATGACTTTTGGTTTGATTTCTCAGAAACTCACTAGATTCAGTAAGAAGTCAGTGGCCTCCTCCTTCACAGCTTTCATTATGCTCCCAGTTGGCACCAAGTAATAAATGATTATGAATATGCTTTCTGATCTCTTCAAAATCCTTTTGTTGGTTATAATGCGTGCTGGGAGCCTGTCTTTGGGAACCCAAACCTACTGCAAGGAAGCAGAGCAGTGACAGGCTCTGACATGCTCTCTTTGCTAATGGCATTTTTGGGTTGTTATTGTTCAGTTGCATGGAATAAAAATAATATACATACTAAGGGACTGCAAAAAAGAAAACATTTTATATGGCAAAAGGAGAGACAGTTGTCCATCTGAACTGTCTTGCCAGCTCTTATTATGCCAGTGTTGGTTTATTAGTTAGCTTCTACAGCCGGCCTAGAGTTCTGGCTCAGCAGCCAGCTTGCACTTGCTGCTGACACTGAAGCAACACAGGGGACCTGGACTGTTACAAAGGTGTAGCAACACTCTAGAAAATCCCCAACAAATAAGAGATAGGCTTTAGCGCTTTGGAAAATTCTACAAAACCAGGTTCCTTAGTTTCTGAGTGATTCTGTTTTCTACAGGTATATAGAAAAGGGGATCGGTGGTGTGGACTAACCAGGGTAAGAGTTTAGTCCAGCTATCTCCTGACCTTTGAGACTCTGAGTCTGCAAATGCTCAATTCCAGACACAACTTCTATTTGGGCAGTTTAGATACCTGCAAACACAATAACCATCAAGACAAAAGACTGTAAACTCTTTGGCAACATGTTTCAGGCTCTCTATACAATTAAGTTGGAAAGGTCTCTCTGCCTCAGCCTTTTAGGCAGCACGTGATGCTCTAGTGAATCTGCGGGGGCAAACTGTGCTGCCTAATGGTTGGTTCACAGATCCCTGGAAAGTGTGGGCCCACATCTTCTTTGGGGTGCACTCAGTATATGTGGATGGGCAAAATGTGCCCCCTACCTCAAATAAATAACTTCTGAAATTTCCAACCTGCCTATAACTTGGAGAAAACACAGCACTCTTCTTCTTCCACCCAGCCTGCAGGTATGTACTGAACTGCTCTGAAAACAAGACCTAGCTATGGATGTTTATTCTGCTCCCTCTTCCCTCCCTTCCTGGAAAGCACACTGAAAGAAGGACATTCAAAAATAAGAGTTTAAGGAAATTAAAAAATAATAATAGTAAAAAAAGCTGCACTGAATTAAACACCTCTGTGTGATATTTATAAAACTGGAAATGGTGAAAGACAATGGTTAGCCACACACAGACACAAGCCCACATAGAGACACAAAAACACACACATATAGCAATTATCTTAAAATTCAGGAAGACCCTTCCCCAGTGTTACCCTACACTATGCTGAAAACAGCGTGATGTTACTGCTGCTCAGAAGCTGAAGAGCAGGCAGCTTGTCTTCCTCTCAGTGCCAGTTGCACCAGCTGTGCAAGTGGGCTTTCTGTAATCCCGCATCAAGATAATGCACTTCTAATCTTACCCTATAAATGTGGCTCCTGAAAAAGGACACCATCCCCTGTCTGTCATGGCATTTTCTGCAATCAACCACATTCTTCCTTTAGCGCTTCAAAATCACTGTGCTGTCCTGAAAGAGCCTTGCATTCAGACAATCTTAATTTTCTAATAAAAATTAGCATTATTTTACAGCTGCAGAATCAAACACAGTTGCTCCACATGTATAATAGACTTATCTAAACACAAAATACATCCCTCCAAACTGAAAATTAATTTAATTTCTTCTTGAAACACTGTCCCTCATGATCTGATACTAGGATCAGTTTACTCCTCCTGTTAATTCCTCACAAGACTTAAGTCCCAAACTTGGTCTGCCGTCCTTAATCACAGGATTAGTCACACTGATTTAATGAATTTACCTATGTAATGACAACAATATTGAGCTACTAATTTGCTTTTTATTCTGAAGGGACAGCAGCAATATCTTGGGTACTCCAAAATTCATTTTACCTTCATATCTTTGCATCTGTATATCTATGTGTATTTGACATAGCTGTGCCCTCACTGAACTGCATGCACAGGGAGTAGTTGCTGTTGAGACAAATAGTTAGCTATTGCTGACAGTCTCAGGGGCATTATGAATCCCCTTGATCCCCTGGGTTGCTACTATCTAGCTTACTCCTTAGCAGGAGTCATCCCAACATATCTGAGGGTCTGAGTTTCCAAGCTATACATAAATGGGCAAAAGGACTGAAAAGTAGTACAGTGTTTTCAGTCCCAAAAGCCCTTTGAAGCACTTCCTAATCCCTTGTGAGTGGGGGCCCCCAAACAACCTGGTTTCAGTTTGCAAAATAAAAATGTGAAAAGGAATCTTTACTAAGATTTACAGAAGTCTAGTCAGGTTTGGAAACAAAAGTTCCTCATTCCACTCCAGTATCTGAAATGCTGTTTTACTCTACCAAAACTTGAACTTCAATTAATTTAAGAAAAAGTGTGTATAATGTAAAACTCCATAGGTGGACATTGTACCAGCCAGACAGCCTCAGGATTATGTTTCCTCAACCTTTTCTGTTGTCAAAATAGGCAGACAAAGCAGCTGTTTGTACATGGACCAGTGTTCTGGCACCATTGCTATGTTCACCTGTTTTCCCATGTTTGGGGCATCCCAAAGCAACTTTTAAAATGCAAGGTAATACCGATTCTGGAGTTCAGTATCACAGTAAAAGCCCAGATACCATGGACACCAACAGTAGCGCCAGCAGAAAACGCAAGTAAAGGCCTGTCATATAAACTTTTGCCTAGAGAGGCTGAACAATTGCTCCCAGTCTTTTTTAAGGCTGTAAATTCCTTACATACAACCAAGCACAAAAAATCCTGTCTGAAACAAGGTATGGGTATTCCCCAGTTGATGCATTGGATTGAAGCCACTAGTCCCTTGGACAGTTTTTCCTGGACAGCAAAGAGCTTTGTCCAGATCGGGAGACAGCACAGGGAGTGCAACAAGGGGAGCTCATCGCTGCCTTGCTTGGATCCAGTGGGAAGAAGCTGCAGTTACTCAGAAATCCTGGTTAATTCCTTGAACTGATTTATTTACATGAACTCCAGATGAGTACACATAACATTGCCTTTGGAAACAACCCAGCTTCTCGCTTGGAGCTGAAGGAGAAGTGCAAGGCTCCTTTTGCAGCCCATTGCTGTTTGTTAATTTGCTGTCAGGTCTGAAGTGAGTTCTGGGGATGGTGGCCTTGCCCACACTGTGCTGCCCGACATGTTTGGTGGTGCTCGCTCTATCCTAAGTCTCCCTGATTAGTCAGGTGCTTGTGCCTGGGCCGGCTCTGCAAACACGCCCTCGGTGGTTTTTTGTGCGGTTTTTATGTCTACAGGGGAGTGAATGGGCCATTCAGTAAGCGCTATTCTTCCCCTTGCACTGGTGAGAAAACATGGAGGAATGCCGGAGGAGACTCCAGCAAGCTCCAGCCGGATACACCAGGAGCCAGAGGCCCTTTCAGGGTAGCAGGAAAATGGAAACTTAGCAATAAAAGGGATGAGGGAGCCTGCATGAGGAACCAGGGCTCCTTCTGTGTAGCCACGGGCGTGTGTGCACGCACAGACACGCAGGCACACTGATCCTCCAGTCCTCAGCTTTTCCTCAGGGGGATCCTCCATCCAGCCGGGGCAACCAGAACAAGCTATGCCAGTGAGCCCGCCGGCAGGGCTGGCCTGGCTGGAGGCCAGCAAAAATAAACAGAAGTTAGCAGGGTCCGCACTGAGCAGGCCCGGGACACTGGTGCTTTTTGCAGGCTCTTCGTTGGGGATGTAACTGCAGTCACTGTCCTCCCTGGCCTTCAGTAAATTCACAAATGCAGGGGCAGAGGAAACGCACAACCATGGAGGCAGCAGAAGGGATTAAAAGTGCAGCAATGGGAGAACTACTCTGGGTGCTTGCAGGCGAAAATACTAATGGAGAGAGCAGGGAGGGTCTGAGGCAGATCAGATCTGAGGCATGTTGCGTGAGCAAGGGAGCAGAGGCACAGAAAGGGCTGTCATGGCCTTTGGGATGGGATTTTGAGGAATAGGAGGGAAGCGCAGGGAACAAAGCAATCTCTGGCCCTTTCCTGATAAGGTTGTTTTAGAGTCCAGTGAGTCCAAGGCCACCTGTTACGCCTTAAAAGAAGGGCAAGAGAGGAAAAAGCATTCCTCTTTCTTCACACAGAATTGGCCTAGAGAATGTAGAAAAGGAAAATTAAAGTGAGGGGAAGCTATACTGGCAGAATAAACAATCTTGGCAAAGGCTGGTATCTTGAAACTTGCCTGAGGGATTTTGTCTTTCATGATATGAAAATTGTGAGAGTGAAAAAAGGGAAAAGATTAAATAAATGTAGAGGGGGACAGAACACAAGGGAGAGTATTTTAAAGTTATCACATTATGTTACTTAAAATATGTAAGGGAGGGTCACTCCTAAACAGTGCTGTATTTCTGAGGCAGAAAGAGGACAGATCAGCCACAGTCCCAGAGGAGCAGGAACACTTGTGAGTCAGCTCTAACACTTACATGCCAGGAGAAAATGCAACATTTTTTCCACCCCTGTATGAATCTTAGGGAAGGAATAAGAGAGGAGGGAATGTCTTATGCTTTGATGTCTAGGAAAAAACCCCAAGGTACTAATGGATGATAAGGACCTGCAATATGCTGGACAGATTTTAGATATGAGGCCATAGTGTGGGGAATGTCATAAACAAGGAGATAAGGGAAGGTAGAACGGTGGGTGTCAGGTTCAGACACTTTGCCTTTCTCAGTCAACAAGAGCAGTGGACTACTTCAGGCATCCTGGATGGGATTTTCAACATCCTAAAGGCAAAAACCATAAGAAGATGGCTATTGATGGTTGTTCCTTCAGGCAGCAAAAGCATGATCTGGGAGTGAGGTTCTGGGCAGTGCTGCACATGTTGGCTCCCCTCTGCCTGTGAGAAATATGCATTGGCTACTTTGATCAAGAGGCTTTTCCAGTGCTAGGAGGGACATTACTGGTTTTGTGAGCTTGGAAAGTTTCTTGAATACAGGCAGTATCTTCAGCAAAGTGGAATAAGAGAGCACCAACCGCTGCTAGGAAACTTTCTGATAGAAGTTTGTGTTCCAGTGAAATGGGTCCAGACTATTTTTTTCTTTGTGGAAAACAAATTTAAGTGTACAATGGAAGGGTGGAGAATCTTTATTGATTGAGATTTTTAAGAACAGATGAAGACAAATGTCTGTCAGCAGTTACGTAGCAGATCCTGTTTCTGCATTGTGCTGGTCTTGCTAGAAGACCACTCAAGGTCCATTCCTAAATGCAAAGTATCACATTGCATATTTCATTTTTCAGTTGACATCAAAGATGAGATTTTTTTTTCCCCCAATACTTCAAATGAGCACAAGAACTTTACGATTACAGATTATTTGGGTTTTTTATGATTTGCGGTGGTAGGACTGTGATTAATCTGAGAGTAGCACCAGTCACAAACTTCTTACCTCCATTCATTTCATGCTTAGCAAAACCCCAAACATTCTAATGGAAAGAGTTTATAATAAGCTTCTCAAATGTATCCAGAGAGCAGATAAACCTAATTGATTTCCTCATTCTTTCTCTGCAATTCTGCTACTTTTAAGGCCATTTCTTCTGTCCTCTCTCACGATCTGTGTTATGGAGATAAAAATCAGTATCTCAGTTTGAGCAGATGGAAAAAAGGTACTGGAAGAGCACATGACCATTGCCTTCTATGTATCACCCAAGACACTGATCCTACAAAATTTTCCATCATGTTGTTCAAGAACTAACATTTTTTTAAAAATGAATGTCAAAGCTCAAGCAGTGAGCATTCTTTGTATTTCAGCACAAGTTAGATGATTGACAGTAGCTGAGAAAGCTGTGAAGACTTCAATTACTGAGGGAATATGCTCACAGTACTGTAAATGTTAATGGCACCCAACATACCAAGTATATGAAAGCAATGAAAAAAACAGGCAACACGAGAATGTGGCTTCATGATTTCAGCCTATAGACCTGAACCGCTGAAAAGAAATGGAAAGAAAGGAAATCAGATGTGGTGGGTCGACACTGGCTGGACACCACGTGCCCACCAAAGCTGCTCTGTCACTTCCCTTCTCAGCTGGACAGGAGAGAGAAGATGTAACGAAAGACTTGTGGGTTGAGATAAGGACAGGGAGAGATTGTTCAGCAGTTACTGTCATCAGCAAAACAGACTCAACTTAGAAAAAAAAAATCTAATTTATTACTAAGCAAAGCAGAGTAGACAAATGAGAAATCAACCCAAATCTTAACAATGTCTCCCCCCATCTCTCACTTCTTCCCAGGCTCTACATTATTCCTGACTTCTCTGTGCAGGATGAGGAATGGGTGTTGCAGTCAATCACATGCTGTCTCTACTGCTCCTTCCTCCTCAGGGGGAGGGCTCCTCACACTCTTCCACTGCTGCAGCATGGGAGCCCTCCCACAGGAGTCAGTCCCCCACGAACTTCTCCAACCTGAGTTGTTCCTGTGGGCTGCAGTTCTTCACAAACTGCCCCAGTGTGGGCCTCTTCTATGGAGTGCAGAACTTCAGGAGCAGACTGCTTCAGCATGGATCCCCAACAGGGTCACAAGTCCTGTGAGAAAACCTGTTCTGATGTGGATTCCTCTCCACAGATTCACAGGTGCTTCCAAGAGCTTGCTCCAGTGTGAGCTTCCCATGAGGTCACAGCCTCCTTTGGGTGCATCCCTCTGCTCCAATGTGGGGTCCTCCATAGGCTGCAGGTGAATATCTTCTGCACCATTGACTTTCATGAACTGCAAGGGGACAACCTGCTGCACCACGGTCTTCTCCACAAGCTGCAGGGGAATCTGCTCTGACACCTGGAGCACCTCCTCCCTGTCCTTCTTCACTGACCTTGGTGTCTGCAGTGTTTCTCACATCTTCCCACTCCTCCCTTCAGCTGCTCCTAGGGTGTGGGTATTTTTTCTTCCCCTTCTTACATATGGTATCATAGGGGTGCTACCACTGTCACTGGTGAGCTTGGCCTTGGCCAGCCTTGGATCTGTCTCGGAGCTGGCTGGCATTGTCTCTATCAGACATGTTGGAAGCTTCTAGCAGCTTCTTAAAGAAGCTACCCCCCTAACCTCCCCCTCCCTGCTACCAAAACCTTGCCTTTGAAACCCAAGACATCAGATCATGCTGAACTCATGCCATCTGCAAGCTCTGGCAGAAGATTTGTGCTACAGGAAGCCACAATTTCTTAAGATTTACGGCAGATTATTTAACATGTGTGAACCAAGAGACTGATTTTGGTGATACACTTGAGGACAAAGTTAACACAAAGAGGAGATGTAACTGTAATTATAGACATGTTAATGCCTGTACCACTCTTATTACTAAGGCTCTATCAGCACTACCATTTCAGCCTCTAAGGTATATAACTGACATGGCACGAGTGATGCTCAGCAATTATACTGCCTTTACAGCTCCAAAGACTATCAGAGCAGGCCCTGGACTGGGTCCTACCACAGCAATATTGCACATAAGGGAGAGTAGGAAAGATTAAATGGCTGGCCAAAAGTTATGTACTAAACCAGAAGCTGAACAGAATTAATGTTTACTGCCTGCATAATCTTTGAACACTGAGTCTCTCAGCCTCTCCAAGGCTGTAGACTTGTAGGAATCATACACTGGAAGTTGCTTCTCAAGACTTTCCCTCCTAGACCAGAGACTCATTATTGCTTGGAGCAAAATGTTTTCTGTTGCCCTTTCTACTCTGTAGGCAGTAAGGGACAGACAACTTGATGGCCATTTACAGTCCAGATGTGTCGCAGTCAGGTTAAAGTGTGCCCAGAGCTAAGCTGGATGCAACTTGGAGATGTCTGTTAGACAGGGCTCCTATGACAGCAGCCAGTTCCTGGGCTGCCTCTTTACCCATCCCTCTCAGTGCATCCAGGCTGTTACTGTCTCCTCCACTCCGAACTCCAGGCAGTCCTAATACATGGCATGGGCCAGAGACCCCAGAAATGGGGAATCCTCTTAGCTCAAGACCCTTTTCTGGCACTCTGGGAAAGGGCTGGTCCATCTCTGGGGAACTGCAGTCATGCTGACACAGAGCTGTCCTCTCCTCAGCCTCTCATGAGTCCAGACTAGATTTATGAGAACATGTCAAAGACTGGCTAGCACTAAAGACCCTTGGCAGAACTATGTATTTCAGGACCATTTAGAAAGCTTAACAAACTTAGTCACATCCCAAAACTTTCTAAAGAACACCAAGGAATGGTTATAGAATAACTCCAGGCACAGAAGACTTGGTTAAAGACTCAGGACTGTAAGCACCTCATGAAAGTAGAGTGCAAGTCTCACAAGGCACACATCTGGAACTGACAGGATGTTTCAGAAGCCTCTGGCAATGACTTTGAAACCTCTTTCTCAGACGAGCAGGGCTTACTGAGGCAAATAATTGCTTTTAAATCAATAGGAAGGCTGGTATGAACAGTAGCTTTCAGCTCTTGCAGATAAGGTCTGCTCACATCACTTCACAATGCCTTTTGGGACTTCTATGCCCCAGCACAGTGAGAGCTGTACACAAGCAGTGCCTGGGGAATCACATGTGCTGCACACCCCCAGCAGAAAGTTTCTTCCTGCAGGACTGCCAGCCCACCTTATGGCACAGACCTGGGGAAAAAAAGGGCTGGGCTGTTTGCAGAGAAATGTCAGATGAGCTTTGCATTCTGCCCATACATACAGTCTCAGAGCATGAGCCTGATGCAGGGACCACATTATTATTCTGCATCTACAATGTGTCTCTTACGTAGGCTCAGATCAATCAGCATTGTTTCATATGTGACCTTCATGGTGGATACTGCTCATGAAGAGCACATGATAGCTCTTGCATCAATAAAAAAAAAAAATGTTTAAATAGCAGCTTTTATCTGTTGTCATCTGTTTATATCATGGGGTTTTTCCTGGGGCTGTTTGTGTTGTTATCTCATCCAATCTTCCTTATTAGCCACATTGCAACTTCCTACTTAGTTGATGAAGTTTCTTAAAATATCTACTCTAAGTGATGAAAACAGAGCTGATGATGTGTTTATCTAGCCTTTTAATGTGATGTGCTATGTTCTAAACCAAAGCAGAAAAAATTCTTGCTTCTGTCTCTAGTTATTTTGTCTTTTTCATCCCAGTCACTGCTCTTCCTTTTTTTTATCCACAGTTTGACCCAGATAGCACATTGCTTAAAAGTCACGTCTGACTTGAGTTCTGCATCTCTATTATTCCAATGACTTTGCTGTTCCCATTAAGTAAAATGATTTAGTTCCAGAGCTCTTGATTAAAGAAAATGAAAGATCAAATCATTTGTCATTGAGTTAGGATGATGATAAGGGCCATGATACTTAAGAAGGAGAATTATCAGAATGTCACATACATCAAGCTGTTTATTATTTTGACAGTCTTGTGGCATTCTTCTCTATTAACACAGAATGATACATTATTTACAAACACCCCCCTAAACCAACCCCCAGTGAAATTAAATAGTTATTGACTGCTCAAGACCTGCATAAGTCAGGCTGTTCCTGAACCTGGACAGAAGAGCACGAAGCTAAAGAACAAACTCTGTTAGCGCGTTGTCTTTAGGGACAGGGGCTGCAAAATGACTCTGAGATCATCAATCCCATTCTCTAATCTGTGCACAACCCACAGTTGCATGGCTATAGAAGTCTGTACCCTCCCTTTGACTTTCCCAGAGGTGATGGCAAAGCCTTTCCTCGTCACACCAATGCTGCAGTTGCTGTCATGGTGGCGTGGCCCAGCCTCTCTTCAGAAGGAAGAACCTCTTGCTGACACACGCTTTGTTTTGAAGCAGAAGACTATTTCTGGATGCCACAAGGCTGACTCACCAAGCTGAGTTCAAATCACCAACCACAGGACTCAGTTCCTTTTACTTTACTGCTTCAGTTTTATTTCTTTGGAATAAAAGAAGAAGCTTCTGAACACATGCTGAATATACTCTCAATATCTTTCCCTTCTGTGCTGAGCACAGGCTCAGCAGAAACCTTGCTTTGTGCCTTTCAGAGTTGACTGATCTTCATGCCCACCCCCCCCTTCATCCAAGGATCACAGTTTTCAATGAAGATATCTGTCATAACTAAAGAGGGTTCTTCACCTATTCATTGTTGACATAAAGCTCACATGATCTGCTAGTTGTCACCTTATATTGTCTTGCATGCAGGCCTTGGCAGTCACCATCTGGAAGCTTTAATTTCATCACTATGAGAGATTCCTATGAAAAGCTGTGTGAGCACACATGGCAGAACTGGACCCCATAGGGCTAGTCTTCAAAGATCTATTAGTAAAATGTTTTTAGAGGGGTCTGGCTAGCCAACAATCCAACAGGCCTGTGGATCACCAATTCCAGTCCCCTGCTGTCATGGGCAATCATGTCTTGTTATTTCTTTAATTAATACAAAACTACATTTAAATTAATCATCTATTGCCCATGAGAAATTGAGGCGTTTGAGAGACCTGGAAATCTTTTCCTGTATTCCGGTCTAAATTTTATTTACAGGCAATTTATACCCATCTGGTTTTGTGTGAAGTACCGTCTTCATCCTGAAGAGCTTTTCTCCTTCCTATACGTTGACCCCTCAGTGTATTTACAGTCAACTGTCACAACTATTCCCAGCCTCTCTTTTGCCAGGCTAGACAAGCCGTGCTGGTTTAGCTTCTTTCTTTTTCTGTTGATCATCACCATAACCCTGCCTGGATCCATCCATATTTTTGGGTGGGCTTCCTTGACCACAAGGCAGACTGTCTAGCACAGGACTGCAGGCAAGTCCAGAGGAAGTTTCACCTTGGCCTTATATGATGCTATAAAGACTTTTTTCACTGAGAACATTCCATTCTTTTTGGCTTTTGGCTTTTTGAAAGGGACATCATGTTGGCAGCCTAATAGTCTTCCTGTTTATCGAATGAGGCCTGTGTTTGTCTCTTTTTCTGGCTTGTTCCCATAATGTGAGTGAGTGTGCACATCAGGTGATGTGCTTCACCAGACTGGTGCTTGCATTCCCTCTATTTTTAATCTCTGGGGAGTCAGGCATCAAGATTAAGGTTCATACTGGGTAACATGGCAGCTTGGCACAGCAAGACATACTGTTGAGAGGTATGTGCCTACGTGGAGCAAGGAGATGCCTCCAAGCTGCAGATGAGCACCCGCTGCAAGGCCAGTGAGGGGCTGGCTGCAGGCACTCAGTAACAGTAAAATATGAAGAGCTGTTTAGCAAATTGGAGAAATCATTAGAGGCAACATATATCCAGTTAGCTTCAAATAGCAGAAAATTAGGCAGCAGAAAAACACTGGAGGGAGAAAGTTCAGGGGAGGAACTACAGTTTTACTCTTAAAAGGTCTATTCCAGGACTTTTCATTCAAAAGCTTGAGAAATATGTAATTATTTTATTTTCCTTTGTTTCTTTTTTTCCCCCCAATCATTGAATTCAATAAACCAATGAATAACCTGGGATTTACTGACCTCTAATGGCTAAAATTAAAGCTTCTACCTTTTGTTGAAATGTGCCACTAAAATGAAAGAATAGCTTCAGATTCAGTCGCTTTTTTGAATCAAGATATTCCAGATTCAAAACCACGTCTCCTTCTGGTGGCAAAGAATCACTTATTACCTGGATGGAATAGGTGGGGGGTTATTTGATGATGTAAATTATCAGCCACTTTCCCATTCCCTATAATTAGCATGATAAGGAGAAGACAAGAAGCTGGGGTGCTTGATTTAGTGGGTTTTAATCAGTTTTACAGGCCCTGCTGGTGGGAAAGAAGCATTTGCTGTCAGCAATTTTAAGCTGTTTACCTGTGGACAGATAAGGTTTAATGTATAAACACGTTTACCTGGGCAGTTTCACCAAACATTCATATAGGAAATCTGGGCTGGAAGAGGTGAGTTTTGCATCGTCAGCAGGATTTATGAAGACTGTGGCTTTTTCTGACCTCTGGTGACCAAAGATGTAAACCTAAATCCCAGGCAGCTCAGCGCTGTGCCTTGTCAGCCCCTGCATCCTGCCGACCCTTGGCTGCCGGAAAAGGAGGAGGCTGGTGGGAAATGGAGGCATTTTAACCTGCTTGGATTAAAATAGATTAAAAATAAGGCTGCTATCATTATAGGATTCAGCTAGCTGTGAGTATTTTGAGCACAAGCTGCATTTTCCCTGTCAAGGTCAGGCAAAGGGAAGGTCAGCCCTTTTCCACTGATTCCCCCTCTGCTGAAAAATAGCCACCAAGGGGACTGCTGTTCATGCCCCTGAGCCCAAAGAATCATGAGATATCATTTGCATTTATGGTGATGGCATGTAAGTTATTATCCTCTTCCCAGGGAAGGAGGCACGAAAGATTACAAAATAGATGGATAAATATTATTGAAAATGCGATAAGAAATCATGCACTATAGCTTGATGCCCTCTAACATTCACCATTGTTTTTCAGCCTCTTGAAGGTTTTACTGCATAGTCAGAATGAGCCAGTCAATCAGAGATTACCCTCAACTGTCAATGTGCTTTAACTGCTTTTATGGCAAAGCCCTTCAGAGCATTAACAACATTTTTCCATATAATATATTGGTGCCTTATTATTTCAGTATATTATTGAGTTAGAGTGGCAAAAACCGTGATCACAAGATAAACTAGTTTAGCATAGAGATTAAAATCCCGTTTTAATAAAAATTTAATTTCTCATACATCCTAGTTATCAGTTATTATTTTTAGACTGCTTTCTAGGGTCAGAAAAATGCTGGTTACCTTGTAATTCTGGAGATCGTGTGTCACCCTCATGACACAGAAGGTGAGCGAAAGATTGTGCTTTGAATTTTGCCCATCTGTGAGGATCAGATTCTCACAGATGAGTGGTTTCACACAGCTCTGCTTACCCATGTCAGATCCCGCAGGTAAACTAATACCTGTTCATTAGCAGGGGCCCTCAAGACTGTTCATTGAACTATAATTTCCTTGTGAACATATGGTGGTGGTCTTACAGACCTTGTAGAAACCTACAGTGCAGGCTTCTGCAACCCAGCGGGTCCTTGGCATTTTCTTTGCAGTTAAACGGCATTTTCAGGGTAGAGGTTTTTCACCTATTTGGGGCATCTGCTTTATGATGCAGAGACTAAATGAGCACCTCTTCTGAGGAGAGCAGCTCTGCTCTGTAATTGTCTACTTTTAATGTCCAGCACTCAGTGGTGGTGAGAGACCAGCCATGCATGCTGTGAGCACTGCACCTTTGCTATGTCCTAGGGAGCCTGCTTTGGCAGGGGGGTTGGACCCGATGATCTCTTGAGGTCCCTTCCAACCCCTACAATTCTATGATTCTATGATTCTATGTCCACATTGGTGTGTGATATTGACAGCAGTGGAACAGGTCTGTCTCCACATTTCCATCTGGAGTGGGGACAAGTGGAATGTCCTTTTGATACTGCAGTGGGTTGACACAGCTCCAGCTGGGTCACTGCATTTTTAAACTCTGCCAAAGTAGTGTCTCCCCTGTTGCAAAACGGTGCTACCACAGGGCCTGGCATCAGTTCAGACAACCGCCAGGGCCTCTGAAGAGTGATGGGAGAGAGGTCTTCTTTTCTGGAAAGACAATACAGCTGATTTTCTTGACCTTTCTTACTTCCAAGCAGCAGGGTGGAAGTTTGCCTGTACTTTGTGAAAGTGCTCTTTAAATTACTGAAGAGAAACAGCTTCTCCCGGGGTTGCCATTTTCAGTGCTTCATGTTTTCAGTATCACCAGTTTTCCCTGTACTACACTGTCAATGGGATGTGACCAGAGCCACAGAGTACGCTTATGGAGCCATCAGTTGCTACCGATGTTCTGTTTCTCTCTCCTTTTAGTCACTATGCAGGGGAAGCAGACCTGGATGGAGCAAAAGGGTAAGCTGTTTAGCAGCAAGAGGAGCTGCTGTATTGGTTTTCAGGCACAGCAAAGCCCACTGCACTTCCTCACTCCCCTCTTTTCTCCTCAGTTTGGTCACAGTCTTCTGTATGAAGAAAACCAAAAGATGATCAGCACCTGGAGACTAGCATTAGTACCATTGTACAGAAACAATTTTTTTCTGTAGCTCTTTGTACAGTTTTAACACTTCTGAACAATGACTAACTCTGAAGACCTGTTATCATGGCCTGTTCACTAAGCCTCTGCATGCTGGAGACTGCCTGTTACAGGGTTTCCACAGTTCGTGGATTTAAAAGCAGAGCCTGTAGAATTCACCTTGTGCTCTGGAGAGGTACTTCCATTCAGGCAAACTTGTACCAGAAGTGATACTAGTCAAACAGTAGATCAATTGTATCAGTTAACAAAAAGTTTTGAGGCTGTAGTTCATCCATGTTTCACTGCCTAAATCATCAAGAAAATGTTTAAATTTTTTTTGTTTGATTCTCAGATTTTTGATGCATAGGTCTGCTTCCTTTTACTGCCTACAAAACCACCCAGTGCTGAACTAGTTACTTTGGAAAAGAGATGTAACCCTGAAAAGAACTTCTTTGGGCTTTGTTGCATGTAGCTATAATGCTTATTTATCGTATTTCTGCTTTGCCCTGTGCCTAAGATGCATCTTTAATCAAAATACAACATCTGTTCTTTAACCAGACACATACCATTAGTCCTGTTGGTTTCCCATTGGTTTCCTATGAGATTGCACACTGATTTCACAGTCTGCTCCATTCACATTCAAAGTCCTGAGCCAGGCCTGCAGAGCAGTCTCCAGCTAATCCGCTCTTTGGTTATGTTCCTGAGGGCAGCTGCATTAAGGTCTGAAGCAGCAGGATGCCATGTTTGCTTTCCTTCAGCTATTAACTCAGGTCAGTTGGAGATGGGGCACATCTGAATTAAGTTATGAAATTGACTGCTCAGTCTCTATCTTGACACTTAAAAGAAGACCAAAGAAATACTGGTTGTCTACAGAGTAAGTGCTGATAATTTTGTTTTGTAGTTATTGGTTTGCTATTCTGAGACTCAGATGTGAAGGATACTATAGGAATGTAAACAGCTGCACTGCCTTCCCTCAAGCACTGTCTGGTCTTACTTAAAATATCTTAAATTATAAAATTCATACTCCTTCCTTTGGGAGTCTGTATCACAGTCTAATAAATCTCTGCACTGGGCAGTTTCTGAGATAGCCAGGCCCGTTTTCACAGGGGCGGTTTGCCCTGTAGCTCCAGCAATTTGTCACCCACCTTGATGTTTACGGCCTACAAATATTATACACTTCATAGATGCAGCAAAGTAAAAAAAAAAAAAAGAAAAGAATTGATGAAAATCTAATGGAAGGATCATCTGCAGGTTACAAAAGATGGTGAGAGAAGTGGTTTTTCCTGGCAGACTACAGCAGTGGTGGTTATGTAAAGCACTTCTACCCAGGACCACATCATCTGTCTATGAAGTGCAATGCTTTAAAAATAGTTCTTTGTAAATGAATCCCTGCAGCCCCTTAATCCCTGTTGCTCTTTCCATTACTTTCAGGGTACTTACATCTTTCTTCTACTTAAGTGGTTAGGACTATAAGCAGCTTTTAAGGGCAATCTCAAGAGGGAAGAGCGGAAGGAGCCTATTCCCTGCCGACTGACGCAATTATTCCAGACCACAATCTTAGATTCTGTTTGCTCTTTAAGTATCAAAAAATGGTTTTGCATGAGAATTCTCTGTATAAGGAAGAAAGGGGAATTTACAAACAAAACCAGCAAATAATTTTATTGGAAATATTATTAAAACAGGATCATATAGTAAAAAAATAAATGGTGGGGAGAGTCTCATGTGAAAACAATGCTTACTGTTATTGGCTATTACCATTATATGATTTTTTAAAAAAACCTGAGGAATACAAGCAAACAGTAAAGAACAGTAAAGATTTTGGCCAGTTTCTTGGTGGGACCCCTCTTTTCTGGATTTTAGTGTAACATTTCTGCTATCGACAGTGAGCCTTGGTGCATGTCATGGGCAAATAAAGCAGTTTATAGATTAACAAAGAAATATCAGCTAAAACTTGATTGATCTTGCTTGTGAAATATATAAATGTTTCACACAGTCAGTAATAAAAGATTATTGCTAAGCCATATGAAACAAATGGCAGTATTTAATCAGAAAGAAGCAATTCAGTAAGCAGTCTGGAGACAGGCAAACTATAAATCATTAACTAAATACCACTATTTCTTTCTGCTCATCACAGTTTGCATATAATTCTTCTCTGTAGACTCCCCTCCAAAATGTTTTTAGCGTTCTGCTTCTAGCAATAATAATTATTTGGACAGTCTGGAAGTGGAACAAGAACATGAAGATGAATCAGTGCATGTTTTTCTTGTACTTCACCGTAACTGACAGACTCCTTTGGGAGCGGGATTTTGGTGGAGCAGCTTTCTATCAATATCATTGTAATGTGCTTTAATATTTAAATCCTGTTACAAGGGCTCTGAAGGAACAGTTACGAGTTGAGAGCTTTTCCTCATTATGTTATGAGGGCTTTTCCTCCTTCCTCCTTGTCTTCTTCCTGCTACCGTTTCTTTATTAGTCCGTGGGAGTGTTGCTTGGCAGGGGCAGCGAGCAGAAATGAGCCAGGTGCATTGAGTGAACATAACCGCATTATCAGGAGACAAGAAGTGTAAGGAAGAAGATAAATCATTATAATAAGACCAAGTGAAGAGGCCTGTGAGCTGCAGGCTGGAGGAAGCTGTGGGATCACATTGGGAGTTGCCTGCTCTTCTGACTTAGCCTAGGCACTACAATTGCTATCGCCCAGAACAGGTGCTGGAGGAGATGGGACCTCTGGCATGTCTGGTTTTCTGCTCCTATGAGATGACAGAGCAAGGGAGCACTCAAGAGAACAGCAAGTTTTCCTTGGTGTAGGTTAACCCACTTTCTAAACATACTTATTTCCACACAGTCAGCTTTCACTCTTAAAGCAGCACAGACACTTTCAGTGCCCATGTAAAAAACACTTCAGCTGTTGGGAAAAAAATCTCTGTGACTCATTCAAATTTGCAAAGACAGTCTCTAACCATAAGGAACAATCAGGAAAGAAGAAACAGCATCCTAGGAAAATTTTCAATGTTTTCTCTCTGAACTTGATCATCAGTTGTTCAAATATAAAGCATTTATTCCCTGGTTTATACTTCATAAATTGATAAAATAATTAGTTCTTTGGCAATGCTCACAGACTTACCAACATAAATTGAAATGTCCTTTTATGTCAGTAGCACTTCCATCTCCCCAGCTGTAAAATGCAAAAAGAAATATTTGATTGATTGGTGAATCAGACTGGGGGCATTGCTATACTTACTTACAATGCATTATTTAAATCGATATTTGGATAATATGAAGAGTAAATGAGAACTACGGGAAATAAGACCTCAGTCATATAGAACATATATCAATCAATCAATCAATAAAACATTTCAGGTTCAGATTAGATGTTAGGAAAAAATTTTTCTCTGAAAGAGTTGTCAGGGCCTGGAACAGGCTGCCCAGGGAGGTGGTTGAGTCACCATCCCTGGATGTGTTTTAAAAAAGGGTAGATCAGGTACTTAGGGATATGGTTTAGCATAGGACAGGAATGGTTGGACTTGATGATCTCAAAAGGTCTTTTCCAACCTTGTAATTCTGTGATTCTGTGATCTACTGCACTAGAAAGCAACATAGCATATATGAACATTAAGTGCTTGATGTACCTGCAGTTTCACGGAAATGCTCCTACAGCATGTGGCGAAATCAGTCACTAGAAAATGATGTTTAAAAAAGCCCCTGCGAATAACAGTTAATTTCAATATGTGTTCTGAAACAGACAGTTACTATTTTTCTAAATCCCAAGCAGCCAGCTGGTGTTTAATTACAATAGATTGATATTTCTTAAACTGTGGTGAGTTTGCAGCAATGAGTAATAAATTTCAATACCTTTTAGCGAAATAAGGAAATACTTTGATCTTAAGAAATCAGGCTTTGACTTTAAGGAGCCTATCACTCTTTCTTGCAGCGTAGAGAGTGCTGGTAACAGAAATCTAAGGAAGACAAGCCTTAGACTTAAAAGAAATTCATAAACAGCTCATGCTTCATAGATTTCTTGTTTGGTGGTAGTGTGCAAGATGTCATCTGGATGCTATTTACACATGGTATTTGTGAGGTACATAAAAGCTACAGGTAGTGGACAGTTATTGTATGGACAGCCAAAGTTCTGGTCCAGTGCATGTCTGAATACAGTAGTGAGTGAGCACATGCCATATGGCAGAAGAATTAGGGATCATTATGAAAATGCTAGGGATGGGGAGCATCTGTCTTCATTTCTTGGGAAGATCTTGGTTTAGAAAGCCAGCTGCCCTCAGGCCTTTTGAATGGCACTCCTGTAAACTTCTGGCTCTGGGTTTTGCTCCTTTTCTCCTGCAGCAGTCACTGAGCCATCTCTCATCTACCAGCCCCACAGAGACAGATGGGAAGGTGCCCATTGGCCCTCTGCTGCCTTGGGAGCACTTTCCTGGGGAGAGGAGGAAAGAAAGGGGACTCATCAGCACTAACCACAAGTAGGATAATATTTAGACCTTGATGGCATTTGATATGTCACCTGTTTCACCTCTCCACCTATTTTTCTTTCACTTCACATATTGTGGTCAAAAATGTCATATTGTGGCAATTAACACTGGAGACTAAAGAAGAATATCTTACAGAAAAGTTTACAAAGTCAGCGTTTTTAATGTTCTTAATTACTAGTACAAGCTAACAAGACAACCTTATTATTCTGATATCTGAATGCATATTTATATGCATTTTAAGTGCACAATTTTTTAGAGACCCTGCATTCTGTACCTCCATTTTGTTACTATACAGGAACCGTGTATCCTGATCTAAGAAACCAATATATTCAAGCCTGAAAAATTATTAACAAGCGGCATAGGTCCCAAATAGATCTTGATGGCAAGTATTTGTCCAGTCAAAATGGGAGCATGCTCTGCTGCAGCAACTTCCAGTTTCCAGATACTTCTTACCACATTTTAGGATTTCAGAGTCAGTGAAGCTACACTACAGAAAAGTATATCCCACTTCATTTAGTTGTTTACTATCCTGACCTAAAACCTACATTTTTATTGGAAAAGGTGAGGAAGCTCTTTGCAGGTGCACTTTCAGATATCTCTCTGTTCTGGTACAATCTGAATGAAAAGGTGAATGTGTGTTGGCACAGTAGTTAGCTGATGTGATGTAAAGGTGCTTTTACCTGATGTGTGCTGGCATGGAAGAGAGCTGAGAGGAGGTGACGCAGGGTGCCAGCAGCCCAGCCCAGACAGAGCACTATGGCTGCCACTGGGTTGTAGTGCAAGGCCCTGTTCCCCGGAAAGTGCCGGCTCAAGATCCTCCACTGGAGAAAGGAAGAAGCGCTTAATCTTTCATGGAAATGACACCCCCATTTCCTTCAGTGCCTTGTCTGCTGCCTCTGCGGGGAGGATGGGCCATGACAGGGTGCGACCTGCCTCCTACTGACCTGCCCCGCCACCTAAAATGTCGCTTACCCCACTGGCTGTCATAGGCGGGTGTGATGGCAGCTTCAAACTGGCATTTCTGAACCTCTGAATTATTTTATCCCATAGGATAAATATAGATGTTTAAGATGTTTTATCCCAGAGGATAAACTGTCTTTTTTGCAGTGACAGCAAATGTCCACAGTGTGGTGCCAGTGTAATGGTGATCTAGGCCCCTTCAAGGCAATGGTGACAGCTTCTAGGGGGAGACAGTGCCTGATTTTTTTTAAACAGAGTCAAATCGTCTTCCTTGTCAAATGTCCATACACTGACATAGCACAAGGCATTGCTTTTTCAGGCGTTTTGGCCTCTGCTCTCCCAGTGTTACATGGTCCTAAAGCAGTGTGGCTCAATCACCTCAGCTGGGTACCAGTCCTTAGCAGAGTCACCACCCTTGGAAAGGTCAAGTACAAGACCTACCAAGGAGGAAGGACACATGAGCCCCAGCGTGAGCACCACTAAGGCCCCTTGGGGTGCCCACTCCCACTAGTGACTGCAGGAGAACTGGAGGAGAGTGGGGTGTGAGTTTTCAGACTCTTTGTGGTGGCAAAATTGGATTCTAAGTACTCTCACCCCAAGTTTCATCTTTCTCAGAAACCCAGAATTTTGCCTGAAAACATCTACTTGTTTTTGTTGATATGGACCATGTGAGGTGGACAGGCAGGTTATCCAAACCTAGCTGTGGTTTGAGGAATACAGTACCAGTGACAGGCCTTTTACCTAAGGACAGTTCAGCCTCAGGTCTGAAAGGGAAAAGGGGCAGTGACATGCCAGGGAGCCCCACAGCCTCTTTGCATTTTGCTAAAGGGAAGTTGTTCTTAATGATGCCAAAAACCCTCTGCAGTGCCAAAGCCACGACAATGGAGCCTGGGTGGACTGACACAACCCGCTGAAGTGTCTTTCAAGGCACAGACAGATGCATCACGGACTAGAACAAACTACAAGTAAATGACTTACTGGTATTTCTTGTTCAAGATCTCTTCAGGTTTGAAAGAGCTTTTATGGACAGTGAGTTAAACAGATAAAGTGTGCAAAACCCTTGACAGTCATTTTAACAGACATAGAGAAAAGAGGCTCATCTTGGTTTTCCTGCTACTATAATGCTCAGCAGACAGTATCCTAAGCAATGTTAATGAATGCTGCTGTCTATAGGAGCTTGTTGCCTCTGTAACTAGCAAAGGCTGATTTGCACCTCTCTCTCACAAATCTTCATTTTACAGTGTTAATCACTGCCTACAAGAGAGACTGAAATCCCAGGATCATACAGTTTTGTGCCACCACCAGTAAGAACCATAATGTTCCCCACCTCACGCACTGATGTGTATTTGGAGAGTTCATTTGTTAATACTACAGCTGTCAGTTACACTATACGCTACGCCTACTTGGCCCCAAAATATCTAGAGCATGGCATTTTCCTATCAGATACAATGTAAGAGTCTGCAAAACCCTCATGATTTTTAATGAGTGTAATCCTGAAGACTGATAACCCCTCAGCGGAGTTTGAAGAATGAATGCTTAGTGACATAGATTGCAACACATTTCTAAACTAAAAAGTCATTTATGAAAATAAAAATAAAAATTGGAAGGTAATGAGGAATTCACGCAAGCTGTAACATAATGAAAAGTGTCTGCAGTAATACATCAACACTTGAAGACATCTACTGTAGGGCTATTGATAATTTCACTACTGGGGTGGCTTCCTGAAGGTTTTCTGTACTAACAATGTCTGAGCATTTAAAGTCTGAGAGAAATGAGCCTGTATAATTTACAACTCAACTTTAATAATACATCTTAGCTCATGGCCCTTAAATATGTGAAAAATATAGGTAGAATATCATGACATTGTGTAAACTATGGAGGCACTTGTGATAAATACCAAAATCTGCATGCAGCCATAACGAAAGATGTGGATGGATGTGGGTTGCAGTAAAAGGTGAAGAGGGATCTTTTAACAATATAGCATTGTGTGTACCATGAAGGAATGTCGGCACAGAAAAGGTTTTGCTGAAGTACGGTCTGAAATGTTTGTAGAACAACTCTGACAGAAATTAAAATTCTGTGTGTTGGAATAAACGATGGAAAGCAGACAGCTGTAAGCTTATGAGACACAGGGGCCTCTAATTACCATCTCTGGCAATCTAAAGAGATCTCATCAATCACAGATGTAATTTGTCATTTTTCTTTGTTAGACTTTGAGTCCTCTTCCAGGGCTGGTGGAGAAGTGTCTTGCATCTGTAATGTAAGCCAAGCAGGGATCTTTTCTAGTGTGTCTTCTGCTGATTGGAAATGTAAAACCTGTTGTCATAGTCACTGCATGGAAAGTTAGGATGCTCATGTGAGCTTTCTGGTGTGGCCTTAAAGCACAAAATACCCCCTCCTCCCCAGGTAACACCTAGCAGGGGCAATTAGGGAGAAGCTGCGGGACTGCCAGATGCCACCACTTTACCACTAACATTTTGACATGGAGTGTGATGTTGACATCAATGTCTGTTTTCCTTTTCCAGATGTTCAGGACACCTGTGACTTCAAGCACTCCATATTTCCTTTCTTAAAGATTGAAACTGTAATGATGACAGTGGAAATCCAGTCTCACAGCAGCTGAACAAAATATGAGGCTCATTTCCACAAGCTGTATTTTCATATTTGCTCATATAAGTTGTGAGAAAGGAAATGTGGTTTGAAAGGAATTTTTCAGCTATATGCTGGTGCAAGAGCATTGTTGGAGGAATCTTCATGTCATTATCATGTTGCAAAATGGTTATTGCATATGGTGGGAGGAATTAGGCGATCTATAAAGTTAAGGCTTAACTTAATCGCAACAAAGTAAAAACATAAACTCATCATAATTTAAACTTTTAAAATTTATTTTTCATCTAAAAAGCCCATGGCTTCCTGGACAGAGTGGCAATTACAGACGTGGAGTAGATATAAATTATTTTATAAATGTAAATGAGCATGCCCACATTTTTCTGTTTCAGCCATATGCCTTTTCATAACCGGGGTCTGTGTCTTGCATATAGAGTTGTCTGCATAATGATAAAAGGCAGTGATCTTTTGTAAATCATCCAGGACAAATATGTTTCCCCATAACAGACATTGCAAGGGACAATGCTTTCTGTTATGTTTTAAAAATATCAAGCATTTTTATGCTACTTGAAAAATTACAGTAAATTAAGCTGTAATTTGCTAATAAACATTGCATCTGTTTATTAGCAAAGAGACTTAAATAAAAGGAGGAACACTGGAAGGGAGGCCAGTTCCAAACTAATAATAAGAGATAAAATGTGTGAAAGGTGCATGGGTACTTCAATAGAGGGGAAAAGTCATTACATGCATTTCTGTAAAGGTGTAAATGCTGGTGGTACATTTTGTTCGACTGTTTTACATTCCCATTTCTGTTGAGGTCTGGATGATGAATAATATGAGGGGTAGTAAAGGTTTTCTTTCCAGATGGAAAGTTTATAATACTCCATTCTATGTATTTTGTTATTTGCATTGTACTTATGCATAGCAAGGTGATCACTGCAGATCTGGCACACTGGAGTCCACTGAGCTTTATTATGTTGATGTGCTTCATGTGTATATGTATGCGTACCCCACCCTACATTCACACAACACAGGAACAGGTCAGAGAAAGAAAAACACTACTGATACCTTTACATTTGGAAGTTCTGCTGGAAACCTTCCCAGAAACCCCTGTCTATAGCTGTGCCAGTAGGCCAGGGGATCAAGAAGGCAGCAGCCAGTCAGGAGAGCATCCACAGCTTGACTTCAGAGGGCATGAATAAGAAACAGAGTCATGCTAACTCATAAACTGCAGGAAAGGACTCTATGTGCTTCAGCCTAGAAGGTACAGAGATACCTTGCTACTGTTTTTGCAAAACATGAAAACTATCATCCAGAGTGCCAGATGCCAGAAGTGCTGTCAGCACTTCTGCACCCCAAAAGAGAAAAAAGTAAAAAATTGTGCTGGTCAAGAGAATTGCACTTCAATTTGGAAAATGGTTGTCTTCTTCAGGGCAAGAGAAATACCTTAAGCAGACTTGCTCACTGGGGAGATGGGGTGTTCAAGGTTTCAAGGTTTGAGAGAGGCTCTTTTGCCAAGGAAAAGAGAAGTTTTCTGAAATCTCTGAGGAGAACATGTTCACTGAGGGTCTTGGAAAAGAAGTTATTTGTAGTTTCAAAGAGCAAAAGTACAGAACTGGCTACGCTGGTAGTAATCATGCTGTGTGATGTGAGAATGGCTCTCAGCTCTCCGGTGTGTCTCCTCAACTTGGCTGTGTCCTGGTGATTCCTTGGGAAAATGCACATCACCCTTTCTCACCCCATCACATTTCCTTTGGAAATTCAGGAATAAGAAAATCTGGTTTGCTCCAGAATTGGGATGATCATACCTAAAGAAGGGTCAATTTGGTGTACCAGTGTTTACAGCTTTGCACTGGGGTAGATCTGAACACACCATCTTCCTCTGTCCCAATCCTTTTTAAGTCTCTGCACAGTGAACATTATTATGGAGTTCTGGACCTGAAAAATTTGTTTGGAGAGAAATATTTAAATTTATGCAGACATGACATATTCATAATCTGTTTACAATTTCAAGTACCATTTCTGTCTGTGTGCAAGGTGGAGTAGCTTGAACTGCTGAAGAAATGTCCTAGTTGTAGACTGTATTGTTGACCCACAGGTATATAAGTGCAGCTTGGGCAGCTGAAGAACGTGAGTTAAAAAGCACTTGCATGGCCAAAAATTACAAATATGTCAGAAACAGCTGTGAACAATATGAAGCTTTTCTCTGTATACCACCACATTTGTTTTATATTCCAAATTAAAGATCATAAAGCGTCCAAGTATGATCTTTATGTGAATCAAAAAGAACATGTTAATCTTATTTTTTAATTTATTTAATGCTATGAGTCTGAACCATAACAAAGTCAGAAGCAGACAAAAATTTTTGTAATCTAAGGGCAAAGAGTATCTGTTCAGTTTTATTAAGACATTTAGGGACAGAATTTTGGAGTAAAACTCTCACAGCATACAATTTTAGATGCTATTGGTTAGTCTGTGCTGGCCATCTCTTAATGGAAAAAGAATTCAGTATTTGTTAGAAAGTTGGAAAATGTGAAAGTGATTTTTTTTTTTCCATCTTGGCAACGCTCCTTCAGTTGGTGCTATCTGCCTTGCATTAAAAACCTTTAACCTGGTAAAGAAACTGTTATTACCATTTTACACAATCATGTATTTTTTTTTAAAAGAAAACCAAGGAAAACAGTGTTGGACTCAGAAATTTGTGTCCTTCTCAGTTAGCTTTGGGACTATCTAAGCAAAAACATACTGTGAATGGGCCCCCTTTTTTCCCATTGTTTGTATTATGAATGGAAACCTCTCTTCCCATTTCACTACAGTGTGGTAAAACAAGGCAGAAGGGGACATGCAAATATACAACCACAGAAGAGCAGTCTGGGAACCTGGATTAGTGCAGTCTCTAGTGAAAAGGACCTAGACTGGTTAAAACCTACAACCACTGGCATTTTTAAGAGAAAATAAAAAAAATACACTTTTCAGAGATCAAATAATCACATCTCTATCAGATGCATGAAGCTTGAAGACACTTGGTTTGTTTCTCAAAGAAAAAGGAAGTGTTAAGACCTTCTCCCAGGAAGAAAGTTCATTCCCACAGCTGTGAGGCCAGCGTAAGTCCACAAAGTGCCGAACTTTTGAAATATATTCAAATGCTTTGTGGGGTAAGTTAGGCCAAAATACAAGCTTTATTAACTTAAGCACTGAGAGGAACCTGGAGCAACCCTTTCAAGACTCGTTTTCCCCAGGTTGTGAGGTTTCAGTGTACAGCTTTATTGATGGTTCTGGCCTGTGTGTCTTGAAAGCCTGCCAAAGGCTATTACGTATACTCTGGCATTGCAAACATTTTTATAGCCTGTTCACCATCCCTGACACTCGCTTGGCAATGTGCAGGCTGCTGTGCAGGTTGTGAGACGCTTGCCTGGACCACGTGCCATTGCCTCCACCCTCCCCCTGTGATTCTTCTCCACAGTTATTTGGAAGAACCCACAAGCAAGATCCCAGCAAGCCGAATACAGAGTTTGTGCCAGCAGGTCTGCAAGAAGGTGGATGTGTGCTGTCAGGGGGAATGGCTTCCACCGTATTTAAGGGGAATATCCTGAAGTGGACAAGTGTTGGGGAAAAACCTCTACCCAGTTTCTAGACTCCTGCATAGGCCCTATAGGTATGTCCATACCAGTAATTCAGTTTGCCAGTGATTGAAACCAGGGAGTATGAAAAGGCCCAGCTCCTACAACTGCAGAAGAACAGGGATTGGAAGGCACTCCTGGAGGCCATGTAGCACAAACCCCTGCTCAACACTGGACCATCTTCAAAGCTATGGCAACACTCTCAATCTGCCTGCACCAGCAAAGAGGTCAGCTGGGCACAGTGCCTGCCAAAGCCCAAAAGTTGTGTGAGGCCATGTTAGCTGTGACAGGCCACACTCAGACCCAGGAACCTTACCACAGGTGTCCATCATAGACCACCTTGTCCCACTGCCTGGCAATGCCCACAGGCAGCCTGAGCTTGTACTGTAGAGGGAGTTATCCTGCAAAGTCCCATGTTTGGCTTCCTTTATTGTTAGGGACAACATTGACTCTTTCTCAGGGTTCTGTTTATACAACAAGAGAGTGTCACAGAAGCATTCAATCATTGCCCCCAAAACTCTGGGAAATCAGTAAAGGAAGAAACCTCAATTTTCTCTAATTCTCACAAAGTTCAACAACAGCAATAGAAGCTATTTTATTTTAGAAAGAAAACCAAAAGGAATATTTTATACTGCTGAAAAACTGAAACCATAATCAATGTGCAGTGATGCAGTCGTGGTCAACCTCTGCATAAAGAATTTCTTGGTAAATCCTGGTTTTGTGGAAGGTTTACCTATTGTTTATATTCACGGAGAACTGATTTTAAGCAATAGAATAAGTGAGATTATAGCTTATTTGGTGGATTCTGCTTGTTAAAGGAATTATACTGAGTAAACCTTTGCCAAATCCATACACCACAAGTACAAGAATTTCATGTGTATGCTGCTGCGATGAATAGGCCAATACATGAAACTCAGAGTATATGGTTCTGCTTTAAAATGCTTGGAATATGGTATAGTTTGCAAACATAGTAAGATAGATATATGCAGGGACTACTGTGATGTATTATGGATCCTCAGTGTTAGGACCAAAATGCTCCATACCATAGTTTTCTCTGTATTGAGCTGTAGTCCTTTTTTCCTTTTTTTTTTTTTTTTTTTTTTTTTAAGTAAGTAGCAACTGCAGAGCCTTTTTAAAATCTTTGGAAGAAAACATGGGAAACTAAAGTGAAGAGGAAAATGACTTCTTAAAGTATCCTATCCCATACTGCCTGCAACCAAAGAAAGCTGTGCTTTGTTGGGCTTCACGTGATTCAGTCATTTCAGAAAGAGTCTCTATACCTTAAAAGGAAGTACCCTTTAGATTAATTGCAAATTGGGGTCCTGAAGAAGTGGCATAACTCATAAAAAGTCTGAATAGAACATGAATGCTTCTAAAAGAGAGAAGTTCTGAGGAGAAATACTGGAGCAGTGAGCCATTATTCTGATCACTGGGTTTTGGCTAGATGGTAATCGAATTCAGATTAAAAAAAAAAAAGAAATTACTGGTGCTGAATCATCAAATGGAGCACAAAAACCCCTTCTCCAGAAGAGGAAAGTGTTAGACCCACAGAGATTTCCCTGTTTGCTGCTAAGGCATAGGTTGTTCTGCAAGAGTCAAGTAAAAGAAGCTTGACAGCTACATTTAATTCCCATGCCTCAAAGGAATCTGACATATATAAAGCAGGGTGATAAAGGAAACTTATCTCTCTTTCTAAAGAAACAAACTTCATGACTGTCATAATGTCAGCTTCCCTGCACTTCTATAGGATGATCAGCAGGACATGTCCGTCTATCTATCTATCTGTCTATCTGTCTGTCTATCTATCTATCTATGTGTTCATCCATTCATCCACCCTTCTATCTATTGATCTATCTGTGTTTTTCTAATCTTGTAACAAAGATTAGAAAAAGATCCAGATAGTCTATGCCATTTCCATTGCATAAAAATCCTGACCAGTTTGTTTCATGCCAATAGAGAAAGAAATGTTTTTATATGTCAACTTTTCTCTAGGCCAGGCTGTGCCAGCATAATTCAAAATAGATCTAAATAAGATTTGATGTCTCCTCTTCGATGAAAAAACCCATGTTGATTAAAGCATGTCCCTTTTATTAGAAGGAAAACACTCTGTCTTTCTTCCTGTCTCCTCTTGAACTTTCACATATAGAAAATCCAATGTCTCATGACCTTTTTTTTTTTGCCTACAACACAGGTACAAAAAGTACCTACAGAGGTCTCACCCAGAGATGGAAAGATTTAGAGAGGAGACAGTAAGTCTGGGTATCACTAACCTGTCACTATCAATGTACATACCTCACTATGGACCAAAACATTTCACCATGCAAGGGAATCTTTAGCTGCACCTGTCTGTGCAGCCTGTAGCTCAAAGTGTGCAGCAGATGCTCAGAATCACCTTCTCCTCTAATAGACCATACTCTGTCACGCTCTTCAGACCCAGGTCTGTGAACTGACCATCTGAATCTGTAGAG
Organism: Gallinula chloropus; assembly: GCF_964237585.1. NCBI lineage: Eukaryota > Metazoa > Chordata > Aves > Gruiformes > Rallidae > Gallinula > Gallinula chloropus. The sequence goes on along the minus strand of NC_140085.1, from coordinate 31,740,296 downwards.
TGGCACATGCCTACGAGTCTATATAACTTACTTCTGTCATCTCCAAACACAGGCAGGGCAGGAGCTGTGATCCCCAGCATGTCTCTAAGCAGGGCATCCTAGAAAATGAACCAAACACCCAGGTCTTGGTAGGACAGTGCAGATCTGCTCCCCCACTTCGTGTCATACAAATCTCAGAAGCATACAAGAGCTGGAGACTTTCTGGAGTAGTGATGATGCCTGAAGAATCCTTGAGCCATTTTCTGGGCAAGGTCTGCTGACAGCCACCTTAAATGCCTCACCCCACCACTGCTAGGGAAGACCTAGAAGTTGTCAACCATTCCTCTGTACTGGGAGGCCCTAATCTGTGCTCTGAGGCAGGCTGTAACACCCCTCCTGGGTGAGAAATGCAGTGCTGGGTTTGGGATAGACCACAGGCTTGGTAACAGCCAGCTCAGAGCAAGAGCTTGAGAGATTTCATAGGATAAATCATGTACTGTCACTTCCTCTGAATGGGTCAGTGTGGTGCCAGGGACAAAGACCAGGATCTCAATACAGCCTTTCAGGTGGAGACTTTGGAGTCATGGCAGGACCTTTGCATCAAAGAATTGTGTTAAACCCCTTAGGTTACTATACAGGTAGTCATGACTGTGTGATGATTCACAGCATTCCATCACATTTAGCTAATCCTTGCCAAAACAGAATTACAAATCTGACCTCTTTTTTTTTTTTTTTCCCCCCACAGCCTTTTCTAGGAATGAAACAAAAACTTGTTTAGGATTATGCTTCACTGTCAAGTGCACAACATAGTAGTGGGTCTAAAGCATCAATAAAGTTCCCTGTTTGAGCAAACCAGGTCACCTGGCTCAGCAGACTCAATCTTACATCAAATAGTACATCAGTATTATAACAGCGTGGTCATATTATGCCAAATCGAGAGATTAGCAACACTATTCAGGGGGTATCGATGATCTGAAAATCACTGTAGCAAGTGAGAGGGGTGGAAATGGCTCTGAGAGGCTGTGCCTCACATTCCAGCACCTCTGAGCCTTCCTAGAAACTGTGTGGCGCATACAGCCTTGATAGCCAAACATCTGGTGTGATGCCAAGGATGACTTGAGGGGATTACCTGGCATATCTCACCTACTAAGGGCTCCACTGAACACCAGTTTGTATTCCTTGAGTAGGTGGCAGAATGTGAGGAAGGATACCGAGTCCCAGGTCGAAGCAGGATTTACAAGTCCCTGTAGCTAGTGAGGACTTCAGAGCAGGAGAGTTTGGATGCTGTAGTCATTGATAAAGTCATTTTTCTACTGGGATTCGTGCAGTGGGAGTAAATCCTAGTTTTTATGTATGCATTTGTCCTTGCTCCTTTCTAACATTCCCACTGACTAAAAGAGGCAAAAATGTATCCTCAAGCAGAAAATTTAACTGTTTCATACTACTTCATGGGAAAAAAAAATGGTGCATGGCCTTTCTTTGAAACAGCTGATGATTTGCAGAGATGTCATCAAGAGGGCATAAAAGTAAACAAAACTAACCCAGATGCCAAGTGTTGGCTGTTTGCTTTTCCTTTGGATTGGAACATTGATTTCATAGATTGTACATTTATTTGTTTTGTGGGGTTTTTTTCCAAGGGAATAGCAAGCAGTTTGTTTATAGAACAGATTAGCTGTCTGCTGAGAACCGTATTCCTAAATCAGAGATGAATTGTCCCTAGGGTGGAGAGTAGAGGGAAAGCTCATAGGGAGAGTTTGCAAAGTTCATGTTTGTTCTGCAATCTTCTTCCTATTACCAGTCATGTCCCAAGAAATTAGGGAAAGTCAGTTATTTTCATATTTACATTAAAAGCCAAGACTAACCCAACTGGAAAAAAGGAAAAAGAAAAAAAGTAATAAAGCAGTGAGCTAAAAAGAGCGGGGCTTTTAGGTCAGCTTAGATCTCCAGCTTCAAAAGTAGGTGGATTTCTCTTGAAGTCTCACATTGATTTGGATGGGCTTGTTCCCTCAAGGCTCTTCATTCATGTGCAGACCCTGAAAAGAATATAATGCATAACCCAAAGGCTGCTTCTGATAACCAGGAGCCATGTAAGCATCACCTCTGCAGAGAGACAGCAGCCACACTGAACTGGCATGCAGGACTTTCACCCCCTTTCACACCCATACATATCTCCAGCCCTTAACCCTTTGATGCACTGACAGTGTGCCAGTAGTGAACAGAGCAGGTAATTCTCAGAAGATAGATCTTCACTGCTTCCCAGTGATCTAAAATTTGTTAGATACTGCAAGACAGATGGGCCCCTGGTTCATATTGCCACTAGACACTGCAAACAACATAGGGAGTATATATTTATCCTTGTTAACAAAAACATCTGAGAGCATAGATGTCACCAAATTCCATGTTTTACAGTGTTTTCTGTACCAGCAATGAAGTGACTTGCAGCCCGTTTCCCACTTGCATCCCTCCCAGGCAGCCATAAATTTCCACCCCCCCACTCATGACTGACTTGACTGACTGATTTTAACTAAGAGATATTAATTATTAATAGCAAAACTCCCTAAAAATTCACATACATTCCTTTCCTGGTTTTTGACAAGTGCCATAAGAGCACTTGCCTCACTCTTTACTTTGCCTTACCTTGGTCAAGTCATGAAGTGGACAGAGCGTTCTTTTTTAAAGAAAGAGAAATCATTTAGGGTCATCTAAACATTTCTACCGACTTTCAGTTCTTGAGCACTTGTTTATCATTTGCCATTTATATCTTTCTTTTCGTGCATGCTTTTTTTTAATGCTAACTATAAATATCCTTACAGCAAGGAGGAGAGGGGAGTTCCCTGATGGATTATGACTTGCTTTCATGGCATCTGTAATTTGTTAAACAGTGCTGGTTCAACTGGGACTACCAGATTGCTATTTCTAAAGGAAACTCACTTTTTAAAAATGACAGGAAAGAAAATCTACCCTTAGAATTATGTATACAAAAACCTGATTATATTCAGCAATTTCTACCCATTTTTTTATCTAAAGAGAAAACCAGAGAGGAGGAGACCACTGGCTTTATTGGTATTGTGAAGATATGTGAAATGTATGTATTGTTGTATAACTGGGAGTCATAATTTGGCCCAGAGGTAGCAGGACTGAGAGGTTTTATGGAAACAGCGTTCAAGGCAGTCTTTTCTCTCTAATTTACCCCCACTGAAAAGGGGATTGGTTATTAAGCACACACATCCAGATGAGAACAGCCTCTATGCCTTCCACTGGCAGATCCAGGTTATGGGAGGCGCACACGTCATCACAGAAACTGAAAAACTGATTCGTGGCACGTGGGTGCCTGATGTTTATTACAGTCCATGCCAAGAATACAAAATTTGGTACTACATATACTGCAAGGTTTATAGGCCTCTTCTACTGTCTTTGAAGAAAAAAATGTGTTATTTGGATCGCTCTTCTTGTAAAATGTGCAGGATCAGACATGCAAAACTCTGTGTCTTCACCTAAGGAATACTTCAATAAACAGCAAGCAATCAGCTGTACTCTCTGCCATCAAATTGAAAGAGACATTAACCTCTGAATGTGGAGGAATACCCAAGAGCAAGGGTTTGTATTCCAGCAAAGTTTTAACAGAAGAATTGTTTTTAGTGTACTCTTGAGATGAAATTGTCAAAGCAACCAAGAGCATGGTTATTCCTGGGAAGAGAATAATTGTTCGTATCAGGCTGGGGGATGACCTACTGGAGAAGAGCTCTGTGGAGAAAGACCTGAGGGTCCTGGTTGATGACAGGTTGGCCATGAGCCAGCAGTGTGCCCTGGTGGCTAAGAGAGCCAATGGGATCCTGGGGTGCATCAGGAGGAGTGTGGCCAGCAGGCCAAAGGAGGTGATCGCCCCCCTCTGCTCCGCCCTGGTCAGGCCCCACATGGAGTATTGTGTCCAGTTCTGGGCTCCCTGGTATAAAAAGGACAGGGATCTTCTTGAGAAAGTCCAGAGAAGGGCTACGAAGATGATTAAGGGCCTGGAGCATCTCCCCTATGAGGAAAGGCTGAGTGAGCTGGGACTGTTCAGCCTAGAGAAGACTAAGGGGGGACCTTATTAATGTTTATAAATATCTTAAGTATGGGATACAGGGGGAAATGGCCAGCCCCTTTTCAGTGGTCTGTGGGGATAGGACAAGGGGCAATGGCTGCAAGTTGGAGCACAGGAAGTTCCGCACCAACATGCGCAAGAACTTTTTCACAGTGAGGGTGACAGAGCCCTGGGACAGGCTGCCCAGGGAGGTGGTGGAGTCTCCATCTCTGGAGATATTCAAGACCCGTCTGGACGCCTATCTGTGCAATATGAGCTGGGGAGCTGCTCTGGCAGGGGGGTTGGACCCGATGATCTCTCGAGGTCCCTTCAATCCCCTATGATTCTATGATTCTGTGTAGGAAGTAGGCATCTCCAAATCCACTGTCCCAGGATTTCCCAACAGCCCAAACATTAAATGTGATGAATTTAAAAAGATAATCATAATCATAGTAGTACTACAAAGAAATATTACAATGGGGAAAAAAAAAAATCCCTTTAAAAGTAGTATCACATGCATTCGAAAGGATATTTCTCTGGCCTGGTCCATTCACAAGGGTTACTGAGACAGACTGTGCAGGACTGCATTCACAGCCAAGTAACTACAGCTTTGGTGAGCTAACACTGTTTCTTATCACCTTCTCAGAGACCAACAGAATCCCCAGGGCAACTCAGTACTGGGAGAAGACAAGAATAGCCTGTCAGAGTCCAGTTCTCTCTGACCAGATTCTTTTAGATATTTCACATGTGGGGGGGGAAGAGTTTAATATCAGATTTACTTATATAAAGGTAGTTGATGTTCCGTGGGATTTCTGATTTAGCAGTATGATATAAGACACACTGAAATCACAACGCTAATGTAATTTACACCTAGAAAAATATATCTACCAATTGCAAGAAACAATTTAATAACAGTACATATGTGATTCCCTTTATCAGTCTCCATAATACGCTAGCCATCATGATCCTGAGCATCCCCAGTTGCCAGGAAGGAATACATGCTCTGAAGCCAGCTCAAGCCCATTTCTCTCTTTGCAATACTTTTGCTAATTGTCAGATTATCTGCAACAGCTGTGATCAGTCACATCCAACATTATTCCAGTCACATCCAACATTATTCTCCAAGCTTCATAGGTACATCATCCTTGTTCGTCTCCTCTGAGCCTTCTTTCATTGTGGGCGATTATTGGTCAGACACATGGCCCAAAATTTTCCTGCTCCATCTCTTTCTTGTCCCCAGACTTCTCTTTTATTTCAGTAACTTTAATTCTATAGTTAATTTCATTTAAAAAGCACGTCTGCTAATATGTCCGATTTGATTAGAAATTAAGAGAACCTTAAAATTTGAAGCTGAGGGAACAAAATCATTCCAGGTTTCAGCAAAATTAGAATATAACTAGCCAAAATGAGAATGTGGCCTGTGCCTCGGTTGGATTGAATTAAATTTGACAGAGAACAGTTGCAGGTTACTGGAAAGGTCAATGACAATATGTCTTTGTTATTTCTCAAGTCTAAAAGGGTTTATTGGAAGATCAGGTATGTGCTTTGGTTTAACCGCAGCTGGCAACAAGCATCCCCAGCCACTTGCTCACTCCTCTGCTGTGGGATGGGGGGAGAGAATCAAGAGTAAAAGTGAGAAAATTCATGGGCTGACATAAAGGCAGTTTAATAGGTAAAGTAAAATCCACACACACAAGCAAATTAAGACAAGGAATTCATTCATCAATTCCCATGAGCAGGAAGGTGTTCAGCCATCTCCAGGACAGCAGGGCTTTGTCACATGTGGCAGTGAGTTAGGAAGACAAACGCCATCACTCTGAATGACCCCACTTCCACCTTCTTTGCCTCATCTGTATATGCTGAGCATGATATATGGTAGGGAATATCCCGTTGGTCAGTTGGGGTCACCTGTCCCAGTTGTGTCCCCCACCAACTCCTTGTGCACCCCCATCCTCCTCGCTGGGATGGGGAGCAGAGAAGGCCCTGGTTCTGCGTAAGCACTGCTCAGCAGTAACTAAAACATCCCTGTGTTACCAGCACTGTTTCCAGCCCAAATCCAAACCACAGCCACCTACTAGCTACTGCGAAGAAAATGAACTTTCTCACAGCCAAACCAGCTCAGTGGGGTGTATGTTCCTGTTCTGACATTAGTGTGCTTTCACTACCCTTAATATTCAGCGAGCCAGCACAAAATTCAGATAGTGTCCAAAAGCCTTTTAAACAGATTTTTAAAAATATTTCAGAACACAGATGCCAAACTCTGTGGGTTGTAATGTCCAGACCGTTGAGGTGGCACCTATCAACTACCTTCACCTTCACATACGACGAAGTCCCAGACAGAGATGCTTCTGAAAGCAGTATTACTTCACTGAGTCCTTTTTACTCATGCATCTCAGCAAGGCCAATTTGTAGGAAATTGCTGTCACAAAATTCACTGTGAGATCTTATGGAAGGGCAAGGTGATTTTCATTTACAAAATCTCCAGGCTATTTTTTACCCATTCCCATGTTCACCTGCATATTCTCAGAAGCACTAGGGGACACACATTGGGGTGAGCAATTAGGAACTGATGTGAGTTTGCTGTTGTGCCTTTTAGAAGTGGACGTTGTTTGGCTTCTTTTGCCTCAGTATGTCAACTCACCCCTCATAAGTCTTCTTTTCCTTCCGTGGTTATTTTATGGCTCCAGTCCTGTTCTTCATCTTCTTGTCACCTTATCTTTAGGTCAGTTTGTTCCTCCTCTTCCTTTGAATGAAATCACACACATAGAGCTATTAATCTTACCTATCTTACCTCTTTGCACTATTGTTTCATCTGCAGCTTTCATAAAAACATTTCAATCTATAATTAACTCATATCAATCTTTATATTTCCATTACAAGCCTCCACAAATTCACTTGATTGCAGTATTGCAGTAATGCTGCTGTGTCCTGTCCAGGACTGCAGCCAGCTGCTGCTTGCCGTATGTCACTCCATCAGCTCGTGACAATGTGACCTCATGGACCCTGGCTGATGAAGGAACTGTGCAGTGTAGCTCTGCATGGACACGATTTTCACTCCAGAAGAGAATTTCTCAGTGAACATCCAGACACGCATGACTAGGAAGTGAGGAGCATTTCCATGGTCCTTGAATTTCTGATATTATCTCTTTTCTTTAATCCCCAATTGATTTAATATAGAAGACTGTGGGAGACTCATTTGCCGTTTTCGGAACATGCTTCAGGAAGATGTATAGGATATAGGCCTGACACACAGGATTTAGTCAGGGAAATGACTGCCCCCCCATTAAGTGTAAGGTAAACAAAAGGTCATATAAAGCCACACCTGGATTCAGTGAAAAGCACTAAAATTCAGTGATTAATTCTCAGCTAAAAGCTCAGAAAAACGCACTGTGTTGGAATGAGTAAGCGAAATGCAGCATTTGGCCATATACTCTTACTCAGTTCTGGAGCCAAGACAGGCCAAAAGAATAAATGCCAGAAAAAGTAACATACCAAAGACAGCTCTTTGAAGGATTCCTTAAAACAGCTTTAAAAGATAGCACCGATGCAATCAAACTGGGGATGAAGAAGTCCCTGACAGGAAGGCTGTGCTTTGTACCACTGCCACAGCTTTATCACAAGTATCAGGGGTCAGTGGGTAAGCATGAATTTTCATGCTGTCCTCACAGTAGGTACACAACAGGCTGGAAGGCCCTTTGGCGTGCTGGTTATATATTTACCTACTGCATCACTTCAAATGACACTTGTTTGAGAGCAGCTCTGAGAACAAACACAACCAGCACACGTATCACATCCCTTTAATTCTTTGTCAGGTTGTCACCACAGAAGAAAGGTGATTTTGTCCAAAAAGTACCAGCATTTTATAAAAATTAATAACATTACCAACCTCTGGGGAAAAACGTGCTTATTTGTAGCTTCTTGGGCATTTTGTCCCCAAACAATAGGTTAGGTCTCTGGGGAGGAGCCTGTCTGACAGTTCAAAGCACTGTACTGGGAATCAGATGCTTTGGTTTGATTCCCCACACAGCCATGAAGTCTCTGCACATCTCTGCCAAGGAGATATTTTCCCTCCTAGTGCTGCAGCACTCTTTAACATGCCCCAGCTATTCCCACTCAGCACCCCTTCGCATGGTGGGGGCGAGGGGGAAGCCTGCACGGAGAAACACAGAGCACGGACTTGGTGTTTGTTACTCCTCTCCTTCCTGTTTGCTGGTACCCACACATGCTCCCATCACCACCAGCACCCATAGGTACCCCCAGTCTGGTGGGATTCCAGGAGAGGTTGTTCCTGGGAGCTAGAGCTCATCACCCACCTTCCCCCTTTCCCCCCAGCACATCCCTATCTGCTGTGTGTTTTGAAGTACCATATGCTTGCTTTGTGGCCAAAGAAAAAACTCTTCAGAGGCTGCCCAACACAAAACACCTCTGCTCTTTTCACAGAAGCCATGGGTGAGGAGCAGGGCTACCCAACCACCTCACAGAGAGCAGGGAGTGCCTGTGCTTGGGTATCCCAACAGCTTCCCAGTACACCCTGCCTGCAGGTAAAGAGACTGGTTCGGAGGTCCCATCCCAGTGTCAGTACTGTGGCACAGCCCAGGTGTGTCCAAGGAGGATAGGAGGCAAGCGAGGTACTCAGTGGTGTGAGGAGAGGCTGAGGGAGTGGGTTTGTTTCTCTTGGCAAAGAGGAGCCACAGGGTGCTCCAGTAGCTGCCGGCCATCCCTGAAAGGGCAGCTGCAGAGAGGATTAAACCCATCTCCTCTAAGGTTTGCCATACTCCCAGCAGAGGATCAACAGCCACAAACTGCACTGGGACAGTCTGCCCAGAGATGTGGCAGATGCCCATCCTGGGACCCCAAGGGGCTGCTACATAAAGCCATGGCTTTAGTGGGTTAGTATTGCTCTCCAGAGCCACACAACCTGCCTGAAATCAAAACAGTATTGACTGAGAAGCCAGGAAGACTAGGGCTTGCTCCTTGGACACAGGCTGCTGTAAGGAGGAACTGTGTGATGGCCTTCTCTAGCCCTTGGGATCATGCGGAAGTGTCAGAGATGGTGTTATTTCTGTCTTATGTGTTTCCTCTTCTCCCACTATTAAAGTGACAGAATTGCAGTCATTTCCTTTCGAGACAAGGAGTGTTTGTGATTTCTCATCCCTTTGCTGGCATTGCCTCATCACACATAACATTGAGACACATGGTGAAGGCATCCAAAGTTGCCTACATGATATGGCAGGGACAGGTCTGTCTCATGAGTGAGCGTCCTTCTTTGTGCAAAGGTTTTCACTGAAAAGCACTGGAATGAAGACATGAATCCTTTCTGATGACATAGTGACACAAAAGATCAAAGGTAAATTAATTGAAGGCGTGCTTGTATAGTTCGATTCTTATAATTGCTATCTCCGATAAGCACATTTACAAGACAGATGAGCATAAAAATCATTATATTATGCTTGGAAAACATTTCTATGATATGATGGAAGTACTCTGTCGTGCTTAGTACAGGACTGCAAGACAGAAAAGAACTTCAAGTTAAGAAGATTAATAAAAAGACAAATAATGAACATTTTCAAATGCTCTTCGCTTCAGATTAATTCAATTTTGAAAAATGAGTTCCTTCTTTCGGTCGGATTATACCTATAAATCACAGAGTCAGAAGAAAGTACATTATAAAATATTTGTGGTTTATAACTGATTAATCCGACTGTTTGGCAAATGTTATCTCAGTGTTTCTGCTAATTAGCAATGTGTTGGCTTGCTTCAGCCTTTTCACTTAAGTGAAAGCAGGCATCTGAGCCTGAGGATTTGTACCATTTTATTCTGTAGTCCTGTTAGAGGAACATTTCCAAACCTGCTGGAAATTTTATATATATATATATATACATATATATTTTCCCAGATCAACTTGGAGAGATTAAAATTAGGGAAAAAGCAACCAGACCATTAGGGTGTGGTTAGTCATAAACCACTAACATTAGACGACAATATTATTAAATAAATGGTTTGTATTCTTGTCAAATTATTCTACCATAAAGCTCTATCATCAGAATATGATGCTTTAAAATGTTACATTGAAAGTATTGTGATTAGACCTGGGTAAAAAAAAAAAAAAAAGATGTTTAAAGTCAAAATATGACTAGATACTGAATAGATATATTGACCCAATTTTAGTCAGCTCTTAATGTGAGAAATCGGTGATAGTATCACAGTGCCAGGTCAAGCTCAGCATGACTGAGATGTGTTAGTGCTGTGTTTTGAACCAGAATAATTGTTATTCTCCCGTAAAACACCAGACATCAAGAGACAGGCCTACTGCAGCTGTGTTTCCCAGTCCCTGCCAACAAGCTCACTGAATGGAGTCCCAGCTATCACATATGCTATTAAAAAAAAAAACCACAACGCAACAAACCAGAAAGAAACTCCTGTTAGTTCTCATCTCAAAGACATTTTTCTGCTTTATGCACCTATCTCTCCATGATCTAGATTCTCATTGCTGAGGAAACTCAGCCCCTGGTTTGGGAAATGTTCCCACCCCAGCTAGCAGCTTGTGGAAAGGGATTTTAACCACTTGTCTCAAAAGAGAGACCCAGGCAAACAGGCAAGGGTGGATGGGTACCTACATTGGTGGTCCAGAAGACCTTGCTTGAAGGTATTCCAGCTACTGGCAGGCTGGGGAGACGGCACGCCTGGTTTCCCAGAGCCTGCTAGCCTGGAGCTGGAGGAGCGCAGGAAAGTACAGGGCCTATGCCCTGCTGTCTGCCCAGCAGTTCCTGCAGGTACCCCCTGCTTGTACCTTCATTCTGGCTCCATGGAGAAGGATACCAAGTACCTTGCAAGTGTCCCAGTAGGTCTCAGCGCTCTCTTGTATTCTCGCCTTCAGGGTAGTTTAAAAATTGTAGTGGAAAAATGCACGCAGGAACTCAATTGTGTTGGTATGTGCAGAATTAATTCTGTCAAACCAGAATGTCTTCCCAGACATTCTGAGGGGACTCCTGGGGCATCTGGTTTGTGCTCCCCATTTTCCCTATGCTAGAGAAATGCACCCAGGAAGACAGAGACACCCCTGACCTTCCCACACAGCCCACAGGGTACACGGACTCAGAAGCACACACAGTTTGTTTCTCTATCTCACATGAACCAGACATCTTTGGTGGAAAAAGAACACTTTTTTCATCAAAGGGGTCAAATCTGGTTTTTCCATTAAACCATAACATTGCTTTCACTTAAACACTTGGGAGGGAAAGGGGTTGACCGGAATCCTTGTTTCCTTTTTTCTTGCAGTGCTTCTACTCATGTTGAAGAGACTTGTTGCTGGCATCTGGTGCAAATCATTTTGCACTGATTATATTCACACAGTTCCTATAATTGTGCAGTCTTTTAGGAAAGCCAGACTTCATGTGCTGTACATGGCAGAGGCACCTAACGTGCCACTCTCGCTTTCCTTATTATTGCTTTTTTTCCTCCACACAATATTACTGAGAATTTTAGGTAGCATCCTGACTTTTCTCCAGTCCTAATTCTCTATGTAATAAGATATATCTCTCTGTGTTGTACATTGACCGTTAAGATTGTATTAACTGAGTATCTCGAGAGTTCTGCCTAATTAAGGATTTTCTTGCAAATCCACCTTTAAGCACAGAGGAGATGAAACCTGAAAAGGTTCAGCATGCACAGATGGGACACATGGAGAGATTAGATGTAGAGATCATTCCCTCTTTGTAAGGTCAGAGATATCACCTGGGTGTGAGGAGGTAAATTGATCTCTAGGCTCATTTTGGTTTTGGTCTTCCTTGTGACATGACTAACAAAGGCACCAAGCTGGCAGAACCTCTGCAGTATGAGCCACCCTTTCCCAGCTGTAGCTCCATTCAAATTAATATGATGATATTAGATGGTAACAATTCGCAATTGCCCTGAAATAATGTAAATTGCTGAACTATTGATGTGGAGGTGTCTCCTGAGATCTGCCCATACAACCTATAACACCTGTAGACAGCTATCTGCAGTGGAAGTACACTGATTCGAGTTAGGTGTCTGCCTGCCATTGCAATCAATTAATAAATAGTATTCTGGTCCATATAGAAATGGAGATAAGGACAGTGTTCTTCTGATCATGTGCTGCCATCCTCCAGATGATGATACCCTGAACTCCAAAAACTATCTCCACCTTGGCTACAAAAAAAAATCATCGTTCTTGCTCAGATGGACACGCCGATACTGTGTGTCCTGTACATTGGCCATTCACTCTTTGTATCCTCCAGCTTTGAGTGCCTATATTGAGGCCATTGGATCATAAATTTGGGAAGAAATAAGAAATCATTGCCTAATTACACTGGGCTTCACACCATGATCCCTGTGAGACAGAGGAGCAAGTGTTAATTATAAATCTTATGTTGAAAGAGCGAGTCACAACGGGATTCTTCATAGTTCTTTGGATAATCTCATCTCCAGTATGGCATATTTAAAATACATATTTTCTGGGAAATTGCCTTAATAGATACAAAAACCCCCAAAACCAAACACAAACAAACAAGAAAGACCCAAAAAAGAGAAGAAAGGCAGACCTCCCTTCTCATTTCCCCAGCTCCTATTCAGTTAACTGATAAGCTTTAAACCTATAAATTTAATAAAGAATATCTATAACTATGTATCAGAACTTAGGATTCTTGAGCTTCTGAACATCAGCTTCATGGTAAGGTTGGTTATCAGAGATACATAACAATCCCTGCTCACTTATTTTTAACAACTTGGTTTCGGCAATGTGATTGTGTATAGAAACATAAATGTATCTTTTCCTTTTGTTTATTACTTACTGCATGTAATTCTGTATTGCCCTGACTGCCCTCACAGTGCTTGGAGTACTGGAGATAATGGGACTCCAGAAGGAATGAAATTTTCCACACAGATGTCCAAATGTTTTACTGAACTCAATCCTTAGCACTAGTGTCTCATGGAATACATGGAAGCCCTCTTCTGCTCCCATGGAAACACCAAAATGTCTCATGTTTAGAAATATTATGGTGGCTATTTAATAATATTTTCTCTTTCTCTGGAAGAGAATTATTTAGATGAATTGTGAGGCAAATTAGTCTGATGATTTGATTTCCTCGTTTTTCTAATCTCAGCCAACAATACAGTGAATTGTTACCAGGGGTTTCCTTGGAGGTGACCAGCACTTGCACTGTTTCAGAGGATGCATTTATCCATGCCTACCCCAGCTGGCAGATGTCTCTGCTGCAGAACTCTGCCTGCTTTACAGACAGCCAGGGGAGAGCACTTGCTATCCATTTTTTTGTTAGTTTTGCCACTGTTTTGTACAGTTAGTATTCTTAGAAAAAAAAATGACCAGTGCCTAGGAAAGTTTCTCCTTTTGATAAGAATGTTGCAACATTAAATGCCTCCTAATCCTTTGGGTTCTTTATCTGCGGCTTCTTCTTCCACAGCATCTCCAACCAAAAGCTTTCTAAAATACTAGGGAGCCAGTTGCATTTTGTCTTGAAGATTTAGGCATCGATTGTGACATTTAACCTGACTTTATCACCTCTTTCCAAAAAGGGGATTGGTATTTAGGCTTCTTCCTTTCTCCTCCCTGAAATCTCTGCGGCTGCCCGCGTTTCCCACAGGACATATCTGTAGTCTCGGGGCCAAGACCCTACAAGTCACATGTTGAATGTTTAGCTTGAAGAGATCTTTAGTCTTTTTTCAGACACAGCCTGGTAGCTAGCTGCCTCAGCAGAGATACTTATTAGATTTGTAAGGCGTTTCATCTAGTTACAGTTCCAGGAGAAAAGGGGCTCCTTTACAAAATATATATAACATATCTTACAATTGCAAAATGGAAAGCATCTTGATATTTCCAAATCATCTTTGGGCTGAGACATGCTTTTTTTGCTCTCTGAGTCACCAGCTGATCTCTCCCAATATTCACTTTATCTTCTTGTATTTCAGAGGATCACATTTCTCCTTCCAAAAGGAGCTTAAAATGAACACGTTTTAGTGACAATCACGTCTGCTGCTGCTGCTCCTGGCGTCCCTGTACCAGGGATGTCTTGATGTAGTCACTATTACTAGGGACAGGAGAGACTATGGCAGGAGCAATCACAGCATGAGTGGTGGAAGAGGCCAGGGCAACCACTGTGCCACTCTCTGATTACCTGTTCGTTATCATCCAGAATGGGCTTCATGCCCTAAAGAGCCAAGTAGTCTGCAGTGATGGTTTTGTCATGCTTTGCTTCAAAGGTGTAAAAGCTGATGGGTAACCTACAGCCTGAGTTTCCTGTGCTTTTCTTGAAAAGGAGCATTGAACTCATACTTAGCACTGACTGTCCATGTGTCCTGTAAGAACTTACAGAGGAAGATAAACTTCATTACCCTGAACTACAGATGGATAACTCAGTAAATTAACTTGACCACTACTGGATATGTGGCCACTGTCACTTGGAAGTACAATCCAGACCTTCCAGTGGCCTAGCAGCTCCTGAGCCTTTGCAAGAGGGAACAGACAACAGTGAGGATGGATCATCAGTGGCTCCCTGTGCCAGCCAGTCGGGAAAGAAAGGAATGACACAAGTGTGCACTAAGAGCAACAGCAATGGCAGAATGGCTCCTGCAGTAAACTTTTGTCCATATGAGGTCATTGCCCAGCACATTCATGTCCTGTGGGAATAATCTTTCTCAGCCCAGTTCTAAGACTCATCTGTTAAGGATTTTTTATGAGTTAGACTGAAAACTCCTTGGTTAAAGGGACACAGGCTGAAATGTCAAATGGGACAGCACAGAAGAAATATATCCTAACAGGTCATTCATAAGTCAAAATGGGATCCAAATCACGTGGATTCTTCTTCTTCAGTTCTGGTAAGGCTGGTTATTTTTGGCCAGTAGCATAAATAAAGCTCATAAAACTGGTTAGGCAGATCTCACATTTGAGCAGGAAAAATAAAATGTTATAGTCCTAAGTATATAAAATACTGTCATGGAAAGAAGACAGTGATTTCAACAGCACTTCATCCTGTTGTAGAGTAGGACCACCATCAATTTAACAATAGGCAGGCATGAAATGGTAGTCCTTATTTCTGCAATCAGAGAGCATCAAATCTTAATTCCTGCTTATACAATTGTTAATAGTGTTGGCACCTTACAGAAAACTGTAATGAACCTCATAACTTAAAAACTCTTCTTTGGAATGTCTTAATTTAGGATGAAATGAAGGGGAGGCACACTTGCATTTACTTTATCAGTAAAAGGAAAAAAAAATACCCAACAATATCTTGGCCCACCTGGAACTAGAGAGACTTGCTGGTTTTCTCAGGGTACAGCTGGGAAAAGAGCTGTGCACTCTCGATGCTGTCTCACCACCTTGCTTTTCAGAAATGGAGTAACCCAATGGACTGTGTCAGGAATTCAGCTAAAAATGTCCTTATTGAGACCTGGGGCTAATTTGCATGCAAAGTGTTACTCCGAGCAAGTTTATACTAAGACATGGCAAATTACTGAGCAGTTGTACCAAAACAGCGATACAGTCTTCATACATTAACACAGTAACCAAGCCTGGACTCTCTGCAGGACCAGTCCTGGGACAGGCAGACCCATGCTGGCCAGCTCTAACAGAGCTCAGCAGGGACTAGTCGTGACTGTTGCTTGCTTCCTTTTTGCACACACCATTCTGCGTGACTTAAATTACCTCTAGCAGTTCCCTGCCTATTTCAAGACTAGTCAGACCTACTCTTGTGTGAGGGACTGTTACCTGAACCAGCCAGGACTGCTCTCGGTGGAACAGCTCTGATCTATTCTTGGACCTTGAAACCTGTTCATTTATATGCCTGTAATTCCTTTACCCAAGTAGCAAGCGCTGCATTTTCCAGTAAAGCTCATTCCTCAAGAACAACACATACTACTGTCTTGTAACAGTAACTAAAGCCCCAAACCAGTGGTAACCCATGCTACCTCCTTTCTGCCTCCCCAGTCTTCCATGTACAGCAGGGACTTATGCCCATCCTGTATAGAAGGGACTGTACAACCAAAACTCATGCAGACCCTCTTTAGAAGAGGACATTGTATTTAATTAGTCTTCTGTGTAGGTGAGGAACTCAATCTAGGACAACTCTGTAACAGCTTTCCCTACACAGCAAGTGAATTTGTATTTCAGCAGTAGTTTTACTGTGAAACCTGGGTTCTCTTTCCAAATCTGGGTCACCAGTACATGCCCTGGGATGACACCCAGCTCTGCAGCTCCTTTCCTTCTTCTACCCTGGCTTCCATCTGCACGAATTGGAAAGGAGCACACAGCACTTTAACAAGGTCCTTCAATCTGGGCACTTTGGAACTTGCCACAGGATTTGGTGCAGACAAAACCTTTGTCTTCGCAGGATTTGGTACACATGAATTTGTGTCTTCTTGTAGATTTTGGTCGTGATGTGGCAATACAGAAAATAAGCCCCTTTTTTGTAGGCCAATAATATTTATGCCTAGAAATTGAAAAAAAAAAAAAAAGAAGAAATGGAAACCACCCCCTTTTTGGCAACTTCTATTTCTTATTTGTCTTCTGTATCATCCCATGTGCTCTACTTCTACCATCTAATAATCTTTAAAATGCTGCAATTCTATTAACACGTTCAATCGTGTTTGACATTAGAAGCCAAATATTTTCTTCTCCAAAGTTAAAACAAAGAAAAAAAATCTTAAAGCATGCAGAAGTGCTCTGTTACATGTTTTAACAATACTAGTAGCACAAAGCTGACTACACTTCTTTGCACGTGTCCTTCATGCACTATGAGTAAGAGAAAAACACTTCAGTTTTGTTCACCCCTTAAAGCTTTTCATGGAAACAACTTGTCAAAGTTAATGAAGAAATTTTACATTTTATAAAACATGTGGAGCATCACCAAATGTGTTTCTGGCTCTGCAAAATCTAGTCAAGAGAAAGAAACAAAGTGCCACTTATCAAATGAATATTCGTGTTTATTGGAGTCAGTTTCCTTGTTTTTAATGTCCAGTGGTTTCATGATTTCCTGTTTCTTTCTGTTTTCATTAGTTTGCCCTCGTGATAACACAAAGCAGCTGTTAAAAAAAAAAGAATCTCTGTAGTTGAAAAATTAAAAAATAAGGGCAAATCGCTATTTACAAAAAATGCCTGGAATCCACATACTGCTAAATACTGTTATCAATTTAATTACAGAAACTGTAGAACACTCACAGCATTAATTTCTGCCAAGTGCAAGCCTCGATTTTGTAACATATTTGGAAGAAGCTGAAAATTATGAGTCTTTTTTTTAATACATTGGTCATTATCAAGCTTAGTTTTATAATCAACATTGTTCTACATTTCTTTTTCTTGTTGTCTCCTTCATTTGAACATAAAGTGTAACAGAAAAACAATGCAATTCTGCAAACATGAAAACTCCGTTAGTACAGCTAATGGCTCTTTAATACATACTTTGTGTACAAAGAAAGTAGTAACACAAATAGGAAACTGAATTTGTACTTGAAGCATCTGTAATTTCAGTCACTGTGAATCACCTACTTGTGAAATATATGCAGTACATACAATGTGCACGGATAAACACACACCCAACGCCACTGCATGCACTTTTGGGAACTAAAATACAACTTCAGGTTCACAGCCCTTCACCCAGAACTGGTGAGAGCTGCAGTCACGTCTGTGTGCTAGCGGTGGGGGAAAGGTAGTCTGGTAAATACAAGCTGCTCCACCACGCTGTCCTCCAGCTTCTGGTGTTTTGAACTACAACAACGAAACAGGAGACCAGAATGCTCTACTGAAGCGCAGAAAGTGAGAACAAGGTATGTAGAGAGAAGAGAGAAGGTTTTTCTTTAGTGACAACAGTTTGGTTTTCTTAACCCACCTATAATCTTTCCTATTCTGTGCCCAGAAACTCAGTGGTATGTCAGGGAGCTTCTGGAGTGGCCAAAAGGTTGAAGATGATCGTATCCTGCATCAAGCTCTATCAATTCCTACCACCATTACTGCGACAGGCATGGGACCAGCGCCGTCCTCAGTGAAGGCCACAGTTTCCACCCCAATTTTTTTCTCTCCTGAAGCAATTAGAAAAGCAATCTTGTTTGTCTGGGTTTGGTGGGAAAGACAGAAACCTGCTGCTGAGGTTCCTCCTCACAAACTGCATGTGGCACACATATCCCACTGCTCTAGTGATGCAGCTGGGATTGCATCAGCATAATGCCTGGGTTACAGCACCCAGAGAGCTCAGGAAAATGGAGCGAACAGCTGTTCTGTTCAAAGATCCTCAGGACCTTAAAACACCAGCAAAACTTACCCAAAGAGCTTCAAAACCCAATTTCCAGCTCTATGACAGACTCCATGGGAAGGCGTAACAGAATTACTTACAAGCCATAGGAACTGCATTTGACTCAGCATGCATTGTAGTGAAAACAAACACACCTTGAATGCTTTGTAATTAGTGAATGTGATGACTTTTTATTGTAGCGCCAAAAAACCACAAACCAACAACACTGACAAGTCCTACATGTTCCCAGAAGTCCTGTAGGTTTGATTCTCAGATCTGAGACTTGGAATATATTCTTCAGCTCTTACCAAACAGCCACATTCTCTGGAATTTATGGGGCTGTTTGCTTGCCAATCAAATGTGGCTTGATCTTAGCTGTCTTGGTGAAGAAAAAAAGGAAAGATGCAGTTCTTACCCATAAAGCAAGCAGTTCTGGTAGTCATGATGAGTTTTCCTGGTGCCTCTGTTCGTAACGGTGCTGAGCTAGTCAGAAATTATCACATTTATCAATATATTTTTCTTAACTAGTTTAAGAGAGTCGAAGTAGGTGCAAAAACACACACCAAAAAAATGCTGTGTAAGGTCCACTGACATGAAGGGAAGAGGAAACATCCCCCTAAAAATGAAACCCCACAATACTCATACAGACACTGACAGCACCGAAGGACTTGCCTTCACAAGGGCGGCTAAATTTCATTAAGGGAGAGTTGCTAGGCCTTTACGAGATAAAGCAGTATGGTAATTAAATTCCAAACACCTCAGAGCCTGTCTAGCCACATTCCTTATCTGGAGAGTCAGGTCTTTCTCCCAACTCTTTTCTTTTAGTGTTTAAGACTAAATTGTGATCTTCCTCCTGTCATCTTCTTTCCCTGTGACTTCATAGGACAGCCATGAGAAGTTTTAGGCACTAACACTATAGAGAGAGGAGTTACTCCAACACATGCCAGCTCCACTATATTTACTGCTTTGAACAACAAGCAAATAATGCACTTAGTACTTTAGAAACAAAAACAACAAAAAATGAAAATAATAAATTCTATATAGAAAAATAATTGCTTTATTGTTGCCACGCCTTCCTGATCAGTTGCCAAGGTTCTGCATACCTTTCAGAAAATTGATTTACACGCTGCAGAACAGCTCACTGAGCAATGCAGCACGTTTTGTCCTATGGCCATCGCTGCCACCCTTCCTTTCCACCACCGATGCCTTTGACCAGTGGGATGCCATAACCTTCCCAAGCGCTGCTGTGGGGCTCCAAGCCCTGCCTGCCCTGGAGCCTGTCTCAGGTGGGAATGGGGATGAAGCTGGTCGATTTGGAGTGGGGCGACTCTCTCCAGGTGTTCAAGCTGTGGGTTGGGCTTCTGTTGTTGGTAAAAGAAGTCTGTCGCCTGCTGTTGCTGTTTGAATCTTCTTTACTCAGCGTTTGCTTTATTTTTTGGCAACAAGGGAAGCTCTGTATGCAGTCCTGCAGCAGGTGCCCGCTAAAGAACATGTAGATCCAGGGGTTACAGCAACTGTTCAGACTGGCCAGCAGAGCCGTGACGGTAGTAGCAGTGTTTTCCGAATCTGGCAGGAGAGGGAGGGGAAGAAGGAGGTTTAATCATCAGAAGAACATTTGCACCGTTCAGTCAATTGCTTCATTAACTCTTGGATTTACTTCCCTGAATATTTTCCTGAGCAGTGGCATTTGAAATGAATAATGGGGACATAATCAGCAAAGTTCTTATTTGCGTGAGGCTGCCATTGAAGGCAATGGGAATTTGTCTGGACTGAAGTTATGGGGCAATCCATCCAAAATAACACTTTAGTCCCGTTTTCCACTGATGGTTATCCACATGTTGATAATCTCATGCTTTAAATGCTGATTTTTTTTTTAATTCAGGCTTTTGTTTTACAAATTGGTTACCCTGGGAGGCTACGGCAAAATTCCCACTGATTTCCCACTGCTTCCAGTAACGCTGAATTTTGCTGTATGCATTTGCCTGCTGGAAAGTGTTGAATGCTCAAGGAACTACTGGTTCATGAATTAAATCTGGATTTCAGAGATTGAACAGGCTTTACTTAAAGGAAAAATGGAAGTTAGCACTATGCCATACAGCAGTTACGGTCTTCTACCGTCAATAACCAGTTAAATTATCTAATACTCCAAATATCTATTTAGTCTAATCAATTATTAGTAACCTTTCCTTGTAAATAATGTCAATGAATCTCCAAAGAAGTGCAATTGCTGTGTAACACTGTTCTGTAGATTTAAAGAATCTCTTCAAGCCAACCTACCAAATACCCATCTGTTCAATTAGGTTTGCATTTCTTTTGAAGTAAAAAAATTAAAACAATTACCATTTATTTGTCTACTGCAAGCCTCTATTTCTCTGAGCAGACCTGAGTTTTACACTTTGGTCCCATAATTAGGGGCAATTAATGTTCTTGCTATAGTAAGTGATAAATTGGGGGATATTAAAAAACATAACATTGATTTGGGGAAAAAAAAAAGTGGTCTAGTGTGTGTTTCAACATTGACACTAAAACAATACCTGCTTCTGGGACAGGTTAGTGCTCATGGCCAGAGGTGGGATGAGCTGTGGTTTGGGAAGCAGATGGGGCACCAGTGTGAAAAGCGAGCACTATAATAAAGCAGAGTCCGTTCTCAGCCACCCCCCAGGCTGGTGTGGTGCGGATGCTCCGCAGCCGACCAGGTTCCACACAAACGAGCAAAGGGAAAGTTTAGGGGACACAGGTAAAACTAAAGGTCCTTTGGAGGAGCAGGGCATTGGAGCAGTGTCCTCTTAAGTGCTGCTGGGCTATTTCTTTTGGCATCACCTTCCTTACCAGCCAAACAAGCCCCCAACACGCTTGAAGCTGCCCACAAGCCTAACAAGAAATGATGAATTCCCACATTTTGACTTCCACCTTTTCCATTATGAGGAAACAACTGCGTTGCCTCTCATTACCCAGGTAAAAACTCTTAAACTCAATGATTATTTTCAGCAAGATTTAAGAGAGGGACGGGTGATCTCCAAAATACTAAACTGCCGCTGTTGGGTGAGAACTCAGCTCAGCTCCGCTCCGGCTGCTGCCGGGACAGGTGGACACGAGCTCCGGTTGCCTTCGCGGGGCAGCATCCCGGAGTAGCATCCCGGGGCCGCCCCGTCCGGGAGTACGAGAGGTGCGGGGCGGCCCTGAGGAGCTTTGCTCACCTCCCCGCACGGAGATGCCTGCGGAAAGGGGAGTTTTTAGCCACTCTTTTTCCGCCTTGTTCAGGAAGACGGCACGGGGAGTACGCGCCCCGGTCCGCACTTTCGGCTTCCGCACCCGTTCTCCCCCCCAGCGCTCGGCGGGGGCCCCGGGAAAGCCTGCTGCGCCCCCGGAGCACCCCAGCGGTGTGGCCGGGCAGGGGGAAGTGGCGGCGAGCCCCCCCGGTGCGCGCCGGCCCCCCCTCACCCTCCCACCCCTCCATCTCCCGGTCACCTACCGACCCAGGGGAAGCGCTGGTCCCAGACGGACCACATCTGGATGGTGAAGAAGGGCGCCCAGCAGACAACGTACGCCGAGACGATGACGAAGGTCATCTTGACGGTGCGGATCTTGGCGCGGGAGATGGTCTTGACGCTGCTGACACAAGGGGCGAGCAGCAGCCCCCGCCGCGGACCGCCGCCGCTGCCCGCCCGTCGCCCGCCGGCCGCCGCCGCTGCTGCCGCCGCCTCCCCCGGGCGCGTCTTGCCCCGGACGTTGCGCCAGATGTGGTAGCAGATGAAGCCGTAGCAGGTGACGAGGATGAGGACGGGCGCGACGAAGATGCCGCCGGTGATCCAGGTGATGTAGGCGCGGGGCCCCCAGGGCATGATGAAGTGCGCCCAGCAGTCGTAGACCTGCGAGCCGCGCTCCACCTCGCTGAGGGAGAAGATGAAGTACTGCGGGGTGCTGAGCAGCAGGCTGAGCGCCCAGGCGGCCGCGATCATCCCGTAGGAGCGCTTGGTGGGCTGCTGCAGCGTCTTCAGCGGGTGGCAGACGGCGATGTAGCGGTCGGCCGTCATGGCCACCAGCATGTACGCCGAGGCGAACATGCCGAAGACCTGAAGGTGCTTCACGACCCGGCAGAGCCCGTCGGGGCCGTGGAAGCGGTGGGTCACCTCCCAGCAGAGCTGGGGCAGCACCTGGAAGAAGGCCACCACCAGGTCGGCCAGGCTGAGGTGGCGGATGAAGAGGTGCATGCGGGACGCCTTGCGCGGGGTGCGCCGCAGGGCCAGCAGCACGCTGCCGTTGCCCACCACCGCCACGGCGAAAGTGACGGCCAGAACGGCGATCTCCAGCTTCGCCAGCTCCTCGTCCCGCCCGAAGGGGTCCCAGCCGCCCAGGCTGCCGTTGGGCGACCCCGACCACGCCTCGGGGCTGGGGCTGCTGCCCCCGTCGGACTCCGCCGCCCGCCACCGGCTGTCGTTCCCGGGCGAGAGAGCCTCCCGAGGGGAGCCGGCGCCGCCGGCGAGGCGCATGGAGGGGGCTGCGCGGCGGGGCCCGGCCCGGCCAGACCCCCGCACACCCGCTCGGCCGCCGCCGCCCGCCGCCTGCACGCTCCGGCGGCGCGGAGCGCCGGGCCGGGCGCCTTTATTCCCCGCCGCGGGAGGCGAGGCGAGACGCGGGGGGAGCTCCCGTGCCAGTGGCTGCCCAGCGCCTGACGCCAGCCCCCTCCTTCTCCGGCTGCCGCCACCGCCCCGTCCGCGCCCCGCGCCCGCCCGCCCTCGCCGGCCCGGGAGGCTCGTCCAGCCGCACCCCTGCACGGGAACGCCCCGCCGAGGCACTGGGGCCGCTCCGCCCGGCAAGGACCGCTCTGTGGGGGATCGGGGTCGGACACCCCATTTTCTGCCTTGGCGGAGCCCGGCGGGGCGGGGAAGAGAGGAGGGGTGGCGGGAAGAGCTGCTCGGGCCGCACCGGTGCGCCCGGAGAGCTCCCTCGGGGCCACTTAGGAGTTTAATTGAGACTCGAAATGTCGCCGTAACCGTGCGGAGAGGATGGAGGTCTGTCGGTATGAGCTTGTTGCTTCGACCCAAGGCGGGGGGGCAGTCTGTAAGAAGCGCAGCTTTGGCTCCGAGAGGAGTCCCATCTGGGCTCCTGGCATTTCACAGTCCTGGGGTAAACCCCAGGGAGGCGTTACTAGAAAAGGTGCACGGACTTTGAAAGCAGCTCACTCAATTCAACATTTTTAAAGGTTTCAGGATTTTATCTGGGATGATAAATAGCATCCAGACATTTCTATCCAAATCTCTTCGTTTCCTAGAGAATTCCTGGCTGTGGGTCAGTGAAATCTCTGTTTTAAACATGTTCCACCCGAAGAGTTTCCTGACTCTTGGTAGTGGGGACTCGGTGCAAATAAATTCTGGTCCCACTGCCGTGAGTATGGATTTACACCCTGAATGCTCCAGAACCTGAGTTTGACCCTTCATTTAATACCTCTTTCCTTCAATAACACAAAAATGCCTCAGATTGCAACAAAGGAATAGTACATTAGGTGCTGATCCTATTTTGTTTTTAATAAAACTCTCTGGCGCTGCTCATACATGATTGCAGTTCAATTTAGCTACAGAAAGATGTGAGGGTTTTTCCCACTGGTTTTACAGGAAGAAGGGAAAAGGGTGAAGGATTAAAGATTAATTCATACTTCTTGATTAAAACAATGTTTCCAGAAGTTTTGATTCCAGAAGAGCTTGACATAAAAGATGACATTCTTCTGAACATGCTTGAATTGCACAGGGCTTTATCGCCTTTTTCTGGGCACCCGTGCCAGCCTGCCATGACCCCTCCTTTCCTGGTTGGTCAGTGGCAGTAGTTTAAATAACTAATATAGTATATAGACCATAATATATTAACATAGTTTATATATCATAATATATTTGCATTATAATAGTGCAAATAATTGGCACAAGCTTTCCTATAAAAAGCTGAACACCTCCCCAGCCCCCCAAAAAAACCCCTGGAATATGGACCAAACATGGCTGGGATAAGTTTCCGGTAAACTTCTTTATTGAAAAGGTGCCTTTCTTTGTTCCAAAGCCAAATTTTTATGAACAGTTCAGTGCACTAGTGCCTATTCCACCTTGCACTGCGAACAGTACCACAGGTATTGGTAAGAAACTCCATTAGACCTAGGAACATGTATGAACCACACAGCACATGGTTCACACACACATGTCTGTGTGTGACTATAGGTTTCAGGTCAAATACAGGGGGGGAATTAAAGCCTCGTGGCACAAATCTTACTGTACTGCACAGCTGCCAAGGCTTCTTTCCCATCCGAAGCATCATACCCAGCCATGAGAAGAATTCCTTGCCTGTCTCCCTGACATGCTTTACAGGAGCTGAACACTGCATGAATGAATGGGGTTACTCAGGAAACTCTGCTACAAGGTTTTCTGCTGGGCAAACCATGTTAGGATCATGGAACTGTATTCACCACTGGGTATGTCATTCCATTCATGGAAGAGGTGAAAAACTCAGGTGTAAGAAAGTCACATTTGTAACAGCCAAACAATAAGATAAGGGTGATTGTGCTAGGTTAGAGCACTGAGAGTTTGTCAAGCCCACATCATCTCAGATACATCCTTTTCCAAGCCATACAGAGCAGTGTCTGTAAGGAGTGTTTCCAGAGCAAAGGGTTGCAAACTTGCCTCAGCACCATGGTGCAAGGCTGCACCTGGTGATTATGTGCAATCTTCAGCATGAAATTGGATCTGATTTTTGCTGCATTGTACTCTGTCAGACAGAAGTAGCCTAGAGCTAATCTTTATGCTTCTTTTCCCACCCCCGAATTAGTCACTATCTATGTTTTTATAGATAATGTATCTCACCAGACTGTTTCAAATTTCTTTCTTTCAACAGATCTAGGTAATTCAGCAGTGAATTTTATTTATATCTACTATTTTTTTTTAATATTCTCCTGCTCTAGATATTAAGTAAATTCAGGTCTCTTGAGGTTTCCAGCCTGGTCTTGTTTACTCCATTCTAACAGTATCTGTGTGTAGATAGGAAAAGCCTTAGATAAAATGCTGCTGTTCAAATTAATTCTAACTCAAGTAGAGTTTTCAGTTCTCCAGGTAGGTGTCCTTTATCAAGCAAGACAAGTAATGCTCCCCTATCTGACCAGACATGGACATGGAGAGCGTTTCTCTGTTCACAGAAAGCTGTAATGTGGGGGAGCAACTTGGGGGAAAAGCAGTTAATGGAAAACTTGTAGAATACCCTTCACCCTTCTAAAGAGAAAAATCGTCCCTGGGAAGGCTGCTAGAGAAAATGAACACCTTTGCCCCGTGATTCACCTGGAGCTCAGCTTGGAGCTGAAGTCTCAGTAAAGAAAATTGAAGTTGCTGTTACAAGAAGCTTTTATTTATTCTCACTAGACACGCAGCTTTCTAGAGAGCTATCTAAGGATGGTGAGGGTTTCTGGCATGTTCTCTGCTGGCATACAGGTTTCTGTAAAAGTGCTTAAAGGTTGCCAGGTATCTTTCTGTGTGGTGAATTAATTGATGGCTGTTGAATACTCAAAAAACGAATTGGAATATGACCTGACCTGCAGCCAAACGCAGCTGGTTTACATCCATCCCTTGCTGTTGCAGCGGTGACTTTTGCTGTCTTTGGACAGTCTTAAACTCTTTTTCTATGGCTAAATAAATGCTTTGAGCAAGTCACAGGCTGAGCATTTTAATGCTGGGAAATTGATGATGTTTTGTATTCTGCCATATTCTGCCAGATAACTTGCTACCGAAAAGTAGGGGGCTTTCAGCATAATCTTCTGCAGGAAAACTGACAGTTTTGAGTTGTAGCTACTCATAGCCAAAACAGGATTGCCTGCCAGGGTCTGTAAAGAGTTCCTCTAGTCATTAGAGTTGCAAAAAAGCAATATAAGCAAAAAAAAAAAAAAAAAAAAAAGTAAGTCAAGCATTTTTATCAAATAAATTCCTCATGCAGGATGAGGGCTAAAGCACCACTAAAAAAGTGGAGGCCTGTTTGTTTGCAGAGGATTCAGCTGTCTCATTAAACAGCACATAAACCATCTACATAGATACGAACAGTTGTCTCCTGTGATCTGTTTCCAAGTCTGAAGTATCTGTACTGCTCCCTTCCACACACACTATCTAGTAAGTAAGGCTGACTTTGATAAGCCCTTTCCAGAGCCACAAGACATAGATACTGCAGATCCCAATCTTTAAAATCACAGTGATGGGAACTGAGTGCGGGAGAAAGCCTGTGTGCTGAGTGAGGGACTGCTGAAAGCTGGGGACACCAGGGAGGCAAGCAGATGTCCTGCCCATTTCCCTTCCCCAGGAAGGGAATGTCACCTCTTGAAGGCAGGCAGGAGCGCATCTGGGACTCAAAGCAGCCTTCTGAAAGAAATGCATCATTTAAAACCATATTGGTTTATTTTTTTTAGCTACCAGAGCAAAACTAAGAGGGGAATCACCCCCCAAACCACTCCCAAAACAGATTACAAGTCTGAATTCCTGGTTCTGAAAAAGCTGTAGTACAAGACTGAGAAATGAGTAAGACTGAGGACAAACTCTTGCTCTGGAAAAAATGGAACCAAGACACCCAGAATAGGAGACGGGCCTTCAGGATTCGCCCTCAGGACGCAGTTTGCCAAAGTGCGGTCTGTTGCCTGGAAACGTCTAAAAGTGGCCAGAAAACACACAAACCTTAAGGTCTAAGTTTTCCTTTGCCTATTAACTGAAACCATGTCCAGATCCAGATTTGAGTATTTTTATACATAGGGAATTGGATGAGACCACCTCTCTCTTTTACTGTGTTTCTCTCTTTCCACACCGGGGGTTAAGTACTATACCCAAAGGAGTATCCAGAGCAGCCTGTATGGCTGCACATCACCAGAAGCTGCAGCGTGATGCCCTTCTTCTCCCTTTGCCTCCTTCATTGTAGGCTTGCTGACCTGGCTGATAGCAATCAGGGCCTTTGAGAGTCACAGAGTTCAACCACCCCCTCGCAGAGGTGTTAACACAGCAGCTTCCCAGCCTGTCCGGATATGAAGGCAGTGAAGGAAACGGGCATTTGAAGGGACAATGGGCCTTTGCACATTTATGATGTACCAAAAAACAGAGCAAAAGCTTCAGCCTTTCCCCACTGCATCAGGTTGTTCAGACTTTCAGCACGTCCACGGCACAATAAAATCTCTCTGAGACAGTTTAACCACAGGCCCAGCCAGCAGTCTCACATTTAATCTGAAGGATTAAAATCATCGGGGCGTAAATCCACAGGCTCATTCAGCACTGTCATTGGCAGAAAAGGAAGAATTTAGAACTGAGCTTCCACGTGTTGCATCTACCTTGTGAAAGAGCATAAGCTCAGACTTCCCAGACATGAAAGAGACTTAATGTACATTTTGCGCTTCTAGAGATACCACATCAGTGTTTTCGCTGTAAGCACATAATCAGTAGTTTTATCTCTTGGTTCTCTTATTTCAGAGACATTAAAGGCTCTTGTTTATGACCTTTAGTATGCCTTTAGCCAGCTTTTAAATTACTCCTGTGTAGAGCTTCATTCTGTCTATAACCTACCATTTCTATCCCTGTGTTAACACCTGCCTTGTGCTTTCTTATGCCTTTTACAAGTCTTGATTCATCTAGGGGCAGTTTAATAATGCTGTTTGCGTTGTTTCCTGGTTAAGCCAAATTAAAGGAATATATTTTATAAAGTTTGGTGGCAAGAGTAATGGGCAAAACCAAAGTGAAATGGACACTTACGGTTATTCATGTGATTTCTTAAAATAACACTTGACGTAGTGAGATGCGGCTCTTGCAGAAGTACTTAATGCTAGTAAAACCTATCTTCAGGCATTCAGAGTACTCAGAAGGAATACAGACACTGTATGCATGATATAATTTTTCAGGGGGACTTAACTGCAGCTGACAATGACACTATGAACTGATTCTAGGAAACGCTCCAAAATATTTGTGTAAAAGCCAGCTAGTCATTGTGCAAAATTGCCTTATTTATCCCAGAACCATGCCAAGAACCGAAAACACACTGTATTTGAGAACACGCTGGCAGGGTGCTGCTGCCTCATAATTCTAATTGAAAGACAGGGTCACTTAATATTTATGGAATAAAGGAAAGAATGCTTCTGGTTATGACAAAAATATTTTAGTAGCTATCCTTAGGGAACATGTACTAAAGCATTTTAAAATTAACTGGTTTTCAATCTGCCTGTGTCAGTATTCTCCTGGCAATCATTTTGAGGAGTCTGCCAATATGGAATATTGGGGATTGCTGCAGAATACTGGCGCAACCATTAGTATAAAGATAACACCACCCAAATTGTCTGTACTGGAAATACTGTGGTAGTTGTGTTCTCACTGGCATGGTAGGTCAGGGTGCTAACTCCACAGCCATTTTATCACTGCGTTCCTGAGAAATGGAACAGGCTGGAGGAGGTCCACATGCCAGCTAGGCCTATGGATGCTTATGGGACATCCATTGTTCCTGTTTCTATCCTCTGTGAGACTGTCCTCTCAGCCTAAAGCCTGATCTTCTCTGGAACAGAACTAACTAAAAACGTTTTCATCAAAATGCTTTTTCATTAGAATTCCAGTTTGTCAAAATGCAGGTTTTCATGGGCTTTGGGAAAAACCTTCACCTCATTCCAACATATACTGCTGGTCAAAATTTAGAAGGCGAAGTGACATGGAAAGGGGCACTGATATACCCTAAGGGGAATTTTTTATCATTTCCATATTGTTGGGGCAATCTTCTGGTGCTGCTTTACTGGCACGGCGCTTTCCACGGCTGAGGGAGAAGCAAGGTGGGCAGTCAGTCCAACTGTCTCTGCAGAGCTCACACTCGGTGTTATCCAGCCTTTGCTCATGGTGGTCATTGTGCCTCCTAATGGGTCGCCAAAAGAAGAAGACTCCCATCCACAATTGGCACAGCTCTACTCAAAACTTTTGTAACTATATGGACTGGCACAGGCTTCTTCAAATCCAAATATAATGTGTAATGTGTAAGTTGCTTTGGCCATTGGATGGGTGAGTCCTGGCAATACAGACTATATTTCATCCTTGCCTTAGCACACAGCTTTAGGGCCCCAAAGGCTTCAGATCCATTGCCATCTTTCACCTGAGCTGTGGCTTGCAGCACGTTCAATATGAAGAAGCAGCAAAAAGCACGTCCCCTACCTGCTTCCAGTGTGATCTTCTCTTACCAGATCTGCTGTCCCTATCCCAGCCAGCAACAAGCTGACAATGCAGACAGTACAGACTCTCCTCTGCTCAGGCCTCTCCAGAGATGAAACAAAATAAATAGCAGTATTGATGTGGACAGAGAAGGATCAGATGCTAAAAGTCAGAGAGAAGAAGGCTGAAATACAGGGCAGGGTAGTGACAATGATACTATCAACTGATTCTAGGAAATGTTCCAAAATAATTGTGTAAAAGGTAGTCATTGCACAAAATTGCCTTATTTATCCCAGAACCATGCCAAGAACCAAAACTAGACTGTATTTGAGAACACGCTGGCAGGGTGCTACTGCCTCATAATTCTAATTGAAAGACTAGGTGGATCTTGAGGCTGAGTCTACAGAGTAACTCAAGAGAAGGTCTAAGGAGAATCCAAGGAGGATGATGAGATGCAGCCATGTGTCTCAGCACAGGCACAGCAGAGAAGCCCTGATGCCTCAACCTTGGTTTCTCACACCGATAAGGTAGATATGGGGGTTGGAGAAGACTTAGAAGAAGCATTGGTGTCAGTGGTGTCAGTGCCATCTTTTCAAGTGCCATCTTGTCAGTGGTGCATTGAACAGTTTGGCTGCTGGTTTCCTTGTTTGTTTGGGGGGAGGGGGGGGGTGGGGGTGTTAAAATTAATGGTACTTAGCAGGCCTAGGTCAAATACAGACAGACTTTTGTGCAGGTATGCAAATTTCTGGGAGTGAAATTGTAGCATGGCAACTACTTAGACAGGGAGAACTTTCTGATGTTAATTACTGAAGCTTCAGCCCTTTGAGGTATTTTCACTTTACACATTAAACTAGTACAGTTTGTCATTTTCACTCCAATCAAGTAGTCTGCCTGACAGTTTAAAGCAGTCTCTCTTTGTACTTCCTCATCATCACATTTAGGAGCCCTATATCATATAACATTTTACTTCTTCCTTTTATAACCAGAGGAAAATTTGTGTGCTTCTAGGATAGAGAAGGATAATAAAGCAATAAATTTTAGGAGATAGGAGGTAATAATGAACCAATTAGGATGGCCAGAGAGGGAGAGCACTCCTGTGAGATACAGCCAAGCTATAAGCCAAAGTGTACAATTTTATGCCCAGTGAATAAACATTTTTTAATGGTTTCTTGGTAAGTTTTGCCATGACGTTGCTTATGCTAAATTTGCCAATAGCAGGATCAGTAAACCATGTGAAATGGCTTGTTTGGACTACAGAACAGAGGTTTTACAATTTTCCTTTTCTGCCAGCTGCACAGGGAGGAGTAACAGGTGACGGCAGCAGTGCAGCCAGATCCACACCACACACATATACACGGTGTTGGAGTAAAGAGAATTTGAGACAGATTTCAAGTTAGAAGCCAGCACATGAAGGTTTCCTGAAGTCTTGTTAGGCTTCTAGGAGGACTTACATATGAAGGTTTGCAAAAGGAAAGGAGAAAAACCTTTTGAGTTGCATTTGTCCAAAACTGAAAATGAAATCTTCCTAGAACTGCTCCTTACTGAAGGCTTCCATCAGTGTTTGCTCCCAGGGGCCTCTCACAGGCGCCTCTATCACTGACTGAAGGGTAAATGGCACTAATTCATACCAGTGGTGATTTTTTTCTTCATCTTTGCTAACTGTTGAGGTAATCACTGTGATATGTTTTTCATCTAGGGAAGCACTGGGAGTTAGGAGGGTATGTTTGAGGAAGAGGGTAGTTCAGGTGCAAATACAACAGCAATGTCATCCAGAATAAACCTTCGAACGTCACACTGGTTAATTTCAAAGCATTACAACCACAGGAATGGCAGTAAAATACGTGATGCAAAACCACATCTGTGCTCAAGTTCTCAGAGAGGTCAGAGCTTGAATAAATTGGATATCTAATATGAAAGAAAATTCTTTAACATAATGGATTTTATGTTTAAATCAGCTGCTGTGGCTGCATTTCAGTCCTTCCTGTCTTTGGTCTACAACATTGCAATGAGCCTTGCATTTGATTTTTAACACTGATGCCCCTACTTTTGAGAATCTTGATTTTCTCTTCTTCTTTCACCCTGAATAATATGGGTCACCACTATCTTATTATCTCAAGTGAGATCAAGGAGATGCTTGCTCCTGTTTTGAGCAAGTCAGCATCCTTCATCTTTTTCTGCCGTCGTCATCACCAGCTTTATGAGAGGACATTCAGTTAAGGAGAGGTGATCTATCTTCCCCAGGAGGATGTATCTGTTATTTTGGGAGGCAAGTGTACTCCTACAGCTGGCACAGAACACCACTATTCTCTTGCCTAGTGCTGATAAAATAATTAAATTATTACATTAGTCCTTTCAATTAATATTTAGAATGTATTTCTGGTTAAAATGCATGTGGATTTGTACTAATGTTGCTTACCTCCTAACTTCTAGAATTGAAAAGATGAACAGACTGCCATTTTCAGTTCCTGGACGTGGTATGACGTCTTCAGCCCTTGTAAGAATACAGTTCCTGCTGGAGTGTGATTTAGTGTAGTGCATTTTTAGTAGAGTCTCCCTTTTTGTTGCTTCATTATTACCTTGTGCATAATGAACACTGATGAGTTAGGCACTTTACCAAGAGAACTAACAAGCTCAGATAAGAAGTCTTTTCTGGCTTTCTAAACTTTCAGGGTAGATACAGAAGATAACAATATCAACAACCAGAAAGGAAAAGTTGCTTAAAATGAGTTCTCAAGGAATTTAGAACTGTCAAACTGCTGCCTTACTGACTGAAGCAATACAATAATCATGACCCAAATTAATTTGGGGTTAGTATAACCAAAGAACCTAGGTCAAGAAGCGATTAAGTAAGCAAGTTACCTTAATGATTAGTGAAAGGTCTTTAAAATATTTTTTTGTGAATTATTACAGCTTTCAAGCTCTCAGGAGGAAGCCTTGGATAGCTCTTTGAAATTAGCAGAGCTAAATCTGGCAAATTAAAGAACCAAGAGCTGGTAATTGAAAAGTTACACATTATTTTCCCTGGAATTCTACAAAAAGATTTGATCAGCCAACTCAGAATTAATTTTGTATATGCAGCAATAAAAAAAGCCAGAGGACCATTATTCCAAGTTCAGGAAGACTCCCAAGTTATGAGATAGTATAGTGCTGTCTCAGTCACCAATGAGACTCTAAAAAATACAAACTGGTATCCTTGGGAAATAGGTTTTGACCTCTGCCAGCACTTTTGGAATAGTGTCACAATAGAAGTGTAAAAAAACAGATAAAGGAGTGTGATACAGTTGTGAAAGAACTCTGTGATTTCCTGAAACAGTAGGCTGAAGGATGATTCAGGGAGGTGCTGCTAGTCCCATAAACAAACAATCCTTGTGTTGGCAGTGCTTGAAGTCATGTCTTTAAGTGTGAAGATACTGCTACTCTTTAGGCTCAATGGGTTTGGATAGCATCTATAATATTAAACTAGTCCTGGTTAGAAATTATAGGAATAAACATATGTAGCTGTTAGAGGGGGCTAGAGATGTGACTGGCAACTCAAATGTATGAATGATGTAAAGAAATTCAGTTACTTTTGGTCTTGAGGCATATCTTGCTCTTTTTCTGTTTGTTTGGCTTTTTAAAGATAATGTCAGCTTTTTTATCAAGAAAATGTGATAGGGAATAAAAAGACTTTTTAGGAAAATCTTTAGCTTTTTAAAAACAACAGAAAAAAGTTTTTACCAAACTCACAGATGTGAGAGCCAGAGCCACCTTTTCAAAGGCTTTACAAATTTGGAGCAATTACTCGAGTTTAAAAGTCTGAGACCTTGATTGCTAATGAAAGACTATTCTGAAGTCTCTATCATTTCTGCAGAATCTAGAAGTGTTTGAATTTACTTAAACCAGAATTTTGAGTTTTAATGATTTCCAGCAGAACTGTAAAAGACCTGAATAGGGAAAATGCTAACCTTAAAGCATCCTAAGAATTTAATGTTGCAAGAATAAAGGCAGTATAACCATTAACTTGAGGAAAAATTGCAAGTCTGGTGAATATATAGTGACAGACTGCATATTCATGAACTTCCCTCGGAGGTACTGAACTACTGAAAGGACAAGGACAAAAAAGGGATTTTTTTAAAAATAAGCTTTCATTTCCCAAAGCAATGTGAGAAGAAAAGGTACAGAAACTCCAGAACTAAAGAAGTGATTCCTTATTACATCTTCCCCTCTTTATTCAAACTGTTTCTACAAGGAAGGCAGGAAAAGAAAGGACAACTATGGAATGCCTAAATACCTAAGGCGGCGCTACTTCGGCTCAGAGGTATCCGTAAGATACCTCTCAGTTAGACTGCCACCTCCCAGATGACTTTGCCAAAACACCGTACAGCAATTAGATAAAGAACTCCCTTTAATAATTGTGGCATGATGCAAAAGATGCCACTTCAATTTAAGCATGAATAGCAATGCCCATTAACAACATTCCTTTTTGAAGGCTGACATGAAGTAACCTCAGGAGAAATTCTTAGCAACTCTTAATTTGCTGGATAAGCTCTTTGACCATCTCCTTTGGAACAGCTGCCTTCCAGTTCTGTAGATACTTTGGAGAACATTAGTTACAACCATCAAAGTGACAGACGTGTGCCTGAATAGGCATTCAGAGAGGTCATGAAGATTTGGTCTGCTCTTTCTTGCTTCTCTGGATGCTGCTTCTGCATGTGCTTTGAATAGAATTACTCTGCGCTGTATTAACACATCCTCACCTGCCTGGCAGCCTTAATACTATTCCTATTGAAATCAGCAGAGAAGAACTCCAGGTAGATTAAGAATGTGCAGTAAGGACTGGCTTAGTCTTCATAAATTTTAGCTTCTTTGATTGTACTGTAGATGTTCTTTCAAGACGACAGATAGCCAAATTAGTATTGGCTCGTAGATTAATTAAACAGTAGTCCTTCACAGCAGAATTATACACTTTTCTTTTAAGCAGTTCAGTTCATCAATAGGCAAAAAGTTTGATTTTGAAGTGTGTCATACAAAATCATTGCCTGGTTGCTCTGCACAAAGAGGAAAATTCTCTCTTAGGTTCCAGTTACTCAGGTCCACTGAGGAACAAAAGCCTATTTCTGAAAGGACTCGGTTTACCTGCAGAATGAGACTGTTTCTTCTGTGGTAAGAATAAACACAGATAAAAATTGTGTTGGAGCATACAGAACTCTTTAGACTCTCTGGAACCAAATGATAAGCCAATCCCCAAAGAACTGTTGTGCATGCTGCACACTGCAGTGAAACATGCAGATATGCAGGGCAACAGGAAGAATCAGGTTGGGCTTTAATACACATATAAGCCTTGGTGGGTGGTTTTTTTTGCTTCCTAGAATGCAAATTGATTTTTTGGTAAGTGCATTGGGATCTATAGCTACAAAGCCAGGATCTGTGTAACAGGTAACTGCACAAGACACAAAGACAGAAAAGGGAGTCATCCCACGT
Organism: Gallinula chloropus; assembly: GCF_964237585.1. NCBI lineage: Eukaryota > Metazoa > Chordata > Aves > Gruiformes > Rallidae > Gallinula > Gallinula chloropus. Next base: position 31,705,374 of record NC_140085.1, on the reverse strand, counting down.
GTGTGCTATCTAACATTTGGTAAGGAACATTGCAGATATTCACGTGAACAAATGAGCACATCCACATGTTTTGTATGAGAACACTAGAGGAATTCATTTATTTTCTTGAAGAAAATTAATAAATGTGTACAACCACTAAAAAAATATAAATGCATGCAGTGTTTTCCCTTTGCTTCTCTTGAGCAGATTTCCTGTCTTTCTGGTTTTGTAAAGAACATACAAGGACTTGGAACAATCTGTGTGTGCATTGCAGATGCCACAGAACCAGCCACCTTGTGTCCCTGCATCTTGTGCAAGAATGTGTAGAATAGACCAAGGGGTTTGAGTTGTTACCTGCTGGTTGTCATGTGTGCCCTGATTCAAGAAGGCAGCAGGACAGGTGTCTAAATATTCCTGTAGAACGGAGATGCTCTCCCAAGTTAGGAGCGCCGATAACCAATCCCTGCATAAATGCTGTTTATTTTCCAAACCAACACCATGCCACTGATAAGGAGCACTGTAAAGAAGAAGTGCACTTACAGAGATGTGAACTCTTTGCCAGAATGACACATGGCTAGCATTTTGGGGACTGCACCAAATTTAGAAATATAACGTCCTAATTCCTTTCTTGTGCCTAGTACATTAACTCAAGTGCCACTTACATAAGCCAGTGAAATCTGTCCTGCCTGTAATGCAGCATTTGCAGGATTCAAGCTTTGATTTACAAATAAAAAATTAATAGATTTTGTAGGTATGAGAATATATTCTATTCAGGCATGGGCGTTACCTAATAAACCGAGTCTGGAGACAATGTGTAACAGTGAATTTGAGAGAAGAGAGTTTGTCTTTAAAGTCTCCAAATCTGAAGCCAAATTACGACATTAAGGGGCAATGTGCAAGTATTTCACTGCTGATCATTTTAATAAGGGATAACAAGCTGTTTCTGGTGAAATCCATTTTAGGGAAGGAATGAACAGTGCTGCAGGAAATGCAGAAATGACAGGAGAGGAAACAAGAAACAGGCAAGGGGGAGGCAACAAGAAGAGGGGAAATGAGGGAAGATCAAACACAAATAGAGGACATTGCCCATAATGATGAAATTAATACGTTTTTGTAGCTGTAATGGTCAAAGAAGAGAGGCAAGATTTGTTGGTGATATAATCACTAATGATTTATACCAGTTGGTTTAATAAATTATATTACCTTTGCCTACAAATGTGGCCTCTTGTACTGACCACCACCAGAGGTAGCTGACAGTTTTCCATCAGAAAGTGTCACTGGCTTGGATTCTTGTCTGTTTGCTTTTGTTTATTGAGACTTCAGGTTTCAGGTGGCTTCAACAGTGATCAGGACCATGGGGGATTGTCAGGGCACAAAGTAACTCAGCAAGCTGGTGATGACAGTAGGCCAAGTAAATCATGTCTTGCATAGAAGGGACAGGAAATATTTTGTGAGTTTTCTTTTGCTATGTAGTTCAGAGAGTCATCACAAAAAGTGCAGGAAAAGAGCAAATAGTGTGGGGGAGAAATTGCTGGAAGCAGGTAGGGAGTTAAAAGTGAAGGAGTCTGGTGTGAAAGGAGGGACCATGGTGGGCTGCAAGAAACTGCTTGTCAAAAGTACAGAAGAAACAGGATGCAGCAGGGTGAGAAGAGGTTGAAGTTGCACATGTCAGGAATACAGACCAAGGGAGAGAAAAGAGATCAGTTTTCCGTCTGTTCTTAGGGTAAGGCATAAAGGACGTTGTAGCTTCTGCTGTAGAGTTTGCTAGGGCTGTGATGGCAACAAGTGGCTTCTTTAACTTCTTGGTGGTGTCTGTTGCTGAGACAAGGGAGGAAATTGAGGCCAGGGAAGGTGCATGGGGTCTGGAAGGCATTAGTGATGCCTCTTCTATGAAGTGTTTCCACAGGTTGTTCAGGTGTTTGCAGTGACCATAGCATGTCTGTCTTCCAGTGTCTGTGTCCAGCTGACCAAATTTCTATTCCACTGAGACCCAGCAGGATGCAGGGTCCATTTTCCATGCATGAATGGATGGCCTGAGCTCAGGTGTTGGTAGGATTCTTACCAGGGTCGCTGCTAAGTAGATACACAGTTTGGTTGCATCCACCTCTATTTGGGAGCAGCAATTTTCAGTACACAGGCCTGGGTTAAGCTTCACCTCTTGGCCATATGGTCAGAAATCACTCAGAGTCCGTCTGGTTACCAGTGTGGTTACAGGCATGGTCCACTTGCAGGAAACTGTGTTTATTTGGGAGATAAACACCCTCCACTCCACCACCTGCCTGATTTTATCTCCTCTCAGCAGATCACTGTGTTGTTACACCTGTATGTGGACCACCCAGCTCGTCCTGCTGTCTCACATCTTCAGTCATCACCTATGAAAAAGTGTTGCCTTAAACTTCTCATCACCTTTGTCCCTTCTTCAGGGTTAAAATAGCTTTTGGGTAGTTTAGTGACTGTGACCTCTGTTCTGTATCCCGTTTGTGTCCGTGCAGAGCTTGGAGAGAAGGTGACAGCACCACAGCAGCAGCAATTTCAGCAGAAAGTGTTGTCTTCCTCCAGATCCCCCTTTTAAATCCCATGAAAAGCAAGGAAGAAGAGGGTGGAAAACAAGGAGATAATTTTTAAATAGGAGGTGAAGGTCAAGTACATGTGCACACAACACACCCCCACACACTTGCTTCCAAGTTTTTGTCCTCTTCTGCTTGACACATTGATCATGGAAATCTGTGCAGGACTTGGCTCCCAGGGAGAAACTGCGCTGGATCAGAGACGAAATACGCCAATAATGTGATGTTTCATCTCCTTCCTTTGCTGCTCAAGTAGGATTATGATAGCTTTTCAGCATTAAAATAATACTTCAAGTCAGTGCTATTTAAATTAAAATTAATGTTATCCCCCTGCACTGTGGAATAAAACAAGTACTTGTCAGTGCTCTAGGTAGAAAAGAGCTAAGATCAAATATGCCCTTTGTGTGTAGAAACCCCTTTCAACAGCAATAAATACAGCAAAATCAATGTTTGCCATGTCCCAAATTCTTATGCAGATTTCTCCTTCCAGTCCATTTCAGCAGATTCACCAGAGTGCCTTATAACTGCCACAGTAGTAAGAGGTGGATCCATCCTTTATCTAAATAACTTTTCAGACAAGCACAAAGTAATGCTTTAATTCCCTTGTCAGTATGCCCTTCCAGTTCTGCATAAGCATCCCCAACCCAGGTTCTCGGGGGTTTCAGATGCACCTGTGGTTTCTAGACTGGTAACACTTACATGCAGAGCTTAGGAGACGTGAAGTAAAATTTCATACTAATAACACCAGAAACATAATGGTTTGTTACTGAAAGGCAGATCATTTCACACATGAAAATTCCTACATTTTTGTGTCACTAAAGTTGCAGTCTTCCACATGTCTCCTCCCTCACCAGGAAAGAGGTAACCTTTGGTTTTCTGCTGTTAATACTTACTGGGAAAAAAAAAAATGAGGTCTCCCTCCTTGTATTTCCTTGGCCTACTGCTCCTGGCTAATTCACTCATGCCCTGCTTCTGCCTGGCTTGCTGCTGCCAGGTGATGATAAACATTTTCCTGAGCTGTTTGCTGGGATCCAGAAAATAATGATAAAGAGAAGTTTAAATCCATCACTTGTGTACTTGGAGATAGCATGCACAAGGGCTGGCTCTCATACTTGTCGCAAAGAAAAACAGGGACAGGGCTTAAGCTGTGACTAGCACCACTGCTGGAAGAAAGAATCTCCCAGCTTCGAATTTTAGGCACAAGATGTGTTTAAAACACAGAGCACAGAGAATCTGCTGCAGGTCTCAGTAAACAGCATCTCACAAAACATTAGGACTCCTATGCACCTGAAGATGGAGATTTTTGCACCCCCATGACCCCCTTCAAAGGTGGGAAGTCTCTTTGCGGTGCTGAGGGGGAAGAGCTGGGTGATGCTTCTCCCCGATGGTGTTCAGCACCATGAGATGGCTCAGGAAACTGGCTGGAAGGGCAATAGAGAAAAGTAACAGGAGCAATAAACCCACATGTTCTTTCAAATGCTCCTGACTTCCCTCTTGAAGAAACAGTTGTTCCCTGTATGTGATGACACACCCTCATGTCACCTGGGGCTCTGCCTGTGGCCATTCAAGGGTTCAGCAAATGTGTTACTGGTTTGCCAGCTGGGCTGGCATGGAAGAGATTGCAGAATCAGAGAATTGTAGGGGTTGGAAGGGACCTCCAGAGATCACTGAGTCCAACCCCCCTGCCAAAGCAGGCTCCCTAGGACATATCACTCAGATAGGCGTCTAGACGGGTCTTGAATATCTCCAGAGCAGGAGACTCCACCACCTCCCTGGGCAGCCTGTCCCAGGGCTCTGTCACCCTCACTGTGAAAAAGTTCTGCATATTGGTCTGCATCTTCTCATCTGATTTCATTGGATCCCAGGCTTCAGCTCTTGCTCCTGCCACTCATGCTTTTTTCTCACTTCTTTTCATGAAATCAAGGCTTCCCATGCAGAGTTATCACCTGTAGTTTCAGAACCAAACGTTATCCCCTTCCCCCTTGCACAATTCCTCCTTCTCTGCTTTCGGGGGATCTTGCACTGAAGTTTCTCTGTCTGATCAAAGATGAACAAAGCACATTTCCCAGGCTTTAAAAGAATCTCTAGAAATGTCAGACCATTCCTGTCCTCATTCATCCAGGATTTTGTTAAAATATTCAGTTCACACCATGTCCAGTATTGGTGCCTGTCAGACCTGAAGCTTCTGGGTTTTTTTATCCAGATATCAAAAGAGAAAAGAAGGACACCCTGGGCACTTATACTATACTGCTGCCTTGCAATCTGTCTGGTTTCCTTTCAGTTTTGTAGGAAACCTGTTTGAGTTTTACATAATCTTTTCACTTCCTGACACCACAGACTGGCAAAGGTCTCTCCTACCCTTCAGTAAACCTGCACCATTCTCTCAAACCCGGCAGCAGATAACGACTCATTTTCACATTTGCATCAGAATATCTGAAAACAGGGTATTTGTGGCTTCTGATAAATAAATGAGGCACTAAAGCTACTTTGCTTCCATGTGATCTTGAAACCGAAGGACGAGACATATTATCAATATTTTCTTTGCAGGTGGTAAATCTGATACCACACTCCTGGCATGAAGGACAATTTTTGTGTCAAAAGTAGCTGAGTGCTCTAAATTTTGCCAGTGTAGAATGACTCAAGAAAAAAGAATGTTGTTGTTCCAAGGCTGGTGGTGCTGATGTGGGAGTTCAGAAAGGTGGCTAAGAAAATTATGAGACCTGTTTGCTGGAAGAAGAAACAGTTATACCTTACTTCTGACTTTCTTGCTTGAATTTGACCTGGCATTTCAGAGAAATGGACCTGCCCAAATACCTGCCTGCACTGAGCTGGCAGAAACAAAACCAGAACATCAGAGCTGAATTTCCAAGCCACGCGTGTGTTACAGAGTGGTTTAAAATGCCAAGTTCACAAGCCAGCACTTTTATCAATGCAAGTGTGCACAACAGACCACAAATTACAGCATTCAAGGCAGAGTAGGAAGACTGTTTCCCATGATATGCCATAATGTGACCCTAAGGAATACATTAAGTTATTATGCCAGGTTGTACTGCCTTGACTTTGCTGTAGGTGCAATTATACGTGGCCTTCTGTTATCAAAATGAAGAAGGTAAGAGAGCAGGATAATCATGTATATCACTAGTCACTCCTCATACCATCAGCAGTTCTCTGTGGGTTATTTTTCAGCAGGGAAAGAAACCAAAACCAAGCATGATTTAATAACTTGAAGTATTCAAGTTCTGTACTCAGCTCTGGTGAGGCTGCACCTCGAGTACTGTGTACAGTTTTGGACCCCTGACTGCAGGAAGGATGTTGGGATGCTGGAGCACATCCAGATGAGGGCAACAAAGCTGGTGAAGGGTCTTAACCACAAGTCCTATGAGGAATGGCTGAGGGAGCTGGGACTTTTTAGTCTTTAGAAAAGGAGGCTGAAGGGAGACCTTATCGCTTTCTGCAACTACCTGCAAGGTGGTTGCAGAGATGTCGGGATTGGTCTCTTCTCTTGGGTGACAAGCGATTGGACAAGAGGGAATGGCTTAAAATTGCACCAGGGGAGATTTAGGTTAAATATTAGGAAGAATTTCCTTACTGAAACAGTTGTCAAGCATTGGAACAGGCTGACCAGGGAGGTGGTGGAGTAACCATCCCTGGAGGTATTTAAAAGGTGTGTAGATGAAATGCTTAAGGGCATGATCTAGAGGTGGGCTAGGCAGGGTCAGGCTATGGTTGGACTCAGCCATCTAAAGGGTCTCTTCCAATTCAGGTGATTCTGTGATTTCTGGGGGGAAAAACTTCCTACAAAGAATATCATGTGTGTGTGTGTATATATATATGTATGGAATATATATCTATGGAATATATATATATACACACATAAAAATCTCCATACGAATTAATTAATCAAGCTGTTAGGCTCTCTACCTGGCATAAAAACTTGGAGAGCCTTTTCTCCAGACCACCTGTTCCCTGTGCTGCCTACCAGCAGAGCAGCTACCCACTAACTTATTGCAGGAGAAAACACGCCAAAAGCTAAATATAGCTCAGTCATAAGTGTTTATGTTCCAAACACCTGCACAACTGGATGCAAAACAAATGCACCGCAGCAAAACACACACATAACACAGAGAAACTCGTGACAGGGCACCAGGAGCTGCAATCTGTGGGTGTTCTGGATAAAAGAAAACACTTTTTTACAGTGAATGAGGTCAAACAGCTTGTCCAGAGATTTTGTAAAGTCCCCACCCTTGACGTGGTTCACAACCTGACTGGACACAGTCCTGGGCAATCTGCTTTAAGTGATCATGCTTGACCAGGTGGGTTGGACCAGATGATCTCAAAAGGTCTCTTTCAACTAGATGATCTTCGAGGTTCCTTCCAACCCAAACTTAGATGCTTCTAATTCATTTGTGTAAAAGTACTAATACATGCAGCTTGTTTAGAAGGATGGTAGGTTCACATGTCATAACAAGTCTACCCACATATAACTTCCTCTCTCCTGTGTGAAAGCATACCAGGAATTCATACAGATCAACAGTCTATGTAGCCATATGCACAGATGATAAAGCATATCATGAAAAATAGGCTAAACTAGCTTAGCATTCTGCCTTGGCTTGTCTATATATCTATTTCTTTTTCCCCTCTGCTGCTTGTACTAACCGTAAAAATCCTGAGTATTAATGGCCACAGAGCATTATTTCCTTATTGCAGTTTTGTGGGGGATAGGAAGGGCATGCTTATGGATGCTCTGGGTCAAAAAGGAAGCAGAGATAATGTTCAGCTTGCTAAATTCTTCCGTTTGCTGCTGCTATGTTGGGCAAGCCAGTTGCAATTTTTCTTCACTTACAATGAACATGTCACAAGCTTTCTCACCATCTCTCCCCAGATTAGACACAGAATCAGTACACAGATGAAGGCTGGAAGAAACATTAATTACCATACTTAATGTCAGTCTTTTTTTTTTCCAAAAATCTGGGAGCCCCAGCTCTAATAGAATCATAGAATGGTCTGAGTTGAAAGGGGACCCCAAGGATCATATAGTTCCAACCCCCCTGCCACAGGCAGGGCCACCAACCTCCAGGCCTGGATCTACACGAGGTTGCCCAGGGCCCCATCCAACCTGGCCTTGAACACCTCCAGGGATGGGGCATCCATCACCTCTCTGGTCAGCCTGTTCCAGCACCTCACCATTCTCTCTGTAGAAAACTTCCCCCTAATATCTAATTTAAACCTCCCCTTCTTTAGCTTTAATCCATTCCCCCTTGTGCTGACATTATCTACCCTTTTAAAAAGTTGAATCCCCTCCTGTTTATACTCCCCCTTCAGGTACTGGAAGGCTGCAATGAGGTCCCCCCGCAGCCTTCTCTTCTCCAGGCTGAACAAGCCCAGCTCCCTCAGCCTCTCTTCATAGGGGAGATGTTCCAGACTGACAAGAGATTTTCTGCTAGTGGTTTAGTGACATAGAGACCGACTCTTATCCTTCAGATCACCTTCTTTGCTCCTGTTTTCAGGTTCCCTTCACAAGGCTGGGCAGTGTTTGGCTAGAAGCACATTGTGTAATGATTTTTTTCCCCCATAAGTGTTTATCATTTCCATTGTATGTGATTCAGACCTCGAAGAATTTCAAGCAAAGCTTGCAAGCACCTTAAGCAGAAACTGTATGAAATAACTTCCTGTTGCTCTGCAAATACATGTTTTTCTGGATGTTCATTCAGTCCCCACAATTCTGCTCTTCCTTTTCATGATGTTAAAATTCTTAATGATTTGGGGTTTTTTTAAATTCCTCTTCATGGCACTTATGTCCTCATATTCACAAAACACCTTATCCCCTACATGAACAGCTTATGAAGCAGAGACTTCTATTATACTTTAAAAAAAATAGACTACTGCTAGCACTGAAGTATACAGACTTTTTCATATAAGCTCAGAAAGAGAACAAAAGATCATTCAAGTTGGAGGAGATATTTGTGACAGCTTGATTTTTTTTTTTTTTTTTTTTTTTTTAATGCATGATCATTCTGTGGAAAAATGGAAGATATCTTCCCATCTTTATTCCAGATTATTCTCTCCTACACTTGATGTCTAAGAGTCCTTGTGCTGATTCTTCAAAGCAATCATTTTGCTGAGCCAGATGGACCATTTCCTTTTCTGTGGTTTGTCCCCCACCACAACTGAGCAGGTTCTCTCTGCTCCTCTCAGAACCCTATTTTGCAAAATGCTAATGTCAGGGTGACTTTACTGGTCAGAGCAAGAGGCCATTTGGGTCTTTACCCTATCACTCCTAGTTGCCAACAACAAAAGAGCAAAAGTGTGTAATACTCCCCTGGGCATGGGAAGGGACACCCTCCACTTGAACACTGCCAGGGAGGGGGCATCCACAGCTTCTCTGGGCAGCCTGTTCCTGGGCCTTACCACTCTCACAGGGAAGAATTTCTTCCTAATGTCTAATCTAAATCCACTCTCCTTCAGCTTAAAGCCATTAACTCTTGTCCTGTCAGTGCCCGCCCTTGTAAAGGGCACTTTCCTTCCACCTCCACTCACCAAGCAAAGATTTTTGAGGTACTGATGACATCTATGTGTATAAGTGACATATTCTACTTAAAGCTATTCTTGAGAAAAGGTCTATTTTTTATTATATAAAGAGGGCACTTGTGATGGGAAGTGGTAGAGGTGTGAGCTACAGATGCAGTAAGCTTCCAACTGAAGTACTTCAATTATTTCAATGAGTAAAAAGAAGGTTCATACAGTAAGATCACCCTAAAACATGGAGAAATTGGAGGAGGCAGGGGCAAGGCTTTCAGTGGCTTCTGCTGCAAGGGTACTGAATTTTTAAAAAAGCATACAAAAGGCTCAAAGTAGATTGACAGAAACAGCATTAAAAACTGCTACTTAATTTGGGATAATAAAACTTTGGCTAAAATTTGTCTTTTTTCTTAAATTCTAGTCACCAATTATAACTACAGAAGCTTTTCTAACTTTTATGTAAGGCAGTTGTTAGGTTTTAGGGCTGTAAAGTTCAAAAATGTGTGAACCTTTCCCACAGACCTTATTATCATTGAAGAGCCTAGGAAATAGATGAAACTATAGCGGCCACAGGCAGACACACAAATCTGATTTAGGCATATAAAAATAACTTTAACATTCTGGAAGACTGCCTCCTAGAAAGGGACAAGCCCTCAGCTGCATGTGTATAAGATGGAAAGGGCAGTATTAGCCATGTTGGTTGTAACAGCCTTTCAATAACCTCATGATAATGTCCTGTGTCATGAAGTGATGACCACTTGAACTCCACTGTTGGAGGTGATGGTAGTAGGGTCAACGATGGTAATTAAGCCACTCCCAAATCTATACCTTCCCCCATAAATGTGGATCCCCCTACTCCTCTGCTCTGATAGAAACTTGTTAAAGGGAAAGCTTGAGCCACGACGTATCCCCTGAGCAATTTTTCACATGTTCTGGACAGGTCAGGCATGGTCAGGACATGGAATGCCACAGGTCTGTAAAGGACTGAGCTTTGACATCCCCCTGCATCAGCGACCACTAGTGTGAACAGAAAACAGACCACACTGGAGTTAATATATCCCCTTCCCAGCACACTGTACCCATATGCAAGTCAGTTTTCAGAGCTGTATACTTCCCTTGACAGAAAGTAGAACCATGTCAGATATCTTTAAGAGTCCTCTGCGTAAAGATGGAAAGCACAGTGCACTCATGAGTGGTAAGCACAGAGTCAACAAGCACCTTTCACTTTTAATGATGCCTAATGCCCAGAACGTTTACTCCCCTCTCTACGTTTCCCTTTCACCTGTATGTGGCAACAATGTTCAGCTTCAAAACAGATTTACTGGTGAATTCCATAGCTTCTGACAGGCTGGTGAATGGTTATTGTAAGAAGGTATTTAAATCAAACTTTGCCCCCAAATAAGGCACCAGGAAAAATGGTCAATTCTATGGCCCAGTGTTAAAAACACTGCCAGTGCTCTCCTCAGCCAGAGTTGGAATTGCTGTCTGTCTGCTGACCTTGAACAGCCAGACATATTATTCCACTTTACTCTCTGCCTAGCCAGTCTTTCTTTCCTTTTGCATTTCAGCAGCATTTTGTCATATTGAGCATGCAACAACAGCATGAATGTTGAGATCCAGACAAGCCATAAGGCACCACGGAAGTGCTTTCAGTCCCCCAGTACTATATACAGGTATCATCTGTCACTGGAAAGTTAGTATTACTATCTGGAGTTTTGCTTTCACAAATCAGATTCCCTGTAAGGGCTTTGGTATTGCTCTGCTTGTGTATTCTGGAAAAATCTTGTCTTCAAAGTGGAGCATGTTCTCTCACCAATCAATTTTAGAGTATGTGAAACATCCATAGTGATGACCCAGTGTTCAGGAAACCCAGTCCTGGCTGAATCAACCACTATGTCTTCACCCAGGTGGCATTTACTTGGGTTCAGCTCCAGGATCACATATTTGCCTCCAGAGCAGAGAATCAAATAAATCTTAGTCCCATTGGGTTGCTCCATTGCCTATGTTTGTCAGACTTCAATGTGTTATCAGAAAGGATCATCAAGACTAAGTATATTAATGATAAAATGGCAATTATTTAAAAGAGACCAAATCAACCTGAAAAAGAAGTCAAGTTTACAGGTGTTTTCCTTGCTGTTCAAGTGACATACACAAGATCTTCTTTGGCTTCATCTGTCAATGAAGGTATGTGGACCGCTTTGCCTGGCCATGCATTTCCCAGCCTATTTTGGGGAAAATGTGATGCCAGGAAAGATCAAGTTACTCTGGTATCACCTGCAGACATAGTCTGACTGCTGTAGGAGGATATTCATGAAAAACTCTTGGCTCGTTTATGGAGACAAGAGAAGGCTGGGGCAGTGTGCAAGGGATGCTACACCAGGAGGAAGAGTGCCACAAGGATGAAGCCTATTACAAAAGAGTGCAGGGTTTACAAAGTATTTTCCCTTTCCCGCTTTGCTGGAAGCATCTGGTCAAGTGTGGGTTTGGGTGAACTCAGGATATGCTCAAGGAGAGGGAACTAGGAGGATCCAAAGGGAAATGCCTCACTCTCTGAAGGAAGTTCAGCTAGGACTGCTTCAGCAATCTTTCAAAACTCAAATAGCAGCAGGAGCTGAAAAATACATCAGGGTTACCAACAGCACAGAAGGGAGGTTGCTGGTGTGTTAGGCTTCCTTCTAGGAGCCATTTAAAGAAGTTGCTGTGATGCACTGATTTCAGAAAGGAAAAAGGATATTCCTAGCTCATTCAGGTGCATCGAGGGGTCAGGTTCTGGATTATAGAAAGAAAATTGAATGGTGAGTACAAAGATAGCCCTATTCATGGACAGGCAAAAGCATTATAAGAGACCTCTCCCTCTTGGTGAGACTCTGGGAAGTTATTTTTAAAAAGAAGAAAAACTCATTCTTTCTTGCAACAGTTGGGTCAGAAAGTCTACATAACACACAGGCTACAAATATTACATATCTCAGGGCACCCAGGTTAGGGGTTCTCCACATCATAAGCTATGATTTAATATAGTGGCTGGTAGCCTAGTCATAACAAGCTGGGCAAAGCATGGCCATGAGGAATGGGGTACGTCTGGCGGGTACCTACTGTAGACAGCATGGCCAAAAATCACTGTACAAAGTGATATAATCTAGTAACTGTCTGGGAGACCTTGAATTTAGAGACTTGTCCCTTTTGAGAGGAGAATAACGGGGGTCTTTTCCCTTCTTGATCTAATACATCTCCTAATTAAACCAAACGAAGAATGTTTCATAACACTGCAATTCTATGCTGTGTGAATGCACATACCAGCCATATTACTACAAATACATTACTGTGATTTAAAGCTGAGACCTGTCATTTAATCCAGTGGCTCCAGTGTACACTATCTTTCACTTGGGAATCAACATCAGTATAAAGCTGACTGTATATGGGAAAATATTCTCTCAATCAGCATCTTCCATTCCTAAAAAGGGTCCTTTGCTTGTTCTTCCCACCACTGTTGTATTTTTCCATTAGTATTTATTGATAGTTGCCTACCAGTGAATCATTCGATTCTTTCCCTTGATATTCACTCAGGAAAGGAAAGGGATTTAAGTTAAATCAGGCCTAAATGATCCTTGTTGCACCAGGTACTTTGCAGTCTTTGCAGCACTGAAATTCTGTAATAGTTTGTCAAGAGTGCACATCCTACTGTACCAGGTTGGTAGTGGGCTCAGCTTAAGGGCCCCCTGCTTTGTAAAGCCCAAACTAATATAGATGTCCAACTACAGATCATAATAAAAGAGTGTGTTATGTCATTCTGCATGTTATAAAGGCAGGCACACCATGTACTATACATACATATTTACCAGGTCAGAGAAAGTTAAATTAGCAGGATCTCCATGAAAAAACGTTAATGACAATTAAATATCCTTCCTGCTCCCAAACCAAACTTCCTACCAAAATGGGGGATTTATTTATAATTAGCCTTTGCCCTTATAGCAAGGCTTTACCTGGGTTTGGGACAATGCAGGCCCTGTTTAACACAGAAGGTGTTCCGCAGCGGCATGACGGGATAGCTCCAGATGACCAGTATCACATTTGTTTGCAATACTCTTTCATTCAGTGAGGAGGAAGACTGAAAGCATTCAGTCAGGCTTCACATCAGTCTGGTTAAAAAGCTCCAGGCTGAAAATGAGTCACAAGAAATTTAATCATGCCTTATAAAATATAAAAACTTCAAATCAAGTTTTTGTAATACCCAGCATCTAACTTTGCTCTCCTCTTCTGCTTTAGCTGTGGCTCTTGTCAGTTCGTTCAGAAAAACAGGGGGAAAACAACCCAGTTTGGGGAAAAATAAACAGTATACAAACTCAAAATGCAAAATAAATTTACAGTAATAATTTCTGAAAGTAAGTGAGAAAAGGCAATCATATGAGCCTTCATCTGTAGGGGGTGTAGACAAGCATTAAGTAATTTTGCCTCAGTTAATCCAAAAACAGACATTTGCAAACAGAAAGTTTTGGTTGCAACCTTTTGATGCTCATCTACAGTTCCAGTATTTTAAATTAGAAAGTGTAAAATGGTGATTTTTTTAATACTTATTCATGGAATAAATAAAGAAACAAATAAATATTTATGGAATTATAGAATCATAGAAATGTTTAGGTTGGAAAAGACCTTTAAGATCAATTCCAACCTATCACTGCCAAGACCACCATTAAACCATGCCCCTAACAGATCTTTTAAATACCTCCAGGGATGGTGACTCAACCACATCCCTGGGCAGCCTGTTCCAGGGCTTGACAACCCTTTTGGTGAAGAAATGTTCCCCAATATCCAATCTCAACCTCTCCTGGCACAACTTGATGCCATTTCCTCTTGTCCCATCACTTCTTACTTGGGAGAAGAGACTAATGCCCACCTGGTTACAACCTCCTTTCAGGTAGCTGTAGAGATTGATAAGGTCTCTCCCCTCAGCCTCCTCTTCTCCAAGCTAAACAACCCCAGTTCCCTCAGCAGATCCTCAGGTAACAAAGATCTTTGGTTTGTTACACTGATCAAATGTGACAGACTATATGATCATATAGTCTGTTCCCATCACATAGCCATACCACCTAGCATAGGATTTTTCATGCACAAGATAAAAGTAAAAGCTGCTCTCAGAGGGAAAACAGAGAATGGTTAAAGTCTATTAAGTGACATAACTAGTGCACTTAATTAAACAGGAACTCAGTCATGAGTGGTGAGTTGTAGACAGATAAAGGAATACTTGCATCATGAATAATTTGAGCAGACAAGAACCTTGGGACAGAGCTGAAGGCAGAAAATGATCAAGCTTTTATATCCAACAGGTTGATTATAGTGAAATTAAATTCTACCTGAAATCCTGAAAGAGAAAACAAACAGAAAACAATTTTGCACATCCTTTTTCTGTCTATAGAGCACATTGTCAAAGAAATCCTGCCATGCTTTGACCGTGAATGATGGGATAAATAAAGCCACAGAAAGTAAGCCTGCTCTTCTCATCTGTGCAGTTAAGCTCAGGGAAATCACATGAAGCTGAACAGGGGAGGTTTAGGTTGGGTATTAGGAAGAAGTTCTTTACTGAGAGGGTGGTCGGGCACTGGAACAGGCTCCCCAGGGAAGTGGTCACAGCACCGAGCTTGGCTGAGCTCAAGAAGCATCTGGATGATGCTCTCAGTCCCATGCTGGCTGGCCCTGTGGGGAGCCAGGAGTGGGACTTAATGATACTTCCAACTCTAGATATTCTATGATTCTATGATCTTCAGCCAAGATGTAGGTACACAACAAACAACAGACACTCTATGGGGCACCTGGGAAATCCCTCTGTCCATGGGCATACCAAAGGGAGAAGAAAAATGAGAATAGAGACCACTGGGGGACAAGTGGGCTCCTGAGATTAGAACTCTCTGTATCAAAAAAAATCCCTTGTAAGATACCCAGGGTCACAAAACCAAAACTCTGTTCAAACGGAAGAAAAACTATATTTGCTCCTGTCATCTCCCTTGGCCAGAAAACTCTCAAGTGGCTTTTTGGAGATGGCAGACAAGCAGAACATTGAAATCTGAAATGCTGATGAGGGTTCAAAGGAAACGACAGGGACTATTCAATTGCCCCTCTTCATCTTTTCCCCCATTCCTTTAGCAACATTCATTCCTACTAGCTGCACCACAGCAGTTACCAACTCGTAAAGCAGTGCATAGGGAAGAGCTGGTCCCATGGTCCCATCTCCTCCCAGTCATGCTGCACCTCCAGTAGACCCCTGAGCCAGCCTCAGGCCTCTCCTCACCTGCTGCAGGGCCCCAGGACTATTCAGACTCCAAGACTTCCTCAGTATCCCCCAGGCATCTTTCCCAGAACAGAAAAAAAACAGCTAGTCGCCCAGAACCATAAAAAGTGGAAATTAAATGGTTTATGATAAGTAATAAAAAAATCATGATATTTAGCTTACGAGAAGCTATGAAATAAGCAAATAGGGCTGAGTTATGACAGGCTACAATTAGCTTAAAATTAATACTGTATAAGCATCAGATTCCAGTCATTATATGAGAGAAAGTTAATAACAACATAAAAGTTTGTCTAGACATCATCAGATGTCAGACTACAGAGATATATACCTATTTCCTAGAAGTATCACAGAATATTAAGACTAAATCCAACTTCTTTATTAAACCACAAACCATGTTAAAAGCCAAAAATCTTCATATCATTTTGCAGGTAAAACCTACCTCCCATCTCTAAGGGTCTGTATGTTACAAACTTTAGAAAGGTTTTTAAAAAATCTCTTATATGTAGCAAATGATGTTGTTACAGCTCCTTTCTGAATAAGCACAAGTATCACCACCCTTGCATAATACTGGAGTGCTTCAGGGTGCCACCATGTGCTCCTTTTAAAAAAGCACAAGGACCTCTCCCCTCCCTCCTTTCCCTCCATCTGCATGCCAAAAGTATTTCCCTTCCATTCCTCATTACAGCAAATTTAGGTTGCTGTTATCTTTATAATTAAAGATTAAGATAAGACAGCAACAGTAGTATCTCTGATCATAAGCTGTTGTGGGGAAATGGAAAGAAACAACTTTTATAATTTGTACTGAATTTTACAGAAAATTACAGAGCATAAGAAGAGAGAAGATGTCCTAAAAGCAAGCACAGGGAAGACTGTTTTTATTTACGATGGCACTAACAACAGACAATGCCTTTCCACGCCATTGATTACAACTTCCAAATCTCACACACTTCAGCAAGAGATTTCTTAATGTCTAAAGGCTTGTAAATAACTAGTTAGTTTGAGATAAATAAGTAACTAGTGTAGAAGGAGTTACAATTAAGGCATTAAAGTGTGTAATTTCCTACTGGTGTTGGTACCTAACTTGCTGTGGGTTTCAAGAGCATTTCAATTACCACTAGTAATGTTGCAGCTTTATTTAAAATATTTTTATATATTCAATGGAAGACACTTTTCCCATTCCTAGGAGAAGGTTGTGCTGATGTCTGGGCTATTGAACCTATTTTTATTTCTGTTAACTCCTAAGTCATTGTTTTAGCAATTCATTGGGCAAGACATATGATGTAAGTCAACCCCTTCTTCTGTATTTCAGACAAGAAAGGCAAGTGCCAATGGATGATCTACACCAATTTGTCACTTGTTTGAGTGAAGAATAAGAAATTTTATATATGGCATGGTTGATTTCAGGAAAGACTTTGGATCCCTTTCTAATATAGAGAGGAAAATAATGATTTTGTAAGGTGTGATCTGAATTATAAAAGATTTCAGAATCAGCTATAAATATCCTTCCTCTTTCATGAAGCTTCCTATGCTTGAGATGGTCTTAGCTTGAACTTTCCCGTAGGGTACTGATTGAAAGAATGTGCATTGAGGATATGTCTGTTTCTTAAAGCATTTGTTTTGCTTTGCCTTTGGCAGGACTGTGGATTTGTGGGGTTTTGTTCTTCCTTGCACATGCTCACTGGGTAGATTCCTTAGTATTTCCAGAATTTGGGAAGGACAAACAGGAGATTTGGGTGATAAGAGGGAGAGGAGAGCCAAGAGAAGAGCTCAGAGAAGAAGCTGCAGTCTTGAGATATCATATATGTATGAACAAAACACCTAGATGCACATCACACGTACATTCCCCATCTCATCACAAAACCCAGCAACGCCACCATAAAAGTTAACCTTTGGCCAGGCATTCCCACTATGTCTATCCTCACCCTCTTCTCTTTCTTTCATGCCTATAAGGCAGACCCATGAGTTTCCCATGAAAGTCCTCCCCAAACAGTCACACTTGAACCCAGCAGAGTCTGATCTCTCAGACAGGATCCTCAGCATCAGGCAAGAACATGCATAGATGACACAACCAGGCACCTAGTCCACACAACTGGCACATTGTCCACACAATGCTGGCATCTTATTTAGAAGCAGCACATTTCAAAACTCTTGTGATTAGTACAAAGATACCTACACAAGTACAACATGTCTTCTGATACAGCAATGCAAAATGCCTTCCAGCCAACCAGGTATACATGGAGACAAGGGGAAGCCAAAGTAGGGCCATATTGGCAGCCAGGGCATAATGTCTCCTGAGAGGGGCAGTGCCAAGGGAAGGTGTGGGGTGGGAGGAGTATGCAGCAGGAAGAGGAAGAGCAGAAAAGACCACCCTTAGAGAGACAGCAAGAAATCCAGTGAGAAGTTGTTAAATTCAGACATGTGAGCCACCTTTAACAGGCTCCCAACGCATCTTGGGTAACTTTCCACACTGACCTATTCTAATAGCATCTGCTGAGGACCAATCCCATTTAAAAATCTCTTTGAAAAAAATTGTATTAATTCTTTTTCTTTCCACTCCATTAGGCTTCCCATTCAAAAATCCACTTTTCCTGGACCTACACATTTCTATGGTCAATGGCTACATTTCTTAAGTAAAATTTCTATAATCTGGTATGGTAATTCCAGGGTTTTCAACTAAAGGAGCTATAATCATAACTTTTAACATAGAAGTGCTGTCTGCAGAAAGCATCTACACTGTCAAGGTTATACTAAGCAGTCTTGTCTGTATAATTTAATGATTCACAGCTATGTGAAGGATCCTACACAACAAGGATGAGTGTTTTCCTTCCTTTTCAATAACCAATGATTCACCTCACAATTTTCATTGGAAAATTACGTAGCATATTACAGTTGAATTGAAAACTTACAAATGTAAGACTAAGAATTCTTTACATTGTTTACATCATTGTCCCCAGAGTCTACAGCTGGTTGAAAGGTTTGCAGAGCGAAATGTTAGGCCAGCAAAATACAAGAGCAGGAGCTTGCCAGTGACAACCAAAATGCTAAACAGACATCCACTTCACAGCAGTGTCAAGTGAAGTCTCTAGGGAAAAAACCAGAAAGAAAACAGCAAAAAAGGCTCATGTTGGAACATTTGCCTTTACTCCAAAAAACAGATATGGTTCCCAAAGTGTAACTGAACAAACGTGATTCTTTCATCAGCAAATATAAATTAATCCGGCCTAAAATTGTGAAGGTACTAAACCTACATATTGAGGGAAGGGGACTGAAGTATTTTTAACATATGATGTTTCAGTTCAAGCAGATACAGTTCACAAATTCACAGGCTGAATTTTAAATTGTTTTGAACTTTGTGCATTGAATTTTATGCAGTTCCTTAGTAGAGTCCTCTAGCAAAGTAATTTCTACTGACATGAATCCCAGCACTACTGGGATTTTGGATTTAGTAGCTTTCTGTACATAATTGCAGGAAGCTTGACACTTTGACATGAAACTAATTTATAAACATTTTGAGTGCAGATCTTGTGATTGAAATACATTATTAACATATCAACTTTGCAAGTTGATGGAGAAGCCTTATATTACCAGACTAATTGTTGCAAGCAGCAATTTAAACAAAGTAAGGAAATCAATTGATGTCTCCTTGGCCTACGATTGAGGCATAGGAATATATCTTTTGCTCCTTTTACACTGCATGGATGTTTCATAAGTTCAGCCAAAACTGTAAGATGCTTTGAAGAAACTGTGATCTTCCATTTTTAACTTTCAAAACACATTGCTTTAACTGTACCCTTTTCTATATTATTCTCAAAGGATGCAATTAATCTGTAGAGGCAAAGTTTGAAAACCCTTTTTAAAAAACATAGTAGAGAGTATCCACAACATACTCTTTTATAGTGGCCAAAACAGAGCCTATACATTCTGAGCAGAAACTGATTTTAATCCCAGTAAATCCTATTTTAGGTAGAAGGCCATTAACATTATTAAATCAGTATGCCATTAGGGGAAACGGCAACAGTACAGGAGCAGTGGTGACATTATTCACTATTTGGTCCCCAAATGAAAACACAACCACAATGTCTCTATTCCCTGGTCTCCCATATGGCTTAATGGGGTGCCATCAAGCTCCAGGAATCGATTTCCAAGTAGGAGCCATTCCCCTGTGCAGCCCTGAGACAAACAGCAGTGTTTTCCTCAGCAATGTATTTAGGAAAGAGCCGGACAGGTCCCTGGAAAGTCTACCTCAGACTGGGGAAATGGCTGCATGTGGAATACCATCTAAAAGCAGATGACTCACCTTGCCAGTGAGTCCAGGGCAGCACCCAGCTCTCTGCAGAAGCAAAGAAAAACACCTGGCATGCCCACTCCTCTGAGGACCAGGCTCTCAGCATAACTCAGAAGCTCCCCAGCTGCCCTCTTTCAGGCTGATGTCCTCTCATCTCATGTTCCCATGCCCATCATCTATTAGCAGCTAAGAGTGCTTTATCTGGTTTACCATGATCTAGAAGTCTCCAGACAGACCTTGCACAGTTTATACTACAAAAGAGCTTTCTAAGACGTAGGTAATATCCAAGTCAATGTCTGGAAACCAGAGGATCTTTGCCTTCGCACAAGGCAAGCACTGAACACCTCTGTAATCAAGAGCCAGCTATGTCTTCTATGGACATTTCCACTAAATTTGTATGGTGCATGCATGAACTCTCCCACACAGCACCTGGATATGCTGTGGAGGACAAAACCCCAGTGACCTACAGTGCAGAACTGCTGGTTTAGTCTCAGATTTTGCTTCTTGCCTACTCAGGGCATGTCACCAGTGGCTGTGCACCAAAAGTGGGAGCATGTGGCTCCAGCTGGGTCACTAATGGCAACGCAGCTAGCAGCAGCACATATCCAGAATCACAGAGACCTTCCCACCACTTCAATATGGCCAGGCACTTTTAGTCCAGCCCATAGAGAGCTGGAAACTTGGCCAGCAGTCCCCATCGCCACTGCAGCCAAACCAGAGGTGGCCAAGGGCAGCTTGCCTGCAGCTAGTTACCCTCCATGTAGCCTTCAAAGGACACCTTCTTCTCCCTCACTCCATCTCTACTTCCATGTGCCACTTGCATGGTGGCGGCAGCGCGAGGTGGGCTGTTTGCCTGGAGAGGCTCAGCCTAGCTGGCACAAAGCACCGTGGGGCAAACACCTGTCTGGAGGCCCCACATATGTGCCACCATGTCCTGGCCAAGTATCATGGGCATACTGGGAAGAAACATGGCCTGACAGGCTTTCCCACACAGGAAAAGAGAGAGGTAGCAGGGGTTCAAAAGGCAGTTAGTGATATACCTTAGCCAGGGAACAGCAAATGGCTGCAAGGGCACTAGGAGGAGCACAATGCACCTTAAATGCTTTATTATTGTTATTAACAACTTACCAATTCTCCACTTGGCAATCCCAGCAAGTGCTGCAGCCTTTCACATCAGCATCCCTCCCATACACATACTCAAACCATATAGAGCACACTGCATGCACATGTGGTGCCATGCTGTCAAAACAGTGTGTGCCACTGCTTTGAGGGGTGCAAAGCAGCCCTTCTGTTAGGATTTCAGGGCTATCAAAACCTATCCAAAGGACACTGCAGAAATGTGCAGTGCTCCAAAGAGACAGATGCTTTTTTGAGATATAGAGGACATGACACAGAAACAGGACATTCCTCCTGGATGCCCTCTATGGGAAGATCTTGTTCCAGGCAGCAGATACAGGTCATTCCCCAACCACTGTGCAAGAGCTCATTAAAAAAATTTAAGTGTCCTCTGTTGGAGCTGGGGATGCAAAGCACCGTGCAGGTGCAGCTTCTCATAGTTAGTGTGTGTCTGTTGAGCTGCCCTGAACATCTGACTTATACAACGGTATCAGTGCTTCTCTCCCCATGATCTAGGGGCTGCCATACTGCTGGGTCACCTGTAGAAAACCACCACATACCATTCCAGAAGAGAACTCAAGGAGGGAGTTGCAAAACACTGCTGAGGCCATCTTTCAACCGATCTGTGAGCAGAATGGCTGTGCTGTTCCTATTATCTGTCATCCTCCTCAATCCACTTTGTTTTAAGCTCCCTATGTTGCATTTATCACCAGAGTCCTATAACTATTTTCTCCAGAAAGCATGATCCTAAATAGCCATCAGAGACCAAGGAAGTCAGGTCACACTGATCCAGTTGTACACATAACGTCATGCTGTCTCCGTCTTCTCACAGCAAAGCTCACTTCTCTTTGTGAAGCTTGAGAATGTTTTAGCTGTGTGCTGTCTAACCAGATGGAGTGGCAGAGGAGGCTCAGCAGTATGAGGGCAATCCCTTGAGCAAGAAGTTCCTAAGGGTCTCAGGTCCAGCTGATACCATCTTCTTCCAAGTTGTGTAACAGCTCTAACGTCTTTCCTGCACAGTAAGAATATCTGATCCTATGACACTGATCATCTTCAAAGTGGTTTTAATCACTGGGAATGTGTTACAGACAACACAGAGCCGCCACTGTCTCTTTGAAGAGACCATAAAGATTAGAGCAGATGTATGATCCTAGAGGATTTGCTGGCATATATTGTCCATAATACAGAAACAAAAGCTGATTGAGATCATACATCTTAGCTTCTTATGGGTCTCCTGTTGATAACAGCCCCTAGTAAATTAAGTTTGCCATTTTCCATCATCAACAGAGTCCGTTATAGTATCCTCAAAAGAGAAGTATGGAAGGGATTTTGGCTGTTAATCAAATTGCATGGAGAAGGGTTGATTGGGGAATCAACTTCTATTTGAGGACTAGTTTTAAATTTGTTTGATGTTTGATAATGTGCAGATTGCTAATACATAAATAAGTAAAAGACAGAAAGACTTGACCCTGAATGGGGCATGCTTTGTTAATCTTTGGATGTGCAAGAAGAAGTTTTGTCTCACATAGTGAGACAAACAAACATGAGCAGCATTTGGTCTAGAAAAGCAGCATTGTCACTGACTTAGAAATTACAATTTTTTTTTAATTGCTTTTCCCAATCTTCCATCTCCACAATAATTTAAAAGATCATGCAGAAGCATTGGATCTACTGAGACATCCTGAGGGAGAAATGGGTGCAACCTGAGATTTATCAGCTGGAAAACAAAGTTGGAATCCATAGCAGGATGTGATACCACAGGGTATGTCAGCACCATAAAGCATACTTCAGATGTGATGACAAATGTTTGCTCCTGGGTCCTTTCAAAGCAAACAAAACAGTTGTGTCAGGGATGACAAATTTAGGGATCTTTTGGGAACTGTTCTCTATAAACAACACAGTATAACACCAGTTAGACTTCTTTCATCAAATACAGGCCTCCAAAATGATCCTGAGGGGGTCTGCACATTCACATGCTCCATGCCTTCATGACATGCCTCTTGTCACATTACATATACTTTTGTCTGCGAAGTAGGATGAACACTACACATGGAAATGGTTCAGTCTTGCCTGCGGACATTCATCCTGAATCAGCAATTTCTCTTGTTAATCAAGTCTACAATCTTTCATTATTAACATAGTGTCTGTAACACTCTCCATGAACAGCAGTACAGTCCCAGCAGTGTTGTCAAGTGCAGACCTCCGTCCCATAGTGGCTGCAACTGATGGCCTCTCAGGTCTCCATCTCAGCAAGGCTTCTGTGACAGGGCCCTAGAGGGTATGCCAATT
Source organism: Gallinula chloropus (assembly GCF_964237585.1). Lineage (NCBI taxonomy): Eukaryota > Metazoa > Chordata > Aves > Gruiformes > Rallidae > Gallinula > Gallinula chloropus. Next base: position 31,682,339 of record NC_140085.1, on the reverse strand, counting down.
CTCTTTCTCCCTTGGCACAGGCCACAGGAAGGACAATGCTACCATAGGACAGCAGGAACACTTTCCAGCTGAGTGCTCTGTAGTGCTATCTGGGCCCAAAATGCCCATTTGTGGATGTGGAGGTGGCTGTAAATGGTGGCCAGGGCTGTCTCTTGGAAACAGAAAATTGTTGTGAGAAACCAGCGCCTACAGGGTGGTGAGATATATCAACCCTATGGCACCAACCCTGTGACAACACACCTGGCCCTGGCACAGGGGCTCAGCGACAGGTTTGAGAAGTTGGTGACGTTTCCTGGGCAGATCAGCGAACAGATTTTTCTCCGATGCAGGCTTGGGCAATGTACGCTGCTCTCAGTGTGACAGGGAGTGACGCCTGGTCCCCAGAGAAAGCATGTTAAAGCCTTTGTGACAATTCCACAGTGCCAATATTTTTATAGTTTTTCAGCAATATCAAAAAAAGAAAATACCCTGTAATGGTGAAGAAATTATGTCCATCCCACTGACTCAAGTTTTGGAAGCCATCAGAATGCTTTGTATTAATTCCTTCTACTTTGGAGAGGCAGATTCAGTCAGCTCAAGAACTGTGCATTTATATGTGAAAGAATGTGTTTCCAGAGCATTCCATAGTTCAATACAAAACGACCAAACCATGAAAACTGAACACCAAAGAGGGAATTAGTGATGCCTACAGCCAGCATCAGGGCCTGTACCGCAGGCTCTTTGGAGTTCTGCAGGAGACATCAGCCATACTCCACAGCTTCAGTACACTGGGTACTTTACAGGGATAAAAGACTGCTCCTTTCTCAGACATCAAAGACAAAATGTATACAACGAATGCTAGAGGGGTTTTAGCGATGTTAATACACTTTATAAAGCATTAGACCTCATTCCTAAATCCTGGCAGGAGATACATAATAATCTTGCTTTCTAAGTTAGAATTTCTAGCATAATTTGGGAACAAAAAAAGTGAAAGAAGGATGACTTGAAAAAAATTATCACAGATAATTTTTTATCCAACAGGCAGTAAAAGCAGTGAACTTTTCACCTCAACATCTAGAAATGGTTATAAAAGATCTCACCGATTCAGGTATTGAAAATTAGGTTAAAGGTTAGTTCTAGTCTCCTCAGAATAGGAAGATAAATTAAATACATTTCTTTTGCTGTACTTGTGTTATACATTTTTCCTCATTAGAAATTAAATTTTAACAGAAGGGCTCTGTCTAGATATGGAACTCCTCTCTACACTCAGCTCCCTGTGCTACAGTCCCAGCCTACCCATAGAGAAAAAAGATTTCCTTCCTGCAACTTGTCATGTGACAAATTCATGAGATTTATTCAGAACACCTGATGGCTCCTCTCCAACACTTAAAAATATCTGGAAATCATAGTACAGAACTCTTAAGCTTATAATAATTATAATAGTTATGTATCTTTTTCGTATAATCTTCATAATAATTTTTAACTGGCTTTAACTGACTTGATGGGATGGCACTGTAGAGGCTGCACCTCTAGTATTGTGTTCAGTTTTGGACCCCTCACTACAACAAGGTCATTGAGGTGTTGGAGCATGTCCAGAGAAGGGCAGTGAAGCTGGTGAAGAAACTAGAGTGCAAGTCTGATGAGGAGTGGCTGAGGGAGGGAGAGAACCGGGGTTGCTTAGCCTAGAGAAGAGGAAGCTGAGAAGAGACCTGTTAACTCTCTGTAGCTAACTGAAAGGTGGTTGTAGCCAGGTGGGCGCTGGTCTCTTCTCCCAAGTAACAAGTAATAGGGCAAGAGAAATGCCCTCAGGTTGCACCAAGGGAGGTTTAGATTGGATATTGGGAAACATTTCTTCACCAAGAGTTGTTAAGCCCTGGAACAGGCAGCCCAGGGAAGTGGTTGAGTCACCGTCCCTTGAGATATTTAAATGACATGTAAATGTGGCACTTAGGAACATGGTTTAGTGGTGGACCGGTGTTAGGCTAATGGTTGAAGCTGATGATCTTAAAACGTCTTTTCCAACCTAATGATTCTATGACGTAACCCATCATTAAAATTTTCAGCAAAGTTTCTATATAAATCATTTTTTTCTAGTGCCTGGTTTCTCTGGAGCCAAGTCCTTGAACGTTTGAACATGGTTTCAGGTTCATGTCAGGCGTAAGCAAGATATTCTAGGGAAATAATTTTTGTGAACAGAAATCACTATAAACACCAATATCTCCCAAAGCCTTATGACTCCAGAAACTTGAAAATATTATTTCCTTGACTAGCGTTTAAGTGCTTAAAGTAGAGGTCATGATCTATCAGATGATTGTCTTAACTTCAGCTGTATGAAACATCACTTCTTTTCTGTCTGAGTCATTTTTCTCTTCCCCTCACATCCTAGAGCACTGCAGGATGTTTGATGTTTGGATGTAATTATGGTTGCCACATTAGAGGACAGTCTTAAAAGCTATTAAACTGAATGAAAGTGTTTTTCTTACAAGACACTTTCAGAAACTCTCAAATGGGACCAGATGAGAGGAGAATGAGGTTATGGGGGGAGGTTCTTGGTCTATTAAAATATATTTGTGTGTGTTTTGACAAGCACAATATTCCCAGATGATACTAGGGAACAAGCCAGACCTCCAGCTACAGAATGGGTTTTACAATACAGAAACATACAATGAAACCTACTTGCCTAACCGCAGGCAAAATCTCTGGCCATACCCCAAACCTGCCAATTAATTTAGTTGAAAAGCTTGTGGCTAAGACACAACGAACTGACATTTTTGAGACTCCAGGGTATCTTGCTCCTGTGTCCCTGTGCTTGCAATTTCTGAGAAAGAAACTGTTGTTTCCCCCAAAGAAGAAAAGAAAAAATCCTAGCTTCTGAGCTGCAGGACATTTCTTTACCAGCTAAATTACCTCCCAGGTTCTACTTCCACCTGCACAAGCGTTAGACACTCCCAGCTGATCTCTGCTGTTCCTTTCTCCATAAATGCTTTCCTCTTTGCTCTCTCTATGCTAAAAAGTAAATGAAAACTCTTTCCTGAATGCCCCTGCTTTCTCTAACTCTAGCTGAATTTTTTTACATGGGTTGTCAGACCTAAATCCAGAACTCCCCTCCATAAGAAAGTCTTCCACCGTAAGTGAAACATCATTCATCAGGAGCCTTTTACTTCTAGTTGTACAATAAGGTTATTTGAAGTGTCCTAGATGGAAGGATTTAGAATTTGAAAAAGAAAAATCTTTCAGAAAGTGGATTGTGTATTGAGTTGGTCACGTTAGAATGAGTTCTGCAGTACACCCACTGCATTACTTACTCTGCAGCTGCAGCAACAGATTGGGTCAATTTTGGGCTAGAGTTACTGATTTAATCAGTCTTCATTTCTCCAGCAGTTTACAGCATAAAACCCAATGAGTGCTCTTAAATGTGAAGCTTGTGCAAATATATTCTTAAGTTCCTTCTTTCCCATCTTGCCTCCATGTCTCTGGTCACTACATGCCTTGCCAAACTGTGGAGCACAGAGAGGTGCTGGGGGGGAAAAGCCAACTGATGCTTGTGGCAGTGTCTGCAGAAATTAAAAAATCCCAAGAGATATTCCCATTAGCTTGTTTCAGAGGAGCAAGAGATTTTCTGAACTCTGAAAAAAATTCCTACAACAGTCCTTGGACAAACATTCTCATTCTCATCCTACTATTTCTGATCAATGAGAGTCTCCACGAGACGAATGGTTCTTTCCATTTGCTACTGTCTTTTCTACGTCATCTACTCATAGCTCTGCTGTGAAGACACGTAGCTATCCCTAAGAGATCCTTGTTTGCTTTTTGCTTTTATAGAAAAGCCATTTCCACTATGTAAATACAAGGCTGCAATTTCCCACCAAAACAACAGCTTTCAAAATGGGAAAAACAGGGCATACCAGGTCAAGTATCTTTCTGCATCAGCACTGCATCTAAATTAGAGCCTCTGGTCTCCACTCCACACCACTTATACCCTGGTGTAAGCATCATGCAGACCTGACAGGAGGCTGTTATACAAGCCTAGGCCTTCCAAATCAGAGAGAACCCTCAGCTACAACTGAATCCACCCCTTGTCACACCTCAGCAGAAAGTGGTTGTGGTATATAATTGTTTGTAAGCTCTACAGTTTACAAGAACGTGCACAGGTCTCTTGGGATTATTAAGGTAAATCCATAGTACCTCACTACATCATTATATGGTCAGGTTAAAAGGAGTAATTCAAGTATTAATAAATAATGTAATTGGAACTATTAAAAAATTAATAAATGTAACTTGTAGTAACATACTACTCTGTCCAAGAAGCCTGTTTATATCATAAAAAAAAATCACCCCTGAAATGCATCCAGGCCTTGTGATCATGCTGAAAGTTTGTTTATTGGCTATTACCATCCTGCTAAAGTTGTATATTTTCCAGAGGCCCAAGCTAAGCATTCTTTTGCATTTCTATTTTTTCCACAGAGCATCAAAGGCACCCTCTCACCCACCTTTCTGGGCCTCTTCTAGCTTCTCAGTGCTCCATACATTGGATTCAGAGCCCTTGCTTTGGAACCTTGCCATGTAGCAGCATATGCCTATGGCAGTGGACTTGCCTTCTGGCATAAACATATTAGAGTGTCTTCACCTCCAGCTCAAAAGATATACTCATGCTGCCTTACTGTTCTAGAATACCTGCCCTAAACCTGTCCTTGCTGTATGGATCTACAGATGTTCCTAATCTTCTGCTGTTTTCTTAAATGAAATAATTAGGTGGGTTTTAGTGCAATCAAAACCTAATAAAACCTTTGTCATGTAACATGTCACCTTCTCCTCTAGTCCTCCAGACACGTCTAGACACAAATCAAATGAAAAATCTTGCTCTTCTATACTGTAAGGGGACCCTTACAGTTGATCCAAAACTTTTACCCTGACAGTAAGGTATGTAGGGTGAACGGCTGTGGTTTCTTTAATTCTTGAAAAGATATTTTAAGGCTTATCTTGATATACCTTGATTAAAGTGGAAGAAGTATCTGAAAGAACAATATATGTAGACTTTATCAAATAAGGTTGAAGAAGCTATAGATGAGACATAGGCACAGACTGTCAGGTTAGTGAAGTTTGTTTCAGAATTACTAAGAAGCCACAGTGAGCTTCCATTTTCTCAATTGGTGTCTGAATACTCTTTTTTTGCCCAGTAAAAAATGGAGAATAGTGCTGTTCTGGATTTCCATCAAACTGTAGTAGCCACAGTATGAGTAACTCATAACAAAGAATACATAATATAAAAATAAATTGCATGCAATATGCATATTATTGTCCATAAATAATGCATATGCAATAGAAATAATGTTTATGCACATAAATAATATGCAGTGAATTACAACGAAACTAAAAAGCACCCACAGATCTCAATGCAATCATTATGCATTCTGGAAAGGTCAAGAGGCCTCTGAAGCCTGGAAAAGTCTACTTCTGTTGCTTTGTCTGGGATACTCCGATGGCTCAGACCTGAAGCGAGCACAAGCGCAAGTGCCCTGACAATTTCAATGTGCCTTGTGTGAGCCTTCAGGTCTTAGAGCTATTTCCACACAGAAGACCTCAATTCTTTTTGGAGGATCCAGGAGAGGATGCCTCCCACGCCAGCTCTCAATCCAGGGTGGACATGCACCTCAAGTGGGCTGATAGTTCAATATGCCGAGGAGGCTTCCTCCATGGGATTCCAAACAGTGTAGCTGGATGTACAGACAGCTCAGGTAGCACACACTGATCACTCAGACTCACTGAAGGGTCAGCAGCCAGGGTTGTTCTTAGGCAGGAATTTGAGGGGAAAAAGATGTCTCAGATTTCACTTCTGAGAAAAAGAATAAAGATGATTTATTTTTACTAGATGGGATGGCACATTCCTTGGTGCAACTGCTCTCTTTAGCACTGATTGCTAAGGGAATGGGGAGTGGAAGGTCATGCTGCATGTATCCCTCTACCTGTTTATTTCCTAAATTAACCCACAGGCAAATTGTTGCAAGTTTGGCAGTGGAATAGAGACCTCAAAGATACTACCTTCCTCTTCATTTCCTGTAAATAGGAAGCTAGACATTTAATGCAGTCTGCATGATAAATAGCTGAGACCATGTCAGAAACAAGCCATTTAGGATGGAGGGACTCTGACCGACCAGGTGCTGAGGAATATACTTTGGGACTCATTTGCTAAGCACATTGGAGAATATGAATGCAACATACACATCAAAAGAAAGCTAAGCTTCCTGCTGTGTAGCTGCTAAATCAACCAGCTGCATACCAAGCATATGATACAGAGTGATCTCTTCAGAGACCTTACCTGACAAGGATGTAAGCAACAAACAAATATCCAGGCCAGGATAACCTGTTGAATAGAGATGATGATCTAGCCATGACCCCTACTGTTTCAGGCAGTTCTCAGGGATGTTGTAAACAAGCACACTTTATCGTCTAGCTATCAACCTCCAGTAACACGACCTGATTTAAGTCTCTCTCCAGCATCTAACTCACATCTCTATTTCATCCTGCATCATTTGGAGGCTAGAGGATGCCAAGTTAAATGCTGTAGGAAGTCTCTTCTGATAATAAGTATCTTCAGTGTCAGCTGTGTACCTAGGACTTTACCCCTGAACAAGAAACCTTCCATGGCCAGTTTTACGTTTGGATGACAAACCTTCATATCAAAGGAGAACATTTCAAAGTCACATTGACTCAGCAATAACAGTCAAGTCCCAGATTTTGCCCAGTTTCACAGAGCACTGCAGAAATTCCAGAGCCAGCTCAAGAAGCATCACATTTTTATGAACCAAGATGCCTGAAGGGAAGGGCACAGGATGGTGTGCATTTCCCTCCTCAGGCTGAAGCTGAACATGGTTGAGAAGAGCACGTAACTCAAATGGATTGAAGTGTAGTGATTACACCTTTCTATTTTTATTGCTCCTTATAATTCATTCCTTTGTTTCCCTGTCTTGAACAACATTAATTAAGGGTACAAAAGCATACAATTTTTGAAAGATCTCTAATTATCTTGTGCTGTTAGGTTAAATAATTCAGGTGATCTGAGTGATGGCTCTAAGCAAGGGTCTTGAGAAATGAGTCTCTGATGAATATTGAGACAGGTTCCCTCAAGTTAACCCAAGCTGGCACCACAAGAAAAACTTCCTTACTTGGTAAGGGAGGGTGAAACATTCCTTTCCACTTAATAAAGGGGACCAAGGAGTAATATCAGTATTTGAAACAGACCAAAACCTGGCTTGCATATCTTATCTTTTAAAGGTGATAAAGGCCATTTTATTCAATGAGTCAAATACCAGTACACTTACAGGTCCCAGTATTCACCAACATATAACCATCCTGGGTGGCTGTGGTGGTTCAGTCCCAGGCAGTGGCTGAGCACCACACATTGCTCACTTAATCCCGGAGGAGAAACAGAGTGTCCATGGATTGGGATAATGACAGTTTACTGACAGAAGCACCATGAAAGAGGAACAATAACAGCCCACCGCAAATTTCACTTGTACCTGGTGATAACACAGAGTACCTTACCAACCAAATGATAACACCAAGCATGGCACCAACACAAGGACTCACCCAATATCCCAGCCACACTCAGACCACCCTGGAGGCACCCAGGATCACCCCTCCCCAAACAGCCACTTTCATCTTGGAATGATGTCAGCTGGGGCTGTTTTCCCATACCACCTATCTCAGCTCACCTGTGCTGGCTGCTTGGGGAAGTTAACTCTGGTCTGGCCAGAACCAGGACAGTGGCTAACAGGAGAGAAGTTTGCACAGAAAGCAGACAGCCTGGTAAAGTCTAATGCAGTGAGACAGCCAACATGCATTTATTTCTATAAAGATTAAAGGACTACGGTACCCTGTCAGAAAGATAGATAAATTAAAAATAATAACAGTAATAAATAATAGCAAAGATAAATACAGCAGTGTCCCATTACAATAAACCAATTTGCAGGCCACTGATAAAAGATTCTTGAAGATGACACATGTGCAGCCCTTACATCAATCCTCAGGACTGTCAGTAAGAAAGGGGCAAGACTTTCTTTATTTTGTCATTTGCCCTTTCTTTTAAAAGATGAGCTGCTAGATACTGAGAGTAGGTGGGTTTGTGTCAAAGGTACCCTGAAGAGAACATTGACCATGACACCTCTATAGGCACCCATACACAAGGACAACCCTCTTAATATTATTTTTTGGTGGATTATAGTAAATTTTGGAAGTGGAAAGAGAACAGGAAAAGAATTTCAATGAGGCCATAGAGGTGGACTTTGATAGCCAGCCCATCATTAGGACAGAGTCTAAAGGTGGCCAGAGAATGAAGGATATCAAGTAGAAGGGACTCTGTTTGCAAGGATACAACTACATGACTCATATTCCAGGATCAATACACCCCATTTCTCCAGCACCTTACAAGATGACTCAACTGCAATCTCCAGAGAGTGAGGTGATCTAATTAATCATCACTGCATCTGGCATTATTCAGCCAGGAGTTAACCTACACATAGGAACTTCTTAGGCTGCTTAAGATATTTATAGGCTTTTAAAAATGTCCAGGAGAAAATTATAAGGACCCAAGAGATAAGAAAAACTAAGGCAATAGTGTGAAGTATTATTACTAAAGCTTTCCATCTCAGTAAGTGAAACAGAGTGAAAAGGAACAGGGCTCCTCCGGATTTGCAATTAAGCATCAAAATACAGAAACTCCCAAACTTTCTGAGAAAATACTGGAAGTTGAAGGAAACGGGATCTCCCATGAAATTGTGCCAATCTAAAGAGGACAGATAAGAGCTTAGGCAGAAAACATTAAGAAAAAAATCTCATAGGATGAGAAGCCCATAGGGAAAAGGGACAGCTGATAACTAACACAGATGGGGCATAGAACACTCTTGGAAAATTTAATAAAAACCTTGGTATCGCAGAGCAATGCCCAAAACAATAATAGAATAGCAAAGAAAATTACTGCCTCAAAGATTTGTCTTTTCTTTATTTAAAAGCAGAAGACATATAATGCCTGTGTCGCTTGTATTGCAGAAAACAAAAGCAAGGCTTTTACAGGCTTTTTAATGTGAGCATTCATTTATTTATTCAACAAAATCAAACATTGAGAAGTAGCTTAAGTCCTCTTTAATAGCAGCTTGGATAGTTCAGATGCCTAAAGAGGGGAGAAACTGGACTAGCTGCTTTCCACGTGAGCCGATTTTATTAACAACTGTTGACTCAGAGATTCTTACCACTATGTTTGGCAAATAAAGAAAAGTGAATAAACCAGGGTTATGTGCAGCCAGACAAACCAGGATTTGTAGTTTGATGACTTTCTATAGAGTGCAGTAAGAAGACCCTTGAATAATACTTAATTTTCAGGGGAAAAATGTTTTCAGGGAATTTTAGGCTCTGTCTGCATGACTACATAGCTTGTTCTTATGCACTGAGAAGAGCTCTCTTTGCAGTGTTTGATCCCAGACATTCAAAAGCATATTAGTGCCTGCATAGTTAACACAAACTCATTCTTGTCTAAAGCAGAAAAACCCCACTTTTGACCAAGCAGAACAGGCAGTGAAGTACATGAGGATTTTAATTCATGCCTTACTTAAGGACTGCAGAACTTCTCTTTGAAAGTGAAATGATCTTAAATAGATTAAGTAATTAAAATAAATAAAATAGGTTAAGTAAATAAAAAGTACCTGGCAGGGTACTCTGTTCTCCTTTGGGGCATGTATCTGAAACAAAAAGTCTTGCCATAGACATACCCTAGACCCTCCAACATGAAAAATAAAGGTTAGATCAGACCCAAATCTGTTTCATGCAACTACTTGCTACTTTTTTGTACAACCTTCTTGTACCACCTTTCTTCTTGAAAGCAACAACATCCTTGTTATATCTTAGTTCTGGTTCCATTCCTATTTCACTGCACATCACTCAGTCATCCACACTACCCACAGTGTTATTTCACTCACATTTGGGGTCAACCAGGCAGTAACCAGCAAGAGAACTCGGTGTTTGAGAATTAGTCATGTTTCATTCCTCCCAGCTGAGACTGTCATCCAGCAGCATCCCAGGATGTCCACTGACCCATTGTTCTCCTTGGCCAGCGTAAAGTCAGTGTTACAGGATCTTTTGAAAGTGAAATAAGAATTGTAACCAGTTCAATTCTGAAAGCTAAATGTGACTATGCTATCAAAATATTTACACCACAGAACACCAGTAAGATGTTCTCTCATAAGTCACGCTAGGTAGTAATCCAAAGAATGCAAAGCCCGTCTATGTTTCTATATAGTTAATGTGTCTGATATTTTAAGAATGAAGGAGTAATATGATGTTTTGGAAATAAACTATTCCAATAACAAATAAGAATGTTCTTTCTGCCTTAGTCCATGCATGAGAAACAGGCAGAGACACTTTTTTTTTTTGCTTTACTACTCCTGAATAATTCTCTATGCCCCTATCAGCAAGGCAATACAAGTACCATCCATTGACTTACTGAATTGTTAGTCAAACTGAATATTGTTGATTTCACTTTTTGTAATAATTTATTCCATGACTCAGATGCTCATTAGTATCTTCTCTGGCAAGTGATGGATACAAACACAATTATTTAATGATCTGATCTTCCCCTGTGAATATTCCAGCTATTACAATTCTAGTCAGAGCTAGCAAGTACTTTTGACAAATTCAGTGTATCCACAAACAGCTTATTAAATTCTGTTAAAATGACATTTGACATTACCAAAATGTGTTGCTTTCCTTTAAACAATTGTACAGGCCAGGTTCTTTGAGAGCAGCACTCTGTTACTGCATATATCATTCAAACATCACCTTAGATGAGCTTGGAGACTCTCTGCTCCTTACTCAACACACAAGAGCCCCCATTAAGCCAAAGGGTAGGGCATGTCTACCCCACTGGGACAGAGAAAGATCATATGACACATTGGGAGCATGACACCAAGATGCCAGAGCAGTGTCCACATGTAGTGCTTGGCTGTGGAAGCAGTACCTCAGTGCTGACAAGGGTGAGACAGCCAAGAAGCACAGCTTAAAAACAGCACTGCATAAGTGCAGAGGACTTACCACCTCAGGTGAGCACAACCCCATTGCATGGCGTGCATGCAACATGCAGTGCTGCTGATTTGCCAAGTCCACACAGGAGGTCAGGGACAGAGCACAACGCTGGACCAGGTAACCTTTGGAAAAGCTTAACCCACCAGCCTGTACTTTTTGTTTCAAAGAAGAATTCCAGATTTAGGGCTTCATAAACACTTCACCATGAAAGTTACCAGGTAGTGCAGGACCTTATAAAGAAAACAATATTGTCTTTCTGGGGCTGGGTGCTTCAGCCCTGAGCAGCGGCTGAGCACCACACAGCACTCACTCCTGAAGGAGAAACAGAGCCCCCAGGGCTTGAGATAAGATCAGTTTACTGACAAAATCACCACAAAAGGGGAACAATAACAGACCATAGCAAATTACACTCACACCTGGTGATAACATAGAGTACTTTACCAAACCAACAAGAACACAGAGCACTGCACCAACAGGAGGCCTGACCCAACACCCCAGCCACACTCAGACTGCCCTGGAGGCACCCAGGAGCACTTCTCCCCATCCAGCCCATTTTAAGGGGAAGTGATGTCAGGTGGTGTGGAAAACAGCCCTGGATAACTCAGCTCACCTGTGATGACTGCTTGGGGAGAGTAACTCTGGCTTGGCCAGAACCAGGACAACAGGTTGTCCAAAGCTGTTTGGAGGGGTTTCCATTCAGTGGGAGAACTCAGCAACTGCAGGAATAAGATTGGGTCAATGCTGAGCATTTACAGAATATTAAATATCAATTTGTTCACAGTCAGGACTGTTCAGAAAATTACAGCCTTTGCAGAGTGAGGCATTTTCTGAAGCTATTTTGGACTGACCCAACCTTCCTGGACTGAGGTTTTGGTCCCATTTGCACAAAGATGCTGTGGCTGCTGTGCTGTTTCACCAGAAGTTTCTATATGCTTCACCTATACTTTACAGTTAAAGTTTTATGTTAACTGGAAATGAAAAGACAGATCTGACAAACAACTGATTAGGTCACTGTACTAAGTGAAGCCAGTTAAGGTTTCTCTGGAGTCTGCTGTCTGTTATAGGCATAAGCAAAGAAATTTCACCGCCGTGTCTGAAGAACATTTAGTTCTTTTATGAGCTACTGGTCTTCCATTTATTTTACCCAGCTCCTTCTACCCTTTTTTACTGCCTTATTACAAATGCCTGGGAAGATGGGACTAACAAAGGTAGTGTCATCTTTAGCAATAGAATAGCAGGTAAAAGTTTCTGTAATTTTAGCTTTTTTTCAGTGAGTAAATGCGTGTGATCCTTTGCTTCTCAGTGAAGATTTCTTCTCTCTCTCATTTCAGAAACGTTCTGTTTTATTTTAAATCATATTCAGACTGCATAAAATACCGCCCTGAAAGCTGCAGCTGATTGTTGTGCTTATCTGAAGCATTTTCTTTGATCATGACCAACAGCAATAATGAAATTAAGGAAAATTCTTTATCAATGGGCGTTGCTTGTAAAATCATGATTCCTACAGTACTAATGCAGAGTGGCAGATCCCCCTGCTTCCCTCCCCAACCCAACAGTATTACACCTAAGGTGGAAGGTGTGAAGCATATTTTTTGACTATTCTTCCCAGTTACATTAAGAGAAGGTAATAAAAAAATAAATGGCACTTTCATGATCACATTATTCTTGCTTCACATTCCAAGAAAGAAACCTAGAAAATTCCTCAGCCTAGGCTATATATGAATAAGTAATACACATAAGATATATGAGAAACACCAGAAACAAGCCAGAGCTGCTTTGTCTCAGAACATTTTTATTATCATGACGTACAAACGTTGCTCTTTCCCATCATGATCTCACATCATTCCAATATTATAAAGCAGCACATAAAAATGACTATCAGAAAGGAACATTTGGGGGGAATAAAACCTTTTTGGGATGACATCTTACATACTCCACCAACCTCCTTTCTCCAGGTTTGGTGTAGTATGTTTGGCATGTGTGCTACCCTTGGAGGGGTGTCAGGCAGTGATAAATCTGTGCAGGGTCAGAGCCAGGGCCTCACCTCTAGTACCTACCATGGGAGGAGGTCCAGGAGTCACCAGGACCTGTTTGTCCAGCTTCTTCCTCCAGACAGGGCTGCATCTGTGCCCTTGCAGCTTCCACTGCTCAGAGTCGGTCAACAAGGGGAAGCAAGACCTCACCCATTTTTATGATGGTGGCTTTTTCATCAGCCTGCAGGACCACCGTGCTTTCCCCCATGAATGTGTACAGATGGGATGACTGGCACCGTTCAGGTGCTACCCTAGAAACATCCCTGCTGTCTACTGAGGACACCACCCCACTGAGTCTGAAAGGTCTCCAATGGCTGAACATGACAACTGAGAAGTCTCTGTGAAGAATTCCATTACCTGTGTGCAAGATCAAAAGATATTTACATCACCCCTCTGCTACAGCTCAAAGCAAAGTAATCATTTGGACCAGTGATGGTTGAGGCTTAGAAGAAAGTAGCTATGCATTTGACTCATTTCATAATCCATCTAGGTTTGTAGGCAGGTGGAAGAACAGAATTAATTCACCGAACATCATATGGACTGTTTTTACCCAAGGGAATTAGATAGTCATCCTTCATAAAAATGCTACGTTCAAGAACGAGCCCAATCCAGGATTTGCAGTGCTGTTCTGTCTGACTGGGGGCACACTGAAATTTGCTGGTGTTTATTTTGGGTTTAATATCCACAATAATCAAGAAAAAAAATTAAATTAATCCACTGGGGAAGAAACAAAGCAATTACATTTCAAAATATTGCAACCTAAGAATATGCTAACAGCATAGAAGACCTCTTCACTGTCTCACACATTTGTCCTTTATATGGCATAGTGACCTGTTCAGACACTGAATAAATTCCACAGGCTCACTACACAGTTTTGTAGAGAATTTTCTAGAGTGCCAGAAATTATTTAGGAGCTGTTTCTCAAGACCAATTCCAATTGTTTCAACAGTGTAGCTGCTTTACGCTGATATTTTGCTGAAAATGTGATCTACCCATGTAATGAATGGGACTACTTGTGTATGGAGAGTAGGATTTGGTTTCAAAAGTTGTCTTGGGATATGAACAAACTGTTCCAGTTACAGTTTTTGTAACAGCAGCTTTGAAACAGAAAAGGAACAGATTATAAAACTAAAGCAAAATCTATAGTACATGTAACACAATATCAAGTTGTGTGCCTGCAGACAAAACATTTATGAAGTTTTTTCTGTAATATTTTTACTGTGATGGTATTACACTAAGGATTTTAAAAAAACCCTTAAGATTTCACCATAAAAGAGTTTATGGAGTCATCCAATTGAAAAGCTGTGCAAGAGCTAGTAATGATCACCATCTGGGAAACAGATGCAAATAATTAGGGAAAATAATTCCTTGAGGTTTATGTTGCCATTCATTAGAAATTAAGTTTACTTGAGATGATTAAAGCACAAAATATTTTCAGCAGTAGAGCATCCTGTAAATTGTAATGATACAGTGATTGCACCTTGTTCTGGACTAGGTCTGGAAGTTTTCCTTGGGAGAAAAATCCCCAACCCTTTCAACAGAGAATAGAGAGGAGAGGGCTGTTCAGCCAAGCATGGGGAAGAAACGTTAAGAGTAGCTCACTTAATGTGGAAAAGAAGGTGGCACTACTAGGTCAGCAAGAAGATAATATAAGGATCAGACTGTCTTTATGTTGCTCAGCCAGACAGTCACCATAAAAGGAATTGATCTAACAAGTACCTAGTGCAACTCTTTTTTGATTCCAGTTCAGCAAAGCACCCAATTCATTCTTATATTTAACCACATGCTTTAATACTTTGCTGTGTTGTGGCTATTCGTATCCATATTTTATCCTGCAGCTTCTAGCTTTGCAAGTTTAAGCACCTGTATGCTGGCACCTATGCCACCATAGTTCCAGACCAGTTCTCAGCTAAATCTGAAACAACCAGCTTTGTTTATATGTGTAATAACCACAGAGGTCGTTTCATAGCCAGCTCCATGTTTGGATATAAACACCGTGAAGAGGAAAAAAACCCACAAAAAAAAAAAAGGTAAAGATAATGAGGAACCAAAGATGGCATAAAAAAAGGGCAGAAAACCAGTGAGAGAGAATGGCAGTGGGGATACCGGTTCAGAAGAGAATGTAAAGAAGTGCTTAGTTGTGTGTGCTTAAGTGGGGAAATGCAAGTGCTTAAATTTAGGCATACTCTCTAATATATTTCTGCATGTGTCAGAATGGGGACTTTTTCTATAGGAAAGTTAAATTTCAGACACTTATATAAAAATATTATCGCCCATAAGCCGCTAGATATTGCGACTTAATGGGTTTTCTTTCTTTGAAATACAGCTAATGGGTCTGATGTCTAGACGCTCTGTGCAGAATCGAGCTCTTTGATAAGGATCCTGTGCTGTAATTCACATGCTTGGTGCTAGCTCTGCTAGCTGGAGTCTCTGTGCAAAGGCACAGCTAAAAAAACCAGATGTTTATTTCAAAATTAAATTTTACAGCACTGGCATTTTCATTGTGATTTATAGCAAAGTAGTTCTTTTTACAATCAAATCAATAATTCACAAGGTAGTACAGATACCACTTTGTTTTATGCCAGGGCTTTCATTGGATTATTCATGGCACTGTTTCAGGGGTTACTCTGAAAAGCCTTCTGTTGCTGGTCCTGCTTATATGGGAAAATATCACTTAAGACTACTTTGACTACCCACTCTAAGGAGCCTCTTTGTGGAAAAGAACAGTAAGATCTCAGTGTAGTTAACAGCAAGGACTAGAAGGTACACTGTAATAATTAACTGAGCCGTGCAATCCATGGAAAAATGACAACTGGAAAAACAAGCATAATATGCAAAAAGTATATTATCTTCATTCATTTTGGCAGGGGATTTTATTAGTTATAATACAGCAGATTTATCTGATTAATGTGTTAGGTATTGCAGAAATAGGCAGGCGATGCTATAGCAACAAAGGGACATATTTAAGTTTCTGGTTTTATGTATATTTAAAATTGAGTCCCAATTAATATGGTTTGCTTAGGGGATAACAAGCAGCAATAGATTCTACTGGAAATCCCACAGGATTCATGAAAAGACTGTCTCAGCCTGGGCAGCATTTGACAGGCAATTCTCAGGTCTAGCATCCATCCTGCTCACTGCTGGAGATCCCCCAGGAAAGGCAGGGACCAGGACTAAAACGCCCATGTTGCTGAGTACCATCCACCTCTCCCCAGTCACCGCCCACCCCCCCACCCCCACCCCCTCCCCAGAGAGCAGCCAGCACAGAAGAAAGCCATATTGCAAAACCCTCTGTCCTGTGGTACCAGCACAGGGCTCAGAGAAGCCCTGTTTCCTGAGAGCCAGGGAGTTCCCCTGTGTGGGGGCCCTGTTCCTGCCACAGAGGGGACTGTAAAAGGGCATGGGGATCTTTTCTGCCACTCAAAAATGTTGATACTTTCCTAACCAAATGCTGGCTACCACAGACCCTGAGCATTTTCCACTGAGGTGTGTAAAACACACTCCTGAAGTTTGTAGGTTGCCATCAACAGTGATTAATCACTGGTTATCTCTCTACAAACCGTTTATAATCTTAATATCCCCTAATCCTACCCCCAAATTCATGCTGCCAAAGGAGAAGAATCTGCTTGGGCTGTAATGCAGAAGAGGAAAAAAAGTGAAGCCCTACCTAGAAGTTGGTAAATTTGGCCATCATCATCATCATCATCACCATCATCACACTACTTGTGCTGGCGCCAGGCTGTCTTTTATATATTTACAAAGTTAATAGGTATACAAGCTATTACCCATTTTATGGTGTTGCTGCAATGCCACAACTCTAGTACAGCTCTTACTTTGGCAGGAGGTAAAACATATAAAAGATTATTTAGGCAAAGGAGACATCTTTTCATTATAAAAGTCACTGTGGATGACCAGCTCTGTGAGATTCCACAGGCTGTTTCATCAAACCATCCTTGCAACAGAATGGTAATAAATAATATAACTACCAGTTAAAATGTTTGAAGACCTTGAAAGGGAGAATGAAGGCAGTTTGAGAGAGATGTCACTAAGATCAACAGCAGACATTTTTTAGAAGCAGACATTTGTAATTTTACTCAATTCTCTTTCAATCAGCCCTGAAACACAGATTTGTTTTTTAAGATTTGCAGTGTCTAAATACAAACATTTCTTATACTGCCTGATGCTTCACTAAAAATAATGGTAGGAAAGACTTTCAATGCTCAACATGAACCATCTCTCATGATACACCTGGTTGATTCTGTTTGTAATAAATAAGCAACTCTTCAAATTCAAACAACCCTGTTTTGTTTTGCATTATGCCCTGTACATTGAGCAGTTCCCGAAAGTAAGAGTAAAGCCATAAAACCTTCCATCTCTCCTCCTTAACTTCTATATATCACCTGCCTAGTTTTCACAGCATTTCTGTCAGAGTACCTTCTATCTAACCACAAAATTAATCTCCTTATTACTAATTTAAACCTCTGGTTCAGTCTCTTACAAAACATCTCATAGTGTTTTGGTTTCCAGCCATGCACGAATAAACCTCTTGAGGTTTTCTGCAACCACTACTTACATTAAAATACACTAAAAAGAAAAATAACAAACTTTTTGGAACCATCATTTGAACCAGTTGTGCAAAATGATGCCCAAAGGAATCAAAAAATCATTACCTTTAAACAACTTTTAGAAGCTCGGTTCATCCAGAAGTTATAAAAGAAATAAGAGTATTGGAGAAGTTGCTGTATATAAGGGTTGTCGTAACCTTTTTTTTCTGGACTGCTGAATTCTATGTTGTGTGGTGGTCAATAAATTTGTTTACTACATTCTGATTGCTTCCGAGTTTGGACAGAATCAATGAGAAATAGCTGTTAATCTTTTGCCTGTGATGCTCTGAAGTGTTTTTCTGAGGGGAGAAAAAAAATCAACAAACAAAGAAGAACTTGGAGACTGCAGCAGCAGCGAGCAAAAATGTGTATCGTGCTGGATATAATTTTGCTGAAAAAGAATCTGCCCTGGGTCACTGCCAGCATGACCCTGCAGGGGTGAGACGGCAAAGGAACATCTCTGCAGCACTGACATTGTACACAGGGTGCTGCGTCCAGCAGCCAGGCACCCCCATGGCCACCCAGCCTCTGTGGCACAGGGAGCAGAGCCCACCACCCAGCAAAGCTGCACCCCAGGGGTACGCACTGATGGCAACAGCGCAGGGCTTTCTGGAGCAAGCGTGCCAGCCTCTGATAAAAGCACGGGGCAGCTCTGGTGAAAACCCTTGCAAAAGGGAACAATCCAAACGGTGTCACAGCAGTGAGTTTGATTCCTTAATCATCAGAAGGGAGAACTTGGCTCTGCTCTTTCCTCACTTGGTTTGCTTTAATCTCTCTGTCGTCTCAGCTGAGTTGGGGAGTGCACTGCCCAGACACAGCTGAAGCAATGCAGCCACAGCAAGAGTAATTACCTATCAGTCTCTGGCCTGCACACAGGGCTGCAACAAAAGGCTACAAAATGCCTGGCAAAGTGTGAGTCCCAACAGAAGTGAAAATGATTGGGAAAACATTGTGAAAAATTAAAATCCAATTATTTTTCTCAGCCTCTGCAGGCTTTTGTCTGGCAGAGCTATGTCTTGTAGCTCCATAACTCAAGTAAGCAGTACAGGTTGTTCACTCGAAAACCAAAGAGCATCTGCTGACCTGAGACAAGGTATTTGAAGGGCGTTCCTGAGCCACGCACACGAGGACTGACCCTGCTTCATTCTCAGATTGCCACCATGGGTTGCAGCTCCCCCAACAGTCCAAACCAGGTTGACTACAGAAAACCTTGATGACAGAAGTTCTTTAAACTTTGTTACTGCCTTGCTCAATCTGTTGCTTTACTACAAAACGCTGCACTTTTCCTTCCCTGGCACAAATGTTATCTCATTTACTGAATGCAAGTCAAAGTGTGATCATGCTTCTAAAGTCCAGGTCAGAACGGATGACTTGGAGAATTAAAACATGGCATGTGTCTCAGGAAGATGTGGTGATGCAACCCCTCCTCCTCTCATGAGCCACTAGTTACTTGGTGCAATCCCTTCCCCATTTTCTGGGCCACATACTTGAGCAGCAGACCAGAGCATTAAGGCACCTCCCTTGATGTACCTTGTTCTTGCTTCCTTGGTAACGCTAATGGCCTGGTACATCATGCTTGAACCATAACATTCCTGTTCCCTCATTGCTTGGGAACAATAGTGATAATCAGTCACCTCCTGACAACCTGGGACACCTGTGCCCAAGCCATGGCCCAACAGGGAGAAATGTCAGGAAAGTTCTGCGTCTGCACAACTGGTGGGAAGTGCCAGTCATCCGAGCGGCCAAAGTAAAAAGGTACCTAACAAAAGTCAATTATCTCAGATCCTATAAAAAGCAATTCTATGTGAGATCCTTTGGAGCTTTCCTGGATTGCAGTGGGATGTGACCAGTATTCCCTCTGCCCCTTCCCAAGCTCAGACATCTCTGAGGCACAAACTTTGTGAGAATCATCTGCCAGGGCGAAGACAGCCTTCTGCAGACTCAACTGCTGCCCACTGAGGAATGCTGATGCATCCTGAGTATTTGCTCTAAACTTAAAGAGGGAAATTTTCACTGTAAACTCCTTCATCCACCTCTCTACTTACATATGTGTTTAAATATATACATTTGATTTTACTAGTGTGGGTGGCATATGGCACTGGGCCCAAACATTCCTGCTTGTTTGTGTCTGTCTTATGGTTTATGTTTATATACATATATATATATCTATACTCTCTGATTTAAGATACCTTATAGTAAGTTAGTGTGAATCTTGTAATCTCTGAACCTGTAATTAAGTTTGTTTTGATCATAATATATTTTACTGAATTACTAGTAAATCTTTAAAATTAGTTAACCATTAAGCACTGCTAAAATTTAACCCATGATTTACCTGATACTATTAATAAATTCTGAACTGACTATATTATAACCATGTTAAACAATTCCATCTGGTGTAGGTTTCTGTACCTCAGCAGAAATCAGAAGAAATCAGTTGAAAGACAACTATGCCAATACTCTTCCCAATACAAATTTGCCATGATCAAACTATGAAAATTATTTTGAAGTCTGAAGTTGAAACTGGTTTTCTTTGACGAAAGTGTTTTGTGTCAATGTCTATAACTGCGACAGATATGTTAGCTTTTTTCATTAGGGTATGGTGGTGGTTTTTTTTTTTGGTGAGGGGGTTGTAAATGGATCTTTTAGGAAACTAATGATGTCATTATGAAGCTCTTAATCTCACAAGTTGATGGCTGTAATGGCGTCAGCCCTGGCATTAGAAGGAAAACACTTGCAAACTCCTAGCTATAAGCCATTTCTCTTTATGTTCAAATTCTATTAAAGCTAAGAAAAGGTTACCCTGTTTGTTTTGGCACTGTTACACCCAAAGCAGCACTTTAAGCAGCAGGTAGAAAACCACAAGGCTGCAACCTAAACAAAGTTATTCTTCAAAGCAGGTGATATATTACTTTGAGCAAAATGTTATGCAATAGTATTTTGTATTTAGGAGTAACTTCATAGGGCAAAAATATCAATCAGACCATGTGAGTCATGAAGTAAACACTGAGCAAACAGGCAACAGGGACTAAATCTAAACTAACTTGGATAAAGCAGATCTTAGAAACCTTTTGTTAAGTTACCCTCCAGAAAACAACAGTAAAAGTGATGTTAAATAAGTGTTTTCTGTTGTTGGTCCCTGGTCATGTACAGAGGCCCAAAGCAAATATTTTCATCAATATGATATGGTATTCCCTAAAGAGATCAAATGCAAATTAAGTGGTGAGGACATAATTTGGGGTCCATTTTTTCACCCTCAGCATCTCATTCTCTTTCCCACTCTAACACATCATCATGCATGCTGCTTTCCAGACCATGGACAGAGGTAAGGCATTCCCACCATGGCCAAAGAGCCTGATATAGCACTTCAGGGAGCAATTGAAAAAAAACTTTTTAATTCCACAAAGCCGTGGTGAGCACATCAAGACCCTCAGTGGCACAGTCGCACCACAGATTTTGGCGGTGAATCAAGGTTCTTCATCATTTAGTCATTGAGACAGTGATGGCTTAAACTCTATGTAAGTTAGTTACTGAACTGTTATAACATTTTACAGCCTACCTACTGCTACCTCCAATATTATTTTGAGATAAACACGTCTTTCAACTGCCTGTGTAGATTACTGATTTCAATTTATTTTATATACTTTAATATTTTTATATAGCTACTTATTAAGAAGAAAGGGGCTTCTTCATATGAATAATGAAATTGGTCAGAATTAATATTTAGAATGGGCTGATTAAACTGAAATAAATCCTCCTGGGACATTCTGTCTTTACTGGGAATTAAGGTGTATTGCATTAACTTGGCTTTTGCTTCAGAAATGGAATATAGCCATTTCATTTCTGTGAGACATACAGATCATAGTGCAGTTTAACTAATCTACTATAAAATCTTGCTGCTACTCAATACAGGGAAATTTTCCTAGGTTTCTCCTCCAGTGACCAAAGTAGCTATTCCTTGTGTCACCAATCACCTAAAAGCTGCAAAGTACTAAAAAGTCAACACACCAGCAGTCTGTCAATGTATCACCTTTTCTTTTTAAAAAGGCAGCAGGTAGTGCTAAAAAGACTAACAGTTTCTTTTCACTCATTGATTTGTCTGAAAAAAAAAAAATGAGACGGATCACCCTGAGCAGCAAGATTATTGTATCTCTCAGCACCGTGCAGCAGAAGGCATTTTAAAGCATATAGTCTTCTCCCCTCTTAACTACACATCCTGTATTCTGCCCAGTTATCCATCCGAAACAAATGGGAACTAGGTAACACTGTTTGCTAGAGACTGTAACTTCTCAGGGTATCATAGCAGTGCTGGGATGGGTGATCTGTGCAGCACCCTTCGCTCGTGATTCAGCTGAGTTTCAATTACAAGCGTTTCCCCTCTCTTTCTTGGTCGTGGAGATAAAGACAGGTGCTGACAGCTGTATTCAGTGTCCTTTTGCCTTCTGTGGTCAGCAAGGTAACTAATTTTCTTTTGTAGAGCCTGAGGCGCTTTTCCTGAACCTCTGATACTGTGTGCAACTCGTTGAAGTCCTTAGAAACTGCTTTTATTTCTCTAGTAGCTGTAGCTGTAGAGGCCATGATTTTCAGTGACTTTCCAAGTCGCCAAATCCTGACTGCCCACAGTTATTCTATGAGATAACTCAAAATTTAAACCTCGCTGATTTTTATAATCAGTAGCCCATTAACTCCATTCAATCTAATTACTTAGCTGTATAAAATTTAAAAAGACCATATTTCCTAATTACTGTTGCCTGTATTGACATGTCAGCCATTATGAGTGTTTTCTTGCCTCATTATAGAGAGAAAGCCTGCCATTGTGAGTAAATATTAATATTGGAGAAATTGATACTCTATATGCAACTGGCTGGTTTCTTAACCTGGGCCAAGCTATTTATAGTAAACACAAATAATGAGGTAGGCACTTTCCCTTCTTTTATTGATTTAACATATTAGCAGGCCCTTGTGGGAAGATAAGCAACCGCCCTTTGAATGTCAGAAATAAATGCAGCAAATAGCCAAATGACACACTGCCTCTCCTCATCAAAGCTTTGACTCACTTGCGTCCATGCTTCGATCAAACCAAACTGCAATTTGTATTCCAAATTTTGTATCCAGTGGGACTGTGCTGGCAGGACAGCCACTTGACCTTTCCATGAATGTCAGAGTGAAATATATCTCCCAAAGGTAAATATGCCCAAGAGCTCTGATAGACACACCAGGCGGTCATGGTAGTACACATAAACCTAAGGCTGTTTCTGCCTTAGCAACTGGTTTAAAATAGCATGGCAGAAACCAATCACGACAGAAGGCTTTTATGGATGTATAGGACCTTCACTTAAAATATCTTCTCCTTTGAGTAAAGTCCAGTGGTAATTGCAGTTGCTCTGTTTTGCAGCTGGGGAGACTGAACTAAATCAGTTGGACAGCCCAAGAGTGGTCCCTCAAAGGTTGGTCCTTCCAGAGGAGACGAAGCCCACAGACAGGGATGTCCAGAGCTTCACCTTGCCTAGAAATAAAAATATTTAGTGGAAGGGTGCTCATTCTCATGGGGCACAGTTTAACAAGTTCTACGCATCAACAATTCACCTGAAACTTCAGCTGCCAGCCCCCACCTTGTGCTTCTCACCAGAAGTAACCACGCATACAGCACTACGCTTGCTGTGGAGGACAGGCTGTTAGCATTCACTTCATGTTTGTAATTGGAAGCTGCTCTAAACCCACAGTACAGCCCAACTAAAGGTTTTTAAGGCAAAGTTTGGTTGATTTGACGCATCAGTTAACAAGCCTCATCTTGAATATTCAGATACAGTTTACTCCCTTTGTCCTCAGATTTCAATAGCTGGAGAAAGAGTATGGAGCAGGCTGGAAAGTCCCAACAGTAAATGAATCGTAGATGATTTTGCACATATCTTGGACTTTCCTGAAATTTCCAGAGTTCTTTTCTAAAGGTAATTTTTGGCAAGCTCAGAAATGATCAGCGAGCTCTTTGTTCGAAAGTAGAGTTGGTCTTTCTGGTTCTTCTTTGACAGTACCTGGCACCATACATCAAAGGGGTAGCTGGGAGATTTGCTGAGGTCAGAGACAGTGGAGAACAGTTACTGTAGGTATTTTCACTTAGGCATAGTTTCTGTCATCATATTTGCACCCAAAATAAAAATTCTCTGCTTTTTTTTTTTTTTCCCTCTCAAGAAACCACTCAGGTCATGGTTTTTTTGAATGGTAGGAATCAAACTAATATTACCATCTACTCAGATTTATCTCACTTTTGAAAGCATGCAAGAACATTCAGCTTAAAAATACAAAGCTTCCATTTTCTTATGAAGAGCCTCTACAGTGAGGAGACAAGCTCTCCTCCTAGAAGTATCAAGCCGCGAGTACAAGGAAAATGGATACTTCATGATCTCAAGATATGTTCAGCTAACGCACTATGAGAAACCTTTTGCTCTCACAAAATGAGGGCCTAGAGAGGGTCAGAGAAAGAGAAATGATGTACAATATCTCTTACTGACTGTTATTTTATTTATGCCTGGAAGAGTTCCAAAGCTGGGAGCATTAAGTACATAGCAGACAGTTGCAGGAAGTAGCACAATGGCACAAAACTTTCTTAATATCTTGAGAAAATTAAAGACAGAAAACCCCTTTCCTCTAAAGCAATTACTCAACATGGAGGAATATATAGCACAGATTGGTTGCAGTCTCTGAAGTTTTTTGAAGCAGAGTTTCTCAGCTACTGTGCAGGTTTGAAAGAGCATGTTCTGTCTTTACTTCTGTCCTGCTGTTCTTGTTTCATTTATCTTGTTCATCCAATGGTTTGTGTCTCCAATTCTGTTTTTCTGAGCCTTTCCTCATAGGGAGGAAAACAGACTGAACTTTCCCAGAGGTATCATTGCAATATAAAAGTAGGGAAACTCCAGAGACAGCAACATCTGTGGTGCAGCTGGCAGTAGGAGGATGAACCTCAACTTAACACCTTTGTTGTATTTTCTGCCTTGGGAAGGACTTTCCAGGGCTTCATGCTCTCCTTCATTTGACTCTCAGATGTTGAACAACTGTTCAGTAAGATGTGGCCACAGTCCTTGGCCTCAGGCATGATGGTCCCAACCCTCTGTTCTCACTTTACCTCCCCTAGGGAAATAGAGCTGCCTGTCCTCAAGCTTTCTCCTGTTGAGTACATAACCCAGATGAATCCATCCTTGCTTATCAAAACTGGTGTCTGCCAGGTTTTCTGGAGAAGAGACACCTGCATAGACAGTGAGCATCTACAGCAGTTGAACTGCCCTCCTTCCATTTGGGATGGCACTGCAAAGCTTTTCCTCTTTTGTCTTAATCCATCATCAACCTGGCTTTCTCCCCCAGAGTTTTTGTGGTCTTTGCCAACATAAGCCCTTCATGGAAAAAAAGCAAAGAGACATCTTGGGGAACAACTTTTAAAAAAAATGTCTGGCAGTTTCAGTA
The DNA here is from genome assembly GCF_964237585.1 of Gallinula chloropus. Lineage (NCBI taxonomy): Eukaryota > Metazoa > Chordata > Aves > Gruiformes > Rallidae > Gallinula > Gallinula chloropus. Next base: position 31,657,201 of record NC_140085.1, on the reverse strand, counting down.
TTTCCTTAGCATTAGACAAAATCTTGAACTCAATATGAATCTAAATTAGTACAAATGTTTGGCATGTTCCTTAGAAAGCCTGTATAGCAGTGAAGGTTGCTGAGGCTGGTAGCCACAGTGGAGGCAGAAGGCAACATTTCAGTTACAAAGACTGGAGAGTTTGTTTTTTATCCCAAGCTTCCTATAGGCAGGAATATCCCAAGGGCCTGTGGACCTTAGCACAAAGCTCAATGATAATCTCTCTCAGTCACTAAAATGTTCTTCTTGCCATTTTAATTATCTAGGCTCAAAAATACTTCAAACATTAATTTTCTTTCTGTTCTATTTATGTTGAGTTTTCTTCAAAATCCCATTTAAATTGGTGGGATTATTATTCTTCTGATTTTATGGCCAAGATGTTAACATTCACTCAGAAACTGACAGTGACTTCAAAGAGCTACAAAATGCTGCCTTAAAACCGCAAATTATTGTCTTTAGACACTGTACTTGAGCTGGCAAGAGAACTGTAATTCATCCAAACAGCAATATTTTGAAGACTTTTTCCCACCTTTCTTTTCCTTTTAAATTGTATTTCATTTCAAAACCAGAACAAGCAAACAGAAGAAAATGGTGCAAAAGAAAGATGCCAGAATGGGGGATGAAGGATCTGTCACTTTGAAGTTCAATGCTTTTGAAGCAGTACTAAATAGCAATAGTTCATGCCAGTAACTAAAAATCACAGTTGCTTTACTGTTTCTGTAGAATTCTACTTTTACTAGCAAAAACAAGAATACAGACTGTTGGGAAACATTCCTGCAAACCTATGTTGCTAAATACTCTTTTCTAATTTTCGTCTCATCTCAATTCTCCTTAGTTTTGCTTTCAAAATTTCAAATCATTCTTCCTTTTCCTTGCAGCAGTAAAGTTTTCATGTGGCAAAAATGAACTTTTTTCTTTTGACTTCAAAAGAAGTACATAAATTCCTACTTTACTTATTTCCTGTCTTGTCCATCAGTATTTTGAAGAAAATGTATTTTTTACAACCAGGATTGTCAAAGTAAACTTGGGCTGAGTGTGAGTTCTGATGAATGTCTCTAAAGACTACCAACAATTCTATACTGAGTGACAGAGCAGACCAAACACTGATCATTGGATTTTTGTGGTAAAATAGCAAATATAATTTTGTGATGCGTTGGACTGTTAATTACTGTTAGCATGAGAATAAAAACTACAATGTAATAGCCTGTAAATTACAGGTTTTTATTCCTAGGACAAAAAAGTATAAACATAGAACTAGGCCATACCAGGCCCCATCCAATAACTGTCATGGGTTTTTTTAATTATTATTTTTAAGGACTCATTGCTGGAGGTAGCATCTTTACCCTTTCAATAATATCATATAATATTCATAAAGCCTCAGTTGTGGAATAAGGAGAATGCCTGAGGATCTCAGCTTTCAGAGTATCCAGAAAAGATTATAAGATCTATTTTGTAACGTTCATAGTATTTGAATGGGGTAGTTTGCAAAAAATTCTATAATGTACCCTATTGTTTCAGAAACCCAAGAAAACAAAATGAATCCATCAGTTTTTTGCTGTTTCAGGCTCTTAATTTTTATGTATAAATCAAGATTTAGGATCTTTGTTTATGATTTTTCAACTTCTAGAGTTATAAAAAACCCCTCTAAAACATGACTCTACACCTCACTGTTTAGTCCAGCTTTAAAATTCCCTTCTGCTATCAGGGAAATAAATTACACTTGTTCCAGAACATGGATCTGTATCTGTGTCTTTTGAGCTTAGTAATATACCCTGTTTATTTAATTCCGCACTAAACTAATGGTGTACAGTTCATTCAGCTTCTTAATTTGATTGAAATAAGCATTTAAGAAAAAAAAGAGCAGGCTATAGTTGAAAAATATTATTTAACATTTCTTTGAACATTAAAATGCCTCATTAGCTCTGAAATGTGTTTCTGAGTAATAGCGATTAAACAATAAATCACTGATTGAAGTTAACTAATTAAATACAATCTGTTTTCCCTTGTGAAGAAATCTGTATATATTTGAACATAAACATTACATTAGAAGTTATCCACATCATCTCAGTAGAGTACATAAGACCTAATCCTAAAACTTCATTAAACTTCATGAGTGCAAGACTGTTTTTAAAACACCCTGTAACATTTGATTTTTCTCTTTTTAGTATTTTTTATGCGTGTGACTGGATTTGCTCCATCAAAATATACAGCATGAAGGAAAAGCCATGTCTCATCCCTGTCTAAGGCTCTGTGAAGCAAGGAAAATGTTAATCAAAATGTCCCAAAGCCTATTTCCTACCTTAGCCACAAACTGGCTGCAACTCAGACTCCACAAGAGTTTGACCTCCATGCCACAGGGACACCTCCTTGGCAGCCACCAGTGACTGCTTCTGCCTACTTGACCTTTGGTCAGCTCTTTCCTCCCAGACAAAAACACCTGGAGATGCCATTAACCTGCCCCCCAGAACAATTTGCCAGTGATTCTCAGTGCCACGGAGCTGTGATGATGTGAATGACAACTCCAAAAATAGGACACTGTCTTCAAGCATCCATATGTTCAGTATTTCTTACAAACAGAAGGAAATATGTGACAGCTGTGCACAGTTGCGGGTTTGGAGGTTGCTTTTTATAGTCTATTGGTGCACTTGTTCAGCTTCTTCACTAAAACCCACTGGAGTTGAGGTTGGGGAGATGGGGAAAGTGATTTTGTTTCTGGAAAGAGAGTCTCTAATTGAGAAACATCTCCTGGAGTAATCAGCCAGAACCGGGGGTACTTCGAGGGAATTCATCAAAACAAAGTTGGAAAAATACGTGTGTTGTTACTGAAGAAAGCCCTGGAGACATGAAGAGCCCCTCCAGCTGCTTACCACACAGAGGAGAGAGCTAGTGATGGGGAAATTTCCAGTGTTGCCCAGCCCTTACAAATCCTTCTGACCACCCATGTTCTCTATCCTGCTTTTCTATCAGCTCTTTCCCTTGCAGGCCATATCCCCAGCAGGCAGCCCAGAATGCCACAGCTTCGTCTCTCTTCTTTCCCTTCTCATTACAGCTATTCAGTTATCAGGGAGCCTCTCTTGGCTCCAGCTGCAGGCTGGAGATGAACTCCAGGTTTACAAAAAACTAAGCAAGTTTAGTAAACAGAAGAGATTATTTATATCAGCTGCACCTTAAATGCCAATTTGAGCGTTTTGGGAACACCACTCCAATACCACCTCCATGTATATTTACATGGAATTTCAGTGCATTTAATCATGGGGTGCATAAAATTGACAACATCCTAAATCCTATGTGCAAGACCTTTTTTCACTGTTCTCTATTAGCACAAGACTTTCAGTATTTTAAAAATCTAATTACTTTTACCACTGGCCTCTAGAGTAAATTCTAACCAGTGGATCCTCGAAGCTAGTGAGCTTCCTTATCAACCTATTGCCAATGTTAGCTTTGAGAAAGTCAGATTGTAACTCCAGGGCAAATCCATATATGCAGTTATGTTCTCTCTGGGAGAAGTCAGTTCCAAGATGGGCTTTAAGAGCAGACAGAGCTTTACTGTAAATATTTTTACTCTTTTAAAATGTTTCTATGCTGTCTTACATATATAGAAACCCCAAAATATTAATGTATGCTTGGTCTTCACACTTTGACCCTGTAAACTGTTTCATACTAACTTTCTAAGAATGTTACAGAAAAATGTACAAATCTGAAGAAAAATACTTCATGCTTCATTGTTCAGGTATATTTTTAGAAGATAAAACATGTGGAATGAGGTATTTTTCGGCATAGCATTTTGTGGGCTAATGCTGAAATACGTATGTGTAATCCCTTCTCCATAAAAAGCATACATATAATATCTGGTCTAGTCTACCACTAACCTATGACACTAGATGAGAAGCACAGTGGGAACCAACAAAAACTGTAGGTTGAAATTTTATTTCTCTATTTTCATGTGTGATCCATGGGGATACTTCTTTTTGTGCAGCCTTATTGATCATAATATGATAAAAAGAGGAATTCAACCACAAGAAGATTAAATAGGGCATTCAAATGGAAATGAGAAGCATCATTTTAATTTGTGAAGGACATCATTAGCATATTTTATCAGGCAATAACATGTTTAATTTGTTTCAACCTTAAGCTATTTGTCTCCTGTCATTTTCTTTCACAGCCCAGCAGAATGATTCCAACTGTTGCACATGCTCCTGTTGGAAATGTTGGTGTCCCTCAACACGTACACTTGCTGGATGACTAAATGATCTTCTGGGACTTTGAAATCAATGCATGTAAACTCATCAGTGCCACCCTAATCACTACTGAGACCTTTACGTCTCACCTTAATATAATAAAAATATTTACACAATATATACAGAAAAATATCACTATAAGAAAGGTTTCAAAGAAATATCCAGCAAGGAATGGAAGAAACAATTCCAAACATGAAATCTCTGATTTAATATCTACTGAGCTGGATAAAAAGTAGGGAAAATAAAATGTGTATGAATGGCAGTATGTGTGTGTGCGTCTGTGTCTCTGTGTGTGCATATATATTTATGTATGTATGTATATGAACCACTCTCATCTGTACATGCAGTATTGTGTCTTTATAATTTGCCTGTAGATTTGTGAAACATGACTGACAGAGTTTATTTACGTGTTGTCCCAAAGTCAGAGAGTTAGCATTGCGGGATATGACAAGCAAAGGAAGTAGAGATTTCTTTCCTCTCCTCCATTTTTTAAAGAAAACTTTGCTAAATTTCAATCCTAGGCACATATCACCACTTTGCACATTTTTCTTCCTACTGCAGTCAGTGCCTGAGCAATGTTAAGAAATCGAATGAAAGAAGGAAGAAAATCAACATAAGTAGAGCCAATATATCAACATAATAACTGATAACAATGACACTATGTATACCACATTGGTTATCACCAAAAAACACTGTTCGGCACCATGTCATCTAGAGCACAGCAGATAAATTGTGCTTTTATTCTTATAATTAGGAAAAAAAAAAAGGAGAAAAAACATTTCCAGTAGTTTTCTATTCCAGTAGTTTTACAAAACAGGGTACATTATTCCTCAATGTACACAAGAAATCTGTAGAGAGAGTTGCTAAATATCCCAGGCCTTGTGCAGTATCAGGCCACTGGATACATGTGCTCTTGGGCTTTTAAGCCTGCATGCAGACAAAAGAGTCTGAATCATCTCCCATACGGAGGGGCCAACTTCATCTTGGATGCTCTCTCACAGTAGCCCACAGAATAAAAAATGGCATCCTAGAAATCAGACAAAAAGGGAGGGAAAAGCTGTGTCATTAACCTTAATGGTGAAGGAGTAACAGCCCTTATTGGCAGTCGTGGTATCAGAGTTCTATCTCAAATACATTCAGGCACAGACATGTTGGCAGAAGAAATCAGTGAGATGGCAACAGCAGCTCCTTCTCAGCTGCTGGGTAAGGCAGTCTTACCAGCTTGGAGAGGGATTTTGGTAATGATTGCTGTTCTCTAGAGCCACCCAGGCAACTTGTCTAACCCTGTCTCAGCCCCGAGAATGATCCCCAGGACAAGGCCCTTGGCACCAGCAGCTGCCCACCCAGGGACCTACAGTGGCACCCAGAAATCAGGTGGCGTGTGGGAGGGAGGTTTTTAAGAACAAAGAAGCTGAAGAAAATTTACTAATTTGTTTGGGTTTGGGGATTTGTGGGGTTTTTTATAAATGTTTTCTGCCTGAATTTGTATCAGAGGAAACTTTAGACTGACTTTTGCTGTGAATGGCATAATAAAGGAAAAAAAAATTAATATATTCATAATTAATTCTTATCAACCCCAATAAATTTCCACCCAGCATCAAATAAATGCACTTGTCCTTCTATGATGGGACGACATATATCAACCCGGGGCAACACCTAGGACCATTCATTCTCGATGGGACCTTTCTTCACCCTTCTTCAGCTCCCAGCAGTGTCTTCCCCTACATAATCAATTTCATTGTGCCAAATTAATATTGGTGAGAATAGGCCTTCTTTATTTTCCCTAAAAAAAAAAAAAGGTAACAAAAATGAGCCCCAAGCTGAAAATCCCATATGGTTCAATATTACCCACTCTCACTGTGAACTCAGCTGGAGGCCTGCATCTTCCTTCAGTGTGAAGTGACAGAGTGCTCTGAGAAGTCAGAGAGCTCTGTTGTAAGCATCACATGGTAGCTGCATTAGTTTTCCTCTTGCTTCCTAGCACAATTCTCTCAGAAATACTAAGTAAAAGTAATTATGCTCACTTTTACTTTCAATAATGGCTGTAAATAAAGGTGTTAGCAATTCAGACAGAGGTATGGAGGAATTCAGCCAAGAAAGTTTGAACTAGTAATAGCATTTAAAATCAGTCTAGTTCTGAAAATGTATCTATATACACTAACATGTGTCCATTTTAAATATCATAAATGGAAAATAATTTCAGGGACTGCCATTTTATGAGACTTTCAGAAAGAGGTGGTTCATTCTGAAGATGAAGTGAAACAGCTGCTAATTGATGTCCAGGGACCACCCAGCAAAAGGAGGAGAGAGATGTCCTCAGTAAAACTGGGATAATCCAAAACACCTTATGGCATGACATTATTCACTGCATACATTTGTTTGAACAGAGTTCATTACACCTAAATATATTAAATCCACAACTTTTAGCCCAAAACCATTCACTTAAGTTTAACATGCTCTTACAACAAATACAGCAAGACAAAGGGAAATTTTTAGTTTGGAAGTTATGGGGATTGCAAGGGGTTTAGCAGCTCTTTCTTTTTATCCTCCCAGATAATGATCAAATGAGGGTTAGAGGCACTTTATAAATAGCAACGGAAAAGCATTTGATCATGGTATCAACTAACTAAAATGTCGGTTTATTTGTCTGGGCTGGTGACAAGATCATCCTTTTCAAAGCACAGGTTTTAATTATTCAGTTGCAGAACAGTCAATTTTAGTGAATTTCTCCTGACACTCTCTGAAGAAATCCATACGCTGTGAAGCTGCATTTATGGACCAATTATTTCCAACAGAAACACCCCAAAGTTGACAAGGTTGCTTTAAATCATATGACACAATTCCAGCAAACCAATGGAGGAAGCACCCCTCACTTTCCATAACACCCACGAAATATGTCCAGCAGTGGAGAATGATGCCATGTTCTTTAAAAACATTACAGTACATATTTCATACAATATACATCAAATTTTTTAAGGTTACTTGTTATTTTTTTCTTCAGACTACATCAAAACTTGGGAACAGCCAAGTGAAAAAAGGCTTGCCTGCCAAAAGTTCATCTTCTTTATCCAGCAGCATCAGATGACTTCATAAAAGATATTACTTTTTCTCACAACCCAAACTCCACTAAACATATGATAAACACACTTTTTGAAAGACCCTCCCAACCTCTACCCACAATAAATCTTTACAGTTCATGTAACAGCATATGTTTGGGCTATTTGTGAGGGTACTTCTTCCAACTGGTCTCTGTAACAGCCAAAATAAACAGGGAAGAGCAGGACAAACTTCTGGTTCCTGACAGTCATCTAGGGAACACTGCAAACACCTTGACATTTCTGGATGTCAGTCTGGCACACGCAGCCAGGAGCTGATTACTGAGTTAATTATTCTACAGCCAGACGGTACAGGTTGGTATGTGAAGGTTGTTGTGCTGATTGCTTTTAACCATTATTTTTTGAGACAATTCCCAAATCCCAAATTAATCTGAAGCATCACTTCAAGTATTTAGGGTGTTCTTGACAGCAAGTCTGCAAGGGAAGTGCCCTTTACAGGCTGTAAAGTTAAACAAAATCATCAAATCCAAATGATATATATATTATTAATGGTGGATTAACAACTTCCTTGACCTTTTCCCCCTGCCACGTTTCTCCACTGGATGCATAAGGGGAAAGCAGGGTATGGAGAAGTGCAGCCACTGTTTACATACCCAGCATGGGCACCAGCATCAAGAACATAACATCTTACTGTATTTTGAGTGTTTTCAGGAAAAAATCTCTGCACACCACATACTAGTTCTGTGCCATGCTGATGAGCCTTGGAGGAGCTGGAAACCCCAGTGTAGTTAGGACAGTGGTGAGAGCACTTCTTACTGTGTTAGAAAAGCTTTAGAACATGCTCGTTGCCATCAGGCTCAGGAGGCCCCTGTTGTGGGTCTTGCTAGCATCACAAAGTCAAGCTTCCAGTTTTTAATTTACTTTTCACTGTTTTCTGTTCATACCACAGTGCAAGTTGTCATTAGTGTGGCTGAGAAATTGATTAAAAGGACACCAGTAGCAGTGTAATCTTGAAAGCCTAACTCTAAACAGCTGTGAATTTGGAGGCCTTGCTCAAATACAAGAAATTGCTGGCTGAAATTTTCCAGTTGGTTTTCAGTCTGACACTGGGGTTGTCCTTTGCCTCCTTTGCCCCCAAAATCACCCGGGCAGAATTAGCTGAGGGTCACTGGCACAGTAAATGCTGCTCTGCACGGTTCTGGCAGCCCTGTGCTTGTTTGAACTGGCAGGAGAGCCAGCTAGCATTCAGCTTTTTTCTGTTGCCAAAACAGAGCAAAATAACTGCAGTGAACGGGTCTCCTTGCTTTATGTTTTTCTGTGTGTATATATACATATAGATATATGTATATATTCCATGAAGTGAACTGTTTTGCAAGGTTTGCACTTCCAATGAAGTTTTCCTTGAAATGCTGTGTGTGTGTGTCTCTGTGTGTATGTATATGTGTATATTTGCTGTGAGAAGTCCCTGCTTGCCCCACTTTTCGGGCAGCAAACAGTGCTGAAGTGGCTCACCTGCACTGAAATCAAGTGGCGTAGGTAACGCATGGGACTTGGACACCTATATTCCAGGAAGATCTCAGCTAAAGCTGCTGAATTAAGTTGCTAAGCACTGTCCTTGTTAATAACTGACTAGCAAAGCGAAAAAGGGAAGCAGCAAGTTTTTGCAGACTTTGTCAAGCTGGGTAGATGGAGTGCTGAGTACACAGAGGGCTTTTAGGCCATGCCAGATGCTCATGGCCAGGTCCTCCTGGCCTGATTGCCTTGCTAATGGATTAAACTGCCACAGCATGGCCAAATACAAACACCATGAGAACGGCAGAACCTTAAACCGACGGTGCCCAGGGTTCAGAGACACTGAACCCTGGGGACACACACACCGGGAAGCCACTGGGCCCATCTGCTCCTCCCCCCACCGAGCGCTGGGTGATGCTTCCTCAGGCATCCTATGCTGGAGCCCCCAGAGAGCAGGAATTGGGGGCAGTGAGCCCAGGGCTCCCGTTGCCCAGGTGCTGGGGGATTGTTCTACTTCCCTCTTGTGCAGCGCAGAGCTTCATCTCAGCCCTTTTAACATCACCCATCTGAAGGCACCTATCTAAAACTGAACAGTGTTTGCTACCTTTGCTCATCCAGGTGCTGGCCGCCTTCTGAGGACAGAAACCCATGAGCCCATTTCCTTACCCAGTAGTCACAAATCTGCTCAGCGACATCAAATCTTATCACGGGGAAGTAGAAGCAATGTATGTTCTTCTGAAACACAATTAAAGCGAAGCATTATCTCTTCTGGGTGTAGAGAAGGCAATCGATGGTAGCCTTTGGCTGCAGAGCTCCATCTCCTGGTTATAGGAAGATGCTGTATGCTGAAAGGAAACGGGTGATTTTCAAAATAGCTAAGAAACGAGAACATTATTGGTATACTGGAGAGATACCAATTCATTGGGTTAAAAACCTGCGCTATTGTTTATTTTTGAAGTACTGCAAATATTACCAAAATTTTATGATAATGTATGCTGCTTCTGTGTAGCTTCAGTCTTGCTTCCTTGAGATGAAATGAAAATCCTTTGACCACATAAGATATTCCCGCTGTCGCTGAAGCAGTGGAAAGGACTGCTCTTCTGCCTTAGCCTTTGACTAGTTGCTGTAGCTCCCTGGCTCTCTCTGTATTCAAATAAAGTATTGTTTTTCTCAGCCCTATCATCCTCAAAGAAAGTAGAGAGAGCAAAACGCACACATCAAACCATTTCAAAGAGGTGCTTTGCTATGTTTTTCCTTTTCTAGGACAAGCTTGCTGGAGCCATCACTTCATACATGGGGAATGGAACAGCTCCTCCAAGACATACAACTTTCCAGACCCTCATCATCCTCCCCTGGAAACACCCAGCTCTGCCCAGACATGCTGGAAATACTGACCTTTAGCACAGTTATGTCCTCATTACCACTCACTCACCAAATAATTTTTAAACACATTCTCTTAGGGGTTTTACCGCAATCAAATGGAAAACAAAAAGGGAGAATCCTTTCACTTGTTTATCCCCCACTTGCTGCTCAGAGGCAGACAAAGAGCGATGTGTTCAGGTAACAGGCCCAAAGCTGGCTACCAGAACAGGGACTGGGCCATCTCCCTGCACTGTCACAGTGCAAAGCCTGAGCAACCAAATAAAAACCGTAATCACAGCAGAGCACAGCTTTTGGGCCAGCCATGGTAATGGCAATCCTTGTACAAGAAGTGACACTTTGTTTTACTCACAAGTACCATAGATCAAAAGCAGTTTTACACATACATAAAACATACCTGACAGCGAGGATGAAGGTCAGACCTTGAAGGGATCCACAAAGGCGATGTCAGCGGAGGAAATACAGCATTTGCAGTGAAATGAGGAAGACAACCCGGTATATAAGAAGAAAGGTAAGTTAGTGAGGATCACCCAATTTGAAATTCCTGTCTATTGTTTTTAATTATTGAAGATAAAGGCTTTTTATTTCAAGCTATGTATTATTAATGATGCCTCACAGTGCACTATCAGAGAAGGAATTGAGAGAAGTCAGCATTCATCACAGTCATTATTTACAGTTAATATTTGATCATTAGTCCAAAAGGCAAAGCATGTCAAGGAAATATCAGATCCCTACCTCACCAGCCCTGTGGTGTGAGTTTCTCTCTTCTTATCTGTCGGTCACACAGCCAGAAAAATCCTTTCCGTTCTTCCTGTACATCATTCTAAGGGGCCTCTCCTTATCTTCCCACTCTCTCTGAAGTCAATGGAAATTTCCTGCTTTGCAGTGCTGATACATCTGGTCCCATGTCTTTAAAAATACCACTACCAGTAGGAATTATTCCTCTTCAAAACAGATAATACTCCACGTGGATCTGACATTTTCAAAGGCTGGGGAGGTAGACACGCGGGACTGAAAGACCTTCGATGCAAGTTTCATTTTGTCCTGTCCTTCTTACGGTCTCCTTGAACATCACACACACATTTTTCATACAACAGTGGCTACAGAAAATTTAAATTTTAATTTTCTGTCATGAGGTACTTTGCCCAGCATCTATTTTCCCCAAAGAATATTTTGCCTGTCAGTGGATGACATAAATATAAGTGATGGTGTGACGTTGAAAGGCAATTTCAATGTAAATGAGCTACATGAGAACAAGATGATTTCAAATACAGCAGCTTTCCTGTGTCTGTAATAAATGACAGGTTTCTCTGCCCCATGATCTACGTATACGTTGGGGAGTATCGTGGCAGCTAATTATGTCCAGATATCAGACATTTTGCAATGCAGTAAAGTCACCATTAACAAATACTTCAACAAACCCTTTTGATCAGGCTCTGGTACCTTTGATCAGGCCATGCAACATTTTCTGATGCATCATTCCCATTGAAACATAAAAAAACCACATGGGAATGAGTCACCATATTGTACTTTAATATCTTTTCTACTTTTTTTGTTTTAGGATAGGACTTATGCGCAAAAAGGTTACAAAATGCTATTTCATATCACCGATATTTGAATAAATAATTTGGCCAAAACCATTATTTTCTTGAAATAACTCAGACATAAGGTCAAATGGATGCAAGAGCTTGATAGTATCTTGAAATCAGACCAGCCTTACATTTGCCTGCATTTAAAATGACAAACAAACCACTGGCAACTCACAACTTTACAAAGGCAAACCTTTCACTACCTTCAGCCCCTGCACAGCTTCCAGATATTGCCCATGAGGGTATTGCACACAGCTGTCATGTTCCTCTAACTTAAACTGTTATTTCTTGCCCAGGGAGGTGGGTGGTGGCTCCATCCTTGCGTGACTCTCTGGAAACTGCATCAGGGCTGACTTCAGGGCATAGGGTAGGGCACTGCACTCCCTTGCATGCTGTACAGGCTGTGCCCTGCACAGGTGACAGTCATGGTAAAGTGAAGGAGAAAGGCTCTGCAGGTGTGGGGTGAAATAAGAAATCTAAAAAGATCTTCCTCCCACCTCTCCCTTCTGCCTGGGCTCAACTTTATCCCTGAATTCTCTCCCCTTCCCCCCACCCCAACCTCTCCCCAGTGCCACAGGGTGACAAAGAATGGGGGTTGTGGGTCAGTTCATCACAAGTTGTCTCTGCTGTTCCACCTCAAGTTGAGGGCTCCTCACACTGTTGCCCTGCTCCAGTGTGGGGGTCCTTCCCACGGGAAATGGCCCTCCACCAACTTCTCTGTGAGTCCTTTCCGCAGGCTGCAGTTCTTCATTAACTGCTGCAGCGTGGGTCCCTTCCATGGGGTGCAGACCTTCAGGAACAGACTGCTCCAGTGTGGGTCCCCCACGGAGTCAAGTCCAGCCAGCAAACCTGCTCTGGCATGGGCTACTCTCTCAATGGGGCCACAGGTCCTGCCAGTAGCTTTCTCTCCACCTTCCTCCAGGGCATGTCCGCCCATTCTGGCATGGGGTCCTTCATGGGCTGCAGGTTCAATCTCTGCTCCACCATTAACCCCCATGGGCTGCAGGGGAACAGCCTTCCTCACCGTGGTCTTCTCCACAGGCTGCGGGGGAATCCCTGCTCCGGCTCCTGAAGTGCCTCCCCCCAGGAGGGTCTTTTTTCACTGATCTTGGTGTCTGCAGGGTTGTTGCTCTTACATCTTCTCACTCCTCTCCCTCACAGCTGCTCAGCACTTTTTACCCTTTCTTATACATGCTACTGCAGAGGTGCTACCAACATTACTGACCACAGCAGTAGGTCTGTCTTGGAGCTGGCTGGTGCTGGCTCTGTCCAATACATGGGCAGCTCTTGGTGTCTTCTCACAGAAGCCATCCCTGTAGCCCCACCACTACCAAAGCTTTGTCAGGTAAACCCAACAGGCAACCCTTTCAGTAGTCCGCCCTCATGATGAGTGTCAGACAAGCATAGCTCTATCATGTTTAAAACCTGCATGTGGCAGTCAGCATCAGCTTTTGGACAGTGTTCCCAGTGAAGGGGAGATGCTGCTGTATGAATGTACAGCTGATGTTATGAACAGCACATCCCTAGATATGGTGAAGAAAATGGGAGTCAGCTGAGCTGGAGACTGAATCCTGAGTCTTAGGAGAGCAGGTAGTCCATGCTTCATTCCAGTGGCAATCAAATCTGTTAAGCACCACAAATTCTCCCACTTCATTCCCTGATTATATTCCTGACTCATTCCGAGCTGAATTCTGAAAATGATTGCAGCCGTGTACGATGCTTAGTGCTTTATGTAGCCTGCAGAAAATGCTTCTTCCAGAGCATTTGTTTCTTTGTTTATTTTTTCCCTTTTTTTTGTACACATTTTGTATGCATCCTTTTTCTGTACAGAGTTTTGAAATGCATAATGAGATGTCAAAGTGCAATGAGGTCACAAAATTAGAGTCTCAATTTTCCTGATTTTATTTACTGTTGAATTTCAGAATACACATTTTCTACTGCCCTGGGAATAATGAAAATCAACAGAACTATTAAAAAAAAAAGATGGGGAAATCTATACAGCGTTGTGGTTTGTTCTAAGGAAAGTTGCATCTGTGATTCAATATATTTCCATCATATCCCCAGGCTATCGTTACTTGCCTTTCCTCTCTACCACTTATTATTCTTTGACTTTTTGGGTGTACCATAAAGATCAGTAATTCTTTCCTGGAGGGAGGCAAGAACTTTTCTATCCTCCCATTGAAAGGGGTGGTTCATGCCTCCATTACCTAAACCGGTGCTTCTCAAAGAAGGGACTGGGGTTGATAAGGGCACGTGTGAGGCTCCAGCACACATAGCAGCCCACGGTAGTTGAAACCTTTGATCACTGAAGGTTTTGAGGGAGACACAAGCCTTCTTTTCCAGGCACAATCCCTAAAATCATCTGTGGGTTTCTCAAATATAAAGGTATGGGTCAAGCTCTTCGTGTTTGCTCCCCATTCCCAGCAGCTGCGTTTCTATTAAGAGGAGCAGGGACATGTTGTGCAAATTACCTCCTATTTGTATCTGGTGTTTGCTAAAGGAACAGCCCCATTGCCTACAAGCAGCTATTTCCACATCTAACATGGACCCATTACGGACCCATCACGAGTTTCCCACAAGAGAATTTTCCTTCATTGTCATTATCATGTAGCTATGGACAGTCCCCACCAGGCAGATCTACTTCACCGGGCAGGCAGGAGAAAAGGGTTGTCTCAGGGAAGTGAGGTGAGATGCTGGTGAGGGGTGATGTTGCAGGTGTATGAAGCAGGTCTGGCTGTGAATCCCTGTGCCTCTTCACAAGTGCTTACCAGCATGGGAGAAGCACCGTGGGGGCGTTGGGGAGAACTCACCAGACAGGACCAGGGAGAGAAAGTCAGACTGAGGAAGTGTGTGGCTTTCCTCTGCTCTTGCTGGCACTGACAAAATTGTTGAGCCTGTTTCTGACACATACCTTTGATACAGGAATTATTTTAGAGGGATTTTGGCTGCATTTCGTTGGATACCACTTCTTGCCCGATGCATTTCTTTGTAATTAATTTGCTTTGCTTCCTAGTAAATAAAATCTGCTTAATCAATGAGGACAAATATTCTCAGGCCTCTTCTTGTGGCCAGATCCATGTAAAGTGGGTTTAGTGTAATCAGGGCTCTGGCTCTGAGGTCTGTTCCCTCCTTCAGTCACAGGGTTTATGTAAAGAGCAGGTAGCTCACAGCCTGAAGCCAGACCTTTTTAACATCATCACCTCCTTAAGGGCTCAGTTTGATAGTGGTGAGTAAACATTTACTTCATAACTTACTTTTGGCATAATGCAGAGTTAAAACAAGCCAGAAGTTACTATTTTACTTTTATGAGACCAAAACCATACTGCTTTAACTACAGCTGATTTGGGCTATTTCATTCTAGCACCATAATTTACATAACACAGGTAAGTTCCCATATCCCTCCCAGCAAAGACAAGCAATCACCCCAGAGTGTGCAGAAGGGTAATTTTGCTCAGTTTACTACCAGACTTGTTGGAGCATTAAGGCACAAAGCTGAAAATTGACAAAACCCTTTTTCCTCTCCTGATTCTGCATGACTCCAGAAGCTTCCAACAACATCAATTGCTTTGCTCAGGTAATTTTGCCTCTGGGAGAAAAGAATGAGACCATTGGGAGTGGCTGGTGCAAGACAGATGGGAATCTCTCTCATAAATGCCTATGTATTTCCAGCCTCCTGAGAAGATCTGATTCCAGTCCTCTCTCTCTGTGTCACTCAAATGCCAGAAATGACAGAGGTTATCAGGAGATGCTGGAGACACCAGAAAGACTTTTATGATGTGTGAAGACATCCTCTAAATGCCACAGTTGCTATTATGAAAGCCAGAACATAGCATACACAAACATAATTGAGTTCCAGTTTTACCATGACATGTTTTATTCATGGGGTATACTACGTATTTTTTTCTAAATTGCTTCTTGTCATTTAAGCAGGTTTTTCAGGGAGAGACATGTTTTCTTAAACCAGTTGATATAGTTGGAAAAAGTGGGCAAGTTTCCTTGTTCTGAGTTCTTTCATCAGCCCTGACAAGTTGCAAGTCCCTGTTACTGCTTGTTCAAATGACATACCTTGGCAGTGAGGGGGAGGAGAGAAGAAAGTGGGGAAGAGAAAGGTGGGTCATGGAAAGGTGGCACACAGAAGTGTACAGTCTGCATTTCTTTTGTGAAACATTCCCATCTCCTTATTATCTATCTACCAGAAACTGTCTTTTCCAATTATATATATATATGTTTATTTCAGAAGCTTCGGTGGAGCATTCTCATTTGATTAGAGCTGCAGCCAGAGGAGTTACACCCAAGTGTTACAGCAGCTATAAAAAGTATAAACAGAATGTTATATGATCTCCTGTCAGTTGCAATGAGTTCACCTGGAGTTTTCAGGAAAATGTAGAAAATGCTCTGTTTGGGTTAAACACGGTACATTTATGGGTGTTCAACCCTTCTCAGACTTCAGAGAAATATACTGACCTGGAGCCCTGTGGTGTTGCTGGCAGCCATCTGAGGACTACAGGGTATGTTTGAGTTCATGCCCTGCCATTGAGCTTTGAGAGCGATTGCTTCAGCTTCCTCACCCTGCCACCGGTCTGCAGAGTTCTGGTTATGCTAAAAGTTTTGTTGAATCACCCAGAAAAAAAAGAAATATTGAACTTCATAGTTTTACCCTAAGATCTCTGCTTCTTCTCCAGTCCTTCATGGTACAAAAAGATAGGCATCATAAAGGAGCCCTCGGGGACCATGGCAGTGCCGTGGCATGAGGCAGTGCTGCGTACTGCTGCAAGCTGAACAGCAGGATAACTTGCAGCAGGACCATGTCCAGCTCCAGATGACATCACAGAAGCTAACGGGCTGTGGGTCAGGGCTGCACAGAAACTCACCCAGAGTATTTCAAAATACTAGTGTCCTCTACATCATCCAAATAAAAGTGTTGTGCAGTATACACACGTACTCACTGGAGCTGTATGTGGTTCTCTGGTTGCAGTAGTGCTAGAAGCATTTGGGGGAAGAGGCAAAACAAGCTCATAGCCTCTGGGTGTATTTCCCAGCAATATCGTTAGGACTGGGAGTAACAATTTAATGGTGATGACCAGAACCCTCAATTTTGGGCAAATTTAAGTAGAGGAGAGAATCTATATTATTGTGAAGCTTACTTCAGTGAGGTTTCTTATTTATGTCCATTGCTTTATGGGAACTTGGAAGTGGGATTAGCCTCCAGTTATGGCATACAAATGTAAAGGTTATCTTATAGATCTTAAAATGTCCCATGTACTCCCCAAGAATAAGGTCAGTGGAGGCCAGACAGTGATGCAGCCCTGCCTGGGACTTGACTGCCATGGAGAACCACCTCATGTTCTTTGGAGGTATCTGAGACACATGACAAAGCCTAGAAAATCTAAGGCACAACGTACACGAGACCTATGCTGCTGTGGAGTGTCTGTCTGTGGTCAGCCAGGTGCCCTCACACCTTCTCCGGGGCACTAGAGGCCCATGAGAGGACACTGGTGGCTTCTTATGCCAGTAGCTCACTACCAGCTGTTGACTGTGTTGTCTGGATCCCACGGATTCTGCTGGGGGCTTCGATACCCTCACACCATCTCTTGTGTCTCACACCAAACGCTGCTTTGGTAGTTCCTATGGAGTGTCTGACTCATCTCCCTTTGCATGACTGCAGCTCTCCTTGAAGCTTTGATTATTTAGTTCCTCTTCATTTTAACTGGCTTAACAAGGGTTTCTGAGGTGGTTCAGGCATCCCTGTAAATAACATCTTTTTATGATGGAACAGCATTATAACATTTTCCTATCATGCATCTATCACATACTTCTACATTTTTCATCCAGTGCTGAATTCAAATTGCAAAATGAAATAAAAATATATTGTTGTAGGCCCATGAGGAAGGTAGAATTTTCAGAACTAATCCAACAGCAGGAAAATACAAATGTAGGATGTGTTTTGTCACATGGCAGGTAGCACGTCAGCTGTATCTCCATAACCCCCAACCACAAACTTATACACTGAGAGCTTTTTCTCCTCTCCCACCATCCTGTTCACAAGCGTGAGTAAACAAGAGGAAGTCTGCTCAGAGCCCTTACTTCTGTGATCTGCTAACAGCTACAATGCAGTGGTGGTGGTCCAAATGTGAGCACAGTCCCATGGAACAGCAGGACAGCAGGCAGTATGAGAAGACTTTGCTCTTCTCATCTGGGTGGCCCACAGGCTTTTTCAGTAGGTAGCCCAGAGAAAGGCTGATGGGTAGGAACCAAGGCTGTCTTCACAGGGTTCTCCCACTCCAGCAGAATATTTATAAGTGTGTTCATGGATAAAAGAGCACCAGAGGAGTGGCAGAAGGTGAGACGAGTGCTTGCAGGAGCACCACCCTTCTCTAACACTGTAAGGGCAGCAAGAACGTTCCACTGTTTGGCAGCTGGTGACATTACAAGATCAAATCCGTGCTTATGTTATAGAAGGCCTTGGTTGGGTAATACTTTAAAATTAAATGAATGTTCATAAAATGGATTCACCTCTATCCTTGTTATCTTTAAAGGTACTAAAAAGGATATTTACCATGGAATTGTGGATACCATACTAATTCACATTGCAATTAACATAGGATGCTGTATTTTTGTTTATAAAATTGAAAACACTATTATAGCAGTTATGACTTGCAGAAACTGAGTAAAATAACTTAATAACATACAATTCCATGCTCAAAATCAGCTAATTGCTGCTATAAAATATTGTTAGTGCTTTCTGTTTCACAGAACCACCAATATTTCACTTACAGATGTTTCAGTCATGTTTTTCTCCCCTGTGTCAGCAGTGGCCAGGCGTCTATTAGTTAAAATGGAAATAACCCTTCCCCACAGGCTGTGTTAACTTCTGTGGACGAACCCTGACAAGACCAATGCATTTCTGCCCTGGAGCATATGCTACACATACACTGCATGGTACAGGTTATGTTGCAACACAAACGTCATCTCTGATGGAACATGAGGAGATCTCAGAATTACTGAGAGGCTGAGGTTTGTATCTGAACTTTTCACTTGTTACGATGTTTGCATCCAGGGTTTCAGCTCATTGAGAGAGGGACGAAAGCCAGGCATGTACTGCAACTGCTTGAGCATTCAGGAGTGATGAGTTCTGGTGTTTTGACCTCAAGCCAAGTTTAATCCACAAGTGGCCACTGGGTCTTTTATACAAGATAGGATTTTAGGAGGAGAGCCTCAGAGGTCACAGAGGAGCTACTCATGCCAGTGAGGGCAGGTTGTCCTTATCACGAAGCAGCCTGCAGAGGTAAAGTTTGGTCACTGGTGAAAGTAATATGCAATTCAATTTACTGGGTTAAATTTAATCTAAACCTTTTTCTGTTTGAGCTCGCTCCTCTGAAGTCTGTCCAGTGAATTTTCAAATAGCAAACTCCCAGGCATCCTGACATCATGTAATCCGTATCACTGTAAGCATCTCAAGAGTTGAAATTGAAACAAATGAGCATGATATCAAAGATTTAATGTAACTCCTCAGCATTTCTTGTTATGGCTTGTATCTTGTGTTCTCTTGTGTTTAGGAACAAGAAGTTTGTTGAAAGCAAGTACCCTCACTCCTACCACCTGACTTAAGAATGGAAAAGTCAGAAATACGTCCACAGACCTTCCCACCTTCCATCACACACATGGTTATCTGTCATTTCTAGACTGTGCATGTGAATAGTTTATTATTTCTAAGAATGTGTAAACTAACAAGAGCTAAATTGATGAGATTTTCAAGTGAAAGAAGAAAAAATCCTTGACATTACAAAAAGTCTAGCAAAGTTCTTTCTCACTTCATCTCTGGTCAAGTTTAACCCAAATCTTGATGTATTAAGTGCTATTAGTGTTAATCTCCAGGCACGTGAGACTGATGAGGCCTCATCAGTTTCTATGCCATATCATCTAGCTTTCACATGCAAATGTGCCCAGATCATTTCATCATGTGAGCTATTGTTCCTTAATCAAGCTACTGAAAACAGTATCCCCACTAAAGAAAGGAAATTATCTCCACAAAGGCGGCAGAGATATTTTCAATTTCAACGTTTTTTTTACCTCTCACCCAAGAATTCTTATGAGTTATTTTAGGAAAGTTAGGAAATCACCTATCCTATGGCTTTCAAATTCTTTTTCCTAACTATTCTTTTAATCTGGTCATTCTTTTCTTTGGCTCCAGTTCCCAAATGGTCAAAGAGCTGGAGCTCTACTGGCACACCTCTGTTTGCTGTGGTTCCTGGGGCTATACAGCGTGCAAGGGAGGTTATTAGAAATATTTTAAATATTAAATGAATGCTGGCTAATTAGCTAATGCAGTTGTTAAAGTAAATAGCTGCAGGATTAACAAATAAAATTGTGTTTAGTAAAGCAAAAGATTCAGAATTCTTTTTTGATTTCCATAAAATTTAATTTGTTTGTAGACTCCATTATCATAATCATGGTGGAAGTCCATGGACTTTGTTTGGGATTCATCTCATCTAACCTTGGCTACCTCGCATCAGCATTTACATCTGAGCTGTTTGTGCAGTCTCTCCCTCTAGTGAGCAGCAAATACATGCATTTAGGGAATGCAGCTCATGCAATCTCTTTTATACATTTGCTTTTGAATGAGTGAGTGATTTTCTGGAAATCCCTGTTTTTCTCAATTAGGTAAAGGGGGAGACTGCATAGCTAGCTCATCTGTAAATATTTAAAGCTGATGATAAGCACCTCTGCCTTTTTTGTGTATATCAAAAAACTCTCTCTCACCTACCACTGCCCCCCTCCCCCCAGAAGCCCTTTATATTAGGAAAAATAGGACCTAAAATGAAGCATCCATAAGATTTAGGTATGATGGGTCTGTAATGTCTTGATTTGCCTGTTTTACCTAAAGGATTGTGATAGAGTCTTTAATTACAGCATCACATCCTTTTTTTCCCATCAGATGCCTCCTTCGCTCCGTGCACAACTAATGAGCTCTCATTCAGTGACTGAGGAAGGAAGAGAGGTTATGAGGGATGGTCAGAATCCTTTAAAACTGGCTCTATACAACATTTTGATAATTAAAACAAAGTAATTTGGTACATGGAAAATGAATTTTAAAAAGCCAATGACAGGTCTCCAAATGCATTTGTGAAGAGAGGGGCCTCATTAAGGGCAGGTACTCCTAAGGCCACGCTGAGGTCAGCTCTTGTCCTTTACATTTTTGTTAATGGCATGGAAGAAGTCAGAGGAATCTTTGCCAATTTAAGTGTACGTGTGACACGTGAAGAGGGTACACTGAAACAAATGGGCTGATAAGCTGCTGCAAGCAAATGCCATGTGAATCAATACAGATAATTGTAATTCAACAATATGCAGGAATTACAGACATAATGAGACACTATCTTGGGAACAGTAAGTGAAGTGATTGGGGCATCATGTCAGTCAGCTGGGGATGAGCTCCTTGTGCTGTATGCAAAGGAAATAACAGCAAAACAAAAAAACAGTCCTGGGATAAATGAGCAAAATCATACCAAAAAGGGTCAGAAAGGTTACACAACTTGTCACTAGCAAGTCTTTTTTCTGAGATGCTGTGCACAGTCCCGGCACCCACAACTCAAGAAGGAATAAATTGAATGTCAGGGGTTCAGAGATGAGACAGGATAAATATTAAAGGATTAGAAAACCTGCCTTAGTGGAAAACTGAAGTTCAGTATGTTTACCTTAACAAAAAGGCTAAAGTGTGCCTTGATCACAGTTTCTAATTGCCTCTAGGGGAAACAGAAATTTGGTAATTGAGGGCTCTTCAGTCTCAAAAGCTCAAACATAACAAGATTGAGTGCCTAGAAGTTGAAAGTTAGAGACATTTATAAATTGCATGCATTAGTATTATGAAAATTAATCACTTCAATAATATAACAAAAATAATGATAGATTTTCCATACTGCAAGTATTTAAATTGAGATTTTCAATCTTCTATAAAGGGATGGCCTAGTTAAACAAAACTAATTCAGGGAGGAATTGGTGGGTGCCACACTGGAGGTCAGAGTAAAGTATCATGTCTGAATTTAGAATCTGGAATTATGTTGCTTCATTTCATTGCCTGGGGGTCTGTTTTAGTTACAGCACATTATTCAAAAACGTATATGGTTATAAAATCTTTCTTTCATGGAATTTCTTTTGCTGTATTATCAGGGTGCGGCATCTGCGTTAATCTGTACAACAGGCCAGTTTGAGATGTAGGAGTGGAATTGCTGCTTATTTAAAGAAAGAGCACCAAAGTGAGATTACATATGAAATTGCCTGCTAATCATGGATGCACAGATTGAACGGCTTGTACCTGATCCTTCAAAACACCTTGCACTTCACAACACAGCTCCTGCTGGCATCAGTCATGTCTCTGAAAACTCAATATTTCCACAAATCAAACCCTAGCAATTCACATGGACACTCAGAAATTGAGACCACACAGTTAATGACCACTTCTGGATGAAAAATTATTTCAAATGATTCCTGCCGTAGAGAACTGCGGGGACTCAGTGTCCAAGCCCAGCTCTACAGAGCAATGTTCAGTCATATAGTTGTGAGATTAAGCTTTCCTCTCCTTGGATCAGTGGAGATCTTTTTGCTTCCGTAGTGTAGGAGGCAGAGATAATAAATAACAATCGCCCT
Organism: Gallinula chloropus; assembly: GCF_964237585.1. Taxonomy (NCBI): domain Eukaryota; kingdom Metazoa; phylum Chordata; class Aves; order Gruiformes; family Rallidae; genus Gallinula; species Gallinula chloropus. The sequence goes on along the minus strand of NC_140085.1, from coordinate 31,634,764 downwards.
TCACTGCACAGTCCATCCTGAGGATGTATCTTGCCACCAGAGTCAGTCTTGTAAAGGTCCTGTGAGAAAATGATGCACAGTAGGGCAATAAAAGTACAGTATGCACATCTGTGATGCTGTAGAGAATTTTTCTGCAATTCTGGTATTTTCTAGTTATTAAGGGTTAATTTCAATCTTGGCACTTGTTCTAACAGTTTAAATGTGTAAATTCCTTGTGTTCTCCTATTGTCTTTCAAGCACAAAAAAGTATCATTGCTGATTTCCCAGCTGGTTCCTTAGTGGAACAAAACTGGGCATGAAGAAATGTGCTGTATGAGCCAGAGCAGAATGAGCTCACACTGGGCACATGCCATCCTTCTCTGTCCTCACATGCTTTCTTACCAGATTTCCTACATGGTCACTGGAGCTGAGGAAGAGGGGTCTTCTACCACAAATCACTCTGCCTCATACCTCAGCATGGCACAATCCCCCCCAGCACATTGCTGGCCCTGACCTTTCCTGGTTTCACCCACGGCTGCTTATCCAGATCTGTGTCTGCACATAGGTAGAGATCTAACCATGAGGTCTTGCAGGTGCAGAAACTGAGACAGATCTTCTTGGCATGCGTGTGTCTGTGTGCAAGAAAGGTTGGAAAACAAGGAGAGGTACTTAAAAAAGACGGAGGAGCAGAGCAGAGAGAGGAATCTAGAAAGACATCTTCTCTGGACACCTCACCTGGTAGAAAAGCAAGCCTGGGAACAAAACCAGGCATGAGCACCCAGAGCTTTGTATCCCAAAAACTTCCCTTGGTTGCTAAGCACTTATGGACACACTAGGAGCACTGATGAGGCTGAAGGCTGAGCAGAGCTGGCAGCCACCTCATGAGGCTGCTGCAAGCTGGGCTCTGCACGGCATCTGGAGGTGAGAAGCAAATGCTTCCCAAAGCAGTCTGCGGACTTCCCTGCTGTATCAGCACAGACAGTCGAACCATCCATCAGCAGCACTGCGACAGGGCTGGAGATGCCATCCCAGCCTGACTCACCAGATACGTTCTAACTTAACTACTTTGCATGGCATGTAATTTTTTTAATAGTTTGGAGATGCCTGGGGGGAAGAAACTTTCTCTAATATGCAGGGAGTATATCGTGCCTGACTAATTTTATGAGTCCCTATTGACAAAAGGCTTTATCTGTGCTTTCTATCCATCTAACTATAAATCTCTCTATTTGTGAGTTTTTGACTCTTGGGGACTCATATAATTTAGTTTGATGAATGATTCTGTGTTTCATGACAGTACAATGAAATCTTTTGGTAAGATGTAGTAATTCATTTCCTTGGAAGTAACGGGTGACAGACAACACAGAAATAACAGGCTGTTGAATCAACTGGTATATTAAGGTAAGCCAAAGCCTACACAAGCTGCCAGTTAGGAATTAGAAAGTGCCTTTGTAACAGTATAAACTCTAATGCAAAACCAAGATGTGAACATATTTACCAAGCAGTCTCAGCCCCAAATATCTACTGTCTGGGGTATTGCTCTGAAACACCTTTCCCTCCTTCAGTGCCTTGTGTACACTGTGGTGCCACACACTGTATGTACACCATTTACTGTTCCCAGACACAATAACATAATCTTTCCACCATAAAATAGTCCTTTTACATCTCCTGGGTATTTAAATATTATGATATTGCACTAAAACGCCACAAGCCTCACAAAAAGCTTTAATTTCCAAGAGTTAACTTCTGAGATGAAGCTCAATAATTGAAACATCATCAGTCGGTATCCATTTACAGGCATTTAAAGCCTTTAAAAGGTCAAAAGGCCCCTTTTTTTTAAATCAGAATTTCTCCACCATCTATCCCAGGACACTTCCCACCAGAAAAGGCAGAGGCTTGAGAGGAATGCACACCATTTGCAACTACAGCAGTAAGCCTACTGCAAACTGTGAGGGATCTGGAGTTGGCAGTTTGTCCCGGCAAATCCATTTTCAACAAGGAACTGTAACCAGCAGTCAGTGCCTGCACAGTCAAGATTAATTAGGAGGCTCTGCATCAGACATTAGCAAAGGTCCTCCTGCAAGGGCCTTCACTACAAGAAGTGTGATCCTAATATTGCCAACAGCATTGCAAGCGTGGTCCTGCAAGACATCTTGTCTTGGGCTGGTATTTTCTCTTTTTGTCCAACGCTGCTGAACATGTGTGGCAGGTTGGAGGAGACAGGATTTGCAGAAGGTGTGGAGACAGGAAATAGGTTGGAAATTTGGTACAAAATCCTCTGTGCTGACCTTGACAAAAGCAAAGGACATGTACCTCCTTGGCAGTGGGTTTTCTCAGAGGGTAGTTATGGAAATGGCAGGCAGCATTTCTGAGGTTGTTGCACTGTCCATGGTTCACCCCTTGGCAGCAGCACGTGTGGCTTCACCTAAGCAGCCAGAGGAACAGCTGCTGGTTACCAGTAATGCTTCTGCTACATCAACACCCAGCCTCGCAGACTGTGGGCCTGGATTTCCTACAACTGCCTTGTCCTTCATCATCACCTCGCATGCAGACATCCCATCTCTACATCCAGCTTCGTGATTTCCAAGGGCCTTTCAAGTGGACAGTATTGACCAGGGAGTTGAGGGGATGGCTTGCATCTGTGGTGTTCGCAATAGCAAAGCAGGCGGTGTTGTGAGGGCAGATGCTCCATCCCAAAAACATTCCCACAACATTTACCATGTAATTAATGTACGATTTGGTCCTTTTGTGTTCAGCATTTCCAGATACTTGTATTTCAAACACTTAATGACTGTGTCATATATGAGTATTGTGATTTATTATCAAAATATTTGTATTTTCTATATAGAGGCTCTAAGTTTCTTCCCCTTATCTGTGGAAAGGTCAAAATGGTATTCCAGAGGACCCTGGTGGTATTCTTTGTATATTCAATATCTATTTAGAAAAACAAACAGATAACAGGCTAGACAGGATAACAGATGTTGCTACCTGTAAATAAAACAAGCCCTCCATAATTACACCTTAAAGTATTCGACTTTAAAAAACACTGATGTTGCCTGTTTCCCGCCCAGTAGGCTACAGTAGTGTTCCTACAGTTTGTTAACAACACAAGTAAAAATAAGTAGCAATTTAGAAGCTTTTCTTTTCTTTCTGCTGGAATATCTCCACAGAGAGACTCCTCGTGACCAGCATAATGAGTTGGAATTTCTACATAGCTTTCATCAGCATCAGACTTTCCTGCCTTGTCATCTATTAACTGATGCCTCCCACTGCAAGTGTTTGGCCCCTGTGCCCTGTCACCTGGGCCAGCTGCCACTTGTCTTCTGAATATAATGAAAGATGGTTGGTTTAACATTTAAACCAGAGTTTGGTGGAATGCAAAGCTTGCATGCGTGGTGGATGGGAAAAACTAAACTCTACATTGCTAAGTTAGACACTAGTAAATTCCCCTTACCTGCATTTATCCTTGCTGAGATGCTGGGACCACACATCTACGTGCCTCCTTGCAGGACGTGCTGGCAGCTGCAGCCACAACTGCTGTAGCCACTTGCCTCTGGTATAGCAATGATGAAGGTGGCATGTGTACATTTTCTGCTGAAAGGCTAATGGGTTTTGCCACCTTGGGTCATGCAGCTACAACCACTGTGGTGTGCAGCATAGCCAGCCCCACACATGCCCTCAGAGCCAATTAGCCACTGCTGTCTGTTGGCTGTTGCAGGATATGTCGTGACACAGCAACAGTAGAGAGGGATTTTGAGAACATGCTCTACAGCACTTCTACAGTTTCCTTACTTGTCCCATGTATGTATCTGGTGCTCAATGCAGTGGCTACTTGTCCTGGAGGCAGCAACATCAGATAGTCCAGTGACACAGGGTCCTTCCACAAAAGTCCCTGTCCACTCCTGCTGGAAAAGATATAATTTATAGGCAGTCTGGGCTGAGGCTGAATTCAGGAAGAACTTGTGTGGGTTTGCACTCAGGGAGAAGCTAAGCTGCGTACTGATCTTCAGGGTGGTCTGTTGAGCACTGCAGACAGCTTGTTAGGGTCTTGCACAGTATGGGGTTTTACTATGTCTCAGCTGGTGACCTTCATCACTGGCAGATTACTTGACAAGGTGAATCTTTTGTCTGATCTGTATGTAGGCAGTCTTGCCTTTGGACATATTAATCTTTACAATGTACTCCAAGAGGGACCTTCCTAAAATTTTATAAAGGAATGGAGGACTCTGAACTAGGTTGTCAGCAACAAGGAGGGGTTGGTGGAGAATGTGAAGCTCAGGGCAGGCTTGGCTGCAGAGATCACGAAATGGTGGAGTTCAAAATCCTCAGGGCAGCGAGGAGGGCACACGGCAAACTCTTTATCTTGGCCTTCATAAAAGAGAATTTTGGCCTCTTCAGGGATCTGCTTGGTAAAGTACTACAGGAGAAAGCCCTGCAGGCAAGAGGGCCCCAAGGGAGCTGGTTAGTATTCAAGGATCACCTCCTCCAAGCTCAGGATCAATGCATTCCAACGAAGCAAAAGTCAAGCAAAGGCTTGACTGAGGCCCAGAAAGCCAACTGTATCCTGGGCTGCATCAAAAGACCAGCAGATCAAGGAAGGTGATTCTCCCTCTCTATTTCACTCTGAGACCCCACCTGGAGTACTGCATTCAGTTCTGCAGCCCCCAGTACAAGAAAGACATGGAGTTGTTGGAGCAAGTCCAGAGAAGGGCCATTAAGGTGATCAGAGGGCTGAAGCATTTCTCCTATGAAGACAGGCTGAGAGAATTGGGCTTGTTCAGCCTGGAGAAGTCTCTGGGGAGATCTTATAGCAGCCTTCCAGCACCTGGAGGGTCTTACAGGAAAGATGGAGAGGGACTGTTTACAAGGGCATGTAGTGCCAAGAGGAGTAATGGCCTTAAACTGAAGGAGGGGAGATTTAGATTAGACGTAAGGAAGAAACTCTTCACTCTCACATTGGTATGGCACTTACCTGAGGCCCAGAGAAGCTGTGGATTCTGCCTCCCTGGAAGTGTTCAAGTGCAATTGGATGGGGCTTTCTTTGGGCAACCTGATCTAGTGGAGGGTGTCCCTGCCCATGACAGGGGGGTTGGGGCTAGATGACCTTTAAGGTCCCTTCCAACCCAAACCATTCTATGATAAATTTGGAAGTAGAGGTCATATATTACTGTAGATGCCATCAGTGTAAGGGCAGGACATATGGTATAAAAGAGATGTTGGGAAGTCAAGTTTTAAATCCAGTTCACTACATTAAATTTGTTTTTGCAACCTGCTTAGAATAGCAGCCAGTAACAATAAAGACTAATTTTAAGCAGAATAAATAAGTGAGCAGTAAAATAACTATTTTGGGGAATTTGCTATAGGACCATTATAAAAGGGAAATGAATGCCTGTGGTAGGGCTTCAGTATCTGGTTAAGAAACCCATCAATTGTCAGTAAGTCTCTATCTTTCTTCCCAAGACTAGAAGCTCCAGCTGCTGCGGACTCTGTCCTCAGCCCTTCTGGGAAGAAGAAAGTCTGAAAAAATAGGTCACCCCTTAGATAAGAATGCCAGAGGGAAACCCCAATGCTTTGGTCTGATTCTGGGGTGCCTTACAAAACAGACTGCCTTTAGACAGTCTCCCCATTATTTTATTTTTTTGAATGAGAAAATCGGGCAGGTTCCAGTCTCAAAGCTACTCTTGTCACAGACAATATTTCAATCAGCAATTTCCTTTAGTAGAAGCACCAACAAGCAAATCTTTAGCTACAGTCCTGTTGGTCTGGCACCATTAACCACAGAAAAATATTCTGCAGAAGCTTGCTGCAAACAGCCTATCTTGAATACTTATGAGCACTACAAATTAATAACAATGTATTTTTGAAGTTCATAATACATTTCAAAATTTACATTGCAGAAAGACACCAACAGCCAAAACAGACAACTTGCAACTCTGAAATTAGTCAGCCAGGCTCCTGTAGCAGTCAGAGGTCGCCAGCATCTATTTGGCTTCTGTGTCTCGACAGAATGGATTCCCTCTTGTGAAACTGTGGAGCTTCCTGCAGCACTTCAAATGCATGCACATTATCCCTGTTGTAATAAGATTCCTGCTGTCACAGCGGAGGGGTGCCACCAAACCAGAGTCTGAAAATGATATGGATAAAAAGGCTTAGCAGATGCCCAGAGAGGAATCATGGAAGCATCCTAGTCCCGTATTTTTTATCATTAGCAGTTCAATTATACAGATTGATTCCTGTGGATGCAGCATTTATTTATTCAGTGGCATAATGATAATACTGGTTTATTTTCTATTTCTTCCCTAATGATATTGAGTGTGAGGCCTTGTTGACATTCCCTGAGTGTTGCATTGATGCCTTTAGAGCACTAGCTGTGATAACTCCGGGATCTTTTCTCCGTGAATCGTAACAATTTATTCAGATATAATCATTATGTAGCCATAGTTAGAGATTCTTTCTTCTTTCAAGCCAAAAGCATTGACTGCCCTTATCGGCACTGAAATTTATCTGCCATGTTGCTGTGCAGTTGCTCAGATGAGGACTTCTCTACCTTAAATAAAGTGTATGGTAACGCATGTGGTGAGAGAGCCAATACTAAGTAACATCACTGTACAGATACCATGTAAAACACAGCAGAACCAACAGTAAGAATTTCCACTCCCAACACACATTACAGTCATTGATGTCATGATGTAAGCCAAAGAAAAAGATTGAGATGTCTCTTTTGCTCTCTCTTCCTCGCTGTTTCTCTCTTATTACCTGGTGGATTTCTCTCTTTCACAGAGTATTCCAGAAGACGATCTCATACTCAAAAACATCATCAAGTCATTCTCAGTATCACAAATCATTTCAGCTTTAATGAGCTGTATTCCTTCATTTACTTCATATGAACAAATATCAAAAAAACCCACTATTTATTTTACTTTTAGAACATATAGATGTAGCATATATATATAAACATATGCTATTCAGTATTTGTTACTGAGCAACACTACAGAGTTCTCAGAACACTGTATCATACTGAATACTAATAAAGTGTTAATCACAATGGAAATATTCCAAAGTGTATTTTATATGTTGTGTGAGCTTTTGTGAGGAACTGCTACCTTGAAAACAGATGTTGCTGTAATCTTCACTGGGAAATGAAGGAACAAGCATTTGAAAGAATCTGTTCCCAGCAGTGGCTGAAGGACACTCACTGACCCCATGCCCGCCCTTCTTCATCAACTTCAAGCTGAAACTTTTTATGTTTATGAGGCCACACTGCTTTCAATCCTACTGAATGAGTATGTACCATATGACTTCCTGCTGCCATGAAAAATTAAAAGAGAAAAAAAAATAGCCAGATACTACCTTCTAGGAGAAAAAATCCACTGATACTCCTGTTGCAGCGCTGCTTAATGCTGCTGGTATCTCTCACGCAGGTCATGGTCCCCCAGCAGGCAGACCAGATATACAGTCAAGACAGTGACTAAGATATGAATTTTTCCATCTTCTTTTATCAAAAAAAAAAGTTAGAATATAAAGTTAGAATATAAAGAAAACAAGATGTTAAACAGGTTAGAATAAATCCCTGATCACCTTCTACATGATGTGCTAGAAGAATCGGTGCTAATACAATCTCTTTCCCTCTGCTTTCTATCTATCTTGGCTGCCAAGCTTGTATATTTGCTCTCAAATTTTCTTGAGCTTTGATCATTTAGTTTCTTATGACAACACTGAGCAGGTCTTTTACCAAACTGGCAACTATACCATTCTCAGAAATCCTAAGGACTTCCAAATCAGGAAGCACTGGAAAATATCCCTAAATATTGTATCAGGCTCATTGGCTTCTCCTTCTGCAGCAGTGCTGGTCCTGGGTCTACTCTCTGGAGAGGCCACAGACTAGAAGCACTGACATCAGGAAACTGACAGCATGTAATCTAATTCTGCTTAAATATTTACTCAAACAAACAAAGGTTATGGATATTCCCACCAAGAGTGACTGGTTGAAATAATCTCTCAGAAAATGACAATTGCCCTTCCTGGATTAGTGTGAGCATCCCCAATGTCAGCCATTCTGACATGGCAACCTCCATACGCAATTGAAATCGAGCTTTGTAACCAATAATTATAAATCTGTATTAAAATGTGATTATTTCAATATGTATTCGGTGCATTAAGTCAACAGGCAATATCCTTGTGTTAACAATCTACTTCCCTGCACAGCGAGCTGTGGACACATCCATCTGAGGACTTTTTAAAATGGAGCAAATATATACAGGTGAATCAAAAATGTAAAATCAAGACCACAAAATTAGTAGATCAAATATATACTAAAGATTGCCACACTGTTGCATAAGCTGATTTCAGTGGATTAGCACACAAACACTTTCCCTCTCATCTTCTTCCTGTTCTGGAGGACACTATGTGCCAGCTGTGTAACTCGCTGCCTGTAAAAAGTGGAACAGCACTGTGGACTGGTCTGAGCTGTCTTCACCTGAGGATGGTATGATCAAAGACTGCCCTTCCTCAGGTCCAGTGTGCTGGGCTGGATTTTACCTTATCATTAGATTGGATATTAGGAAGAACTTCTTCAATATGAGAGTGGTAGATCACTGGAACAGGTTGCCCAAAGAGGTGGTGGAGGCCCCATCCCTGGAGATATTCAAGGTCAGGCTTGATGGGACTCTGAGCGACCTGATCAAGTTAAAGGTGTCCCTGCTTACTGCAGGGGGGTTGGACTGTATGACCTCTAAAGGTCCTTTCCAACCTTACACATTCTGTGATTCTATGATGCCATGATTCTATGACAGTAGGTGGTGGGTTAGAGTCTCACTCTAGTGCAGACACTTAATATTCACAGAGGAACAGAACTGGACTTGAGATTTAGGAAAGCTAAAAAAATTGATGTGTGGACACATGCCATTTAACTGCTTTCTGGAGTCAGAAAGAAGGGTGTCACAGAGATGTAGCAAAAGCTTCAATTTTGAACTGCTACAAATGTGGTAGATGACTTCATTCCATCAGATTTTCTCCATTTCAGTGAAGCCTGAGTTACAAGCCTCACAGAAACACCCATAAGTTCTTGCAGGGAAGAGATACTAGTACCTCTGGCCAGTACAAAAGATGCAGTGTTAAAAAATCTGTACCTTCATCATGCCAGGATACCTACATAGCTTCAACAGGTGAACAGATTTGGCCTAGTCTTAGAGTGCGATCCACCTGATGAACAGAGAAGACAGGCAGAGCCCCCATATTAAAAGATAAATATTTTGTTCTCATATAAATAGTTTCACTTCCCCCATAAATTACTTAATCATGAGTGAACTGTGAGATTGCATGAATAGATGCCATTCAGAATGTAAACACTGGAGTCACTTTGATTTGTTCCCTCCTGGCAGAGTACATCTGAAAGGATGATAAGCAAAGATAACGTATCTTGAAATTCCATCCTAACAAACAATAAATTACCCTCCTGAAAGCAGACTTTCAAAGTACAATTCTCAGTCCAGCACACAACCAGATGCCTTGAGGCCATGTAAACCACTTTACAAGTGATTGTAGATGGCAGGTCATGTAAAAGGGCAATAATGTGAGAATCACACAAATCTCTGAAAATAGGAGCAAATGAATTTCATTACAGATTCACATTCAAGGTTTCAGAAGAGTATGAGTTCTGGAGCTAAAGAACAGTTTTAATAGTTTCCCATTTACTATCTATCTGAGGACTCTGAAAGAATTTGCCATATAATTAAAACCTTTCAGTGGGATGAAAGTGCTTAACAGAAAAAATAAGATACTCAAAAATAAAAAGGTGGCTTCTAAATATAAAATCCTACTACTTACTACAGCTTTCATAATTAGCTGCTTTTTTAGTTCTTCTAACTCACTTCCTACTGGGATATATTCAGAAAGCCTAGGGCTTCCATTATTTCCATATCTAGTAGGAAAAAAAAATTATGAAGATAAAATCAACACAAAGGATTTGATTTAGGCTGCATACATAAAAAGAAGGGCACAGCTGCATTTCCTTAGGTAATTCTGGTATAAATAACTGAGAGCAATGCTCATAATCACAAAAAAAGATGAGTTAGTGTTTCAAAAAACGATCTGTCTTCCGCTGAAAGTTGCTGTTTGTCAGCTAAGAGGCAGTAACTAACAGATTTTTGGTGTCTTTTTAAGATTTATACAGTGGGAAGTAAACAAGTTTCACTTATACCACCACCCTCAGGCTGATTACTAACGTGAAACCCAAACAGAGCTACGACACTAACTCTTCCTGGTAGCTAGCCCAACGAACTACCGCAAGGAGGAGTAAAGCTGCCATGCTTAAGGAACAAGAGAAGTTTATTTTGATTCATCTCAGAGCATTTTATTCTGTGTTATCAGTACAGATTAAAAAATATTATAAAATCACAAACAACTTTTCTTCAAAATTAATTTTTATTGTGCCCAGAGCGTAGCAGTCTCATTCCAGAAGGTAATTTATTTTATTTCTTTAAACTGTTATTTTTAAATTATAAACTTTTCTCAAAATAAGTACTTTGGGTAACTGTATGTGGGCATTACAACAATGCTGACTTATAATGCAATGTACCAGCTACCTGCCTGCCTAACATTAACTTAGTGAAGGAGCAGCTTCTTCTGGTACCATCCTTTCTACTCAGCTAATGAGATGAGGTGTGGACAGCTACCAGGCTGCACCAGGCTGCACTCCTGCCCAGGGAGAGGTTGTGCAGAGAGTAACCTGCTCCAGAGACCAAGGAAAAAGGTGTTTGATTCGCCTTTTTATTTCCCCTCAACCAGCTGCAGGATGCCACCCTTTTGCAAAATACTCAGTAGTGGCAAGGGCAAGTGCTGTGGTTTTGCATGGCTCTGTTCTGGGCGGGGGGGGGGGGGGGGATGTGAGGGGCGGGAGGGCTGCAGGAATGGCTTCTGCAAGAAGCAGCCAACAGCTCTCTGCAGGCCCCAGAGAGCACACACCAGCCGGATCAAGGCCGGAGTCGTCGCTGACCAAGGCCGAGCCCATCAGAGATGGTCACAGCGCCTCTGGGAATCACATTTAGGCGAAAAAAAAACCCCACTAGCAGCTGTTTTATGCTGCCAGAGAAGGGAGTGAGAAGATGTAAGAAACTGTGCAGACACCAAGACGAAGGGCAGAAGGCATCCCAGGTGCCAGCGAGAAAGATGCCCCTGCAGCCCATGGAGAAACCCATTCTGTACGTGCGCTGGTACCAGAATTTCCCTTAAGCTCTGAAGTGACTGGCTAAACTTGTTGCTGTAAATCACATGGGGCCAAGCTGATGCTTGGATGTCTTTTTCATTCCTTGTTGAAACATGAACCAAATCATCACTTTCCCACCCTTACTGATGAAGGAAGTGAAGCTTGACCTCCGCTGCAGAGCCCAAGGTCTCTAAAATGCTCAGTACTCCCAAAAGCCTTTATTCTAATTGCATCTGTTGAAAGGTTCGTTGCACGGTGAACAGGCACTAGTGAAAACACCACTGTTGGGGAATAATCACACTTCATTCCAAGAAAGTGGTCGCATTCAAACAGTAAGCAAGATTGTAAGAAGCCTAAGGAAGATATGGTTCAGATCAGATCTAGTTCGTAAGATTTTGATTTGATTTTGATAAAGACAGCAACTTAAAGAGAATGTTTAAAATAAGGAGGCAGGGAACCCTTGAACACCTAACTATTTCCACTGCATTTTTTCCAGTCAGAGACCAGGGATAACGAAATTGGGATGAGATAAATTAAATCTCCACAACAGAGCCCTGTGTTCAAGCTTGGGACTAGCAAAAACACAACTTGTGCTAGCCTGTCTTCATGTCCCAATAGACTTTCATTCATTTGGCTTTTGGCAATGAAGCTTTGGGTAAGACACAGTGCCATACATGCAATCTTTGTGTCTGTTTGCATGGGAGTGAAATCAGACTCCAGCAACAAAAGACTCAGACCAATTAGCAACAGCTAATTCTTCCCCTTCCCCAAAATGCAAAACTGTCATCACTGATGTCACTAAAGAAATGGTAAATCAGAAGTCACCACATATGAATACCAGGTACTGAGGGACTAGGGGATGCTATCTAGTATTTAAGACGCACTTAATACTTTATTAAGTATTGATGATGACTCGCTATCTCAGAGCCCTCCTCCAAATATCTGTGTCCTCTATCTAATAAATCTTTAAGCGGCCTGCATTTTAAGATAACAGAAACTGAATCTGGGGCATTCCCCACATAAGAAGAATAATAAAAATCTTGATAGGAGAGTAGCTCTAGAGTTCTCTAGTCCTGTCTCCAGTTTACAGCAGAACTATCATCAACATAAAATCAGTCAGGGCTTTGCCCAGTTGAGTCTTGAAAAGTTCCAAGGATGCGTATTTGCTGCTTCTCTGCGTAACCTGCTGCAGTGCTGCACTACCCTTCTAATGAGGTGATTTATCTTAATGTCCAGCCTGGACCTCATACGCTACAGTTTGTAGCTCTCTCACTTTCTCTGAGTAATCTGACAGTACTGAGAACATTTTTGCTCCACCATCTTTGTAAATGCCCTTCAAGTAGTTGTAGGCTTCTATTAAATCTCTCTTTACCCTCCTTTTTGTGTGGCTTCATCAATGTCAAGAAAATGTATGGCTTCCCAAGATCTGCTGGTCACGCTGCCTCTAGAGCTGCCCGGTATACAGTTCATCTTATTTGTAAGGGAAATACTCTGTTGAGTGATAAAGTAAGTTTGGCATCTGCTCTAACACCAGGTTCTCCTAGAAGGGTTGCAGGCTCCCACCCTGCACTGATACATGGTGTGAAACTTTGCACATCTCTCTGTCAAACTTCACAGATTTGTGTTAGTCCACTTTTCTCATGATCTCTCAAAACGTAAAGTTGAGCCTGCCACCCAGCCTCCTGCCCACATTAGTAGCATCTGCAAATTTGCTATCTCATTGTTTGGGTCATTGATCAAGAAATTGAACAATACAGTCTTTGGTATGGATCCCTGGGCACAGAACCATTGATTACTATTTCTGAAGGCTCCTTCTTTGACTTTTAGTTCATTAAGAATTTACTTTTAAGCAGGAAGGCCCTCATCTGAATTTTAACCTTCCAGCAGAAGAAGAGTTTGTTTCTGAGTGCTTAGTACATTTTCCTTAAAAATCAGCCTGCCATGGTGAGGCAAATTTCACAGTAAGGTAGCTTCCCAGGTGATTCTCTTTTGCAATATCCTACACATACAGAAGTCTGCTCTCCTGAAGATCAGAGTCCAAACTCCACAGCTCACCATTCTAGCCTTCTTCCAGCTTTTAAGCAATTCATGGTTCTATCTAATGTTCAAAAGCCATTTTTTAAAAAGAACTTAAGTTTAAGAACAGGCTCAATTCTTCAGCATTGAAGTCACCAACCAAAGAAGCAACTGGGTCCCAAAATCCAATATCACAAATTCATCTATGTCATGAAATATTTCTCCTCTTAGGGCTAACTGAAATTTCCAAACCTAGACTGAACAAAGCCTACTGCAAATCCATGATACCCTGTCCTAAGCAAGGACAACTTTCACACAGACCTGCCCTGTCTCCTGGTAAGACCCCAGATACAGGCAGTGAATAAATTGGGCCCCATGCTGCCTGCCACTCTTTGCCAAGTGCTTTATGCTCCTTATCACCTGTGCAACTGCCATGCAAATGAGGCCCATCACAGGAGATAGTCTGATCAAGTGCCAGAAGCACAACCAGAACTGTTCAAGTGCCAGAGGGAACCACAAACTGCAGCTCTAGAACTCCTCTGTGAGAGATTACATTGCTTGCTCTCTGGAAATTAATTTTTAAATAAATTGCTGTTTCAAGTGATTCTTAAATGATGCTGCAACCACCTTGGGTAACAGTGTAGACTTTAAACGATCCCTTCTTTCCCATGTAAGTCATGTAATATAGAAACTCCTGCAATTTTTTTTCCCTTGGAATCTGTTAGATGAATGTGATATACAAAAATGTGTCTTTGCACTACTCAAAGCAGGAACAGGGGGTGGGGGAAATTATTATCCCATCTATCTACAAAGCCATCATTTATACTATTGAAAAACCTCAACAATTTATGCAAAAGGCCACTGTAATGGTGTGGGATTTATAAATATACTTAACATGTTTATCTGTCTTAGAATTGTACTTAAGATTATAAAATATTGTGAAAATAGTTTTTTAAGAGGCTGTATTTAGCCTATTGAAACAGCAAATGAGCCAAAAAGCTTTTATCTGGGTAGGAACATCCAAAGAAATCTTAAAGGAGCAAGCAACTGACTTTGTGGACATCCTTTATTTAATATCAACTTAACAAAATGCTGAAGATGCAAGTCATGAGAACAAGGGGGAATATGGCTGAAGATAGACATGGCTAACATCAAATCCAGATTTACAAAAAAAGTACAGGTTTAAAAATGTGTAAGATGTGAAACAGTCTTGGAAAAAGCAGGTATAAATCTTTTTTTGGTGTACAGGAGGAAAGCCAGTGTTTTGAATGGCTTTATGATTTGGTGGGATGAGATGGGACAGGTCAGAACAGAACAGAATAGCTATACAAACAGCCTGGAAATGCTCTAAATGTAACCTAACCCATGCCACATGGGAGGCCACATGGTTGGAGAACATCTAAAAATGCTTGTAGATAGCTGTTTTGTATCTCAGAGAAACAGCAGAGCTGAATACAGCAGTTGTCTCTGTCATTTCATTAGGCTGAAAAAACACTTTATTGGATGCTCCTGTAGTGCATTATTGTCTCAAGAAGAGGTTGCTGTCATTTAAACCAAGAAGCTACCTGTCCACAGGTGAACACCCTGATACTGATCCAGTTGTACAAAAAAAGAAAAGAAGTCACTGCCCTAAATTTTTCACCACTACTGTCAGTCCCTTACCATCACCTCTCTGCCTCAAGGCCTCTGGCAATCACCCCGCTGAGGTCACAGTTCAGGGACCATTATTAGTTTCAGGTAAAAGTGAAGTTAACCTAAGCCCGATCCTGCCTGAACGACAATGTCAGGCTGCATAGACTAGAGCCAGCAGAGCGAAGAAGTATTTGCACTAATCAAACAGGGGCCATCACCTCTCTCATAACATGACACCTATCCAGAGGAGAACCTCTGCCAAAGCCCAGGAAGGGTACTGTGATCTGCCACCAGCAGAGAGACTTTTCTCTGTCTGTTTTTCTTTAACTGCCTCCTGCACACCTCTCCTCCTCATTCAGCCTTGTACCTTGCAGCCCAACTGGAGACTTCGGTTTTCCTAGAAAAAAACTTAATTGTAACAACAGCTTCCCACTACATTCTGTAGGTGGCAGTAGGAAACCTTGCAAACTTCTTAATTAACCTTTTCACAGAGATTTTGGCAACAGCTATCAGGTTTCATTGGAGGGGTGTATAGTCAGTCATGAATAGTGAAAAAAAATGCAAAAATTATTGGTTTTATCACATTCTCTACTGAAAAAAATACTTTTCACAGACAAAAAAGATTGCTTTTGTAGCTCAAATTACTTATGTCTATAACATAATGTATTGTGACTTAGGCTTCCAGTCACACTCATAATTTTTATTTTGAAACTCCAGGTTAATTTCCATTTGTTGTAATGAACTTGTGAACAGAATGGGCATTTTTTAAATGTACTTGACACTTCTGTGCTCTTTTGTGTTCTTTTTCCTAATTCTAAGCACAGTTATCGAGCTTGATACAGCTCTTTTCACTGTATCTCCTAATTTATGATGCCCCATAACATAAAGAATTTGTAATGTTTAACTGTTTACTTCTCAAAAGTCTCTGTTATTAAATAGATTCTCCTTTTTCTTAGTATTATATAGGAGATACGAATTATCTTGATTGCACAGAGGTCTAAGGCATCACTGATGCTCTTGATCTCTCCTCCCTTCTCGGCCGTTGGTCTTCCACAATGTATCTGGAGTTTCCCATTGAGTCCTAGGAAAAAGTACTTGCTAGGCCTTTGTGGGTCCCCACAGATGCCGTGTATGAAGTACAAGCATTTTCTAAATTTGGCGTTTTCTGAGTGATTTTCCATGATTTTGGGGAACTCCTTGTTAAGGTGGTTCCTTACAGTTTTATGTTCCTAGAAGCCTTACCTCTGTCATTCCTAAACAAAGCCCCTACTCTAAGATCCAAATTCCTGCAGCATTCTGTTATGTCCATCCCCTCACACCCCTCTTAGTACCTTCTTAACATTAAATATGGTTTTAAGTCCCAATGGCTTCTAGGTGATTTGAGTTCACATTACAGGAAAAAACATTTACTTGAACCTGCCTTGATCTGGCAGGAGATTTTGAACATGACCCAAAGCCCTTTTTATAAAATGAATGCCCATTTTTACATTATGCACAGCTCTTCTCATCCCCTTTTGCCCATGAAATGAGCCAATGCAACTTGCAAAATGTCCAGTGAATGGTGTGGGAAATATAAGACTAAGATGTTATGCTCAGGAAGTATATGCTCTCTCAACTCACACATTTTCACTACATTTTCCCTGTATTTTAATTTCTTTCCAAATGATCAAGCATTATCATCTACTATGAGGCCATAATTACTAAGGTTGTTCTAAGACCTTGATTGATACTTGATCACTACTCTTCCAAATCACATTTGCTTTCTGCTGGTCAGGACCACCCTTCCTCTCATGCTGAGGCACCAAATGGCTGGGCACAGACCACAGGAGCTTCAAGCCCAGGCTGGGACCACATGCTAAAGGTGACATCAACTTATGGACGTTCAACAGCCTGAAGTTGTTCAACACTCCTGAACCGAACCAAGTCTTTCTTTTGGAAAGCCTCTGGAAGCCCTCAAGAGGAGGTCAGCACGCAGTGGAGCCCACTGCTCCAAGCCACCATGGCAGCAGTAGCAACCACGAAGGCACCAGCACCACCAGGACACCCCACACCAGCACGGGGGGTGGAAGAACGAGGCTCGAAGGACCCAGCTCTCGGCTCCAGGCGCCGAGCTGTGCCAAGTGCATTCACCGCCTCCCTGAAGCCCTAACAGCGACGCTCGGGACAGGCTGCTGGGCCAGAGGCAGGTCACGGTGCGGGAGGCTCTAAGCCTCTTCCCCAGGGGACGAAGCCTGGGGCCGCGGGCGGAGGCCCCTCCCGCCCCAGCGGGCGCGGCTCACGGCGCCGCCGCCTCACGGCGCCCCCCGCCGGGGCCTCCGCCCGCGCCGGGCGGGATGCGGGGCGCTCGCAAGCGGCTGTGCTCCGCCTTGATCGTCGCTTACGGCCTCTTCTCTCTCTACGCGGCCTACACCGTTTTCCTCCGGCCCCGCCGCTCGGCCGCCCGCCGCCCTTCGCACCGGGACCGCCGTGGCCCGCGAGGTGAGAGTGGCAGCGAGGCCGCTCCGCGCCGTCCTGCCGCGGCCGGGCCGGGCCGGGCGCTACCGGCTGTGCAGCCCGCGGGGCCGGGGGGAGGCGAGCTTGATGCGGGGCCGACGCGGATTGTTAGTTCCTGCCTTCGCCAGAGAGGCTTCGGCACCGCCGGCGTGGGGGAGCGGCGGCGCCTCCCACAAAGGTTGTCCCCGGCACGGAAAGCCTGGGCCAGGCCGAGGGCAGCGCTTCGTTACCCAGCGCCTCGCCTCGGGAGTACCGTGCCGGGCAGGGCCCAGAGGCGGCCCCTCGGGGACAGCGGGGCCGAAGCCCCCCGCGCCGGGCCTGCGCTGGCGGCCGCCATTTCCTGGGTGCAGTGTGGAGGCAGCGGGCCGGGCCGCCGGTGTGCCAGGCCCGGGCCGGCGGGGGGGTGGTGGGTGAGGGGGTAGGGGGTGTCAGGTGCTGCCCGAAATTCAGAATTAAAGAAAAACCGTCATTTTTCCTAAACTTGCACATCAGTTCTTTTAATGTAAATTACGCTGTGGGGTTTCTTAGATCATGTTGCCTTGGGAAATGAAGAGTGGAACCCATGGGAAGGGGACGAGAAGAGTGAACTGGTTGCTTCTCAGCAGAGATACGAAGCTAATCTTAAGATGATACAAAATGCAAGATCTCACCTAGAACAAACCAGTCTTAGAGTACAAATCTGGGGCAAAGCAGCGATTGGTAAGCAGATGGAATCATAGTCTATCAATCACTGAACCTTTCTGTTAGAGTTCTCTATGGTTTTTAATGACTGAGATTTATGTATATGGCTAAATAATATCAATAATTACATGAAGAGCGTTAAGGAAGTGGTAGGTGTTACTCAAAGTTATGTTAATACCAGTATAAGAGTAATCAGAGTCCAGTTTCTTTGTATCAGTTCTTTTCAAGAAAATGGTTCAAATGCCAGAGAAACACCATTACTTTTAGAATCCAATATAGCTTCCAGTACCACACAAGGACAGGCTTCTTTGTTGGTTACAATAGAGTATTTCTTTTTGTCCCATTTAAACTTTGTGCAATAAAGCACTTTCTGTACTGCAGTACTACTGCCACCAATGCACTTGGAAATCTTACATTGTAGAGGACACCAAGTCTCTGTAAACTGGGGGCCATGGTCATCTCAAGCTCTTTAACTACTGCTGGAAGGCATAATGTTCTTATTTTGGCTTTTCTGAAAAGGTAAAATTTCCAGCTTCAGTTGAGCTTTCATGTGGCAATGTAGAACAAATTGATCTATTACATGGTGATACATTCTATCACAGAAAATTGATGTCTTTCACAAAAGCTTAAGAGAACTGTGCCTGTAGTTAAAATGCTGATTAATATTTGCTCATTTTTAAGCAGTAGGCCTACCAGAGATAGATGTTAACATATGAGGTACTGTGGTATATCTTCATTTGCTGATACTTTGACAGCCAAAGAATCTTTTTAAATGCCTCGACATGTGTGGGAAATTAACTAATTCCTAGTGATACAGAATTTGGGAGACAATGTCCATATTGTATAGGAAGGTCTGACATGTTTTTTTACCCCCAAGTTCTTAAGTTGTTACGCTTTTTAATCTTCCAGAAATACTTCTGTTTGATTTGCAGGGAGTGTAGAGTAGGCAAGATCTGTGCACCCAAATTCTCCATCTTCATTTACATAGGTCTTTACCTTTGGCAACATATTTTTGGAGGGCATCTTCAGCCAGCTGATGTGACTGCACAGTGGAGAGAAGGAAGCCAAAACGCAGGAAAAACACATTTCAGGTACTAGCTGCATGATGTCAACTTCTGTATTAACTTTAACACATGATGCATTGGAAAATTAGCATGATAAGAGGTACAGGTGCATTATTTTGTCTATCTCAGAGTTGCAGTGATTTTAACATCACTTGCAAATATGTCAATTTTGTTATGTTTTGATAACTGAGGAACATGCATACAACTTCTCATTCAAAATTATCACAAGGAGTGGTTACATTTATTCGTGGAAATACATACTTGATAAAGCCCAGCAAATTCTAGCCCAAACATGTCACTATTAAAACCCAGAAAACTAGGGAGCAATTTCATCTCCTGTTTTGTGAAGATTTGTGTATTGAAATAAATGTGGAGTGATTTAGGAATACTGAGAGGGAGGGCAGCAGAGTGACCACAGAAGGGGTGGAAATGCAACCCCGAGAAACAGCTGAGATCTGGAGTTTGGGGCTGACTGTTGACTTGAAGCTTGAGGTTGTGAGGCAAGATGATGCCTCTTGTTATTTGGTTTCTGTTGTATTCAGGGAAAAGGGACTTCACTCATTCATTCATAAATAGGATTGCATCAAAAGATAATTTGGTTCTATTTATAACAAAAACAATTTGTGAGGCTGAGTTAACTACTTGATTTAACTACAAAGCTTTTATGGTAAGCAGGATGACACTTGAAGCATTTGCTTTGAAAACGGATCTTGATCCGTGATCATGCCTGTTGTAAAACTGCTGTTAAACAGTTCATTTTTCATCTGTTTGGCCAGTTTATCAGTCTGTGGTAGTGGCTCTCCTACAACATGCAGTCACTTGCACTAGGACCCATCTGCTAAAAAAGTTTTCTTTAAAAGCAGAAATAGTACACTTAAGTGAATTTAACTTCTGAAAAATGTGTTGCTTCAGAAAGGTGTTTTTTTCCTCAAACAGCAAGATGGGGTTATAGCTGAAATTTGCAGATTATGTCTGAGATAAATATGCGATTGTGAATTGAAAGGGGTTTTTTAAATGATCATAAAAGTTTTTTATCACTTTAATTTGTTTATAAATGTATCTGACTGTGCACGTGGTACAGGACATACATTTTTTTCAGTGATGACTACATCATATTTGTAAGCGATCAAATAGACATTTTTCTAGAAAGATGTGTAGGTTTGATGTAAACATAGCAATTAAAGAGTCTGTCTTACATCTAGGGAAATAGATGAAATTAAATAGCCTTTAAAAAAAAAAACCCAACAGCTGTTTTACTTGTCTGCAAATATAACCTGATAATACAAGATTAGGGAATCAGCTATGAACGATGCTACTGCATCTGGTTATTCTCCTTGACAAGGGCAATAGAGCTCTCCACTCATGGGTTTGGAGAAAGGATCCAATATTTTATTGGAATAGGGAGCAGTGCCTGTAGTGTTACCTTGCTGGGAAGAGACTTCTTTGTTTTCAGAATGACATACTCAGAAGCTGTAGAAATCAATGACACTCTACCTGATAAATTGTCTTCTTGGTGTGGACATGAGGATTTTTTTTTTCAAGCCATGCTTTTCATGTTTATAATATGAAAATAATTTGCTGCACTTAATGAGTCTGTCAGTTGACTGATTATGGTTATTTTCTCTCTGGTGTGCCTGTTTCACATGAATAATAACCTCACATGGTCCCTTGG
The DNA here is from genome assembly GCF_964237585.1 of Gallinula chloropus. Classification (NCBI taxonomy): domain Eukaryota; kingdom Metazoa; phylum Chordata; class Aves; order Gruiformes; family Rallidae; genus Gallinula; species Gallinula chloropus. Next base: position 31,614,027 of record NC_140085.1, on the reverse strand, counting down.
GGTATTCGTCTCTCAAAGAAAGACTTCTGTACTAGCATTTAAATATCTTCTTGTTATGTTTAAAGGAACCAGTGATAATAGATTCTTTATTTCAACTAACTTGGATTCTAGATCCTATAAAAATATAAAGTTTAAGTTTGATTCCAGCATAACAGAGGTTAAAATTTGACAGGTTAGTGGGAAATCATAGAAAGCATAGAAAACTTGCAAATGTAGCTGTTATTTTAATGATTAGGATTTTGAAATTAAATAGCTGAAATGCGAATTTTTAGTCAAATTGGAAATGTTACATTGGGTTTTTTTGTGGGGAGGAATTAGTACATGATTTTAGCTGCTTACTGGTTGTAAGATTTTCAGGAATTGTTGAATTCTTTATTGCCTCACTGAGGTAAATTATCTCCATTTGATTACTAGATGAGGCTAGAGAGAACTAGCTGAGGTGGCATATTTGGAGAGTAGATGCTGCTGTGCAGTTTCTTGTGGTAAGTCGAATGATTGTTAAAACTTAGAGCCCTCATGAATGTTTTTAAAGAATATACGACACAAAAACACCGAATAATCACTTAAACACAGTTGTATGAATAATCTCATGTCATATATTTGCAATGAAGAATACACACATTTAATACAGATTTGGATTGTTTCAAGTTTTTACCAAAGAAGTTGCCTAAAGACCACTAAAATTAACAACTCCATGAAATGCAGGGATACTTAGTTAAAAACATGGGCAGAGAAGAAACTGCGTAGCAGTGGATTTTCGTGACATTGGCAGGCTCATACAAGAAGCAAGAGAGCAGAGGTTAGCATTTTCCTTGGCCTGAAGCATCCTTCTCTCTTGTCATCTAGGAGGATGTTGTAGAGCAGGGAGTGCCAAACATTTTATCTCTTACCATTATGTAACAGCACTCCCAAATTTCTGTTCTACTGAGAGTCACACCCTGTGTTTCAACATTTGGTGCTGCCTTTCCCCAGTCCCTGCCAGCCCCAGCCACTGAGCAGTTCTTCCCTCCCGTTCCCCTTTTCGCAGTATGCAGATTGCAGCCACCTTGATTCATGCCAGAATGAAAGCATATCAGTCAACAAAGCTGACAAGCAGTGATTTCGTTACCTGCCAGAGGATCCTGCCAAGCATAGCTTGTGGCAATTTGGTTTCCTTAAGAGCCTTTGGTGAAGCTTTTTGAAAATCCAAATACAGTATCTACAGTATAATCCCCTCTATTCTTATTGAAACACTCTCCATCAGATTAGTGAGACAAGATTACTCATTTCCAGCAGTGTTAATCTCATATGGAAGCAGTGATCATACCTTTTGATAAAATCCAGTGATCTTACTATTTATGAAACTCTTGTAGTAGAAAGGGAAGTCATACTTCTCTGCTCCAGAGTCTTCTCAGTTGTTTTTGTAGACGGGAGTGTCATTGGAAGACCCCTTCTCATCAGGCACAGCATCACTTCATAATGACAGCCGCATGCCTTTGCCAGGGATTCTGAATTTCCATCCCTTGAACTCTCAGGTGAATGCCATCCAGGTCCAATCTCCATCTGATTTGAAGGTGTTTCACCTTGTACATCTTGTTGAAGAGAATGAGTTAGGTGTGGGAATCTGCTATGGCTTTGTCATGCCTTTTTAAACCCTTTCTAAGCTGTTGTCAGCAAGTAGTCTCTCCAGTTCAGTGGTCTTTTTGGTTTATTTTTTGGTTTTCATATATTTGAAAAACCTTTACCTATCGGTCAGAACACTCTTTTACAAGGTGCTTTTCTAATTGCTTTTTAGCCTTAATTTTCTGTTTGCATTTCATCAGCTGTATTTTATGAGCTTTGCTGTCCTTGTTTGGGCAAGGTTTTCATTGTTTTCAGTGCCAACCCTTCCCCTTTGGCAGTTGCCCGAAGTTTTCTGTTAAGCTATATGGGTTGGGGTGTTTTCTGTGAAGGAGGGGGTTGTTACCTTTTTGGGTTGAAGCACACAGTGTTCCTAGGCTTTATGCAGTGTTTTTGAACAGCCTACAAGCTGCTTGAAAGCTTCTTTTTTTCAGGCTACTCCTTTCACAGTTCTTTTTTTTTGTCTCATTTTTAAGTGATGCCTTTATTGCAATCGAGTTTTTGTATGCTGGATGTATTTGGTATGTTCTCTCCTGCTGCAGTGTTAAGCTTACTCATATTGCTATTGCAGAGTTTTTTGTGTCTGACTGACACTTCTGAAATTAGGTATGGAAGACAGTCTGGAGTAGCATCTTTCTGTGGGGGTTTTAAAGACTAGTAAGGAAAAACAGGGACTTTACAGGAAACAATTAATTGATTCCAAAAATGTAATCTCCACATATTATCTTGATGAAGCATTGATCTAGCCTGCATGTGAGTAGTGAAAGTCTGTTAGTACAACTGCCTTAATTTTGCATCTTCTGTAATGTCTCACATTTCCCAATCCCTGCTGTATTCAGACTGGGAGTTAATAGTGCAGCCGGGGTACTGTGGGTTTTGTTACTCAACTATGGGATTCCCACAGTGCTTCTGTTTTTCCCCACTGTAGCATTATGCTGTTAAACTTTGCTTCCCCACCTGCACATCCTGCTATTCCTGTAAAGTCCATAGCCTCACAGCACTGTGTCCATAGGGAAAATCCTTTTTCCCCAGGTCACACAGTGATCATTGAATTGGTGACATACCCTGTTCACAATTTAAGGTGTCCTGATGCTCAAGGTGTTCTCTCTTATGAATCCCAGTGATCTTTTTCCTCATTGTTAAACTTTGGATTTAAGTCTTGACCTGACTGACATTCAATTTATTAAAAGTATTGATTCCTTATCATGAGTTTCTTGAATCTTGGCTCCAAACTATGCCACTCCTACTGGGCCAGGAGCATGTCAGCTTAACTCAGCTTTAGAATATGCATGTCAAAGGTTAGTCTGCTTCAGATATCCTGACTGGAGCACTTTTTACAGCAGAATCTGTAAATTTTCTTTTTTTCAGGAGGTACACTTGAACAGAAACTAGTTGTTGATCTCAGCACTTCATGAGTTAAAATTTATGTTCATTCTAAATTAAATTTAGATGGTAGCTGAAAAAAATCCAGTAATGCAGAAGACCTAGAAAACTGTACATTTCACTGACTCCTGAAAAAAATATTGCTAGTTTTTGAGTTCAGTCAGTAGCCTGCTAACACAGAGCAGGAGTTGGCAAACATTGGTTTGCTTCATTGCAGTTCATAAATGGCTGTCATCAGATACTTGTAAATGATCGGTGATGTAATGATTTTGCTGCATGAATGAAATTCCTCTGTTAAATAACTGCATTATATGAAATCTAGAAAAGCATTTTTCTACCTAAAATGTTTCTGCTGATTAACCTGTATCAAAGCATCAAGTTTGACCTGGGTCACACAGACAACTTAAGTTTGCATTTAGATCTGTAGCTCTTGTGTTGTACATTCTACTCAGTATCAGATGAATCCATCTTTTTTTTTTCCTAACCTTGACATAACCCAAATTACATGGGCAATGTAGTCAGCCAATTGTTCCTCGTACTGACACCTGTTTAGTATACTCTGTGCACCTTTGGGAGGGTGTCTCTCTTGTTCTATATACATTGTTTTTTACTGGAATTAAGAAAAAGTTTGACCTTTACTGAACATCAGAGATCCTTCTTTTAAAGTTGATTGATTTACCCACATTTTTATGTTTGAATAGAGTAGTAGTTCTGATTTATTGACAAAATACCTTATTTTCATTTCAGTCTCCTCCTTTTTCCCGAATAGAGATGAAGGCAGCTTTACTCCAATGGTTAGAGCTGTAAATTTTAGCAACAGAAATGGTTACAGGTGCACAGTTACTTTGCAGCATATTGCATTTACTTTATTGAAGGAAAAAAAAAATCCCTGCAGTGCAGACCGTGTAGTAAGGATGTTTGGAGAAGTAAGGTCAGTAATTTGTCTTAAGGGTGTTTACTCTTTGTATTTTAATTTTCACAGCTTCATCACCGGTCCCTCCGTAGTTCCCGGGTACTTCTCAGTGGAAGCCGAAAACGTTGTGCTGGTTCTGAACGGAAGGGAAAAAGCGAAGATCACTTACGCCACTCAGTGGCTGCACTACGCACAAACCTTAGTTCAGACTCGCAAGATCCAGCGTGTGGCGGTTGTGCTGCTTGGAAACGAGCAGTGCAACAATGACTGGGTTCAGCCGTACCTGAAGAGACACGGAGGATTTGTAAATCTGCTCTTTGTTACGTACGACTATGCACTGGTAAATGAAGAAGATATTTTCCAGTGGCCTTTAGGAGTAGCTACGTAAGTGCTGTAGACACAAATTACAGTTGAGACTTTATTGTGCGTGAAGCAAGGAAAATATGTCTGAATGTTACTGCTAATAATGCAAAAAAATTATAGTATGTTGAGAACATGGTCCAATTAATGATTTTCTAAATCAAACATTGGAATCTTTTGGAATTCCATGTTCCAGATGAATGTTAAAAAAAAAAAAAGCCTGATGTGGTGAAAAGGTGTCTAAAGGGATTGCATACATTTACATTGGATCCCAGGACTTTGCATTGGTTTTGTTGAGTCAAAAAAATAATTAAATAGCTTGTATGGCAAGTTGTTCAGTAGCTAAAAGATTACATTAATAAAGTCCATCCAGATGAAAGTGACATTTTCCTCTGAGAGGTTACCAGCGTTGTTTTCAGTCAATAAACTTGCCCATTGTTACCACTAGCCTGGCCGTTTCGGTCAAAAGCACTGGTTGCATCAAGAACAGCTGCTTCTGAAAAAGCCTATTTCTCAGGGACATTTTGGAACATGAACACATAGTATCTCTGATGTTAAAATAAGACATAAGTATTCTGGAATGTCTCTGAAGAGAGTGGTGGAAGCAAAGGGAGTAACGACCAACTTGTAGGACAGGACTTGCACTGATTTGCTTGTGGGTCTGTAGGTGGAGATAGATGTGGTTTGACAGCCAATAGGTGGTTTTAGTCTTAGAATGTGCTGCAGTAAGAATGAAATTGTACAAAATGTATTTTCTTTGACATAAAACTTTATCTGTTATCTAATGTGTACATTTTTTTCACAGCTACAGAAATTTTCCAGTTGTAGAGCCCAGCTGGTCAATGCTACATGATCCAAGATCGTATCTATGTAATTTCTTAGGAACAGTTTATAAGAACTCTTCTAGGGAAATCCTAATGGAAATTCTGAAGCAGAATGAGCTTGATCAACTTTGCTGGATTGCTGCCAGAGATCAGTAAGACTTTGATTTACTTTGTGAAAATATTCACGTGTTTATTTAGTTCATCACAGCCAATCCTTCTCTGTGTGTTAAAAAATAGTACAAATCAAAGTGACCAGTCATCAGAACATTGCCAAGACACTTTGTATAGGTCTTTGTAACATAATGGCCTTTATATTGCTATATTTTACATAAAGCATATTTTTAAATACATAGAAAAATCTCGTATATGTAGTACGTGTAAAGACCATCTCTTTTTTTCTTGCATACATTTGATTATGATGGAAGAAGAAATGTTTGTCTTACACCTCATGCATATTAACATCTTACTAGAAGATAGACAGCTGTGTTTTGTTGTGTTCTATATAGGAGAGTGAATTTAATCTGTACAGTATTGAAATTGTATTTCAAGTAGGCAGAACAGATCTTTTGAGTAACAGGAATAGGGTTCTTGATTTTGCCAAGCCGTAAATGTTTGGTAGCGGGCACAGCAGCAATGCTTAGGAAAACCTCAGCTACCCTGATAAAGAATCTGAGGAGATGGATTCTATCTGTGACCAGAACTTACATCTCACAGATGTTTGGAGGCACTTCAGGCAGGTGGATTGAGGTTACTGGTTTGCTTTACATCCTAACTTTTGAAGAGCAAAACTTTACTGATTGAAACTTGGGGAGGGGGGAGGAAATGTCCATGGAGTGTGTCTCTGTATATCTATTTCTGAACTTGACTGTGAAGTACATTGGCACATGTGTCATGTAAGCCACGCAGAAGATGTAACTCTTACACTCCTAAGTATTAAGAATGTCCTAAAGGGGGCATGTCTAAAAAGTGTTGCAGTCTACTTTTAACAGCGACATAATCTTTAGAAGGCCCTCTAAGAGTAGTTAAGACTAAAAGTAAAAAGATTGTGTGTGTAATATACAGTTTTTACATTGGCAGCATTTTAGCTTTATAAATAATTGAAATTAGAGTGTATCTATTTTTGTCATTACAGTGCCTGTGGGGATGTTTATTTTGGACCTCTTTTCTTTCCTAGGTGGCAGCCTCAAGAAACAAATGAAAGTTTCAAAAACTATCAAGATGCCTTGCTGCAGAGTGATTTGACACTGTGCCCCGTGGGGATAAACACAGAATGCTATAGAATTTATGAAGCTTGTTCCTATGGATCTCTGCCTGTTATAGAAGATGTAATGACACTGGGTGATTGCGGAAATTCATCAATGTACCACAGTGCTCCGTTACAATTATTAAAAACCATGGGGGCTCCATTTATCTTTATTAAAAACTGGAAGGAGCTTCCTGCTGTTTTAGAAAAAGAAAAAAAAATGAGCTTACAAGAAAAGATTCAAAGGAGAAAAAAGCTTATAGAGTGGTATCGAAACTTCAAAGCGTGGATGAAACAGAAATTCATTAATACTTTGGAAAATTCATTTTTGCCCAATGATAAAGGATGAATTTTCCTTTTGGAAAATCTAGAATAGATTGAAAGCTTATTTTCCATTAACCTTCCAAGGAAGCTTTTATACTAAAGAAATCTGACAGGGCCGAAGCATTCCTTTTGAAGTCAACAGAGTTGTGCTAACTTTGCCAAGAGCTACGTTTGGCCATCAGTCCTTAACACGGGGGTGTTGTTGACTTAGCAGGATGGTAGTCTGCAAGGATGACAACAATTTTATTACTGTTTTTACAGTTGTCATGTCGGTGTGTGACCTGATAATTTTTTTTTAGGAGAATATCTTTGAGCATGTGAACTTGTTAAAATCCAACATGAGTACGACGGTTGTATTTGAAGAAAAGAGAAGATTGAAAGCTGTATGGTACAGAGTAATTTATTATGTAGTCTAAAGAAGAAAAATAGGATGATAACAAAACTGCCAGGTTTAGCACAGTGATTAATATTTATCCTGGTGAGTGCTTGTTTGGAAAATGTGAACTGTTTACTTGATTGACATTTCATTTCCCAGAAAGTGGCCATAAAGCTAATTTAAACACTGTGGAATAAAAACATAACTCAAGGTAAAAACAGAGAACTCTTTCTTAGAAATATTTCATAGCAATATATTTCTTCTTTAATTCCAGGTATCAAAATTGCTTTCTTTAACTTCCGTTTAGTCTTGGGTCATACCTTCTGCTGCAGGACCTTTCATTACCTGCAATTACAGCTGCACATCCTGAACATCAGGCCTTGAACATGCATTTGCATGTAGCCTGTCTGATTTCTTAAAATCTGCTGAAATTCATCAACTCCAAAAGATGGCAGGAGTTTAACATTGAATGTTTATGACGCTACACTTCAGCAGCATTTGTTAAGTGTAGCCGAAGGGGATCTGTTACTGTTCTTGTGCATCAGAAATGGGTGTGTGCTGTTACCTTTGGTGTGTTCCACTGTGCAGTGTTACTGCATCTGCAGCACTGGTGTGTGGAAGGTGGTGTAATAGCCAGTTTTCTGTCTTTAAATACCAGCGTGCCATATGGGTTCATTCTCATGCAGGAATTCAAAAGCCAATGCAACTGCATTGCTCAGTAATAATATTTGTGTGATGATGTTACCAGGTAATGTGTGTCATGCAAGAGCACTGCTGTAGGATTTTTTAAGTTTTCTTGCATTTTTTTTCTGGGGAGAAAAACCAAAACAAAAACCTACCCACAAAACAGTGCAAAGCATTTAAAAGCAGTGGGATTGAATTTGCTAACAGTAAATGATATTCAAGGTGGCTGCTCTAGGTATGGAATAAGGTATGTGGCAGAACACTGGGATTTTCAGGAGCTTGCATTCAATTCTGAAGATAAATAATCTTAAATCCAAATAATCTGGAATTATGTGTCTGATGTGAATTTCCTGTGCCTATCCACGCATTTGAACTGAAACAGTATGCTTGCAATGCAAATGCAGTCCATTCACCTGAGGCTGGAAGTACAGCTATGACAATTTTGCACTAGACTGATGAGCCCTGCTTAGAGTTGGACCTTGTTACTCCAAGTTTACCATAGATTTCCATTCTAGGGATCTGAGGTAGCCATGGGCACAGTACTACACTGCACAGGTTAGATGAAGCTTCAGTATCTGCAGTAGTGGTGTTGCTCTAATGTCCATCAAATAGAGTATTTTTTGTTTTGGTTTGGTTTGTTTTACAGAAGCTGGAAAACTGCAGAGCAGTGATCCAGAGCATCATTTTTCAACGTGTAGTCAGCAGATCAGATCCCTCAGCACTCTGCAGGATTTCAAAGAACTGCAGAAGAACAGTTAGAAGAGAGAATTCTTTACCAGTTAGCCTAGATTCTTATAAAAGAGGCTACAGCTCCTAAAAAATTGTAATGGTGTGGAAGTCGAAGCCTGAAGAACAGATGAGTGTGTTACTTGGTCATTGAGCAGAAGCAGCATGCTATTCACGTGTTCATTTTGAACTAAGTGTGTGTGATTATTTCCTAGCTCCTGTGGCAGTGACATCTTAAAGGAGGCCAAGTCGTACACCACAGTTTTATCAGAACTTCACACTGCAGCTGCTTTCCTGCTCTTGGCGTTCAAAGGGAATTCATTTGTGTTTTATCTATATTTAACCAATTCTTGACACTCCCAATTCACCTGCTTCAATCCAACAGGAATTAGTGCTAGATATTTTTTCTTGTGTTCTGTTTCCAGTGCTAATGGAGCACAGAGAGCAAAGCATCTTGAAACCAGGGGAGGGTTCCTAACACATGAGACAGGTTGCTTCTATTTTAATTATTTCCTTATTCCACTGTCCAATGTGTGGGAGAGATTGCACTTCTTATGGTTTTGCTTCCCGATCTTTTCTTATTTGTAAAAATTGTCAACTTTTGTCAATTTGGTTCCACAGCTAAACAAGGTAACAAAAGGGACCTTGGCAAAAAAGAACGAGACTGAGGGAAGGCAGACAGTGAGGAGTGTAAGAAATCACAGAGGAGGTGGTATCAGTGGTAAACTGCTTTAAAAAAAAAGAAGCACTTAAGCCATTAGCTTATTCTCTGCATGATGTGCAGGCAAGAATAGATCGTATTTACTGCCAGTGTGATGAAAGTCGGGTTAGTTGTGTAATACTGAGGAGAAGGGATGCTCTGTGTTTGCAGTTCGCTTTCTGGTTTGGCGAGTACAGCTTGCCAGAGCATGAAACAAGGGCTCGAGGCCTCACAGAATCACAAGGACTGTCTCCCTCAGAGAGGGAGTTCTGCACAAAACCAAGCTTGTCCTGAGTTAAGGCTGCTAATCGTAACATCAGGTGCTAGATAAATCTGTCTGATACAAATACTGTGATTAACAATCTACGTGAGGAATATATAACTCTACCAGTAATTTCATTATCAGGTATTTCCTGCTAATGAAGACTTCACAAATGAAGCTGGATTGCTTTGCTGTAAGAAGAAACGGATCTAGCGTCTCACAATTCAGTGTAACCCTATCTCTCCTGTGTAATTCTGACCCCATTAAGAGTGGCTGTGAACACACGGTGTAATCTGTTTAAAGGTGGACTTCTAGAGAGCAGGATGTTTCCAAAGAAACCTAAGCGGTCTCTGTAACTGTTGGTAGTTGTGTAGACAAGGAGGAGGCTTGCAAAGGATCTGTCTTCCGATTGCTCACCATTCTTGGACATTTCAGTTACGATAGTGTATTTCAGTGGTGAGGTTTCTTAGCTACTGTTGTTCAATGACTGAAGCTTATCCAGGGAGTGATACAACTCAAGTTTTGTAGAAGCCCTTCCCACAGCAACTAACTATGAATTGGGATCGCTGTGTGCTGGAATCACGAGTTTCTCTCTTGGCTTATTGCCCTCACCAAACCACTTGCAAAACCACAGAAATAAAATCCCATTACTGCTTTGCAAATCTGCATGTTAGTAATAACCCAAGAGCTGGGCAAATTCAGAACCAGCTTCCATGTGGTGAAGACTTAAAATACTTCCAGGAAGTCCTACTACTGGGATGGGAGAAATGAATGACAGTTGAACAGGATTGTGCTTATTTTGGCGTGTTCCTAAAGACTGATGGTGGGAGAGGCAAAAGGATTTCAAATGCAATTCCAATCATGCCCTAAAAAAGCTGCTGCTTCCAAGAAAATTGATACTGTAAGGCATGTTGGGACTCCCCTTTTCCAGTAACTAAGGAGGAGTTTAATGTTTATGTAATGCTGTGACTCCTACACAAAGGGTTTGATGAGTCAGCCCCAAAAACATCTAAAGATGCTGACCTGATGAGAAAGTGCCTGAAAGGATGACATACGGTTCACACTGGATCCCAGGGCTTTGTGCTGGATTTAATTTATTTGTTTTGCTTTCTGAGTCCACAAGGATATGCTAAACAGTTTGTACACTGAGCCCTTCTGGGATAACTCTGAAGTGGTGCTATGAAAACCATGCTGTGCAGCAAAAGTGACAGAGGGTCTAAACTCTTCTCATCTCAGCAGCTTACACAGTTACAAAGAATTGCACAGACTTCTGACTAAACCACCTGTCCGTAAATCATAACTGAGAATCCTCCTGATAGGGAAACAGCTTGCAAAAGGTCATGTTATTTGGAGGTTAAAACGTTCTCACAACCCCAAAGGCTCAGTCATGCCCTTGACCTAGAGAAAAAAGTTAGATTTAAACACAGTATTTGAAATCAGCACATGCTGCCACCAAGTGTAGGCTGGACACAATGCAAGGACATACCTTTCTACAATTAACTGAAGTTCCATAAAATTGCATCACCTGTAAGCACCATCCTGGAGCTGTGTCACCACCCTGGGAAAAGTGAGCCAGGAAAATCGAGGTTTAAGCTCTGCAGCCAGAAAGCAACAGCTCCTTCCAGCAGCTGTGGCCCTGCTAAGCTGAGCCACCACACACCCATGCTTATGTTTGATGATTCCCCTTTGCCATCTGGCTTCTCGAACCCAACTCGGCTGCATCTACATCTCTGCACTTTGCTCTGTAGTTCTAGTTTGTGGCTCATGCTGCTCCAGCACTGGTCCCATCCCATAGCACTTGTCTCCAGCCCCCAGGACTACCATCTGCCCTTACCTCACACTTCTCTCAACACACACAGCACTGTTGCATCCCCCAGATCACATGTTCCACCTGGACCCAGCTCATGCTTCTTGCCTGGCTTCCCAGCCCAGAAATGGTCTTCCCTGGTGCCGGGCTTCAGCTTCACAAAATTTTGTATCTGGCTCACATTTCACATTTACTCCTTTTTGTCTCCAAATATGTGATCTAGAATCACACTCCAAGTGGGAACAACTTTCAGCAATTGGTGTGTGCTTCATCTTGTCAAAGTATCAAATGTGACTCCCGATTAGAGGGTAGTTCTGGTGGATCTGGTATTTCAGCAGAAGATGACAAGGCTCATCTCAAGCAGCAAGGAATCACCCATCATAACGAAATATGTGTTTGCACAGCCATCTGCTTAAAAAGAGAGATTGCTGTCTAACAGCAGGTTCTCTTACTGCATTACCCTGGCTGTCAATTTCGTATTGATTTATGAGAAAAGGATCCATCGCTCCAGAACTAAGGGATTCGTGGAGGCACCGGCTGCAGAAGACATGGCCCCATGTGGGTGACACAATCAGTTGCTTGCTTTGCACGATTTGGAAGAAAAGAAACCAGCTATTTGGAGCAAAGAGGTCAACTTTGCTGCTGGTCTGTTGGCACCAGGCAGAGAGGACTTGGAGTGCCTGTCACCAGTACATTACTGCTGTAATTATAAGGAACCCAGAGAGTTTTTGGTGCCGACTTGGGAAGCGTTTCTCACTCTACCTACACGACCTCAGAAATGGCTCTGAGTGACAAGCTAGTTTCCCCCCAACTCCAAGGCCTCCACCTCAAGCCAGCTGTCTGCAGTGCCCCACGTGACCCCAGAGAGTTGCTTGGCTCACCCTTTACCCAGTTGTCCCTCCGACAGCAACAAAAGGATGACGACATGGATTCTTCCCTTGGAGTAGCCATCCATGCAAATCGGACAGCTCACGGTCCCAGAGGGCCTTGTGGGAGAGAACAAAACAAGGGCACGTTAATTTCCCCATGTGTCGAAGGTTACTGGTACATAGAGGTCATGTAGTCAGCCATCTGCACAGGCTGTGCATGATGCACTCCATCTGAAGAGCCCTGCATCCCTGCACCTCTCTCGGTTTGCTCTCCCTTACCTCAAGGAAAGAGCACCTTGGCTGGCAGTGGGGGAAGATGCAGTCGGTCCCCTTGGATCGACTTGTTAATGGAAGTAGCAGCCACCTGCAGCACTCTGCTGTACATGTGTAGCAGTGCTGATCTTCAGCAGGTCATAAGTAAGAGTTTTCTAACAAAAGCATTTAACTGACCTTTCTAGAAGCGAAAGAGGTACGCAGAAATGAAAACTTTCCCTATTCTAATTTAGCAGCATCTCAGCTCAGGAACATGATCATACCAAGAACTCCTTCCTAATACAATGTGGGATTATACAAAGCATATTTTCAGACTCTTTGCCAGTGTCTTTTGGGCATTGCAAAGCATCTCCATGTCTCTCAAGCCAAGGTGTAAGATCTGTATGTTGAGCAACTAAAAAGAAAACCTTGGTGTTGGGGCTTTTTGAGTGTAGGGTTTGTTTGGTGGTTTTTTAACAAATTCTCTTCTAAAATTGAAATGACATTTTAGGTCTGGAGTTTTTGCACCGTAATCAAACTCAGCCAAAATCTAGGAAAAATCAGTTTCTACTGTCTGTCAGAAATCAGCTAAGGCAGCACCAATCCCTGCATGTGATACAGGCCCTTCTCAACTCGTAGAATCATTAAGATTGGAAAAGACCACCAAGATCATCTAGTCCAACTCGCATCCTACCACCTCTATTACTTACTAAATATCTCATCCAACCTTTCCTTAAACACCCTGAGGGACAGTGACTTCACCACCTCCCTGGGCAACATGAAGAAGGCACTGAGAATCTCCACCTTTTCCTTACCCTCAGTAGTCACATTGCCCACCAGATCCAATAAAAGAGGGAGATTCTCCTTGGCCTTTCTCTTACTGTTAATATCTCTTTTACTACAGTTGCCAGGTTGAGCTCATGTTGGGAGTGAGCCTTTCTGATTAGAATAGGAATTGCATCAGAATAGGCTGCTCAGGGAGGAGTCACCATCCCTGGAGGCATTTAAAAGGTGCGCACATGAAGTGCTTAAGGACCTGATCTGGAGGTGGACTAGGCAGGGTTAGGCTGTGGTTGGACTTGATGATCTTAAGAGTCTCTTCCAACCCAGGCGATTCTATGATTGTTCCCCTGCACGTGCTCACAGCTTCCTTGTACTCTCCCCGAGTTGCCTTCGTCCGCTGGACCTACACTCACTTTTGCTCCTGGAGAGGCAGAGAAAGTTCTCTGTTCAGCCACGCCAGTCTTCTTCCCCACCAGTGTGACTTACAGCACACAGGGACAGACGGCTCCTATGCCTTTAAACTTCCCTCCTGAGAAGCGTCCAACCTTCCTGGACCTCTTTGCCCTTCAGGACTGCCTCCCAAGGGACCCTCCCTACCACTATCCTGAATAGTTTCAAGCATGCCCCCTGGAAGTCCAAGAGAGCAGTTTTACTGACACCCCCCCCCCCATCCTGACTTCACCAAGAATGGAGAACTCTACCAGTATTTTGTGCTCACTCTGCCCAAGACAGCTCCTGATCAGCACATCTCCCACCAGTCTTTGTCTGTATGTGAACTGAAGGGCCAGTGGGGCACCCACCCTGACAGGCTTCCTAAATATAGCAATGCATTTTGAGAGGAATGGGGTTTTTGGCCCATCCAGATTTATTACTGACCCCCATATAATCAGGCCTGGGGAAGGCAGCAGAGACATGTCAGTATGCAGTAACAGGAGAGCAGATGTCTGTGAGAACACGAGCTTGCAAGAAAATCCATGAGATAAGAAACTGCAAGAATGTTAACAACTGCCTTAAAAAGGAATGGTGTGACTGTGTAGCCCCAACCAATTATTAGCAATAGTGAGACACATGTAAGGAGGGTGAATGGAGCATCTAACCAACAGCAATGTAATGTAACTCGTGTACTGATAGACAAACCTATGTAAGCTCTGTGTGTGTTTCAATAAACGAGCTCAGCGCTTGACCACATTGATCCGAGTTGAGTCCACAAAACTTCAGCTCCAGCACCTAACCAGCTGTGTCTGGAAGTTACCTATCTGTCACATGTCCCAGGAACCTCCTAGACTGCTTCCTCTGGCCTGTATTCTATTTCCAGGAAATGTCCCCATGAGAAAAAGTGCTGGTGAGACTCTACTCACACCATGAAGACTGCTGTCCCAAGAAAGGCACAGGATGGGGCTGCTGTCAAGGTGTAGACATGGCTGTATGGCCTCAAAGACAAAAGCAAGTAATGCCTAATGCCAGATTTCTGGGGTTGCTAGTTTCCGGGGACCTGCTCTTCTCTAAATGGGAGTTGCAGGGACTTCAGGTGAGGGAAGGCAAGAGCGCCAAGGGACACACAGAGACATCTTCTAAAAACATGAAATAAATCCCTCAGTACTCTGTCTCCTCCCAAACACACAGATCAGGCTGTATCTGAGCACTGCTGAGTTTCCTCTGGCTCCCACAAACTTCACCCTCTGTCCTGAATTCAGAAACACGGCACTTAGGAAAGCTTAGGAGGACATGCAGGAATGTCAGGTTTCAGCTAGCTGTATATGGCCTAAAATAAAAAGTCATCTTACCAAAACCAGCATGACCTTTGCAACCTCCTGTGGTGGTTTGACCCTGACTGGAGGGCAGGTGTCCACCCAAGTGGCTCTGTCACTCCCCTTTTCAGTTGGACAGGGGAGAAAATATGTATCGAGAGGCTGCAGAGTTGAGAGAAGCACAGTGACAGCTCAGGCAGCAATCAGCATCACAAGCAAAACAGGTTTTTTTTAATTCCATGTTGAGTCTGAGTAATTTATTACACTGCACTGTGCACACAGTGAAACCAGAGTGGGAGAACGAGAGGTAAAACCAGATCTTAAAACACTAGGCGGGGGGAGGGCGGCATTCCACCCCCCAGCGTGGGGTCCCAGCCATGGAAGAGTCCTCCACAAACATCTTCAAAATAAATCCTTTTCCACAGGGCTTCAGCTCTTCACCAACTGCCCCAGCGTGGGTAACCTATATGGGGTGCAGTCATAGAATCACAGAATGTCTCCCAGGTCCCGGCTGCTCCAGCCTGGTCCATCACAGAGTCACAACCCGCCCCCACTAGCAAACCTGCTCTGGGGTGGAATTCTCTCTCTCTCTCTCTCTCTCTCTTTCCACATGCTGCAGGTTCTGTCACGAGCTTGCTCCAGCATGGATCACAGCGTCTTCCATTCCCCCAGGGCTCAGTCCTGGGTCCAGTTTTGTTCAACATCTTTATCAATGACCTCGATGAAGGGATTGAATGCTCCCTCAGTGCCTTTGCAGATGACACTAAACTAGGAGGAAGTGTTGATCTGCCTGAGGGTAGGGAGGCTCTTCAGAGGGATCTGAACAGACTGGACCAATGGGCTGAGACCAACGGGATGAAGTTTAGCATGGCCAAGTGTAGAGTGCTGCACATGGGACATAACAACCCCATGCAACACTACAGGTTTGGGGGAGGTTGGCTGGAGAGCTGTCAGGCAAAGAAGGACCCGGGGGTGTTGGTTGACTGCAGGTTGAATATGAGCCAGCAGTGTGCCCGGGCGGCCAGGAAGGCCAATGGCATTGTGGCTTGTATCAAAAATAAGTGTGTCCAGTAGGTCTAGGGAGGTGATTGTGCCCCTGTACTCGGCATTGGTGAGGCCACACCTCGAGTACTGTGTGCAGTTCTGAGCTCCTCCCCATAAGAAGGACATTGAGGTCCTTGAGCAAGTGCAAGGGTAACTATTTTCGTCTTGTCAATATAAACACTTTTCACATCTTAACTATTAATCTGAGCATGGAGGGCTGCTTGGAGCGTTAAAATCTCTCCATGTGACTAGTTTTAAAGAATGTAAAAGCTGAAAAAGCACTAGAGGTGAGATCCAAGGGCCCCAAGGAATGCTAATCAGAACTAGATTAGTGCCTGTGTACATTTCTGACGTATTTTGTTCGAAGTGTTTGGGAGAAAATGCATCTGAGAACTGAAACTGCACAGCACTGAAACGGTGAAGGAAAGGGTTTCAAACCAGGCTACATGACCTTAGTCCCCTAGTGTCAGGTTTCTGAGCGTGGCTACTATTGTGTCTCTGCTTCAAGATCCACTTCGGAGGAGTCCACTACACGTTTCAAAAATCAATTCAGTCCCCAAAAGCCACTGTCCAGTTCTGAGATTCCTGACCACGCAGCCCAGTGTTTGCGACCCGTAGCCTTGCAGCACAGAGTGGTTTTGTCAAGCACACCACAAAATGACATGACTCATTCTCTCAGCCAGTCTCACACCAACCTAATCATAGAAGGATAGCTTTAGGTAAGTATCCTCAAATTACTCCCTAGTTGATATTCTGCACAGACCCATCTGTCAATGTAAAATTTCCTGGGTTTAGGTGACACCAATCCCCGTTCCTATGGTCTTCATTTTTTTCTCATCTTCAGGAATTCGTGGCTTGGGCTGGATTTTTAAAATAAACAGAACTAAAGTATTATACACAGTTTCCATTAAATGTGTGTTGTCAGAAGATATGAGATGCAAAATAAATGCATCAAACAGAAATGAGTCATTCACTAAGATCCAGATGAGGGGACAACCCACTGAAAAACAACAAGTTGTGCAGGTGGCCACAAATAAAGAAAAATGAGTCTCTGAATGACTGAAATTAGCATGATTTTTTCAGATAAGTTATTCAAACACTGTAAATCTGTCACATGTCGCATTTTGAAGTGTTCTGTATCAATGGAGTTTTGTACAGGGCCCAAAACCCAAGGTTTCTACAGAAGCGATTTCTTTTCATGTTTTGCGTTCTGCTAAGGAGTTCCTTTCTGAAGAATAAGGGCCATGAGCGGAGATCCACTTTAGTAATATTTACACAGGAGATGATGAAACATCTTCCTCTGTGGCTGCTTATGTACTACTGTTTGGTACTTGTGACAGCCCTTGCTAGCAATGGGGCTGCCATGGTGCCAGATGCTAACACAAAAAATACTCTGGGGCATGAGATCATAGAATCAAAGAATGGTTTGGGCTCAAAGGTACCTTAAAGATCATCAAATTCCAGCCCAATGCCATGGGCAAGGACACCTCTCACTAGACCAGGCTGCACAAGGCCACATCCAGCCTGGCCTTTAACACCTCCAGGGAAAGGGCAGCCTCCACTTTCCCAGGGCAACCTGTTCCAGTGCCTCACCACTCTCATAGTGAAGAATTTCTTCCCAGTATCCAATATAAATCTACCCCTTTCCAATTTAAAACCATTCCCCCTCATCCTATTGCTACATGCCCTTCTAAAAAGTCCCTCCCCAGCTTTCTTGTGGGCCCCTTCAGGTACTGGAAGGCTGCTATAAGATCTCCCCTGAGCCTTCTCTTCTCCAGGCTGACCAAGACCAACTCTCAGCCTGTCTTCCTAGGAGAGGTGCTCCAGCCCTATAATCATCTTTGTGGCCTCCTCTGGACCTGTTCCAACAGTTCCATGTTCTTCTTATGTTGGGAACTCCAGAACTGGACACAGTACTCCCAAGTGGGGCCTCACAAAAGCAGAGTAGAGGGGCAGAATCACCTCCCTCAGCCTGCTGGCCACTCTCCTTTTGATGCAGCCCAGGATACAATTGACCTTCTGGGCTGCAAGTACACATTGTCGGCTCATGTCAAGCTTCTCATCCACCATCACCCCGAAGTCCTTCTCTGCAGGGCCGCTCTCTATCACATCATCTCCCAGCCTGTATTGATGACAAGGATTGCCCCAACCCAGGTGAAGGGCCGTGCACTTGGATACCGAGGTTCAAGCCTTTGGTCCAGCTCGGGGAGAGCAGGGACTCTGCCATTGCTGCTGCCTAGCTTAGCAGAGGAAAGGTCTGTGGGGAATCTCTTTGTTCCTACTTTTGATAGGAAAAGAAAGAAAAAGGTTTCCTTTGTCATGGTGGAAAGGTGAGAAAAATAAATCCTGAAATTTTGTATGAGACACAGAAACAGTCCTGTGCTATAGGAGTCAGCATCTGTCTGAAGAAACTCAAAAGACCCAAAGAAGTAATTCCTGATGGGCTTTAGCTCAAAACTTAATTCTTTTTCACTATTTGAACAATAAGATCTGCTGTGTAATGGTGGAGCGTGGCAGCAATGTTGGGACCTTGCTTGCTGCTAAGGGGATTTACAGGGGCAGCGATACCCCAAGATTAATAAGATGTTCCATTTTCAGGACAGGATTATTTTGCTATTCAGCAAACTTTTCTTTATTCAAATGTGTGAAACCATTAATATATTAGGAAAGGTGCCTTTTCACTGAAATTTGGACTCCTAAAGAGAGTCCTGAGCAAATTTAGTAACTAAACTAAACCTCAGGATAAAATACTCTGTGAATTTTGATAGCCTTATTACTTTGTTTGCTAGGAACATAAATTAAGCAATTGCTGCTTCAAGTGTAGGACAAATATTTCTTTATAACATTAGACATAAAGAATTGTGTCAGAAAATATATATTAAAAAAATAACAATATTCTGTTGTCTGCTACCATTGGGTACATGGAAAGTAGGTAGTTTGCTCTCAAGAGGGTTACTCTTAATTTCCACAAACACAGCCCAGTGGACTTCAGCTAATGGATTCTCTTTTTTCATACAGATCTCTCTCTACATTCATTCTTTCTGAATATGGAAGTGGAGAATTAAGGACAGCTCTGTCCCCCTAGGGGGAACCAGAACTTACTGATTAATTGCTGGAGGAGTTTAAACAGAGCTCCCTTCAAAAGCTGGCGTAGATTTTGGCCAGTCAGTGACGCACACTATCTGGTATGCAGCCTGTAATTGCATATTCCTTATTGCTGGAGGGTCCAGTTTATTAATTTAATAGTGATTTACCAATCTGTTGATGCAACCCTTTCCTGATGGTTGTAGAGTATCATGATTGTTTTGCAGTGAATAAGTAGTCTTACTAATTCTAAAACTGGAGTCAACGTACCACCCGATGAGTCTACAAGCAGCAATCTGCAAGTTGGGCCACATTGTACCAATTTGCCTTCCTTCCCCTGCCTAATCAGGCTCTGCTTCTTCTCATGTGTCTCTTCTCTTTGCTTTTTTCTCCTTGTGAAATGATTTTACTCAGCTGACCCTCTTTCCACATAGTTATTTCCAGATTATAGCAAATTGCTGTCTCTCTGGTAGGGATATAATTTCCTTCTTCCCGTGGAGAACTTCTACCAGGTACCCAATCTCAGTGTAGCTGTAATTAGGCTTTTGCTGAGCTCCTGCCTTAGCACAGCCCTTGCTGTTACACAGCCTGCTGCCAAAATGTCTCTCTGTAGCTGCCTCTCGGATAGGTCACCCGAGCGCTTGTTTCTTAAACATTTCTAGTCTGTGGTTTAAGATTTTTGACTGTCTGTATGAAAGTTCAGCGAACAGGATTTTGTTCACAGGGGCAGGAAAGGGGACTGAGTTAAAACGTCTCTTTGCTTCCCATTTTACAGCAAAGAAAGATCTTCATTCCCTGCATGAAACTTCACAGGCAACTGCAAGTACCTGAGCACAGTTTATGGTGTCTGGCACCAGAGTCTTAAACACTGGCTCACGCTTCTGAGATTCGAGTTCAGTTCCTCTCCCCGCAAAGTACCAAGGGCCAAATCCCCCACAGGGTATTGACATCCAGTGTAAAGCCCAGGACGGGTCAATTCTGCTTAGATTAACTGCTCAGATTATTGCCTCCATTAGCAGTATGATGTAAAGTGAAGGCTAAACTCTCCCTCCACCACCACCCCCTCCCCCCTCCCCCCTGCTGTTGTGTGATCCCTTCCTTTGCTTCAAATCTTCTTTCACCAGTGGAAACCCCTGCATAGGAATATGGAGGATAAAGTCTCCCATATCCTTAGGGATATGGTTTAGCATAGGACGGGAACGGTTGGACTTGATGATCTTAAAGGTCTTTTCCAACCTTGTGATTCTGTGGTTCTGTGATTTCTTCTCTTCCACCTGTCCCTGAGTTTCCCAGTCTGGTCAGGGTTGAACAACTCCATGATTACCTCCAGCCAAATGTTGCTCCTCAGATGAGTTGTTCTCCTGTTCCTTTCCCTCCAGGCCCATTACACACGCCCACAGCACGCCTAATGCATGCCCCTTGGGTTAGATACTTCAAAAGAAAAGGCGGGGGGGTTGTTCAGAAGGCAGCACCTCAGAAGGAGGGGATTATGCCTGTTCGTTCATGTCACTGTTCAAGGGTGACAGCATTTCCCCAAGAGGTGTGAAAACTGGGCTTGATTCCCTTCTCCACCTGTGAAAACTTGAACCCACATGTTCCAGCTCTCAGAATGAAAAATGCACTGTCAGCATAGGCTGGTGTTTTGGGCTTGCATGGCAAAGTTTTGGTAGCAGGGTGGGCTGCAGGGGTGGCTTCTGTGAGAAGCTTCTAGAAGTTTCCCCTAGGTCCAACAAAGCCAGTGCCAGCCAGCTCCAAGACAGACCCACCGCTGGCCAAGCCCAAGCCAATGAGTAACAGTGGTAGCACCTTGTGAATAACATATTTAAGAAAAAAAAAAAAACCCACCAAGCAGCATATTTGCAGCCAGAGAGAGGTGAGAATATGTGAGAAACCCTGCAGACACCAAAGTCAGTGAAGAAGGAGGTGGATGAGGCTCTCCAGGTGCCAGAGCAGGGATTCCCCTGCAGCCTGTGGAGAAGACCATGTTGAGGCAGGCTATCCCCCTGCAGCCCATGGAGGATGATGGGGAGCAGAGATTATACATGCAGCCCATGGAATACCCCCAGCCCAAACAGGTGGGGACACCTGAAGGAGGCTCTGACCCCATGGGACGCCTGTGCCATAGCAGGGTCCTGGCAGGTCCTGCAGACTGTGGAAGGAGATGCCCACACTGCAGCAGGTTTGCTGGCAGGACTTGTGATCCTGTGGGGGACCCATGCTGGAGCAGTCTGCTCCTGAAAGTCTGCACCCCATGGAAGAGACCTACGCTGGGGAAGTTCATGAAGAACTTCAGTCCCTGGGAAGAACTCATGTTGGAGAAGTTGGTGGGGGACTGTCTCCCATGAGAGGGACCCCATGCTGGAGCAGGGGAAGAGTGGGAGGAGTACTGAGGAGAAAGGAATGGCAGAGACAACCTGATGATCTGACTGCAACCCTCATTTTCTGTCCTCTTGTGCAGCTGTGGGGGGAGGAGGGAGACAATTTGGGAATAAAGTTGGGCCCAAGAAGAAGGGAGGAGTTGGGGAAGGTGTTTTTAAGATTTGGGATTATTTCTCATTATCCTACTCTGTTTTGCTTGGTAATAAATTACACGAAAAATATCTGGCAACTGCCTCAAGATGGAGATGCTTTCCAAATGCTGCTGCAGGCTTCAGCATAACCAGCAAAAATAACAACAAACAATCCTCTTCTGGAAATGCCTTGGATTGCAGTAAGGAAGGATTCATAAATATCTTACAGCTTTGTGATCAATCCTCACAAATAAGTCTGTACTCATTTATAGTTCTCTATACGTGTTTGCTGCATATGCAGTGTGAAGAACTCTTGGGAGTGGTAACCAAGAAGAGACTGAAGAAATTGTGGCAACTAATCCTTACTGCTTCACTAGCCACAGATGAGAAATTACCTGAAATCCACCTGGATGTAAACCATCATTGCTCAGCAAGTCAAAGAAAGGTATCATCAACAGTCCAGGTGGGAAGAGATTCAGCCTGTCAAATACAGATTGATCTCTGACTGCAGACTGTGACGTGGGCATGGACAGACTGCGGTACAAGATGGACCACTGACCAACAGGGTTCTTTTGATCATCCTTGCAGAGGGTGAACAAGCACTGGAACAGGCTCCCCAGGGAAGTGGTCACAGCACCGAGCTTGGCTGAGTGCAAGAAGTGTCTGGACGATGCGCTCAGTCACATGCTCTGACTTGGCTGGCCCTGTGTGGAGCCAGGAGTTGGAGCTGATGATCCTTATGGGCCCCTTCCAACTCAGGATATTCTGGGATTCTATAATTCTAACCTTCCCTGAGCATCTTTTTTCCCTCAAACGGTCAGTCGCGGCTTTTCATGGCTGACTGCTCTTCATGTTATTTCAAGTAGAAAAGTCAAAGAGCTTCAACACATCTATTGTGAACTTCACCTCTGTCAGATCTGATTTCCAGGAGACTCAGGTGAGAAGTCATGCCAGAATCATTCCAATACTGTCTCTCTTCATCATAACAGAAAAAGACTAGTCTTACCAAATTATCCCTCACAGCTCTCCAGGAACTGAGTGCATTATAGAGGCATTTAGAGAAGGCCAGTGATCCGGACAAGGCATCACTAGCTTATCACAATACCCCATCTGCAACTGCTTTCAGCCCAAGTCATGAAGAAGTGCCTCTGCACCACAGGTCCAGTGGTAAGCCTATTACAGTTTAAATGTCCCTGGCAGCCCCAGGAAGGACAAACAACTCTTGGAACAACAAAGCAGGAGTTACAACAGACGTTAACACAGCATGAGGTCTTTGTGGTCTCTGGTTTAGAGTAATTAGTCCAGATAGTCAGTAGGTGCATTGAACAGAGGGACAGTTTGTCACATGGACAGCACTGTAGACACCACATGCTTCTATGTCCTTCACCGCAAGTAGCTGAGAGAGCAATATGAACTCAAAGAAGATGCCAGCTGTGCTCCTGCATCCGTGCCCTGTTTGTCATCCCAGCTTGCCATTCCTGTTGTACTTCTGGCTCATAATTCTGGTTTGTGCTTCTCCTGCTGAAAGCTGAATCAAGAATGAGGGAAAAATCCTCAGAGGCTTCTTCTTCAAAGTCACATTTAATTCCTTTCACTGGAAGTCGATGAGCTCACTGTTTCCATACCTCCTCCAGACCTTTCACAGGCAGTACTGGTTTGCTGGAGGAACCGAATAAACAGAGATTGCAGAGAGCAGGAGCTGTAGCTAGGTTTCACTTAAGCAATAAAAAAGCAATACTGCAATCCTTAATTGTAGTTTGAGGCAATTATGTGGTTAGATAATCTGGTAGAACCTTTTATATTCCAAGGAAAGCTACATTTGTCAAGGAAGGAACAACCAGTTTATCTCACAACAGACCCAGTACCAGCTCCTGAAAACAGCAAGCAGTTCTCAATTCTAGGGAGTACATTTAGAGTCAGCCACCCACTCCCCTCATCGTGCCCCTGAGTAAAGGCCTGTGGGGTCATTTATACAGGGCAGCCCTCAGAGGACATGGAGCTGGCATCACCTGTGTGGTAGCATCTATCCTCCTTCATCACCTCATCCCACTACTTCAACCATGCCAGATCAATCTCAGCCATTGCAATGTTGGCAATTCTGTTCTGCCAGTCTCTGTAGGTACAGAACTCTTGCTCAAACCCTCTTTTGCTTGGCTTCTTCAGCTCCTAATCTCCCAGGTCATACATGTACCATCTGCGCAGCAAGGTGTCTTCTTTCTCCACATTGGTAGCATACTCCCTATCTCAGATCCATGATCTTTCATCAACAGCAACTTGGCTGTGAGGGGGAATGGGAGGGGACAGATTTTCCCCTAGGATGCCCAGAGCAGCTATGACTAGCCAGAGCAGTATTAGGCTCCGTTAAGATCACACACGAACGCGTGGTAACTGTAGCAACAGCTTGTGTTCTCAAAGGTTGTTTTTCCCCAAAAGAGGATTGAATTTGCACCTTACTTTTTGATAAGCATGATGCTTTCCTCAAAGCAGCAGGTGCCTAGACCCATTTCGTCATGTTCCAGTAATTTTCCTCTAGTGATTGCACTTAGTAATGTTTAACTCCTGCAAAGTTAACAAGACCCATGCCCATTTTCCAGTGGTTACAGACTGGTATCAATTAAGAATATTGAAGTGCAGTTTCTTTGGGTTTCTTTGTACCCCCAAATTTGCAAGTAAAGCATTTCCTTTATGACTATTTGGGAAAAATAATAAATTCAAGCTGTTTATTTCCAAAAGCTCTTGCAGATGACGACTCATCTATACAGTAGAATAAAAAGACCTGAGCGGACCAGATGGAGCAGATCTGATAGATGTCCAAGATCAACCTTCACATCTGAAAACCAGTTAGCTCAAACCAGACAACAGTGAAGCTGAATGCTGGCCATAACCTTCACCAGGTAAGATCATGAGATTTAGCACAACCAGCTGTGGTGAGAGGTGGGCAGAGGATCCATATGGAAATACACACAGGATGGCCAGCATGGAAATTGCAGGTAGTAACTTTGGAGATGGGCACCCTGTGTGGTATAACCAAGGGGTATAACCAAGAGCAGCTGCCAGTCAAGCAGGAGAGCTCTCCTAGGGGATGTGTTCTGCTAGAAAGAGAAAAGAAAATCATCCCGTAGTGATGAGCAGGTAGCAGGAGGGTGCTGAGGGGTTCCTGTGGCCAGCTGAGGCAGGGTAAATGCTTTTTGGGCTGAATAAGTGAAGCTGTGCTGGTGGTCATGTGCCATGGCCCCTCTGCACAGCCTGTGCTCTCGGTGGAGCGTGGAAAGCAAAGGAATATTGAGATCACATTGAAGTTTCTTCTGTGCCTCTGTAATCAGAGGAGGATCAAATTCTTCCTTGGTCAGACTCCATGGGATGGAAAGTGTTGGTGCAGATGCTGCCAGTGCGGGGTGACTACCCTGCCCCAGCCCTCATAGAACCCTGGCAAAAGGAGGAAAAAAATGATCACTCATTTAACCTGAAATCAGAATGTCAAGAACAAGAACTGATCTCGATGCCAAGGGTTATAAAGGACAGAAAGGAACTAATAGTCTGCGCACCAATGCTAAGATGCTGGGTAACCAGCAAGAGGAATTAAGTTGTTCCCTTAGGATATAAAATCTGCCAACTTGGTGTTTCTCAAACCTGTGGGATGATTCAGACCATCAGACTATTAAAACCACAGCTCACAGCCTGATGAAGAAATACAGAGAGGGCAAAAAGGAAAAGGGAGTAGGTCTTTGTGTCAAACGTCATCATTTTTCCCTGAGTCACTAACAGCTTGAAAATAAATTGCCATGGTTACATGTGGATCGGTGCTCTGCAAAGGCAGAAAGGGCCTCACAAGCTGGTATTTGCCACAGACCGTCACACCACTTCGGTGCACGCAACCGCCGGCACGTTAACAGCTGTCGGTGACACGCAGGGAGAACAGACAGCCTTCCTGTGAGGGATTTCAGCACACATGATTTAAACACTCCTAAGGCAAAACTGAAATACCCTTGAAGCTCTTTGGAACTCTGAATGATGATTTGGTAACTAGCAGAATACTGCACCCCCATACCAGGGGCTTCTAGGCTTGCAGAAACCTCATCTCGCAAAGGAGAGGGGGAAGGACGGTGCAACCAAAAAGCAAGAGTTGTTTAGGTTACACTGAGTGTTTTGGCCATAAATAGCCTGTTTGCTATGGAGCAGGACCTCAGCCAGCACTGCAGGCTCTGGTCATTGCCCCAGAACCAACTCCATCCGTGTTTGTGGGGGGTTCCAGTGCTGGAAGGGTTTAAACCAGCATTGGGCCTTTTTCTGAAAAACATGTTGTTTCAGTCTGAGCTACTGGGCTTGAAGCAGCCATTAATTCCTGAAATCTCATCCCCTGTGTAATGCAGCAGATCAGCCTAGGAGATCAATGTGTTTTTTTCTTAATATCTTAGCCTTAATAACTCTTAATAACTATGAACATTTGTGTAGGCTAGTGTTATAATTTACTGGCGATGCCATATGCCCAAGCACTTGGTATTCTCAGTGTAAACACTGTAAGATAAACTTCAGAAATTAATGAATCACAATGTTTGAGTTTCTTTACACACTTTTGCCTTCAGTAGGAGACACTTGGGTTACATTTTGCTGTGTATGCTGTATGTTACTTGGAGATTCGTAGTTTTTTCTAAAATCCAGATGATGTGGAATATCATGGCAAATATAATGAGAATTGTTTTCGTGTAAGACTGAAGAAGGTAATTAGCACCCAGAAAGTCAATACTCTATTGACAAGTAACCCCCAGGGATCAGGAGCTGGCCTGTTTACAAAAACAAAGGAGGAGCTGGCACGTTATCAAGCCACTCTGGAACCTCCACTCGTCCCTCACGTGCTTTTGATTGTCGTATTTCACCAACTTTATTTTTTTATTCCTGGTCAAGACAGAATGTCAGGTCCCCAGAGCTGTAGCCAAATATTTAGAAACTATGCACCCTGTTATCATAGTGGAATAATAAGATGTTATTATTAAAAATAATTATGGTTATTAAAATAATAACATCCATTGCACTAAAATAAGACATTGGAAATTACATCTTTATTTTTCCCTAAAAAAAAAGGAAATTATAGCTTGATGTTTTCGATTCAGCATTGTGATAATTAACTAGTTATTGTCCTGGTTTGCTGTGACTCCTAGATTTTATAGACTATCACCAAATCAACAGCATGTGAGCTTTACTGTTACAGATGTATATCAAAAGGAATTCAAAAGGTTAATAGAGTTGTCAGGTTTATTCTGCTGGTAAAACAGGTTCCTGTGTCTATCAGTCCACCTGGTCAAAACCACAACCGTTCTTTTATTTGGCTGTAATTTTCAAAACATTCCTTGATAAGATACTATTACACTAGTCACTTCATCCCTCAGTCTATTTGCCATGAGAAATACTGCCTTGAGTCTCATAAAAATACCATACCCTTTATTTCTCATCAACTGAACCTCCAGAGGTATTTCTGTTTTAATCCAGTCAGAGGAAAAACCCAAAGATTTCTGTAAAACACCCAGGTTGAGCCAGTTTGAAATAACCAGGAGCACATTGATGACAGTATAAAGAAAACGAGCTTTAAGCTAGCACTGAAGTGCATTCAGACTCAATTCTTGCTCAGCAGGGTCTCCTAAATGACATTTGTGGGTGGAAAAGTCAAGTCACCCTGAAGTGGAAGAAAAAGGATTATGTCCTTTCTGTTAGAAACACCGTTCAGAAGCTTTTGTTGTGTCTCAGTGACAGTATAGGTAACAATGCACTGATTTTATTTCATTTTACTTTTTAACCTTGTTTTCTAACCGGTCACTACAGGTCTCTGCTGCTTGCAGCTCCTGTTCTCAATCAGCTAATGAGCCTGGTCCTACCTGTGTGCACCGAAGCCGCTGCCTTAGTGTGCAAATTAAACGTTTTTCTTTCCAACAGCAGAATTCACCCTTTTCCCCCATGAAAGGTTTGTTATTTCAGTAGCAGGGATGAAAAGCAAGCCCTCCTGTGGGTGGATGTAGTGGATGATGGCAGGCTGTGCATAGGCAGCTGGAGGAAGGGGATGCTTCCCTCAGCATCTCTGGCCTGGCAGCAGTGCTTACATCGCTCCTGGCCGCTGAGGAGCCGCTGCAGTACCTCACTGTTCGTCTCTAGAGAGAAGGGCTGGCTGGACCTCAACAGTGAGACAGTTTATCATTACTGTTTGTCAGCTGTATGGAGCTTTTTTTTTTTTTTAATAGTGTATTTACCCGATTTAAACAAACAAACAAAAAAAGAATTCAGCCGATTTCATCGTCTCAGCAACGTTTCCCATGTTACATATTCCTTAGAGATTAATGCCCTAAGCCCACTGCAAAACTATGACAGGGTGTATGTAACCTAACAGCCTTGGGCATACCAAATATGGAGCACAGTGCTCTTAGATAATCCTGTTCCCTCCCTCACAGTTTAGTGCTTGAGGATCCAAACCTGTTCCCACTCAAGCAGGTTTTTTGGCAGAAGTTTAAGCCTTTTGCTGTGGAGGCATTCTCGTTTCACAAGCACAGGGTTAAATTAAACACAAGGAAGAGTCCTTGGTAGCTGTTTGCCAAGGAGAGGAAAGCTGCAATGGTGGAGAGAGCCTCAGCTCAGAAACTGGGAGACCTGGGAGCGGTGTGTGGTTCTGCCACAGGCTTTCCACAACTCAGACTCATCCAGTATGGTTACAGTGCTCATCCGAGCCAGGGCTGCTTTGCTGTAGCTGTTCAGCTTTGCCAGTGCTCTCGCTCTCTCAGCTTCTATTTTCAAGACAGCTAAATTTTCATTCACGCTGTAGACGTTGTTTCACAGCACAACTTTCCACATGGCAGGTGGTTTTCTAGTTAGATGACATTTTGTTCTAGTGAGATGACATTTCGTTCCTAATTAACGTCTGCGGTTCTTTGCTCAGGGTAGGTGATCAAAACAAGCCCTGCCAAGAAGAAAGGAACAAAGCATCCGCAGCTTGAACACTGGGCCAGCTCTCTTAACTGTTTCAGATAATTAGTTCTGAAGACAACGTAAAATGTTTCCCTCTTCCTCCTCTTACTTCTTATTATGATTATGATTATATTGCCTTCTGCAAGATCGTGGACAAGGTGAGACTATTGGAGAGCAAGATGCTCTGGGTGATCTGAAAGGCCATGTCTCTTCCTAAATCAGTTTGTATTGTTGTATAATGAAAATGAATGCTGAGCTGCCTTGCATGATGAGAAAGTTTACAAGTCCATCCATGGAAAGAGGATCTTGGAAGAGGATCAGCTTTGCAAGTTCATGATCCCTTCTGAAGAATGGAAACCAGAAGACAGTAAGTGGTAGTAGATGTGATCTGAATCATCAGAGCTCTGGAAAACCACTGAAACAAGGTTGGGAGTCTGTATCATTTATGGGAAAGAAGAACTGATGGACTAGTCTGTTCAACAAATCCTGGCTTCCAACCCTGGCTTTTAGATGACCACTGCATGGTTAGGAGATGCTCCTACTCGGCACTTGATTCACACCCCCACAGCCCAGTGGAAGCTCCTCATCACGAGCAATATTTTAATTTACTTGCCAGGAGGTGACTTTCCAAAAAAGAAACTAGAAATGGCTGCGTGCAGGCACGAGACGTGTTATGGCATATTTGGAAACGGAAGTGCAGGTTAGCCAAAGCCATGCGTGGAGACAAGGCCACCATTCACATGTCAGCGTACAAGGCTGATACCGCCTGTCTCCGAGTTCTTCCTGAAGGGAAAGCCAACCACAGGCACAGAGCCAAGGCATCCTTCAGCAGTGTGAATGCAGCAGTGCAGGCCAATAAATCAACGGCCCCACACTCAGCTTTTCTTAAGTGTGGCAAAGACAGTACAGCCAGGCTGCCAGGCCCTTGGTCCAAGCAGAAAGCACACAGTGATGGCTTGGTCTCCTCCCAAGGCAAAAGCACTAACCTAAACTGGAGACATGACTTCTGTGCCTCTGAGTGCTGCTCCCAAATGGGGCACCGCGGAACTCGTCTCTCGTCACCAGGCCTCAGTGAGGACTGCCATGCAGAAGGAGCTTTGGACGTTCAGGAGGTGCCGTGGTAGGGGCTGTGTAAGTGCCACAGATATAAAGTACCTGCCTTGCTCCTTGTGTTCAGAGGTTTGTTGCTTACCCTGAACTGTCCCTCAAACGCGGAGTTTGCTTTTGTCACCTGGCTAGTGCCATCTTCTCTTGGTAAATAGAGCTGGCCATGGGCTCCCTGCCCTCCCACAGATTGCACAAAAGGCCACAGGTCTGATGAGCAAAGCCTGTGCCACTGTGCCCTGAGTCTTGTGGTTTGTAGCTAGACACTTAGAGGGCACTTTGGATACATCTGCATGGCCGTGTCAGCTCAGAGAACCATCTTGCAACCAGCCACAGCTGTTCAGTGCTTCATCCCTTGCTTCACATCCCTCTGTGCCCTAGTCTGGAGTGACCAAACTGCTGCAACCCTCCGTGCAACTCGGGTAGCCCAGCAGAAAGTGGCACCAGCCCATGGGTATGTTCAGCTCCCCTGGCAGGATGGATGCACCTGGTTCTGCAGGTTTGTACCCGCTGGGCCCAGCTTAGCCTCTGCCCACTGGACCAGCCAGACCAGTAAAGCAACACAGGGACATTGCCCTGCTCATCACTTGCACCAGCGAGGCAGGAAGGGTGGCTGCTGCAGTGATGTATGCAGCTTGCAGTGCAAGTAGCAGGAGAGCTCATTTGTCCCCAGAAAGTGGAGCATGCCACCTCCCCTCTCAGTGGAGGCCAGTCCTTTGTAATGCCCCGTAAGTGAAGAGGACAGGCTAGAGGTGTGGTGGGACAGATATGAGCCAGAAGGGGTCAGAAGAGGGATTGAACTGACTTTACAGACCTGGAGTGAACCCTTGGTGCCTTGGACTTACCACATACCAGAGTGTGAACAGCAGGTGTGGTCCCACAGAGGTGCAAATGCTCATCACACGGGAAGACACACAGTGGGGAGGGCAGCACAGGAGGAATGTGAAGCCTGCTCTTGGGACAGAGGAACTGCTCTTCATCTCCTCAAAGGGTTTTTTTTCTTTATTCCTCCCACTACAGGAAGTTATTAAAATATGAAAAGATGCTGGGATAAAGTACATACATCACTGTGTGCTCAGTAAAAAAAATCTACACTGCTATCCTAATGAACTGCTCGCCAAGGCACAGCAGTCTCTTCCTCTTACCTGGTACTGTGAGGAAAAATACCTTATTTGTCCTCATGGTATGAGTCATCTACAAAAAAGGAGCTTATTGCCCTGTTTGCCGCAATTAATGACACCCACATTAAATGAGACTTTTGCCCCCTCTGTGAGCTGCAGCTTAACTTGCAGAAGGATCCTTTTGAACACAGTAGCGCTACACTTATCGGCGGCTTGGCACAAAGCGTTTTCATCTTGCTTTGAAGCCGCTTAGGAGGGACTTGTAGCAGCAGAGAATAAAGTTACCTTTCTCCCCTACATGCTCCTTCATTACACGTTCCCCAAGGATCATGGTGAGGGAAGGAAAATAATAAAGATTTGTTTTGGAAAGTTTAGTTAACGCTCGTGCATGAAGATTTTCAGTGGGTTTATGCAAAAGCACTTTGGAAACTTTGCTGTGTTTCTGTACATAGACCCCAGAATGTCACCCACTCAGATACAGTCATAGTTGACTCTTTGAATTGTACTGCAAGACTTTATCCCTCCTCTACTTTGTCTTTTTATGATCAGACAGCTTTAAATAACCATTCATCTTGAGAAAATTACAGCGTACAGTGGACTCAGTATGACGTGCAGTAATCCTTAACAACTTTGTCATAGGACTGTGGGTAAAGCTGCCTATTTTTAATTATTTTTATACCTTGAGGAGTCCCTTCTTTAGAGCATATGTGTTCTTTTCTTCATTATAGTTAGTAACCATGCTGAATCATGTGTCTTGTTCCATTATATATTATGCAAAATAGATTTTTTTAAAATGTGACCTTACCTCCCATTTGATGCCTCATCTGCCTGGGTTCGTACTGCCTGAGCAGTACAACCATCTACTTATTCTTTGCTTTCCCTTCTGGCTTCCTCCTTTTGAGGACCAAAAAAATGTAAAAAAATTATAGGTTCTAGTGCTTTTAGCTTTTTCTTATTCCTTTCAGTCATAAAGGACTTCCAATTTCATCTTCCAAGCCACTTTCCATGGCACTGTAAAAGAGAAAACAGAGCAGTATCTTTACCTGGGCCTGCATGTCATGCCCACCTACCCCACCATCATGACCCCATCCTAACCCATGAGGCAGCTGCTCAGGCAAAACACAGCCTCCTGATGTCCCCAGCTGGAATCCAGCCGTTTGGCACCCAGTGCCAGTGCCAGGAGCGGTGGAAATCCCACTTGTGCCCTCTGCTCCTGAACACAGTGGTGCCAGGGGAAAGACAGGAAATGGATTTGAGCTGGCTCCTGCCTTCTCCTGCTGGTCACCCTGGGAGCTGCAGAGCTTTACCCCCACAGAGCAGTGACCAAGTGTGGTGCTGGTAAGCCAGGATCTTGTGTGGCACTTCCCATGTGGTCTCATCTCACTCACCAGGAATCCCTCTTGAAAAGCAAGAATTAAAAAGGCTCATTTCTTAGTCTGGTATGGAGAAGACACATTTTTGGCCCATGTTTAAGAGTTGTACTTTGAAAACCTTTGAACAATTCCAAAAAGCAACATGAAAATCATAGTGTTGTAGCAGAATACAACAACTGAGAAGGAGATGAAATCTCAGGTAAATGACCCAAAGCTAAAAGGAACAAGAGCCCTGAAACAGCAGAACCACCTCACATGGGCACTGAAACCCCCATGTTCCACTATGACAGATTTAGCTGGAGTGTTGTGGTTACCATTTAAACTCTAGTTTAATATCTTAGTGAACAAGCTACTGACAGAGTAGCTGAAGGAGGGAAATACATTTTTCCCAGCAAAGAGAATGCAGAATATCGACAGGAAGAGAACTGTTCCCACCAGAACATAATTTCCCTTTACCTTTGAGCTTGCTTTCTGTAAAAGGTGTTGGCTTCGTACTCCATTGACAGAGTCCACTGCAACAAACATCCACAGTTTGAGCTGTGCAGTACATGAACTTTGTAATGTTCATTTTCAGAATAATTATTCCACCATGGGTTAAAATTTCAGTTGCCATGCTAAAAAAAAAGAGAGGGAAAAAGCAGCTTAATGAGATTTCTGACAGTGTTTGCCCTTTTTTCCCAGTTCAAGGTAAGTTGTAGCCACTCTTTCAGAGTATTTCTGGGTTGACTCATCTCAAGTTAAGACACAAGCTGTTAAAAAGAAAAGTGACAGAGGGTATTTTCACCCTCTCTGGCTTTTTTTAAGAGCTGGCTGAAATTCTGTTTGCCTGAGGCAACAAGTTTTTTTGATGTGTGAGTAAGGTATTAGGGTTTTTTTCATCATAGTAAACCTAGGACAAGTAGGACTGTGTGCCTAGGCTTGTAAATTTTCATGACAGCTTTGCACACTAGAATGATTCATAGAATGAAATAATGCTGGAAGTTAATAAAAGAAGCGCAGCTTCTCACATCATCCAGATACCCACCAAGATACAGAACCCTACAGCTTCTTAAAGTCAGTAAACTGATGCCAGGTGATTTCATCAGCTTTGGAACATGCACGTAAAGACCAATTCCAATTTTTCTTCCACGTTGGTACCTGCTTTGTGTGGTGATTTATTCAGGGCGTTGTTCTAGCAGAAGGTAAGCCAAGTACTTAACACAAAAGACAGAGGAATCAGTCCAGCTTTTCATTAGCAAAGTAGTGAAAATCAGGGAAAAGAGACGATGTAGCTCTAAATACCAATCTGGACACAGTCCTGTCCTAGAAGAGGACTCGAGCAGACCTCAGATGCCTTTCCCCATAAGTGTGATACAAAGATCAACTAAACAGTTGGCCAGACACCTAATCTTGCTGCATGCACGCTTGTTTGCTCAACCTAACCACCCCTCCATTCCTGCATTTGGGCATGCAGAGGA
Organism: Gallinula chloropus; assembly: GCF_964237585.1. Taxonomy (NCBI): domain Eukaryota; kingdom Metazoa; phylum Chordata; class Aves; order Gruiformes; family Rallidae; genus Gallinula; species Gallinula chloropus. The sequence continues at coordinate 31,580,536 of NC_140085.1, read as the reverse complement.
CCACACTCATCAAAGCAGAAAAAATGGCTGTTCTGGACCTGTAATTAAACAGATCCAGAAAACTTAGCCAGGGAAATAAGAAAAGGAAACAAAAATGGTTAAAATTGATACCATGAGATCAAACTTAGGCACTGTGGGGATCAGTGTTGGATGTTGTCCTGGTTTCAGGAGGAACAGAGTGAAGTTTCTTCCCAGAAGCTGGTACAGTGCTGTGGTTTTGATTTAGGATGAGAATAATATTGATAACACACTGATATTTTAGCTGCTGCCAAGCAGTCATGGTCTTTTGAGCTTCTCATGCTGCCTTGCCAATGTGAAGCTTGGGGCTGCCCAAGAAGCTGGGTGGGAACGCAGCCAGGACAGCTGACCCAAACTGTCCAAATGGATATTCTATACTGTATGATGTCATGCTGCATATATAACTGGGGGACTTGGCTGGGAGGCATAGCAGCTCTGGAACTAGATGGGCATTGGTTCTGGGTAATGATCAATTGTGCTGGGCATTACTTGGTTTTTTTTTTTTAAATAATAATAATAATCAGCATCATCATCTTCCTTTTCTGTCATATTAAACCTTCTTTATCTCAACACACAAATTTTACCTTTTTCTTTTCATCCTACTGCAGGTGGCAGAGGGAGCATACAGCTGTGGGGTGGTTCTAACTGCCTGTCAGGTTAAACCACAACAGATGTCTGGCCCCCAAAACAATGTCCAGGACCCTGTGCTACAGCTTCATATTGAAAGTGCAGAGGTAGCCGGGCATCTCAGCTGGGCAGCCAAAAGCGTATGAATCAGCAGGAAGAGCTGAGCATGAACGTGCCTGTGAAAAGCTGTTCCTCTCAGCACCGAGATGCCACCTTGTAGGCAGGACCCAGCTGCTCCCAAGGGCAAGGTGCTGGCACTCAGCTGGGGACTTACAACTGCCCTCAGCGAGAGGGTGGCAGTGGATTCAGATCCCACTGCCATTTTCAGCTTTTAGAATAAGTAGTCACTAGATTACTGAAGGGAAAAACAGACTTTGAAGCTGGGAGCAGTATGCAGGTTTCTGTGGCTCCCACTGACTACCCTGAGCATCAGGATACAGAATTACACTCCTCATGGTCCCTCGCTCCTTCCCTGAACCAGCGAACATTTCATACTTTGCTGGACAGCCGTGCAACCCTGCCAGGAGGAAAACATCTTGCTCTTCCACCACCAAGTTAACCATGGCATCCCTTCTTCCTTCAGCCCAGTTTTAAAACAAATGTGTATGCCGTGGTTAGCCTTTGGGAAGAAGTGATGTAGGAAGAAGAGGGGATTTCACCTTGGATCCTGAACCAACTGATATTGGCACCAGAATTTTGGTGGTAGCAGCTCACCCATCCTCCATATTTCCTACTGGCTACTAGTATGGTGGCCTGATTACGTACTGGTTTTCTAGTACTCTGCCCTGATATAGTTCATTCTCCCCATGTACACAGCTTCATACCTGACTTTGTATAAACTTGGGAGACACCTGACACAAGACACGGGACTCTCTTTTGCTTGCCAAATACCTGAGGGCCACCGCATCATGTGACTCACCAGCACTGGAGTTCTCCGTTGAAGTCAGCCAAAGGAAGTAGCAGTTTCAATCCATCAAACAGAAAATTGGGCCTGGGAAGAAAAGGAAAAGTTTAACTGCATGGATAAAGGTCAATATGCTGTGGGGTGTTTTGGGAAGGTGCAGCTGCAGTTGCTTGTGTTCTTGAGGAGTCAGCAAAAGCTGCAGCCTGCAAAATGAACCTGATTTGACTTGTTCCCCATGACTCCCAGAATTGAGTCATACTGCTTGGTATGTCCAACTTTGGTACGGAATCTGTTCATTACATCACCTCCAGATCAACTATGCAAGTAAAATGGATCTGGCACATGTTTGTAACTTGCACTGACTGTCTTTGCCAACTTTTCCTAATTAGTCCAGATACTCTCCATGACCTATTTTCAGGAACTGAGCAGTTCAGTCAGGCCTGGCTGATAGGAGCCCACTCTTACACTTCCACAAAATAACAAAAAAAACCTCTTCTGCAACTTCAAGTTTCCCTTTAGCTGCTGCAAAAACGTTATAGGTACAAACCGGGTCACTTATTTTCATGGTTAAACTTCTCAAGTCCTTTAAGCCCCAAAAGTCCTTTAAGTCCTCAGCACTGAAGATGTTTTTAATCAGAGAATCTCTTCGCTACTTCATCCCCACATTATCCTGTATCTATGTAGAGCAGATACGACACCCCCCACCATAATTCCTCACCAGACTGCAGAGTAAGATTTGCTCATTTTCTTTCTCTTGTGGTCCTGCCTATTTGTTCTTCTGTGAACCTTACTATTCTATCTGAACAGCCATGCAGGTTAACAGGTGGAGCAGAGACTACTTCCCTGGACATCATTGCCTCAAGTCTAATGGGCAGGACACTTTCCTGGGGAGTACAAGATGCAGCTGTGAATCCCCTGGCTATGGCAGGTGTCCTTTCTAAGGGAGTACTCTAACCCATAGGCAGCAACACAGTGGAAAAGATGGGGCTGTGCCCCATTCTTTAAAAGAGTAACTGTAGGTATCAAGAGCTATCTATCTGCCCATAGGGCCAAGACACCCACTCCCACGAGGCAGAGCTGAGGATGGACTCCAGGCTTTCCCCCAAAGCCCATGTCTCCTGGCTGGCACAACGCAGCTCCCACGCAGCACACGGGATTTTCTGGGCAGTCACTCCTCCTTACACACCGTAAAGGGGAAGTGAGCAGCTAAGATTGCACTTGACATTGGGCACTGCAGTGCTTGATTTGTAGGGACCAAAATCTTGCACTGGGCCAATTTGATGTATCTAACCAACAACAGAATCACAGAATCGCAGAATTGTAGGGGTTGGAAGGGACCTTGAGAGATCATCGGGTCCAACCCCCCTGCCAAAGCAGCTCCCTAGGACATATCACTCAGATAGGTGTCCAGACGGGTCTTGAATATCTCCAGAGAAGGAGACTCCACCACCTCCCTGGGCAGCCTGTCCCAGGGCTCTGTCACCCTCACTGTGTAAAAGTTCTTCTGCACGTTGGTGCGGAACTTCCTGTGCTCCAACTTGCAGCCATTGCCCCTTGTCCTGTCCCCACAGACCACTGAAAAGGGGCTGGCCAATTCCCCCTGCATCCCATATTTAAGATATTTATAAACATTAATTAGGTCCCCCCTCAGTCTTCTCCAGGCTGAACAGTCCCAGCTCACTCAGCCTTTCCTCATAGGGCAGATGTTCCAGGCCCTTAATCATCTTCGTAGCCCTTCTCTGGACTCTCTCAAGGAGGTCCCCTCTGGAGTGTGCTGGTAGCCCTGTACCAATCCTCCACAGTTCTCTTTATGAAAAGAGATAGCAAGTCCTCCCAACCGAAGCAAAAAACTCACCAACAAAAAACAATCTTGTGCTACATGGTTCTGTCCTGCCCTGACCTGACTGCTCAGATGGGACGCAGCAGCTCAAAGTCAAAACAGTTAAACAGGACTTTCCTTTAGTGAACCCACGTTAACTGTGCCTGATGACTGTATTATTCTTTAAATGCTTCTCAACAGTACCCAGTATAATCTTCTCCATATTTTTTTTTCAGGTACTGAAGTTAAATTAACATGTTTGTAGTCCCCTGGGTCTTTGCTCATGCCCCTTTTGTAGACTGGAATAACATTGGCTGGCAGGGCCCTCCCCAGACTCCCAAGACCTTTGTCACATGATTGAGAGGGGTCTTGCCATAACATCCAGTAGCTCCTTCAATAGTCTGGAATGAATCCTATCTACCCCCAAGGACTTGTGAACATTCAGCTGATACAGCTGGTCCCTCACAATTTCAGTGTTCACAAGGGGAAAGACAATGTTCCTACACTCACAGTTTTCCGACTCAGGGGAGCAGTCAGCCCAAGTCTATGTCTATTATTAAAGACTGGGGCAAAAAAAGCATTGAATGGCTCCACTTTTATTCAGCCATTTAAGTCAGATGACCATCTACAACAAGTATCATTCCAATGTTTTCTTTACACCTCCTCTTACTACTAACATACTTTAAAAAGCCCTTCTTGTTATCTGAAACAACACCGGCCGGTTTCAATTCTAACTGAGCTTTGTCCTTTTTTGCCTTCCCCCTGCATATACAAAACATGGCTCTGTACTCTTCCTTTGAAGCCTGACCTTGCTTCTAGAGATCATGCAATTTCTTTTGACTCTTAAGCCTGCTCAGGGCAGCAGGATTGCCTGCTTCTGTGCTTCTGAGAGGCAGCTCTTAAAGACAGACCAGCACTCATGGGCTCCTAAGTTCTCAAATGCAGATTCTCAGGGTACTCTGTTAAATAACTCCCCGGATAGTGTAAAGTTTGTTCTTACAGAGTCACAGAATCATAGGGGTTGGAAGGGACCTCCAGAGATCATCGAGTCCAACCCCCCTGCCAAAGCAGGTTCCCTAGGACAGGTCACACAGGTAGGCATCCAAATGGGTCTCGAATATCTCCAGAGAAGGAGTCTCCACACCCCCCCTGGGCAGCCTGTCCCAGGGCTCTGCATATTGGCACAAAGCTTCCTGTGCTTCAACTTGAGGCCATTGCCCCTTGTCCTGTCCCCACAGACAACTGTGAAGAGGCTGGCCATTTCACTTTGTCTCCCACACTTTAGATATCAGGTCTTCTCTGAGTCTTCTCAAGGCTGAACAGCTGAACAGCCCCAGCTGAAGTCCAGGATAGCAACTCTGCTATTCTTTCATTATGCTGAAAACTCTAAACTTGACCATTTCATCATCACTGTGGCCAAGACAGCCACGTACCATCACATTCCCCCATGAGTCCTTCTCTATTCACAATTAGCAAGTCTAGGAGGGCATCCTTCCTACTTGGGTCACCGAGTACATGTGACAAGAAGTTATTTCCTACAAACTTCAAGAATTTCCAAGACCTTTCTATCACAGCAGTATGATGTTTGGGAAGTTAGAATCTCCCATAAGGTCAAGAGTTATCAATCCAGAAATTTCTCCTAATTGTCTATAGAATAACTCATCAGTGTTTACATCCTGGCTGGGTGATCAGTAGTAGACACTCACTACAACATCTCCTTTGTTTTTCATCCCCCTAATCCTCACTCAGAGGCTTTCAACCACAGCCTCACTAACAGTAAGGATTGTACAGTCAAAATTCTCCCTTACATATAATCTTGACAGCTCCACCTCACGTGCCTCCTGAACAGCCAGTAGCCCTCCATCCCAGCACTCCAACCATGGGACTCATTTCACCATGTCTTACTAATATCAATGATATCTTAGCTCTGGGAGCTGACCAATGCTTCCACTTCATCCTGTTTGTTTTTCATATGGCACGCACTGGTGTGCAAGCATTTTTTATGTGTTCCTGAGTCCTCCGTGCTCCCAAGAACAGTATAAATGTTCCCACTACCATTGCCACCCTCAGGTAATGCCATGACAACCCTTGGCTTGGCTACTGCAATTCTGTTGGTATACCCTTCCCACATGAATTCTAGTCTAAAATTCTCTTGATCAGCCTTGCCAGTTTATGCCCAAATACTTTTTTTCCCCATCAGGACAGGTGGATCCTTCCAGGCCACAGCATACATTGTCTTTCAAAGGGTCTTCTGTGGTTTAAAACCCAAAAGTTTTGGTGCAGGCATCAATCCTGGAGCCAGGCATTGTTATCCTGGCTTGCCAGTTTCTTCCAAAGTCTCCACCTATTACTGACAGAATTGATGTGCCCCCAGAGCTCTGAAGTCTCTTTTGATTGATCTCAGATTTTATTTTGGAAAAACAATGGGAATTCTTAGGTCTCTTAAGAGATCCAGACAAAGAGGTGATCTCAGAGTTTACTTAAGGCACTCAAACAGGCTGGAGTCCATAAAATCAAGAGGTGGTGAAATCATGGCAGCCTTTCTGTCACACGTCTTCTGGTTAGAGTATCTGCTCCGAAAATAGGAGAGCTGTTTCTAACTCGCTCCATCAGAGTGTGCTTGCATAGAGGGCTGAGCCCCACATCGCAGCATGTGCTGGCCACTGTACTGTGGGCAAACGTTGGCTCTGCAGGGTGTTTGTTATATTAACAATTTCCTCTCTCTGTATGTTCTTCACAGAGGCCAGTGCACTGAGGACCATGGATTATAGCCTGCATCAGAGCTGTGATTTTTGAAAGCGTTTTACTGAGCTCTTCCACTCTCAGTCTTTTAAAGATACAGTGCAGTAGTTGCAGTTTCAGAAGAATGGGAAAATCATTTATGTCTGATCTAATTTTTGAGGTGTCCTACACCTTGATAAAGCATAATCAATAACTACTGTTAGTCGCCATAATAGCAACTTTCCTTACACAGGGTAGAGGTCCAAGCCATAGGAGAGCAAAACAGTCGCAGTTTCTAGTCTATGTGGGTACAGAAATGTAAGTACAAATTGACAGAGAAAAAAGAAGGATCAGAATCCTCTGACTATGTGAAGGATGCTTTGTAAATCCTACGAATCCTGGAATATTCAAGGAATATGCAAAGAAGTATTCAAAGAAAAGAGTGTCCATATAATTGTCCTTGAACTGCAATACTGTACTGTGTAATGTGCTTAGTAACAACCTCGGAAGCACAGGGTGCTTGATTAAGATAAGCCATATTGATGATTGGGAGAAGAAGCTTTATTTTTTAATAAATGTCATTTTTAAAGCAATCAGGCGGAGTCGGTGTTCTTAATTCTGTGGTCATGCAGTATAATAAGGACATAATTAAAAACACTTACTTTGCAGAGCTGGGAGACATGCAGTTGCCAGGCAACATCTTATGTACCTTGAGAACATATAACAATACACATGATTTATGTAGTGCTGCTGTTGTGTCTCCAGAAGCAGATACCATTGTGTCTAATGGAGATTCTCATAGGCTGAGCCACCACCTAGCTATACCCAGCACACTGAGCCTATTACTTGGTTTGCCAGCACCATCCATCAGCTGCAAGCCCATTTTTAACCCTATAGCTTGAAGTACTACTTAACAGAGTCAGTAATATTGGTTGGGAGGAAAAATGAACTGCATTAAACTCCATTAATTACTTTTCTTCTAATATCAGTTTATAAATCTAATAATATTAAATTATCAATCTGAAATTATTAATACAGGTGGTGATTTTTGCTGTAGTTGGGAAAATTAAGGTATTTATAAAATGGATGTGTCACAAGGCATCATATTCCCAGAAGCCACAAACATTTCTGGGATATAAAAATCACACAAACCATTACAAACAGAATTAAAAACATTGGAGATCTCCTGAAAATAAATTTCTGTGTTTTCAGGTTCTTTTAAAGGAAGAACCCATTCCTATTCTGAATCTGTTACTTAGTCTGGGCTAGATTTGGTCATTCATAAGGATGTGGCTTCATCCACACTTGAAAACCCACAAAAGGTAGCATCAGGTCCTGCAGAGGTTCAAACCCACCAGTAATCTGTGTTAGGAAAGAAAAACTACATCAATTCACATATGTTCAAATGAATAATATTTAATTTGTGTTGTATTGTAGTTATTTCATGTCAGAGAATGATACCTGCAGGATGTTAATACAGTAGAACTCAGACATCGTGGTTTCATGAGCCAAGCCACCCTACTCAACACGAATAAACATCTGTACACGGTAGTCAACGGGAAATAACTGGCTTGAGGCTGTATTAAAATATCACAGAATCACAGAACATTAGGAGTTGGAAGGGACCTTGAAAGATCATCTTGTCCAACCCCCGTGCCAGAGCAGGATCACCTAGACTCAGTCACACAGGAACGCATCCAGGCGGGTTTTGAATGTCTCCAGAGCAGGAGACTCCACAGCCTCTCTGGGCAGCCTGTTCCAGGGCTCTGTCACCCTCACAGTGAAAAACTTTCTCCTTCTATTCACATGGAACTTCGTATGTTCCAGCTTGCAGCCATTGCCCCTTGTCCTGTCACTGGCCATCACTGAGAAGAGCCTGGCTCCATCCTCCTGACTCTCACCCTTTAAATATTTATAAACATTAATAAGGTCACCCCTCAGTTTCCTCCAAGTTAAAGAGGCCCAGGTCCCTCAGCCTCTCCTCATAAGGAAAGTGTTCCACTCCCTTCATCATCTTGGTGGCCCTGCGCTGGACCCTTTCAAAGAGTTTCATGTCCTTCCTGAACTGAAGGGCCCGAAACTGGATGCAATATTCCAGGTGAAGTTTCACCAGGGTAGAGTAAAGGGGGAGAAGGACCTCTCTTGACCAGGCACCCCAGGATGCCATTGGCCTTCTTAGCCACAAGGGCACATTGCTGGCTTGCGGTCATCCTGCTGTCCGCCTTGACCCCCAGGTCCCTCTCACCTACACTGCTTTCCAACAGGCCAGTCCCCAACCTATACTGGTACCTGGGGTCGTTCTTCCCTAGATGCAAGACCCTACACTTGCTCTTGTTAAATCTCATTGAACTTCTCCCCACCCAGCTCTCCAGCCTGTCTAAGTCCTGCTGAATGGCAGCACAGCCCCTGGTGTGCCAGCCACCCCTCCCAGTTTTGTGTCATCAGCAAACCTGCTGACTCTACACTCTATCCCCTCATCCAGGTCATCAGTGAATACATTGAACAGTACCAATCCCCAGGGACTCCACTAGATACAGGCCTCCAGCTCGACTGTGTCCCATTGATCAGAACTTACTGGCTTCAACCAGCTCTCAATCCACTTCCAGCCATGAGGATGCTGTGGGAGATGGTGTAAAATGCTTTACTGAGGTCAAGGTCCACGCAGGTTAATTTTCTCAGACCTTATACAAATCTATATTCTGAGAAGGGAGAATCAGGTACTGTGTTCAGACACACACCAAAAAATGTGGAATGTTTTCTTACTGAGGTTTGGAAGCTTTGGGTTGGTGCCTGCAGAAATTTCCTCCTGGCAGTAGTCTGCTGACAGCATCTTCCCACTGGAGGGAGCTGTGACATTTGAAATACAAATTGAAATACGACAGCCTGGGCTAGAAACTGCCCCGGAGACCCCCAGGAAGGATTACCTACACATCTTTTGTCTTCTACACGTCTGAAAACTAAGGATCATCTTAAACTAATATTGTCAGTCACATGAAGTCTTCGGTCAAAATCGATTTTTGAAGCAGCTGGTGTTAACAGAAAGCTTTCAGTTACATGTGTGAGTATGAGAAACGGAGATGACTCTACAAAAGCATTGTGCATAGTCCACAGTATTTGCACACCCAGTTATCGTGACATTGAGCTGCTGAACCTAAATAACGAAAGGAATCTAAGACTAAGAAAAATGCAAACAAATGACAAAAATTAAAGGAAAAATTGCTCTTAAACTCCTTACCATTGTTTTCCATGTGGGACACATATTCTCAGACACCAGAACAAAAGCTTAAAAGCTTTAAAGTCACACTTGTGAGGGTCAGATCATTATATTTTACCTTTGAAGTACTGCGTGTCTCCCGTTGATGTGAGCCAGCAGCCCAACAGTGCAGAGAAGGTCAGCTGCAACCTGAGGACATGACAGAGAGCCAGGTCCAATAAAGGACACGGGTACCTACAGCATCTCCTGCCTCCGGGCTCCCACTGAGTCCACTCCTCTACAGCAGGCACTTGGGCACTGCCTAGGGAATCACAGGCACCTCAAAATTCACCCCAAACCCTGCAGGTTATAGGAAGAGACTCTCACAGCCAAGCAATAAAAGGAGGCAAGGACAGAGAAATGTCTGAAGTCTCCCCGCTGCCCCAGGAGAGGTGTTTAACGCAGAGCTTTGACAGGGAGACTGCAGCAAGGAGCGCTTATTTCCCCTTTAGAGAAACATGCACGTATCAAGTCATTAAAAGAACACTGTTTAGGTAAACCCTCGTTTTTTAAAACCCAAAGGCAGCAAAGGACATTGTGATGTCTTTTAAGACAGGAGAGAAGCAGCCCAAGAAGTGGGAGGTCTGGATTCAATTCTTTCTGCAGCCTGAAACCATTCCAGCTGCCACCACCCAGCTCACCCTGCAGAGCTTTGGAGCCACACTAGCAGCTGGATGTTTCAGTCATGCTAAACTGGAATTAAACAAAATGTAGAAACACTGTGTCTCTCCAGGCCCGGCTTGGTGCCCGTATCCTTTTCTACCTCCATTTGCCCAGATGCCCCCACCTTTAGCCATCTGACACCCTTCCCACATGATTCTGTTCATCTCTTTGCAACAGTGAGGCAAAAGTAGCCGAGGGAAAAAAGAACTTGGGGAAAGAGCACGCTGCTGCTATCAATAATCAAAAGAAAAAGTGCTACAGAAATAGCTTTTCTCTGTCTGCTCTTGCATCCCTCCACATATGGCTTGCTTTGGGCAAGGGCTGAGCCAGAGGGTGGGCCAAGGGACTGAATCAGAGCAATGGCAATGTGCTGGGTAGACCATTAATAGCAAGGTACTTTTTTAACCAGATAGGCTGCAGCTATTCCCACCCCTCTAGCCCACACTAATGAATAAGCAGACTAGCTAGATGTTTCTGTAAAAATGAACAAGGCTGACATTTGAAGTGTTATTGCTGGGCCTCAAAATTAATGCCCTTTTGAGATAAATGGGGGTGGTTTGCAACCTTTAAATTACTGGCACGGACTGAAGCAGCCCAGAAAGCTGAGTTTCTTTAAAGTCTGGGTGGCCTGTGAAGGCCATATAAGGATAGAACGACCAGGAGTTGTGTTCCTGTCTCTACGTTCTGAGGGTGCAATCCAGCTGCCTTATTAAAGTCAGATAACAGCAGTATGATGAAGTACCTAGGACAGGTTTTTAAAAATGCAATGTTCTTCATTCCCTGATGCTGCCTCAAGCAGTTTCTTCTCCTGATAGACTTAATCCAACTTTCACTGCTCTCCACTCAAAAACATTAGCATGATAGAGTCGGAAGTAATGAAGTAGCAGAGGTGTTTCGGTTTTAGCTGAGAACTGATGGAACAAACATAAACAAAGCAAAAGGAAGATTTAAAACCAAAAGCTAATTATCAGAGTTGCAGTTATCTGCTCATCAAAGACTTGAATTACCACTAACATGGCCCCTTAGGTTCTCTTGGAAGAGGTCTCTCAAACACACCACCCACCAAGCTTGGAAGGAAAAGCTAAACCAAAAACCACCTTGTAGCTTCTCTGGACAACATAGCTGTTAAATTTAAGAAGATAAAGATCCAGAATAATACCGGCGCATGTAAGCTGGCAGGTGTAGGGCACATGTAGTTACCTAAATGTAGGTGTGTGAAGCTTACAGATTGGATGTTCAGCTCATTATGTTGAGGAGTGGAATACCAGAGTCTCAAAGGCTACCAACAGAACAAAAGTAGCCCCACAGAGAACAGAAACCCTGCAGTGAGAATGCAATTACTTCTATATTTCTTCTCCTTCAAAATAGCAAGGCTGCCTCAGTCTCTTCTCATTAAGTGTGAAAGTTATTACTCAGAATTCATTCCTCCTTGTAATTACTAATTGGGAAGTGAATAGCAACACCATATAAAAAGAAAGGATAATATTCTTAACAACAGTAAAAGGCATGAAGTAGTCTCATCACTTGCTTTATATTAGTTATGTCATTAGTCCTATTCGCACTGCTCAAAATGAACAAGTTAACAAGGAAACATTAAATTGCACTTCATGACTGTAAAGCCCCAGACTGAATATTGGCATGCCAATTCCTGCTTTAAATCTCATTAATTTCTTCAAACAAAACAGCAACAAAACTGATGTGGTGAGGTTTGGGTTTGGTGCTTTGCTTTTTTGCTTGAGAAGAAATGCAGTGCTTGTTCATGTCCCAGACTGTCTCAATCCTCCAGAGTTGAAATCTGACCTTATTGAGACAGAAGGATCTCTTTCATTTCAAGTCAGTGATTTCACCTGGAAGATTTTTTTTTTTTCTGTGATGTGAACAATTCTCCACCGGATTCAGTTGCATCTTGTGCTGAGAGAGCTATTGTATGCACGTGAACGTGGCAAACTGGCTGTCTACACACACACACACACACACACACACACACACACACACGTAGAAGGTTACCTAATGGTATTTTTCCCAAATCCTCCTTCAGACAAGCTGACAGAATTACTTTCCGACGTGACTGCAAATAGTAAATGAGCAACCGCAGTCTGCATACGCTCAGCTGTGCATTTTATTCAGGAGGCAGGAACTATAAATAATAACCATATCCCTAATAGGCTGTTGGTCACATTCAGCGTATTACATTCAGGTTTTATGAAGAGGATGTCATTCCTGTCTTATATGACCCTTGGTTACAACAGTAAGGGAAACTGGAACAAAATCCACACTAAAAAATATGTCTAAAATAAGTTAAGTGTAGGGATCACCACCAAGGACATGCCTACCTCTCTTGATTGACTTTTGAAGGAGGTTAAATGCCTTGGTTAAATTACTCGTTTAGATTGCCTGAATTAACTTTAGCTGCCTAACTTTAGGTGTGTGAAGCTTACAAAATGGACACCTAGATCATTATGTCCAAAGGAAACCCAGCAATTGCTCCACAGACAAAAACAGTTGTCTGAAGAAGTACAGAGTAAATGCCCGGGGCTTGAAAATGGTCATGGACCCAGGAATAGTACGAATTTAAAGCACATCAACAATTCTACATAATCCACTCTAGGCTCCCTTACTGTGAAATAAGAATGTCTTTTCTTCATTGACTGCTTCTGGAAGAGATTGTGCCCACAGGCCCTGACAACCAATACACCTGTGCCAGGGGTCAGAGTACTGTTCCTGGCAATGAAAGGTTAGTGACAGTTTAGGCTCACCTAGAAATTAGGTGAGGGAAACATCTTCCCTGAATTACTGAAGTTTGGGCAGTTTGTGATCCTCATTTCACTGTTCTGAAGGTCCAGGTGAATGCTTTAGAGCCACTCTCAGGTCAGCCAGGGTGAAGTCGTGGCTCTTCTGCAGCCTGGGACAAACCCCGTAAGCCCAGATTGCATCTCCACATCTCAGGAGTTTATAAGCATGGCTGCATTAAGTGCTGCACTAGTTGGGGGCAGGGGAGAGGAAAAAAAAAAAAACCCTTGCTGGTTTTATATCTTAGATAAGCAAATGTATTTACTAAAATAATCTCATTCCCAAGCAAATAGATTTGATTCTATAGAAATGTGCATCTTATCAGTGACAAACATTTGAACAAGCTCTTTGAATGGTGCCTCTTACTGGTTTTTCAATAACAATCAAACGTTTCATTGTTTCAATTAAAGCTTGGTCTTTCATCCAGAGACTTACTGTCCAACTGTAAAATGACTGACTGTAATTATAAAGCAAGATGAATTATTTCTGCCTTCTTTTCAGCCTAAGGAAAATTAGTGTAGGGTTTTGTTGTTTAACGGGGTCGAAGCGTTTCATTATGTGCTCACAGAGAACAGCTCGGTGATATTCCAGCAATCAGTTATATGGTCTATTTTTATTAGCAGCACAAGAAAGCAAATACTGCACAGCTCATCAGGCTGTGTAAATGAAATGCAATAATGAAGTTCTCAAGCAAGCAGAATCCAGCCTGCCCGTGTTATTCCCTTTTTGCACTGAGCGCATGAAGTATTGCAGGAACTGCTCTCTGTACAAACACATCTCTGTTTTATCATACATAATTCAGGATTTCCAATTCCCTGATGGAATAGATTATCTAACTCCATACACTGAGGTACAGTCCGCACACCCTGCACCAGTATTGTACCACTGCAGTGCCCTATTACACTGCATTATTGATACAACTCTGCCCCAACAACATATGTGCTCTCAATCAGCTTTATCCTAATACTTTTTATATGTCCACAGTGGCCTCCTTGCCAAGACCCAAATATGCTCTACATGCAATGATTCAGAGTTCACAGAACACTGTGGATAAACAAGCAATTTCAAGCATCATCCACGGGTGCGCAGGGGTTCATACAACTAGACTGCTCACAGCTCCAACACTTGCTGCTCTTGAAACTGCTGGGAAGTCTGTGGGGACCTCTTTGGGAACAGGTCTCAAAAGACAGGGATTTCTGTACTAATCTTCTGTGTCCAGCAAGTTACCTCAAACCTGGCATTGCAGAGCCCAGGCTGAGTCTCTTCCTGTGCAGTTGCCATCCTTGCAACGGGATTGCAGGCTGTGTAAATCAGTGTGGAATTGAGTCCGGAGACTTGAGCTGCCACGAACATCTTAAAAGAAGATTACACCCATGTAATAATGCACAATCCTTTGCCAATCCCTAAAGAAGGGCGGGGGATGAAATCAGATTTCTCAGGCAGCTCAATCCCAGTTGTCCTGGAGGCCAGCCCTAACTCAGGGATCCAGAATCTGTGCAGCTCTGAGCCTAGGATGTTCAAACCTGCTGTGACACAGGTCTGTCTTTGGTCAGTGGTCCTGCTATGGACATGCACCCCTGAGTTGAGCAACTGAATGTAGGGAGATCAAACTCCAGAGCCAGCAGATGATTTCTGCATCTTCACAGGCAATTTCCTTTGCAGAGAAACAGAAATGTCCCTCTTCAGCCTCCATTTTGGCTCTGTGGAGCCAGGCCTATCTGGCTGCAGTATCTAGCCCAGGGAGAAAGGATGGTGCAGACATCGTTGTTCTGCACCCTTCTCCTGGGGAAAAAGGTCTGGGCTGTATTTCCCAGTGTGGGCTTAGTGGCAAAAGGGGCTGTGTCCTTCTGCCCCTGGGAAAGGAGGAGGCAGGTAACTTCATGTCTACACCTCCAATCACATCCCAGGCATGGTTCTCATGCCCAGCTCCTGGGCAATGGAGATGGGGACTGGACTGGCTGGAGATGCCAAACTGCGCACCCTCACCCAGGACAGGAGGGGACTTGACCACCATTCTTTCTTCTTCCCAGTTGTGAAAACACTCCGCTCTGCATGACCAGGCAAGACCCACAGCTAACCTCCAGCTAGCGCCCTCCATCCCCTGGGAACACAGTCCACTGTCTTGTAAATCAGTCTGTCCCCAGCCTAACAGATGGACTGGAACAGCCAGGAGGCAAGATGTGAGCATCAAAGGCTGAGATGAAAATCAGAGTTGGGTGGGATTACCAATATGACTGCTCTTTTGAGGCAGAGCTTCTTATTCAAGGGCTGTAATTTGACCGTTCGGCTTGGAGCTAAATTGGCTTCAGACAATAACCTCCATTACCAAGGATGCTTTAGCTGGTCTGAATTGGGACCAGCACTGGAAAGAGATTGTCCTGGGAAGGCAAAAGGAAGAGACAAAATAATTTTATAGAGATCAACACATGAAGAGGGAAAGGGGAACAGAAACCTTCTTATCCTGATCCTGTAGCAGGGATATAGGATCACAGTATGCTTATGAGCACAGTACCCAACAAAACTGAAAGATGAACCGTGAAGGACAGATGTACACTGAATGCTGAAATGCAGAGGTGTGAAAGTGAGTGACTGCAATGCCAGGGCAATGTGTTTGTAAGAATTAAACATAAACACAACCAAAAATGTCAGCATGAGTACAGTAATTGTGTCATTTCGCTCCAAGGGTCAGGTCCCCTTAGCACTAAAACTCAAATCCAGCCAAATTACTGAGTAACCAGATTGAACTTTCCCAGAAGCAGAAGATTGCACAGTTCAATCCTGTTTGTCTTCAACTGTCAAGTCTTGGTCCGGGACAGGATCTCCAGGCATTTTCACCACACTAAATCATACAGCAGTCACCTTTGGAAAATCCTTGTGAATTGTTTGCTGCTTTGCCTACTTCTTGACAGACCTGATGCCAGCAGAGCCCTCTGTGCTTCCAGAAAGTCACCTGCCTGTCTTTAATCTTCTCAGAACTGACCTCCCTGCAGCCCAAACTCTGCAGCTGTGGCCTTGAGGTTTGGCTTTTGGCTTTGACCCATGAATGTCAGCTACATTCTTTGCCCATCACAAGGCAGCAGCGTCTGTCACTGTTTTTTAGCAAGCTCTTCTTTGGCAAAGGCTGAGTTTCAGGACAGCCAGGGAAAAGGGCTTGTGCAACCTGAGTCACATCTGACTCCTTTTGCGGGTAACTCTCAAGCTTAGAGCCAAGGACCTGGGAGAGATGTGGCTACTGGGTCTATGAACCGTCGTGCTTGGCTCCTGGCACACACAACCTCATCTCCACCTGCAGAGCTGGCAACCAGCTCATCCTACGCAGCCCTGAAGGGCTGTGCCAGGTGCCAGCTCTGCAGGCAGGAAAGGAAACTGTCCCCATTGCTACTGGAGGAAGCCAGGAGCAAGGGTACACCTGGTCAACTCTCCCCTTGGTGACTTCCCTATGCTCCCAACTCCAGCTCTTCCTGCCTTTCTGGACCACCTTCTTCCCCTCCTCACATTCCCAACTTCATAGGGAGAGCTGTACACTATAACTTGCCAGGCCAGAGCCCATCCTTCTGGCAATGGCATTGAATGTGACTGCATGGCAGGGCCAACTCTCACATGTCCCACCCACAGCACTTCAAGGGAGCAGCGTTTTGGAGGGCCTCCCCCATTTTGTTTCTGCAGGGAGTGGAGGAAGTGCCCCACACAAGGGTGCTGACAGTCTTGTCCTGGGGAACAAGCTGCATCCGAAGGGGAGCACCACAGGGGCAAGGACAGAGGAATCAAGACCTGCAGTGCTGGAGGACACGGCTGCCCCTCAGTGCCACCCTGCCCCTGGCCCCGCTCAGCACAGCCGTGTCCAGCCCCCACAAATACGGGGGAGGGAAACGGCGTCCTCATAGGACAAGTCTCCCCTCCCTGAGCGGCTAGTGGGTGGCAGTAGGTGCCGGGGGTTAACTTTCCCCGCCGGATCAACGGCTTTATGTCGCCATATCGCCGCCCCACACCCTGGTCCCCTGAGGGCACCCGGCCACCATATGCTCGCCGCGGGCCGCAGCCCCTTCCCTCCCACCCCCGCCCGGGCCCGCCGGGCCTGCTAGGCCTCCCAGCGCGGGGCAGCCGGGGGGAGGCGGGCGGCGGGGCCTGCGGGCGGTGGGCGGCGGCCGCCGTCCTACCCCGGCTGCCGGCAGGGGGGAGGCGCAGCGGGCGCCACCGGGGCCGAGGCGAGCGCGGAGCGGAGGCGGGCAGGGTAGGCAGGCAGGAAGGGAGGAGAAAGCGGCGGGAGGGCGGGGAGAAGTTTATTCCCGGAGACACCTCTCCAGGGCGCGGCGGGGGTGTCGCCCCGCGACGGCCGCTGTTCGGGCTGCGGGGCTGGGACATGCGCCTCCGCACTGCTGCCCGGGGTTAGTCACGGCGGGGCGCCGGCCCCGAGTCCCCACCCAGGCGAGCGCGGCGACAGGAGTAACTAGTGCCTCTGGCGTACGGACCGAGCGCGGTCGCCTGCCTCCCGCCCACCGCCCGCACCCTCTCCCTCCTTCCCCTTTCCCGGGTGCGTGAGGAGAGATAACAATGGTGGGGCGCAGCCGCCGGGCCCCCGCCCTCGCCTAGTGGAACCGAGTGCCCCGCGGCCAGCGGCGGATCCTCCGCCGCCCCGCCCTACGGCGGCCCCGGGCCGCGGACCGCGTTGCTGCCGGCGGCGGTGCCTGGAGGCGATGGTGCCCGCGCCGGGGTTAGTCTGATCGCAGCCTCCCCGCTTCGCAGCCTCTGGTGCCGGCGGCGCTCCCGCGGGGCCAGCCGCCCGCCGCCGCCCCGCTCGCTTGGGCTTGTGGCCATCTGATACAACTTGGGAGCCCCTCCAGAAAAATAATAGTAATCGATAATAATCATTTAAAACAAGGAGAAGAAGGGGAGAAGCGGAAGAAGCAAGTGGATAATGTCAACCCCCAGCAGATTCAAAAAGGACAAAGAGATTATAGCGGAGTATGAAAGTCAAGTGAAAGGTAAGCGCGGGGCGCGGGAGGCGCCTCCCCGGCCTCAGGGGCGCCGGGCGGCGGCAGCGAGAGCCCCGCGGCGGGCCACCCGCCCTGCCGGCCCCTTCCCCCGGGCTGCGGGCCGAGGCCGGCCCCGCCGCCGTGTGGGCGGTCGGTCCCTGTTGCCCGAACTTCGGGGCGGCGGTGAGTGGGCGGTGGGCGCTGTCCCCCCTCCCCCCCCAGCCCGCAACACTCCGAGCGGCGCCGGTTTGTGTGAGGGTCTGGCGGGGGCAGGGGCCAGGCGGCAGCTGCGACGGTTGTGCCCTGCCCGGCCCCGGCGGAGCACCTTCCCTTCCTCCACCGAGTTCGGTAACAGTGGGGAAGGTAAATAAAAAGAAAAACAAACAAACAAACAAAAAAAAAGGCAAAAAAAAAAGGGGGGGGGGCGCGCAAAAACCCTCAAGGCTTTGCAGTTAAAGTGAAGTGAGAGACAATAGTGAGCCATACCCCATTCTTAAGGCACATGGCTGGTGTCCCCCACCCTTCCCTCAGGGTTGTAGGTTCTGTGTTGAGCTGTGGAACATGGCTAATAAAGACTTCTCCTTGACTATTGAATGAGCCCTTTCAGCCATCCCAGGAAGTATTTCAGCCTCGCATCGCCCGGCTGTATCGTATCCAACTATTGTGCCAAGGACAGCGCCGGCAGACCCTGGGTTGAGCCACCCACAATTCCAGACACTCGGCTTTCCTCTCCTCGTGTAGTGTTTTCCCCTCTGCCAGTGTCTTGGGTGGAACAGAGGATAGGAAAGTATGGTATGGGCGGTGGGGTGTGGGTCTCTTGGTGCACGTCCTTTTCTTCCTGGTGCTGTCAGGAAATATATTGCATTACACACAAATTGCAATAAATTCAAGCTTTGAGGATGGATGCAAACCTGAAATGCAGCATTTAAAAAGCTGCGTGATACCTGAAGTCTGTTTATTTAAATGATGTGGGTGTGCTCTTTATGTACCTGGGACCTTCTTTGATGCTACCTGCAGTCTGTGATGTGCAGAGATGGAGCCTGTCCCCATGCAGCTCCATGGGGTTTGGGAGCCCTCCTGCCTACACAGGCAAAGGCTGTGGACCTTCAGACCAAAGTGTCTGTAATGGGGTGGGAGGAACCGCTCCTCAGCTGTTCAAAGATTTGTTGACTTTTGTGATTCTACAGTATCATTTCTTCTCACTTGAGCCTGGGAGATCAAATTTTCAAACAATTCTTGGGGTTTCATTGTGTTTTTTTCACTGAAAAAGAGGTGGGTTTTGAGTTTTCTTCTAACTAAGCTTAACTTTTTGTAAAAAATACCTGTCAGCAGTGAATGTCTTTTTGAGTCCGGGAAGGCATTTGGGCTTAAAATAAGAGACCTGCCAGATAGGTGGTCAGTGAGGGGTCTTCTCCAAGCTGGTAGGTAGGCCATGCTTCAAGTGTTTGTTTGAAATGGGCAGGGCTGAGACAGCTCTCATATATCTGGTGGATTCACTGTCATTGAGCCCTCGGAGGATTGGTGCTTCTGCCTCTCTGTGGAGATGTGTCTTGATCGCTGAGCAGAAAAAATGTTCAGGATCTTAAGCTCTTTGCAGAGTGTGCAGGCTGTTCTTTACCTCCTCCTAACGCGATTGTTACGGCTTCAGCCTTTATTAACTACAGCCAGTTGCTATATAAGCTGCTCTTTTATTTTGAATAGTGAAGAAAAAAAATACCATGCCCTTCAGCTACATATATCGGATCGTTTCATAAACAACAAAGATTAAGGTGTCAAGCATCTCCAATAACCTGGCTCCTCAGTGTCATGCCCCCTCCATCACAATTACATAGGGAGGTGGCGTTTGTAAACATAGCTTAGTAGGAATTTTCACTTTCTTTAGCTCCTTTGTGGTGGTCTGTGGTGTGTGTCTAGTCCTGCCTGCCTCGCTTGAATTGTTGATTAGCAGCTGGTTGAAAAAGTGTGCTGGGCTAGAAATCATAGCCAGAGCTGCTTTTTCTGTACCCAGCATCACTGCAATTGTCTTTCAGGTGGCAATAACTGTGTGCTCAGAGACAATTCTGCTCCATGCTAACTCAGTGATGCTATGACAAAGTAGTGATAGCATTGTCTGATGCCTTGAAAATAATTTTGCTATTGGGGGGGTTAAGGGGCTAAGGAATCAGCCCCACTTAGCCAGCAGGGTAACTTTAAGTGAATATAACTGCAGGAAATGCAGGTCTCTCTTTGCTACCTGGAATTTAACGCATTAGGGTAGGAGAAAGGGTGTGGCCAAACCACTTTGCTCTATGTGATTTCTGGTGTTTGCAACCTCTGATTTCTCACTGCTGATGTGTTTAGTTGGGTGAAGGATCCAGATGATTTGGCAACAAACAGAGGTCCTCTGGCCAGGTGTGTGCAAAGGAGCGTAACACCACACCTACCCTGTGCTTGGTGGTGAGATTGCTCTGGGCCCGGCACACTGAACACCGGTGTCAGCGATCCACGAACCACACCCCTGGTGCGTGCACTTGCAAATCCTGTCCTGAGATGTCTGGATATTGATACCAGAGATAGAGGGGCCTCTAATGTACGTGGCCTGTAGGGTATGTATGTGGTGCCATATTTGGAAATGAGGATTTAACAGTGCCATTCTTCACATAGCTTTTCTGCTCTTAACTACTCAAATAGGAAACAGGAACAGATGTTAATTGTTCTGTCTGGTTCCTGGGTGGTGTAAACTGACATCTTCTCCTTGGACTTGTAGCAGTATTGGTAGATTGGCTGTTGCTCTAGTGGAGGGCGTACAGGAACAGTAGAAAGCCTATAAATGTTACCTGCTTGTCAAGCTGAAGTGGGTAAGGTACTTCTGACTTGTTGGGTAGAGCATCTTATTGCACATTTTTGTAACGTCCCTGTTCTTTAGGCTACATTCTGTCAAGAGCTACCTGAATTGTTGCCGTAAAGAAATTGTGTTCACTTTCCAGCACATCATACATGAAAGAAGGAGGATATTCCTTAAGGATATCTTACCACCAAAGTTAGATCTGCCCAGATGGATACCTATACCCATTGTTTGGGGGATGTGAGGATATTATGATGACATTGGTGCCTTAATTTGTAGACATGAAGATGTGTAGGAAATATTGCTTGGTTCTGTAGCTCTTACTTGTTGGAAGTGATACACTTCAGTTCCAGTGTGACCTTGTTACTTGATGATTTTGCTGAAGCACCTACTTCTGAGCAATGTTACACTTTCCAATTCAAAAGCCTTAGGAAAGGCATCAAGAGCTTGTTTATTCAAGGACATTTTGCCAGTTCTGAGGAGCAATTTATATTATTGTTAACATGCTTTGGACAGTGTGCCTTGTAGAATTTCTGTAGACAGTGTTGGATTAATGAGTAAAATCACATACTAAAATACCCCATATCATCCAGACTATCAATTGTATGTGTTTTTATTGAAGTATGTAATAATTTTATAGGCCCTCTGAAGTCATTGGAGGTAGGTTTCCCACCAACCCTGCATCTGGGGTGAGGGATACAACTAGAGCTAGAAAGTGGAGGGAATCCAGTTTAAATGAGCAACAGGCTGGTGGTGTAGTTAGAAGCTGAGTATTAACTTTCTGATACATGACCCTACTTAGATTTATACACAGCATTCCTTAACTCAAAGCTCAGTTGACTGTATCAGTCTATTATTATCCTACCTTTTGTGTTCTGAGGACCAGCTGCTCCTTGATACTGCTGATAATCTAAAGTAGTGTCCGTTGATACAGTCACAGAGCAGTCACAGTAGTGAAGAAATACTGGATGTCCATTTGGGTATCTCAGGTGAGCTAGTGAGACCTGGACTCACTTTAGAAATTTATCCCCCTGGAGAAGAAATGTTTAGTTGTAGCTGAGGGTTGGGGGTGCTGCTCAGGAGCTTGCAGATGAAGCACCGTGCTGTCCCATTATCTAAGCTTGTCTATTCAATGTGATCCTCCATATGGTTTGAACTGTTGAGGATCTTTGGAGTTTAAGTCTATTGGCCTTTCTATGCAACTGTATCTCCAACAAAAAAGGACTGAGGGAAGAGCTACTTAAATGCTTCCTTTTTCCACCTTGATTTTCCAGTTGGAGATGACTGAGTGGAAATATGTTAATTTTAAGGTATAAGTGACTCTGTGAAGAGAGCCGCTTCCCTGAGATCAATATTTGGGTGAACTTTTTCAGAATAAAATACTACTATTTTCTACCACAGACAACTTGTTGGCACTCTGTATTACATTGCCTGATTAATTTTTATGGAACATGAAAACTCTTAATTTGTGAAACTGAATTTACTCCAGATTAAACCAACCAAGAATTAAAACAACAGTACAAGGCCCTCTAAGGAAAAGTTGAGTTCTGAAATACAAATTAGGTTGATGTTTAAGTTATCAGATAACTATTTTGGGAAAATCTTCATAATGAAAAATTTGGTTGGATGATGCCAGAATTCTCAAGTTTTATTTTGCCAAATTCTGATGAAGCTGATGCCAATTTCCAAAGTTCAAGTTTATCAAGTGTGGTTCAGTAGAAATTTTTCTGCTAAAAGAACTTGACCATAATTAATGTTGTCTTGTACAGAAAGGGTATTGTTCTCTGTGCTGTTTTTCAATTGGAGTTGCATGCTGTTTGAGAAACAGGCTAATGAAGGATAGTTCCTTACATGTTCCCCCACTGCTTTCCTCCTGGCTACTGACCCTTCCTTTCAGAGTGCAAACTACAGCTGTCCAGGTAATGCTGACAAGTTCGTAGTTGGCTGTGGAGCTACAAAGTGGCATGTGCAGGTTTAGATAGTTCAGTCATAAACCAAACAACTCTTTCTTTCATTTTTTTATTTCTTGTTTGAGCACACACTGCATCTCCCAGCACTGCAGCTAACTTACATATATTATTTTACTTTAATTTAAAGGTGAATAAAGTCCTAATTGCTATAGCACCCATGAAATGGCAAGTAATAAATGGACTGTCTGATCAGTGGGGTTTTTTTCTGTCAATAAAGCAATCATAATGCATACTTAACGTGCATGTTTTGTGGGTACCTGCACTTTTTTGTTAGTCTTTAAGAAAGCTTCATTTGCTTCTGACTGTGAAACAGCTTAGATCACTTTATGCTTACTTCTTTGGGGCTTTTTTCCTTTCAAAATGCACTTTCTGTGCAGTTTTGGTGTTGCAGAGGAAGGCTCTAAATCATGCTGAGGTTCATTTAATTTCCTGCCATTACCTTTTATTGGTCACTTTTTTATGAACTGAAGTCCTAGTTGCTAATAAAATTAAACGTATAGCCTTTGAAATGGCTGCAGTAAGACAGAATAGCATCCAAATTTCTTCACATTTTCTAGTCAAACTTCACTTGGGATAGGTTTTGCCTTTTGTGAAAATCAGCCTCCTTGTCAGTCAGAAGTGATGGATGGTAGCCCTGGAAAAAAGTGGGTCAGTATTGTTGAGACTGGATAAGAAATCCCCTGCTGACCATTACACAGCCTCCTAGAAATCACTGACCATGACCTGACAGTGCAGCACACCTGATCTCTGTTTTGGACAGGGTTGGATGCAGAGAGCACAAAGGGAGCCAGGCAGGTGTCACTGGTGCTTCTTCTCCCCTTTACCTTTCTTTTTCCAAGCCCCCTGCTACGTCTAGCTGTCGTGCTATCCGACATCTAACCTTTCTGGTCTCCCTAGTGGAAATTAGTGCTGCCTTAACTTGTATTAATCCCTATTAGAGTCTAATCTACTCTTACTGCTCAGCTTTCACAGAGCAAAATAAGCTTTGGAGTGTGAGGGTTTGTTTTCTTGTGATTAGTCTAAATGTGTACCAGGGCTCCTTGTGCCTTGTGTGCTGCCCCCTCTGCTTCCTGCACGTTTTTGTTTTGTCTGATGACAATGTTTCCTCTGTGACTGGCTTCTCCTAACTTGGCAGTTACTGACCTGACTTTCCTTGCACCCCTCACCCCCCCCTTTCTCTGAGCTATCTGAGCTGATCCAATCAAGCGCTGGCCATCTCCAAGGTAAGGCTGGCTGACCTTGTTCTGTGCTGGTCAGTCTGGGAGCTGCACATCATGGATAGCCTGCTCTGCCTGGAGTTATTTTATGTCTTTTCCTTCCCCACTTCTTGTCTCTTGAGCACCATGCCAAACACCTTGAGGTTC
Organism: Gallinula chloropus; assembly: GCF_964237585.1. NCBI lineage: Eukaryota > Metazoa > Chordata > Aves > Gruiformes > Rallidae > Gallinula > Gallinula chloropus. The sequence continues at coordinate 31,556,610 of NC_140085.1, read as the reverse complement.
AAGAGACTGTGAGTGGTGGTGGTGTACGTCTGTGTGTATATATATGTGTGTGTGTGTGTGTGTGTGCATGCATACTGAGGAAGAGCTAAAAACTGGAAGTACTAATGGAAGGTGCAATGCCTGGCAAGTCACTGCTTGTGTACCACTATCAGGGATGAGGCTGGTGGGCTGTGCAGCAGTAGATACTTGGGATGAAGCACAGAGGGCCATTGCTGAGGCAGTGGGACCATCTCCTGGGTAAGAGGCAGAGCTGTCTGCACAGGAAGACTGCTTGCTGCGTGTGTTTTATGTTACCAAGACTTTATCTGGCACCACAACTGAAGGAGCTGGTTATCACTGCTCTTTTCCCTTTGTTTCCAAGACTTAAACAACTGCAGGCTGTTCAGGCAGTCTGTATGGTGCCTTGGTCCTGTGGGAGTGCTCTAAGACAAACAATTCACTTTGATCTGTTGGAATGGGAGCCGTAATCCTGAGGCACCACTTCCTCAGGAATCCACTGTTTGTCGCAGCTTGTGAAAGTTACCTTTTGGCAGACACAGAAGTGTGTCACAAGTCAGTTGTAGCCACCTGGTAGGCTAAATGTGATGTATTAAGTTTTACCTATGCCTTGCCCACTAACCCATCTTGTCCAGGCAAAATGCTGGTATTGTCAACCCATCTTCTCTTAGCGACACTTTGTAACTGAACAAGGAAAATGTCTTCAGTAGCCCCTTCCCTCTTCTCTATTCACATCACTATTCCTCAGGCATATATACCTGTATGCATTTCAAGGTGCAGTATTCAGTCTTGCCTCATACAACCCACTGGAAACCTGGATTTTTCCCTCAAGGTGACTGGTAAATTCTGAGATTGAGATTCAGTCCTTTTATGGAAAAATGAAGAGTCTTTTGAAAAAAAACCAAGGTAAATCTAATGTTCTGGTTCCAAGAACTGGCTTGTATATGGGAATGGCCATGGCTGCATCTGACTCTTTGCTAGTCAGTGAGTGCAAACATTATAATGAACACTTTGTCTCCTCTGGAAGGAGAAAACACTTGCTTTACTTCATGGTTGGCACAATAAAATAATCCCAGCTCTAGGTGCATGCTAATGAGGCAGGTGTTACAGGTAGGAAGAGAAGGTGCTTTTTGTGGTGTTTCACTTGAAACGTTTGGGCAAGAAGAGGGCCTAGCCTCCTGTGTCACAAAAATCTCTAGGAAACAAACACCAACAAAACCACTCAGCAAATGCTGTGGAGAAGGTGCATGCCTTATGATTTGACTCTGTAATAATCATATCTGTGGAATGAGTTAAGGATAGCATTTGTCAAGAACTTCTAACTCCATTCAGTGAAGGACAGTGCAGTTGCTCTGGTTTTAATGAAGTCCTCTGGAAGCTGTGTGGGTACTTAATCTGCATTTACCTTGATTGCAGCATCTGGGGTGTTGCTTTTAATTACAGAGTGGTAAGAAGGGGAAAAAAACCCAGCTTTTCTTTGCCTATCATTTTTCTAGAAAAAGTTTCATTAAAACTGGCTTTGAAATTTAATCATGGATTCATCAGTTAGAATATCCATATTAACTTTGTTATGTTACTGGTTATTGACTGATAAAAACGGTTTGAGTTGTTGTTGCAACCTCCTGAGACTTCCCATTGCAGATGTAGGAGTGCTGACAAGGAGGCAAGAGAGCTGTATTTCCATATTAACCAACACATTCACAAACTATACCAGACTTCTCTTTTTTTTTTTTTTTTAATTGTGAAATAGAAGTTAAAAAAAAACCCAAAAAACCACTAGAACTACTGGTGTAGTAATTCTTGTTAACTATATTAGGAATAAAAAGCAAATGCAGCTGGCTTAGCAGGCAGTGGCTTCCGGGAAGTAATGATTGTAACTCTTGGCATAATTAGCTGCTGTGGGAAATGTGACTACTGTGGGTTCATGTAAATGGACTGTCCAGAGTCCCTGACTGACTCAGCGCTTACTCATCTGAGTTGCTTGGCGGGCAGGATCTGCTAGTGGTTTGTTGGTGCTGTCTTGTGTCAGGAATCTTCAAGACGCTGCTTTGACTTGTTTCTTCCAAGGTATCAGAAGTGGAGTGGTGCACACTTCTGGCTTTGCTCTGTCTGTATGTTAAACTGAATCAGGAGATGTGCTGATCCCCTTTCATTTTCCAGTGTACATTCTTTCATGTGGTAAAAAACCCCAGTCTTTGCTGTTCTAGCTGGTTTCAGAGTATCTGCTTCCTGAAAATCAGAGGAATCTGCTCATGTTTACGAAGGCCAGAGTACAGCAGAAGTCTAATAAGATGCAGTGATAGCTCTTGTATAGCTCTGTTCTTTCAGCAACCTGTCGTCTTTCAAGCTTTGCTGTTCTCTGCTTTCCCCCTCTTACTCTTGTTTTTTTTTTTTAAGAGAAGAGAGGATAAACAACCTATAGTGTTAGGTCAGAGGCAAGATAAAAGAAAGGTGAACAGGCATCTGAACCAAAACTTTTAAACTCAATAATTAGTTACGCTTTGGAAAGTAATAGAGACATTGAAAGGATTACAAGTAACTTTATTTATATATATGTATATGTTATATATATATATATATAAACAGAACAAGAGGAGATATAATCTTGCTTTTTCTGCTAGGAAAAAAACAACAAACAACTTTAGCCTTTTGCCATTAACTTTTTTTTTCTTTTTTTTTTCTTTTTTGGAAGATGCCAATTGTCCAGTAAATAATCTTTCAAGAAAGATTATAAGATATTATTAGCAAAGATTATAAGATAGGATTGCCTATCGAGCAGTCTGGATTTGATGATCCACACAATCCCTTTCCTTAAAGTTTTATATTGCTGGTATAGTTCAGGGCACAGTGTCAGGCAACTGTCTTGTGCCTCTAGTCATTGTCCTCCTTACTTGCCAGGTTCACTGCCATAGAAGCCTCTGTACCAAACCATGCTGTAACTAAGCTGACAGGCATAAAATTACCCTTACTCCTCTGAGAGTGTTTGTGCAGGCATTCAAAAGGTAGCCTAAAATGAAAAAAGTTCTCATATATATTACAAGATACTTAACACACAGTGTTGTTGTAAGTGTTTAGATGGCACAGTGTGCTCTTCTTGCAAATCACTCATTTGATGATTAGTAGAAATGAAAGTCTGTAAACTCTTGTTCATAGGTGCCTTGTGAATGTGGCAAGTTGGTGTCTCTGCATTCTTGGCATAAATAAAATCAGCTCCATGAAGAACCAGGTAATGAAAAGCTAGCAACGTAGTAGGGTTGTGTGCATTATGTGCCTCTTTTAAGGCTGCCTTTGTGTATTTGTGCCTTCCTGATTTCCAAGTAACAGTGCATAAAGTTAGTGAGATTCTTACTGTCATGACAGAAAATAGAACAAAAGTGTTAATCTCCTCAGATACCCTTCCATGCACAACCAGGTGCAGAGTGGGAGAAGGTCCCCTGTGCAGAAGAGATGAGGGAGCCCGGTGCAGGTAGCAGGTCTGCACTTGCTAGTGCCTCCTTTCCTCCTGGTGTGCAGCAGAGGAGTCTGGTGGCAGCGGGTGTTGTCGAGTACACCCAGCATCGCTTCTTCCCCAGCAGCCTGCTAGGAGCAGCCGGTGTGCGCATCTGCAGCTCAGATCATCGGATTATCGTCAACTGTACTGTAATCTGTTAATTGCCAGCCACTTCTGATGCCATGATGTTGTAGTTGTGGGTGAAATCCTGTGCTGCTTAAGCAGTACTCACGCTGCTGTCTTTGACTTCACCTGTGGGAAGGTAGAATACACAACCCCCCACTAACTGTACTGTATGGTCTTACTGAGAAATAAGCAGCCAGGAGCATCTCAAACCATCCTTTTCCCTGTACCTGACTGAAGTTACTGACCTTCACTGGAGTCTAGACAGACAGCTGTCTGTCAACAGACTTATTTAATCTGGAACCTGTAAATAAAGAATATGGAATAAAATGTTACTTTTTGAGGTTTCTGTTGGGCTTTAGAGGTTATGGTGTTTGAGAGTTTGGGGGTTTATTGTTTTTCCTCCAACACTCCTTTGAGGCTTCCTGCATCAGGTGGTTTCTGCCAAGGCTTTAATGCATTATCATGATAATCATTCAGTATAAAGGCACCTTAGGGAGGTCTTGTGGAGATGTCTGTGGTACTTTAAGTAAAGAAAAATAGGAAAATGTTAATGGCAAAACTGTGGACAAGAAAAATAGCCTGTATTTGAGCAGGGCTCCAGCACTGCTGCTACTTGCTAATATAGGAGAACAGCAGAATCAAATACTGAGTTAGCATAAAATCACAGACTAGTTTGGGTTGGAAGGGACCTTAAAGGTCATCTAGTTCCAACCCCACTGCCATGAGGAGGGACACCCTCCACTAGACCAGGTTGCCCAAAGCCCCATCCGGCCTCACCCTGAACACTGCCAGGGATGAGGTATCCACAGCTTCTCTGGGCAACCTGTGTCAGTGTCTCACCACCTTCATAGTAAAGAATTTCTTCCTAATGTCTAATCTAAATCTCCCCCTCCTTCAGTTTAAGGCCATTACCCCTTCTCCTATCACTACACACCCTTGTAAACAGCGCCTCTCCAGTTTTCTTGTAGGCCACACTCAGGTACTAGAAGGCTGTAGTAAGGTCTCCCTGGAGCTTTCTCTTCTCCAGACTGAACAAACCCAAGTCTCTTAGCCTGCCGTCCCAGGAGAGGTACTCCAGCCCACTTTGTGGCCCTACTCTGGACTCACTCCAACAGATCCACTTTCTTCTTGTACTGCGGATCCCAGAGCTGGACACAGTACTCCAGGTAGAGTCTCATGAGGTGAAGTAGAGGGGGAGAATAACCTGCCTTGACCTACAGGTCATGCTTCTTTTGATGCAACCCAAGATACAGTTTGCCTTCTGGGCTGCAAGTGTGCGTGTCAAGCTTAACATGAGCTGGCAATCAATCAACTGACACTTTCAAGTCCTCTTCCTCAGGGCTGCTCTCAATCTATTCTCTGGCCAGCCTGTGGTTGTGTTTGGGATTGCCCCAGCCCTTGTGCAGGACCTTGCACTTGGCCTCATTGAGCTTCGTGAGGTTTGCATGGGTCCACCAGCATTGTCAACTGTACCTCCACTTGGACATTGAAGTGCAGTCACCTGAGAGATATGGGTGACTGCTCTAACTGCCAGGCAATGGATTCATAATCACCCTGTAAGTAATTGAATTATGTGTGGTTTTGGCTGGCTTAAGCTACATGCAGAAATTGGGCCATCTCTTCCCTATAAGACTATTTTCATGTCTAAAAAGCAATCTGGTGAATTATTATGTTTGTTGCACTGGGCTGCAATGATGGGGTGCTGAGCTACTGATGACAGAGAAAGGGTAACTGACCACCAAAGACCAAAGGTAGCTAGTGTGAATAAAATTTGCTTAGCAGTTTTTGTCTGTCTTTTAGAAAATCTCTGCAAAACCTTCCTGGACAGTCCCTGAGAGCTGGTTTGATAATGATGAGCAAGAATCCCCCTTTTTTTTAGTATCAAAAAGACAAAATCAAGGAAAATAAGAGCCATAGTGTAATTCATTTTAGTATATACCACCCTGACTAGCAAAGTAGTGGGTTACTGGTGAGAGGGGATAGGTTGGCAGGGGGACTGTTCAAGTGTGTGTCTTGCTGATGGTCTGCCAGCTCGATGTCATTCCCTGGTAGATGCAGGATAGCCTCTATGTGAGGGGGGAGGTCTCTCCTCAGGCCGGAGAGAACAGACTTTCAGGCTACAGCAGCAGTTTTCACACGTTTCCACATGGGCTCGAAGAGGCTTAGGGTGGAAAAATATCCCTTGGGATTAAATCCATAAAAGAGCTCCAGCTCCTGTGTTTGCCTTTCAGATGCCATGTTTAGTTCCCCTTTGGCTGCTGTCTTGCTTCAGAGGTGTCTGTGGGGATGTTCGTGCGATGTATATGCTGGCCTTCCTGTTTATTCTGCAGACTGTTTGCAGGAGTTATAATCTGAAACACAGCATCTCACTAATATAGTTCCCTTATTTATAGACCAGAGACTGCCTTGCCTCCAGCTGGCAGAGGCAAGAGATAAGTGCTGGCCCTATCCAGGCTGATGTCATGTGAGGAGACCTAAAAATGTTAGCTTCTCTTGCTGAGCCATGTGGAAATACGTATGAAATGGCAGCGTTAGGAATCTGGTCAGCACGTGCTTCCTAGTGATCAGAGTGCTTGCATGAGAAGTCTGGTTTCACACCTTACTACTTTTATCTTACTCAAAATTCAATCTTGAATCCAGCTCTCCCACCTTGCAAGTGATTGCTCTGAGAACCTGGGAACAGAGTGTTCTGGGACAGGTCTCCCCGTTTTCTTGTTTGTTGAAGCTCTCCTGCTTTTTCCCAGACTTAATGAATATTTAATTATTTACAGGATGATTATGACTCCAGTGCCTGGTAGTTAGAGCAATTACCTGAGAGAGATGGGTCTCCTTATGTATTCCAGCAAGCGTGCCTCCCTGGTTGACTACTTTTTTGAAGAAATTAAAAAAAGGGAGGGCTGTAGAATTGGGGTATTTGTGTGACCATTCTAAATTAAGATTACTTTATTAATCTGGAGGGGGAAGTGCCCAGAGGATGCTTTATTTATTCATTGCTTGTGGTCATACTGTATACAGAGAAAACCCTAACCTCTTCCTTTATATTGATTTTTAATCTTAACACCCTGCCAGCATTTAAGGCGATTTTTGGAAGATTGTCTCAGGTTTTTGCAGACAATACCAAAAAAAAATGTTTGCTCAGAGTTATTTGAAAGGTTCAAGAATGAATGTTTGCTTGCACGAACCTTTGCTCCGATGCCTCTTCCTGCAGCTCTCCCTTCGTACAGCACGTTCAGTCTTCTGTCCCATGGCGATTCTGCTCCCCCGTTGCCTGAGTTGCAGATTCACAAACAATTTCCATTGCAGCAACCAGAAACTTACTCTGCAAATATTCCTGACTTATTTCATATCTGAGAAGAGTAGGGAGCTTTATTTGAGTGTGGAAGAATTACCTCAGTTGATGTTTAAGGAGGAAAGAACAGGAGTGGGTCAGCAAATATTACTGAGGTGAGCCTGCAGTTGTTAGTCAAATAACAGGGAATGCTTTGGGGTTTAGTGACTAGGGGTGAATGATTACAGTGCATGGATAGAGCTGTGAGAAGGAAACATGAAGAACTCTTCATCAGTCATGGCAGTTGATCAGGTTATTTCCTTTGCAGAACTGTTTTGGAGGGCAGCAGACAGTATGTCAAAAAGCCAGTGTACTTACAGATACTGGGCTTTGCTTGGGTGTATTAGCAAGCCTGTTCCTTACTTGTACTACTTCAGCTGCATGTGGTGAAGTCAGGTTGTTTGAACAGCTGTATGCAAAATACCGTAGATCAAAATCGGACAAGAAAATGGAAATGATGGAAATGTCCAAATTCTTTGCAACTTAATTTAAAAAGGGGATTTAAGAAGACCCTTCAGGTATGTTTCTGAATTTGTGTACTGGCATATTTTGTGTTGGAAAGAACAATTTGTTCTTAGCTCTGTCCTGCACTCCGCAGTTACCTGGTAATTTATCTAGCTATTCATTTGACTACTTTTTTTTTCTTAAATTGCAATTAATGGGTTTGTTAACTGAATAGCTAGTATGTCCTGAATTGGTAGCAGTTTCCTCCTGGATAAGAGGATGCTTATAAGCTTATTGAAGACACTGTAAATATGGAGATAGAATATATGTGAAGACTTAGTAGAAACTTCAGTTCTCTAGGTATGTATATGTAATCTGTTGTTTTCTTAGCTGTGACATCTGACTTGCAGAGCACATACTGTTTACCTCTTGTGGCTTTTTTTTTCCCCTTAGCATTCCTTGTGTTAGAATATTTGAAAGTAGAATTAATTCCAAATACTTATTTGTTTAAATATCATCTCTGCTCTTACCTTTTCTACCTTCATAAAATATCATTAGTACGTGAGATCATGGGATTAGCTATGCTAACTACCTCTACTTGAGGAACCTCAACCTTGCTTGTAGGTCTATTTGCAAGATGCTCTGAGAGAGGGATTTTTAAGTTGCCACTTGCACATTGTATATAGTGCTGTGGGGATTCAGACCAGTTATTAGGATCATATGGGTCATTATTCCTATTACAGTGTGTTTACCCCTTGGAATCTCATCTCAAGAGTTTGATTTTGGGAAGACGTACCTTCTCTGTAGCTGTTGTGCAAATAGAACTGACTTCATGGGAAAAAAAACACTTTCTGTCTCTCCCTCTCCAGGTTTGGGACAAGACTCTGCTCTAACTTGTGCAAGAGCACTTAATTTAAAGTGAAGAGAGATCTTAATTTCAGGTGATTGAATGCACTGCCAAGAATCCACCGAAGTGACTGAAGGTAGCCTTTACTCACAGGAAACCCCAAGCACAGAGTTCCTTGTAATTTGATGCAGACTTCACAAAGCCAAATGAGTATTGATGAGCGTGATGTTTCCCTTTGAGAATTTCATTTTTCCTGTAACAGATAAGATTTTTACCAACGTCTGGTAATTTGTCAGGTCTCCTTTACTTTAACTTGTGGCTTCCCGGGCGGTGGTGAGGTAGGCCTTGCAGAAGGCCCCACATGGATGGGGTGGAGTTGGAGCTGGGAAGTGCTGCTGAAACTCCTCAGTTGTGTGCTGACATGAGGGTTCTCTCTAATGAGCCTTGGCTGCAGGAGAAGTTTGAGACCCACTCAGGTAAAATTTCAGACAGTTAAGCACTAAGCTTTGTAATGTATTCAGTGCTCTGAATAGCTAACAAATGCGGGGTGGAGGGATGAATGAAGCGGTACCGCTTTTACAAGCGGTGTAGTAGCTGCCGTGTGTGTTCTGTTATGTACAGCCTTGTTTACTTTACACACATGAATTTGTTGACCTCACCAGAGCTCTTAACCTTCCTAGGGCTACTAATCTCCATAAATGTCTGCAGGATTTGGCTTAATTTTGGCACAGCAAAACGAGTGAATCAAACTGTGAGTCATCGTTTTTTACAGTAAAACATTCTGACCTAGTCCCACAGTCCACGTGCCTGGCTGATGCTTGCCTGAGAGCATATAGGATCTGACCCATGCTTTGGGAATCCTGACTTCTTAAGTATAGCAGAGACTGGTCTGAAAGAAAGAAATGTAATGCACAATATACAGAAGCAAAGGAAAAACTGTCGCCAGATTCAGATGCAACTCTCAAGATAAAATTAATGTAGGTTGCAGAAAGGATTATGCATATGTTACAGAATGTTTCAGTGGTGCTTAAGATGCCTTGTGAAAACTGTAGTGGAGATGTTTCCAATTTACTGAATAATTTTCTCCTTTTTTTTGCATATAGCTTAACTAAAGTATGGTACAATAAAATTAACTGGAGGCACCGAATTGTGGAACTAATTCAGATACATGATGTGAATGTCACTTCCATGTCTGCACTATAAAATGCAAACGCTACAAACGTAGTAACCACAAGGTTCTTTTTGATATTTTAATCTTTTAAACCTTTGAAATGTCGGTATGCTTGAAAGGGCTTCTAAATCCATTGGTTAGTCTGTGCTGTCTCGTATTGTGTTCAAAATCACAGCAGATAAAGGAAGAGTGATCAGAAAGCTTAATGCAGTCAGAGCATCACGACCTGTTATGTAAAGCAACATTTGGCCAGGCCTTCCCAGCTGCTGTAAATGAATGTTAACAGCATTTTATCAGTTGCTTTCACTGTCTTTATTACATAATCTGAATATTTATGACCCTATTAATATGTTTAGCTGTGAAATTGCAATATTGGTGGAAGGACGGTTCTATAGAAGAGTGAACAAGGGGAAAGATTTTTGCCTCATGAACAAAAGTTGTGTTAATATTAAAAAGCTTTGAGTTCATATTTCAAAGAGGTTTGGTGAATTGCTTTACAGATGTGGCATGCTATTTCTCTAAATATTGTCATAGAAAAAGTACATTGGTGACAGGGTAGTGTTGCTGAACATGGTGTATGTCTGTGTGTATAAAATACAGAGCACTTACCTGGAAGAGGTGACTTCTTTTTTTTTACTTTTAATGCAAGTCCCTGAATCCATAATGAGGATACTCTGTTGCCTTGAAAAAATATAGCCAACCTGTGGACCACAGACCAGACCCAATTTATCAGAATTACTTCCATCCAGGGAAGTACTCCAGGTAGGATTTCAGGGCAAACTGTGCACCAATTTACTATTGGAGTGATTTTTTTTTTTTTTTTTTTTTTTTTTTGGTGACCAAGACCTTGCTTTTTGCCCTGCTGCCTCGAGACCCCACATGCCTTCTTTCTGTTCTGGCTAGGTATACTGTTGTCTTGTGACCTAAAACGCGTGTCACATGATTAGGGTGTGTGTGTACCATGTTACCTGACTAGGGACAGTTAGCAGATGCTGTCCTGTTACTGAATGCACATGTGCTCTGACTCAGCCGGTCCTGCATGGAGCCAGGAGTTGGAGTTGATGTTCCATATGGGTCCCTTCCAACTCAGTGTATTCTATGATTCAATGGTTGTGCTTGGAATGTGTGGGAAGGTAATATGCTTGATCGAGAGATGAATGAGGAGCTGTAAGGTATTTCCCTTGGGAGCCTCTTAGATTATATTATATCATATCCTTAAACAGAACCAAACACCACCCCTTCAACACCTGCAAATTTCTAAGGAGATGATGATGTTCAGAGGCTTGACACTGCCATGGAATTTACAAGCAACATTGATGTCATACTCTATCATTCAGTTAGCTGCAGGCTACTTGTCTGCAGGTTGCCTACAAAAAGCTGACCTGGAAAAGTTTTGCTTTCATTATGAGTGGGATGACATTGTTGGTCAGTTTTATCTTTGAGTACAAAATCTATAGCCTGTGTGAAAGCTGCCATCCTACATGTTTTGCCACTGATTACAAGGGTAAGAGTTTCTGAGAAATGTAGCTGTTTGTGGAGGTTCTTTTTGTTTGCAGGTCTCATGGGTGGTAGTGCAAATCCTGTGGTGTGTTCTGACACTATATCTAATTCTTAGTAACTCTGTCTTTTAATGGTCTCTACTTCCACCCTCTCCACAGTCCAGACCTGATGGGCTGGTACAGGAGGCAGCTGCACATGACTGAAAATATGTTAGAAATGTAAAGATAAGTGGGTACAGGGTGTGCAGTGTTAGTCAGGAAGAACATTTAGATGAATACATATTTTTTAATAGTACTTTGTCCTCAAGCCAGTTAGTTATGGTTACTGCAGAGCTCCAAATGGACTCTCTTCCCTTGAGGGGATTAGAGATTTAAATATGTATTGTTCTTCTGGGCAGTAGTATTGAGCAGTCAAGTAAGGTTCACAGTAGAACAAAGAAACCTTTAATTAGGACAGGGGTTTCAATTGCATTCTTTTTTTGCTTTGTGTAAAAGAAACTTGTATTGAATCAGATAAATAAGACAATGGATGGGGTGGAGGAAGTTTGGAAGAAGCACATCTGTTTACAAAGTTAAGTGCTGAGCCTACAATAAACCAGTAATTTTCACTTGAGAAGCTCTTAAAAAGTATTCTTCTTTGCATCTCTGAGCATCTGAGTCAAGATATTTTAAAGAAATATTTTGTATCTTATTCAGTGGTTTGGTTTTGATTTGTCTTGCTCATTTTAATTTTCATCACAGGAAATACCTTTATTGCAATGTGAAATTAATAGCAATATTTATACTATTATCGTGTTGTGGTTTTAGTTCTGGCCATGCATTGTAATTGCATTTGTCCCTTATTCATCTTTATACTTAGTTTGTGTGATCTAAATACAATGAAGTATTCCCTTTAAACATGAAGAATGACAATAAATCTCTTCTGGTCTGTTCTGGGGTGTACCTGGCTCTGTGTTGCTCAGGTCTTGAAGTCGGTAACATTCTGCGCAGTCTCAGCAAATTGCCAGTGTGCAATAAATTATAAACCTGAGACCTTTAAGGAATAATAGGTAGTAGCTTCAAGGGTTTCTTAATTTGTGACTGAAATTACCTTTGGCAGAAATACAAACTATAGTCTTCTCTCCCCAACAGACACTGCTAAAAGGGAACCTAGCAGAATTGAAGCTGGTTCTCTCTTGCCCTGGGTTGTCTAATGTTTACTGTGTATTACGTGTGATGAGACAATGGAATAATCTGCTGTCTTGCATGAGTTTTTTTAAAGAACACTGTAAAAGATGTTTGTAATGAAGCTTTGGCCATCTGTCTTATGCCTGTCCTTTGCCGTTTAGGTGCCAAATCCAATGACAAAAGACCACTGTTGTCTGGGAAACGATTGATTCTACTCCTTGTTTGGGTAGAAGAGCTCTCGACATGGCTCAAGATAGTCCATTTCCCTAATTGCCTATCTCTCTGGATATTTTACAGCCTCCTGTTCTTTCCTACCAAGAAAGTGCTTTCCAGAGCAAAATCCATAATGCTTCTCTGAAGGACCTAATCAAAACTTGCTAAGTTCAGAAGAAAGGTACTATTTACTTCAGTGGACTTCTGATCATGCTTTTGGAGAAGAAGAGCATAGCCCTTTGCATTAAATAACTGATGGGATCTTCATTGGTCAGAATTTTGTTTTATGGGCTAGAAATACAAGTTTCCAGTTTTATTGGGTGAAGAGTAAACTCCATTTCAAGTACAGAAAACAGTGCATCTTATTTGTGGAGGTGCAAAGGATACCTGGCAGTAACAATATACTTGGAACTGTACTTGGCCCCTGTACTCGGCATTGGTGAGGCCGCACATCAAATACTGTGCCCAGTTCTGGGCCCCTCACTACAAGAAGGACATTGAGGTCCTCGAGCGAGTCCAGAGCAATGAGGCTGGTGAAAGGGCTGGTGGGCAAATCCTATGAGGAGCAGTTGAGGGAGCTGGGGATGTTTAGCCTGAAGAAGAGGAGGCTGAGGGGAGACCTTATCACCACCTACAACTACCAGAAGGGAGGTTGTAGAGAGGTGGGTGATGGTCTCTTCAGCCAGGTGACAGGAGATAGGACAAAGGAAATGGCACAAAGCTGCACCAGGGCAGGTTCAGAGTAGATGTTAGGAAAAAATTTTCACTGAAAGAGTTGTCTGGGCCTGGAACAGGGTGCCTAGGGAAGGGGTTGAGTCACCGTCCCTGGATGTGTTTCAAAAGAGGGTAGATGAGGTACTTAGGGATATGGTTTAGCATAGGACAGGAACGGTTGGACTCGATGATCTTAAAGGTCTTTTCCAACCTTTTCCAACCCTGTAATTCTGTGATTCTGTAAAGTTGTTTAAATCTCCTGCCCTGACCAACATCTCACATCCCCTTTATTGCATCCCATATGAGTAATTAATTTGCAGAATAAAGCTATTGTCCTCCCTCTCCTTGGAACAACCTCAGCTGGCATGTGGGATCCTTTGCCAGGAAGAAGAGGCAGGGTCATTGTGTTGCATTTATAGAATGTGCTACTAAGTGAGTTTTCCTGTTGCCTGATTTGATCATGGCTGGTTCTTGTTTGCCACAAGGATCAGTACAGTAACCTCGTTTAAGGAACATATTAGTAATCTGACAGTGGAAACTTCTTTTTCAGGTGTTTTTTTTCCTGAATATCAATTAGTGCAAATTGCCTCTCATCCTTTCCCTGGGCATCACTCAGGTCCGTCTTCTCTCTTCCTCTCCCCTGTCCCCCATCAGGTATTTTTACGCCTTGTTAAGATCCTCAGTGAGCCCTCTCTTCTTCAGAATGAACCATCCCAGCTCTCTCAGCTTCACCCTGTATGTCAGATGTTCCAGTGCTTTGATCATCTTTGTGGCCCTTTGCTGGGCTCACTCTAGTATGCCCATTGTACTGGGGAGTCCAGAACTGGACACGGCGCTGCAGATAAGATCTCACCAGTGCTGAGTAGAGACCAAAAATATCACATCCCTTGACCTGCTGCCAATGCCTTCCTAGTGCAAGCCAGGAGGCTGTTGGCCTCCTTTGCCACTCAGGTGCATTGCAAACTTATGTTCCTCTTGCTGTTTGTCAAGACTTTTTGTTCCGAGCTGCTTCTCAGCCACTACTTTGTAGTGGTGCCTGGGGTTACTCCCTTGTAGGTATAGGACTTTGCATTTCCCTTTGGTAAACTTCATGATGTTCCCATCTGTCCGTTTCACCAAACTGCTGAGGTTCCTTTGAATGGAAGCACAACCGTATGGTGTATCAACTGCTCTGCCTGGTTTTGTATTATCCATAGACTTGCTGAGGATGCACTCTTACCTGCATATACAGGTTATTAATGAAGATGTGAAATACTGCTGGCCCCAGTATCAGCCCCTGGGTACACCACTAGTGACTGGCTTCCAGTTGGACTTCAGACTAGTGATCACAGGCCTTTGAAATTGACAGTTCAACCAGTTTTCAGTCCACTTCAGTGCTCGTTCATCTAGCCCACGCTTCTATCAGTTTTTCCATGAGGATACTGTATGGGACAGTCCTGAAAGCCTTACTAAAGTCAAGATGGATAACATCCTTCCCTCAATCTGCCAAGTGAATCATCTCATTTTAGAAGGCTATTAGTCAAACCTTAGTTGTCCTTCATTAATGCATACTGAATATTTGAATTCACCTTCTTGTCCTTCATAAGTTTGGAAATTATTTTCAGAATTGCTTACTCCTTCCCCTTCCCTGGGATCCAGGTGAAATTGGTGAACTGTTCCTGGACTTTCATCCTTTTTTTTTCTTCTTGAGGAAGGGTGTTCAGATTAGATGTTAGAAAAAAAGTTTTCACTGAAAGAGTTGTCGGGTCCTGGAACAGGCTGCCCAGGGAGGGGATTGAGTCGGCAACCCTGGATGTGTTTAAAAAAAAGGGTAGATGAGGTACTTAGGGATTTGGTTTAGCATAGGACAGGAATGGTTGGACATGATGATTCAGTGTTTGCATTTGGTTGGTTGGTTGGGTTTTTGGGTTTTTGTCCTCAGGAATATCTCCCAATACCTATGACCTTTTGAAGCTAACCAATAGTGGCCTTACAATGGCATTAAGCAGCTCTCAGCATTTCTAAATGCATCCCATGAGGTCTAGTGGATGTCCGGTATGCCCAGTTGCATAAATGTTCCCTAGACTAATCCTCTTGTATCAAGAGTAAGTTTTGCTTGTTCCTGACTTTCCCACTGGTCTTGGGAACCTGAGATTGCTGAAGGCAAGTCTTGCCACTGAAGGCCAAAGTGAAGATGGCACTGAGTACACTGGACCCTTTGCTTGTCATCCTGTTCAAGTACTTCCTCACTAGACTAGTTGTCTTCTTTCCCCCATCATTCCAATTTGAAAGCTCTCCTCAACATGTTGTCCAGAGATCCTTTTGCCACTGGTTTACATGGGGTTTGGATTATGTTATGGTGGCATTATGTGCTTAATGAGGTGCAAATACATTTTAGGAACACATTCAAGGGCTCTACTGTAAAATTACTTGGTATATACTTTAACCTTAGTTACTAAAACTTTCCTAGCCATCTCATAGAGATTTCTACTTCCTCCACCCCCATGCTTTCTGGAAAGCAGTGGGAAAAAAAAAAAAAAAAAGAAGGATAGCTTTTTCTTGAAAGTGTGTTTTTGTTTTTAAGAAGTATTTTCTTTGGATATGAAATGCAAATACGTTTCCATGACCTCAACCAGTTAAAGACTGCCTGAGTCTTCTAACAGCTGTCTTGAAGCTTGCCTTCAGCCTGGAAGAGCGTTCCATGCAAAACAGCACTGCTTACTCTACCTACAGGAGAAAGAGGAAGACCCAGGAAGGTTTCCTGATGTCCTTCTGTATCTATTTTAAGGTCTGCCAACTTTTCCCCTGCTCACTTAGACACACAAGGGAGTACAGAGAAAAGGTGTGGCCTACAAATTCAGGGGAACTTAGGAACTGACTGCTGTCATGTCTTGATGGCTGGCTTTGTTGCTCTTCTGGAGGCATTATGTCATACGAAGGCTGCTCTAACACAAGCTGGCTTTGCTGCCTTTGGGTAATTCCCAAATCTGCTCTGTCTAGGAAGAAAAGAGAAAAATGTGCTGCTTTTATGACTCCCTGTGATTGCTCTTCAAGTCATCTGTGTAGATTAGGAGATTTTGTTTGTTTGTTTGTTTGTTTGTTTTTCCCTTGCTCAAATTTAAAATCAATTCCTCAACTTGATCCAAATAGGACAGAACACGTGGTGAGGATGTACCGGCAGCGAACATGTGCTTATGATGGATGGATTTATGGAGCTAATTAACTAAATACAACTTAGATTACATAATTAGAGCAATCAGGAAAATAACTAGTATGTAGCTACTAAAGTCTGGACTGATGCTAAAGATTTTGTGAGTTAACCTCTCTGGTTAAGCTGCGCTGTTCCTCTGTAAATTTTTTAAACCTGTCTTGTACTGAATAATTCTAGAATCAGTTCTGCAGGGCGGATTTAGGACAAGAATGTCCCCAGGTCAGTGACACATGCTGACTATAGTCTTTGCAAGAATTTTCTCTGTGAACAACAACAACAAAGTGCATCTTCCATCTTAATTGAGTCCTTGAAATTCGTGCCCACAAACCAAACGCAAATGGAAACTGTATACGTCTTGTCAGCAAATTGCAAGCTATCAGTCACAGCTACAGATGAAAGCTAGCACGACCTACATCTGTCGTGCTGCTACAATGGTGCTGGCATTACAGTTCCATTGTTTAGGTTTAGGGTCAAGCCTGTTGAGACCTCTTTTTATTCAGCTTTGAATGTATCCATTTTCATTAAGTTTTTCAAAGCCATATGAAAGACTCAGCAGGGCAAGATGTGGCGATGTTGAACCTAAGTTAGTCTTGCAGTTATCGAACTGTCTTGTAGTCACAGATGGTCGCTGCGATTGTCCACACCAGTCTACCACCGGAGCTGCTATTGAAAGGGCACAAAACTGATGGTACAAAGGGAAGCCTTTTTTCCCACCAATAAATGAGGCTACTGTTGCTTTGAGCTGGCATTGTCGGAGGTTTTGTGCAGGCAAAGAATGGCTGTTGACAAACCAGTTTCCATGCCGAAAAATGCTACTCTTATTCCTAAACTTAGAGATCTTTCCTTGGGTGAATAACATTGTCTGACTAATATCAGAGTGGCATTTTGCAAACTATTTTCATTGATTATGTGGATGACGGCTGTGCTGGGAGGTCTATTGCTGACAGCAGTAAATGCAAGCTTGTTAATGTGCTAAACAAGGCATGCTTCTGTTTCGTAATTCCATTAGAGGAAAATCTCTTTGGCTGTACACTGTTAAAAACATCGGGGGCATTGATTGCCATGTTTCTGTGTTTAATCCTCAAATTTTAAATTGTCCTTACATAGACAGAAGGAGCTCAGTCAGTTGTCTCCCTGAGTTATGTAACTTGGTTAACCAAGTGCCAAATATCTTAGTCTTCACACTATAAAAATGTAAGGTTTTAGAGCTAGGCATCTTCCAAATCCTCCTTACTGACAATGCAAACGTGTGTTTTGTTTGGTCTTTAAACACAACTGCTTCTTCCAAGATTAACTACCATTTTCCTCCTTTTCTGGGACAGTGGGGTGAAAGCCTCCCCACAAACCTGCTGGTTTGTTAGCAGCTTGGCGAAGGTTCTGGTGAGATTAAATAGTTCTTGCCTGAAAGAACAATAAAAAGCAATAAAGCTGATTCCTGTTGTACAGGATCCTTTATGGCCTCTGACAGATCACTTTACCGCTGGCGAGGGAACCCTTAAAGTTCAAGTGACCACAGTGATGAAATGGATGCTTGTTCCTAGGCAGGAAATATCAAGCCTCTACGGAGACCAGTTGAATGATTCACCTCATAACATTTAGAATTCATAAGGTAATAAGAAGGGGGAAGGTGTGTGTGTGTGTTTTGTTTTGGTTGGGGTTTTTTGCCACCCCTATCCCACTGCAGCTGGCTGTTGGTTAGCCTCCTGTGCTGGAATTCCTCAGCCCCCTGAGGCCCACCATAATTTCTGAGTGGCCTGTTGCCCCAGGAATGTCATAGCTCTCCAAGTATGTGAATATTATGTTGTTTATTTTGTCCCTTCCTCTGGCCGGGAGTCTCTTGCTACATGAAATGTCTTATCCAGGCAGGTATAAGTTACAGAAAGTATATTTCTACATGTGGGAGGTAATGAACCTGGTAATGTACTTCAGCTTGCAGTCACTAGAATTGAATACTTTTGTGCTGGAGGTGGGACTGAAAAATCGTTTGCAGAGGGATGGATCTGACTGTTCCAGAGAGAAACTTCCAAATTTCTTCTGCCTGGATTATTCTGTTAACAACGGAATCTAAAGAATGAGACTTCTTGCCAGGAAAGAGATGAATATTGATGATTTTCATGATTCTGAAAGTACTGAAAGGAATCTGACACTGACCTAAAGCCGGGTCGCTTGAGCGACTAGTCCTTCTTAATGACTCCAATCAATGTTCCCTTGCTTTTATGATCATGCTTTCTGCTGCTGCCTTGCTTGGGCTCAGTTCTAGTATTGTTTCTCTCCTCTCTGCTTTACAGTATACTACATGCAAACAATCCCTAAACAAACGTATTGTAAATTACTAGAATGTTTCAATAGTGACTTTCTGAAAGTTGTGTCCTGCTTGGTGGGCAGTTTTTAGGCTGGTGTCTATTCTCAAAGCCTGCTTTTATGGTGATGTCAGCATAGCTCAGGCTGTATATGATATGTATATGAAGCTTTTCCCTATGGTTTCTGATGTAACAAATGCTGGTGGTCTAAGAAATAAATGTACTTGAGCCAAGCAGTACAAATTTCACAAATTCAAAGCCTTGTGTAGAACCCATGAGCTTCTGCAGGCTGTGGACTGCAGCGCTCTGAGGTCTGAGAGCAGGGAGAACCTGGGATGACACTTGGGTAACATTACCCAGAGCCTGGTCTGTCCTCAGTGAAGTGGAGAAGCAGCCATAAACTGCTTCTGCAGTCTCTGTGCCAGACAGTCCTGGCACCTCCTGCACCTACCTACCTTATATGTGGAAGTACTCTTCTGATTCCTTCAGTTCTGTGTTCTGGGACCCTACCACCCACAGATAAACAACCCATCACTGAACCGGTCAAGTTTAATTACTAGGTTGAGTAATACTGATAAAGAACTCCTTCAGATTTTTCATAGTCCCTGTCAGATCATAAATACCACTTCATCCCCCTTTTCAGCTTCAGTTTAACTTCATGTCCAGAAAGAAATTAAGGTCTTGCCCTGTCAAATGTACAAGAGTCAAACAGAGGATCTTACTGGCATGTCCACGAGTTGTACTAACACAAGCACTTCCTGAGTTTCATTTTGGATGAAAGAGGATGTTTTCTGGCTTTGCACATGGACTCAAAATTCTAAGGATAAATAAATCTAATGGAAAAAACTTTGGGGTACACAGTGTGCTCTGCTGAGGGAGTAATTCCTGGTACATTTTGACTGGTTGTACCTCCTTTGTCTGGTTCCAGATATGACTGTAAGTTGGATGGAACAGCAAATCAAAAAACAGTTAAAAGACCTTAGGGGAGGTGAGGTTTGTGTGGTGGTGCTTTGCTTTCCGTCTGTTTAGCTTTACATCACCATTAAAGGAAAATCTATCAGTTGTATTAAATAAAATGTGCTGGCTGCATAAATTGTACTGAGGTTTAAGTAACAGCAGCATCCTGAAAAAAAGGGGCAGGCTTATCCTATGGATGCTTGAAGACCTTCCTCTTTTGTGAGAACTTACTACTCTGCACATTAGGGTAAAGCCAATGTATTTGTGTTCACACTGCAAAATTAACCTCATTTACGTTGCCTCAGTAGTGTCAGGGAATATTCCTGCCAATCACCTACTCAAATGTCCAAAGTGATTCTGTGTGCCTTTATTATATTGTTTTAAAATGTTGCTTACTTATCCTGTGCCACTTCTTTAGATGATACTTGGGAAATCAAGTTTGCAGTTACACACACTGCAGACTCTATTGTAGATTGTAAAATGGCCTTTTGGATGGTCTCAAAACTCAGAAGAGTATAGGATTATTTTTACCTTACCTCCATCACCTTTAGAGAGGCATCACGTTCTATGACGGAATTGAAACGTGTGGGAAGTGTTCTGCTTGCTGATTATTGTCATTTCCTTCAAGACACCTATTTCCAATGACTATGCTGTGCTATGGCTTTTCTTCAGGAGAAAAGGAGACATTCTACCCCAGGTAGCTGCATTCACCCAGACCATTTTCATACTGTCTGGGAGGCTGAGGGATGTTTTAGCACTCCAGCCTGGCAGGAGAATACAAAATGCTAGAATGCATCAGCTTGGGGCTGAGGGTGTTTTCAGTGTGAGGACACCTGGAAGCTTGTGAACTCCTTCCAAGGGGGTCTGCAGCCATAAAACTAGGAAGACAAACCTGTTGGTAATAGGCTTATATTTGCTGTGTATATACCTCTTCCTGAAAATGCTTGTGCCCAACTCAAATGGGATTGAAATGCAGTGCAGCCAGGGTGCTGGATATCGCTGTATGCCTCAGCCTACAGTTCATTTTAAATTCTAGGTCCATTTTTCAGTGCTCTTTGATGCTTCCCTCCTTTTGTGTTCACTCCTTCTGCATCCGAAGTCTCAAAGGTGGCTGCTGTTACCCTTTTGCCTGAGGAACACTGGCAGTCTCACCTCTGAGCTCTTCCATCTAAATCCTTAATCAGTCTGTGCCGTGAGAGCAAACGTGCTGCCTCCACGTCTTACTGCCAAGAGCACTGAGCTGATGTGTTTGTTTTTCTGGGGTGGATGGACCTTGCCCACTCCGTGTCAGTCTGGCCATGGGAGTGGGGTGGTTAAGCATCTTAGTTTTAAAGGGTTTCCTGTGTTTTTGGGTAGTTTGCTATTGGTTACCAGTTAGATATTTCTGCGTGACAAACTGCTGCTCCCTTTAAAGCTCCTTTCCCGCCATCCCTTGACTTCCTTTCAGAAGTCTGCAAAAAGTAAATGCAAATATTTCAGGTACTGCTGCTATTATCAAAGCAAACCTTTCAAGGCATTTTCCTGAGGGAAATTAGCAACACCTTATTTATCAGTGTACTTGACAGCAGTCTCACTGGGTTGGGTTGCTGTCATTGTTAGTCTACTTTGCATTCTAGTACAAAGCATGGAGAAAACTGTTTGCATGATTTATGAGTGGTTTATATCAGGAAGAACTGGAATTTGCTTTCACTCTTTAAGCTTATAATTCTATCATAAGTTGCTTATTAAATTAAAGATTAATTAACAGCTGGAGCTTTACATAAAACTGAGGAGTGGCAGAGAGTAAGAAACCTCCAGTAGTACCTTGAAAGCGGTACGTTGCAGCAGGGACTGGAATTGGGCCCCATGCTTCCCAAAGAAGTGGTGAAACCTCCGTGCTTTAAGTTCGGCTTTCGTCACTGTGACTCAAGAAAGAACTCATTTCTCATTTCTTTCTCCACCTTTCTGTGTGGTGCTGTCTGTTTGAAAGCAGCTGAAGTTTGATTTTTAAATTTATTCTTATTTTTTTTTAGATGGAGTTCAACTAAAGCTTCTCAGTACATTTTTAAAGAAACATTTTTGGAAAGCGTGTGATATAAAAATCTCAAAATAAAATAGCACAAAGGAACTTCTAACTGCTTGAGCTGCATATGCTTAAAGTTTATGAAAAGAGGTATTCAGGGGCAGGGTGCAATGTTGTGTCTTGCATCCTCAACACAGCTGCTTAGCAGCGATAAGGAAGCAATGCTCTATTCATGCTGACCTTGTTTCCAAAGAAGCCTTGTCCTATGAACTACTGAAAATAAGGAAGAATTTCCTGTGACACGCTGCTTGTGTTGGCTTTTAAAGGGGGGTAGAATGAAATCTCTGAGCATGACACATACTGTATCTAACCACACAGGATTTCCTGTGCTGGAATCGAAGCTTAGTGGAAGCCACGTTTTTCTCTTCCTCTTAATTCATTCAGAAAAATAGAGGTCAGCATCATGAATTGATATGGCTGTAGTTGCTCTTAAAAGCTAAAATCAGCAATTGCTAATGGATACATTGTAATGCCAACAGGACTGCAAGGCAAAATTTTTTCACTTTAGCACAATAAAGCCTACACATGCTCCTGATTAGACTTCTAAACTCTCATAAGAAGACTTGTGCAATTACAAAAATTTCACTGAAGGTGAGAAAAATAATATATATATTGCATTAGACTTCATTCTTTTGGTAGTACGCTTTTTTCCTCTAACCAGAATGAATGAAGCTATTGATGAACTTGTGAAAGACATATAAAACCACTTGAATTTTGACTCTAAAACATTGATGAAGCTGAAGAGCATTAAAAAACATTTTTTCTTAAATTAAACTTAATTTTATAATCTTTTAGTTAAATAAAGTTGCCAGTGTTTCTTCTGTCTGCTGTTGAATTGCAGCATTAGCTTCCTAGTAATGTATTTCATTGGGTTTGACTAGTAAAAACAAACCTTTCTGCCATAAGTTTGGAGTTAAGCAACTGATTTTGATAGGATAAAACCCATATATTTTTAATCCTGCTTAAAAAATAATCACCCTGTCTCCAGCAGATCTTTAGAGAGTGAGCTCAGAACCCATGCCTTTCCCTCACATCCTACCTGCGCTTAATGGCAAGTGATCAAGAGATGCTCACACTGTCTAGTGGGACCCTGCAAGCTCGCTTGACTCCAGAGCCAAGCTGGGCAAACAGCCTCCTGACTGTGCTGTCTTGATAGTGAGCCCAGAGCCTCCTTGGTCATTCTTGACTTGTGTTCAGTGCTCTTAAGTAGTTAATACTTTTTTTTATTCTTCGTTAGTCCAAATGGTTGTCTGGTGTCATTTTTTATTCTTCATTAGTCCAAATGGTTGTCTGGTGGCATCCTTGAGTATTCTAAGAGTGTGTTTACTGACACCAGTTTCTCGTGTGTGTTCTGTGCAAATTATCTCCCCATTTATGGCATTCACAATGGAGAGTGATTTATTTGTCTGTAGTTTTCACTTTTACTCAAGTGATGTGTTGTGTCTACTTAAATATCATTTGGATTTGCTTGGGCTCTTGCCAAAGCAGATTTTTTTTGTCTAAGTAGTAGAAGTTTTCCTACATCTGGAATAGTTCTGCTTCTCTAGCAATTCTGAGATCTCTCTCTTAAAGAGCTTCTTTTCACACGGGGGAAAAACTCACCTGTCTTACAGCACACCAACAGTGTTTCTGCTAGGTAGAGTCTATTTTGCTTTCTTCCAAAACATGCATAGCCTGGGCCTTCAGTCCCTTGGTGTCATGGCAGCCAGCAAATGTATATGCAGAAGGCCTGTATGGATGGACTCAGCCTCCTTTCAGCACAGTCAGGCTCGCTGTGTTTTCATGTTACACACACGAGCCCAGCACACCGGCTGTTTCTATACAGTGTCTCCGCAGTTCAGTTTTTCACTGAAGTCAGGATTTCCATTTGTGTGATATTGAGGGGATACTTGGATCCTGTAGGTCTCATGTAATTGATTACATATTTTAAACTCAAAGCAAAATCACAACAGGAATTTGTGTGTGTGTTTTACATGAGGACTTCCTTCTGTGCCTCTTTACATATATTTTTGGTTGTGTATTTATCTTGAAAGAATGGAACAGTACCCTGGAGCCACTACAAACAGATGGGTATGTAAACAGTTTGCAGAAGCAAATAGAACTTGTAGATCCGAACGTTTCCACTCAATTGGATGATCTGTTAAATTAAGGCAGAATTTAAAGGCACTTCTAAACAAAATGCAGTGGGGTTTTTCCTTGCTCTCTCTTCCCACAACTCCCAGCTCCTCCTTTGCTAATTGCTTGAACAAGCGTTCTACTTATTACTGGCATTAGATGGTGAAAGAAGGAATTTAATCTTTTTTATTTTGAGTTCACTATCAAGCATTTTGACTTGCACAGAAAAAAAGTAGTGTAGCCTGTAAAAATATATTTTACTCAAAACACAAGGAATCACAAGTTTTTAAAATGACAGAAATTTAAAGATATTGTATATCTTGCAGCACATTTGAATACTGAGGTAATAATTTCTTTTATCTTTTTACCCAAAAGGAAGAATTGTTTATCTTTCATTTTTGTATCATACTGCATGTGGTACTCTGGGTGAGTATAGTAGAATATGCTGTTCAGTCCAAGCAAGACTGTGTGCTGGCCTAGCAGGAATAGTTTGGCAACTCAAGAGTAAGTTCTAGAAGTACTTCATTGAGAGGAATAAAGTTTTCTCAGTTCTTCCAAGGACCTTACTAATTTTGGCACCATTTCCATGTTTCCTGTTTCACTGGTCTGCAGAGGAACCACAGTTCTATTCATCAGGTGAATTTCTTCTTCTGAACAATGTTTGTGGAATTTGCACAGCACAACCAACACTGAAGTCCACTACCCATGGATCTGCAGCACGCTGCTTGTCAGCCTGCAATTTCTTTTACTTGCCCATCACCTGTTATAACACAGTTGAATTCCA
Organism: Gallinula chloropus; assembly: GCF_964237585.1. NCBI lineage: Eukaryota > Metazoa > Chordata > Aves > Gruiformes > Rallidae > Gallinula > Gallinula chloropus. The sequence goes on along the minus strand of NC_140085.1, from coordinate 31,532,206 downwards.
GTGACAGGTTTTACCTGGTCTGTAGGAAAACACCTAGTGCATTTATGCTGCTTTCTGAACCTTTCCATTTAACTAAAACTTAGCTGTGCTTAAAGGACAGAAGCAGCCTGTGTTTAAACTTATGGCTCCTGGGCTTCTGTCTGACAATTCTTTTGAGTTTCTGCAAGCAATGGCAGGCAGAGCTCTTACCTGAATTACAATTCAACTTTCATGTAAGGTTTTGTAGCTGTGTACTAAGATAGTGTGATAATTATGCTCTGTACCTGTCTTTAAGGAGGTAAAAGCTGTTTTAAAGTGACAGTTTGCCATTAGCAACAACTGGGTAAGACCCAGGAGTTGATAAAGCCAAAAGGAGGGTATCTGAAACTACACAGCATGCACAAGCCTGTGTGTCCTGCTAGCTTAGAAAGAAGCTCTGCTATGTATTGCTTATCTGAGAGAAATTCAGTGCATAAGACAGACATCAGTGCTTGTTATGCTGGTCATTGACCTTCCTTTCCATGCTGCCTAATGAATGACTTGCAGAGAATGGCTGTGCATCTGCAGGTTGTAAATGAAACACTGGATTGCATATTAAGTTGATGGCCTCCTGTATGGAATTCTAGTTGCTGAGAGACACTAACCATACTTCCTTATGATACCTAATTTAAATAGGTATATACTAGTTTGTGTGAGACATAAAGTATGAGGATGACATTTTAATTGCATATGGTCTTTTACTATGTTTGCAGTAACCCAGAAATTCAGTTAAAAAAAAAAACCCAAACCTACTCAAGTATACTAGAGAATCATAGTGTGACCCCACTGGATCAGCACTTTCCTGACACTGTTTGTGTGGGTGCCTGCTGAAGGCTGCGTGCCCGAAGGCTGTGAAGGGGAAGGTGGGATGTGTGCTGACCTGTCTGGCTATCAGACTGGTACTGGGCGATGATGTTTAATGCTTGCTGCAAAGATGCTGAAGGGCAGATGATGAAGATTATTTCAACTCATCATCCTTTGTATTTTTTCACTCACTTGTTTGAAGACAAAAGAAATTTTGGAGGAAACCCGAGAAGCCAGTCTGACAGTGACTTGTCTGCTTCCTTGTTAAAGGGTTTATCACTCGTGCCCATCTGGAATGGTGCAGCAGCACAGTCCTCTGGAAAGGAAAGAAACACTTGTCAATAGAATAGACACAGAGGAAAGGAGACACTAAATACTTTAAACTTCATTTTAAGCATTTTTAATTTAAAAATATGAAGGTATTGCTTTTACTTTGTAGTGGCAGTGATTGTTTCATGTTGCCTGTAAACAGGAAGATTCATCAATAAACATGAATTGGTCTACTAGCAACTGTATTTCTGTTTTGTGCAGGTTCTTATACATGATAAATGGAAAATAAGAACATATCCCTGAACTGGTGTATAGGGATTAGTGAGCACACATTGTCAGAATTAAAACTGGAGAATATTTTGTAGAATAATAGATGAAGTAAAGGAAAGAGGAATCTTTTTGTGTGTCTGCCACAATGCGTGTTGTGCACATGCAGAATAGGAAAAATTGTATTACTAAACTGGAAATCTTACGTGGAAGCACCTGATAAGAATTTCAGGATGACTTGGTATTAATGTTGTATTTTTGTATAATTTGTATGTTATTTGCAATTCACAGAATCACTAGATTGGAAAAGATCTTTGAGATGGAGTCCAACCATACCTGTCGTCTACTACCATATCCCTATTTCTACTGAGTCTTTATTGCTGCTGTCCGTGAAAACAATTGTTAATCTGGCTAGAGAGTCAATAGTTTTGGTTTGTTTTAGTAGACCAGGATCATCTCCTTAGACCAATTTCCAATGTTACCGTTGGGTGCCCCAGTAAATTCTGTAAGGTCCTCTGTACATGCATGCTTCAATAAAGAGCAAACAGCAGGTGCAGCTGGTCACAGATGTTATCACATTTGGCTGTCTGGTCAGATTGAGTATGATATTTTGAAGCATGACACTGAGTGAGGTGTTTTCTGTGCCTCTTCTGGGAGCTGATGCCTGTCAGGTGCCAAAACTTCACTGGCGAGCTGGAGTCACAAAATACATGTGGGCTCCCTGGAGAAGATAAAGCACATTCAGGGATGACTGTAGCTTCTGCTAGATTGCTTATGTAAAAGAGATGCAAAACTTTATTCTATAAATGCTCTGGCTTAGTAGACTTTTTACCAAAGTAATTTCCAAATTCAACAGCCTGCGTCTTTCCAGGAGGTTGGTAGGCTGCAAAACTTTATTCTATAAATGCTCTGGCTTAGTAGACTTTTTACCAAAGTAATTTCCAAATTCAACAGCCTGCGTCTTTCCAGGAGGTTGGTAGGCTGCAGACCACAATTAGTTTTCACAGATCACGCTGTGGTCCCCTCTGTCCCAGGAGACCCGTTTTCCTTCTGCTGCCACCAATGCTAAGGCTCTCCCATTGTGTGTTAGGCACACATCTTATCACAGGACTAGATATACCTGCAAGACGACTGCATTAGGGCATGTGGCAACTGCAAGCAGCTCACAGTTGTACGCCCGACTGCACCACATGCCATGGCCGCTGTGTAGCTCTGTACAGCAACACAGGCAAGCTAGAGAACTTTCTTTCGTTAACCATCATTTGGTGCTACATCAATTAAATGGCTACAGCAGCTTTTAAGAAACTTTGAAGAACTGAAGTCACAGGAGCTATTTCAGTATCACATTGAATGACTTTTCATATATTGACCTATAGCAGGCTATTAATGTCTTCTGGCCATGAATTCTTTTCATGTGGCCTTCAGACTCTTGTTTAGTTTCTCGTCTTTAAATCAATAAGGGTACCTATTGCAGTTTCAGTGACAAACAGGATCAGGTTTAAGGAGAGGGGGAGGAACCCTAAATGAAACAGAAACAAGCTTGTGGTAGGAACTTGAATAGATCAGAGGGTGAAGGGGACGTACCAAACTTTGAATTTTACCTGAACTATTGATATTTAAATACCATTGCATGCTATTTTTTTTAAATGTGAAAGATAGGGTGGAAAGTGTATTCCTAATTTTTGATGAGGACTAAGAAACCATAATGCCATTCTTCAAAAATATCTGACTTTGTGAACCAAATCACAGGAGATACATACATGTTCTCAGCATTTGAGAAGGATCTGTTTTTTGGTAAACTCCTGTATTAATTCTGTACATTAAAAGAGTTCAAGAAAGTTCTCCAAGGTTTCTGTTTTTTTTTTAGTTCAGAAGTGCAATTACTGCAATGGTTATTGTTGCCTACAATTGAAGAAACTTGGTCTAATAGTTCCCTTCCCTGATGAGAATGCCCTCATCATCAGACAAAAGCCTGTTTGGGGCTGAAAGCCTCCTCCTCTCACCTTCCCTTTGGCAGCATTTAGCTTTCTATGGAGTCCTGTATGGTGGTTACAGAGTCTACGCAAAAGGGAGGAAAAATGACAACTTTTGAAGCTCTCACTTTTCAGTGGGAATTTTCTTAGCAGCCTCTTACTGATAAAGAGGGATCTTACCTTTTTGTTGTTGTTGGGTTTTTTTGTTTCCCATAGACTAGATGTGAGGACCAGACACTGGCCATAGTTGGGGTTTTTTCTCCTGATCTCTTAAGACAGTGAATGTCTGAACTCACGCAGCATCAAGCGAGGCTTCTCTGTATAGTCCACATCTCAGTCTTTGGGACAGCCTGGCTCTCGTTTCTTCCAGAGGGAAGTTCAGCCCAGGCCATGTCATACTTAGTGACCACACTTCCCAACAGGCTTTTGAGTATCATCAACTTTTGTCTGTCTTTCAAGGAAGAATTAGAAGTTTAAATCCTCTCTCAAGGTGAGTGCCTAAGGTGTGCCAATGCAGAGAGTTGTTTCTGAGGCTCAGATATAGCCTGCCAGGTCCCTTCTGTATCGCAGCAGAAGGCAGGAATCTTCATCTGGGATCTGGAAGCAGCAGAACTTCATTTGCATGATACTGTCTTGGAGCAAGATACTCCTTCTCTACCCAGTCCTCTCCCAGCTATGGAAAAATAAATGAATGCAAATGAACGTGCAGTTTGGGATGATGTCTCTTGAATGGTAGAAAGTATAAAAAATTCCCTGTGAGGAACAGGTGGAAGTGCTATCAGATTGCATCAAGAAACAAACTGCATAGATTCCTTCTAACTGACATTCTCATTTAAACACAGAACATAAAAACAGGTAATCAATCCAAAACCCAGCTTGCAAGTGCTTCTATACACATGTCAAACCCTTACAAGCTAATACAGATAGATTGGAGTGTCTGGGTTTCAGTTAGGATTCTGTCACAGTGAATATACCAGGAGTTGTAATTTTGGGTTATATGTCAGAATTAGAGCAGGCTACAGCATTGGGATAATGACTTTGTGCTTTAAGGAAAGTGAAACTGGATAGCATTAATAAGCCAAATGCATCAACAAGTGACTTCAGTGAATATATAGAAATGATCCTGGAAATACACTGGCAGTTATATAACAGAGTGGTATAAATGATGCAGAATCCAGAGGAAGATGAGGGTTGCTGTGGTGTTAGAAAACAATAATGACTAGACTTTGGTTACTTCTGCATACAGGAGAGAAGTCACAAAAGATTTGATGTGGAAATAATAGTCAAGTATAAATTACTCTCTTGGACAACCCACAAGAAAAATTCTGATTTTGTCCCAGGGCTTCATTCACAATTTATGTGCCCAAGAGTTGTAGTAGACAATGTAATCTATTTTAATTCAGTATTCTCATTAAAAATTAAAAGGCCTCCAAAAAAAACCCTGCTTCCCACTATGTTTCAGAAAGGAAGTAGATAAAAGTGAGGAAACAATCAAAAGCATATTAAAAGGAGTGGCTGAAAGGGTGAAATACATAATAGACTATGGATTAAACCATGGCTTAAGCTATTAAACCATGGCTATGGTTTAATATATTGTCTTTAAGTGCTTCAAGTTAATAGCATCCTACATATCAGAAAGAGTCTGCTATATAAATCCATGGTGTAGAATCTCTTGAATGCTGTATATGATTGGAGTTGCTCTATCTCAGAGAGAAGGTAGCATAACTAAAAATGTACAGGAGACAATCAGAATTTTGGTGCAAAGGAAATTCCAGATAGTCTGGGAAGAAATGGCTGGGGAAGGAAAGGGGAGGTTGTGTGTAACTGAAGTCAGCAAAACAATAAAGGTGATGGAGAAGATGAGTAAGAGTGACTGAAGTGGTGATGGTCCAGAGCACAGTCTCAGGATTCTGAGTACAGACCATGAATAGGATTGGGAAGGAATTGTAGCCCTGTTAGAAGTCTCCACTGTGAAAGATGGTGATGGGAAGCAGCTGCCACTTCAGCCACCAGTGGCTGGAGATTGGAGTCACATGTAGGAGCCAGTTTGCATCTGCTGTTTCTTTGCTTACCCCAGCTTTTGTTAGAGATAATGTACAGGGACACATGGACTTTTGGGCTGAGTTGCTATTGCTGTTCTTCTATTATGCAGTGTTCATAACATTGAGTTTCTACACGGATAACCTTGGTTCCCGTAGGCTATGGATGGGGAGCATTGCAATTCACAGGTAAAATTGACTGCCTGATAGACATTTCTTTCTCCAAAACTCTTAGTTCAGTGTTATGTAGGTGGAAATATCTCCTGACTGACAATTGAAAAAAAATGCTTCTGTACCTTATGAAAAGAATATAGTTCTGTCTTGCTGTATTTAATTTCTTACTAAGAAGAGAATATTCAGTTCAAGGATAAAAACAAGTATTTGGGACGCTGGAAAACCTTGTGCTATGGCAAATGTCTCAAATTCAAAGGCTAAATTTATTTCTTTTTCTTTCTTTTCAAGAGAGCAGGTTTTCTCAGTCTTTCTATACTGTGGGAAAGTAATTTGCTTGATATGTTGTTTAGACTAACTATTCTTTGATAGTTTTTCACCAAATTGTCTGAAAAGATTGCTTTATAATATAAATGTGAAGGAACTGGTTGTGGACTTCTTAGGATAGATTTTCAAGGAGTGGTTGGGCTTTCTTTTTAACTTTTTCTTAGAACTTGACCTCCATAAAGTAATTTTGCTGGTATTTCCAGTATGTTGTTTACATACTGCTGTAGTAAAACTTAAAATACATGTCACTTAAACATGAATACCTGACATTTTTATTCATGAAGAATTTTCTTTCTATATCCTGAAATTGTCCCACATTCCTGTGCAGACATTAAGTGACATGAAGAGAGGCAATTTTTTTTCCTGAATTTTGTTAGGTTGATCAGATCTTCCAAAAGGTAATGCATATATCAGCATGATTCAGTGGCTATTGACCTTGTCATATTAAAAAAAATGTTTGAAATATTCTTTTGTCTACTCTGGTGCATATCAACTAAGTGTAGCTAAGAGTCACTGCCGTTACAGAACTCGTTGTGTTCTCTCAGGGAGATCCAGATGTCTTCCTGATCCGGGCAAATTGTGTGCACAACAATACCATTTCTATTTTGAGAATTATTTTTCTTGTTTCCAAGTAAGTTTAGCATATGATTTTGTCCATTTGACAAAAATTCTGCCTTGTTTAGGGGATTGTCTACAATGCAAGGAAGAGTTCGCTCCAGTTCAGTTTTCTTTAACCATGACTGCATAGCAAAATTTATTTACTGAGAAGTAGGTGTATGTGAAGAAGAATATTGCCCTGGTTTTGCCTGAGATAGAGATAATTTTCTTCATAACAGCCAATTATTGCTAACAGATTAATGTGGATAACACACTGATGTTTCAGTTATTGCTGAGCAGTCAAGGACTTCTCAGCTTCTCATACTGCCCCACCAGTGAGGATGGGGGTGCACGAGAAGCTGGGAGGGGGCACAGCCAGGACAGCTGACTCCAACTGCCCAAAGATATTCCATACCGTATGATGTCATGCTCGGTATATAACTTGGGGGTAGTCGGCCAGGGAGTGCCATAGCATCACTTGTTTTGTATATTCATCATCCTCATCATTATTATTTATTATTATAACCATCATCTTCTTCCTTTTTTGTTCTAATAAACTGGTTTTTTTCTCAAACCATGAGTTTTACTATGGTTTTTATTTCCTCACTCCCCCATGCAACTGGGAGGAGAGTGAGTGAATGGCTGTGTGGTTGTTTTAGTTGCCTGCTGGGTTAAACCACAACAAATATGTACATTGACTTTGCTGGTGAACATGAGGATTATCTTTTCAATGCCTGCATAGAATCATGGTATAATTTGTTTGGGAGTTACATCTGGAAGCCATCTAGTCCAGCTTGCTCTAACCAGTGCCTTAGATCAGGTTGCACAGGGCCATTTCGACTTGAGCTTTGCATATGTCCAAGGACAGAGTTTTCACAACCTCTCTAGACAACCCCTTTCCTTGTTTGACCACCATCACAGAGAAAACGTTTTTCTTACAGCTAATCAGAATTTCCTGTCAGGCAGCTTGTGTCTACTCCCTCTTTCTCTCTCACACTCACCTCTGAGAACAGCTTGGTCTGTCTTCCGTAGGCCTTCCTGTAAGGTAGTTGAGGACAGCACTAATATCTTTCCTTGTATTTTAGTAATGATTAAAAGTGGAAAAACATTCAGGTTGGCATTTAGTTTTCCTGTGTGAATTGTAATATCAAAGTCTTTTCACTCAAAACTCCGCTTTTGGCTGAATTTTCCAATTACAAGATTTTTTTCCCTTCCTTTTTGAGGTACTGTAGTCCAGGAGAACTTGTCCATTAGATGGTAGTGGAAAGTATAAAGCATTTGAATTACATCTCTCTGAGAGCTACGATTCCATTTTGAATCCAAATTTTTTCAGCTTGAAGTATTTTGTTCTTTCAGGCTCTCTTCCAATAAAGTATCAAAATCTTGTGTGGGTAAAGTAATCTTTTATAGGAAAAACTTGAGCTTTGCCATTCAATATAAAATTTGGTTTTGACTTAATTTTGCCAGAAAGCTTTTAAGCAGATGTGTAATAGATCTGGATGCATTTCTGCTACTGCCAGAGGAATTGTACCATGGTGTGTTCTGAAAATGATGGCCTTCATCTTGATTTCCAAGCCCTGTGAAAGTTCCTCTTTGGTGTATGCTAAGTTGTGGCAGTTTCTGATGTTACAACCAATTTTTATTTGGTTGGAATCGTTACCTCTTTTTAATGACCTTTTCTTTCCTACTCGATGCCAAGAAGCAGAAAATGAGTGTACATTCTGTGGGCTTTTCCAGTATTAAATGTGAACTTCCTTTGGAATAGCCAGAAAACAAACCAAAAAGGGGGGAGGAGTTGCTGTATGGAACTGGGGTGTTTGGTCCTGGCGTATGGATTCAAATAGGTTTAACTGCTCAGAACATACCATGAGCAGGCATACTGCAGGACTTTGACAACAGTTCCTTACTGCCCCTCAATGATGGAACAAGTATGAAATGTGGCAGTTTTATCTTCTGAGGTTTATAAAAAAGGCATTTTGTTGGTTGGAGGCTTTCATGATTTAAAACATTCAAAATCCCTGCGCTTTCAAATTAGAAAAAAAGGAAAGAGAATCAAGTATGATTTACTATGGCCTCTCAAACAACGTTCAGTTGCATAAAATGCAAGATTTTTGGGCCCCGACGTTTGATCAGCATAGCCCCATGGCTCTAATTTAGTTTGCATCACACCTTGATGTGTGTGACTTGGTTTGAGCCTTTTAAAAGGATAAGACACCTTCAGCTTTTCAAGCTCGTTCCTTGGAGGACAAGTTTTGAAAAAGTCTTTTCATCTTGGAAGGTTTTAAAATGGCTTGTTGTGGCAGGCAGAGGCAAACCTCATTCATTGCCTGGGCTTGGATTCCCAAGGGAATGAAAAGAAAAATTAGAAGAATTTTACAACTTCTTTTTCAGAGGCAACAACACCGATAAAAGTTAATACAGCTACAGCTAGAAACACTCTGTGAAAGCACTGAAAATTTGTTTTTTCAATATTTCTCATGACACACGCTGAAAAGTGCTCGTGGCAACTATCACCAGGGAGACCAGTGAAATCCTGAAAAATCCTGAGGTCGTATGTGAGTACCGGGAGACATTCCATCTTGATTAACTGGGCTTTGGACTGAGCAATCCCTTCCCCCCCATCACCACCATTTCAACATTTTTGAAATGGCTGAAGAACCCCATGCTTTAGAAGAAAGTAATTCTTCATTGCTTGGAAAAGGTTACAGAGACACAGTGTTACGTAAGGCTAGCACGGGCCTGGCATCGTAATGATCTCAAACCTCAGAGTAAGCTGTCAGAGTACCAAATGGCTGTGAGAATCAGTTATGATGGACACACTTAATGCGTATCGGGCATGAGTCCACAGTCTAACAACAGCTCACAGCTGCTTTACTTTTTTAATGTACAAATGACCACCTCCTACAAGCACTGCTTTCTCTCTCTCTTTTTTTTTTTTTTTTAACTTAATGTGAAAGTTTAGGTACCATATTGACGAATTTTTGGGTTGGGGACCGTGAAGCAGCTGTTAGATGCAAAGCTTGGAGGCATGCTGAAGAATGTATTGCTTGTGCTTGTTTTATTCTTAGCTTGTAAATTGGGAGGAAGTATTTCACAATGCTCTTACAAACATTAAGTAAAAAAAAGGATATTGGGCATTCAGATGTGTAATTGGCAAATTCTGGGACAATTTTTCCATGATTTGTCTGATTCCTGGATCCCTAAATGACCCATTTAGAAACACTTAAATAGTGGGTATGACATCCCTGGTGGGACAAGAGGTTTTCTGTTTGTTTTCCTTTTCATACAGTGCTTTCTTGAAAGAGAGTACCTTTGCATCTATTTCTTGCCTCTCAGTTGCCTCCTTTTCTTTTGCTGTGTCCAGGGCTTCCCTCTGTGGCACTGTAATACGTCTTCACGTACATCACTGCACTGAGGTTTACTTGTAACCGCTGCCAGTTTTACACTTGGGTTCTGGGAAAGGCACACCATGGACGTCACGTCCTGGCTCGTTCTCCAGCCAGTCGCCGTCCCCCACTCATCTGATAAATCCTCTGTTTTGTGGCCTTTTCATTGTTGCTTTCAAAATTGAGAGCAATAAATAGGCCATCCAGCATAAGAAGTCGGGATAGCTGTTTGCTGCTATTGATTAACTTACGCATGACCACACTTTTTAATTTGGGTGGGTAAACAAAAACGAACCAGCCGGGCCAGCAGCTCATCTCTTACGTAAGGTTTTCAAATGAGTCTCTTTGGGCAGCAGCCTGGATCGGTCAGTCTGGCTTGTATTGATGAAACGTAGCAGTAGTGGAAAGAAGCAGCAGCTGTTGGTGTTGTAACTGGCCTCACTGGCCTGTGACCTGATAAGCTCTTCGTAAAACAAATGAGTAGAAAAGTGACTGGGGTGTGTTCTGGGCTGGGAGCATCATTTAAATTCTGCAGTCTCACTGTAGTGACTGCTATATTTAAGTTCCTGCTAAGAGGGTCTTCGAGGGGACAAAATTTGCTGCTGTTAGCAAATGGTGTAAGATTGCAGACCTCGCTATTTGAATGCTGACACACTTCTGCTGCAGCCTCCCTGATCCCCCCATATACACCCTGATGAGCTGACAGGGTTTTGCAGTCTCTGGGGAGCAGTCACCGAGCAGCTTCATTGGCTGCAGCCCAGCTGAACCCATGGCTGTAGTGAGAGAGGGTGGCTCCAGTGGAGACACGGTGCTTTGTGACAGGGTGACCTGTCCAGGTGAGGCCAGCCCATGTAGGAACAGCGGGGAGGTTGCAAAGAGGATGGCAAAGGAGAGGAAGTCTGTGTAGGAACAGGTGACTGCCTGTGCTCTGTTCCTAGAAGGCTGGAATAGATCTACTTTCTTTGGGCTGGCGACTGTAAGAAGAAAGCAGCAAAGGAAAGCAGAATGCTTTCTTAATAGAACAGACCAGATTAAATGTCTTAGAGTGTTGTATCACTTGCTCAGTGCAGGGGTAAGATGTAACACTAGAGAGAAAGAAGTACCTGTTTTAAGAACTGTGCCTGGCAATGTCTACAGTTGCAAGAAAATACCAACTGATTAAGTATTTATGGCATTTTCTACTGGAGCACATACTGATACTGCTAAAGTATTCATGTTACTTTGGTATAAAAATTAATCAGAATAGTTCAGAGCTGTCATTGTTTACAAGGGTTGTTTTCATTTTGAGTTAGCAAACTGTCCCTAACATTTTCAGTTTTGCTCATAAATCTCTGGCCTCCGGATGCTGATCACAGCACCCTAGTTGTGGTACACAATATCCATAGCTGCCTCGATGCTGATCTTGGTTTCAGCTTAGAACCAGGCTCAAACTTCTTTGAAGCTGAATTAAACGATTCTCTTACAGATACATCACCTTAATTAAAGTTTAATAAAGGATTGGAAAGTTTTCAGGAAAAGAATTGATTTTGTTCTGGAAATGGAAATGTTTTTAATACTGAACTTTCATACTATATGAAAGAACAAATTTATTTGACCTTAAAATTTGATTTATGTAAAACAGAAACACACACCACCACCACCACCCCAGATTTTCAATACCTTTTATGTAATTTGCAGAGCTTGGGGTTTGGATAAGAGGGTTGTTTGGTTTGGCTTGGGTATTCATAGTAGAGTTGCAAAACATAAGAGTAGGAAATATCTTTTTATGAGACTTCTATATGCCTGTAATGCACCTTGAATGATTATATTCCTGCCTATTCTAAGTATAATAAATACCATGGCCTTTGCTGAGAAATACGTCCTGTGCCATTTAATATTTTAGCTTCATAACAAAATGCTCTGAAAAGAATGCAGAATTGCATCAGAATATGCTGTTTGCTCTCAATAATACGAGGAAATGCTTGTGACTTATGAGACATTTTTTGTTTTCACTGACATTTTTTGTTCTGTGAGATGACAGTCCTCTCGTAGAACTTAGGAAAATAAATCTTTCATTTCACTAATTTGCTCATAAGCCATCAGTTTGTTTGTCAGGGTTATGAGACTCAGGGAATCTCAAGATGGAAAGAATTGGGTTGGTTCATTAACTTTGCCTTTTAAGCATTTGATTCTTTACTGTCTTGATTCATAATGGGGAGAAGATGGTAATTCTGAACTTAAGAAGGACTGGACTAGCAGTATCATTTTATTGGATCATTTATAAACATTATGAATTACTTAACTGTACTAATTACATAAATAATTTATATGTAGTTGTATCTCAAGCACTTTTTTTTTCCATGTAGGCTTACACTGAAATCTTGCTAGTCAGTTTAACCGCACACACATTTACAGCAGACTTTAGATTGTATGTAACTTTGTTTGCCTTGGATGATACTGTAGGATGCAGTGTCTGGCACAGTATGGCACAGTATACAAACCCCAAAACCCCCTGCTGTAGCCAGTGCCATGATTTCTGGGTGTGCAGCAGCCTGCCTGTGCCTCTCTGGTGTCGTGGTTTTGCCCCAGCTGGCAACTGAGCACCCCCCAACCGCTCGCTCACTCTTCCTCACTGAAATGGGAGAGAGAATCGGAAGAGTGAAAGTGAGAAAACCTGTGGGCTGAGATAAAGACAATTCAATAGGTAAAGCAGAAGCCATCACACACAAGCAAAACAAAACAAGGAATTCATACACCACTTCCCATGGGCAGGCAGGTGTTCAGCCATCCCCAGGACAGCAGGGCTCTGTCACATGTAATGGTGACTTGGGAAGACAAATGCTGTAACTTCCACCTTTCTCCCCCAGCTGTACATGCTGGGCATGACATCATATGCTATGGAATATCCCTTTGGTCAGTTGGGGTCAGCTGGCCCGGCTGTGTCCCCTCCCAAATCCTTGTGTACCCCCAGCCTTGTCGCTGGTGGGGTGGGCTGAGGAGCAGAGAAGGCATTGGCTCTGTGTAAGCACTGCTCAGCAGTAACTAAAGCATCCCTGTGTTATCAGCACTGTTTCCAGCTCAAATCCAAACCACAGTCCCCTCCTAGCTACAATAAAGAAAATTAACTCTACCCCAACCAAAATCAGCACACGTCGCATCTCCAGTTTCACCCGGTCTGCGTAGGAGACCTTGAGCCCTCCTGTCTTGGGGAGGAAGCATGTAACTCTCCCACTCTTAGGCGGTACCCTGTGTTTCAGTCCTCCAAATATAGGCTGTGGTTTCCTCACCAGGCCTAAATTATTCCCTAGACTGTGTAATTTTGTTCTTTTTGGAGCAAGGACATGCTGGTTTTAGAACAAAACACATATAAAATAAGCTTTAGCTTTGAAAACATTGAAGTGGTTTAAATACAGTGCATGTTTATTGAATGTTTTGCAAATATTGCATGAGCTCAGATCCTTCTTTGGAGCTTCCCTCTTTGCTACCTTGCTTCTGGGAGCACTGACTCTTTGGGGAATCCCTGGCAACTCCTCCAGCCTTTGCAGCAAAGGTGATGTTTATCCTGTCTGGTAAGTCTCTGGTCTGGTGGTGCCAGCTCTTGCAAAGCAAGATATACACCTAACTGGAGACACAGGAAATCAATTCCTTGAAGCTACAGCTCAGCCTGTTGTTTTTCAAGAGCACACTTCAGGGTTCTTATCTGGGAACCCATTGTGGTGTCGTAACTTTTGTGCTTCCCACAGCCCTACTGAATTTCAGCATTAAGACGTACAGTAACTGCCCTATTACGCAACGCGAAGTTATGGAGGCTCAACAACTGGCTTATTCTGCAGTGCCTGAAGTATTTTGTTGCATAGCAGCTTTCTTAGTATTAATAGCTTTCTTGTTTACCACTTCTGTTTCACAGCTTACACTGACCATCTTTTGTATCATGGCTGATACATTGAGAAGTTCATTACTCCAGACGCAGAATAGGTCCCATCATGGCATTTCTAAGAAGTGTGCTGTAGCACTCAGACAACACAATACATGTGTTGTAATTTCTAATGTTTTTCTTTATAGCTACTTTGCAAAATATGTGATACTTCTGTCACTGAAAAAGCAAAGAGCAACCTATGTGCCTCTACTGGGGGTTTTTTAAGACATACATCTAAGGGTAAAAATGCTTCCATCATCTCCAATGAAACAGACATTAGTAACCATAAAAATAAGCCACTCAGAACAAAAGCTTAAAGTCTTGTGGCTAGAACAGAATATGACAAAGCCCCAGTGAAATGTATGATATGTTAATGGTAAGTAGGGGAGAATTTAAATGAGGCAATTGAACTATTGGTGACTTCAAAATGACAAATGATGAGTGGGCTACAATTAAGGGGGGGGGGGGGAAGTAAAGTGGGCAGGCAATCCAAATGGAAAAGGGGGGAAGGAGATCATACGTTGTGAGAGTTGCTAGAGCATGAGAGAAGACCTCCGCTTGATCTGAATACAGCTGGAGGTAGACATCGTGTTGCAGATAAGTCAGTTTTATCAGTTCTCTGCAGATCTGGATTCCTTTCTCAGCTTTTCCTGCATGTCTTGAAGAAGACTGTTTCTTTTAAGGAATGGTACTTACTTTGTCATCCTGCTGATGGTAAACTTTGGGACAGTGTATGTGGCATCCTTTTTTGCACATCATTTAGCAACAGTGGGGTTCTTTCTAAGCTGGGGTTTCTGGGAGCTTTTATGCTTAAGGAATAAAATATTTTTATCTACTTTTATTATTAAACAGTTCACAACTTAAAAAAATTAAGATGACAGCTAACTTTCTTTTGTGCCATGGAAATAAATGATGCACTTAGCTTTCATACTCAAAGTACACACTTGGTACTGAAAAACATTAACCTTGAACAGAAATATCCTGCCATGTCTTTTACCCTCAAAACCTGCTTTGAAGGAAAAGGAGTTTGTAGTCCTTTAATGTGGAAAGAGTTAGCTTATTAATTCATGTTCACAAATCTCATTAAAAAAACAATTCCAGATACTGTCAGTATCAATGCACCCCCTGAGTGCTCCCATTATAGATGTTCTCTGCAAGGGGCACTGACAGTTCAGGTGAGCTATTGTTTTTTCCAATTGACAGAACTAGGCAAAAACTTCTAATTACAAAACTCAGTAGAAATCTTCCAGGGGATTCCAGTGAAATCAAGCTTCTCGTGTAAGTATTAACATCCTCTGGAAAAGTGTCTTGCTGATTTACATGAAGAAACCCCAGTTCTACTTGTCTGTAATTTAATAAATGAGATATCAGGCCGGTGTGTTGTACAGTACAACAGAAGTCTCTACCTTCTTCATGAGGTCACTGTGATATATTATCTTCTACCCACTTTCTCAGAGTCAAGCCAGGAGCACAGTGCAGTTTGGATTAGCTGTTCTGATAAAAACACCCAGTTCTGCCTCCATCACATAACAGAACTGAAGATGTCTTCATGTATCATTGCCATTTTTAGACTCACAGCATATCCTGAGTTGGAACAGATCCACAAGGATCTCTGACTCCATACTAGGTGTACCCTCCAGTGCTCAGAGAGGATGACCTGCAGCACGGATGAAGGTGACATATGCTGCAGACACGTGAATGACTGAGCTTGCCATAAGGTGGAAACCATCACATTTCACCATTTTTCCCTGTTAAAGGCTGTGTGGCCCACCACAACAGAACTGAAACTACTATGCTGCTACCTATCACTGTACATAAAGCTTCTGTGATGGACTTCATGATTCGATATGGAGAATATGTTAGGCATTTCCTGTGCAGTATCAGCTCTTACCTAGTAAAAATCATAGTGACACCTATAAGCTATTTGAGCTTGTTTCCTTTTCCAGTTTTAATACCTCTGATTGTATTCAGCAGTTGTCCCTAAGGTGGCTGTGGCTGTGCTGCTTCCTCATGTGGTAACCACAGGAAAAGGGCTGTTGTTTACGTGACTATTTTTTTCCAGTTGCTGATAACAGATGACAAATTTAAACAGTTCAACCTACAGTTATTAGTGGGAGAATGTTCAAGTGTATTCTGTCTTTTAGCAAGTTTCAAAGAGCATACTGTTGGCTGATATTAACTGTTGCATTCATAGCTATGATCCTGAATCTCCTTTCTTGTCACATTTTGTCAAGGAAAAAGCAAGCTAATGTGAATTGTGGTGTGGATGCCCAGAGGCAAGAGCTAGTTCTGGGTGTTACCTATGAAGTTAAAGCTGTGTTAAACTTGAAGGTGAGCAACCACAAGTGAGGACCTGGTGCCTCCTACAACAAGGTCAGCAGTAGAACTGCCTGTGGTTTCATTGATGCAAAACTGGTTCTTAAGTGTTTGTCTTGCCTTTAGTTTTCATTGTTCTGTGAACTTTAATGATAATTCATAGCACTATTAAAAAAAACCCAACAAACAATGTAAAAACACAGCAAGATCTGTACTAAAACACACTGGATCTGTACTAAACTGTCAGGGGTGCCTTCAACAATACTATTGTGTCTCTTATTTGCTGGTCTTGGATTGTATGGGTGTTTCTGCGTACATGAAAACTGGGAGGTTTGGGTGATCTATCTGAGATTAAGTAAATCCCAATGCATGGATAGGTTTCCTCTTCCTAAAGGTAAACTCTCAAGGAAAGAAAACATTGCTATTTTAATTATTCTTGATTTAGTTACTTGACTTTTTATATAAAAAATGTAAACATAGTGCTGACCGGAGCACTTGTGTGTCTGGCCCTTTCTATTCTCATAGCATCATATTGACACCTGGTTCTGTTAAAACCTAAATATTCCTGTTTGCCACCTGGAGCACCCCCTCTTTGTGCTGGACTTGAGGAGCATGGTCTTCTGATTTTTTGCAGGAGTCAGACTTTTCTGAGTCACTGGCTGAGGAGCGAGCTTATGTTTCACTGTAAGTGCCTGTAGTGCTGCTGGTGCCAATATGACTGTTTGGGTTATTCATGCTGGAAATGTATGACTCTTCACAGGGTCATGGCTCTGTAAGAAATTTTTATATTATGCATGAAACTTATTTGTTGTGGTAACTGCCAGAGGGTTTTGGTGACACTACTCTGCAAGCATCAGAAATAAATTATGGTTTAGAAAATGTGCATCACTTCAGAGTTTAAGTTCACGCTTGCTTTTCTGACTTCCTCAATATATTGGGATTTTACTGACATAGTTGTGCTGACATTTTGAGAAGCTGTCTTAAAACGTTGAGTTCTTAAATACGCACAGCAACCCATCAGCATTTCAGTTCACCTCTTTTCCAGCTGGTTCCCTTTTCCCTCTTAAAAGCCTCAGAAAATAATTTGTTTTCCCTCAGTATAAGATGAACATGTTTGTGTATTCCTTTATCCTTGGGATTTCTAACCTCTTTTCCCCAGGAAACATGTACCACAAGACCCTGCTGTGTCCGTCTGCCTGGCTGCCTGCCCTCCTCTCTCCAGCACCTTTAGACCTGGGGGCAGATCTCAGCCACATGGGTCAGGGGGTCAGCAGCCTGAAAGCTAGGATGCTCCTGCAAGCCTTCACAGTCTGCATAGCTGTCTGTGGGAGGGAGGCTTTATTCCCGTTCCAGCTGAGGGATGTGCTAATTAGCCCGTCTTTCATTAGCTATCAGGGGACAGAGGCAAATGGGTTTCATCACTTCCGCTTTTATTTTTTCCTTTCCTCTGCCCTTGCCTATACTTTCTGCCATTCGCTTCCCCTCTGCGAACAATGCCGCTCTCTTGGGAGATCCTGTTGTTTCTCATCCTGTTATTTTGACCGATACTCTTGTCTTTGCTCCACAGCTGCTTATCTTTTGAACTTTGCTTGCCTAATACTTATTGGAGATGCTGCAGGGAGGCCAGCTGGGAGTCACAAACACAGTTGGAGCTGTGAGGTCTGTCAGGAAACAGGAAACCCGAGTTGTAGGGGGGGTGGGGGTGTCTCTACTTGCAAGGCTGTGACCAGCAGAAAGTCTAATCCTTCCATCCTTTGCTCAAGTCGCTAATCCTAGTTTGTGTGCTCAGAGTCTGGGAAGTCAGCAGAGGCTATCTGTGTGTAAAGAGTTGCTGGACCAATTCCTTATTTTGAGAGCAAGCTAAATTGTTTCTTGCCTTTGAAATTGGTGCCAGCAGCAGCCTGCGTGCGCTGAAAAAGCGATGTACTTTGGTGAGTTAATCACTTGAATGTTCAACAAATGGCTAAGTGGTAAACTTTAAGCAGATTAGTTTCACTGAATTGTTTTCCCCATTTGTTTTTAAAATGTCAAATATATCACAACGTAATTTATGAAGACATGCCTTCAAGTAGAACCACAAACACTTATAGGGACACTTGCTTCAGACAACATATGGCACATCCTATGAATTATGCACAGCCGACATATGGAGAATGGAGACAGCCTAAGGAAATGATTAGACCTGTTATCGTAGCAGTGACTGTACATTATTTTCACTTGACTGGAAAAAATGCAATTTTACTCTAGATTGGGGCTGAGATTGTTGCTTCCAGGTGCAGTATATTAAGAAGGTGTATGAATATTTAATGGTTGCTAGGAAATGTGGTGGTTTGGTTTTGGCTACAACGTTAGTTCATTGAAAGGCTAGTTCTGTTCTGAACCCTGTGTTTCTGATGTAGCTGTTAGTGTCTCACTGAAAGAGTAGTGACATAAAAATAGATCTCAATTTTCATAAGTGTATTATTGTAAAATGTAAGTTACACACCAGCAAATACCATACTCCAGATGGGTGGCTTTCAGCAAGTTTGCATTTACTAATTCCTCCTCTTCTTGATCTGAAAAGTAGCTTCTATGTTTTTACACTCAGGTTAATTGCGTGGTTCCACCAACTGGATTTGCTCATCCTCCAGTAAAATGCTTTAATTAAGATCCTGCATCTGAGGGTTGTCAGATATCTTCCATAGCATTTACTTCCTGGAAACACACCTAAAACTGGCGTGTTCCGCTGCAGCCCAGACCACGGTGCTTCCCTGCAACCATACAAGTGGCCACGGGTGACTGGGCACCCAGGACATCTGGGCTGGCTGCAGCAGTCAGTCAGTGTTGGGTGCTCCCAAACTTTCTGCTTTAATTACAAAGGATACCCGGAGGTGACATTTCAAGTTTAGATGGCTCCAGTTTGCGTCACAGAATTGAAAATGTTCTGGAACTTCATTTGTGTGATTGGAGTATTGCAAAACCAAAGAAATAGACGTGGTGGAAAACAACGAGCTGCTTCTGCACCTTGGGGTTTCCAGCCAGACCTGCTGTACACTGGGAACCTGACAGAAGCTTAAGCACCAGACCGCTGCTCTCAAGCCTATCTGAAAAGCACTTGTACTGTCTATTATCTCCTCTTTCCTGACAGGGTTAGCCATTTAATTCTTCCCAGCTGACTGATAGTTAAATAGGTGTTCTTCAGCCTCTTAATTAGATATGTTTGCTGTCACACTTTCTCCAGCCTCCTAGGAAGTGCTGTGGGCTGATAATGAGCTAAATCAGAATCCTTACTCCATGCTAACAGTCTTACTTGCGCCACTTTTGCTTTCAGCACCCTATACATTTGGTACGTTAAAGTATGTTGGCTGAAGATATTAAAGCATCTAGTTTGTACGCTGTAAATCCATAAAACTATTATGTTTCTGAACTGCTGATAATGCTTTCTGGCTTTACCTTTCCTGAAGACACTGTCAGAGCAATATGTAATAGCTTTCACCACAGAGAATTCACAGATGCTTCACATTTAAATGCAAAAAAAAAAATATGGAAAAGCTTTTATCTTTTCTTTGGAGGGAGAAGAGGGGAAGGCAGGAGGTTTCTCAGTCAAGTGATGAACAACATTATTAGTTTTGGAAGGAGAAATTTATAGGTAAATCTTCATGCCCTTGTATCTAGGCTATATGGTGTAAGCTGTTTATCTCATTGATTCTCCTGGAAGTCCAGTGCACCTTTCTTTCAGAGAAGCTGGAGTGAACAAGACTCTTCTCTTTTTGAAATTATCAAGATTTGGAGCAGTGCTGCATTCCTCTGCATAGGTACAGAGTAAAGCAAGTGTGTCCATAGTGATGTGCAAGACAGATTTGGGGGTCACATATGCAGTTGTAGATGATGTAACTCGTAAAGACGTTGAATATATTCAGCTTGATGCCTTTGAAAATTGAGATCAGGGCTTGATCCTAGTTTCACTACAAAGGAGTCCAGAATCCTGGATGTTGTCTCTTTCTTGTTTGTCATCTGTAGAAATTAATATCCAGAGTGCAAGAAGATCAGGCAGTTCTGCCTTGTCCTGTATAGAACATGATCCTTGTACGGTCGGTCAAAATATAACATAAAATTTGAAAGATTTAAAATCAGAAGAGATTATTTCGATAATGTCTTTCAAATAGCTCTGACTGAATCAGCCTTCTCCTATGTTATGTTTAGTGAAGTCAAGATTTTCTAAGACAAAATGTATTCCTATGTCTTTTTGCTACCTTGGCTTTTGTCTGTTGCTCTGACCCTCCAGCTGAGCTCTGACCAGCCTTAAGTTGTGGATCTCTTGGGAAAAAAAAAAATCTAAAATGGGGTGTGTTTGCATGGTAATATATCTAATTAAATATTCAGAGCATTGAAAAAATAGTCAAGCTCTAGGATGAAACACGGACTTGGAAGTAAGTGATCAGGAAGCTTATTTGTCCTGGGGCACTCTTATAAAGAGGCACAATGACCTAGGAGCTATCACTGCAGCTCTTCTGCCTGCTGCAGCCAAGTCACCAGGCAGGCTTGTAATCAGAAAAATGCCCCTTTACTTTTGAAGCAAATATGGTTTTCCTTTTTAGGAGGCAGTGAGAGTGCCGCCCTACATTTCAGAGACACTTTTTAAATCAAGAGTCACAAAAGGCTTGAGCTCTTTGAGTCTGAGGATTTGAACTCTATCTTAGGGGTTTTTGACAAGACTTTCTCCGCTCTGTAAAATGCAGTCGCTCTGCTGAGTTTCTTTAAACAAGTTGAAAAGTTTCAGAAGGACAGTTTAGTAATAAATTTTATTTGTAAACAAGAATTGGCTTGAACTGCTGCTTTTCATCTCGCTAACATATGCATCAACTACTTTCTGGATCAGAGAGCATTTTTCAGACAGGAAGCAGAAAATGATAAAGCAACTTCTTACTATTCAGCAGCACCATTTAAATTTGTAGAGTGAGAATTTTAGATTTGCAGCCAAGATAATACAAAATAGCTACAATTTCATTTTGCAGCCTTCAAAGATGAGTAAAGTTACAAATTATGAGCAAATCACACTATAAATATAGATTGGTTGAAATGTTGCCAGACAATTTACACCAGCTTTTCATACTTGAGATATTTTTACCTTACTATGATCTAGTTCTGTCATTCCTTTTTGGGTTTTTTTTTCCCCTTTCTCTCTTATTTTTCGGCATTTTGCCTTCTCTAATGGAACCTCTTGCACTTCTCCTCAACGGTAGCACTTATTTCCTCTTGTAGCCTCAGCTGCTGGAAGTAGATGTAGACAGCTGTAGGGCTCTCCTGCTTTTGAACTTGGACAATTAACTGCTTGTGACTGCGCAGATGTTTGCTTTGCACGCTGAAGGCAGCATTGCACACAATTTCCTCTCTTCATCCTACAGATGTCTGCATATTTGAGTTGTAGAAATGGGTTTCTTGACACCTAGAACAAAATGTTTTCCTTAGGAAGCAGGAGGAAGTGATTAGTATGCAAACCTACAGCAGAGCTTTCAAACGAGCTATTTCAGCAGTACTGGTACGCAAGTAAATGTGCCTTGTATTCCCTCTGTACCCAAATTGTTCACTCCTCATGGATTTCCTTTACCATCAATGCCAGGCATTGTGTCTGCAGTGTGATATGGGATCAAGTCTATAGCTGGCAGGAGGAGGTGGGTTTGGCGTCCTGAACCTGCCCTCACAGCTCCTTGTCCTGCTGCTCTGCTTTCTCTTCAGTGCTGTGCCCCTGTTTCATCCAGTGGAACCTCAGGCAAGGCCTCCTGCCCATGCCTGCCCGAGCTCCCCAGGCACCACACTGTCATACCAAGAGCTGCCTGGCTCTGTACAGTGCTTTGGTGAGGCAGTGTGGAAGCTCACTGTGCTATTAATTGTGTGTTGTTTTAATAAGGGCTGCCTCTGTGAGTCATGACAGATGAGCACCTGTAGCTTGGAGGTTCGTGTTAACTCCAGGAGACGAGAACAGCGTGGTGATTGGGGGAGCAGTGGAGGAAGGAGAACTGATTGTGAACTCTGACAATGAGATGTATGATAATCTCTAGCTTGTAGGTCGTTTGTGCTTGATTTCACAAAGGTCAGAAGAAGGAAAGAAAATGCTCTGATCATCTCAACACCTTTCCTCCCCTACTGCAGTGCATATGGAGTGGCAAAACCACCCTTTCCTCCTCAGCGTATGATGGCAGCAAGAGGAAAGAGACCCTATCATCTCTTCTTTACTCCCTGGTAGCAGGCAAGTGGGCAGGAAGAGATGTATAAGCCCTCTCACACACTCTCTCCATCCCCTGTAGCCTGAGAAAGCAGAATAAGAAAAAATGAGGAGAAAGGAGGCATAAAGGGCTGAAAATTAGCTGCTCTGAGATGGGGTGCCGTGAAACGCTCTGCTTTGAGGATCAGCAGACATGGTCATGGCAGACACCCTGAAAAAGACATGGAGAATCCTTGAGGGAAACATGTAGCTCAGAAGGTTAGAGGGGGAAATGCTGTTCATATTTCTTGGATTTGATCCCTGTGCATTTTGCACCTAGTTTTCCTCCTTTCTCCGATAGCATTGATTCCCCCGGAGCTTTTACATTTTTTGTTGGAGAGGATGTTTTTAACATGTCAGCAGAAAAAGTACCCAACAAAACCCCATGAACCCACAGATCTTTGCCTGAGTGACTCCTTGTGATGGCCTGGAAAGTGTCTGAGTTTAAATTTGTGGTATGCCTTTAAGATAGAAAATGGTAAAGGAAATCAAGCCAGGCCAGCTGAGCTCTGTGGAGAGGCAATTCTGGGAAGATTATTGTCCCATTAGAGCTTCTCATTCTGCCATAGTTATGGGCTTGTCATTACCATGGTTTTTCTAGCTATCATCTTACACCTGGAAAGTATTAACACAGGATTCAGTTCCTTGTAGAATTCCTTCAAATGCCTTTGTTTGTGGAAGTTATCCGTTGCATTTGATGTGACATTTATAATAATTATAATTCCTTCCTCCTGAGACAAATCCTTGTTTTGTTCTTGTGAATGTTTGGTTTTTGGGGTTTTTTTTGCCATAACATTTCCTTTCTGATATATTTGCTTTATAGTTTTATGTCCCTTTGAACAAAAGATTTTTGGGTTTGTTCCGTGTTTAATTGCCGTAACTACACTCGTTCCTGACTAATGTGTTTGTAGGCATTCATAACTTCTTTTGTGTTAGCTTTCCAACATCTGGACTTCGAGGTCCTTGATAAGTGCTTCTGATCCATAATACACACTGGATTTCATCTTCCCCAGAGCTCTTACGTCAGCAGTTGCCTTGGGACATCAAATATATTGCATCCTATCTTACTAACAGAAAAACATGAGTTGGAAAGATCAGTAGCAATACAGGAAGTGCTGCAGTAGTTACAAAAGGCATCCCACTGGTGCAGGAGAGGTTGACTCAAGTCAGTCTGCTGTGGTGCACAGCGAGGAGGCATGTTTCTACTCTTTCAGAAAAGAGCAGCGTGTGTCCCTGTCTAGCATATGTGCATTAGCCAGCTGGTGACCTGGCCAAGCTCCTGCTTGGTAAATCTGTCCCTTTCAGGCATTGATGTAGAGGCTAATGATGTATCCAACCCCTCAAAAAATGGAGAAGTCCTGAGCAGTGCCATAGATCGATGTCCTACCTCCCTGGGACAGGCCATTTTAGAGAGCAGACACCTGTTACAGGAGTCTTTTTTCCCTTCCCAATAAAAATAACCAGTCCTACAGGATAAGGTATTTCCTTTTCCTTACAAGTGAGTAACATCCTGACATCTCTATGCTTCAGCCTTAATGCACACATGAAGAAGCAATTATATGACAGACTGTTTCCTCTCCAGCTTCCTCCATGATTCAACTGCTTCATATTCCCATGTACTCCCAGCACTGGTTGACCCCATCACAGGTGTCCAGGACTCTCAGGACTGGCAGCATGCACAAAGGTGGTGGAGGCGGGTCTTCACGGTGGGCATTGTGTCTGCTCCGAATTCCCTTCAAGAGGACTCCTTTCATAGCTGTCTAAATGAGGAATAATTGGTTACCACTATACCTGTGTTAGATACCCAACTCAGGTGCTTGCCCTCCTGAGGCACAGCATCCTGTGGATTGCTGCTCTGTACCACTCCAAACCTGGCAGTGAGGTGTTAAACGACAGCCTGATCCGCAAAGCCAAAAGTAAATTCTTCCACCAGAAATGAGGTGAAATATGTGGCTATGTCTGCTGCAGGCTTTAGGCAAGAGAATCATTTATCAAGGAGGAAGCTGTATCATCCTTCTTGTTAATGCTTTACACATGCATTTTTACTCAAGTGCTTGACAATATCCATTGTACTTTATGGCTGACAGCAATAGAAATCGCCCCCGTGCTGTAGGATTTTGGACAGGAAGACAGTGAGCCCTTGGTATTAGTGCCATTACTCTTGCTGAGGCATCAAAGCATCACTTTTGAGGAAATGTATCCTTGCAAGTACTTCACCAGGGTACCTGGTGCACAGCTGACAGATAAGACAGGGCCTGTGCCAGGCACTGCAGGAGGCAGTGAAGCACGCCATCAGCTGACAGTGTATCACGCAGGGCAGGGAGGGCTTTTCTCGACCCGTTTTTTCTGACACATCTGACTGCACATCTGAATAATTTAGGTGATTTTTTTTATCCCTGTGCCACCACACATGTGAGCAGTTGTACTTTCTGCCTCTCCCAGACTCACAGCCTGGCAGCCTGACGCTTGACATTTCAGCTGCTACAGATCTGTTAGCCCATGCAAGAGCAGATTATATGGAGACCAGTGGCTTATAGTTATCGAATCTTTTTGGAAAGGGGATGTTTCTCTGCTTTCCCTCTGTCAGCAATTGACAGTGGAGCAGCTCTCCCAGAGAGCAGACCAGATCACGTGGTACTTGGCTGCTGTTGTGAATCAGTGGCTGAAAAAGAAGCAGGGTGAAAGACTCCTAGGCCAGAGTACGAATGCAGCCCTATTGCAAGGGGAACTGGTGTGGATGGGAAACAAACGTTAGTCTCATGTCCCTCACCCTCTTTTTTTTCCCCTGCAGGGATTCAGGCTTTGGTCTGCCAGATCATGTGGCCACATACATCTTATCTCTGGAGGAACTAGAAGGAAAGAGGTGGGATGAGAGACCAGGGAAAGGAGGGAACGTGGGGCCATATATTTCCTCAGAGATCTGCACATAGGTTCCTTGATCAGTCTGGTCTGCAATAGCCTCCTTAACTATATGTTCTTGCCTTCTCCTTTATCTCACACTGGCAGCGGTGTGGTTGCAATGGGAGCTGATATGAAGGATAATCTCATTTACCTTGTTAATTTTTAGCAAGATCAACACCCTGAGCAGGCATAACACATGTTAGCACAGATGCGCTGCTGTAGATCCAGCTTAGGTCAGCTTAAGCTGCGCCTCTGCAGTGTGCAGTGGGGAAAGTCAGATGGAGATGGTCGTTTAAGAAGTGCAAAGGTAGGCAATAGGGTTTCCCCATCTCACAATAAATTTGCTATAATGTTACTAACAGTTCTGCTTTTGATAGTGCCTGTGGTACATAAGGTGGCTGCTGGGGTTTTGTTCTGCTGGATTTCCTTTTTCCTCAAAGAATCGCTTAGGTCTTGCTTTCAGAACATAGAAGCAGACTCATCCTCCCACTCCGTCGCTTTGTCTGAATGTGAGAGCTTGGGTTTGTCTCCCTGCTGTTGCCTGAGGTCAGCTAGATTTTAGGGAGTGATAAGTGGCCCATGGTAGAAAATGCATGATCAAATACAGTCCTGTCAAAATGAAATTGCTTTTATTCACAGTGACCGCTCCTAGACAGCTTCATCTTGAGATAATACTCCTTCATTTAAAAGTGCTTTTTCAAAAACAAAAACACAGCATGAAAGTAGGTGGTTGCCTGCTTTAGGTGCTTTGTAGCAATCCAAGTTTGTACTGAAATGGCCTTCCCTTTATTAAAATAAAAACACCAAACAACACACTTCTTTCTCTTTTCTTTTTTTAAGGACTTAAAAATCAAGGGTGCAAAAAATTATTGAAAAGGTTTAGTAAGTTGCAGGACCACTGAGTTCAGTCACAGAAGAAGGTAAAACACCTACCTCCTCCTTAGTTCACAAGAGAACTTAGTGAAAGCTGAGAAGAAAATCCCTGTTTCCCAGGTGTTGTGTTTGTCCCATGGTCACCCTCAGCCAGGCAGCTCCTGTCTTGCCTGGTGGGTTCTGGCATGGGATACTAAATGCTGCAGGAAAAACACATTGTTTCTCTATGAGCATCATTTGTCAAACAGTGGTTTGGAATTTAGATGGACATGGGTGATAGAAAGGTCACCATTATGTACCACACAAGAATAAGGATAACTGGGCATCCATTCATTTGGGCAATACAGCTGCTGTTGGGAGCTGTAAATGGTTTCCTTGACCAGATCTTAACAAAAGATGTCTCGTATTGAAGAGGTGCAATATTCTGTCTTGTTACACAGGGAAGATGCAGCTCTCTGAGCTGACCTGACCTTTACTATATTTTATCTTAAGTGGCTCAGCCATATTAAGATGTTTATGTCCACAGGCTTTAAAAAGGAATGTCCTTAAATGTTGCAGAAGCTTGTTTTGTGTTTTTTCAGGAGAGTTTCTGAATGGAAAGATTAAAAATCTTCTGATCAAACGGATTTTTTTGTTTCTCTCTTTTGCTCTTCCAAATGTTTCTCATATAAGCTGCCTGCAATGGAGCAAATTATTCTGCTCCTCCAAATTTATTTTTAAAATACCTCAAAACATATGGGGAATACAGAGGGAGCATATGCTTGCTAAGTAAAACATCTTGGTAAATAGAGAGGAGCATCCTGGAAATCAGTGTGTTTTACATCTCTGTCTAGTGCCTATGTAAGAAGACAATTAAAGGATTTCCTTTTGCCCCCAGGCACTTAAAGTTCTTGCTATCCCTCCCTCCCTGCATTCAGAGAGCATCAGCAGGGGCTCTTGACTGATGGCAGAAGGTGTGACATCCGTCTAGGACAGGAGTGACACAGGGAAGGCATCTAAAAAAACCCATTTCAGAAAGGAGACCTGAAACTGATACCGAGGTAACTTTGGATTCATTTGCTTGGGAGCACCATGCTGAAGTAACCCGTGCACAGAGGAGCTCGGGGGAAGGACGTGGGTGGTGGTGAAGCCAGCCCACGGCAGAGGCAGATGGATTTGGCATTACAGGAGCAGCGGCCAGCCAGACAGGGTGTTCTCTTGCATAACTAAAATGTGAACGAGTGCAGGTTTCTAATGAGACCCAGCGTCTGAGACGAGCCACAGCGCTGAGCTGACAGAGTATGTGCCGAGTGATGGCACAAGGATGGCACTTTTACCTAATATATTTCAGTGAACAAATGCGTAGATCTGAAGGTGCAAATTGGGAAAGGTGTGGGACTTGTGAGAATGCTGACAGGTTCATCAGGTATCCCCTTGCCAGATGCAGCCTCTGCAAGGTTGCTGCTTCTCTTGGATCCACCATTATGTCATGGAAGGCTTTTCTTTCTTCCCTTAAATCCTTTGGCAGCAGTTGTTTAGGTCTTTTTACTTGGAGATTTAAATTTTAGCATTTCTATCTAAATCATACCGAATAGCCTATTTTTTAAAAAATAATCAGAATTTCCCTCCTGCAGGAAATGGGAATGGTTTGGATTTTTCATTTGCATCTTTGTTACAAGCTTTTAATAAATCAAAAGACTGAAACTTTGCAGAGGAAGGAAGTTTTAATTAAAATCATTAAGCGCTTTAAGAACTGGAACATATTTTTTGTTCTTTGTTGAACAAGAATCACAGAACCACAGAATTGTAGGGGTTGGAAGGGACCTCCATAGATCATCAA
The DNA here is from genome assembly GCF_964237585.1 of Gallinula chloropus. Classification (NCBI taxonomy): domain Eukaryota; kingdom Metazoa; phylum Chordata; class Aves; order Gruiformes; family Rallidae; genus Gallinula; species Gallinula chloropus. The sequence continues at coordinate 31,504,309 of NC_140085.1, read as the reverse complement.
GTCCAACCCCAATGCCTAAGGGATTTCATGATTTGTTTAGATTTTGGTGGTTTTTTTACATCACCTCTGCTGACACTGTCCATGCAGCCTCATGGGTTGAGATAGGCCTTGAAGGAGTCTTTCCTTTTCTCCCACAAACCTGGTGGCTGTGCAGCTCAGGCAATGGTACTGTCAGCAGGAGCGAGCCCGGTGCAGGCAGGCTGTCCAGCTCAGCGTTCCCAGCAAGACACCCGATGGACGGAGGCAGGTCAGGCTGAGCGGACAGACTTAATGATGATTCAAGAAACAAATAATTATTCAGAAGAGCTAAATATTTGCAGATGTGTTTCTCACTCAAAGGACATGAGAGAGGTCTCCAGTGGTCGTCTCCTCACACTGCTTCAGCCAGAGACTACCCTAATTCTGGGTGGCTTTTCCGCCCACTCTGAGGAGCTCCAGCAGCTTGTTTGGCTTGAGTGTGAACTGCTTGTAGGTCTGCTGGAAAACTTTTTTCCTAGCAAGCTGGCTTACAAACAGCTTTCTCTATTTGAGCTACTGGCTTTTCTCACTGAAATCTCTCCTTCAAGAGTGCCATATACTTGTGTAGTTAGAGGACTCTATGTGGAAAGTGGGAAAAACTCGCTCATCTTGGTGTTGCAGGGGAGGAGCCTGAGCTCAGCAGCCTGGATGGGTGCCATGTGCAATGATCTCCCAGACCAAGGGAGGCCTTTGCCAGCTCCTGTCTCTCAAGTAATTATATAAATCTGCTCTAGGATTAAAAAAAAAAACCAACCCCCCCCAAAAAGTGTTGTAACTTCTCAGTAGATTTCAGTTATATTTGAAAGCAGTTTCAGGGTGATTGACACAGTTTTTGGCAGGGTTGTTTCTTCTCTAAGCAAACTTCCTGTTGTTTGGAGGGAGAAGATGGTCCTGGTGATACTAGCTGGGCTCATCTGCGGCAGGATCTGGGTGTGACGGTTCTGTTGAGTTTTCTGACCACCCTGTCTTTGTGCATAAAGTTCATTTTTATCTCAAAATGGGTCAATATCAATGTTCATTTGGGATGAAAATGGGTTTTACAGAAAAGGAAAGAGCTAGTACCTGAAATAGCATATCAGAAAGGCTTGACTTGCAGGATGCTTAAATACTATCTGAGCATTTACTGGTTTTGCTCTGCATTCTAGATTAAAAGTTCTTGGGGTTTTTCCCCTTCTATCAGCAGTTTGTTCCTTTGAAGTAAATAAAAGCAAGTTATATTCAAAGCTCTTCTCAGCATCTCCTGGCCATTTTACTCGTGTTTCTCATAACCTGAAAGTCTGTGTAAAGAAACAAAAATATATTTCCAAACTTTATTTATGAGCCTACTCACTTTAGCATTTATAACTTGCCTTTGGACTTCAGACATTTGGACCTTGCTATTTGTAGTACGGTGGTGTTTAGCAATACAGTGGGAAACACCAGGATCATACAGTTTCCAGCCCTGTGCAAAGGTTGAAGAAAATTTGCAGTAATAGTCTTGCACCTTTCTGAATGGTATTTGTGTACATGCTCACAAACAGGTCATGCCACTTGTATAGTGGTGAATCAAGTAAAGACCTCCATGGCTTCACCACTGATGTGTGTTGTGCTTACAGTCATAGCTGAGCTTGGCACTTTGTTCAGCACTGCACAGGCATACAGTAAGTTGGAAGTAGAAGCTGTATTGTAGATGACTATCCTGAAGAGAATACAAGGAATTGTGAGAGGGTGGTTAGAGAGACTGCAGAGAAGGTCTTCTGGATATGCATGGTTCGGATATGACTAATCTATGGATTTAGACTTGTCAGGTGTTTGTGTTCCTTCTATGGACTCAACAAGGGTGACTTGAATTTCTTTCAAATGCATTGTTCATTTTGGGGGGGATTTTTAAGTGGCTGGATTCTGGATTCTGACAAACTATGAGGGTGCCAAAGAGGTAAAGCAGTAGATTAACACTAGCGTGAAAATGTATATCCAGGTAGAGAGGACTGGATACTTCAGTAAATACTCTGTACTTTGACAGACTAGGTGTTGTCAAGGAAGCTGCAGCCAAAATGCAGGTTTTGTGGAAATTGGAAAGGTGAAATCCTTCTTAACCCTGTTATCTTTGGAGCTTGTGCCCTTTAAATTAAATGGAAGGAGAATAGAATAATTTGAGGCTAAGCACTGTAGGTAACTTGAAACTGAAGGTCAGATGGGTTTCAGTTATCCACTATCTGTTGATAAGCTTGAGTAACTCTAATAGCTTGCCACTGTATAGTTTTCTTTCCCAGGAGCTGCTCTGGTTTATCTGTATCTCCCTATCTATTTTTGTTTTAAAAGTATTTCTGATGAGAGCCTCAGTAACTTACTTGATGCAGAAGTAGTGATTCACTTGCTTAGAACAGGCTGGCATCTCTCCCTGCACCCCATTCCTATCCAGGAGATGCTCTCAGCCCTTTGGTCACAGCAGCCTCTTTCAGGGAGGGGGGGATACATTCTTGTCAGTGGTTTGGCCACTGCACCCCTGGGTTCATCCAGACCTGCTGAGTATGTACTGTCCACGCCTCATGGCATTTTCCTCCTGAGTTTATCCTTTAATTTCAGCTCTTTTCCCAATACTCCTGACTGACTCTAACTCATCTTTTTTTTTTCCCCCCAGCAAAAAAGAACAGGCCTGAGGTAAACATTTGGAAGTTTAGCACTGTTGTAAAACCATATTGGGAGTATTTAGAGTGTTCTTGTCATCTTTAACTGAGAATAAAACCTCCTTTGGCAAATTGTCAGAAGTCAATGGGACTTGTATCACTTGCTGGCTTGTCTGGTTTGTCCTTCTGAGTACCCTTGCTTTTCTTCCCCAGTTGGTATCCACGTTTACTGCATTTGTTCTTTCCAGAGGTTTCCCTGGGTTCTTTGCTTGTGTCTGGAGGATGGGCTCCTTACAGAACAGAGATTTCTCTGATTTCTTCACTAAGTTGTGCACAACTTCCTGTAAATTGCCAAACTACTATATTTTTTACCAGAATAATAACTATTTCTGCAGGTTACCACTTTGCCATCCAGCTCCTTTGGCTGCTGATGTGCTTCTCAGGGCTGGCACTTTATACATACCAAAATTTAGTGCCTCAGGTTCAATTTCAGGTGAGCCCCAGAAAGGGCCTGGGAGATTTTTTAATTTCTAACAGACTGAAGATCATTTCAAGGGGAGCTGGAAAAATGTAAATTATTTTAGCCCAAAGTTCACTCACTAACAGAGTTTGGGGACAACTTTCTTTTCCTACTGTAACACCTGAAACTAAATTTAATTAAATGTTGTCCACAATCCAATTTATACTTCCCTGTAGCAGGAAGATGGAAAAAAAATCTGCTCTGTGACACTGATGAATCTGTTTTTTTCCCCTGCTGCTCTTAGTAGAATTTGGGCCTCTGAGTAATTGGGTTCAAACTTGTCAGAAAACTTTCCTTTGAGGCAGACATTTTATTTTCTCACTTAGAAATTATATATTTTACCAAATCAGAGCAGTACATAGACAAATGTATTTGAGGCTTGGCAGAATTTTTATCTATTTATTCAGTGACATATAAAAATACCTGGTTGTTATTACTAGTAGTTTGATAGTTATAATCAACCAAGATGGTGATTATTTTACGTTTTTTAGGATTCCCACAGACAGAAGTTGTTCTTCCATTATGCTAAGGCTTATGGTTTTGTTAAATTAGTAAAAATACTAACTTTATCTGCTCAACATTTAGCATACAAAAGTGGTGGGGTTTTTCATTCCTAGAATGCAATGTTGTCATGTTTCTTAAATCATCTATTGAGTCAAATTCAGTAGTTCTTGCTATGTGAGATTGAGACAAGACACTGAGATGTATTTTTGGGTAATATAGTCGTGCACAGAGGACCAGTAATCGCACAGTGAGCTTTGCCTTTCGCAGACTCACCTCACATCTCCACTGGAAAACGATGCAGGCCGAGGTGCATCTGGTCTGACAGACACGTTCCCAGCAAGGCTTGCATTTGTGCAGATGAATCTGTGCAAGGAGCATGAAGAGTGGAGGTGTGATTAACTCAAAGATCTACTGGGTGATAGACATTACCCTTCATGCAGCGCTGAGTGGGTGTTGGGGGAGCTCCAGGCCCCCCACTGCCACCGGGACGCCTCACCAGTGCCATGATGTGGACAGGCCCCAGACCACGCTGTCCTCTGAGCCCTGCACAGCAGGTGCTGGTGAGGAGGGTGCTGGTGGGTAGGGGCCAGAGCTGTGCCTGGAAGTGAGCCACCAGCTTAACCAGACTGGGAAGCTCTGGTGTGTTACCCGAGACTGCGTCTTTGTCCCACCTGGATGACTACAGTAGACAAGAGAGTTATTAACATGTGTTTTGCACAGAAAAATTTAAAACTGACATCAAAGGCATCACAGTGGCATATCTGTTTGTCTCAGTGAAGAAGAGGAGCGTCATGGATCTGTCACAGCAAAAAAATGCAGATACTGTTTTAGAAGAAAACCTTTGGTGTGCTCAATATGTTACACTGGGTGCTCAATATGTTAAATTTGCATTTCCTAGGAGTTAGATGTGTAAGACAAATGAGCAATGGTGAAAGTATTTTGCTGCATGTGGCAGGTTGGGCTGAAGGGGGATATAGGTGAAATCTTGGCAGACAGAGCACAAACTGTGGTTTCCTTTTTGTCCTTAACTGGACCGTGACTTCACCCTGAGACTTAAAAAGCTGTCACTGAAAGTCATAGCTGGGTCAAATGCATGCTCTTATTTATGGCATGCAGTAGGGTCGGTGTCATACTAAAAATGTTTTACTGACCTCTTAAAGATGTGCCATGCATGGAGAATCATTTTCACAGGATGTAGGGAGGGCATTATCCCTAGTTATTAATTCCTGAGTCTTATTGCAGTGATAGTCATCAATGTGCATGAGAGGCTGTATCTGATTGATGTGCAGATTCCATGGGTTTCCTGCTCATCCTACTGCTCAGGAGTTCCCACCCAGCTCTGCTACCAGCATAGCTCTCATCTTAACAGCTATGGCACCTGCCGGAGGCTCAGAATAATTTATTTTTTGTCAAGAAAAGACACATCTCTCAACATTTAATTTCTAGAAGAAGCCTTCAGACGTTTTTACTTGTCAGCTGTCCACCTGAGGTATTAAGAAGGAAGGGGTCTATTGGTGGCAGAGCGGTAACAGGATGAAATGCTGTTCACGACTGAGTGGTAGGGAGGTTTCTGCTTCTCTGGAGAAGGATGTGTAAGGGATGTGTGCCAGTATCAAGCCTGGGGTCATTGCAGGCAGGCGTCAGCGATGTGTGATGCAGTGCCTGTCACAGAGCAGACACTGCTGCACTGCCCAGTCAGCTCCATCCTCAGCCTTGTGGCACCCGGGACAGGAACCTGATGTGGCTTCACCTAGTAATGTAGCTGATTAGGGTGGTTAGGTTTTCATTACTGTTTGGATGGTGACAAACTCATTGTTCTCTTCTTGCATACTTGCCTTTGTAGCATGATCTACACTTTGAAGAAACTTTAGAAAGAAGGTGTTGCAGCTACCAAGTATCTTGTGCTTACTGCACAGGCTCAACAGCGAGGACATACATACACTGCTTGGTGAAGTAACTGGTGCAGCACCTAGCAGTTGACTTCTTGTTTCTACTTAATCTCAGCTAGGGCAGAACGATACGAAATGTTCTTTGAATTGTCGTGTTACATCTTTCAAGAAAATAAATTCTTGGAGTTTGGGGAAACAGGGAGCAGAAAGAGCATCTAAAATAGGATGCTGAAGGACTGCAGTTGTCTTGAATTATTTCCAGAGTAACTGGGAACTTGCTTTCTCAACAGATCTTATTTTCTAACCAGCACTGGGATGTTGTTCCAAAAATCATAGCGCTTACGGAAGTCTGAAGTCAGTTTTCAGTATTATTTATGGTTGTGGTTTAGCCCCATCTAAATTTACTTAGAGGAGTCATGAGTTAATAAAAACACTACAATAATTTCTGAGTGCTAGAAAGGAGTGAAAAAAAGTGAACCTAAATCTGCCACATTGAGATAATTAAGTAGTGTCAGGCAGGACACGAGGTTCCCCAGTGCTTCAGCAGCCCCTGCATGCTCAGAACACCATCTCCAAAGTGCAAATTAATCTGGGACTGGAAAGGACTACTGCAGCTTCTATCTGCCTGACAATTTACTCCTTGCTGCTGATGCTTAATGGGGAAATGGTGAAAACAGATACAGCAGTGACCAAATACGGTTGGACATGGGAAACAAAATGTTACCCAGAAGTCCACCATAGCCAGAATGGGTTCATTTAACGACCTTGCCTGCATTTTAGTACAAAGTCAATGATTGTGATCTCAGGGTCTGTAAACCTGCATACATCCACCATTGCTTTTACATTTTGCTGTCACCTTTAAGACTAAAAGCTGCTGCTCCTTTTCTTCTCCATTTGTTGCTGTAGTCTGACGGGAACGTCACTCATCTCAGAGGAGCCCTTTGGAGGGCAGCAGGCCACACCACGTCCTAAGAGAGACTCTATGGCCAGTTGGCTACCACACCTAGCAGCTAAAAAGCATGGGGCTGTGGGCCCAAAGATACTCAGGGAGATGGGCAGTGGGCCTCGAAGTTTAATTGCTGTTGGACTTTGCTGGAGAATGCGTGTTTAGATACATTTCTTGATGTCTTTGCACTCCCATGGTCACTTTCCATTGACAGAGTCTGGGTGGTGGTTATTTCATTGTGTGGGTAGGAGCTCTATAAACAGCAACTATTTTGTAACTATGTCCTGGAGTCTGTTCTGGTTTTAAAAGAAAGTAACAAAACACAAACTAAGGAGAAATTATTTTATTATTATATTAATAATATTTGCTATTTTTAAAAGCAAATATTATTATTCTTTCATTGAAGTAGTGAATTCACAGGTAGAGAGTTTCTACAAAAAATAAGATTTTCTTTGAAACCTTCAGGTGACATTAAATAAAAGCACAAAAAAGGTAAAAGTTATACAGACAGAAAGATAAAACCTGGCAGCAGTTTGTCTATGAAGAGCAAGAGAACTGGCCATCACCAAGAAAAATGATACCTTGTAGTTTCATTTGATCTGCAGAACAGATACAGCATTTCAGGAGCAGTAGAACCACCCTACCTGTCCAACAGTGCTGTTTTCACTTCAGCACAGCTTTTCTGCTGGTCCCTAAAGACGCTCCAGTTCATAAGGCTGAGTTTCTCTAGCAGTCCTGGTCTTGTGGCTCTGGCATGTGTGTGCCAAGCGCTGCTGCTCCCCAGCTCCCCAGCCTGGCCGCTTCCACCCTGCCCACCCACACGATGCTATCAGTGGAAAACGGGCAGCCGCTTCAAAGCGTTTCTGCACGCTCCTGCCAAGCCTGCTAAGAATGTAGTATTTCACTCACCAGCATAAACTGCTGCTGGGAAGTGAGCTTCACTATAGCTACCAACTTTTGGGAAGGTTTCAAGACAGATTGAGGCTGATCTGTGATGGAATGGACATGAGTGGTGTGAGCTACGCCAGCCGTTCTCTTCCCTGCTCTGGCAATGCCTGTGGAGTGTGACTGACAGGAAACACATCTTTTCCCTCTATGGGTTTGTCCTGTCTGTAAGAAGTTCTGGTACTGAGACGCGGTGACATGGAGGAGTTGTGTAGTTGGATGTAAGAGGGAAGAAGACTTCCTGCTTTGATAGCAGTATGTCTGTCAGATGAGCATAAGCTTCTTGTAAGTTTAAGTAAAGACCATAATCCCAGCATGAGCAAAGTTAGTGACACATCTCTATTTTGAGGAGGTCAGAATTCAGCTTACAAGCCTTGATCTTTTCTGACATGAATTTTCTGGGAGTTGTGAGCCTGACCATCAGTTGATGCTAAAACTGCTTTTATTGCTGTAGAAATGAAGGGGTTCTTTTGTTCCAATCTACCCAGTACTGTAGCTGAAATAACATTTCCTTAGGGGCTAGTTAAAATGTAGAGTTTACAATCTAAACACAGAAGAGCAAGTATGTTACAAGAATATAGCACAGGACACGTACTGGGTGAATTCTGTTGAATAGATAAGAGACAGTCTGTGTTCTGTACAGAAAGAATTTTCTATACAGCAGAAATAACCAGAAGGAAGGATACATTTCATCTGCCAATGAGAGCAATCACAGCAGTCTGTAATAACCACATTAAATAATAGATTTGTAGAAATCTGTGGCCAGGAAGGTGTATGTTTTCGGGTTTGGGTTTTGGGGTTTTTTTTCCTTGTAGAGTGCTCATGTCAATCTGGCATTCCAGACATTGCTACAAAGAATTATTCAGAGGAGAGCCAGGAGTCATTTTTCTGCTCCACTGGCAGATACCTCACTGGTGAGGAGAAAGATTTGACCATACTGAGTTTCCTTTTCATTTTCTCATGTGCCTGAAATTTCAGTCTGCCAGGAGAAGCTCATGGTATCTTTAACAAGCATAAAAAAACCTGGATGGTCAAAGCCCTTTAGAAGCTTCAGAATAAGCTGTCACATAGATCTTGACAGTCTAGATGGCCTAAATAGGTTTTTAGACGCCTACTGCATGATGGCCTGTCTGCTTAGCAGACAAAGATGTGCACAGACTCCTTGTCTGTCCCTTTTTTTTTTTTCCTTTTCTTTCCTCTCTCCAGTTACAGACCTTTGTCAGGAACACCATGGTTGGGCCAGTTTCTGCTTTGTTTGTTCTAAAATGTGTTTTGGGGCTTAATTGACATAGATCCTGTGCTGTTTTGCCTGGTGTGGTTTGCAGAGCTGATTTGCTTGTCTGGAGGTGGGGCAGTCAGACTGCAGAAGAGCATCTGCTCCCACAGCAGGAGGTGAGGGCTGCGTCAGGCTGGTGAAAGACCTTTGCATCAGGCTGTTGAGGAGACATCTTGCACTTTGCAGTCTTCTCTTCTGGTCAGCAGTGTTTTGGGATGAGCTGGGATTTTACTGTTGAGCAAAAAAAAAAAAAAAAGTTCTCTCCCCTCTGAGACATGGAAGGACAGAATATGCCATGCTCAAGGTTCGGTACGACGTAGTGCCAGGGCTCAGTTATGGGTGCAAAGGAGCCGTTGCCGCAGAAGCGGTGGCACTCAAAATGCGGTGCCGGCAGACTGCCTGCTTAAATCCAGGATCGCTTGGCAGTAGCGCTGTGGCAAGAAGTGTCCTGCCAAGTCATGAGCTGGCACGCTGCCTTCCATTCAGGCTCGGACTGTAGGCAGCCAAGTGACCAGCAGCTGTGGCTGTGAATAGCAGGAGGGCGTTAGTCCAAGAACAACAAGAAGAAAATCTTCTCCAGCTATGTTTTCTTCTGAGGTTTTCTTGGCTTTTTCAGACATGTCTTCCCATTTCAAGAGGTACTGAAAGGTGTCCTAATGCAGCCACCCCTTTTGGATCCCATCTGCTGGGAACCCCCAGTTACACAGTTCTTGTTGGAAGCATGTTGTTGCTCAGACTGCGGCTGCAGTCAGTACAAGTGTGTTTGCTTGACTGTGTAGAGCGAAGTTTTCAGCTGCAAGGAGAGAGTTCCTTCTTCCTCTGCTCTCTTTGTTTCAGCAGGACAACTGAAGCAACCTGTAAATTTTTGTCTTCATCCTGCAAAAGGCTTCTGCAATGGCTTTCCTGCTAATGGCTGCATGAGGACTGTTTTTATCTTAAAGCATGCCCAAGTGCTAGAATGAACAATGTTTACAGTTTTTAAAGGGGTTGACATATGTCAACAGGGGCTTCAGATTCCTGACCCTTTGTACAGCCCTTCAGATACCAGATGTGATTCTCACACACAACCACATCCCCAAAACCCCCCAAGTAAACAAGTCTTATATGAATTCTTTGGGAAATGACAAAAAGCCAAACAGTAAGTTTAGAGCTGGGGACTGCATTGCAGAGCTCTCACTTTAAGTGGGAAAACACATATAGCTGTATGTTCAATGTCCCCAGTGAAATTGGCTGGGAGGTAGAAGCAAGTCCACAAAAATCCTGCCATCAGAAGCTCCAGGGCATCGCTGTCTATGCAGCCACACTTCTTACTTGCATGTTGAACACAGGGAAGTGATTTCCACTAGTCTGTCACAGAAGGTTAATGTTGTGGGACAGGCTCATGATCTATTTAAAGGCATGTCTGCAGCAGCCCGCGAGATCCTCACCCCAGCATCACTCATCAGCTGGCTTTTGAAGTGGAATTTCCTGCTTGTGGTCCAGGAAAATGGCAGCGAGGACCTGGAAGAGAGTGTGAGCCAGACTCCCTGCCGACCACAGAGCTTCCCTTGCCATTTGTCACAGAAACACTTAAATAGCTTTCTAGCCATGGCTCTGAGAAGTAAAAGCTTGTCCAGCACTAGTACCTTTAGGCTGTGTACTATCAGCAGCTGGGCCAGAGCACCCACCACACAGCTGGTACCTCTCATCATCTTTATCTTCTTGTCTATTGGGAGGCAAGTTAACATCCCTGGGAGGTGTGGGAGCATTGATCCTAGGGGTGACTTGGCATTAAGGACTACTAAGTGTGCACAGGGGCAGCTCCAGGCCCCTCTCAGTAATTCCTGCTGCCATTTCTTTGCTGGCAGCATCCTTGGTGGGCTGCAGCTAAGTGCTTTCCTGAAACAAAGCTGTGTTCGGCTGGACCGAAGCTCTGCCCATCTTGACAGAGAGGCCAAAAGCAGGTCCTCAGAAAAGGACAAGGCTGGGATGAAACTGAAAAGATCAGTCCCTTGATACAGCACCCCAGCTTCTCACAGCAGGCTCGGGCATGAGCCATTCTTACGCCACATAACTGCGGCACAGTGTAGGACTCATGTAAGACTCAAGTGTCTTCAAGAAGGAACTGCAACGTGATTAATGCTCCACTATCTGCTTAATTACAAGTGCATGTAGGTCACCAGAAGATACTTAGGATAAATTTAATGTCTGAATCTTTTCTTATGAAATATGGCCTGGATATCATAAATGTGAGAATGAGGGATATGTGTGGTGATGCCTTGCTGGGTAAAAACTAAGTTGTAATGGTTTGGAAATACAAAGTCTAAGATACCATGCATTGTCTGTAGTGTGTTTGATGAGACATTTCTGAGTCTTTTAAAAGTAAAATTTTAATTTTTTTGTGAAGAGAGGTGGTACACAGCTTTGTCTAAAGTTACCAGAGCAGGTAAAACCTGCAAGGATAACTACGCCTGGTGAGAGCCTGGTTGTACTCTCAGATGGTTCTGATGAGCTACTTGCTTTTGTAATCATGTGCAGGTTGGAGCCCTGAGGCTGTTTGCATTATTATCCAGTAATACTACTGGATTAATGTGTCTGCATAGCTTGTGCATTGTAATCATGACTTAAATATAGCTCAGCGCCAGGCAGGGTGAGGCAGCAGGTGTGGGGCTTGCAGTGCAGCTGAGGGGGTGACTGAGGAGAAGTGTCTAGTTCTGTGGCACCTTCCAGAGCTTTCAGCAAACACCACAAACGACAGTGGGGCTGCTCTGCTAGCACAGAAGTCAATTCCATGGGGTGGGAGGCTGCAACAGCTCTTGGGGTCACTTGGGTGGGAAGCAGCTCACAGCAGGCTACACAGCGTTCGTTAGACTTGCTTTGGTCAAGAGTTGGTAACAAGGGTTGATGGTGGCCTGGGAAGTCTCTGGGGGCTGAGGATTAGGCACAGCCTGGTGTGGCATGACAGGAGCACCGCAGTGTTACAGGGCAGGGATGTGCTCATTGCATTAGGGAGCACTGTGGCGAGGCAGCAGTCTGCAGGCAAAGTGGTGGTCTGGCAGTGGGTTCATTTGGTTAATACTGTGTATTTAGGAGGTATCCAGCTTCAGAGGTCAGGAGTGTATCTTCAGATGTCAGGTCCTGTGGCTTTCTGAGATGTTTGATGGAGCCTGATGCTTTGGGGTATGTAGAAGCAAAAGTGACGAGTTTTGTACCTTGGTGGTGTGTGGCCAGCGTCATCGTATCATATCTCACCAGGAGTGACATCAGGTGGGTCACTGGCCTATAACTGGTTACACAATTCTTCTCCAGGGTAATATGGCATATTACTGCAGTGCTATACAAGTCAGTATTTGTAATACCGTACTGTATGCAAAGAGGTAACCTTGGAGAGTTTATTTCTGATTATTTTTGGGTGATGTCAGTAGTTCAGCTTCATCCACTCCGTACTTAATTCTCAAAACAGCTGTAATCTTGTCTCTTTGTTTTTCATAATGCACTGATTTAACCTCTTGTCAGGAGAAAATCAAGATTTGTTGAAAGGTCAGAGTTATATATCAAAGGCTGCCACAAACAAACCTAATTTTATACTTAAAGCAGTAATCCTAGAGGCTAGTGTCAATGAGGGCATAATCGAAATAATTTTTAACATGAAAATCTTCAGAAATAAAACTTACCTCAGAGGTTATTGATTTAATTATGGTCACATTAGCTGCTTCCTTGGTTTGGTCGTGCGTACAAATCTTGGACAAAGCATGAGGTTGGGGGCGTTTGTACTTGACGTGAATTCAGTCTGTTCAAGCTGCAGTGTAAATGGATGGGATTCCTCTTAAACCAGCCCTTGGCCAGATAACCAGTATGACTGAAGGCTGCTCTACAGAGAAGGAGAAGGTGTTAATTCATCCCGGGTTTAAACATGTCTGTTCCTGGCACAAAATAGCCTGACAATCATTTGACATCAGCCACCCTACAGAGCAGAATAGGGCAATGTCATTGTCCATTACAGCTGGTGTCAGCTCAACTTCGAATTTAAATGTGCCAGCAAAAGAAAGACAGGGACCCTTCTGTTGCCTGCTGCACCTGTCTCTGTATCTATGGAGTTTCGGGTCTGCTAGTTTTTAACTTGGCATCTTCTTGGTGTAATAGATATTTATTTCTTCAAGTACAGTGCAGCAATTTTCCATGATGCTCTTTGTGGCCCTAGGGGAACTGCACATGTGGATTGGTTAAAGAAGATAGTGTGCCTTGGTGCATTTCTGCATAGCAGTAGGTAATGGGTAGTCTCTGTTAGTTAAAAGAGCTCAGACAGTTGTGAATTTGTGATGCACAGCCGCTCAGGCTGGCTGACTGTTATGCCTCTGTGTGCTGGGGCTTTTGTTAGGGTTTGGTTTTGGAAGGTTTTTTTCAATCCACGTCTTTCTCTTACCAGAAAGTGAAAACCACAACATTTACTGGTCTGATTTCTTACTCATTTCCATCTCTTCAGCCTGCCAGTATGACATTACACATGGTATTAGTAAAAGAAGAATTAAAAAGTGGAGGGGCAGAAGGACAAGAAAAAGTGGAAGGAGAACTGCTATGCTGAATTTCCTTCTGGGCAGACTGGTCATCTGGAATGTGTGGGATGTGCATCTCCTCCAGCGGAAGGAAGGCTCTCAGAGGCTCAGCCTTTGGGAGCAAGCATGTTCTCTTGCCTTGCCAAGATTCAAATAGCCAGAAACTGTGGAACTTCACAAGGTCACAGTCCCTCTATACCCCCAATTTACCACTTTATTCAGAGCTTAGACACCTCCAGCCACCATCAGCTTTCAGAGATCGTGCTCCAATTTTGTTTTCTAATATATAAATTTGAGGAAAGCTACTACAGTCCATTGGAAGTCCAGACAGTGTCAGAAAACTAACACAGTTTCTCATATTGTATGTGTCGTTCCTTGTTCATTGTTTCCTGTATCTCAGTTCATATACTCCTGCTCCTAAAATCTTTCTCCTTCCTGTTGCTATGGTAAAAGCCCGCTTAAAAAGGAAGAATTATAGCAGCAAGATCCACTGACCTACAAAAGAATCAGAAATAGTTGCTCCATACAGAGCTCTGCTTTTAAAGTAACTGGTAGAAAATCTGTAGTGGGAAAGGGAGATGGCCAAAGTGCAGGTCCTCTGTGCATTGGTTTGGATTTAGTCAGAACTCCAGCTAATTACTGATTCTGATCAGTGGATCTGTACAACTGGTTTCCTATGTGCAGGAATTTTCCATTATTGCAATTGTAAAAGCAGCAGACACCAAAAAAACCCCAGTTTTGGGTTTTTGTTTGTGTTAGTAACCTTCCAGCTCCACTGTGGTTTTCTCCTCCATGTACGCGAATGTCATTGATACAGTGCTGTATTACAGTGGCTCATCCTTGCTGGAGGCATGGTCCTTTTCCAGTGAACTGATTTGAAATGAAATGAAAACCAAACCATGAATTTTTTTGGTTCACCTCCCAGACTATAAAAATGGATGGTCTCATTAATGATTAACACAGCAGCTGGTAGCTCAAAGGAGATCTGGAAGAAAACACTGCAGTGTCTCCCTCCTCCAGTAAATATATTGGCTTAACATCCTACCTTATTTTAATATACACATTGGAATCCCAGCAGAGTGTATTTCTGCCTTCATACCTAGTTTAAGATCAGTAAGGATGCACGAGTTCCTAGTTATATCAGGTAATTTTTTGTGATGTTATTACTCCCTACTGGCTTGCAGTTCTGTGTGATGTTAGCAGTGGTTTTTAGAATGCTTTTCTGCTTCAAACCAGTGAGGCATCAAAGATTTCCAACATCTTATCCACAGCGTGGTTACATCATTAGGAATGAAGTAAAAGTTCACAACAGTTGCATGGACATCTCTTCTGGCATATTATCGTGCTATTGTTAGGGCCTCGTTGTTAAAACAGCATTTTTAACAGCTGTTTACAGCTGTTTTAAAACAGAGTTTAACTGCTTTAAAAATACATACCTATATTATGGTTGCAAAATGTTTACTCCTGTGTTTACTCCACAGTATTGGATTACAGCGTGCCTGGGCAGCTGACAGAGTTCTGATGAACTGGTCTCTCAAAAGAACCACAGGGATGTTTTTAGACTAAGTGTTCCCAGAATGTGATTAACTGCTTAGCACACAAGAAATAAAAGTGCTACAGAAAAAAAACCCCAAACCAAACCTGAAAGAAAAACCCTACCACGTAGCAGTTGTGCATATGGCAAACAGCATATGATACAGTGGAACGAAACCTGGAGGCTTTTGTCCATGGCTCTAGACAATCACTGTGAACATATCGTCTCTTCTAATTTGAATGATTTTAGTTTATGTTAATAACACACCTCTCTGGAACCTTGCACAAATTCTCAAACAGCTGTCTCTAAATATAGGTACACTTTTCCCTCTGTATTCACTGTAAAATATTGATAAATGCATATGTAGTGTGCCAGTCCCCTCCCTGGCAGAGATGGGACACGTGTAGAAGCTCATCTGTGCACAGTTACAGTGGATAATGCTTCCAGAGTTTATCACACAGTGCTTTCTATGGTGCACATGATGACACCAACCAGCATGGTCCATCTGGCATTCAGCAGGCTGATCCTGGCCCACAGGCTCTGTGTTTAGCCTGACGTTTTTCAGGGCAGCAGAAGGAGCTGCTGCTCAAATGGTTGCACAGCACCTCCTGCAAGGGGGATCACACCGAGCCAGATGTTGTGCTCATGCCAGAAAGAGGATGGGAGAGGAAGGGAGAGGCAGGTCTTGGGCTCACATGAGCCCAGCAGAGTCCAGAGCCTTTGCTGTAGCTGTGAGACAGACAGCAGATGGGAGGGTGCTGTGGTCTGGGGCGTAAGTGTGTGGTGGCAGAAGTGATGCTGCCACTGCAGCGTCCCACACCAGGACCTGAAATACAGATCCAGCTGGTGTAGCTCCAGAGGCTGAAGCACGCTGGAGTGTTTGTAGTTTTGGTTGGTAGCACTCAATTCTCACTTGCTTTCACTGACCCATGTGGATATTTGCTTCTTTCACTAGAGATCCGAGCTCAACTCATCGAGCAGCAGAAATGCCTGGAACAGCAGACTGAAATGAGAGTGCAGCTTCTTCAGGATCTGCAGGATTTCTTCCGCAAGAAGTCAGAAATAGAGATGGAATATTCCCGAAACTTGGAAAAATTGGCAGAGAGGTTCATGGCAAAAACAAGAAGTACAAAGGACCATCAGCAGTACAAGTAAGAGAGATTTCATTCCCCCTCAACCTCATGTTAGCCATTGCTGGTAGCGCTGCTCGCTACCTCTGCCAGTTTTGAGTACTGCTAGGTCGAGCCCAGATTCATAGTCACGTTTAAAATCCCCACTGGTGTTGAGCAGCATGGCAGTTCTCATTGCAGTAGAAGGTAGCCAGGTGCCTAAATACCCTTTTGTTGACTTGGGCCTTGGCACTTATTCATGTAAACTTCTGACAAGTGGTTTCGGTTTCTTCAAAGGTAGGCTGCGCACATATTATCCCTAAGCTACCACACGGAATTTAAACCATCCCAAATACAGCCAGTATCTCAAAGAGATGCAGATCCCCTAAAGGGCTTGAAAGCTTTGTGCTGGTCTGTTGAAGTGAGTAAGACAGGAATTCGGGCAAAAAAGGCATTAAGAAAAAAACCCTATTTTCATTTGTTGTTGCATGTGAGCTTGTGCTGCCTCTTGACACCTCTTAGTCCTAAAAGTAGAAATGATACATATTTAATGCCTTCCTTACAATTTAATGTATCCCTTTCATGGCATAGTAACTCATGGACAAAAGTGATCAGATAGTTTCTGGCAAAATGTGTGTACAGCATGTTTTCTGAAGAGTTTCAAACTCTTTACTTGTTGGCATAGATTGTCTGGTTCTTCTTCTGAATTGAGCTCAATAGAATAATTTTCATTGGAAAAGATCACCAAGTTAACCCAGCACTGCCAAGTCCACTACTAAACCATGTCCCTAAGCATTGCATCTGCACATCTTTTAAATACCTCCAGGGATGGTGAGCCAACCACTTCCCTGGTCAGCCTGTTCCAGGACTTGACAACACTTTTAGTGAAGAAATGTTTCCTAATATCCAATCTAAACCTCCCATGCTGCAACTTGAGGCCATTTCCTCTTGTCCTGTCACTTTTTACTTGCCAGAAGGAACCAGCACCCACCTGGCTACAGCCTCCTTTAAGGTAACTGTAGAGAGTGATAAGGTCTCTCCTCAGCCTCCTTTTCTCCAAGCTAACTAACCTCAGTTCCCTCAGTAGCTCCTCGTCAGTCTTGCACTCCAGACTCTTCACCAGCTTCACTGCCCTTCACTGGACACGCTGCAGCACCTCAATGTCCTTCTTGTAGTGAAGGGCCCAAAATTGAACACAGTCCTCGAAGTACAGCCTCACTAGTGCCAAGTACACAGGGACGCTCACTGCCCTAGTCCTGCTAGACACACTGTTTGTGATATAAGCCAGGATGCCATTGACCTTCTTGGCCACCTGGGCACACTGCTGGCTCAGATTCAGCCAGCTGTCAACCAGCACCCCCAGGTCTTTTTCCACTGGGCAGCTTTCCAGCCACACTTCCCCAAGCCTGTAGCGCTGCACAGGGCTCTTGTGACCCAAGTGCAGAACCTGGCACAAAACACTTGTTTATCCCCCTCAGCATAGCAGGGCCAGGCAAACACATCTCTGTCCTTTACTGGATGGAGGGGGAAAGATGGCGACAAAGGATGAGTAAAAGGCTGAGGTATTTAACAACCCAGTCTTCAGGAGTAAGAACAGTTGCTCTCTGGGTACAGGGACAGGAAGCAGAATGAAGCTGCCATAGTCCAAGGGGAAATGGCTAGTGACCTGCTACGCCACATAGACACACACAAGTCTAGGGGCACAGATGATTTGTGTTCGTAAAACTGAAAAATAAGTCTCTTTTTCCACTGAACCGTTGGTGCTGTGCTAGAGATAGGCAGAGCTTTTGATTCAGAACAGTCTGTTCCAAACACATCTGGCAAACAAAAGGTTAATCCAAATACAGCTCGCACAGTTCAAAGAGCAATAACATATATTTCTTAAAATTCAGTTAAGTGACTCAGTGATTCCCTGAAATAACCAACATGTGCATATGTCACCACTTCAGAGGGAGCCCTGGCTTCTGTTCATCTTGTGGGAAAATCTTTTTGCCTTGTGCATACAAACATCTTTCCTCGTTCTTAAACACGTGTTGAATCCAGGCTGGCAGATGTGCACAGGGGTTGGGACGGGAGTCCTGCCTTCAGACTTGTTCTGCATTTCTTTGATTGTTTTGAGAAGAACTTGCAGAAAGTAACGTTAATGGGTGGTCCACCATGCTGTTCCCACCATTTGTCCCAGAACAAGCAGGAAGATCTGTAGGTTTGGCCTTGGTACGTGCAGACGCGGTAAGGACCAAGTGATACCAGCATGGCTCTTCAGGGGTGCTTGTGTTGGCTGATCTGGCTAATAAAAGCCTGAAACTGTGAGCAGCACTGCTAAATGTCCAGCTCAGACCAAATGGGGAAGTTTCCTTAGCTCACTTCTGATTCATAGCAAAGCAAAGCACTGATGAGTAAGAAAAGGCTTTTGTCTGTTAATCATTGGTTGTTGCTTTGATTCTGGGAGTGAAAACTAAAGGTAGACAGTGAGGTGAGGAATTAAAGGGCCTATTTCTAACACTGGAAGTAGTTAATTATTAAAGCAATTTACAAAGAGTTGAATGAGTTTCTCCCTCAGTTCATCACTCCTGTCTTTTTTTATCTTCACCTGCTTGATCCTTTTGACTATAGGAGAATCCCTGCACAAGAGAGGGGAAAAAAAAAAGAACAGCAAGTTTCTGGAGCACTTAGTTACAAGGCAAACTTGAAATTAAAATGTCAACAAAATCATAAGGCAAATATTCTAAATAGGTCCTTATTGTCTGTGAAACAGTTGTTGAGTTACATGTGTGTTTCTTTTGCTTTGTGTAAAAGAAGAAAGAAATCATCCGGGATTTCACTTTTCACAATATCAAAAACTTGGAGTGGGCCCACAGTGCCAAAAGGCTGTCAGGGAGATTCAGAACTGGACTGCTGCAGAGAAAGTCCAGTCCTGCTGTTTGTCTTGTAATTGAACCGCCTGGGAATGGCAGTAGCAGCGTATTCATGAGGGCTGTGAATTTATGAATGCTGATCACAGAATATGTATGCCTGTGACATTTCCTTCTGCTCCCATAGCAGTTCCACAAATCCACTGCAGTGAAACAGCTACACCTGCAATTTTGCTCATGAAGGATTTGGGATGCACTTGCAGTGCTTGTTTATTTCTGTTGCCAGAAATGAATTACTGTTAGCCTTTCAGCAGTGACCTTTATTGGTTTTGAATATTTACATGTGCTCCATCTGTTAGTGACAATAAGATCTGTGGCAAGATTTTCTTTTTATACTCTCCAGTATTCTGAATTGTTACATTTTTTCTGTAATTTTGTATTCATGCCTCATGGGATTTGTGATCTGAAACTTGACAGCCCTGAGTTATTCCAAGAATGGACTGAATGACTGTTAAGAAGTGGTCACTTTTGCATAACAAGTTAATTAAGATTGTAAATTTCTGGGAGATGTTTGTATTAATAATGTAACTTTTTCATTTCTATACATAATACGTGTATGTTTCTCCTCCTTAGGAAAGACCAGAACCTCTTGTCACCAGTGAATTGCTGGTACTTACTCCTGAACCAAGTGAGAAGAGAAAGCAAAGACCATGCAACGCTGAGCGATATCTACCTGAACAACGTGATCATGCGGTTCATGCAGATAAGCGAAGACTCCACCAGAATGTTCAAGAAGGTAATGCCTCTCCTTCAGTCTACCCACTCTGCTTGCAAGGGGCATGAAGGAGGTGAAAGTGTCCTAATAGGTGGCATTTGAGGAGAAGATTCAGCACACGTAGCATAAAATCTGTTTTAGCACACACATAAATTCTTCATGAGTGTTTCTCTTAGAGCAGATCCTTAGTGCTGAAACACCAGGAACCTGCTGTACGTGCTGGTCACCTTAATTGCAGATATTCAAACAGCAGGGAAAAAAGCCTGTTCTTCTCTCAAAAGCACACTTGTCTACCCATGCAGAAAGGAAACAGGTTTTGCTCAGGAATCCCAAAATAGTAAGGCTGTATTAATGAATTCTTTGGAAAAACAGTATTTCATTGTAACTCTGTCATGAGAGAAACAGATTCAAACCGAAGTAGGGGTATGCCCTATAGTGCCTTGGCATAAGCATGGTAACACATGCTGCTGTTCTCCTAAAAGTCTTTCCTTTCCTTCCCAATACTGAATATGAGCATGCACTTTTGGTAACATAACTATTTATACTAGATCATTTCAGCATTGTCTCTGTACATCTCTTTGTACGTGCCCGTTATGTGTTTTCATAGCACATACAATGTATAAATCCCTCCTGTGCTAAGCAAGCACTCTGGGCAGCCTTAGTTTGAGATCTCTGTAGTGTGTTTGCAGTCACTGTTGTTACAATGTTCAGAAATAAAAATAGATTACAAATGCATATCTATCTGTCAGTCACAGTGGGATGCTGGTAGGCAAGTGACATCTAAAATGAGTTCAAAAAAAGAATAAATGTAAAGAATGTAAAGGGTGTGGCTAAATGAATGCAAGGTGCCAGATTAATATTTTCTTGGAACTGATTGCACATACACCTGACGACAATCCTAGATAGATAGCAGTGGGGTGGGGAGAAAATCATTTAGGGAATGCACAGGTTGTACTCTGAGGATAAAAAGTAAAAGTATGAATCAAATTTATTGGTGTGTATTAAAACCTGTAGCAGTAATAGAGTTGAAATTTGTAGTTTCTCAATCAGTAAAGGTCTGTTCATATAATATGTTGACGCATAAAACTGTAACTCACAAGCCACTAAACTTTCTAATATGGAAGATTGTTACAGAAGTTGAAAAGATAATGGGAAAAACAATTTGAGCATGATGGAGTGCTGTTTATGTGGAAATGTCTCAGACTTGTTTGGACCAGTAGAAATTTTTCAGTATTGAATCTGTAATAATCTTTCAGTTGTTTATGTCTTATCTCAGAAATCTCTCCACTAGGTGTGTGCTATTAGACACTATCCTGTTTGCTTTCAGCATAGTTCTGTTCCTTAGCACTGGAAATCTTGCTTTTTCCTTCCCCTCTCTCCAGATGGACTGTCCAAAAATATCTGGATAAAGTTTTCTGTGGAGGAGTGTGCGTCCATCTTTATTCACTCATAATTTACTAAGGGAGATTGCTGCAGCTTACCTCTCAGGAGGAGGAAAATATGTGGACATTTTCAGTGCAATAGCAGGAGACATATTGTCACATCTTCCTGACACACTTACCTCCTTCCTCTGTATTGTGTCCAGGAATGTGTAACATTTCAAATTTTCTTTCTACCATGGCTTCTTGAAGAACAGCAAGCAGCTGCTTTTGCTTTTATATTTCTAGCTTGGATCTTCTACAGGGGAAAGAAGTGAAAGGAAGATGGGGAGAGTCCCTGCTGTGCATAACCTGGAGCTCACATTAGTGAGGACCAGATCCTCAGCAGCTCTATCCTACCTGTCACCAGTGCCAGCTGACACTCTGCTTGAAAGAGGTCACAAGAGCAAAGAGGAGGCACACTTAGAACAAGAAAGGTGACATCCAACACCCTCCTCCATCAAAACTGTATTCACCCTAAAGAAAATGGTGTGGAGTTTGTTGGAGATACATAAACATCAAATAGAATATTTAACCAGTAGAATATTTAACAAATTTTTGTCACTTTGTGGAAGTTATTTTTGAAAAAGACTGGATTTGGAATTAAATTCCATCAGAGAACAAGTATAACTAATCTCACTGGGTGTCATCCCTATGAAAGTGTATGTGATTTGTTCACTGCTCACGGATTTCAGATCGAAGTAGAGACAAACCATATCCTGAAGATACTCCCACACTGGAGTCTAATCATACTGTTCTATGGAATATGTTCTCTCTCTCTTATGAGTAATAAATGTAAATAATAACAGTAGTAATATGAAGATTTCAGAAATAAAGACTAACAGGTGCATGCTTAATATCTTACTGCAGTCCATGGTCAAGAGCGGGAAATACACCCGTCTAATGTATCTCTACTACATTGTCTCTCACAGCATTGCACATAGGAACACTTAACCTCTTTCTAAGTAATTTCCAAATACCAGCTAATCAAGCTTCCCTATATTCAATAATTAGATAATTTAATTATATGTCTTCCAGTTTGTTACCCTAAT
Organism: Gallinula chloropus; assembly: GCF_964237585.1. Lineage (NCBI taxonomy): Eukaryota > Metazoa > Chordata > Aves > Gruiformes > Rallidae > Gallinula > Gallinula chloropus. The sequence continues at coordinate 31,482,333 of NC_140085.1, read as the reverse complement.
AGTGTTATGCATAGCTATTATCATCTCGTTTATTTCTCCCTTGGTCTTGCAGCAGTGGCTTCTGCATCTTTGGAGATGCTTTAGCTCCGCTTTCAAGTCTGGAGAGTAACTACACCAAGAACATGATCAGAGCAAACCTCCCTCATTCTGCTCCAAACAGTCTGCCTGTTGCAGGAAGTGCTTCAGAGTGGATTGCCCTGTTGCTCATAAGCAAGATATGGGGAGACAACAGCAAAGTCTCTCTGAGCTTCTTGGCTCCCTCTGTACCCTCTTTCTTCTCCCTCTGTCCTCCTGAGAATATGAGGCTGCCTATTGTTTCTCAGTGGTAGCCCTTACTGGCTTTTTCCACCTTGCTGGTGGGCACGTAGGTTCTCAAAGAAACTTTGCCATAAAGTGAGCCCAACATTTTCTAGAGGGATACTCATTGTAGATTGGCTTCAGCTTGAATAGTAGCAATGAAAAGGCTGAACAATTTCCTCCTTTCCTGGCTATGCTTACCAGGGTAGGGTATTGTTCTGTTCTCTCTCCTGCTTATGTCTCCTATGTGGGATGCAGCACAAAGTTATGAGTCTGTAGCAACCCCTTTCTTTAGTCCTGTAAAAGGTACATGCAGTACCCAGTCTATATGAAACGTAGTGATGAGGGGTGTCTGTGTCCCTTGGTCTTTGTACCTGGCCCTTGTCTCACTGTCTGTTCTGAACTCATTCTGGTTCTTCCTTTTGTTTGCATCTCTACATCTGTCTCAACATTTGGATTGCTGTGGTGAAATGATCCCTACTGGTTCCACCTTACACATTCTGATGGGCCAGGACATATTGTGTTCAGGTACTTGATTGTACATGGCCCTCCTGTCTAGGCTGGCCCACTTAACATGTAGATATTCATTATTTTTCTTCTCCTGGGAGCTCTTTGTCATTCTTTTTCCCAGGTGTCAGGATCCAGCATCTGTTTAAATGTACTAAATGCTTGACAAAGATAGGATCTAGTTCAGAGATTTTGTGGCATTTATCTGATGATATTATGTCAGCCCTCATACTTCCAGATAGGCACTGAAGCTCTTCTTCTTTTTAGTTGCTGGCATATAAAAGCAGTACAGATTGCTGTTCATGCCTGGCCTTCATGCTGCACATAAAATTACAAACATAAAGTAGCAGAGTTCAAACCTTGCATACTTGCGTGTTTCTTCAGGCAGATGGGTAGATGGCCTCATGGGGACAATTAAAGAATAAAGTAATAAGGAAAAATGTCAAGCAGAAGGGAAAAGTATTATGCAGAACATTTCATGCAGTGATTCTGGTTACCCCAGCATTAATAATCGACTGTATAAACACATACCCACAAAATCCTTAAGCAGATTTGTATATTTATAATTTATAAGCATGTATTTTCTTTGGACAGAAACCATAATGAGCCAAGATGAACATATCTCCCAGTGTTTACAGTAAAAGATGCTGGAGAAGCCAAGCACAATAAATATTTTAGTTCCATAATCTGGCTATTAACAAGGAATATGACTACCTGCCAAATCTACTTGACTTTTTAAAGATTGTGGCATATATAGAGATTTTTTTGCATCATTTTCTTAAACATTTAAAGGTTTAAAAGGGTAACAAAGCTATTTGTCACTAAAGACTGGGAAATCTGGGACAAAATTTTACTAAGAGTTGGTTATGTCAGTGTCACAGCTCACGAAAGCTCATTAAAAGAAGGGTTTGTACATCAGTTCCCCCAGGGACCAGCAGCAGGCTCATTTAAAAGCAATAGTCACAGAATATTTTCCCTAAATGATGTAACTGAGAGTAACATTGTGTGTGCTAAATGCAGACACTAAAGAGTTCCAGAAAGAACTGAACCAACTCTTAAACTTCAATTAAAAAACCCAAAAGAATAAAGTTTGGGTACCCAATTGTGCTCTAACTTAAATGGATGGAAAACTTCTTACAGACTTCAATGAAAGGGTGTTAGTGTGAAATAAAATTTTAAGTTTCTTAGACATTAATCCACAAATGTGGATCTTGATAAGATCAGTAGGAGCACTGATGGGTTGAAAGTTGAGCACATACCAAAAGGCCAGTTTAGGTACATTTATTTGTCTGTTCTGTGGGTGTGAACTATCCTATTGTCAAGTGAAAAAAAATATGATACTGTCCCTTAATGCTTTGAAACAGATTAGTAATGTATATAACATTTTTAGAAAGAGTTTACATGTGCCCTAACATTTTTATTATGTTCTTTGTTCTATTGTTTAATGGATGCTAATACATTTCTCTAGTACATAGTGAATAAAGGTGCACCTCAGCGACTTTTTGTCAGGTTTTAATGGCCTGAGTAGATCTATCACCTCAGCTCCAGGAAAGTGTGTGCTGTATCTTACAATCTGCTGTTTGGCTGCCCTGAGGACAGGCTCCTAGAGGAGCACAGCATTCAAACACATTGAATTGTTGCAGGGAATAGGTAGTATAAAAGAGAAATAGGAAAGGCATTAACCACTGGAAATAAATGTATTTTTTATCTGGTGCTCTAACATGCTATAACACATTAAAAGCTGTATCACTTGCTGCTCAAGTCAGTATTTCTTCATCTTAAATGCTAATGTAAAATGTGTTGGTTTTCGAAAATAACCCCCTTTTATACTGCTAAGGTTAACCCAACTTCCTGACTTTTATTGGAGAATTCCTACAAAATCTTTCATCAGAAAGAGGCAGCATCTGACATCCATCACTACCAGCACGCTCTGCAGGTTGGAGTCCCCTGGTGGAAGGCTGACTCATCTGTACTCATGTGGCGTCGATAGGCCGTCTCCTCCTAATTTTTACCCTTCTTGCTGATCACCTTCCTCCCTCTCTTTTTGCTTCCCATTTTAAACCTATTGTCCTTCCCTAGAAGTATCTCCATCTTCCCTCTATTGTCAACTCTTCCGTTCACCTTCAAATTTACCACTGATCAATGTATTGCTTGGAAAAGATCACGTACTTATGGTGTCCAGTGCATCCTGAGGGCTGGACCACTTGTGCTTCAGTGCTGGACAAGGCTTTACAGGAGCAAAGAGAAAAAATGAGTCCTAGTAAATAGTGTTCATTCCCCAAATCTTCAATTTATCCCATGCCTATTTGCATTAAGGTGTAACTGAAGGTGCATCTTTCAGTGAACTGCTGTCTGCTTTACTCACAACAAAATCTGCAGAGCGGAAAGAGAAAATTAGGTTGGGCTTTTCCATCTCACCTTCCCAAACCAACTTCTGTGCTGCCAGGTTAAGGCATGCTGCCTTAGAGTCAGCATTGCTGTATTTAGTGCTTGAGCTGTCATCAGCTTTGAGATGGTAGTGACCAAACGTTGAAAGGGATAAATTGCTGGAAGCTGGAGTTCATCAACAGTTTCTTCCCACACATGTGCACTTTCATCTTCCAGTCTTAATGTCAACCATCTTATTTGTATGTTTTGCCTTTCTTTCTCCTAAAGTAATTTAGAAAACAGACCGCTCATATTCAGCACTATAGAAGCAGCTATCCAACAGAAAGCAGGTGGCCTCCGCTTCTTGGAGCTCTGAGGAGATGTGTAAGCTGTGTCAGAGCTGTGCTGCTGACTTTTAAAGGCAGGGTGCCAATGTAAAGCAATGAAAAGCAACTCAGAATTTTTGCTAAAGCTTTTACTGTGTTTCCCTACAGCAGCTTGCAAATCTGCAATCCTTTTCCAATTCCTCACAAGCACCCTGTGTGCTGCTATGCATATGCATTTTTCTCCTTTGTATTACATGAAAATAATTTGATACTTGCAAATAAATTGAAGGAGGAAGCCTTATGTTCTGGATACTTCAGTAGTGAAGCACACCTCATGAGAAATACCAGATTTTGAAAAGTATAAGCAGTGAGGGAAGTTTCATAGTAGGTCTATGTAACTTGGCTTCAGAGCATGTGTTGCACTGTGCTCTACTACAGCTAATGCCCTTGGGAATATGAGAATTTCACTGAAGTGTTTTTTAATTTATATTTCTAATTCTTGGTGGTTAAAAATCATCTTGCATATAAGGATTGGAGTGAATGCTGATAAGGGATACAACAGGTTGCTCAAAATACTGCCCAGAGTGAGAAGTATGGCAGTAGGAATAGGGGAAAAAAAATCAAAATGTTCAGTTCCAGCTACTGTATGTTTCATCCTCCTGGAAGATGCGGTGGGTGGGACGTGGATGTGTGGTGTGGCTCCTCCTCACACGTGGATGTTGCACTGGAAATTCTCATTTAGAAACCATTATTCCTGCAGGTGTTCTAGTGATGGCCAAGTATGTGTTAGTGGCTTTGGAGATGAGCTGTCCCCAAGGATCTTCCTTTGGCTTCTATACAAACACAAAGTACCTCTCAAAGCTAAGGCCATTATCTATCATGAAGTTGGAGTTTTTAGAAGCCAGGCTAATTATCAATTTATTCACAGAAAGAGAAGAAAAAAAAAAAATAAAGCAAGCTGACATTTCCAGCATGGCTGTTCCAGTGCTGAGCATTGCAGACGAAACGTAGCCAGGCTGCTGGCCAAGTCCCGTAGCTCTTTTCTATTGCTGTTTTCCAAAGCCTGTGGTACAAACGCCTTCAACTCTTGCACAGTTGCCACAATTTTCCTCCAATTGAACTGCTGTGGACAACTAACAAAGGAATATATTTGAATGACACTCCAATTAAATACTCTTATTTTGAGTATTTACTTGCTTTCTTTAGTAACTACTGCTAAGCATTTCTTTTTTCTGGGTCAGAATGAAAGTAAAGACACAGTCCAGAAAAGCTAAACAAAGCTGTTTCAGCAGACCACTCTGTGGAATATTAGGCAGTTGGGTATCTCTTTCAAAGAGGAGCCACAATTATTTGTTGCATAAATATTTAGATAATTGCATGTGCTGAGAAACAAAGGCTGTTCTAAATGTTAAATTGGGTGGGATGTCCCTCTAGAATATCCCATTCCACGTGGTTTAGTTTTTGTATATATCGTAGCAGTTGTAAAACAGTACATGGGTTTGTTCCATTAAAAAGGCTCATAACGTTGATCCTGAACTTCACTCTTTCTTTCTGTTGGCACCTAATTTCCTGATGCTTCATGGGAAAATCTTTCCAGTTACTTCTGGGTTTCCTTTTAGAAGTCTTCTGTCCAGATGTTGCCTGTCTACCTCTGCAGCCCTGAATCTGGTGCACTGTAGTGCTGTCAGACTAGTGTCTTTGCAGGAAATATTGCATTCCCTCTCTAGGATGAAAAAGGTGTACAAATAACAAGAAGAAAATGTATGTTGCCATTTTTGCATGCCTTTTTCTAATGGTTTCTTTTTAATTACAGAGCAAAGAGATTGCATTTCAGCTTCATGAAGACTTAATGAAAGTTCTTAACGAGCTTTACACAGTAAGTACAGATACTTACTCAGCTTATCTTATACAAATTCCATATCTGACTTATTCTATAAACTTTAAGCATCCTTTTATCTTGCAAGTTACCCCCAGTGGAGATGCTCATTTTTGTCTTTTTACACAAGTCTAAATTATCTCTTTTGGAAAGACTACTCACTTGTTTACAATACATATGCTAATACTTTCAGGATTACTCTTTATTTTCAACCCTTGTTCCCCCCAGACTATGCTAAGCCAGTGTAGTATAAGTTTTATTAATTATTAATGAGGCATTTCTACTCAGAGCTTACCAGAGCAAAGCTGCTTCTTTTTCTGCCTTGTTTTCATCCATGCTGCCATCAGCTAGGTTTAACTCATGGACTACACTCAGTAAAAATCAGTAAATGTTACTTATGTTCCCTCCCCTCTCCCTGTCTGGGATTAGTAAATACTGAAAAGAAAAATAGAAATATGGAGAGTTGTGTAGGGTTTCTGTGCTATTCAGAGGGGTCAAGAAATAAACACACTTAATATTCTGGCAAAGCTGCTGACTGGTTAGAAAATCTGAGAGAAGGTAAGTCTGAACTTCTTTTCCTCTTTGAAACTCATCTACACAACTTGTTACTAGAGGATAAAGTCTTGTCTACCTAAAAAACACTTCCCAAAATATTTTTGAGGGGATATGTTCTGAAAAATAACAAACAAGAATTACTCTTGTTTTAAATATAGCTATAAAACAAAAAGGAGCTAATGATATTCCCCTCTTATAAAAGCCTATTGATTCCTGATGGTCAAGGAAGTTGTACATCTAAATTCTCCCTAATGTCTAGAAGAACTGAGACATCTGTGCTGCAGTACCCTGCATAACCGTCTCTAGACTGTTCCTTTCCCTGTCCTCAAGATTTGAGGGATAAGGAAAAGACCCCACAATACATATATTAAGAAATAATCTGTGATTTTAAGGAAGTTTAGAAAGACATCAGAGACCAGCTTTCCTCCAGGTGAGATCGGTCAAACATTACTGTGCATTTTGTCATTTGTTCTTTTGACTTAAGGAAAGTGGGTTAAAGAACAATTTAGGTGGCCAAAAGAAGATCCAAAGAAATTTAGGCCTGTCTTACTGTCCTGGGTTCTTTTGGACTGCAGTTATGGGAACAGGTTCCTAAACCTGCCTAAACATTATTTATTTTCTTTTGAGGGCTTTTCTTTGAGGATTTCTTTTTCCTGAAATCACCACTGATTTTGTAGGGTGCGATTCTGCAAAACCTTGTTGGCTTAGACCTGTAGTTTGTGAAGTGTGCTGTTACCAGCTTCTGCAAAGCAGTGGTAGCTACAGACAATTCGCACAGCTGCAGGGGGTCATGAACTGCAGGAGCCATTCCACTACTGGGGCTTCAGTGGTGAGTAAGCCCTGAAGATACACTCTAATTTCAGTTCCACACTTGCGTAACTCCGGTGCTTGGTGAGGCAGGGCGTTAGTGTCTGTGCACTCAGGGTTAGGAAAACAACAAAGGATGTGTGGAAACACTTTGCTGAATCATGGCTGAAAATCTGCAGAGCTGGATTTTGGTATTTTCAGTCTTCCTTCCTACTAGTGCTGTATCTTCCTACTAAAGGCTACAGAGCTATCCAGATATTAACCTCCATGTTATGGCTTCCCATGAACGTCAATTCCTCTCTCAGAATGTAATTTTTTTGTAAAACTGGAAGCTTTCTGCAGTTCATAGAACACAGAGCATGTGCATAATTTGAATTAGGTTTCTGCTGAAGGATGTTTTTTGGGGATGGAATTTTCTTCACCTGATTTTCAAGCATCTGCAGCATAGGTACAGATATCTTAGCTTGCCATTTGGGTTCCAGTTATAGTCAATGGGAATGTAATATGGGGAGGTCAGACCCCTTTGTCTGATCAGACACAGGCATCTGCTTCAGATGAAATGATCTATACCGTTAACTCCGTTGTCTGGCTTTCCATTGATTGCAAAGGAATTGGTCAGCTGTAGACGCCCACATTTACGCAGATAAAACCCACACAGTGCAGAGTAGCATCTGTTCCACTGCTTGCATCTTTGAGGTCATCATCAGCATGTTCTAGATATCTAGACAGATGGAAACTTCATGCATAGGTTTTTAACACTGTGACACTTATGGTTTACAGAATAAGATCATACTGGCCTTCCAGACAATTATCTACAGTTTTTATCTCTGGGGGTGGTATGTTTCTCAGTCCCTTACAAAAGAAGAAGTCAACTTCCTGTTCACCCCATGATTTATTGGGGAGGGAAATAAAATAATAATTAAAAGAAATTCAGCCTTACTACTGTGAGATAGATCTTTGTGTCCAGAAGAAAGCAAATTAATGTCAAGTCAGGGAATAATATGCTAATATTAAAGTCTACTTGGTTCTGGGATTTTTTAAAGGAATGGTACCTTCATGAAGTATAATTTAAAATGCAAAGCCTTATTGGAGTTTAAGTATCTCTAAAGCCTTTGAGTGAGGGGAAAGTAACAGAGCTTTTAATGAACTGAGGGTGTGTATGAAGAAGGGCTTAATAATCTGTTTACTTCTTAAGAATTCTGGCTGCTTATTTGATGAACCAAAACTCAGAACTGTAATGAAATGTAAAAAAAAAGTCAGACACTGTGGAGTGTTATATAACTAATGTTCTTTAAAAGTGCACCCTAATAGGAGACCTTTCTCCTTGCTTACACTTTATGTAATTAATTCCTTTTTCTGTTTTCATTACTAGGAATTATCATGGAAATAGAAGATTTGTGCCATAGGTCTTCATTTACTCCCTGGGAGTAGCTTAGCTTGTGTTGACTTTGGCTTGTGCCATCCTCATTAAAATTAAACATCATGTACAGGATTGTTGAAAAATTAAGAACAGAAGCAGGTGAACTGAGGCTTCAGAAGAGGTTCTAAGAACCTGGGACCAAAGCAAGCTTGTTTTGCTGGAATAATCAGAATTTTGTAAGGGAAACTACTTTTCCCATCTCTTTTACATAGAGAAAGTTTCCCTTTATGTTATACATGTGTATGTTTTCTACATGTTATTCACATGACTAGTGAAAACACATGTTAAAACTCTGTATTTTCAATTCTTGGTACTTTATGCACTGTTTCTTAACTTATGACTCTCAAGATATTGTGCTAAAAACAGTTGAGTAGCTAAGATTCAGACTGTATCTTTGCAAATTTAGTAAATTCTGAGTGGTGAGTACTTTTAATTATGCATGGCTCTCCCTGGCTGTGCCAGCCAGTCAGTATTTCAAGGTCTGCAGCACCCCAGCTGCTGCATTTCTCTCTTTCTCCTCTCCATATTACACTTTCAGCCAATGTAGACTAGTAGTTAGCCCCATGTTTTACATAAGGATATAAGCTCTTGAAATTAGAGCAGGGCATATGTACCCTTTGTGTGAGTGGGGATGGGGAAAGAGGAGCCCAGTTAGTTTTGTGGGGTCACAGAGCAGAGCTTATATCCTGACAACTACAGGGAAAAAAGTGAGACAAACTGAGGACTCCAGGTCTGGGTTGGTATTTTTTGTGAACTGAGAGATTTAGAAACCCTCTTACATGTTGATTTAAAGAGGCAACGGATTATTGACTTTACAGTAGGTCATTGCAATAGGCAGAGCTCCCCAGTCAAAGTCATCTTCCATTTCTCTGGGGAGATAAAATATCTTCTGTTATCAGATCAAATATTGGAATATGACAGTAACATCTGAGTGATGGGAATGGTAGGAAAACACAAGGTAGTCAATATTTTTCTTGCAATGGAGGGAGGTCTCCACTAGATTTATGTAGGAGTGAGGGCGCATTCATAAATGACCTCTAAAGGAGCTGGGAAGGGGGGGTGAATGAGGTGACAAGTTTGCTAAAGAATACAGAGCTGTTCTGGTAATAAGGATGAGAGCAAATGATGGAGAAAAGTGAAGCCTATCATAAAATGACATCTTCCTATCTCCCACGTGGATTTCCGGATTACTCCTACTGGCATCACACTTCTCACAAGTAAAACAAATGTAAGGCTTTCAGAAAAATTAAAAAGCAAGGGCAGTCCAAAGCAAACAATTTCATACTGGATAAGACAGGGCTGCTGTGCTGCTTGTATTTTCCATTGCTTTATCTTACTCTTTAAAAATCTTGGCTGTTTAATTTCTCAAGGTAGTTTCTGCCAGATTGCCTTTTTTTCTTTGCTGAAATAACACAGAATCTGGATTCTCTATTGAAAAGTGAAGTCCAATTTACTGTAGCACAGCAGAGATCTGAGAAGATGAAACCAGTAATTATGTTATTGGTAGTAATATATCAGTGACAATTCCTGGAACCACATCAGGGGTTGGTTTGGAATAGAGCAAGATGCTGAAAACAGCTAACACCAAGCCTGCTGAACAGGTAGAGGCCACTAATGTAGTCAAATTGGCACAAGACTACTTTTTTTTTTACTTTTCTTGGGAAAAGTACTAGCTGACCTGATTTAATGAATCCTTTGCAACTCCATCTTCTGATAAGAGCTCACAGCTTAGCAGAGACAATTCTGAAACAATTCAAACACGGTAATTGCAACAGGGATGAACCACTCTTCCAGTAAATGCCTATTTCCTGAGAAACACTATGAAAAAGCTCTTAATTATGCATTTTTATTATAAAAATAAAGCATGTGGTAACACATGGTAATTCCATTATATTTTGATTTTTCAGCCTTTGGTCTTAGTGCACTGGATTAAGAAACTTTCTAGAAAAGAAGTATGCATGTAGAAAAGCACCTTGCTATGGGGAACATCCCTCTCTTGTAGCCCACAGATGTACAGCACTAATTACCATCTCATTGATGGATTTGCCCAGATAACAACTGTGTGTTTGATTAAAATAATTATCTAAGGGTTTACTCTAATGTGCCTTTCCCTGTGATAAGCGCTATCTTCTGCCCTAAGCCTCTTTGCTGAGCTCTTATGAATGATGCTGAAAACTTGGCACACAGAACGAGACGTTTATATCACTAAGTGAACAGTCTGTCACCTAGAAGTGGGGGAGTACATAGTTTGGGTAGTGTAATCTTTTTCATCTGCTTGTAGTCTGACTTGGGTATCTGTCAGAAAGCTGTATTTAACATCTCTGGATCTGCAGAATAAACCTGCTAAATTAATGGGAGGTAAAATCTCCATTTACTTTTACAAAGGGACTAGTATGCACTTAACAGTGCCTGTTCACTACAGCAGAGAAGGGCAGCATATGTCATGATGACAGTTCAGCATCTGCAAAATTACGACCTTGCTCTCTCTTTTCAGTGCCTACTTGATGGCTGATCAATAAGCACTTTGGGGACTAATTAAAGTCATTTCAGTGATAGATACTCTCACAGGATAGTCTATAATTCAACAGTTTGGTGGACACTTGAGGAGCAGCATTGCTTATTTCATCAGATTATTCATGGTTTGAATAACAGATCTATGGATCTGATGGATCTTTCACCTATTCATAGATTGGAGATCTCTGGATCTCAGAACTCCTCATGTAGTAAGTCTATTTACAAGAATTAGGCAGGCCTGTTACAGTATTTAACAGTCTTGTAAAAACTCCAGGGAGACAAGATGGTATACTGTTAAGGGAGAGTCATATGTGCAACTTAGAATGCAAATTCTAAGCTAATTTGTTGAGGAAGTGTGCACTGAAATACTCAGAAGCCAGCTCGCTAGCTTGTTCCCCTTTATTTTCCATATTCATCTGTCTAATGCTCTCTCAAGTTCAGCTGCTGCCATATCATCTCTTAAAAAACATTGACAAATCATGAAAAGGGCTGGAGCTGTCAGCTTTCCCCAGAGGCTTGTAAAATAATGATATCACTGGTGCATGAGATAAGCCATGCTGTCAACATAACAAACTGGACAGGAGTCGAATGCATAGGCTGATCACTGCTCTGTACATAGTCTGTATTGATTTCTAAAGCAGCGTGGCTCGGGTAGGACAGACTCTGCTTGTTTTCCAGTCCTTTTTCAATGTTAGTTATCATCTTAGGAATTATTTCTACCAAAAACTTGTGCAGAGCTGTTGGGAGAATGTGGATTTCAAGGAGACTTCTTGGTTCTCCGTAGAGACTGTGAGGTCGGTGCCACACACAAAACTTGACCTTCAATCCATGTGTAGTGAGACACTCTGGATTTCATAGCGTGTGCTGCAAGCAGGCGATGAGAGGAAGGAGCCTTCTTCAGTGATGTGAGGTTAGCAGAGTCAGTGTGGAGGCACCTGAGCCTCTTGGTGATAGCCAGCAGAGATACACTTGTACTCCTTGACAGAACAAGGAGGCAATGTCACAGCCACTGCGGAAGGGCATTTGTTGCCTAGCCCACTGAGCTACATGGCACTTGGAAAAATTACTTCAAAACCTAAAGTGCTTTCTGTTTTTGTCAAGCAGAACAAATCCTTGCTTCACCACTTCAGTCAGGTGCTTTGCATTGTGCTGTTAGGAAACTCTGAGATATTACTGTTGTTCCCCCTTTGCCAGCAGAAAAACTGAGACAGTACAAAATAAAATTACTTTCCAAAGTGGTGAGACACAAGATTTAGCCTTGTCCTATGGACTGAAAGGTCTCTGGAGCTGGCACAGAACAAAAGTTAAAATATAAAAGCAAATAGGCCAAAAGAGAAGGGCTCAACCTTGCTTTAATTTCCTATTCCCATCATTTTTAATAGAGCCATCTCACTTTCTGTGCTTTTCAGGTTTGTTTTATAAATACTTTTTTTACAAAGTGCTTTCCTTCTCTTCAGTAAGTCCTTCTCTTCAGTAAGTCCTTCTCTTCAGTAAGTCCTTCCAAGTGGCTATATGATTTAGACTCCCCAGGTACAGATTCCCAACCACTTTAGGAATGCCTTCAGTAACTGTGTGGGATATGGAGAGTGGAGCGTGCCGTTCAGTCAAGCTGAGCACTGTGCAGGTCTTGCCTTCTCCCAGCTCCACTTCTTCTGTCTTTGGGGTTTTTGCCTCATCGGTGCAGACAGTGAGCTGCTGAGGCAGGGAGCTCTGTGCTCTGGTTGGGCCTTGGAGCATGACTGTGCTATAAAACAGCAGCAGCAGTGATGAGAACACTGAGCCCTGCTCCAGGCAGTTTGGGGCTTTTCAACAGAGCGCTGTAAACACATGTTTTTTAAAATAAAAACAAGCCCACTCTTTTTGATGTGTGTCTCCAACCGTTGTACCTTACTACAGGAAGTTAGTGAAGAGTGGTCTGTTTTATTTTTTACATCAATCCTATTTCAGTTGTATCAGCAGCATGGCATCAGCGCTGAATGGTGGCATACGTGGTTCGGGTGTATAACGTATGCATAACGAGCATGCAACTCCCTAAAAGCTGGAAGCTGGCTTTCTTTCTGTTGCACAAGACTTCAGATATGCAACTGTTCAGGCATCACCTGGCATGGCATGCAGTTGGTTTGTGTCAATCCACACTAAGCCATGCTGCAGTGAATTTGTCTAGCTTTACTGTCCCCAGTGCAGCCCTTAGGCTGGCCTAACCAGTTACAAAAACTACTCATCTCCCCGGCAAATATTTCATGGCAGCTCCCCAAACTAGTCTGTTTCTTCCATGGGTCACACAAAGCTCAGCTGAAGGAGGAACAGCCCTTTTGATTCCTTCCTTGCTGTGCTCTTCGGAAATGTGAATGGCTTGCATGGCCCCAACCCAAAGATAACATCTGCTGGGTAAGAGCACTCTGGCACCCTGTGAAGAAGAGAGGAGGCTGCTAGCTGCCCGAGGATGCTTTCATGCTTTGTTCCTTGCTTGAAACTTAGGACAACAACAACAAAAAACAAACAAAGGGATTAAAATAAAGGGCTGGGGAAGGTAGAAAGAGGCATTCTGTGCTGGAGGTGGGCAGAGATAGCCCATCCCATTGGAGGCGGGTGGTTTGTGGTTACTTACTGCCCACTGAAGCTTTTCTTGCTTGAAGAAAAGGAGGATGGAGCTGAACCAGTTCCCCCCCACTCTGGTCTGTGCAAACATGTATTTGCCACCTGGCAGTCCAAGCTGTCTTGGCTGCAGAGCCAGCGTGTGTGTAAGGGGAAGATAACGGTATTAACTGTGGGGAAAGCATCTTCACAACTTACTTATCAGGTGGCTCCTCCTCCAGCACTCATATTGTTTTAGGTTGCACCCAGTCTGGTGGCTGAGCACTTCTTACCAGGCTGTGGGCAACTGCCCAGCTGGCCAAGGATGTGCTCCCAGACAGAAGCTTCTCCGTGCCTCTGCTTCCTTCCCCTTTCCTCACCGCTGAAGAGATCCTTCCGCTTTCAGTCACTCAGTGACCACAGCCGAGCTGTTAACTTAGCACTGAAGAAGTCAGGTAGATACTGCACTGTCATAGTTTTATGGCTCGTTATTTCATCCTTTCATTCAAAGACAGGAATCCTGAAGTTTCACAAAAAGGATTTTACTCTTTTCTATCAGAGCAATGAAAAAAAAACCCAACAAAATTTCTACAAAGTTTTTGACTGAAATATTAGGTTGCTGCCCTATTGCCTGTCAAAGGGTTTCAGTAATGCAAGGCCCTTCTGAGCAGAAAAAAGGCAGGATGAGAAACAGTCTCACACGCTTAACTTACATCTAGTTCTCCATCGCCTTTCTCTTTGTTCATAGTGTTTGGTAAAGCACTCTGAACCTTTACAGTTTGATATATCAAAATAAAATAAGAATGCACCTAGAAGTCCTCGGTCTCTGTTGGCAAAGAAACTTGTCCAAGCTCCTTGTTTATAAGAGAATGTTTTACTCAAAGACCTTGTGATTTTCTTGTAAATACATTCATGTTTTCATTTTGTCCTAACTCTCTTTTGACTCTGTCTTCCGCAGGTCATGAAAACATACCACATGTATCACGCAGAGAGCATCAGTGCAGAAAGCAAACTGAAGGAGGCAGAGAAGCAAGAGGAAAAACAGATCGGGAGGTCAGGAGACCCTGTTTTTCATATTCGACTGGAAGAAAGGCACCAGAGACGGAGCTCTGTGAAAAAGATTGAAAAAATGAAGGAAAAAGTAAATAGTCCTTTTATTTAGCTTCATTTGAAGTAAATTCAGTGCATTTTTTACATTCTTTAGCATGATATTAGACAGTGGTCCAGCTGGGAAATAAAATTAAACAAGGTACACATAATAAACTAGCAGTGGGTTATAGATAACTTGACTTAATTGCAGTTCAGAGACGGGAATACTTTATTCCCAGTGTCTTTCTTGCAACGTGGTTTGTCACATTTGAAACAAAATATCAAGTTATCACTTTGGATTACATTTGTTATATGCATAACAGGCGGGCAGCTAAGCATCATTCTTGTTAATTCCAATGTGTGTGCTTGAACTGTTACCATTTCTGCTTCATACCAGAAGTGAAGTAATTCAAATACATTAATATGCAACCTTTTTCCTAGCGTCAAGCAAAATATTCTGAAAACAAGCTGAAATCTATTAAGGCCCGTAATGAATACCTGCTCACCCTTGAAGCAACCAATGCTTCCGTTTTCAAGTATTATATTCATGACCTTTCGGATTTAATTGATGTAAGTATTGGCATATTTGTTTTGATGTTTATTCTGTTCAGGAATAATACTGTAGCCATATGAGTTGCATGCCATATGCTTGTAGTTTAAAATATAGTGTGGTGTAATCAGCAGAATTTCCTTTCAGCTTTACATTTCACAAAATGAAGTGCCAGTAAGATGCTGGACTCATTCTTTTTAAGTTAGAACATTGTGTTTTCTCCCCATGTGGCAAGAGAAAATATGACAGGAATAACACAAAAAAGGTAGACATTTCCATTTTGTACTGTAAAAGCATTTCTGGGCTACAAATAGTTTTTACAAGATGAGCTTCTTAAGGGGCACCTAATAATGGTATTTTAACTCAAAAGAAGACATTTCCTCCATTTCTTCAAAATCATTTAGTTCATTCATTTAGTCACTGAATCAATTATACACTGCTTTTTTCCTTATTTCATGTACTTTGCAGAACAGACACGATCAATCCTGTGCTCTGTACTGTCAACAGAATTCTTGCTGATTTTCATTAAGTTATTCCTGTGGGAACATCCTAGGAAAAATTTGGTTGCACACTGATGTTGACTTGTACTAGCGTTTGGTCTCCAGAACCTGTATTATTGGCATTTTTAGATGATATGGAGGGAGAACCCCACACTCTATCATGCCCCACTCTCTTCGTAAGCTGACCACAAATTTGATAGAGAAAATTTGGTGGCAGCAAACACAAGCTCAAGGATATTCATTCACTAGCAATGTAGCATTAAGTAAGTCAGTGGGTACACTTCTGTGGCCCATATGAAACACTGGATACTCGAGTATGCTTCCTACTGCAACAATAGCATTTGCTATGTACAGTAGTAAATGGCATTCTCATGCCGTCATTTCTGGTGGGATGGTCATCACAAGGATACGCTAGCTGGTTTGCAGTATAGCATAAATTTATGCAGCATGGGACAAGAGGTTTCTCATTTCCACTCTCTGGACAAGCAAAGCTTGGTAGAGAAGGGGAAAATGCTTTCTTGAGATGAGTGGGCTAAAGCAGTGCTTTATCATTTACTTTCTAAATACTGAGAGTCGGTGTTCTTTGATGTGTCTGTTTTCCTGGGATTTATAAAATATTGCCTGATTTTGTTACAACTTTTTCCTTTTCCCTTTCAACCTTTTTCTCTCCAAATGGTTTTGCTCTTTTTTTCTCTTGTTTCTTTCTTACCAGAGATGGTGATGTATATTTTTTCTGTTTTCAGTATTTCTTTCTGTCTCTATCTCCACATCTCTTTTCTTCCTCTCTGTTGCATGTCTTCTCTACTTGATTTCTTCTGGCTTATTCTGCTTTATATCGTCCCCATCAAATCTACACCCCAGATACCTGCACATCCCACTCCACCCACCTGGCCTGGCCAGGAAATGAAAATGTTTATCAGGATCCCAACAGACAGATGATCAGGGCAGAAAACTAAGGACAAGCAGCAAGCTAAGGTGCCACCCAATGAGAAGCTGTCCCTACCTGATCGATGAATTTTCATTTTACTGCTTAAAGAATGATGGATTTCTAACTTCTGATTAGGGCTTGTCTGATAAATATGTATGTTTTGAGTTCTTCCTGGCTGCTGGAAGGAAGGAAGGAAAGGTCCCTTTCCCTCTGTTCCCTGCACTCATGCCGCTTCAGAGGTTGGAAAGATACTGACTTTGTCTTCTCTCCTGCCTTCTCTTTTGGAGTTCACATTTCCCAGTGAATGGCTCCAGTGCATGTTTCTACTTGGTCAAAACTTCCTTAGGTTAGAAAATGTCCCTGACTTTTACCCATTTCACCAGTGCCCACAGAGGCTGCTGTAGCAATGAAAGCTGAGGGCAGGAACCATGGGCCCAGAACTTCACAAACAATTGCCAGGAGAAGCAAAGTGAAGTGCTCTCTGTATACAACACTCTTTTTGAGTGACTATTTGAGAAAATATTTACACAAATATGAAGACTATAGCTCCCTAACTGCTAGTTTTTAATAGAAATATACGTTCTATTTAGTAATTCAAGAAAACAATACCTGCTTTGAGTGGCTTTTTCCAAGCCAGAGACCAATGCAGACAATAACACTCTTTTGGCAAAGTGGCTTTAGAAATGACTCTTTCCTAAGGAATTTAAATGCAAAATCTAGTTGCCCTTTGCATCACTGTTTTGTAAGAGCAGGCTGTAAACATGTGCAACCAGAATTTGCTTCGGAGCCAATTCAATCCAGTCATGAGCTTGTTTAAATGAAGTGTCTTTCAGACGTTTGTAGTTAATGCTGTGAAAGCATTGGTATCTAGACAGACTGTTTACTACTTGACAAAGGAAACGCTTTTTGTAAAGGCAAGACTCTTGGCAAGATTTGGGGGTTATATCATTGGAATGTGAGACATGCCTCTCGCGGGCCATATGTCGCAACAGTCCAGACGATCTCATTCTGCGACTCTGTTAATGTAAACGGCACGATTCGGAGTGCTCAGAGCAGTGGTGGTGATGCCCTTCCTTGCCCCCTCTACTCTGTCCCCATCTGCCTGCCTGCCTTTCCGTGCGTGCCCGAGCTCTCTTGTTGCCTGTACAGAAGGGGATTACTTCTCCTCTGTATCTGAATTCCAGTTAACATGGAAGGGATTTAGACCTCCCTGAGCTGTTGGTGTTGCCCATAAATGAAACTGAGTGTTTTCCTACATTACTGAAAAATATGGCTGGTAAAAATGGGATAAATATATGAAGGAATGCAGTGAACTGTTCAATATATTTTGTGTAACAAGATTGGAAAGGGTTGTCGGAAATTTTGTTTAAGCAAAAAAAAATCATAGGGTTTTTTTTTATTTGGATTCCACTGCAACTTGATTTGTGAGGCTCAGATGGAAAATCCTAAATTGCAGTTCCTCAGCTGAACTCAGTCTGAACTGTTCAACTCCTTCATTTCATTAACACAGCTCAGAGATTCTGACTTAAAATGATGATGTGGTGTTCATCTTAAGCTCTTGTGATAAAAGCAAGATAAAAATATTGCTGGAGTCTTAGCTGGATGTTTTAATGCATTTAGTGAGCTGAGGGTTGGAACCAGCATTTGCAAAGAAGTAGAGGGATAAACAGGATTTGATATGCACAGTATATTTGTCCTCTGCGTATCGTGCTGGAGGAATTTGAATTTTCTGTTGAGTTATTTCTTCTCTGCTGACTACATTGTAGGATCTAATTCAGGCAGAAGACATGATTAGGTTTTTTCCTTTATTTGCATTATATAAAAAGTAGCAAAGATTACTTTTTTAGCTGAATTAAGTAAGCTTTATCTAGTAAGCAGAAATATTTTTTTTTAAGATTGTGGTTTCAGAGGAGCAAGAGTACACACCCCTGCTAATCTGACCGTTAATACCAACATCTGTCCATATGGCACATACTATTTATTGCTCATTTACTCAAAGGTTTCCATGTAATTGAGTTTATTACATTTATCTGGGTATGAGAGGAAGGTAGGGACCTTTTGTCAGACTTATCACACACTCATGATCTGAAGGTAAATGCTCAGAAACAGTGACCAAAACAATTTGACTGCAGTTCTGCTGCTAGAATACATAAAATATTCATGTGTTTGTCTTTTTTACAGTGGAGTTTCTGAATCCCTAATTGCAGTCTGCATGCTTTGGATGGTTATGAAGTTAGGGAACATTTAGCTATTATGAACTTCATTTATTCTGTAAAGGTTCTTTGTTAATCATTCATAGAACCAAGTTTAAAACTAGGCTAGAGTGTGTGCAGCTCGCAATCTTTATTACATAAGTACTGATAAACGTGATATGTTCAGCCAGATGCCTTTGATTTGAATGTTGATGTGTACGTAACAGAATGATTAGAGAGTGACTTATTCAGAGGTTCAGGCATTTTTTTAATGAATTTCTCTCTCTGTTGCCATTAGAATTTTATTATTATTCCTGAAATGAAATGAAGAGCAGCTTGGTTGTTTGGTGGAAGCTCTGTGCTGAGCACTGCAATGTGTTTTGTGCATGCCTAAGTATACTCAAGGGAGCAATAAAGACAGTAAATGCTCTTGAGACTGTTTCAGATTTAATTCTAAATAAGAATAAAATGCAAATTACAAAATTAATTTTTCACACATATCCCAATTGCATCACTCATCTCCCTCCACTTTGCCCAATCAGAAGTCTTTATGAATCCAGAAATGCAATAAAACTCATAGTCTGTGACTTCATTCATTTCTCATCCTCACGTCTTGCTGCACCAACTGACATCTCCGGCCCATAGATTGGTAGCAGATCTCATTAGCCATCCAGGCTGGAGCCTTGGTGTGCTGACTAGTGAAGCTCAAAGATCCATGTTTATTTTCACTGACAGTGTGGTTGCTCACTTGAACTTTCCAAAGCTTACTACCAAACTACAGATTTTTCCTGAAAACCGTGTGTATGTACGTGCCCCTGGGCGTGTACCTGCAATTCGTATGTACTGCTTTTGCAACACAGACACATTGGTGATTTTTTTTTCCCAGCATGGTCAGACAGGATGTGGTGGGGGCAGCAGTTTAGTGGCAGTACCGTAAATTTTTAGTCTTGATAATGAACAAATACCCCATGTGCTATCTCCATTATAGACAACTCTTTGAACCTTTGCGAGTACTAGCAGCTTAAAACAGAACTCTTCTTTCTGAGTAGCCATGAGATGATACTGTGACAGAACCATTCCCCAGTTAAAATTATCTCTGTCTCCAGATTTCAGACAAAGTGAACCATAGTCTGACAGAACTAAAACTCATGATGCCTGACTGTTTGTTTTTGCCTTTGAAAAATAACTTTACTCGTACAAATTCTATTTTTACTTAAATCCTTGAAGCAAAATTCTAAATTCAGGCACTTTATATTCCATTCAGTGAGCCATTTGGGATAAGGCATTAGTTCAGGTTCTGGATTTAGTTCTTGTTTGTTCTGCTGGCATTGGCATTGCAAAAAATGCCTTAGTCTGGCAGGATATTCTGGTTTGTTTAAAGAATCCTTCTTTTGTTACCTTGTTCAGCTGCCATCACCTTCAAGGGATGACCACCATGATAGTTGCCAAGTAGATTAAGGGCTAAACAATGAAGTTCTTGGTACTGTCACATCCCAGTCTGCAGTCTTACATTGCAACTTGCAAAAAATCTGCATCAGAAAACCACACAACTCAAATTGTAAATCAATAAGATTTCCATTAATACTCAGATTAATCCTCTAGAGTAAAAAATTCAGGCTATAGGTGCCTGTAGTTTTATAATACATGGATAGTTGCCCTCTATTTCTCATTTCCTCTCAGTTTAATCTTCCATGAGGTCTCTCTGAAGCTAATGCACATGAAATAAAACAGCTGTCCTGATCCACTTTCTTATCAGCACTTTTAGTCTGTCTTTTTCATCCAAGATAGTGAATTAAATATGAGATCTGATTTGACACGGAACAAGAGAAAAACACCAAGAGGCTTTTCCTTTTAGAAACAATATTTTTTAGGCTGGAGGTCTTTGAAATATGGATGTGCTTTAGTATCAAAGTTGAGTGCTGTTTTAGTAAGTGTAACACAAATTCCTATTCTATAAATGCAAAAGAGAGAGGTTAACCTATGTGTGTTTGATTGAACATGACATCTTTCTTCCGTTATCTTTAAATGGTTCAACAACTGTTTTTTGGAGAGCCACTGTCCCACCTGCAGTAACTACCTGGAGTACTCACAGGACTGAAAGTTTAGTCTTTCTGGAGGTTTTGCTGTGAGTAAAACAGCCTGTCAGATTTCAGACAGCAGTTTGGTCACTAGTCAGTTGTGCTGCTAAGGCAACAGATGAGCGTTTCTTTCTCTTCTACACACAGGTTTAGGTATGGCAAATGGGTTGAAAACTCTTTCCATGCAGTGTGTGCATCTGTATGTCTGTCTGTTTCTCTCTTTTTCTCTCCTTTTTCAAATAAGTAAGATGGAAGGGAGGGGAACATGATTCCATGGGTTTGTAATAGCTGGAGGGATGCATATAAACAGTCTACAGCAGACTGAGATTAAATTGCTTCTTTACCCAACAGCATCTCTTGAGTCCTGCAGAAAAGGATAATTTTAAACTGCAGGTAGGCACCCAGGATGGGTGGCTGGGGCTGACGCTGAGGGGTGCCCCAAAGCAGCCAGCTCCCCAGCTGCCCAAGCCAGGCCTTGGCCTTTGGATGAAATCTCTCGTGTTCAAAGAGAGAACACTGCTTTGTATGCAACTGCTAGCAGATTGATGTGCCACTAGTGGGGTGACAGAGAGGTCTGCTATGCATCTGCCGTTACCTGGAAGCTCACTGAGCAGAAGCTGAGGATATTGTTTACTCTGTGATGGGGTGGGGGATGAAGGAGACAATCACTTGATACCTACTGCTGTGACATTTTAAAATATATTCAGCTGTTCCTCTAAAATATTAACCAGTCATGAATAATGCAAAACAAGGATGCTTAAAATTCAAGAACAAACACAACTTTATGTTCTACCAATTAGGTTTCAATTACATTCCAGTGTTAGTCTCATGCTTAGAAAAAAAGACATAAATTATGACTTTCTGCATTTAGTAACATGATGTATATTGCTGGCTCTGTCTGAGCATGGGAAAATAAGGTGTTGACAGTAATACATTTTCACTATCAAGGGAAAGGGTGTTAAATCGTTCATGTTGCATCAAAAAGCATCTTAGATGGGTCACTAATGCTAGAGACAGTTGTGGCAGTTTTTGTCTAGGCACAGACATGGTGAGCTGGAACTGCTTCATTTTCAGTTTGGTGCTAGCATTGACTTAAATGGTAGAGTTATGTCAGGGTGGGTTTAAATAGATGATCCAAGGCTTACATGTAACAATAATACTGAAAAGCCCATTTGTGTGTGGAGTCCCAGACCTTTTTTGTGTAAATACAGCAACTGCACATCTGTATCTGATAAACAGATGCAAAGATATTGCCATACTTGTACACTTGATCTCTTTACTAAAACTGTCCTTTAATCTTTGCAGTGCAAAGAGGTACTAAATGCTTACTGTCTGGACCCCAGTATTGTATTTTAATTTAGAAAATATTTTGTAAAATACTTCAAAGACAGAAGAATTTCAGGACAGAAATTGTAGTGATAATGTGTGGCTTGGGATATTGGAGTGGTGTACCTACTTTTTAATTTGTTTTCTTTTCCCTTTACGGTGTTTTTAGTGTTGTGATCTTGGATACCATGCTAGTCTGAACAGAGCCCTGAGAACATACCTTTCTGCAGAGTATAACCTTGAAACTTCCAGGCACGAGGGCTTAGACATCATTGAGAATGCAGTCGACAGCTTGGAACCACGAAGCGACAAGCAGAGATTCATGGAAATGTACCCCACCGCCTTTTGTCCACCAATGAAATTTGAGTTCCAGTCTCATATGGGTGATGAGGTCTGTTTACTGACAGGGATCCCCGCTGTTTCTGTTTACCAAGACAGAATTTATCTCCCTTTACAAAGAGCCTGGTAAAAGCTGTTACTGCTGCCCAAAGCCAAGTGGATCTGCAATAACATTTTGCACAACTGGCAGCGCTGTTGTGAGCTTCTTCAGAGTTCTCAAGTAAAACTTGTTATGTATTATTATGTTCTGTATTGCTTGTAATGACCTGGCTGTGAATTTGCTGGCCAACCTGTGCTGAGCCCAGCACCATTATAAGTAGTGGCTTTATGTCTTTGCTACCTGCCTCGCCCAAAACAGAGCTTGTGGGTGCTGTTTGAGAGCAGCTGCAGAGCTGCTTCAAATTACACATGCTGAACAGCAGCCTTTTCCTCTTCTTCCTCCCCAATTTTATCATCTGGAAATTTCAGGCATGCAGGGTATCCCAGCTGTGCCCTGTTCTGCTACACCGAAGACTGGTAGCAAACCAGAATGCAGAATCACCCATGTACATCATTTATCTGAAGATAACTCCAGGGATTGCATTTCTTTGTGATAGAGAAGCAGGTAAAACAGCCATACAACAAGGCTGTGCTCTGTAGTCATAAGATGTGGTGTGCAGTCCTACACTTTGTAACACTTTATGTTTAGATGGACAGACACATTTTATTGTCTGTTTTATTGAGTTTCAATAGCTCTGACAGGAATTCACCTAGTTTTAGGGAGAGCAACCAAAGACTATTGACTTTTTTAATTCCTTGCATCTTACAGCTCTTCCTGATTCTCTGTTAGGTTTGTCAGGTCACTGCCCAGCAACCTGTGCAAGCAGAACTTATGCTTAGGTACCAGCAACTACAGTCACGTTTGGCCACACTCAAAATTGAAAATGAGGAGGTAAGATCTCTGTCTACATGGGCTATGCATTGAACATGATTTTTTGAATGATGCAGTGTTTTTTATCTTGTCAAAAGCATGTAAATGACCCTGAAATGGCTTCAGCCTGTATGAGATGTTTTAATTTTTTAAATCAAGTACTGGCAAATATGCTAAGGCAGATTGTCTGACTTACAGAAGCTTGGAAACCTCATCTTTCACCTGTCCATATCTTCACATTACTGAGTTCTGTGTTTTGCAGAGCACATACTTTGAAAGTTTTGTGGCAGAAAACCACTAAGCACAGTTATTGTCTTCCGTGACCACCCTCTGTCCAGTCTCTAAATTGCTCCTTCTGTAGTACGAAGGAATTTAGACTGTCTTTTGTGATAGCTGAGTCAAAACCTCTTATGCTCTCAGCTACAGCTATTTATAAACACAAGTTCTGAATGCCTGCAATGGGAATAGCTCACCTAGTAAAATAAAATGGTTTTTTTTTAAAAAAAAAAAAAAACAGAAAAGCTATGCTGTTCTCTTTCCCCTGCTCTGGCAGCAGAGAGATCTCCCAGTGGATATAAATTGTACTTTTATCCAATTTAAGGCAGTGTTAAAGGCCGTCAGTTTAAATGAGAGTCTGTTCCTAAATTAAAACATAGGGATAATATGATTTTTTAGTGTCCTTTCCTGACAAGTTTTCAGGATTCCAGTTTTTCTTGCTGTGTTATGCACTAAATGCCTAGAACAAAGCCTTAATGTCGACAAGAACAAAGCATTAATGTCCATGAGACATGTCTTTAAGAAAAAAATCCACTTGAATTCAGAAAGTATATTAAGGTAACAAAGACAAAAGGAAGAAGAAATATTATTTCTTTCAATGAACTGAACCACAAGAGCATAGGGGGATAAATCATGTTGGCAGGCACGGAAAGGGTATTTACCTGCACTGAACATGTGTGTAGAAGTGTGCAAGATTTGGGCTGTAAGTAGATTAACTGTAGTAGAGACTCTGCTGAAGCAGAACTGGAGGTAAATCACATCCTTGTGAATCTTGCCAGTTACTTTACTGCATTGTAGAAACATTGCATCCCCTGTTCCATGGCCTCTGTGCCCTCGTTCCCACTATGAGCTGCGGTGCACCACAGCTCGTAGGAAGTGCTTCCAGGCTGATGTAAATTGTTCTTTCTCCAGCCCACTCCTCCAGCTGGGTATTCCACTCCTGCAGTCTAAACATCACTGTGCTCCTCACCATAGCACTCTGCAGAACAGTGTCACAGATCTTTGTCTTGGAAGAACATGTTATTCTGTCAGCCAGATCCTTGGACAGGCATACTCAATCTAACATGTTGACCACACTTAGGAGAATTGACCCTTCAGAGCAATGTATCATCTCTATTGCCTCCCAGATATCAAATCATGTCATGGTTTGATTATTATTTCAGGAAACAAATGCTTGAGAGCACTATACAGTCATCACAAGAGTACATCCGTGTTTATGGACTGCACCGTGGTCAAGCAGAGAGCTAGATAGGAAACCTAATTGTGTCATTCTTCTGCTTCATAGATACCTGTTAGAGCACAGCTAATTTTTCACATTCACAGACCAGTGTGCTTGGGGGAGTGTGCCAGGGATTTATTTGGATTAACAAGCTTCCCTTCTAAGCAGCGTGATGGGTATTTCTGCTGCATTTGGCCAACTGTGCGTTTTAATACCAGGTTAAGAAAACCACAGAGGCAACCCTGCAGACAATACAAGACATGGTCACCATTGAGGACTACGACGTGTCGGAGTGTTTCCAGCACAGTCGCTCCACGGAGTCTGTGAAGTCAACGGTCTCTGAGACATACCTGAGTAAGCCCAGCATTGCAAAAAGAAGAGCTAACCAGCAGGAAACGGAGCAATTCTATTTCATGGTATGTTGGCTGCTCCCTCATTCGCGTGATACAGACCAAACACCTGAAGTAAATGTTATGCAGAAGCTCCTGGGATTTTTGTGCCATACGTAGTAATAGATTGATCTGCATCTCTACAGAAATTCAGAGAGTATCTGGAAGGCAGTAATCTCATCACAAAACTTCAAGCAAAACACGACTTGCTGCAGAGGACACTCGGAGAAGGTAAATATCACAATATAAACCAAAAAGTGATTCTAGACTGTACAATAAACCCACTGAAATGCCAAAGGTATACTGGGGAAAAAAATTACAAAAGTTAAAGCTTGATTGTCCAGTAGGCATGGGTGTAATATATAGTCACAGTTTCAGTGCAGAGATAAAAGTGCACACTATAAATTGATTTTATTTCTTCAACAGATATTTATTTCCACCATGCAGACATTTAGACAAGTGACTATATTTGGAAATGGAACTGTTGAATGAAAAATCTCGTGTCTGAAAGGAGAGCTGACACAGTCAGCACGGGATGATTTAAGACCAGTGACAAATGCACTGTTTCTACTTCCTAATGATTTCTGTTGACTAGAGGGTTTTTTAAGAGTTGGGAGAGAGTGACTTTTTTTGAGCATACAAAATTATCCAGGATGCATTTATTATAACAGACTCAGTAGTGCAATGCCTCTCACACATGGACATGAATGTCCTTCCAGCCAAACAACTCAGTGGAGCGTTTATGAAATATAAAAGGTGAAATGCTGACCTTACTGATGTCAGTAGTGAGATTCTGGTAGACTGAATTTAATGTTGGTCTTCCAGAGACTGGAATGAATGAAAACCTCATGAACAGTTTAATACCTGTTGATTATCGTTACTGCATATAAAATTGTTGCATTACAAATCATGATAGCAGAGAATTATCTATTGTCCTGAACATTCTCCACAATTTTTAAAAATACATCTTAAAATGTAAACCAAGTCAACAGCTGTCTGTGATCAAATGAAGTAAAGCTGAATTAGGGCAGTAATGAGTCAGGCACTATGCACATTTCCAGCCCACCTCTTCCCAGTCCTCCCAACCAGCACTTCCTCATGGCCCAAAGGGAAAAGGAGAATCACACTGCAAGCTTTGAGGACTGGGCACAGAGTGTTAGAGACTGGAGAGGAAGTGAATTACACTACAATGAGTAAAAATCCTCTCCTGAAGGTTAAATACTATAATTCAAAGTTCAGACAAAAAAAAAAGGAAACTTGCTCTCAAAAGAGTGTTTCTAAAGGATGTGTCAATTTATTTTCATTTCACTGCCAAAAATCTGTTGTTAATCAGATATCTTCTAAGGTGCCTAACAAGCTATTAACATGTCTATGGCTAGGACCCAAACAAAACCCCTGTCCGGGGAGGGACTGGGGCTAGGAAATAAACAGCATTTTCTTGCAAGGCTGGGTGGTAGAAGATGGTGGCTGGTTTTAGACAACTGACTACATTGTGTTCTTTCTCACGGAAGTTTTCATTTAATAGGGGTTTTTTTTTGAATGCATGTGTTGAGCAGTTCATTCACACAAAACAATATGCAGCTGATGTTAGTCAAAAAAAGAGGAAAATCTTCCTTCAAAAGCTCACAGAAAATGTGTTTGGGAAAATAAAGTGAATGTTTGTTATTTGAAAGCTGGGTAAAATGCATGATCATCTGCTGAAGGGACAAAGATAAAAGGCAGCCAGCAGAATCTGATGCCTAATGCATGCTGGAAAGAAAGAAAGGATGGACTGTATGAAGGGAAATACAAAGCAAAACTTCTCAGCAGGGTGACCTAAGGAATAAATGACCGTCAGGCTCTGGGCTGTGCTGCCATGCTCAGGCGTGTTCAGACCACTCTGTTTGAAGAGTTCTCTTTGACCTCCCAGCAGTAACCCCAAGTAGTTAATCTGTGTTGCCCACAGAGTTTTTGCACATACTTGTTGCATCATCATAGCTTAACGTGTACAAATAGCAACTCAAATGTATGCATCCACCTTCAGAGCTGATACTTGGAGAAAGAAACATCATTCTTAAAGGTTAAAAAGTTTAGGTACCACCTTCTGTTGAGGCATGGTCTGCATTACAGTGCACATGCCTGGGAAGGAGGACCTGGATTCTCTACATTTCTTGAAGGGGGATGGTTGAAAGCGTGGAATTATGGCAGATAAAGAACGTTATTACTGTAGCTGGTATCAAAATGAATTTGTAGGAAGTGAACTACTCCCCTGCTCCACTCGAGCTGCCTTTTCTGGCAGCTTTAATGTCAACAGCACAGCAGACAAATAACACAGGGCGCTTTATTAAGTAATGCAGAGGAGAATGGGGAAAGAAGGAGAGGATCCTCTCAACTGCAAGTTTTGCTTTGGCACCCTCTCTTGCTTTTATTCAGGCCTGTGTGGTGTAAGGAGGTAGGCTGAATAAGTCCAGATTCTAGTCTGGTGTCCACAACGTTGACAGCATTTGGCTTCTGTTCGAGTTCAGTGACTACCTACTACAATCTCTTACTGTTTATGGAAACAGGAGGAGCATATTCAGGATCTGCACAAGGGAGATAGATGATGTGCTCTGTGCTGAGTCAGCATCTACAAATTTGGAAACGTAAATGAGACCTACTGAAATGAAATTGATACTAAACATGGGAAGCACACTGATGCTCATATTAATTCTGACTCAAGGCTCAGCCTTTGAATGAACAAACGAACAAAGCAAATGGAAATACAAGGAGAATGAGCAGTTGTAAGAGAAAATACTCCTCTGTCCTGGATAATTTTTGCCCTAATCTGTTAAATATCATAGATGTCTGTCCCTCAGACTCAGGATTTGTAGCATCTTTTGTTTTACTAGCATTTATTATTGGGATTCTTAGTCTCAATGAACTTCCCCTGTTTACATGAGTAGGGAGAAGTCCCTGCCTTACCCTTTTTCTGTCATGGGTTATTTTACATACTCTTCTTTCATCTCTCTGTTTCATCTCTAAACAAATGCCAACAATTTTTTCATGTCATATTAATGCCAGATATTTTTCCCAGAGCTTATTCTTTGTGTCAGCTTCTGTGAATCCCCACTTTTCTGGTACTGCAAAACATAGTTTCAGATTAGGATTTCAATACTGTGCAGTATTTCAGGTCCACCTGGACATTGCCAGATATTACTATGTTTTGCATATCACTGTTTCTCATTCCTTCTGCAGTCTGGCAAGCTTTTTTGGTGTCCCTTTTGAATTGAACAGTGCACTTAGACCTAGCCCAAGTAATGTACAGCATGATTTTCAGAGTCAATATATTGGTCTCTTCGCTGCATAGGTGTTTAGCTCTTTCTTCCCTAGTATCTCACTTGAACCTGTCAATAATGAATTTCACCTGCCATTCTGTGTCTTGTTCCTTAACATGGTTAAACCCCTCTGAAAGGCTTCACAGTTTTGTGAGGACCTGATACAAAACTATTTCACTCATCTGCACAATATTCTGCTTCCTTAGCTTCTGTGATCTCCCCAAGACATTAATAAATGTATTCTATATTACATAAATGGCCCTAGTGGGAAGGGTTGAGTAAATGACTGTTACACTTTTGCCATGATGAAAAAGGACCATTTAATCCCCCTCGGTTTCCCTTTTCTTCATTAGTTTTTGATCAATGAGAATATTTTGCCAGTCAGTCCATGGCTGTTCAGTTGTTTTAGTCACCTCTTGTGGAGAAACTTACCAGGGGCCTTTGAAAGCCTTGGTAAATTAATTCAACCAATTCTCCTTTATACAGTATTGTACTGACACATTCAAAGGATTCTAATAAATTAATAAGACACAATCTCCCTTTGGGAAGGACTGATTGGAATTTATCACACTGTGACCTTCCTACTGTTTCGTCGGTTTGCTTTTTGCTATCATGTGTTGACTTACCAGTGTGTTGCTCTGCAAAGGATCTCCAGGAACCTCTCTGGAATACGATATTTGCTTCTTTACAGTTCTTTGGAGTTCTCTGTGGTGTTTCCCAGTCGCAGCATTGTCATTTTTTTCCCCTGCAATGCACAGACAAAAGAGATGGAGTCCTTCAATATCAAGCCATTGGTGTCTAGAGCTCTGTATCCTCAGCACCAAACAGGCACAAGGGGACATGGAGTCTAATTTTGGTGCAACTCTATTTCCTTACTGATTTAGCCACTAAAACACACGAGCACTAACAATAGATGTTGTTTAGAGTTTTACTTCAAATTATTTAGTTTCAAGTGACTCTTTAACCTATGGGCAGGCTGCTTACAAGTTGTTCCATAACATGGGTTGTGTTTGTATTTTCAGTGTTACTGTGGAGATGGTAGATAACTGCCTGGTTTGTTGTATAACTTTTGCTGGTGACATGAATGTTAGTGGGAAAAGTAATTTGCCAAGCGTAATTGAGATTTTATTTTTTTTAATCTTCCTAAAACCTACAAGTGACTGTTTCCTGTTTATTGACATTTTCTAGGTCACAGGGCTGAATACATGACAACAAGGTAAGATATTTTTATTTTACTTGATTTAGCATTACAAATGTAATAAAGTTGTAGACATTACAAATTTAAGACCAAGTTTGTAAGAGCATATAATGTTGTTGTTGCTGTTGTTCCATAAATTGTGTACAGACCCTGCCTGCTTTAGCATTCAGCATTTCCTTTTCTGCATGCTGGTGGGTAAAGGACCAGACTCCTCATTTTTCTCATTCTTGTGAGCTGCTTAGGCCAGTGTCAAGGGACGAGCTGGGAGATCCTTAAAAATTGTGAATCACAGATCAAATATGGAAGTTGCAGGGGGCTTTTTGGTGCTAGAAAATAATATTTTTCAGTTGCTAGACACACTTGGCTTCTCATGGTTTGTAATTCCCTTGGTCAGGATACAGAGCTTAGAAGAACCTGACACAGAGCTGTATTTGGACTATAGGTTCCATCTTTGATAACCTAGGTCTGGACAGGAATACCGACCTCCCCCAGCACCCATGTGTTTGATACTCAGTGAGTGTGTACATACACAGAAGACAAGGGGTGCAGTGTTAGGTCTCCCTGCTTTGTGCAGCGCATACTTTTTCAGGTGTCTGTGGCCACACTTGCTCCAGACTTAAACACAGAGGAGCACTGTAGCCCCCAGGGTATCAAACTGTGGGGGTCACTGGCAACTGTTTGGATTAGCAGCTGCCACTTGTGTGTATCACTGCTACAGGAACTGTGCTTTGCATCCTGGTGCCAGCAGGAACATCCAGCTGGTCTGGATCCACCTGGTCTCGCTCTTCCCTTCCCTTTCCATGCAATACATCCTTGCTCAATGCCTGCTCTTTCTGCTTGTTGCTTCCTGGACAGGAGTGGTCTTGTCACCACCCCTTACCTTAGAATTTAAAAAAAAAAAATCAAAATCTTGCGCTCTAAGCTAAGAAGTTTGGATCTGGCTTTGCCTTTGCTGGACCCCTTGGTTTTGTATAATTTCTTCTGCCTGGCTCCCATACTCCAGGGGACATCTCTACACAGTTCAAAGCAGCCTTTCTCCCACCATTCCATGGTCCATTTTAGCTCTGTAAAATTGGACTTGTTCACCTTCTTTTCTTGCATAACCCCAGCTGAAAAGCAGTAACAAATCAGAGTATTCTTCCCAATCACTGACATCAATTGTGAGACCTGCACCTTTAACTTTAACTGTGCCCACAAATGCTACCAGAAATGCATAGAAGTCAGCAAGCTTATTGCTGTTCCAGAAGTATGTCTAATGAGAAAAATGTTCTTTCTTGACTCCAAAGCAGGTGACTCATCAGCCTCATATCATCCAAAATTCCCTGCTGTGTAAGCATTTGAAAAGATGATGGATTTAGGCAATGATTTTATATTAGTAAAGTGGGGGAGCAGCTTGAAGTCATCTTACATCCTATCTTCTCACAGCTGGTCACTTAGAGAAGGAGCCTCTAAGGTAGAAGGGCCTGCCCATCCATTCCTCAGCACCAGTTCCCCCATTCTGACTGGGACCTGCCTGTTGCCCTGAGGTGCAGTTAAGTTTCCAGACTATAAGACATGTAAATAGAAATAGCCTTCAAGCTCAAAGTTAAGTTGCAGAAGGGAAGAGGATATCGTCAAAGATAAGTTTAAAATATCAGGTAGTACCCAAACACACCCAAGTCCCACCATTTAATGTTCTGTGCATTATTGTTCCTCACTGTTTCCCCAAAAAACTTTGAATTTTTGCTAATTCCTGAAAAATCTGTAGAAACACTGGACTACCAGTGCAAAGGAGCTAGGGAAGCTGTTGGCATGTAGCGTGCCCTGACATCCACAAAACAAATTGTGATCTAGAGAACAATATTTATTTCCTGTAACCTCTTTCAGTTGTGGTCATCACATGTGTGACACACTAGGTAAACGTTGTGCAGAGCAAAGCTTTGTGTGTTCTTCCTTTCCTTTTCTTTGTCTTATGCTGCTTTTGTTTGTTTGTTTCAAGTTGATGATATTCTTTTATATAGATAATTTTCAAAGTGTTTCTTTTCTTGCGTGAAGATATTGATGGTTGGATGTGGAAGGCAAAGGCTGTTTAACCTTCCTGGCTCCAGTTGAAAATGCAGATGGTTTGGTTTTGACGCATCTTAGGAGTGTGCTGAGCAGCTTTAATTTGCATTTGAAGCTTCTGCAGCATGAAAGAACTTTTCTGCTTGATAAGAGGTGCTTCAAGTGGCCTGTGTTCTGCCATGGCTGGCAGGATGAATTCCAGTGGGTGCTGCACATTTTATGCATGACCGCAACAAAAAAAAGACCATTCCAATTGTGCAGTGTCTGGAATAAATGTATATGGTAAAACTGCAAAGCAGGGATTCATAAAGAGTGTCAATATTTATCCATAAGTGACATGTTTTTAATGGGGGAAGTTCTCCACTCTTTAATCACTGTTACACTGAAATCAGATGGAAAGTCTTTATTTGATAAGTGCTGTGTTTATTGCTCCCTTTACAATGTCATGTTGTTTTGCCATGAGCTTACAGACTTTTCATTTTATTGTGTGACTTCATTCTACCTTGCTCAGTAATCATATTCCCTTCCCTTAGGCCTCCAAATCTTCCCCCTAAGCCCCAGAAACACAGGAAGCCCAGACCCCGATCACAGTATAGTGCTAAGTTGTTTAATGGTGATTTGGAGTCATTCATCAAGGTACTGACACCAGCCACCCCAGTGGCTGATCTCAACACTTCTTACTATAATGGTCACCACCTCACGTGAGCTGAGGCAGATCATTATGTTTAAGTCTGTCCTGGGGCTCTTTCCTTTCCCGGTTGATCAATATAATACTTCCTGAAGTCAGAGGGGAAGAGGGGGATTAATTTCTCACATTAGCCTCCCTACGATTTTGTTAACCAAGTAGGGATAGTAGGCAGCCATGGCTTAGCAGCATGTAGAAAATAGGATGTGGTGGTGCATCCCATGACTTGGCACGATTTTCTACTTGCTATTTTCGTTACAATCAAAGTCTGTGGAGGAGCAGCACTTCCCTGGGCTCGATATCCAGCTTTTGGCTTCCTGTGACTTTAGGAATTTATTATATTGTGTGAAGTTGTGATCACCGCTGTTCTGGACCTTGTGTCTTTGCTGTATTTACTCTCTTCTTCTTTCCCACACTTTTATTTCTAATACTGCTTCTAGCCGAGGCCGAAGGAACTCTCACACGCGACATCAGGTATAGTTCTGGTGACAGGAGAACCATCTCCGCCTCGCGCTCGGGTTGTGTTCATGCCTGGCTCAGAAGTAGTTCTTTCAAAGACCTGGAGGGAGAGGTTTGCATTAAGAAATGAGTGCACGAGTACAGCAGGCAAACCTGAACCACAGCACAACTTTGGAGTGGTTGTAGTCTGAAATGACGGCGGCTTCCTTCTTCATCAACAAGTACCTGCCCATTACAGACAATTAGTGCCTCTGGACATGAGATGACAGAGCTAAAGGAAAGAAATCTTTGAAAAAGATGTAACAGTACATGTGTAAATGTGGTGAATTGAATTCCTGACTGCGAGCTCTGAACTGGGTTTGAATCACAGAATCACAGAATCATAGGGGTTGGAAGGGACCTCAAGAGATCGTCAGGTCCAACCCCTTACAGGGATTTTTGGTTTTTTCCTGTGCAACATAACTGGAGGCAGATACTTTGCAGAACAATTTCTGTGCTCAGTGAGGCTGTACCAGTTCAGCTGTCTGCACCAACCTTTCAGCCACCCTCAGTACAACTATAGGGAAAACTTTGATGATGATGATGCACATGGTACTGTGAGGGGCGAAGACTTTCAGGAATTCATCAGGATGCAAGAGATGAGTATCACGAACAGTTTCTTGCTCAAGGATGAAAGTAAGCAAAGAAGCAGAAACTCCCATGACAAAAAGTGTCTGGATTAGAGAAGCACAGAGCAAATCAGGAGAAATGGTACCCTGTCATTTTCCCTCACAGAGAAGACAGTTATGCTGCATGACAGTGTGGGGAACAGGGCTTTCTTGCAAGTGGATAGTCCTACATAGTTAGTCTTTCAAATGGAAATAGGAGAAGAAAGCTTGTAGCCTCATTGCACATTTTCCAGGGTGGGAGCTAACGTAGGAAAGCATCCCTGCCCCAAAAAGCCATGTTATTCCTGACTGGGATACATCACTTTGACAGGCATAAAAGGATTACATGGAAACAGTATCACACCAAATTGTTTTTAGGGTTTTTTTTATCTTTCTGCATCCTAAGAAATAATTAGTCCCAAGCATGCATTCACTGGCCACACACAGCAGATGACATTCACAGGAGTAGTGGAGGTCACTGACCTTGATATTTCACCAACCATACTTCAAACCATTTTCCTGTCACTAGATTCAAAATCAAAAGTTGTTCATTTAGATTATTTTCAAGGAATTCCTTAACTACAAACTTGTGCGTGGTTCTGAATAGATTCTCCAAAACCAGGTGTGAAAGTAAAATGTGTTTTTCTTTGTAATTTCTTAATGCAAACACTCTTTTCGAGGCTTTACCCTCTTTGCATGAACGGGTGTACTAGCAGGAGGTACGGGTGCATGCGGTGCATGTCTGCTAATACTCTGCTTATTTGGAGAGCCAAGCTGCTCAGTGTTGGTGAAGATGACAGTATTCCTGGTTTTAACCTGGAAAAACACCTGTTCCACGGGAGTTTTTTACTCAGCTGCTACTGAATCATGACACATGTCAAACAGCGAATGCTCATCCAAACACTACTGATTCGTGACTAGCCAGTCTTTGCTAGGTTTTCAGTTAAAAACCAAACAAGGCACTAGTTAAATAGTGTAATTTGCAGTACAGTCTTTTTTAAGCCCCACTAAAACAACATGGAGCACACAGAAGATCAGGGGTTAGGTTAGCTCAGGAAGTGCATTGTTTCACCGCCTCCCTGTGTGTTATTTTCCAGCTTTTTTTTTTAGTAACTGGTTTTTCTTCTACTTGGGCCTAATTCATGGACTTCCCATTAGTGTAATTTAGCATGAAAGCGAAGGACTAGTTTGTAAGAGGAAATACATAGTCTGGGTTACAGGGTGCTTTTGAATTCATGGTTTTGCAATACAGACTGGTTTTATATTAAACTTTCAAATGAATTAGTCGATTCTCTGAGCACTTACATATTTGAAATTCATTCGGAAAGAAAAATTATAGCTTCCAAGACAAGAATTTCAAAGGTACCTATTATTTATGAAACATTAATTTTTCCAGCATAAGCACCAACATTTCTAAATAATTTTTAATCATAAGATTGGTGTCTTAATAGATATTTGATGACTTGTAGTCATGAATGTGCTTGGGGTAAAACATCCATTTTTTTAAAGTGCCAAAACACACAGATGAAAGACTGTGACAATCCTTTTGGAAAATCAGCGTTTTAAAAGAAAAAGACAAATAATTCACTGAAAATTAGAGTATAGTCATCTTCTCCATGTACCATCACAAGCAGTGTTTTTCCTTTATTAAAACACCTCTACTTAACTGAAGATGTAGCAGTAGACCTGCTGCCATATCATGGCTGAGAGCACGAGCTTTGATTCCTGAGCCCTGGCAGTAGCAGGTGGGGAGGTGTAGGCTGCGATCTCCCTTTCCCAATGCCTTGTGCCTACAGAAGGGACAGCTGAATTGTGTGCACAGTGGCTGCAGTTCACCACCCAGTGCCAGAAACAGTGTGCCAGGCCATCATCTGCCCTGCATTAGGAGACACAAATCAGCAGAGCACATAGGAATGCTCTGAGATCAGGTGGGAGACAGCTGGTACCCCACGCAATGTCATTCGGTGGCTCTTCTGCAAGAACTTTTCTGATAGTCCAGCAGGTCCCAAAGAGGTCCTGTCGACTGATCAGCATTTTTAACAAAACAAAACAAAAGACCCTAAAACACAAAAAAAGAAGCACCTGAAGGAATTAGGTCCTGTGTAATTAGGTCCTTGTAGGATTTTTCTCCACCAGGAAAAGAAAGGTAAGTTAAATAGATGCAGAGAAATCATCTTCATATGAATTATTATTATTAATAATAAGCTCTTTAAAAGGCAAATTCACTGCTTTAACTCATTTTGCTTCAAAAATCTAAACCACATGCATGAGCTTAGATGTCACATACAGTGTTAGCCAGATACAGTGGCAGAGGTAGAAGACTCTCTATTATTTTGATGAAGAATCATAATTATGTCTCCTCACTTGTTCCTTTCCCTCTGTCCCTAAACGGAAAGAGAACTCTGATAGGAATTACATGGGGTCTTAAGTATTTTTTGCCAGCACTGTATGTCCATCTGGATTGACCAAGAAAATGCCTTTTAACATTCAGTCCAGAGTAGGAAGGCTTCCTCTTTCTGGTCTGCGTTTCACTCTTTCTGCTCTTGTTTTTCCAGGATTCAGGACAAGTCATTCCTCTTATCGTGGAAAGCTGTATCAGATTTATCAATTTATACGGTAAGCTCTGAAGCATACTATGTTATTTCATTGTTGTCCTGACTTTTTGTGTACCTTCTGCTTTTGTCACCACAGCTTTTCTTTTAAAATGAAGAAGTGTTTTTAAAAATAGATTCATTTCTTACACTGTCTCCCATCTTTGCTGCAGGTCTTCAGCATCAGGGAATTTTTAGAGTGTCTGGTTCCCAGGTGGAAGTCAATGATATTAAAAATTCATTTGAGAGAGGTAATTGCATTTTCATTTATTCAAGCACCTTAATATCTGACATTTACAAATCATTTAGATTCTAATTACTTTCTTGGCTGTTTAAGCAGTTTGCATGCACTTTGTGTTCTGCACCTAAAAGTTTGCACCATCAAGATGAAGTATAGTAACAACATGTACATGTTTTTCCCCTGTTATGTCCTAGGAGCTTGGGCTGGTTTTTAACTTTGTTCAGACAAGGCATCTGACTCTTGAATAAACTCAACTTTTGTCATTTGTTAATGATAAACTGCAAATAATAGTTTGCCTATATTTTACTTTAAAGAGCCTCAGAAAGGAAAGATTTATGCTTTTTAATTATATTCAAGAGACTACTCAATGCAACTTGAGAATCCTGTTACTTGATCTCCTGGAACCCAAGTGCTCACCTTTCTGGTCCCTCTGCCAAAGTGGCATCACAATCAATGAGAACATCGATGAGAACACGGGCTGTGA
Organism: Gallinula chloropus; assembly: GCF_964237585.1. Classification (NCBI taxonomy): domain Eukaryota; kingdom Metazoa; phylum Chordata; class Aves; order Gruiformes; family Rallidae; genus Gallinula; species Gallinula chloropus. The sequence continues at coordinate 31,445,653 of NC_140085.1, read as the reverse complement.
AAGGGTCATTCCATTTTCAACCACTGTTTCCAGTCCCAAAGGAAACTTCAGCCCCAGAGGTGGAATTATGGAAAAGATACTAGGCAGCAGAAACAGCTTTTTAAACTTGAGTGACTTGCAAGGCCTGGCCTAGGGTTGCTCTGCTAGGAGCACCAGGATCCAGAAATCCCATAATAGTGTTAAAACAATACTAGTTACACATTGTTTTTAAAATATCTCATTCTCTTTTCTTGGATTTTTGAGGCTGTTTGTGGGGGTTTTTTTAATTTTCAGGAAAACTTTTTGCAGAACATCTGTTAATGAGAAAGCCCTCAGAGCATTAGGTCCTGTGACTAAAAGCGTGAAAAAATATGCACAGTGTTTTTCTCCCCGGGATTAGTTCTGTGTCTTGTTAAACCTGATCCTGTCTTTGACAAGATAGGGGAAGCAGCTGTTTTTACATGCTCAGTGAAGCCACATCCTCCTACTCTCCACCTTTTACATCCCTCTTATTGCTAACTGCTTCTCCTGGGTAGTGTTATCCTGGAAGATACACACCTCTGAAATAAAGATTAAGTCTTCAGAATTCCACACAGTCCAGTCATAGCCTTTAGGGTCTCAGTTCTCATACAGTGTTTTCACAAAATGGTTGCATTTATTCCTGAATGGTTTTGGTTTTTAGAAAGAAGACAGATTTCCAAATCAAAGAGTTATCTAATGAGATTTGCTTTATGTAAGCTTCCAAAGAATAGTCTGAGAAACTCTATTCAATTAAAATCATTTGGCTTTTTTATTTTACTCACTGTGAATCATAACGTGTCCATAAATCCTTAGTTGGAAGCTCAGGACCTAAGAGATCACTAGGTTATGTAATTCAAAGGAAGCTTTATTTAGGCTGCTGTTTTTAGTTTAATCATAGCCTGGGATTTCTAAATCAGTGTTTATTATCTTACTTAAATGCTTGCATTGCCACCTCCCACACACTAAAAACAAAAACCCCCAAAAATGTCACTCACTTGACTAAAATGTTGCATGAACAAATGCTCCTGCATGTGTGTTTCATTCACTTTATTTACTTTTTAAGGTGAAAATCCTTTGGCAGATGACCAAAGTAACCATGACATTAACTCAGTTGCTGGAGTACTGAAGCTCTATTTCCGAGGGCTGGAAAATCCTGTCTTTCCTAAGGAAAGATTTAATGATCTTATTTCTTGTATCAGTAAGTAGAAATCTCTATTTCTTTCTCAATATGATTTTACTTTCATATATACAGTAGCAGCCTGAAAAAAGAGCTAACTTCACAGATTTTTCTGAGACAGTTTGTTTGCCATCTCCAACAGTCTGGGTCAGTTATTAGTCATACTTGCAGCTGTGGTGGTTCCCTTTTTCCAGTGGGATTAACGTACAGTACAACTCTTTGTTTAATAGGGCAGGAAGACTATCTTTTGGTATACAAGAGAGAGTTAAATTTAAATGCATTATTATTTTCCTCTGTGCACTGGGGCAGACAGAAGGGGATGAAGTCATGACTGTGCAAACAGAGTATGTTACTTTTCACAAAGGTTTTCATGCCCTGCAGCTTGGAGTAAGTGCTGGTGAATAAGTAACCAACTGCTCGATATCGTGGGGTTCTGGACCTTTGTTGTGCTCAGCTTAAAACCCCCAGTCCAGTTGGCAGGAAAGCCATTCAGTGTAGGAACAGAGGAGAGCAGCTGAGAAGAGCTGCTGTCTGCAGAAGAGCAGAGTCTTGCCTTCCAACACACAAGCATGACCAAGCTGTAATGGGATGCCTTGGAAGAGCGTTGCATGGGTCTGTGCACTGCTGGTGTTTGCAGCCGGACGCGGAGGGGTTGTAATTTAGGAAGTTCTCAGCAAATGAGTGGATTGCTCTGGCATGCACAAAACCTCTTCCAGTTCACAGATTCCTGCAGATGTTGAGGAGGTATGAGGCCAAGCCAACCATCAGTAGGCTTACTGTTCCCTGTGGGTACATTAGAAGTGGTCAGAGGTGCTAGCTTTGAGGAAGAATTTCCTCCTGTCAACCCATCCTTTGTAACTCGACTGCTTCAGCCAAATGGAGAAAGAGGCAATTTCACAGGTAATGAGGACCAGCCCTTTGGGATATTAATTAGGACAGGCTCTCCCCAAATGGTGTTATTTTGGCTAAGGGGTCTCAGCCCAGCAGGCAGGACCACAGATCCATGTGGACATGTTGTCCAGGGCTGGCCATCAGATGGGCTTTTTTGCTCCCAGCCAAGGGGAACCCAGAGTGTGTGGTTTCCTTCTCAGGTAGGGAGGACAGCAGTAATTCATCCATAAGGTTACAAATATGTGGGTCACTGTGACCAGGTCTATGCACAATATCTTGTGATTCATTTTCTGCAGCTGTTGGTATTTACAGGGTCAGTAGTAGTGAGGAGTCCTGAAGGACCTCAAAACCACAGTTTGATCCCTGAGGGGACGTTGTCTCTTTAGGAAGCATATTCTTTGTTCTGCCTGAGTTCAGCTTTAGCTGACTCTGGTGCCACAGCCCAGAAAATGTCTGCGAGTCATAGAAATTGAAATCTAAAAAAGGGTCGTTTTGACTGAGTGATTTTCTGCATGACAGGGATGATGGAACTTTACCTAATAATCCTGCACTGATTTCCATAACTTCTGGATGAATTAAAACATGTCTGCTGGAAAAAATTATTGATTTAATGGCTTCAGTTGACAGAAAATCTACCACATTCTTGGATAAGCTGTTCAAATGATTAATCACTTTTGTTAAACATTTGTACCAGATTTCCTTTTCAAAATTTCTACTGTCAGATTCAGCCCATTGGATCTTTTTATGACTTTATTACGTTGACTAAGCATTAAGAAAAATAGGAATAGTGGTTCTTATATGTGGAGATGATATTGCACTCTGCTGTGTTGAAGAACTTCAAATAGAACGGTAAAATATTCCAACAATGAGAATTCATCTTACGGAGATTATACAAGTGAGCACTTAGGAAATGCAAAAATATTTGCCCAAAACAACCTTTTAAATGTGTTCCAGGAAGAGGAACCTGGGTGATTTCATAGTGTTTCATTCACCGTTGAAGCTTCTGAAGACAGGATGGGGTATTTGGAAAGAGGAATAGAAGTTAATGGACTGAGTATGTGTACATGGCACATGTAGAGTTGGGGGAGGTTCACCAACCTCTCAGAGTGTCACTGTCTGAAAGGGATCCAGTTTAGTTATCCCAAAATGGTCTTTTTTATTGAGTACTTCAAGAAAAATCACAATGATTCCCTAGTGTTAGGTCTTGGTTTCCTTAGAGGACGTCCAACTATTGCATGTTCAAGGTAGGCAGTGGATTATTTTCTTGAGAAAGAATTGGCAACTGATTTTTAAATAATACTATCAAGCAGCTGGGCTGAAATCAGTAACACCCAATAGCCTGGAATAAAGTCACTGTTTTTTGCAGCCATGTTAGAGCACATTAGAGCTTCAGGATGGTGACAATAGGATTGAGTGTTTGTGGGTAAGAATCAGGGAGAAGGCCAAAAAGGCACATATCATGGAGAGTGTCTGCTATTGACCACCCAACCAGGATGAAAAGGCAGATGAAATATTCTATAAGCAGCTGGGAGAAGTCTCACTGTCACTAATCCTTGTTCTTGGGGAGACCTTCAACTTAACCAGATGTCTGCTGGAAATACAATACAGCAGAGAGGAAACAGTCCAGGACATCCCTGGAATGTGTGGAAGATAACTTCCTGACACAGCTGGTGAGTGAGCCAACTGGGGAAGGCGCCCGTGTTTTTGTGAACAGAGGACTTGTGGGTGATGTGGTGGTTGGAGACCGTCTTGGACATAGTCATCATGAAATTATAGTGGTTTTGATTCTCAGAAAAGTAAGGTGGGGGCCCAGCAGAACTGCTACCATGGATTTCTGGAGGGCAGGCTTTGGAGCCTGTTTGACAGTCCTTTGGGAGGCAGTCATGAAGGGCAAAGGAGCCCAGGAAAGCTGGACACACCAAGTAAATCTTAGAGGCATAGGAGCAGGTCGCCCCCATGTGCCAAAGACCAGTCAGGCTGAAGAGAGAACTTTGGCTGGAATAAAAGGGGAGTGTTTGTGGTCTTTGGAAGAAGGGGCAGGCAACTCTGGGAGACTAGAAGGTTGTCATGAGGTTATACAGGGAGAAAATTGAAAGTGCCAAAGCCCAACTAGAACTTAGTCTGGCTACCGCCATAAAAGACAATAAAAAATGTTTCTATGAATACCTTTATATTGTTGAGGCACCATACCTGGAGGCATTTAAAAGATGTGTAGATCTGGTGCTTAGGGGCATGGATTATTGGTTATCTTGGCAGTGTTAGGTTGGTGGTTGGACTTGATGATCTTAAAGGTCTTTTCCAACCTAAATGACTCTGATTCTGTGATTTTAAAATGGGGCCATTATTGGGAAAGAGGAGTTGCCATCTGATCCTGGTTTAGACGGGCTGTTCTCTGAGGCTGTCATGGGTCTGGATTATCATCTCCACAACAGCTTGTCAAAATGAGGTGTAATGACTAAGTGGTTCTGCTAGGCTTGATTTCTACTGTCGCTGTTACAGAAGAAAGCGGAGGATTTTCTTCCTGATAATGTGTTGTAAGGGTCCCAGATCTGTTCCTGGCAGGTTTTGGAGGAAGCCAGAGAAGGATGGTTTTGTTGTGTGGTTTGCTTTTCACAAGGTTATAGTTAGGAGCACTCTGACATGGCATGTCAACGCCTTCCTTCAGCAGAGTGAGCCGAGGTAAGTTTGGAACGTGGCAGGACAAAAGAGGTTTTCTCTGTGAGCACATTGGGGTAGATTTACTTTGTGTTGTCACAGTGGGGGAGAGAAACAGCTCCTGTACCTTACACGCACAGCCAGCTCCACAGCCGCACGCTGGGAACAGCAGGCAGCGTGTCTACATCTTCTGATTATCTGAGAAGCCTGAGGTAGAGTGTTTTTACAGCTGTGCACCTGTCTCTGTGCTTTGTTAAGTCAGCCACAACTTCCAGGAAGTAAGATGCCTTAAAGAAAAAAGCTACAACAAACAAAAAAGAACCACACACACAAAAAGCCTTTCAGTATATGCTACCTGTCACAGACTACTTTAAATAGCACCTGTGTGGCAAGTACGATGAAAAACTGTCTGTCTCAAAGACCCTTTCCATTGCTACCTCTTAACCTCAACATTTTGCCCATTTTGCCAAAAGGAAGACAGTCCAAGCAAGGTCTTTCTCCCACTTAAGGCTTTGAACCTGTCACAGTTGCATTGTTTTCTTTTCCTGTGCTCATGTGGCCTCATATATTGTGTGTTGGTCTTCACGCTAATGGGAGCATAACCAAACTCCCTGTCCTCTGTGAGAAGAGGTTATTGTAACTTCTTTAGATCACAGCTGATATGTAAAGTCCAGAAAGCTCTCACATTTTTAATTAAGAGGGTTGAAACAGTCTTAATTCATATTGCATTTGCTGCCTGATAAACAGTGAGGAAAGGAATAAATATTATTTTGCAAATAGTTTTTCAAGATAAATGTCAGTATGGGTTTTTTTTTAATCATTGGCAGAATTTGTTGTAAAAAGGAGGAGGCATAAAGCAAATTCATAAAGTTCATGTTCACATCAAACTGTAAAAGGGCAGAATGTCACACATTCTATATGGAAATGTAATGTTACCAGTGAAAAACCCCTTGAAACTAAAGTACTTAGTTATGGATGTCAAGCATAATTGAAGCTACAGCTGCAAAATGAGCCTTTCCTCAGTAGAGCCACTGAGGAATTCCTTTGCATTTATGCATATATTTCCAAATGAAATAGAGTATTGTGATTTAATGCTTTCCATTTTGCAAATACAGTGGAAACAGTGCAAAACGACTGTGACTTTTAGGGCAATTTGTATTAATTAGACTCGTGAGAACAACGTTATTCTGTTTGGGCTTGTGAATTGGTTTAGATATGCGTTGGGCCAAATTATGACTTCTCCAAATCAGGCGTGGAAGGTGGGACGGAACGTAAAGAATCCATCTGATTATGGGCCAGAATTCGGCATTCTCAGCAAAATGAACGGCTACTGTTGCTCCCGGCAGCGCTCGGCAATCCACAGGGCGAAATAAGGTCGGGGGAGAGGGAAGGAGAGTCCCACTGCACCTCTTTTCTTCCCCCTTGTAGAAACAGGTTGTGCCAAACACAAGTAAAGCGTTTGTAAGCGGAGTTACGTGGAGGCAGAGGGTGCTGGAGCTGTGCTTAGGGCTGGCTGCAATTCACCGCCACCGCGCAGGGGCCGCGGCTCCTCTCCTGACGCGAGTTCTGACACGCATGAATTCCAGTTCACTTCTACACCCACAGCTGCACCACGCAGCAGCAGACACACTGCGGCGGTGCAGGCAGCGTAGCTTCTGCTCAGGTCATCGTAATTCTTCTTGGTTTCATCTCCCTTGCCTTAAATTTGATGTACTAAGAAAGATGCCAGGGTGGATGAAAACTTACGTCTTGTTTTCCTTCCCATTTTCATCATTTCAGTCCCTTGCTGCCAGCAGTGCCCATTTACCTGAAGGTGTAAATGTTATGAAAGGAAATAACTATTGCTTGCTTTCCAGTATTGCCCATTACTTAGAAAGTAAAAAGCTATATTCTGGATTGTCAACTCTTCCTGGAAAAGTTTCAACAAAAGGACAATTGTTTACTTCCCTAAGAGGCAGTGGAGACAGTTAATTGCGTTTGTCCTCCTGCAATTCCTTCTTAAATAGATCTGAAAGAGCTGTAAGTGGCATGGCTGGGTTCATATATACATATCTTTGAGCTGGATTGGACTCATCTACCACAGTGGAGAGAGGCACAAATTGTTAACTTCAGCACTAATACATATCCATGTAGATTCCTTGTCAGCTGCAAATTGACCATAAAAATTACATCTGCAAGTGTAACTCAATCCCATTTGACGTTCAGTGGGTGTGTAAAATACACATTAGGCACTCACTCTGTTACTAGTAAGTGCCACACCAAGTGGAAGTAGCAAGTGACTACCACATTGGATTTTATCCTTCAAAACAGTGGTCCCAAAGGAGAGAGAGACCTTACATTACCATTGGTAGCTTCCTTCTTCTTCCTTTGTGCTACCCTTGCCTGTGAAATGCAATTAGCTTGCACGGCACTGACAGTGCAGCACTGTTCATTCCTTGCTGACACCAGGTTTCTCCTTCCACATGTTCTGATCAATAAAATCATGCCTTTGACAATTTTTTGCAATTCTTTTGTTATTTCTGAACTGCAGTTCTTACGTTACTACAGCCCATGGAGGCTGCTTGTTACAGCGTGTTGGAATATACACAATCCAGAACGGAGCTCTCACTGTTCTCAGGCTGTCACTGAGTCTTCTCCTTGCTGGGTAACCATGTCTTACCACCAGTGCAGGAGAAGCAGTATCTAGGACCAAGACCAGGAAAAGTGCAGTGCTTTTGTAGCATTTTTAAGTACAGCAGCTTGAGAAAGGCATGTAGGTGTCCAGTTGGCCCAAAATAGTTCAGAGCCACCATCAATTGCTCTCTTGCAGAAGTCTTTTGCTCTCCATCAGCAAAACACTGCATGTGTGTACTTGAATATTTATTGCCCTTTACACACTCCACTACTTCAGGATTATTGCTTAATTAAACTTCAATTTGCATTTCCTTAATGTTATTTAGGGAGAATGTATCCCTGTCTTCATCGATAATTTCATTTTGGTTTATTCAGTATTTGGGGGCTTGTACTAGTAATTGTGTTTTCTCACTCCCTCAGGTTTCCTTTACTCTTCTGAGGCAGATTGTTGGGTTTTGAGCTGTTTCACTTCAGAGCCTGCCATTGCCAAAGCCTCATTGTCAGTCACCGGGTTGTTAAAATGTGTTATTTCTCATGGAAAAGTGGGTATTTGTTGCTTCTCTGGGTGTCTGCAGTAAAGAAAGGTGACACCACCTCTCCAGAACAGGTTCCAGTGTTCTTGGAGACTGAAGATTACACCTTTTAAGGGTTGAATTGCTAGGATTTATGCCTATTGCATGGTATTGAGAACTGGCTGACAGAGGCAGCTGGCTGCTAAGTAATTCTGCCATTTATGCAATGACATTAGTCTCAGCTGGATTCATTCATTCAGTTCAAGGACAAGGTGTGTTTGCAGAGGAAGTCCGTGGGAGATCAATAAATAAATCTGTTCCAAGAACAATGCAAGACTGCACCTGAACAGGTTTTCCTGTGGAGGTTGTGATCTGCCTCTTTCCTGAATTTTATGAACACATTGGATGGATGTCTCTCAGAGGTGATTAGGCTGAAGTCAAAGGGTGAGACTGTAGACTTGAATGACCTCTGAAAAGTTCTCTCTTTAATTTTTTGAGGTACCTGGTGGAGGCTCCTTAGATCTCAGACACCTTTGATACTTAGATAATTTTTAGGGTTACACAGAAAACTAAGGTCCCTATATTATTGCTATGGTATTTTGCTCCATTATTGTCTGATAAAAATATATTAATAATTCTGGGCACAGGTGCCCAGCTCTTCCACAGAATGCTATAGACATGAAGAAGCTGGCCCCTTCCCCCTCTCTTGTTTCACCCCACAAGTGTGCCCTGTGCTCTGGGCTACACTGTAGCTCCACTTTGACAGAAGCACAGTGTTCCCATGCCAAACACCTTCTTGTCTGGCTGGCAGGAAACTCTCCTGCTCCTGGGTTTGACCCCCATGGCTGAGGTAGGTGTGGAAGCCAGCTGTGTCAGCCCCCAGCTCCGAAAGCTTTGCTCTGCTCTGAGAACTGGGAACTAGAAAATGATGACTATTTCTAGCTGTGATATTTACCTGATGGCAAGCTTGATTTGTGGCTTATACTCGTGTGTCCTTCACACAAATCTCCTCCCTGACTCCACAGGCAGAAAAAACACGTTAGTTCTTGGTGTGCTTGGCCTTGCCAGAGGCTTGTCCTGTTGCTTGTCTTTGGGAATGTGAGTCTCGTTGTATCATTAGAGTAATGAACCAGTTTTCAAATCCCCTGATTTCTACTTCTGCTTGGCAGCTAATTGCATTATTAGGACAAGTCATGTAATACCAGCACTTGGGTTTTCTTAGCTGAGAAATGGGTGTTACCCCACCAGGCACTGAGGTAGGGCTAACTGCAGTTCTTGAAAGTCAGAATAATGAGAAGAGGGCTGTAGTGCTGTAAGAGGGGACACACAACCGGCTTTCCACAGTGTTGGGACTGACAGTGGTTCCTCCCAGCAGCCAGCTTACAGCCTGGATGGCCGTTCTGCCCTCAGGCTCTCTTCAGCAAATCCACTGGAGGCAAAGCAATGCTGTCTCTTCTCTCTGCATGGCAAGCAGCAGAGCTGCAAATTCTTTCTGCCTGGATGCAGAAAGATCACTCTGTATTCATTCCTTCTTTCCTACATACTCAAGCACTCACACACTGCATACACACAAGCAGCTATGAAATTTGGCTCCTCATTTCAAAGCAGCACACAAATACATAACATTATTCCCTATCTCCTTTAAACCCAACGAGTGCCCAGAAAGGAAACCAAGCCTTTTGAAATACTGGGGAAAGCACACTAATTTGCCACTTGGCAGGAGTTTGGATTTTCAATAAAGGGGCTTTCATGGAAACTGGGACTGAGTTACCAGGAAGGTACTGGAAATAGCACGCACCTCATTCCAGCATGTATAGCGTGTAACTGCTTTATGTAGGGGTGACCAGCTATTACTCAGTATTGATCATGATCCTAGTAGAGCAGCTAGGGTAGCTGAAGACATGGCCACACAGCCAAACCCTCTGTACATATTCTGCCATGTCCATGCTGCTCACTGGGGTCAGTTCCTGTCTCGTGCATCCTGTGAACCATGTGAGGAAACTCCTTAGAAGAGCTGCAGCTGGCACAGGCCACAAGCACATTGGAGAATGTGATACCTACTGTGTGGTAGCCACCTGCCAGTGTTGAAGACTGTGCCCCATCCTGGTTTGGCTCACTAGTTCAGACAGAGATTTGCATCTGGGTAGGCAGCACACTGCTGGAAGGAGCCACTGGATCCACCTGGGAGCCTGACCAGCACATTTCTCAGGTTTGATTTGAGTTCAGCAATGACTAAACCTGGTCCAGGGCTGGTGTCCAGAACTGGCGTCCAGAACTGGTGTCCAGAACTGACTGGACAGGCAGGTCTGCAGCACAAGGCATTAGCCAGGAGAGGCATCAATGCAGAAGACAGGTCCTGGTGCTGTGTCACAACTTCCCTCCAGCTTCCTACATCCAGCACGTAGGGTGGAAAGGCTGGAGAGGAGCTGTGCCACAGCACTGCACAGCAGTGCTGCTGAAGCAGGAGTGTTGAAACCAAAGCACCTTCGTACCTTCCTCCCCCACCCCTACCCCATAGAAAATCCACCTGTGCACCCAGAAAATACACATGGGCACCCAGACCTGCAACTCTGTGCAGAGACTTGGAGATGGGCTTGTTGGGGGAAGGTTGGCTGAGCTGGAGTCTCACAAGGCACCACTAGCTGTAACAGCAGCTGCTTTTGTTGGAGGATCGGGAACTGAAGATACAGTCAGGGTCCTTCCACTGACTTTTGGAGCCTTGCTTCATGGGCCGTGCAGGCAGCAGTGTGACACTACAGTGCAGAAGTGAGGGTACATCACATTGGTGTCTCCAAGACATGGTATGCACTGGAAAAGGAGAGGAAAATTGTGGTCACTCTTGAAATCCTTGCTGTGGAAGCAGCTCCCAGGTCGCACATCCCTGCCATGGAGTCCAGTTCTTAACCAGCAACCACAAATACTTCTTGTTTCACAGAGTCCAGGTTTCACAGAAACAACAAATTTCAAGTCCCTTACTCCACTAGAGAAAGTGTAATGACTCGAACTGATCTTCAGCTCAGGTTTGGGTTCCATGTGACTTATTAGGTTATAAATTGTACAAGTTGTCAGCAGCCCTTTTCCCCACCAGCTCCACAGCAGCCAGTGGCATCTCACTGGGACACCCTTCCAGCCTCCAGCTGCTCTGCTGGGGAATAGGGTTTTACCTCCCATGGGGCTGTCACTTCACTGTTCTCACAGCAGACACCACAGTGCAAATGGCCTGCCTTCAAGCAGGCAGTGATGGGCTGTTCTCCTCCTGCAGAATCTTCCAAGGAGCCAAGTTTCACCCCATCCCGAAATCTTCTGTTCCCCAGCATGCTAGCAGTGCTGAGCCAGTGGGTTCTGCCATAACTGCAGGTGTGGGAACAGGCTTTCCCCTGGAGTGTACTGCACTGCCATTTCCTAGTGAAGCACAGCACTTCTGTGGGGTAGCAGAAGTCTCACTGCCCACACACTCTGCTTAAGCTTAGTTATCAGCACCGAAATCCTGATGACCAGACACCGGTTGTTCTTCCCAGAAAAGTCAGCACACCTTTTGAATCTGCAAAGAAATGCTGACTGGGAGAAACAGCCATCCCAAAGAGCACAAATAAACACCAGGAACCCTGTTTTCAGTTAACATGTTTCTGTGTAAGTAATTACTTCAAATGTGTGTCGCTAAATATCACTTTTTATGGTACAAATAGCTTTTCAGCTGCTGGAATCAGCTCCTGTTTCTTACTTCCAAATTTTTGACTCTCCCCCTCCGTGCCACTAGGCAGTATTTTTCACAGAGTCTGCTAAGGTTTCCCATAGATGATGTTTATTGTGGCATTCTTTCTTGGCTGGCACAAAAAGCATTACTGACATTTCAGGTCGTTTCTAACAGTGTCATTTACACAGAAAACACACCGAGTAAAAAATGGAGGTATTACTTATTTTGAAAAACAATTTATCCTTTTATCCCATCACTACCCCACTTGGAGCCACATAATCTTTCTGACCAACATAGAAGATAATGCACTCTTGTTATAAGACATTAGGAACTGGTGCTTTTATCAAGCTGACCTTGTTTTGCCCATTTCAGAAGAATTTTGGTGGAGTGCTATAAAATCATTTGGGACAATACATGTGTTTGTTGCTTACACACTGTAAAGCATAAGGCCTTTCTCCTACTTTGCCACTGAGATTGTTACAGCTGGACATTTGATTAAGACTCAGTTTGTATTAAGGAACTGGTCGTAGATTGTTATTAGAAGGATGGAATAATCCACCTTGTATTGACTTTGTGTTCCTTCCCATGGGCATCTTTTGCTTTCCAAGCATATTTGTTGAGGGGCTCAGCCAGTACAAGGGGAATGGTCCCAATGTTTGGCATTTCTACCAAGACTGGCAGACCAGGAGAGCAAATGGCTTTTCTGGGGTGTGTGGCGTTTGGGGATTAAAGCTGGGGTTTGGGACAAAAGGCATTTAGACAGGACATCCATTTATTCCCCAGCAATCATTGACTTGGGGAACTGCATCCCAGAGACGTTCTGTCCAGTGTGGCTCATGAGGTTTTAAAAATCCTTTCAAAAGCCCATTAGTTCTCCCCACTATCCCATTAGCTTAGGGGTAATACAGGGTGTGAAATACCCACCTTGGAGAAGGTGGTATTAGAGAAGCTTGGTGATTGGAATATTATATCTGATCTGACCATTCGAGTAAAGGGAACGAATCTGTATTTGAAACTGATGGCAAACATCTCTCCTTGCTTCCTTGAATTTATGTACTGATATTGTGGGTTTGTAAGCTGTCTAGCTCAGCAAGTGGCACAGGGTTTGACCTAGGCAGATCTGTGGTTTCCTGTATTTAAAGATGTTACTTTTAAACTGTGTCATTTGAAGGAGAGGGAGAAGGACTTCTGTATCTTATTTTTCTAATAGGCCAAAACGAGAAGATACTGGCTAGGGATGTGTGCTGGTAAAGAGTCAAAGCAAACTGAGTAAACTGACTGGATGCTGGTTTAGACCATCCTATGAATGGGAACTTAAAATCCTTTCTTCTCTTCTCAGGAATAGACAATCTCTATGAGAGGGCTCTTCACATCCGCAAACTCCTCCTCACTCTGCCCAGGTCGGTCCTTATAGTGATGAGATACCTCTTCGCCTTCCTCAACCAGTAAGTGCTTTACCATTCCCCAGGGTACTGTGTGTTTATCTGCCTTCCTTCCTCTGCTGGTATGGGAGTTCTTTGGGTTTGCTCATACTCTTAGGTAGAGTTTACGTTTAAGCTCCATTTAACACAAAAGATGTTCTTCTAATTGGCAATGAAAATAGAAGGAAAACACCAGTTTTCATTCAAATTAAAATTCCATTTGCCCAAAACCAAGCAAGGTTGCAGTAAAAGAGATTGAAGTGTTGTCTGAAATGGGGAGTGCAGGCCACATCACTAAAGCTGATAACAAAATAAGCTGATAAGAAAAATAACGAAAACAAACTGTAACTACATTAAAAATAATTTAAATCAGGTAGAATTCTTTTTCCTTACCTCAAGCTGATTTTAATCTCCTGTTGGAAAAAATAAACAGTATCTTCAAGCAGCACAAGCATTACGAGCTACCTGTTTGATGTGAGGCACTGTCAGGATGAGGCTTTGTGTTGGTGCCTCTGCTTTCTGGTGGCAGGGCTGCCAGTATAGAGAACATCCATCCCCTGTGTAGGGATGAAGTAGCTGGGTCCTCACATTGCAAAACACAGGCAGCCGCTGCGAGGAGGGTTGTGTGAGAAAGGGAAAGTGGTCTTTGTGTCTCCATCATCCCAGAGAAACTTCTTCATTCTCAAAATAAAGGACAGGTTGGACAATTGCACTGCATGTCTCCCTCCAGCCCTTCACAGCCCTCTCTGGTTTTGCTGACCCCAGGATTTTCACTGCAATTTTGCTTCTTGTGCACTTTGCCCTGATTCTAGCTTTTCTCTTTCTGGTGCCATGTTATCTGTTTCCTGTTATATCTGTTTTCCTATTGTCTTTTTCCTGCTTTTTTTTTTCTAAATTTGCCCTCTGCTGATTCATTCTGTCTTTGTGACCTTCCCCATTCCATCCGTCCTGTCGGTTCCTATAGAAACAGGGGCTTTGCAGGCAGGTTACGTGTGTGTGCTCAGCTGTACTCACAGCTGTTCCCATTTCCTTTCTTCTAGTAATTTCTGAACCACTTTCAAGTAATATTTAAAAGAGGGGCAGAGATCTAAAGTCTTATGAAAATAACCGTTCATGGAAAACATGAATTCATCCCTCTGTAGTGACACTGTGTCACTCATAGGCTTGTATCACAGCAGTTCAGCCTGTTTGGCCACATGAAGTCATCAGACCTCACAATTTTACCTCATCCAGTCTCTCATTCTGCTCAAAACCTCTGAAGTTAGATCAGGTTGCTCGAGTCTTAGTCTTGACTTCATGAGGACCAAGTGAAAGGCTAATAATTATTCCTTTGACATCCTGGCTTTGTTCTTCCAAATACAGACATGTATATAACTAGCCTTCATCACTGGAAGGCACACTGGTGAACCATATCCTGGGCTGCATCAAAAACAGTGTGACCTCAAGGGAGGTGATTCTCCCCCTTTTCTCCAGGAGACCCCACCTGGAGTGCTGTGTCCAGCTCTGGGGTCCCCAGCACAGGAAAGACAGAGAGCTGTTGGAGTGAGTCCAGAGGAGGGACACAAAGATGATCAGAGGGCTGGGGAACCTCTTCTTTGAAGACAGGCTGAGAGTTGGGCTTGTTCAGCCTGGAGAAGAGAAGACTTATACTAACCTTCCAGTGACCTGAAAAGGCCTGCAGGAAAGATGGAGAGGGACTCTCTATCAAGGAGTGTAGTGATAGGGAAAGGGGTAATGAGTTTAAAATAAAAGAGGGCAGATTTAGATTAGACATCAGGAAAAACTGTGAGAGTAGTGAGGCACAGGGACAGGCTGCCCAGAGGAATAGTGGATGCCCCCTCCCTGGAAGTGTTCAAGGTCAGGTTGGAGGCTTTGGCCAACCTGGGTGGAACTAGATGACCTTTGAGGTCCATTCCAACCCAAACCATTCAGTGATTTTGTGTTACCAGCCACCAGCAGAACTTCCCATGCTTCACAATAATAATCTTTTTTACACATTCTTGCACACATCTAAAGGCTCCACCACCTTATAAAACAATAGAACAAGATGTCTCAAATTAACACACAGGATATGATAACAAATCATAGCATAAGAAAGAGGAGTACATAATTAATTTTACAAGCTAATTATGAAGGGAGTAATTTAGAAGATTTGCCTCTTCAGTTTGTATTGTTTGTGCACTACACTCTATAAATTTCCCTTTCTAAAGGGAATATGATGCTGCATTTAAACACAACCAGGCATGCTAATTCATATTTTGCCTCAGGCTACAGAACAACACCAAGGTAAAGGGTGTCCCAGTGCTTCAGGTTCTGTTTGATTTGCCCTGCACAGAACCACTCAAAAGCCAACATTTCCACTAGAAATGCCAATGCTTTTAAGCAAAGTTCAATCAAAATTGAAAACTAGTAATGTTGAATTTTCTGGAGAAAAGGAGACCTTGCAGAAGTTGGTGGTTTGTTTGGTTGCTTCCAAGATGAAATCTCTGTGAATGTTTGTGGGCAGAAGGCAGGGTGTTCAGGGATTTTAGGTTGTATGGTAAAAACAGAAAACAGAGTCACGAGGTACCTCCAGAAAACAATTAAGTCTGCCTAAGTTATATTGCCAGCTGATGGGAGAAGGTCCAGTGAGAAATGATAAGCATGATCCACTTTGGATCCAGTCCACTTTGGCCTCCAAGGATAAACACTGATGAGACAGAAGCAGCAGAAGTTGATGCATTTTAGCCCATTAGCCCATTAAGTCAGTATATGCCAAACACAATTGTGCAGGAATACATAAAGCTGCATACTTTATAAAGTATGTAGCCTATTAAGAAACCCCCCTTTGTATTTGTTGCATTATGTGAGATTGAGTGTCAAGGAAAACAAGAACTCTTAGGTTGTGATGGAAAATAACGTTTCTCCCGTTTTCAAGATAAGGTTAGTTGCAGTGGAAAAGTCAATTTGTCTTGATTTTTCTGTTATAACAGCCTTTCACAGTACAGTGATGAAAACATGATGGATCCCTACAACCTGGCTATTTGTTTTGGGCCAACCCTGATGCCTGTTCCAGACATACAAGACCAGGTGTCTTGTCAGGCACACGTGAATGAGATAATCAAAACTATCATCATCCATCATGAGGCTATTTTTCCAGATGTTAAAGAACTTGATGGCCCAGTGTATGAAAAATGCATGGCTGGAGATGACTACTGGTAAGTCAGAATGTTACTCTTCTTTCTCCTTAACAAAATCATTCGACTGGTTGTCTGGATAACTGTGGTGACACAGGATGACTTTCACACACAGTGGAAGTATGAAGATAGATGTGAAGAGTATTTAGGTTCACATAGGAAAGTGTTAACTGTAAGAACATGAAGCAAAGGCAGTTGTGATGAGGTTCCCTGTGATATTTTGTGGAGGAAGCTGCCCTTGTGTTCAGGCAGGTGCAGCCAGAATTCCAGGTGCACTGTGCAGAGCACCCAGCCAGAAGCTGACTTTCTGACCTTGAACCATCTCAACCACTTTCAGCTTGTGATGCCTTCCCCCTGCTCCTTTCCTCTCTTAGCAACACACGTGCTGGTTGAAGGAGAGACGTGGAGACTTCTTCAGTACCTGAGTATTCATAGCATGGCCTGAGAATTACGTTGCACATAACTTTGTGACATTATAAGGGTAACTCCAAACCATCTCACGGGGCTGGCGTACTTTTGAGATGTGTGGAAAACACCAGTTACCCTCCAGCGGACTGGGGAAGGAAGGGGCTGGGGTTTAATGCCCACTGAAGCACCCTTCTCATGCTGTGCTCTCTTTCTGCTCAACTTCTTGTTTCCCTTCAGTGACAGCCCTTACAGCGAACATGGTACCTTAGAGGAAGTGGACCAGGATGCCAGTACAGAGCCCCATACCAGTGAGGACGGTATGTCTGCCACGTTACCATGCCTTTGACAGAAGTGTTTTACAGGTGTCTCATGTGGGAGACTTTCTTCCTTCCCTGAATGTGCCTTGTTTGAAAGAAGAGGATTTCAGTCCTGGTGGTCTGTAGCAAAGCTGGCTTCTTTCATCTCTGTTTGTGTGCTTTTTCCCTCCGATCCCTGTGTGTTTGACCAGCTGTTTCCCCTTGTTCTCTCCTGATTTGTCCAGTAACAGGAAGGACAAGAGAAAAACTATTTCAGTCAGCACATATTATTTTCTGATATAAGGTTACATTTTTAGTGACTTTTTTATCTTGTGCCTGCAATAGCTAGACTTATCAAAAGTGTGTCTTTCAGTGTTTTGACTAAAGGATATTTGCTGTTCAGTGGACTCTGTTTTGGTATGAATATAAAAGCTGTTCCATCTAAGGATTTATAACTACTGAAAAACATGTGTGTACCCCCCACAGTGAACCTTCTGAACAATAGTAATTTGCTGTAAATATTAATCTCCTGTATTCTGACAGTTCTGGGCATGATAGATATCCATAGAAAAAAAAAAAATCCATGCATTTCTGTTATATCAATTCTTTTTATCCAGGTTTCCTAAAGGTGTATTTGGCTGTGCCATATTTCACTTGGACCATCCTTCTGATGTCCTTCCCAGTAACTTCCACCCAGTTTCAAGCAGAAGGAAGGGGGGTATCAAACCTTTAAATAACTACCATTTTCCTGACAATTCATAGCTAGTTGGAGGTGAGGGATTAAGAATAACGGTCCCTGTAGAGAAGAGCGGCGGTGCGAGCTCACTGTGTATCTGGCCAGTGGGCAAACCAGACACAGCAACCAACACACGTGCACTCAGTACCAGCAGAAACAAAAACTGCCCCTTATCCATCTCAGAGGATGTGTGAAGGGAGGAAGAGGAAGAAGTGGAGACGGGGAAAGGGGAGGGAAAGAGCCACAACAGAGAAGGAAATTCAGTAGAGGGTTTTTTTCAGAAAAGGATGTCATAAGGGATACTGGTTAGGAGCTGGGATGATTGCCATAGGGAAGAGGAACAGGAAGGTGTATCTATAGGAAACCTGGCTTCACTGGTCCCAATGCACAAAGAACAATGTAAACAATAGTGCTAGTCTAGCTGTACCCATCTGCTTTGTCACGTAGACAAGCTGTCAGAGCCAGACTGCCTGTCTCTTCCCCTCGCTGCAGTATGGAGAGGCAGGCAGAGTCTACCAGCACAGCTGCTTGGAGAAGAGGGGAAGCTGGGTGGGGAGGCATCACAGAAGTGGCAGAAAAATGAGGACAGGATGGGAGAGAAGCTGATGTTAAGCTTCTGCCGGGGGTGCATACCCATGCCTGCCCCACAGAAGGGAATACCCACAGTTCCACAAGACGGCCTGTACGTGGGTTCCTCTTGAGGAGCTCTGTAGTGCTAAACCCACAGTCTGTGTATAACATAGCTCTGCTAAATGCTGTGAACAAACTCATAATTGCACTTTATTTCTCCAAGGCAGTATAGCTATACTTCATAAGAGCTCCTTCTTCCATTGGAGGTGTGAAGCAATAGTTCAGGCTACTGAGTCTGTCTGTCTCTCATTTAGAGCATAACCAAAGCAGTGAAATGCAGGTGACACACCAGTTCCACATATTGGGGCCAACTTTGGGGTCCCATGACCAAACTGAGAGATAAAGGCCTGAGTGGGCATGGAAAAGAAGTGCAGCTTTTCAGTGGCAATCAAAAGCAATTACATCAAAACCATGTCTGGGGAAGATTAGAACATCAGCAGGATCCAGAGGAGCAGGACTACGATATCACACAGTACAGCTCCTGTGCCTCAGTGATCACGGGCTCTTCCCCATCACTGTGTTGTTATAACAGCAGCTTTACATTCCCATTGTGGTGCTACCTGTGTTATGTCTGAGTCACTGGTGGAGACAAACCCTGAAGAGAATAGCTGTCGACAGGACAAGAGTTCTGTTACAAGTTTTAGCAGCTCAAGACATGGCTTTTTGTCCACCAGCTTGGCCAGCAATTTAATTCCAGTTGCCCCACTGCACCTTTTTAATTAATTGAGCACTGAAAGGAAGCAGACATTTGTGTTTACAGCTAAACAATTGTTAGCACAGAAATATTTGTAATCCAGGGAAATACTGATGCAAAGATAAAGATTAGCAAGACTGGATCATGTACAAAATGGTGCTGGCCTTCAGTTCTCAGCCTGCAAGCTCAAACCCAGCTGGGTTTTTTTCACAGATACAGCTTTCTGT
The DNA here is from genome assembly GCF_964237585.1 of Gallinula chloropus. Classification (NCBI taxonomy): domain Eukaryota; kingdom Metazoa; phylum Chordata; class Aves; order Gruiformes; family Rallidae; genus Gallinula; species Gallinula chloropus. The sequence continues at coordinate 31,426,523 of NC_140085.1, read as the reverse complement.
TATAATAGCACGTTTTTCTAACGTAGGTTACAGACTTTAAGTGCATTCATCATCTCTTTGCACATACATTCATAGTATCATAGAATCTTTTTGGCTGGAAAAGACCTTTAAGACCATCAAGCTCAACCACTAACCCAGCACGGCCAAGTCCACCCTGTGCTTGTCCTTTCTACAATTCCTTTTATAAAATGTCCTTGGTACCAAACATGAGAGTAGGTGAGAATTTTTCAGTTTGTGTATTGAACTTCAAGAAAGTCACTGACTGACCTGTGGTGAACAAAAAAAGTGTTTCCATTAAAGAGTCTGGGAAGATTTGGGGATTTTGATGTGATTGACTGATTGATTGTTTAATTGATTGATTATAAGCTGGATGCATCACTGCCAGCTGTATGCAGAGAGAGAGGGAGAAAGGGAGGCACAGCATTGCTGCTGTATTGCTTGTGGTGCTTATATATTTCCCTGTCAGGGGACTGAAGAAGCAGATTCTGTAAATATAATTTATTTTGTTTTAATGTTGAAAATCTGATTAGATTTATGTTAAAATGTTGTGTACATACACAAGACCAAGCAGCTAACCCCATAGGAATTCCAGAGCTATTGAAACATAATCCAGAGCCTATGATCAAAAGCAAAAGGATTTATTTTTCTACTTTAGTTATTGTTGTTGTAAGAATTACTTGCCTCATAAAGTTAAACTATGACTGAATCTGCGCCTACTAGAATAAACCCATCTGTAGTGGCTGGCTCAGTGGCACTAGGACTGTTTAATTAGAATTTAGAAAACAAGAAGAGGTTAAAAATTAAAAAAATAAATTATGTCTGCAAAGATAAGATCTGGTAACTTGGGCAAAAGGAGGATGGAACTTATAATTGACCATATCAATAACTCATAACTGCTTCACTTTCAGTATACAAATTACCATTTTTTCCTAAGGTTACTGGTGTTCATGTATTTCTCTTGATCTCTGGAAAGGGAAGGTGGAAGGAGATGCATTGTACTGTAGCATTTCCAGTCCTTTTTAAATGTGCAGAAAGTATCCCTACTAAGGAAAAACCCATAAGTTTCTGCTTTCTCCGAAGTCTGGAAATGAAATTTAATTTGTGAAGATTTGTACATGAATCTGAGGCAGCAAAAAATCTATCTGCAATTTTGCTGCAGAAAAGCCTTTACCTGGAAGTGCCCCTGCAGTAAAGATTCAAAGGATATTGTTTGTGCTTTGCTGAAGCGGGTTGAGCCTGTTTCCTTTACCTTCTGTTTGCTGGCAATTTTTTATTCTTATTGTGGACACATATGGAAAAGGGTGGCTGGGTTTGTTTTCAAAGGAAGTAAGAGAGAATTTCCTGAGGAAGTTAAACAGATGGGTTTCTCCTGGGAAAACATACATACAATTAATATCATACAGTTGGTAGATATCTCATAAACATAGGGTAGAAACCAAGATGGTAGTGCTGCTGGAAACAAAGACACCAGGGGCACGTGAGGCTGTGTAAGGTGTTGCCATGTCCCCAGCACAAAGCGGTTCTGCTTTTCATTAGACCATGCTTTGATGGACAGTTTGCCAAATTCTGGTCTGTCAACACCTCACAAGGCTGCTCTGCTCCTGCCATTCCCCCCTCAGGGAGCTGCAGTCCTGAGGACAGCACTGGCACTGCAGAGCTGCTCTTCTCTGAGGGGGTGCTGAGGAGGATAAGCACCACGGCAGGTAGCGACTTCCTGGGGAGTTCAAGGGTGTACTCCATTCCCGACACCCAGGGTGCATCTGGGAGAACTGAGGAAGAGCAGAGCAACAGCAAGCCCCCCCCAAGAGAAAATGCAGGGATGGTCTCCCCTCTTTTCCTTAGCTTCTTGTGCTGTGAGGCTCAGAGGGCAGCACAGAGCAGCTTCGGTGCCATCGCATCTGTAGGGAGGTTAGTCCTGCATCTGCCACTCCAGTCCCAAATTTAAATTAGCACTTATGTTTCCTCTGCCCTTTCTGCATTCCCAAGCTGCTGGATCTGGACAGCTCTACTTGGCACCAAACCTTGATTTTTCAGCAGACTGCAACATCGTGTGTCATTCAATGGTGGTAGTAATCATACCAAACTTTGGGGGTCATAAGTAAAATGTAAGAATGAAGCTGGCTGGTTAACAGAGTCCCTAAAGCCTTTCCCACCTTCAGCTTGTCCTAGTTTTTCACTTGCATACCATTGCCTGAGTCACAAGAGGTGGTGGCTGGTGAGATCCTGCATGTCATCAAATACTTTTTGCTGTTGCAGGCGAATGCCCCCAGGTATGGACAGAGAAGTGCAATTACATTTCCCTCTGAGCTGTCAATTTTACTCTTAGGCATTCAGTACCACACAGCATTTGAGTTACAGATCCCAAATTTAGCTTTCATCACCTTTGCTTTTCTGGAAATGCTTGTCTGTCATACAGTAACCTTGGTATTAAAGGGCTTAGCTTTTCAAAATGCATTTATTTCTAGGAGTAACTGTCATGGTACTTTGGTTTTAACTATTAAGGCTTGACCTGCAACAAGGTGAATTGCTATTTGAGTGCAGTCCAAATACTAGGAATGTTCCCTCCATGTAAAAGCAACATTCAAGCAAAAAAAAATGCCCCTTTCACAATAGTCAACCCTGTCTGAACTTACTTGGGTTCCATTAAGAAAACTGTGCGAGATCTACTGGGCACTCGTCCTCCCTGAGGAGACGGGACTTGTTACCCAGGCAATCTAACGAACACATCTCAAAAGTCACATCCATTATGGGGCCATTACCAATTCATACAGCTGGTTCCAGTGGGGAAATTTCCATCAGACCTCTGGGAACGTGTGTGACTCTTTCAGGCAATGGGGGAGCGGTACAAAAAACAGATTCCCACTATGCACCACACTTAGATTAGTGTCATTCCACCGAGGGGGATAGAAGGATTTCTAAGCCAGACAATTTGTAAATAAGAAGACCCTTATACCCCAGTGTGGGGTACTGTATGGTCTGTTGAAATTAGCTGAGAAACAGGGAATCCCATAGCTGATCAGTGTAGGGGTTTGTCAATCAGTCCAGGAGCCATGACCATTATCAAATTAACTTCAGAGAACATCAAAGGAAAATATGTACAGGGAATTGGGGATTTTCTTGTAACAGTAAGAGTAAAGTTTTTCCTTTTTGGTTGGGTTGGGGTTAGAGGGGTTTCTGCATTTTAAACTATTGCCCAATAGTGAGTGACTGGCTCACAGAAACCTGGGAGCTTTTGCTTCTGAATTCTTGACCCACCTGGAGTACTGTATCCAGCTCTGGGATTCCCATCACAAAAAAGACAGAGATCTTGTGGAGAGAGTCCAGCAAAGGGCTACAAAGATGATTAAGGCCCTGGAGCATCTCCCCTATGAGGAAAGGCTGAGTGAGCTGGGACTGTTCAGCCTTGAGAAAAGAAGACTGAGAAGGGATCTTATTAATGTTTATAAATATCTCAAGTGTGGGAGACAGAGGGAAACAGCCAGCCCCTTTTCAGTGGTCTGTGGGGACAGAATAAGGGGCAATGGCTTCAAGTTGGAGCACAGGAAGTTCCGCACCAACATGTGGAAGAACTTTTTCACAGTGAGGGTGACAGAGCCCTGGGACAGGCTGCCCAGGGAGGTGGTGGAGTCTCCATCTCTGGAGATATTCAAGACCCATCTGGACACCTACCTGTGCGACCTGTCCTAGGGAACCTGCTCTGCTAGGGGAGTTGGACCCAATGATCTCTTGAGGTCCTTTCCAAACCCTATGATTCTGTGAATCTGTGACTCATAACCCATAACTTACCTGCAATCCAAGAACAGAGTGTTTGTACAAACATCTGCTCCTCCTCAATCCTACCTGATGCCAGTCGTGCCTCCTTGTAACGAATCCCATGAGCAACACGTGTGATATGTGTGAAAACAGCGTTCTGTTGTCAGAGTTGCCTTATTGTCCTTTTGAGCATGATGCAAGACAAACAGGCATGGTTAGATTTGTTTCTTTTCCTTTGGCACTGGTGGCTTTCCATGCCTGTAGTCGCTTTGTCACGTCCCTACTTTCAGTTAGAGAAAATGCTGTAAACAATCTAGAAATGAAAACAAGATTGTGTATGAGAATATATCACTGATATACACACCAGCATTGAAGTTTATCTGGTTTTCCAGAATGGATGATTGTATATATCAGTCATCTACATCATCTTCACATTTTCTTTGCTTAAAAAGATAGAACCAAGAAACCTATCACCCCCCACCCACCCACCAAGGATTCCCCTGCCAGAGAACCACCCAACAGCGATGCATTTTGGGGAAATAACATGCTTATTGTTAGATTTTTATATAACCAGGGTCATTTTTGCCAGCGTGTATTACTTTTGCATTTATAACAGTGAATTCCCCACACCCTGTGCCACCTCCCTCACGTTTCTGGGTTTGTAACTCCTAAAGCCCCCCAGTTCCTCCCTGGACCAGAGCTCTTAGCCTGACCATGGAAGCAACAAGCCATGAGACAGCTTTCTGCAGGCTGTGTAGCTGCAAACTGTAACCTCAATAAAGGTGCTGTCGTTGTGTTTCCATGCTGCAGGGTGAAGTTAATTTTGAAAAGATATTCCTGAGCAAAACGTTGTCATAAAGGGACAGTGGCTTTTATTACCAGCCTGGTTCTTTGGGGAGTTACAACCTCAGCGATTTTAATTTGCACCAGACAGAAAGTTGCTATGCTAGTCATTAGCCCAGATGTTAATTTCCATCTAAATGTTGCTTTAATTATGTAGGGAAAATTGACATTTTGGGGATTCTGAGTTATTGGAGTCAACAAGGTGTGTGGTTTTCCAGCCTGTATTGTGCAGGGTTTTTGTTATGTTCTGAGGCTGCGGTGATGAATTTCAGTCTGTTTCAGCTCAGGTGCTTTTGGTTTTGTACAGGAGGAACCAGAGGTGGTTGAAAATCACAGCCATTTCACTGGTGTCCCCACACAGCGCTGAAGATACCTGCAGGCAGGCAGCAGGGGCCATTCGCCGACATCACTAGGTTTCTGACCCACACATAGGTTATGGGCTGGAGTAGTACCAGGGTAGGGCTGAATTTACCAGCATACTGATGGAAGATTAGCCAGGACTGGTGTAGCCAATGTTTGACTTCAGAAAATACCAGCCTGCCCTGCAGAAACCAGAGGAAACTGTGGGGGGAGGGTCGGAGCAGGCAGAGCTGCCATCAGCAACAGACCACACAGGGACTACCTCACCAGAGAACTCTTCCTTAGGTGGTCTGGAGCTGACTGCCTCACTCCAAAAGGGTGCTAAAGAAGCAGATTAAAGCACAAGGCTTCAATGTTGTGTGAAACACAAGGGTTTTACTAGGTCCTCATGCTTGTCACGAAGAAGACAGAAGCCCCACAGCCCAGTTAGGCAGAGCATCCCTACCCATGGACAAGGGGGAATGGATTAAAACTAAAGGAAGGAAGGTTAAAATTAGATATTAGGGGGAAGTTTTTTACAGAGAGAGTGGTGAGGTGCTGGAACAGGCTGCCCAGAGAGGTGGTGGATGCCCCGTCCCTGGAGGTGTTCAAGGCCAGGTTGGATGGGGCCCTGGGCAACCTTGTGTAGATCCAGGCCTGGGGTTGGTGTCCCTGCCTGTGGCAGGGGGGTTGGAGCTCTATGATCGTTGGGGTCCCTTCCAACCCAGACCATTCCATGATTCTATGATTCCATACATGGGAAAACCCACCACTGCAGATGCTAAAGGCACTCTGGTTTCCTTCTCCTTTATCATGCTGCTCCCTCAGACCTCTGATTATCCATCTGGGTTCGTTCATCTTATTTTCAGAGGTCTTCATTGCCCGGCCTCCATCTCACTCCCTGGCTGGGAAGGACCCCTAGCAGCAGCTATCACAACATTTGAGTACACTGTTGTTTTCTGCAGCTCATGAAGCAGCTCAGATGTTTCACACTTGGGGCACAGACTGATGATGGTGTTTTTGTACTGCCTGAAGTCTGCCTTAGCTGACCTGATTTCTGTCAGCTCTGCTCAGTAAGAATGAGCAATGAGAAAATGCAATAAAGGGGCTTTATGAAACCAAGATGAGCAGATAAGCTGGTGTGGAGTCTGATATCCGTGCTTCTTGTCTCCCGGCGCAGAGTGCGAGCCCATAGAAGCGATAGCCAAGTTCGACTACGTGGGAAGATCTGCACGAGAACTCTCTTTCAAGAAAGGAGCTTCCCTTCTGCTCTACCACCGAGCATCTGAAGACTGGTGGGAAGGAAGGCACAATGGAATTGATGGCCTTGTCCCTCACCAGTACATAGTGGTGCAGGATATGTAAGCAGTATCTGCTGTGACTAGGTTCTTGGTGGGGTGTGAAAACATGTTGAAGCGGCTGATGAAGTGATTTCCAAACAGGGCAGTGGTTTGAAGGCTCAGATAGATTGATTGAACATTAGCCTTCTATGCAGGATGCCTCTGTCTTCATTGCCCCAAATTGACAGCTCTTAATCAAAAGCTTCTACTAGGCTAGGCTAATTTGTTTATGGATATGTGCCTGGTACATTAAGAGCTGGATGCTGCTGCACCTATTTTGTTTTGACTGTCTCTTCATAGGAATTGCTGACATTTAACTTCAGACTAGCAAGGGCTGGAGAAATGCAGCCCTGAACTCTTCTTCCACAGTATTAAGAGTGTACTTTGCCAAGACAGACAAAGTTCTTGTTTGCAGAAAGGTTACAGTCAAAATGGAAAGAGCTCAATAAACAGAAGGGTTATAAGCAGTTTTTGGAGACATGGAGGGGCTGTAGTGCATTGTAACATGTCTGCTTTTCTTAAGGGGATTAAAATGTGGGAGTGGCCAAGATGCTTTCTGTCACACCTAACTCACTGACTCATCTCACCCTGTGTGTTTTGTTCAGGGATGATACTTTCTCAGATACACTGAGCCAAAAAGCAGACAGTGAGGCCAGCAGTGGACCCATAACCGAGGACAAGTCATCATCAAAGGACATGAACTCTCCCACTGACCGTCACTCTGACGGGTATTTAGGAAGGTAAGCTCTGCATACCGTGTTGTCAGCTCAGAGCTCAGGTGACACAACAATTGTGTCTCCACGTGCTGATGGTGGGTCACTACAGCTTCTCCCATAACCACTTCTTCGTTGGTGCAGGCAAAGAAAGAGATCAGAACCTCCACCTCCTCTGAGGCGCCCCGGCAGGAGCAGTGACGGTCACTGCCCAGTACACCCACCTCACCCTCTCTCCAATTCGTCCCTGGAGCTAGGTTCCCCCAACCTGGCACCTCACTGCAGCCCCAGGGCCCTCCTTCAAAACCGCAACCTCAATGCCGACAGCCCCGAGAGGAGGCGCAGGCCCGGGCACGGCAGCCTCACCAACATCAGCAGGCACGACTCCCTCAAGAAGATTGATAGCCCCCCGATTAGAAGATCCACATCGTCTGGTCAGTACACGGGCTTCAATGACCATAAACCACTGGACCCAGAGTCGATAGCTCAGGTTTGTGTCTTTTTTTTACTCTTTGGCACTCACTGATGTTCTGAGGTGCGCGTCTCGGGGAGCAGTGCGGCGCAGAGCACCCACGCTGGCAGGACGATACCCTACTTAGCTTTTATAGCAGAGTGCGTGGGAAAGAAGGTGCCTTAAGGGATCCTGGAAGCACCAGAGGGAACAGATATTGTAGTAGCAGCACAAAGAAACTATTTCCTGTTACACCATGACGAAGCTGCCTCTGCCCCCCAGAACAGGAGGCCAGTGTATCATTATGGCAGCTGTGTAATTCCGTGTGCCCTGATGAAGGGTGGCCTCTTTGAACTTGCATGTGTCTGCTGTTTGGTTGTTTCTCAGTATTGTGCAGGAGAGTGTTCTGACTGGCTGGTAGCAACCATTGCCATCCAAAGTGCAGATTTACATGCCAGGATCTCGTGGATTTTACACAGTTTGCATATGGCTCATACCATATATTCAGCCTGGAGAAGAGAAGGCTCCAGGGAGACCTTACAGCAGCCTTCCAGTACCTGAAGGGGCCTACTGGAACGCTGGGGAGGGACATTTTTTAGAAGGGCATGTAGTGACAGGATGAGGGGGAATGGTTTTAAATTGGAAGGGGGTAGATTTAGATGGAATATTAGGAAGAAATTCTTCACTATGAGAGTGGAGCAGCCCTGGAACAGGTTGCCCAGGGAGGTGGTGGCTGCCCCCTCCCTGGAAGCGTTCAAGGCCAGGTTGGATGGGGCCTTGAGCAGCCTGGTCTAGTGGAGGGTGTCCCTGCCCATGGCAGGGGGTTGGAACTAGATGATCTTTAAGGTCCCTTCCAACCCAAACCATTCTTTGATTCTGATTTGATGCTTGTAGTTGTGCCTAAGAACTTGATGTGCAAGACATAAATAAATCATGGGCTGCCTTGTCCCTGTGTGAGCCCTCGCCAGTCTCATTCCTGGCAGTGAAGAGGTGAGGACAGAACAGAGAGCACCCAGGTCATCAGATTGGTCTGTTGTACAGAGCTGTGAGAGCTCTTGAGCAAATAGATGCCACTGTCTTCAGAACTCGCCTGTTGTCTCGGTAGTACAACGTGATTGCGAGGGGCACCCTGGGGGTACGATGTGATTGCAGAAGTATCTTGCAGTCACACTGGCACTCATGTTTTACAATTTAATGTGCTGGTGATGCTTGCTTTCAAAGTCTGCTTCCAGCGAGGGGTGGAAGGCACTGTCATGCTTGGGTCAGAAGGCTGAACCGTGTATTAGAGGGTTGGAAAGTGTAAGTGTTGTCACTGTGTTACCTTACTGTGAGCTATTTATTCCCTTTCCTACAACTGCACACGCTGCTGTTCAGTTGAAGCTGTTATTTAGTTGATGTGTAGATCAGTGATTGTTTATCAGTGAGAGAACCTGGTCTTTGATTAAACTGCATGGAAGTTGATGTGAGCAAGCAGGGAACACCAGAGGTTTAACCTCAGCTGTAGCTCAGTACCACTGAAGAACAGAAAACTGGGGTCTCGGTGCATTCTTCTAGCGTTTGTGCCAGAAACCCTGATGAAAACCAGTAGTTTCATAGGTAAGCTCACAGAACAACGTCTTGCAGGGTTTTTCTGCTTACAATTGAACTCAGAGAAACAGGAAGAGAGAAGAGCTGGTAGATACACAAGCTTTATTTCCTTAAAAAACCTGTTTTGTAGTCCCTGTGAGGGAACACTGATCCTGAATCCCTGGGCAGTAGATGTGGGAGGCAGTCAGCTAAGAGGTGGCAAATGGACTGAAATCTTCTTGGTGACCTTGTTAACGTTTATAAATATGTAAAGGGCAAGAGTCAGGAGGACGGAGCCAGGCTCTTCTTAGTGATGGACAGTGATAGGACAAGGGGCAATGGCTGCAAGCTGGAGCACAGGACGTTCCATGTGAATATAATAAGGAGGAGCTTTTTCACTGTGAGGGTGACAGAGCACTGGAACAGGCTGCCCAGAGAGGCTGTGGAGTCTCTTTCTCTGGAGACATTCAAAACCTGCCTGGATGTGTTCCTGTGTGACTGAGTCTAGGTGATCCTGCTCTGGCAGGGGGGTTGGACTAGATGGCCTTTTGATGTTCCTTCCAACTCCTAATGTTCTGTGATTCTGTGATTCACAGCCATCAGTACCCAAGAGATGACAGAGCTCTGCACAGCTAAAAATGCTGCTTAGCAATATGCAGTGTCCTGACAATCACTTAACAAAATGGCTTGCAGGATATAGTTTGATTGATTTTTTTAAATGGTTTTAGCTGAATTTTGTCTTTCTCATGTGAAGAGTTAAATATTTGTCCTGTCTGGCCAAAGCTGCCCTCTCTGCCGTACCACGGTAACTGTAGCGTCTTTCAAATCATCGGGTGGAAATTGGCCCTAGCACTGTAATAGTCACTGAAAAGAGGATGGTTGGCAAATAAACTTGTGCCTTATTCACCCCCCTACACCTCCTGCTCCTCCAGCACTTTGCGTTCAGTAGCAATTGGAATGACGTGCCGCTCTCTCTGTGCTCTGACCCAGGACATCGAGGAGACGATGAACACGGCGCTGAACGAGCTCCGTGAGCTGGAGCGGCAGAGCTCGGCGAAGCACGCTCCCGATGTTGTGCTGGACACCCTGGAACAAATGAAAAACACCCCCACTCCTGCCACCTCCACGGAGTCCCTCAGCCCTCTCCACAGCGTCGTTCTAAGGAGCTCTGAGCCTCAGATCCGCCGTAGCACTAGTTCTTCCAGTGACACCATGAGTACTTTCAAGCCCATGGTGGCTCCTAGAATGGGAGTGCAGCTGAAACCTCCTGCTCTTAGGCCAAAACCTATTGTTCTTCCAAAAACAAATCCTAGCATAGGGCCTTCCCCGCCTTCCCAGGGTCCAGCTGACAAATCTTGCACAATGTAGACAGCTCAGCCACCCACAGTGCCCGGCTGGGGTATGCTAGGGAAAGGGATGGATTAACGATAGAAGTCAGGGCTCCATAACAACGTTATTTCATGTTTGTAACTGGAGAGGCTTTGTTTTTCGGTGGTTTTGAATGTATTGTCTGAAACTAGCTACATTAACATGGGCATTTGTACTTTGTATGGTTTCAATTAAAAGAAAAACTGGACAGTTGTGCATCGTTTTAAAAAACAAACGTAGACTTACTTGAAAACTTGATGCTGCACCATTTACAATAAAACCAACACGGATCACGAACAGCTTGCCACGTTGTACCATACTTCACAGTCTTACTGTAGCTATACAATAACAGATCCTGCACAAAACTAAGTGGGTGGGAGGGGGGTGTCAGGGGAGGTGGGACCTCTCACTTCTGGGTCACCAAACCAAATCTCAAGGAGTTTAATAAGAGCTGAATTCTAGCATGTGAGGATGAAGTGTCTGTGTGGAATATCTAAGTCATCTCAGGCCACATTTTGTATTTAAGACACACCAAAAAAAAAAAACCCCAAAACCCCACCAAACCCTCACAGCTCTCACAGCCAGCACCGAGTTTGAGCTTTCTCGTTGGCAGTCTCACAAGTGACAAGCGCTGGGTGGATCTGGAGGTCACACTGCTCTCACCCATAAAAAGCAGCTTTGCGAGTCACAGCCAAAGCGCATCTCCAGGAACTCCTTTTGCTCTCCTCTCTAGCAGTGTACCTTTCCCTGTGAAGCAAGACCTGCATTCCCCCACCACCACCTGTATCACAAAATTCATTTGAAGTCCGTAGTTGAGCGAGCCGGGCTCCGGGGAGTGCGTGAGCCTCTCGGTCCGTTAGGCTGCCTGATAGTCCATTAGGAGGATCAACCCCGCAGTAATTCGGCCGAGTGTCCCATTGACCTTACTGCTGAGTGTCCCGTTGATGGCACCATTTGAGCTGTAGCGGTCGGGGGTTCGAGCTGACCCAGCTCCGCTGGCTGCCTCGCGCAGCGCAAACGCTCTGCGCGCACCCCCCGTTACGCTGACCACAGCGAGACGGGGACGCTGTGACGAGGGCCTACCTCCTGCCAGCCACGCAGGGGTCACTCACAGGACAGGCAGCTGAGTTTCTACCACCTAGATTCCAGCCAACTAAAGTTTTCCATAACCACTTTTTCCCCGTCCCCTCTGTTCTTCATGACAGAAATCAGTACCTTCCTTATGTCGGTGTGAGTGACGAGTGTCGACTTTCTGCTTCGCGCTCTGTGGTTGAAGTTTGTCAGGCGTAAGCTAAGTGTACAGCTGTTTTGCACATCGCAGCAGTAAGCCATAGTATTATTTCTGTGAACTTCTTTTCCCACATCCAACCCCTGAACTAAGTTTCAGTGAAAAAAAAGACCTGGTGTGGTCCACCTCCAGTACAACTGGCCATAGGGAAGAGCTGTCTTCCCAAATTGTTATTTAAGATCTCACCACTGGAAAGGTCGAAGTTGTACCACTCCCTATACGTAACCAATTGAGTTTGGGAGGAGAAGAGCAGTGATGAAATGTGATAGGCATGATTACCGAGGTGACAGGAGTCGTTTCCTGTCGTTATTTAGGAGCAACTTACTTCAGCTCTGATGCACACCTTGTAGATAGGCAAATGTGAAGCCCCAGGTGTGAAAAGTACCCTAAGAACCACCTCGGAGAGCCCAACTGCTCCTGGTATTTGCAAAACCATCTCCATCCAACCACAGATTTCAGGTGCGCCCAGGTTAGAGGCAAAGTCTTAATCCCACCTTGGCAGGCTGTGCGGTGCTGGTCGGTGACCCTCCGGCCCCCTCAACCGTACCACCTAGTCCTAAGGCTGGAGCAGGAGCCCACAGCAGGCCGGCCCCAGCTGCAGACCAGAGCTGGTCTACAGGGTCTGTTCGCTTGGTTGGGACCAGAGATAATTTTGAGTAGTTTCCCCAATTTACTAGAATCAGTGGAACAAACTGGAATTTCGGCTTTCATTCACATGCAGTTTTAGTCTAGCATCATATATTTTTGTTGTTTTGGTTGTTTTTTATTTTAAATTAACCCACCTGGCATAATTGAGATGGATACCTGTATCTTTAAATTGCATAGGGAATTTTGTATGTTTAAATAACTGTACTGGACTCCATAATGCTTATATTAGAAATTGTTTAGCAAAAGAAAATATTAGAAACAGTGCATTTAGTGAATGCATCCACTTAGAGCATTCACGCAGTTAAATGTGTAGTTTGATGGTTATTATAGATACTTAAAAGTATAGTAAGTGGATATGTAACAGGAGAGACTGCTACAACTACAGGCGTACTCAAGGGTAACTCCTGCACACCTAATCCGATCAGTATCGTCCTTTACTGTCAAGTTTGATGAACTGCAGTACTGGTAGCTTCCTGCTTGTTGACTGTTACCTAATTGTGTCAATGTACATCTGTAGTATGTACATGTGAAAGTGCCTTTAAATTTTAGAGGAGCTTTAGCCTTGCTCTTGTACTGTTGCATTTCCATCGCATCCTTCCCTGTTCGTGTCTGGCTGCATTCCCATCGCATTCCTTCCACTCTCGAAGAACAAATGAAAACATGGAAATTTCACGGTTCTGGAAGAGAAATGTACTGTTAATCTGTTGTGACAATGCACTTTTATGTATAGTACTGTACATTTTTTGGCATGTACCATTACGAGCTTCAGTATACATTCAGGTTTGTTCCTCATAGTGTATCTTTATAATAAAGCAGATGATAGTTCTGTCTCTGCCTGTGGTTTTGCTGGGTAAGACGCCGTGTCTTCGGGCGTGGGTTGCAAACCCACCTTTACCTTCCATAGAAAGAGGAAACAATCAGCATCCCCCCAGCCACCCACATCCCACCCCGCACCAGGTCCCATCACCGGCTTGGCCCAATGAAGTGTTTGCTCCAGGCAGGCTCCCACCCAACTTAAAGAGCCCCATTGCTCTAAGCTCACCCAGGCTCCTCCATGCATGAAGAGTCCCACAAAGAGCCACCCACCACACACGGCCAGTTGCCCCCCCCAGCCCCACTCCTGCTGCCTGTGGGAACCCACCACCCACTCAGCACCCTGTCACAACCCTCCTGCTCCCCACAAGAAAAATGGGGAGGTGGGGAAGGCACCCCAGCTTCCACATTTTAAAAACATGGTCCCAGAGGGAAAGGAAGGAGAATCATCTCCCAGGGAGGTATTTCTTGCAGCAGAAGAAGGGACACCATTGAGCTGGGCCGGGCGGGGGGAGTGCCACAGGCAGTGACCTTATGTCCAAGCAATGCTGGGAATACACGTGCCTCCATGGCTGGCTCCAGAGCCAGGGCAGCCAGCAGTGCAGGCTGACGGCTGCAAGAGACGTTCAGCCACAGCTTGGATGCTGTCGAGGACCATTCCTGGGCTCAGGCTGCATCTGCCCGAACATCCCTGCCATGCTGCCCAGCCGACATGGGTTTAGGGGGAGAGGAGCCACTTCAAAACCCATTTCTAACCCTTGCTTAAAAAATAATCAAGGGCAGGAGCTGCAGCTGAAAGGTCCAGTTTCAAAGTCATCTGCACCGCCTGACATCTGTCCGGAGAGGAAGGGGACAGATGTCAGGCAGTGCAGGTGGTACAGAGGGACGGACATGCTGGCCACCCCAGCTCAGAGCAGGGCTTTTGTTCTTCGTGCTGGGAAAGCCACACAACTGTTCATTAGCGGGCTCATCGATCAGCCCGTGGTGGCAGCCTTTGTACCGCAGCGTCCAGTGACCTACTTTGGGTACTTCTTGTCCCCTGCCGCACAAAAGCCGACTAGGACATGCAGGAGGGGACAGCAAAGGTCATTCCTCATTCAAGGTCCTGCACAGCCCAGAGGATGGGTAACCCAGTTTCCACAGCCAGCCTGGACGCTGCCGAGGCGAGAGGCTCCTGTGGCGGCTTCGAACCTGTTTTAAAATAAACAAGAGAACAGGAGGAGAGGGATCTCCTCCTGTGGTAGAGAGGAGAGGGATCTCCTCCTGTGGGGCAACGTGAAGTTTCGGTGCTGTGCTGCGCTGGCTTCTTCACTTGCTTCCAGGTTGTGCAGTGAAAAAAAGCCTGGCTCTCATGGAGACAGCCAAAGGTTTTGGCAGGTGCCTGGGGAACCGCTGACTTTACTGGCACTTGCTAAAGCAAAGGGGACACCAGTTGTTTTCTCAGGAAAAGTGTGTTAACTGGACAGAAAGTTGAGCGGCAGCGGATATCCAGCTCCCAGGACACCGCTGAAAATTGCTTTCCCAAGCCACGTGCGGCTCCAGGACACAGCACTGCCCTGGCCTGCACAAACCCCTCCTCACCATGGAGACCTCAGCCCAGGTTTTAAGTTCTCCTTGGCGGAGGCGTGTGATTTACAACATACTCTGAGGCTCACGGACACCCAACCTGCCCAGAAGCATCCACAATCACTCTGTTCAATCGCTGCTACCCCATGGGAAAAGACTTCATGTTGGTCTGGGCAGTGCTGGTACGTGGGGAGCCAAAACCAGCCTAGGTATTAACTGGCAGTGGTGCAAGATGAAAGTACCATTCTTGTAGGTAGTAGTGCTTCTTCCATGAGCTTGGCTCTTGGGGTGGAGGCGGAACAAACCTTGTATGAAAGGCCAACTAGATTAGCAATTTAGCGCCTTAAAATCCAGTTAGACAACACAGCCCAAATACCATTAAATAATAAAAAATAAAATAAAATAAAATCAACCACTAGTTTCACCATGCTGCGGTAACTGCAGCTACTCCCTTGCTGGTTTATGCCAGGGCATTTTCCGCTCCTGCAGCTGACAGCAGTGGTCCCTGCCAGCACTACGGCTCTGGCAAACCGGGCATAAGCCAGTTTCCCTGCTGGAGGGGCCACAACACTGGCAACCTCATGACTTGGAGGTACCACTCACTCTCTCCACCACAGTGCCACAGCCTGCCCAGACTGCAGCAGGCTCAGCCCCAACCTGGCTCATGCTGCCCCTCCAGCCCCCTCCACGCGCACAGCCCCGCTGTATCCCCCACCAGCCCTCACACCCCAGCCCCAGCAGGACTGTAACCCTAACACAGCTCTTCAGGTCCTCCCATCCAGCCGTCCTACTGATCAACCAGGTCAGAACTGGTGAGGAAAGGAAGCAGAAAATGGCTGGTTAAGGACAAGGGTGCCTGATGCACTGTCCCACTGAGCTGGTTTGGCTGGGAGACAGTTAATTTTCTTCGTGGTAGCTAGTAGGGAGCTGTGGTTTGGATTTGAGCTGGAAATAGCACTGGTAACACAGGGATGCTTTAGTGGGGAGGCTGGGGGAGCACAAGGGGTTGGGAGGGGACACAGCTGGGACAGCTGACCCCAAATGACCAAACAGTTATTCTGTCAGCATGTACAGCCTGCAACGGGGAGTGGGGAATGAATTCCTTGTCTTGCTTTGCTTTTGCTTTACGTATTAAACTGTCTTTCTATGAAGCTGCTTTCACTCTTTCAATTCTCTCCCCTGTCCCTCCAGGGGCAGAGTGAGTGAGTGGCTGCATGGGGCCCAGCTGTGGGCTGGGGTTAAGCCACGACACCCATCCAGACGGGAGGACAAAACTTGTGTGGTGGCACTATGCCCAGGGGAGAGAGGAGCCACGTCTTCCCTTCGCTTCTCACGTGACAGTTAAGGTGCAAGCCGGCCAGGCCACGCGCTGGACGGTGACAGGCAGAGTTCAGTGCTGGCTGAGGGAATAAAGAGCATTAAATAACATAAACTGGGCCCAGCTGAATTGGACAAGTCAGTGGGTTTTCTCCCATCTTTCTCAATCCCTACACACAAACCAAAACCATCAGGAACATGGTTGTTACGCCCTACTTGGTGGTGAGCTGAGCCCGTGCCCCACAGCACCACAAGGACGGTGCATCTGCAGTTGTGCCACTGCCACGTGCCAGCAAGGTCAGGGTCAGGGCACACTGGTCACCGCAGACACCCAAGAGCAGCTTATTGGTCCAGGGCTGGAGGTTAGGGGACAATCATGTGGTTTTTCTTAATTAACAAGCTGCATTGATTAATCTCTTTTTCAGGTAGCATAGTAATGGAAGGAGAGTGCGAAGGACAAGGCGAAACAAATCCAGCTGTAAAATATGAAGACAGACAAGTTGTGCTGTACAAAGGAGGTCAGACGCTCGCGGGGTTGAAATCAATAGTAGCTGCACTCTGTATGGCAGGAAGGATAAACCAGACCCAACCCCTGCCTGTGCTTACCTCCGTGGAGCACATCGATGTAGTATCCACTGCGGGCGCCTTCAGCAGCGTACGCTGACACCTATAAACACTGACCAAGCAACATAAAAGAGCGGTTTGCATTTATTTTAATGAATTACCCTCTGGGAGAGACAAACCACGGGGACCGGCGGGGCTTTAGCAGGGAATTAGGCACTCACTGAAACAGCCATTTTTCCAGCAGTGACTTCTTGATTGTCATGAAATAGCATTAACGTGGAGATTATTCCCGGAGTCCTAAGCAGTGAACTTCAGTGTGCTGAAGGTGGAAAATACCTAAAATCCTTCACAGCTCTGACTGCAAACTACCAGGTACTGTTGTGGTAGTTTTGCATGGCTGAGTTCAGGTGGAGGAGGGGGGCTGGAGGGGTGGCTTCTCTGGGACGTGGCTAGAGGCTCTCTGCAGGCCCCACAGAGCACACACCAGCCGGCTCAAGGCCGGAGTTGTTGCTGACCAAGGCCGAGCCCATCAGCGATGGTCACAGCGCCTCTGGGAATCACATTTAGGCGAAAAAAAACCCTCTAAAAAAACCCTCCAGCAACTGCTTTTTGCCACCAGAGAAGGGAGAGAGATGTAAAGAGCTGTGCAGGCACCAAGGCCAGGGAAGAAGGGAGAAGAGGTGCCCCAGGTGCTGGAGAGAAAGATGCCCCAGCAGCCCATGGAGAAACCCAGTATTTTAATTCGTTTTTTTTCCTGCCTCCAATGTTTTCAGAGATAGCCATCACAGGAGTACGCCAGCAGCCCTGGTAACCAGCACTGAGCTGAACACAACCAGTGTATCCACCAGTACTTGGGGATCTGAGCTGAATTTTGTTTGAATGGTTTTCTCAGCTGTTTAAATGCAGGTTGTATTTTTTTTTTCCCAAACACTATTCCAAGAACATGTCAAACTCTGATTTCAGATCTAGTGTCAAGACCTTTTTTTCATTTGTCACACACACATCACAAGGCTTACTTTATTGGTAGATCAAAGTTAGTCTGAATAAAATTGGTTTATATACAAGATTGCAACCAGGGATTGAAACATAGCTAATCTGGGGTTGTCAAATACCATAGTTAAATCTGAACTCTCCTCCAGTGCCCTTCCAAAATTGAAAACTACAGATA
This sequence comes from Gallinula chloropus, assembly GCF_964237585.1. NCBI lineage: Eukaryota > Metazoa > Chordata > Aves > Gruiformes > Rallidae > Gallinula > Gallinula chloropus. The sequence goes on along the minus strand of NC_140085.1, from coordinate 31,408,786 downwards.
TATATATATTTTATATATATCTCATATATATGCACATATCATTTCTCAAAAGCAAGGAACAAGGCACATTGCAAAATTCCTGTTTCACGTTTTATTTCTAGTTAAGAAAATACAGCAATGCAGTTTGTCGGGGGGACATCCCTCCCTCCTCCATGGCCCCAATAGCAGGTGAGAGGGGAATCATAGAGTGCTTTGGGTTGGAAGAGACCTCAAAGACTGTCTAGTTCCAACCTCTGCCATGGGCAGGGACACCCTCCACTAGAGCAGGTTGCCCAAAGCCCCATCCAACCTGACCTTGAACACTGCCAGGGAGGGGGCAGCCATAGCTTCTCTGGGTAGCCTGTGCCGGGGGCCTCACTGCCCTCATAGTAAAGAACTTCTTCCCAATATCTAACCTAAACCTACCCTCTTTCAGCTTAAAGCCATTGCCCCTTGCCCTATCATTACAGAGGAGCATAGAGGTGGGCAGCAGCGTGGGGAAACACAGCACATCCTCATCGAAGGGACCCCCATTTTCACACACCAGCCGCACCAGACCTCTCCTGTAGCCCCAGGTTGGGGTTTGAGGAAGCTGCAGTGAGTGATCCAGAGGGCAGGGGAAACAAAACCCCACCAACAATGAGGCTTTTCTTTCTTTGTTCCCCAAAAATAAGACAATGTCTTTTTTGGGAGAGACAGAACAGAAGCGCTTCCGTGAAAGACCCCAACACAGCTTGAGCAACTGGCCTGAGCAATCTTTGCACCTCAGTCCTTCAAAATGTTCCCAGTGTTAAAAATGAACTTGCTTTGTCAAATACTAGAAGTTTAGAAATAATTTAAGGTCTGTAGGCCTAAATGCCACTCATACCTGCTTACATTCATGACATGAAAATGCACGTGTGCAGTGAAACAGCAGCTGATTTACAAGCTTTTCTGTAGAAACCAAAGTTTCTTCCATGCCTGCGTTGTAATACCAGGTTGCTGGTTTGACCCCTACAGAAATAACATGATTTTTCTGTTCACAAGTCATTCTGATCACTCACTGGTCACAGGTTTTGGTGTCTGCTGCTTCATTGGTTTTGCTTTTCCCTGCTTTGGAGGCATCCCAGCAGGCTCAGGTACTTACTGGCAAAGTTTGTGCGCACCACGGTTCCGGCCCCAACGTTGGGTACGGTTGCTGTTGCTCTAAGGTCAACTCAGTTTTTCCAGAGGTCTGTCAGCAATGCCTATTGTAGAATAATTCCACTCACTATGCTCAACGTGGGTTTCATTCTTAGTTAAAGGCAATTGATGAGAAGCCAATTCCTGCAGATAATATAACTTTTTCACAGTATTTCCTTCTTTGGGTGAAAAAATAAGGAGCACTGCTCGGGCCTTACAAATTCCCCAGCAGCCACCAGCCACCCCAGGTGTCAGCCCATGGAGGAGACCTGTTGGAGGGTGCCTGAGCTGGACAGCAGCACTATCCCGGTCCCTGCACCGCCACCTCCAGTGCTCGCCCCAGCAGCACTTTTTTGAGTGCCCATCACCTTGTTCTTGAAGACATGAGTGACAGCTCAAGCTGCAGCAGGCCTCCAAGTGCTACATGAGAAGTCTTGACCAGGCAAGAGGTGAGAGGCCAGGCACAGACAGGCAACAAAAGGTACTGCCAGATCATTTCTGGGGCCCACAATACAAGAAAGATGTGGAACTGTTGGAGAGGGTTCAGAGGAGCCACAAAGATGATTAGAGGGCTGGAGCACCTCCCCTATGAAGAGAGGCTGAGGGAGCTGGGCTTGTTCAGCCTGGAGAAGAGAAGGCTGCAGGGGGACCTCATTGCAGCCTTCCAGTACCTGAAGGGAGAGTATAAACAGAAGGGGAATCAACTTTTTTAAAAGGGTAGACAATGGCAGGACAAGGGGGAATGGATTAAAACTAAAGGAGGGAAGGTTTAGATTAGATATTAGGGGGAAGTTTTTTACAGAAAGAGTGGTGAGGTGCTGGAACAGGCTGACCAGAGAGGTGGTGGATGCCTCATCCCTGGAGGTGTTCAAGGCCAGGTTGGATGGGGCCCTGGGCAACCTTGTGTAGATCCAGGTTGGAGGTTGGTGTCCCTGCCTGTGGCAGGGGGGTTGGAGCTCTATGATCCTTGGGGTCCCTTCCAACCCATGGCATTCTATGATTCCATGATTTCCCCCAGGTGCAGACCTGGTACAAACCTGTCTGCAGGATATTTGTAAAACTGTCCTGATTAAACAAAAGCAAGTGTGCTTTGGAAATGTCCCTTCTCCTCGTGTGCTACTCAGAGTACAAAATGTAACTTATTTTAAGGTTTGTACCTCAGGGTATCCAAATATTAAAAATTCATGGTTCTATTAGTAACAGTTGTTCCCAGTGTGGATGGGTTTTCTGCAGGACTTACCTTTGAAGGAGAGCTGAACTCATGTTTCATGGAGGGAGCATTGGTGTTGGGCCTAAACCAAAGTGTCCAACAGTTCCTGACTGGCTTCTGTTTAGACCTGACTAATTTTTTTACAAGTGACACCTTCTCTTCCAAACTTAAATAACAACCCAATGGAAAGGAAAAATGCATTTCACTGTAAGGATATCAAACAATTCTGCTATAAAATAAGCAAAATACTTTTCTCTTTCTAGAATGAAATATTGCTCCAAAATATGTCTTCAGGAAATATGCCAGGTTTCACAAAGCAGCTTTTCTTGATGGGACAACAGTTTACAGGGAAATTACTGGTCAGTTCTAGCAAATGGCTTTGGGATGTCTGGGCCCCCTCATGCACAGAACCCCCCCCACAGGGCACCCAGAGAAACACCAAATTCCAATCCAGGGTGGGGGTGAGCAAGTGTTGCTATTAAAATAGCGATACTGAAGAATGCAAAGGAGAAGTTGTCAGACTAAGAGCTTTGATTTGAGAGAGGCAGATGAAAATTTTAACAGCCGCATGTTTTATTTAAGGAGTTCAGCTCAGTGATCTGAGGACACTGCAACATGACTTCTCTCCCTTCCTCTGGCAGCACACACCACCCTCTGCTCAGCAGGACCCTGAGGAGAAGGTCACCCAGTGAAATACAGCCATACAAATTGAGGTTTTCATAACAGCCTTGTTAGCAGCAGCACTTAGGTCAGGCTCAGGAGTCTCAGCTCTTACCTACCTAAAGCTCCTTCCCCTACCCGTTTCCTTTGGCCCACAAACACCACAGGAAGAGATGGAAATTTGTGGTCTTTTAAACTCCAGCTGTTAATCACTCATGGTTTGCAAATGTCCTGCAGCCACCGACTTTTCACAAACGTTACTTTTTTTTCTTTGACACTGCTTTTCTTTTCAATGAACCTGCTAACATCAAGCACCCCTTGGTGAGCTCTTAGAGTGCTTTATGGAGAAATAACCCCTGTGTGTTTTTTTTTCTTAGCAGCCGCTTGATTAAAGTGCTACAACATCATTTTTCACTTCTCCCGTTTATTGTGCATCCAGCTGCTTTTGGATCCCTGCAAAGATAAGATCAATAGCTCTTGGTTTCTCTTTCAAGTCTCCAGTTCACCTACCCACACATGGACACACACAGAGACTGGTTCCACATCCCTACCCCAAACTTGGAAGAGGGGAGGTTTCCTACTCCCAAAGCTTTGTGAAAGTTCCCTAACATCTTTCCTCAGCCAACAGACCCATGAAGTAGGAATAATGACTCCCCAGGTTTTTATGTACATACACATATTTGCATATTTACAAAGGTTGAAGGTGATCATGTCACAAGTTGAAATCCTCTTTGATGCAGGACACCATCAAAACCAGCTCACCAGTTACCATCATGGAGATTGCCAACTTCAATTCCCTCCTCAAATTCCTTTGGATTTTAGCATGCAGTGTTCAGCAGTACGTTCATGGCACAGCATCAAGAACTCACAGAAGGAAAAAGATTGGGCCAGTTTCTTTTGGTAGTTCTTTGTAGCATGCTGCAACATCCCATTGACACTCCTTGCCATGCAATGAAGCAGCGACATACATATCAGAGGAGTTTTACTGCTGTTTAAAATTGCTCCCACTCATCTTCTTTAGAAAGAAATTCTTCACAATGAGGGTGGTGAGACACTAGAACAGGTTGCCCAGAGAGGTGGTGGAGGCCCCATCCCTGGAGACAATCCAAGTCAGGCTTGATGAAGCTCTGAGCAATCTGATGTAAAGGTGTCCCTGCTTACTAGATGATCCTTAAAGGTCCCTTCCAACCTAACCCATTCTATGACTCTATGATCCATTAACCATAATAGTTTGTTGAACACCTTAGGAAAATCTCTAGGATGAGCATCAGAGCTTCCTATGAAAATACTTGGAGCAATTTCAGAAACCTTCCTTCTAGCACGAGAACAAGTTTCTGGACCAGTGCTGTCCCTGTAAGTAAACACTTTCCCAGAAGAAGAGGGGTTTGGCTGTATCTATGAGCATCAGCTTAACACCACTGAAAAGTTCTCTCAGTGCTTATAAACCCCCAATTTACTCATTAGTGGGCTTGCAGCAAGCAGCCTCCCCTGGAAGAAACTACAAAGGTGACTTCAAACAGTATCCTCCATCTCAGCAAGCAGCTGGACACAGCGAAACCCACCTCTCCTGAAGTGTGGTGGCAGACACCGTGCCTTCCTTTTGGGAGGGAGGGCGGAGGGACCCCTCAACAAATCTGGGCCTAAATCTTCTGATCTGTACCGGTGTAATGCCAGAGCTATTAACAATTTCAAAAGCCAGTTTTCCTTTATCATCAGAAAGACTGATAAGGAGGAAGAAAATCAGTGTGGTATGAGATTTCTTGGGGCCACTTGCCAGAGAGCCGTGCACAGTAACATACCTGCAGAGCAATCACACAGGCTACAAATCTCATTTTACAATTCCATTCACTGGCGTCACCCAACCTGGGACCCAGCTGGATTCACATCACAGTTTATGCCTGAATAAATATCCAAATAAAGATCCTACAAAGTCTTTCATACTTCATTTATTTGCAATTGCTCCATGACCGCGGACTCACATTAACCCAAACAAAAGTAGATTGAGCATATCCTAGTGGAGAGTGGGCACTGTCTGGGGAGGTTTTGAATGGCTTCCAGGGCTGATGCAACACCTGAAGAGCAGGATGGGCACTGCACAGGCCTCCCACCTTGCAGTTATTTTTTGTGTCACTGGGACAACCCTATAGAACTCTGGATTTAGGTCCAGCACTTGAAAGATTCCAGCAAGTCAAAGCGCTGAATATTTTGTATGAAAAGCAACAAACGGTGAGAAGATGAGATAATACAGCAGAGGTGTTACATCTGCAAGATCTTTAATGAGATGGAGCAACAATTTCCCAGTATCTTACAGTTTCTTGTAAAACTAACGGCTCTGAGGAGTCTGTGTTAAGAAGCCAACCAAGAAAGGCTGCCAGGTCTGACTACGGGTTCCACCTAGCTCCATATCTCACCTCTAACAGGGTCATCTGGATACATCCAGGAAACTCTGAGAAAACAGGACCAGCACAAGGTAGTATCTCGCTGCTTCCCAGCAACTTGCAGCTGAGAATGTACCTCACCCAGAGGCTGCTTTTTTTCTTATTTTCTTAGTACCTGGGAACCACACAGCTCAGGGAACTCCTGAAAGCTGAGTTTCTTAGGCCAATGAGTTTAACATTATTTATGAGAGTAATTATAAAGCTGTGATCAAGGAAAAAAACATAAAAGACACTGTCTTTTGTAGATGTCAGTAGTGATGCTGTGAGAGCTGGACTCTGTTTAGAGGAACTAGAACAAGCACTTCAGCATGTGAAGCCAATGGGAGCTCCTCGCATTAGTCAAATGCTGAAACACAGAGCAATCAGAGCTTTTTAAAAAGCAAAAGGGACTTAAAACATATCACCATGATTACTTTCCTAAATCTAAAGCTCCTCAGCCTCAAGCATAACCCAGTTTCTAACCCAGCTCTCTACAAGTCCAAGTCCCAAGACATCTCTGAGCCAATACTGCTCCTGTGCTCCCTGGCAATAAATAGAGATCCACTGGCACGCCCAAAACTTAGCTGCTAAAATGCACAGGACGAAATACAATATTGAAGACACTCATGAAACAACACTGCTAACAAGTTGTAACCCCCAAACTCAGATTTTCCATTTCCCAGACTCCCTGGTGCCTGCAAACAACAGCGTATGTAAGCAGCACGTATGCCTTGTTATGAAACACCACTGCTGCCATTTTCCAGGCTTCATTTGGAGGTTTAGCACAGAAACTTACATGTAATGAAGAGGTTTGGGGATATATTTATTTTTTTATAAAGTAGATTACGAGTAGAATGTTCAGGTTTTGTAAAAACTGCCATTGTCTTGAGTCAAGCAGGATGTGGGATTTTTATCCTTACCAAACCAAGTCATCGAGCACGCTCCACAATCTGGGAGTTTACTTTCTTCCACAACTGAAGGAAAACATAGCTCCTGGTTTCCAGAGGGGGAAAACAGGAGTTAGCCTAGGTGTCCTGAGGAAAGAACCATCAAAAGTCATGCCATTTACAAACAGTGTACTTGTCCTGGTGATGACATACATGAAAAAAATACCTGACGGAGAAGAACTGACGTATAGCTCATGAGTAAGGAAAAATGATTGTGCATGGCTCCTAAAGCCTGAGAAGGAAGAGAAAGCACAGGAAATTTCAATAAAACTTCAAAACAGAGATGCATTCCCAAGGCAGAGCATACATCATTCTGCTCTATTTTTCAAACAGACACCTAATATCCTATTGAATTGCATTATGGACAGATACAGAGGTGAAGAGTGCGCACAAGATTAAGGTAGTGTCTGGGAGCAGCCTCGCTGGCAGAAGTATGTTTTATTAACACACCTTGTATAACAGTGCACATAATTAGGTTAGGCTTAATGACTTAGGGCTTACCAGAGGTGTCCTTAACTCTCTAAATGTAAAAGGAAAATTTAGCATGGGGACACAGAAAGCCAGGTACCGGTTCTGGAAAGACAGGTACATTCACCCACTGCGGCAGCTGTGTTTCTACCAAGGAAGAAGATACGAGGCAAATGGTCAAGTTTAGAGCCCCCAAAATGGCATCCATCACCCTCCAGCAGGGAGGTGACGAAAAAAATCTGCTCTGTCACCATGACAACTCGTGCTACATCATTGCCATAGTAACAGGCTGAACATCTTTAGTTTTTAACCACATGCACGGGAGGCCAACAAGCCAGTGAGGAGGAGCCGCCTCTGCGTCCAGGTACTCAGCTCTGCCCTGCAGCCAGTCCTACCCATCACTGCAGTTCAATCCAACAACCTTCCACTTTTCCCAGCCCCAAGCTGCTGGCCAAGCTCCCCACCACTGCTGGCTCTGCAAACCCAAGTCCACCTCATCACTGGACCATTAATTCCAAGCATTTTACCGTTACTTTTTTCTTCTTCCCACCAAGTGATTTATCAGGCTGAGATTAAATGGGAGCAGAGAATCTTCGTCTTCCCAATGAGTCACTGAAAATCTGTTCCATTAAACCAGTGCACCACGGGGTGGCTTTACATGCTGCATTTGCATCCCACGCACGCAGTCGCAATATCAGTTCAAAGGCACCGTCCTGTCCCCTGAAGAGCCACGGCTTCTCCATCGTCATGGCGAGGGAATGTGTTTGCTGCGCAGCACCACAACCCGGGCGAGCGTCATTCCCATACGCCAGCTCAGGCCGGGCCCCTGCTCTCCCTGGCAGAGCTGTCGTCATGTGTGGTGATGTAAAACAGCAGCAGGGAAAACACACACTAATGCTTTTCAGAGCACATCAAAGCCCAGAAGTCTTGCAGGGCGATAATGCCTTTCATCCGTCTATCTCCCAACATGGAAGAAGGAAAAATAAATTCAATTATTACTGGGTTTCAAGCCAGCCTGGGGGGAGAGGATGAAGAACGGGGGATGTGACAGCTTGACCATCAGCACAGAAGGATATAGGAGGTTTGGAGCAGTTTGTGGTGGGGGCGTGGGGGCAGCCCCACAGCCCAGGGACACCATCCCCACCTGGGTCCTGGGCACAGCAAGCCCATGCTGTAGGTCCACCCTGAGTATATCAATCATGCTGAAAGTGCCACAAAATTAGCTTGTTCTCCTCTTGGAAGACAGGTTGGAGAGGGTGAGCTCCCAGCCGCTGCTTTGGCCCTCATGTTCCCCTCCACTTTCCCTCCATCTCTCACACCCCTCCTTTTCGTCCCACAGCTCCTCCTTGGGGTTGATGCAGATCTCAGCACTGAAGGGCAGCAGTGGGGTGGCACAGGTACGTGCCTGCAACCCTCACTCCCAAGCACAATCAGCAGCATCACGTAGGGCTTGTGATGGCCCAAAGCGATCAGCCCTGACGCCTGGACCAGAGAGCCCAAGACTGGTGATCCAGCCCCTGCACAGCCCCATACCTGTATCTCGGCCTCCGCTGCTCAGGGTTGGTATAACAAACCCATACTTTGACTGGCTATACCATACATACATATATACACACGCTGTTATTCCACGTACCATATATATATATTCCATATACCATATATATATAGCTATATTATCCCAGTAGCTCTGCCCACATGAGACTATCAAAACCCCCTTATTTTGCATTTAATCCCTATCCTGGTGCTCCCTAAACAGACTTTAAAAGGCAGGGGATCCTACTGTGCTGCCTCGATAAAAAATAATTTAGTTCTCTCACTGTTAAAGAAAGGAAGAAAAAAAAAAGGAAGGAGGAGAAAAAGGAGCCCTCCTCACCCCATCTTTTCTAAAAGGGAATGCAATTTTAAGTGGGTAGTTTTCAACAGAAAAAAAAAATCATAAAAGCTTTTTATAGGGTTGGGTTTTTTTGCAATTTAATAAAAAAGTCCCTGGCAAAGAAGATGAAATAACATTTTTTCAGTATTCATGTATACATTAAATTATGAAACTAGATACCTGCGATTGCTGTTTACAGCTGAAACAGAGCTGCAGAAATCACTCGACAGGGGAAAAAAAAAAAGCCAACACGATCCAAACAAGTCTGTAAAAACCTATCCCATGTTTATAAACATGTAGGAGAGTATAAATAATTTTATCCTGGAAAAAGACTGGATTCCAACATGACTTTTTTTCTTGCCGTATTACCACTACCCTCTAGTGGCAGTCTTTCTGCTTTGCTGAAGCAAAGATGTACTGGAACATGTCAAGAAGTGGCACAAAAATTACAAAGGGCAATTCACCCACCTGTGCTGCATTCAGCACCCACACTCTGCAGTGCCCGAGTCGCTGCAGCTTTGGGAAAGGGCCTTTCTGGCTCGTTTGAAAAGTCACTTATAAAAAGAAACATCTAAGAAAATGCTACCATGAAATGCATGAAGTGGTAAGGTCCCCACAATGGACAGTTGCAGAATAACCTTCCAGATGAATGATTTCCTCAGTGCTGGGTGAGAAAATTATACTCTGAAGCATGATCCTTAAGCTCTTATTGTATTATTATCTTATCAACCCCTAAAGGTATTTTGGTTGATAGCTTTAATGATAGATATGGCAAGAACTTGTGACAGTTCAATTTCTGGACTTGCACCTCCTTCTTGGCCATAATACAAGCTTATCAGTAAAGTGAGAATTTTTTTTTTTTACTGTTCTCTTATAATTTCAGTCAAAAACATCTAGAAGAAGCATTCCTAATCTAGCAGCCATCATTTTACTAAATCATTCCTAGCTGGAGATGGGTCTGAGGCACCTAGAGCATATTTAGATGTTGAAACCCTTACAGTGGATCTGGGGTATTATTTCACTCTGCAGGGATAACCAAAAAAAAAAGGAGGTAGTGTCACAAATTGAACTAGGCTGGCCCAAGATTTAGGCCTATCTGTGTTTATATCTTCTAGAGAAGGAGTAATGCACAACTTCTTCAGAAATTTGCCTCCCGCTTTTTCTCACTGTAAGGTACAGTCAGCAGGTCAGCCAGCTTGAGGCAACCGCTGGCTTAGGAAAACTCAACTCATGAAATTGTGGAGTTCCCCAAGCAAAGGCAGCCTGTATGCAGCACGTAACTTCAGCGTGGAAGTGGCAGATCAGCTACACCTAAGCATGTTGAATTTGCAGGCTTGCTTAGGAGCTTGGGGTGGGGACTTGATTTATTGCACTAATTCCCTGCTTCTGCAACAATAAATGATGAACAGGCTTTTCCCAAAAATCTATTACCCAGTGACAGGTAAAAGTAATTTTCTCTTGCTCTCCCTGGACAGGGATGCATGAAGAGAAGGTAGCTTTTACTTGGCTTATACATCTTGCCCTTATCAGAGCTCCAGGCGCTTTACTCAGAGGTGAGCTCTACAAAAAGGCTTCCACACCTAGAGTGGGACTTAATCGGACAACGTTTTTAAATAGTTTGGACAGATTTGCAGCATCAGATTAAAAGCAGAAGGTTAAACCTGTTAGTGCTCCCAACCCCTCACCCATCCCTCTGACAAAGTGCTGGCATCTCTCAGGATGAGGACATCGAATTTACTTAGGGAGAGGGACACTTCTTAAATGGGCTTGCTGTACTGCTGGGGCCAAAAGCAGCCTCAGCTGCCCCACTGCATGTCTAACCAAGCCCTCAGAGGAAAGGCATGGTCTCATAGCCCAAGTTTTCACCATTTAAGCATTGCGTGTTCCTGGGGTTTTACCTCTGGGTGATACGCAGAGTGTCACACAGTCCCGGGCAGTCCTTGGAGAGGCATCACTGCCAGGCCCTGCAGATCGAGACCCAGCAAGTGCCCTGGAAGGACACAAAACCCCAGGCTGCAGCAGCCCCCTGAGCCTGCAGAAGATGACAGACCTTTCACTACTGTCCGCTGTGCACACAGTAGCCCAGTGACAACTGCACACACCCAAGGAAATAAATGAGTTTCTCCTTCTCAGGCATTTAATCTCTCATCCCCCATTGACCAAGAGAATGACCCTATATGTGTCCTGATGTTTGATGCAAACCCCTACTGTGCAGCTGAGGCTGTGGCACCCTCCAGTAAAACTTGGAAGTCACAGGCCCATGGAGAGGAAAGGGTGGACCTCACCTGAGAGAGAAAGGGAACACCTGGGCTGAACACTCTGCTGAACATCTGCATAAACATGCAGAGGAGGAAGATGTCATCCTGGATTCCCCTGGTTGAAGACAACATTGAACCTGGGTATGGTGTTTTAGTAATTAATAATGCCTAAGACACCATCAGGCTGCTCCGTACTGCGGGAAGACATGTTCACTCCACCTATGCTGCCAGAGAGGATTAACTCCAAGACAAAATGCAGGACTGGGAATTCAGTTTGATAAGAGAAGCCCCAGTCTCTCTTAGGATCTCCCTCTGGCCCTTATTTTCCCTCTGACCACTGAGTGATATGAACCATCCACCCCATAGGAAACTTCAAGTCTTGGTTCAAGGTTGCACATCCCAGCAGGGGATCGTGGCAATGCTGGTTCTTTATGACTCTCACCTGAGGAATATGACTTACAGATACAAAAAAACCTCCCAGTAATTTTGTAGCAAATGCTGCATACACCACAGAGCCAAAAATTTAGTGCTACTAAATATTTTATCTGATCAGTGAGCTGCACAAATAAAGCATGACATAGCACCGCTCAGGTGCTAGCTCGTAACTTCATAGCAGCACTTCCCAGTTAATACAGTGAAGCCTGTCTTAATCTTCTGTCCAAAACCAGCTGCTGTGCCAGGTTTGTTGGTACCTGAAGACAGAATAGTGTGGTTATTTTTAAGTAACCACATAAAACAAGCAGCTGCAACTACAGGTGGGGTCACAGTTTTTGCAGGATATAAAATTTGTATTGATTCCTGCAAAATTAGGCCAGCACCGCAGAGGGGCCAGCAAAAGCCTTCTGCTCACAGTCTGTCTGCATTGCAGTCCTTTTGCTTCCTCCCAGCTGTCGTATGGCCCAGCTCATCTTGCAGTGACTTTCCTGCTCTTCGCATCCACTTTGCTATTCTTACGCCTGCCATGGACAGCTAGGGCATGATCAGATCCCAGCTGCAAGGTGGAGAGCTCTGTTACTCTACCATAAACCCAGCAGCTGCAAGACTAGGTTGTAAGTTAGAAGAGCACTGAGCTCCAACAGGTGAACTCTCCCAGAAAAGCTCCACAGCAATTATAAAAATAAGCCAGGCGAGGTGTTGAAAGCACACGTGCACAAGAGGGAAAGAGGCACTTCCTGAAGGAAGATTATCAAGTACTTAATTTCATGGCAAAAGAATCCCTTACCTTTATTCTCTGAAGAAGACTCCAAATCACTGATTGGAAAAGGAAATTGAAGAGAAATTCCAACTTGTCTTTGACTTCATTTCGCGTCTGCTTTGTGAAGCGTTGCTGCTGCCCTCTGTCAGCATTCATTGCCAGAGGCCTCTCCTTGCTTTTCCCAAAATTGCCTCCTACTTTAACACGATCACTGCCCAAAGGCCATCCTGAACAAGCAGCACAGTGGTTGTCCCCAGCACGCAGGACACTGACTTACTGCTCTTGAGGCACAGGAGGAGCCTGAGCAGTAAGCAGGACTTGGCCTTAGCTGCATCCAGCTGGTCAGGGCTGGCTTGCATCTACAGGTGCCTGCAAGCAGGACTGCTGGGAAAAACGGCAGAAACACCAATGTTTCAGCCAAGCTAGTTAGCCTAGTGCCAGCACTTCTGGTGCAGTCACACAGGGAAGCACAGCCCCCGGGCCAGCCACGCTGTGCGACACTCATCTTACAGCAAGGCAAGTGCTTTGGAGACTCGGAGAAGAAGAGGGCTTGAGGAATGAAGGGTATAGTACGCTGCTGATTTTCTTAAGCAAAGCTTGGTTGTGAGAAGATTGGGGTGACCTGCTGTTGGAACGAGTCCAGACAAGGGCCACAAAGATGATCAGAGGGCCAATAGCTCCCCTGGGATGGCAGGCTGGGAGAGTTGGGCTTGTTCAGCCTGGACAAGGCCCCAGGGAGACCTTACTAGCATTCCAGGCCTGAAGGGGCCTACAAGAAACCTGGAGAGGGACTCGTTACAAGGGCATGTAGCGATAGGTCGAGGGTTGATTGCTTTAAACTAAAAGAGAGACTTAGATTACATATTAGGAAGAAATTTTTTTTATGATGAGGGTGGTGAGGCCCTGGCACAGGCTGCCAAGAGGAGCTGTGGCTGCCCCAGCAGCGTTCAGGGCCAGGCTGGATGGGGCTTTGGGCAGCCTGGGCTAGTGGAGGGTGTCCCTGTCTGTGGCAGGGGGGTGGGACTAAATGATCTTTGAGGTCCTTTCCAACCCAAACCACCCTATGACTGCATGGCCTGCAGTAGCAGGCACCATAGACATGTGCACAGGGAAGCTTCAGATAACTGGTATCAAAGAACAACCACTGAAGTGATCACAAGTGTCTCAGAAGGCTCATGTATGAAGAACTGTGGACCAGAGCAATAAGTAACTGGCAGAGTGCCATAAAATTATTTCCACTTACAGCACAGACCCTTCTTTTAAAGTTAATTAGTTGAACATTGAGTGTGACTATTCAAATAGATACCAGGAATTTATGTTACTTTTCAGTCATTAAAACCTGAATATTACATGCATTGTGCATGTACTGACTTCTTTTGCAGCACAATACGAAATACATTAATAGTTTCCATTCCCTGCATTGCAGTCATGCAAGGGGGAGAGGGGAGGAAGGAAAGATGTTTTATTTGAGGAAAACCCTGAGCACCATGTATAAAAGAAAATAGCTTATGAGACATAAATATAAAACATGTACAAGATCTGAGAATACATTTGCAGCCAACTTGACATTCCAAGCAAAGGATACTAAATTAAATGTTCTGTCAAAATCCTTGTGGACTCGAGTAAGTGATGAGGTATATGACACTTGCTATAAGGTATGCTTCCACCTTGCTCTTCAAAGCAATCTGAGTGGGTATGAAATCTCAGCACCTGTTTTAGAACATTTCAAATATGCCTGGAAGTGTTGGCTTTCATTATGTCATCATAAACATCTTTACATCTTGTATTTAAAACAGGCACTTATACAAGTCTTTTAAAGCACATCTGCTACATTCGATCTTGCTTAAATCGGTGGGGAGGAAAAGCTGCAGATGGGGCAGCATCAAGCTTGATAAAAGCGCATTTGTACTCCACTTCTTACAGTAAAGAGACTGATCAATCCTTCCAGTACTGCAGTTAGTAATTAATTTATTATTTTTCCCCCCATTACTGAGGGAAATGCTGTGGTCCCCCCCCCCTTAATTATACAGGTTTTCATTTCTGGCCTCATCAGTTTTACATCATCGGTAACTGAGTGTCCCAGTTACTCATTTATCATTTAAAATATAAACTCTTCAAAGCATCAAATAAAAAACTACAGTGTAAGTCTGCATGGGACTAACCTACCTATATATATTCATTCAACACACATACTCACACCCCACACACACTTGTTTCTTGGTCATTGTACACATCAACTCTGCCAAAATATTTGGTATTGATTCTAGTGTAACCTCCCCTCAGCTTCACTCCTGCAGATTTTATCTAAGCCCCTTCCTACAGGGTGGATTTTCTGCTCCCCACCTTGTCCCACATTAAGGCTGAGATCTGACAAGAGCCGCCTTGAGGACAGGGCTCTGAAACCCAGAGACAGCTCCACAAAAGCTGCTCTTTCCAGCACCCAACTCACTCCCACCATTCCTCTGCACATCTCTCCTACTCCCTCCTTTCTAACTCCATCAGAGCAATGGCAATGGTTCCCCTTGGTTCTTCATCCACCTAAATAGTCAGAAATTCTTAACCACAGGTTGGATAGCTTTTCTGGCTGCTTCCCCAAGACCCTCTGAAGAAAACTGCAGCAAACCACCCCAGCACTGCTTGCAGTGTGAAGCAAGTCTCACCTCTTCCTGCCTGGAAACATCACTTAGCATCTCTTTCCCGTTTTCAGAAACAGTGGCAGGAGGGTGAAGCGAACCATGGGGTCCTGGTGGTCAGTCATCTCCTTTTCCTTTCCCCTTACAAACTACTGGGAACAACCTCCAGCCATTTCAGCAACTGGTAAAAGCCATTGGTTTGCTCCAAAGGGCAGCTGAATTCCCTTTCACCTCTTCCAATGTCCCCTGCAACTCAGAAATGAGCAGGAAGCTGTCTGTCCCACATGCCCTCTCTCCCCCCAGTCCCCTCTCCCCTTTCCCACAGCTAGTAAGTATGACAGGGAAATACTGCAGAGGCAGGCAGGATTTGTACAACACTTTATTATGCTGCTGAAGACTGGGAATCAGTTCTGGTGACAGCCTCTTCTCTGATACTCAGGCTAAGGAAGTCAATGGTACAGTGTTATTACCAGGCCGCTGTCCCACAGAGGGAAGCACACAAACTCTTTCCTACTATCATTCCAACTTTGAACTTAGAAGGGCAATTCAAGCTGCGAAGTGTAATGCTGTTACAACCAGGTGCCCTCCAGGTGCTGGTATATCTGCAACTCCTGTTATTTTCTTATGTCAAAGAGCAGACTCTTAAACTTCTGAGAGCGATCCTGCAGTCAGGTAAAGACTTCAGGTGAAAGGCAGTAGCACGGATCTTCACAACAGGCTAATTACAGCAAAGCATGGAGGGCTCTATTCAGCACAAAGCAGACAGCCAGAGTTCACACTTTGAGAACAGAACATGCTTACACGACTGTAAAGAAATCAGTACTTGCAGCAAGAGGCAAGGCAAGTTACCATGTTTGTGGGAGAGACAGGGAACTGGTAAAAGCCACATCTGCAGTGGTATCTATTTCAGTCTTAACAGAAACCAACATTATTACTTGAACTCCCTTTCCAAACAAACCTGATGGTGTTAGACCTTACAGAGTGTCAACTAAGGATCTAATCTTACTACGCTTACCTACACCATACAGCAGACCCATACCAGCCCTCCTGAATTCTCATGGAAGTGCTTGCACAGCTGCATAGCCAAGAGTCAGAAGTATCATGCAAAACAAGGCTACAGATACAGCCAAACTGCCCCTTTTATTGTATTTGGAAACACCGATTTCCAAAATAAAGCACTTCCAGGGTAACTGGAAAACATACTTGTTCCAACCTGCAGCCAAAAGTAAGTGGTAAAAGAGACATTTTAGAATGAGGTAAACATACTGCATAGGCTATATTCTTAAATCCAAATTTGAAAAGTGATTTAATTGTGAAATTATTTCAAACTGAACAGCAAGAAAAAACTGTATCCTTATAAAAATAACTCACAAAGGGCATTTCCTACCACTTTGCAGGGGGAGGTCAGCCAGATAAATGCCCAATTTGAAAAGAGCTTTGCTGTTTTTTCTGTGGAGCTGCTCCTTCTAGAATACCTTCTCAACCTCAGCCTGTCTCCTTCAGTTAATGGGAACCCAGGCTGGCACCAGACACACAAGCTTACAACACTCCAGTGACTACTGACCTTCCAGTCCATGCTGCAGCTTTTCTTGCCCCAGCCTGTGATCTGCAGCAATGAAAAACAACCCTGTGACACAGATCATTCAGAAGAGACCAGTGCTTAACAGGGAGTGTCAGAGACCTCAATTATCATTTTAAACCATCTGAAAACTAAGTTACAATTAAGAAGAGTGCCTTTTCTGATATTTTTATTTAAAATGTGAACCTTGCAGGTTCACTTGTTTGTTTGATGGGTTGCTGTTGGTTTTTTAAATATTCCCTTGTGTCAGTGTTTAGTTCCCAGAAATCATTCCTGCCAGGCAATGCAGTTTTCTGATAGTATCTTTCCTTCTCACCCCATTTTCAATAAACTCTGTAGAAGACAGTCAATGATCAGACCAAGATAAAGTGCATATTTCCTTTCTGATATAGGCAACAAAGTTGTGGACTGAAAAAATAGATCATACTGAAAATTGAAAACCACACCAAAAATATACCCCTACCGTGACCATTTATCACCCCACAATTAAGTTGCCCCACTGAGTACTGCCCAAAAATACTTTTCTTCAAGTGTCTGTTAGCTTAAAAAGAAGAAATTTATAACATTAAAAATAATGGTTCCTTTTTAATTAGACTCTGAGAATCATGAATTTATGTAATCCTTGAAAGCTACAGCTCCCCCAAGGCTGGCATACTGTCTTGACAACTTGTAGGCAGTTTGTATTTTACCCTTTGGATCCAGGCTTCAAGCTTGCAAAGGCTTTGGAGTTCTTAAGGGAATGTGAAATTTCATTGAGAAAAGAAATAAAATGATTGTCCCTTTCTGACTTTTTGGACTCAAAAATAACTACAATGGTAAAATGAGGTTCAGGACGAGTCAGAAAGTACGTGCTTTGGACTTTGTCATCGTAGAAGTGAACAACCTTCTCTAAACTGTTGAGGTCAGAGGTTCTATCAGTCATAATCATGATTACATTGGGCCAGTGCATCACAGGCCTGTCGCTGGGCAGAGACACCACTGCAGGGTACTGATCCACTCCTTTGGGGGCTTCCCTGTAAGAATGGGGATGATGATAACCATGTCCCTGAAAACTCTCTGATCCACGATTGTCAAAAATTAAGGACACATTGATAGCATCGTACTTCCGGATGAAGCTGGAGATCTTCCCAAAGTAATCGGGATTGGTTTTAGCAGTCAGAGTCTTCATTTCCGACGCTGTTGTCTGCCGACTAAGGGCCTCATGAAAGTAGAAGCTAAACTTGGCAAGGAGAATGTTCTTGAGCTTCATCAGCCAGAGGAAGAGGTGAGGGGGTTGCACAGCCTTCTGAGACTGCCCTCCAAACAGATGCTTCTTGGTCTCTCTCTGCTTCTCAAAAATTTGGCCCCAAGTCTGTAGTTTGGTGTGAGCACTATGCAAGTTGACCAGGGATGGAAGGAACTTCCACTCTGAGATCTGAGCCTGAGCTTTTAAGAGGTGTGCAAGCACATCTACTTCCAGCTGGAAACTGCTTTCAAGAGGACTGAGGATCGGGTGATGAAATCTAGAAAACATAACGTTTGTTAAGACATGAGAACCACTGTACACAACGGTGAAATACTCAGACAGTATTTGTCAGCTCACAGATAGATGATCAAGTATCAAAGCAGATTAAAGCCTAAACCAAAAACTTATCTTGTTAATTAAAAAAACTGGGGGTTTTAACATAATTAGGGCAATTATGTTAATGAACATACCGCACTTTGCATTTGACAAAAACACCTGTCAGACATTTCTCTATCAAAGCAAGGGAGTTGTATCTGATCAGTTCAAGAACAATCACTATTTGTCTTAACCCATGAACAATTTTTCTTTAAATTCAGGTGGATTTGTTCCAATTTAGAATCCCTTCTGGTGGTAAAATGTCTCCATATTTCTAGAATAGCAGTAGGACATTAAGTAAACCAAAAGAATTATGATATGAATTTGCTGTTTGTATAAAGAAGCTATGAGGAGCTAAGCAAACTGTTTGGGTTTTTTTTTAATTCACAATAAAATTGTGACAGAAAATGAGTCAATAGATTCATGATTAACTATAATTACCAATGAACCAGGACTCAAACTTCAAACTTTGGCGTATTAAAAGCAATGAAGGGGAAAAACAATTGGCAGGATTTCATCATATGAAGATGCTGTAACCAATTTCTCTCATTAAAATTCAGATGAAGATCAGTTCTCAATTTAACAGATGTTTAAAAAAAAAAAAACCCAACCCCAAACACATTTAATCTACCACACACAAGTGCCACTGTACATCTTATTCACAAGAGTGATCCTACTACTAGAACAAATCTTGATTGAAAGGAATTTTATAGATCCATTCTACAACTTTCCCTTATCAATTTTTTTTCTAAACCTCAGGAAACAAAAAGATCCAGCCTACCTCCCTTCCCTTAATGCTCAAATTACTTGTACATTTGTATCATCATCAATAAATACATACTTGATTTAAACTGTGAAAAATTGTGTCAGTTACAGAAGCTAAATACTTAACTTTAAACAGAATGAGTCTTCAGCAAAGACAGAAGTGACCTTTTTGGTAAATGTGTTCCCTAACAGGCATTTAGGGCTCTTAAAATGGTCTCCAGGAAAGAACAACCAATATTTCAAAGACAAGACTTGGTAAGGTTTCCATTTAAATAAAGACTGATTTATCCCCTTGCTTCATAAAAATATCCTGGGTCTTGTTAATGCTTTAAAGCAAAGAAGGTTTTACTGTATTCTTCAACCATTAATAGCTCAACCTCATTATTCCCCTGCCAGGGCACAACACATATAATTCATTTTGGAAACACTTTTGTGGTGGACCAGAAGAGATACTTTTAGGCTTTTCACCCCTCTCCCTTCACTATTTTCCCTTTGAGTTTCCATCAAGCTCTCACCAAAACATTACTTCTTAGGCTTGTGAAAATTGTCTGACAATTTTATTACTATATTAAGCTGCCTTTTTTTTTTTTCTGACAGCCACAATACATGTATTGAAAGGACTTGGTATTTGAATGCAAGTCCAAATTTATCAGAAGAAAATGAAATTATGGGTATCACAAATCAGTTGATGCACCACACTGCAAACAGGCTAGGCTGGGTGACCAGCCACCTTCAGGACACAGCATGTGTCAGCAACCATCATAGCTACCCACTATAGGGGAGATCCAGCAAGCACTGGCTACTTTGGTGGGCTGAGAAGTCCAGAGCATATTTACATTTCTTTGAACAAGAGACAATTAAAAATAATATTCTGCTAACAATCAACATTATATATTTCCAGTGGTTTTAGCATTCAGCAGAACAGTTTTGTTGCTGTGCATTAGAAGGGGGGGAAGAAGCACTATGCAACATCATTTGTTCCAGATAGTCCCATCAAGTGCACACTTAGCACTGTGGTTTCAACACACTTGCAGTCAGACCATAAAGGTTATTCTACAATCTTAAAAGCAATTAAAAAATTCATAGTAATGCAGCACTGCCAAGTGTCCTGGATTAACATTATGATGCACAGCTTCCACTTGCACTTCGTCTCATGGCTATTTTTTCAAGTTTCACTGCACTTCAGGGTTTGCAGAACTATTTTAATCCAAAAATACACACCTCAGACACAGCTGAGAAGCTTGATATGCTTGCAGAGTGAACTAACATGTTGGTTATGTACTCAGTACACCGGCTATAATAAAGTTTCATAACACAAGCATCTGACTGAGCTCACTATCACACAGAACAGACAGGGTTTTACAATATTTCAGTAAGCCAGAGTGTTATGAAGTTAAACATATTAGAAAATTTATTTTCTTTCCCCTTAACATTCTCAAAAGCAGAGGAATGCTAGAGTTTTGCCATTTTTCTATAACTTTTTATTTCCTTCCATAGATCATACATGCACCTATGTATTTACCACATACTGACTAGATAAAAACATTAACATGTAAAACTAATTACATCAAAATAGGTTTACTACTTACTTATTCATTTTATACTCAGCTTTTAAAGGATCCTGCTTCTGATGCTATTTTAATTATTTCAGCTATATATTATTCAATTATTTCATCCAAACCAACAGTTAAAAATTTCAGGAAAAGTTATTTCACGTGTTCCCTCTAGAAAAACAGAGAAAAACACCTAGTATTGGTTGTGTGCTGGTCAGCAATTAGTACTAATGAGACAGCTTTAAACTGTTTAAGAGTTAATGGTTTCAGATACAATCTGACTTGATTGTTGACAGTCAATTAATTCTGTCATCCCTTTACCAGCAAGCAGTTGTTTGCTCCATGTTATCTGAACAGATATTTTTAGACAAAAAAAAAGAAAGAAACTAAGGCCAGAACCTATCTACAGAATGGATGGATGGATGGATGCCTTGTCTGGCCTTAGCACAGTTGGCTGAAACAACTGCACACATCCTCAACTACAAGCGAGGAATGTACTGACAGAAGGAAGAGACTGGGTATGGATGAGTTCGATCGACCTTTAACTGGAGCAGGGTCAACAGCCTGTAAACCAGCAATGACTCCTGGCCCCCACACACCAACACAGCCCCCAGAAACTGGTCTGAGATATGAAGAACCTAAAGGAGGGACTAAAGGAAGGTATCGTTAACCCCGCTTTTTTCAGAAAAGTTCTGTATGTGACTGGGGAGGCAGCTACTGAATGAGCTCTAAGAGCATCTTAGAATGTCTCCATCTTAGACATCGCTCATTAACCCAAAGCAAGACCATAGAATGGTCTGAGTTGGAAGGGACCCCAAGGATCACAGAGCTCCAACCACCCTGCCACAGACAGGGCCACCAACCTCCAGGCCTGGATTTACACAAGGTTGCCCAGGACCCCATCCAACCTGGCCTTGAACATTTCCAGGGATGGAGCATCCACCACCTCTCTGGGCAGCCTGTTCCAGCACCTCAATCAGATTACCCATCAGTATTTTTCTCATGGAGACACTGGTTATTTTTTAAGAGGTTTTAACACCACCTCAGAAGTACAGACATGTACTGACATCACTGAAATGTACTGGGTTTGGTTTTCAGATTTTCAAGTGCTGTTGACTCAGCACATGTTCAGACCAGATGGTGATGATTAGTGTACAACATGAATCAAATCTAAAAGATAAAAATGTTACCTCCCCCTTTAGTCTTTAAAGGTTATTCCACCAGGGAAATCTAAGTTTCTCTTTTTTATCTATATTTTTTTTTAATTGGACTAACAGCCCTGGTATTTTAAGGGTTCACAAACCAAGAATCACCAGTAAGGTCGTGCAGACTAGTTTTGATTTTCAGACAGCAAAAAGTCATGTAGCAAACTGCCTAAATCATTACCAAAAAATAAGGGAGTTAGATATAGGGCTTTAATTTGGAATGTCAGAAAGCAGCACTGAATTATATTTATTTTCCCTTTTTAACACCTCAGAATACTCTCTACAAATGCCATCTTAAACACTATTTCACTAACAAAGATTCTTTAAAAAAAAATCAACTACATTTGAAAGTTAACTTCCTATGATGGCTACCTTGTTTTGCTTCAAAATAAAGGGCTAGAATTTGAGTCTGTTGACAAGCATTCAAAAATTCTTTTGTAAATTACTGTCACTTTCAAGGCTCTCACATGTTAGATGTGAAGCACCCAAGCCAGAGTCATTCAGAAACACCTGGGAGTTCTTATAACAGGAATTATTTGATCTTAACTTCAGGAAACCATAAGAGCAGGGACTCAAGAGGTGTTCCTTCTCCAACGCCTCTCAAGAGAATCAGTAACAGCGTACCATAAAGCCCTACTAGGTAGGCCACATAGCTCTGGTGTAGCTTTTAGAATTAAGCAGACATATGTTCTAGCCTAAAAAGAAAACTGTCACACAAATTATCTGTTTTATTTATGTATTAGTTTTACTGAAGTCCATATGGAATTGTCTGGCTTCCTCTCCACTCCCTATGAAAAAGCACAAGACGACGTACATCTTTTATAAAGAAAATGACTCTTCCTCTGCTGACTACGAGCATGCAGAGTGCTAATTAGAGAATGGGGAGGATGACTCCTAAGACATGATGAGCAGAAACATTTTTCTCCCTCAGAGGAGTCACATTTTGAGACTTTCATGCATTTGATGCTGCTGACCAACATTCACTTCATGCATGATTTCATGCAAGGGGATATGCTGCTCAGCAGTCAAAGGACAGCAAAGTCTTTGGGCTTGCTTTGAACCTCAACGTAATTTATTGCATATGCCTGAGTACTTACTGCCACCAGATAAGCACTGACCTTGAGCTGTATTTCTTTAAGATGGCTTCCAAAATGTTTACCAGTTCCTCAGAGTTAATGAACTTTTGGGTGCTGAGCGTGTACATTTTTTCATAGAAGTCAGCAATTTCCATCCGAGCCTGAACAAAAAAACAGAGCTGTTCAGACAGGTGAGAAAGCAGCTCTTCCAAGTGAGGAGCTGTTCCTCCTAGTGCATTGCGACCCGTCGCCACCACCTTCTTCAGCTCATTATGCAGAGATGTGTAGATGGTTCGGATGGAGTCCTTTCGGCTGAAGAATGACTGACCACCTGTTCAGATAAATATGGAGGTATTACCAAAATCAAGGGAGAGCAAAGACAGACAGCAATACTGGAAAACTGTACATAGCTGTGCTTGTTTTCCCCTAGGTGTTCCTAAGTCTTGTTTGATTACAGTTTGTTTGTTTTTAAATCAAGAAACAGATTTCAGTGTATTGTTTTGCAAGTAACTGAATTACACACAGCATATGCTCAGGAGCACTTTATGTCATTTCATGCAAGTTACACTTGTCCTGATTCATACTTCAGCTCCAACAACTGCTGCAAAACTTCAACTCCCCCCCACATCTGCCTTAGTTGCTGCGTGACCTTCCAAAACCAGGTTCATTTAACTTTGCTATTACAATATATGACCTGAAAATACTGTTATCTGTGGAAGACAGAAGAATCAACTCAGCATGAAATTTTAATAGTCTCCACTGCTATTAATAACTGTGTATCTCTTCAAGAGAATTCCCCTAACAATACTCCTTCAAGCAAAAAGCACTTATATTTGCAAAGCAGCCTTTAAATGGGAACCATGTAACATTCATGTGTACACACCAAATGTTTCAAGTCCCTACACAGTCTTAATATACACCAGAATTCAAGGGGAAACCAATCACCGTTTAGCCCAGTGAGACCATAGTGCAGGTTAATCCCTAACTAAAATTGCAGGGCAGGGGGTGGTGTGTGTGTAAGTCAGTGTTTCTCTCTACCTGCTTGACACTAACAAGGCAAAAGACAAAAAGACAAAAGCAGAGGGTCAAAGTAGAAGATATTCAAATTTGATGCTATCAAAAGACAAAGATACTACCCTTATTTCATAATTCCTATTTAAAGATGGACTTGAGTGCCACAGTGGCACATAAGAGCTGCAGCAGGGCAAGGATAACAAAGACTGAACCTGCAGAACTTTTAAAGGTTTTTAGGTTCCCCTTTGGAACCGTTTATAAATTTTGTAATGGTGGAGAGGCTTTTTCACATCCACTTGACACATCTAATGTTCAAAAGTGGCATTCACATTTTGAGGCAAAAAAAAGCACAGAATTGGTTATCACAGGGAAACAGCCTCCCTTCCTAAGTCAGGAGTTGCCCCCAGGTCATGGGCAGGATGAAGAATCATCTGTTCCTGTTGTTCATTAAGGATATAAACAAACAAAACTTTGTCCATTCTGTTATCAATTGTGCCCTTTCTGCAAGCATGAAATTCACGTTTTAAGTCAGCCTTTTAGATAGCTTTGTCTGTAAAGATCTTTCTATAAAACAGTTTCAAGTCACCATCTAAACACCAAAGCAGAATTTTCTTGATGCTTTACTGCATTACACATCAGACTCCTATCCCTTGATCCATTTCCCATGCCAGTCTGCAGTTCAAAGACAAAATAAGCAGCTTTGCCTAGAGGGCAACATGATGACAGCTCATCCTGTGCCAGCTTGAGATTCCTTTCTTCACACACAGAGAGTGAGAAGGAGCAAGGATCGTGGCCAAAACTTCCTGAAATCCTGCAGCATCTACAGAATCACAGAATTACAAGGTTGGAAAAGACCTTTAAGATCATAAAGTCCAACCGTTCCCTTCCTATGCTAAACTATATCCCTAAGTACCTCATCTACCCTTTTTTTAAACACATCCAGGGACAGTGACTCAACCACCTCCTTGGGCAGCCTGTTCCAGGCCCTGACAACTCTTTCAGTGAAAGATTTTTTCCTAACATCTAATCTGAACCTTCCCTGGCACAGCTTAGTGGCATTTCCCCTTGTCCTATCTCCTGTCACCTGTTATGTGCATGGATAATAGTTTTCAGAAGGCTATCTCCCACTCCAAGTACTTAGACATGTACTCACGCACATGCAGCTCTAATAATAGGCCCTGGATCTGTAATTCTTTGGTCATCCCATTGAGCTCACCTTTACCAGAATCTCAGCCAGAGCACCCCAGCACAGAAACAGCCCTGGCTAAATCTGAGGAACGACTGGTAGGTAACCTAGCAGCCCATAAAGAGACGCAGCTGTCTGCACAACCACTGCACCACCTGAACTTATTACCTGAATTTATTACCCAGGGGTAGCCCAAAAGGCACAGCCGGTCTCTCGCTGGGCCCAGGGACACTTCCTGGCCCAGCACTTGTGTTTCGGATGCGCGGACAGGCACCTCGCCGAGGCCAGCGTCACCTCGCCGACCCCCAGCGCTGCGCAGCTGCCCACTAACAGATCACCGGCCACGGCGGCCGCCCGCTTCCCGCGGCGCTGCTGCCGTCACCCGCCGAGCTAAACCCGGGGCAGGCCGTGAGCAGGCACGGGTCGCTGCACCCCACAGCGAGGGGCGGCCCGGGGTGGGGCAAGGGACAGGGCACGACGGAGCGGCGGGGGACACCCCCCCCCCCCCCCACACACACACACACCCCACACACACAGCCCCGGGGCGCGGTGCGGCGGCCGGGCGGTACCTAGCTTCTGGCCCAGGAAGGTCATGCTGTGGTAGGCCTTCTCGGCGGCGGCCAGGTGCGCCAGCCCAGCCAGCAGGGCCAGCCAGCTGGCCCCCGCGCTCTTGTTGGCCTCCCGCTCCTTCTCCACATTGTCCTTGGCCTTGTCGTAGGAGAAGATGCCCAGGTGGGAGAAGAAGGTCTCCAGCACGGCCTGCTCCACCGGCACCGGCGCGCCCAGCGGAATCGACTCCCCCATCCCGCCCGCCGGTGGTGGTGCCGCCTCCGCGCCCGCCACTGCTTCCGGGTCCGGCGCCGCGGCCGCGTGAGAGGAGAAGAAGCTCGCGCCGCCTGTCCCCACGCGCCTGCCCTTCTCACGTGACGAGGGAGCCGGAGAGGCGGGGCGGGGGGGGAGCCGGCTCGGGGTCACGTGTCGGGGCTGGGATTCGCGCTCCCCGTTGGACGGCAGGGCGGGTGCCGCGCGCGGAGCCGCTGGGGCTCGTCACGGAGGCGCTCTCGAGCAACGGCGCGAGCTGTGCGGCGTTCTAACGGCCTCCTCCCGTGAGAGACCCGGGAGCCCCGAGCCCCAGCGCGGAGACTGAGGCGTTTATGGACTCCCTGCTGCCCCCCGGCGCTCTCGGACCGGCCGCGCTGGTTCCTCTGGCGAGCCCTCCTGCACCTCGCTGGTTTGGGTGGAGGGACCTTGAATCCAGAGCCCGTTTTCATGCCATAATAAACCAACTTCTCCGTTAAAAAGTCACGAAACACCGCGGTGACTGTCTCACTCCACACTGTCCTGGTGCGGCCTCACCTCGAGTTCTGTGTGTGGTTTTGGGTGCCACCGTACAAGAGGGGCACAGAACTATTGGGTAATGTCCAGAGGAGGCAATGAGGATGGTGAAGGGTCTGGAGGGGAAATCTTATGAGGAACAGCTGAAGTTCCTTGGTTTGTTCAGCCTGGAGGAAGCTGAGGGGAGACCTTATTGCAGTCTGCGGCTTCCTGACAAGGGGGAGCGAAGGGACAGGCACTGATCTTTGTTGGGCAGCCATAGAACCTGAGGGAACAGTACAGAGCTGATGCAGAGGAGGTGTAGGTTGGATGTTAGGCAGAGGTTCTTTGCTCTAGGCTGGTCAGGCACTGGAACAGGCTCCCCAGGGAAGCCATCACAGCACCAAGCTTGGCTGAGCTCAAGAAGCATCTGGATGATGCACTCAGTCATGTGCTCCAACTTGGCTGGCCCTGTGAAGCCCAGAGCTGGACTTGATGATCCTTGTGGGTCACGTCAAACTCTGTGTATTCTGATTCCATTGTTCTTGGTAACCTTATTTCTGACCCTCCAGCATTACACTGGTGGGACTCCAGCTTATGTTCAGCATTTCCCTCCCCGACACCTAACTGGCACAGCTGCAGAGCCACCAAGCCTCAAATTTGCTCAAATTAATCCATTTTTTTTTTTACAGAATACATTTGGGCAAATCAGCTCCCTGAACTGATTCACCACAGAAGCAAATATGAGCATGCAGCCAAGCCCTAGAGTAGGACATGGAAAGGTGTGGCACCGCTGACTGGTCTGACTCCTACAGAACAGCCACCCCCTCATCCCAAGCATGGGTCTAGAAATCAGCAGGCAGATCCTCTCCTGGCTGAGTTGAGTGGCTGGAGGGCTGCAAGAACCAAAATATTCCCAGTTTCATCTCAGGGCAGCATCTCCCTGCGCTCTACTCCCATCAGTTCTCTAACTCTTCATCCTGATTAAACTAGCTGCACAGGGAGATCATGCTCCCCATAAAAGGGCACAGTGGGTCAAAAGACTTACTTTGTCCTGGAAAGCTGGTTATTAACATATCAGCTTATTGATGGGATATGTAGGTGATTTGCATCATCCCCTGAAAGACAGTTTTAAGTGGCAGCCTACCAGTACTTTACACAAAATGCAGAGTAGGAAGGGAGATGCTTAGGTAGCCAGGATGTTTCCAAAAGACAACTGGGAGGCAAAGGTTCCAATAAGACCTTTATTACAACACAGAGTTGAAAGCCTGTTTCCATATTTAAAAGAAAGTATTTGGTCTCTTGGTGGTGAAACGTGGCTTGTGCTGGCGACGCAGAACTCTGTGTGGCAGAGGGAACTTGATTTTAGAATCCTGCAAGAGAAGTGTTTCTGTGTTAGTTAACAGAAAATAGTTTGCAATAAATATATAAGTTATATTCAACTGCTGACTTATGTACAGAGAAGTAATGTGTCCACAGATCAGATATACTTCATAAGAGCTAACAGATGCCTTAGTTTTGCAGGTGTTTTTGAAAGAAATGCTTGTTCAAGGCAAGTTTTCTGCAGCATAACACCTACTTGGTTTAGCTTGACTGTATTTCAATCAGTTCTAGCATTAAAAGTCTTGATCATAAGGTAATGTAACTGTAAACCTAGCCATGCAAGCTTGGTTCCCTCCCTACTTCTGCCTAGCATGGGTCTGCTGTGCAAGCAACAGACCTCCCCCCCCTTCTAGCCACTGAGGTGATATTTCACTTACATGGAACTGCTTAACTGCTGGCCTTCGGCACTTGCTAGCAGCGATCTCCTCCACTTTCATGATCTGAATAGAGTGAGCCCGGGCACGATGGCGGGCTCCCATATCACGGTCTGGAACAAGAGAGCTCATTAAAACATAGTGTAAGGCAAACACCTTACTGTCATTTTTTCAGAAGTGTTTGCAGTACCATCCGCAACTTTCTACAACAGGTTGGATCAGAGGTGATCTTTTTTTTTTCTTAAAGCTGACAAGTGATAGAAACACTAATTGCTATTTAGCCCACCTAATTAGACTTTCAGAACAAGAGGAAGCCGTCTGTAGACAGGGTCCCTGAAAACTTCTCCCTGAAACAGTGAATGCCCACAGCTAGTTCCACAAGATATCCATGTTGAAATACTCCGGCACTTACGATGCTTCCCATAAAGATCTAATATACCTATTACAAAGTTCACTTTAAAAGTATTCTTGAACATAAAGGTATCAAAGTCACTGTATCATAGCAAGTTCTCAGGTCTCTCAAGCAGTTCTTTAGTATGTTACTTAACATGTGAGGAGTTAATGTAGAACCTTAAATTTCACTTTCAACAGCACTTCAGCTTTTGAAAGGCGACAAGATACATTTGATTTCTGCACACATGACAAGAATATCATTATTAAGAACAATATTCTTTGGGTTTTTATGTGCATTCTGTAGTGTTTATAACATTTCTGGATTCAGGTGTCAAAGCATCAGCTATACAAATGGTCTAATCCTCAAACATGTCACATAACAGACTGAAATGAGGACCAGCTTTAATTCTCCCTGAACCAAGGCAGTAAGAGTTATTTCCCTCGCCCCAGTGATTTTTTCTTTACTTAATCTCCAAAGGACAGATACTAGCATGCTCCACATGATAACTGAAATATTCTCTCCACAAGACTTGGGAATATATACTTATCTTAAAACAGTAAATATTATGCAATAACACCTAAGAGGTCATGAAAATCAATCTGTATAGCAGAGCTCATTACTAGAATTGTAGAAAGCAACACCAAGTTCAAGTGAGAATATTTCTGTTAAGAGAAACCGTACAGAGTGGTAACAAATGCCTACAGCCCATATAAAAACCTATGGGCTTCTCTAGGAACTCCCCCCACCCCTTCGTTTTGCCAGTGTTACAGTTACCTTATCACAGATCAAGTCAGCACACTTTATGCCCATTTTCAGACTTAATCTTGTCATTATATACTGGTCCTACTATCCCGTATCTTGGTTATATGTACTTACAGCACTGAGTGACAGCACCAGCAGTAGTCAAATCCCTGTACTCCCTGTACATGTTGTGAGTTCCGCTACGAGAATCATAGCGCAACCAAATGCCAAAGTTTTTTACCCGCAGAGGGGACTTCTCATACACCTGCAATTACACAAGGGCACGAAAATAGTTAAGACACAGTACATCACCAGCATTCTGTAAGTTTAAGAGCAAATATCTTAAAGCTCTAGTGAAACCACTGTGGCAGGTTTTATTGTAAAAACAACTATTTGCTCTCTTTTCCCCACACTAACATAGCTACATTCAGGCCTTGGTAATTCAATTTAATCTCTACAGAGTATCTTTTAAGCATCAAGGTAGTTGAGTGAGCATACAATTATCTATTTTCCAATGATTATGAATGATCATATGACACTTTGATGTAATATTCCACAATGAAGCAAGTGTAAGAACCAGAGAACTGAACTGCCTAGTGGCATAGTTCATAACTCTTAAGTGCTGGGAACTAAGTTTCTTTTAGCTTACTGGGCTGCCTGCAATTAAGGATAAATGAAATTCAACCTTACCCCTAATAACAGCAATTCAATACAAATTCCTTCCCATATACCATCAGGAAACCCTTACAGATCTTCAACTTTTTTACATTTTTAATCCCACACCTGGCCACAGTACACAATCTCTCCAGAAGACTTCTTCATCTTCTTCAGCTGAGACACAAAGTACCAAAACCGGGATTTGGCCACAACATGGTTTGGAGCGAAGATCCGCATGCGGTACAGAGGAGGGGTTGTGCATTTTGGTGTGGGCAGGCACCGCCCGACCACCTTGTACTCACGTAGCTGGAAAAAGACAAAGAGAGAGGCCGCCCGCAGCGTGAGTTCTCCCGTTCAGTCGGCCCAGCCGCCTTACTGCCACCCCCGCACTAACCTGGCCCCATCCCGCCACGGGCCAGCCAAGGGAAGGCACCGCGACTCCCTTACGAACGGCGCGGCGAGAGCAGAGCAGCCCAGGAAGAGCTAAAGAGAGCCACCGGCGGCACGGGTGGATCACCCCGCGGGGCCAGATGGGCCGCTCGCTTCCTGACGGAGCACTGCGAGAGCCGCGCCGCCGCCATATTGGCCGCTCACCTCCCCGACCGAGGGCCCCGGCAGAGCCGCTTAGGCGCGCCGAAGCCGCTCTCCAGTGCTACAAGCACCACACCGCCACCCTCCCAACAGCCCTCTCAGCCTCGGGCCTCGATCCCCATCCCGACCATGCCCCCGCGCCCCAGCCTTCACTCACGGTGCCTGACGCCTTCATGGCGCTGCCTCCTCCGCGGCCAGCAGAAAAGGAAAGGCCGCGTGCGCCGCCGCCGCCCGTCACCCGCCCTCCGGAAGCCCCGCCCCTCGCCGCCCTCGCCGTCCATTGGCTGCGCGGAGAGCGCGATTGGAGGATACAGCCGCCACTCTTGGTTCGCGGCGGCTGGGGCTGGCTTCTAGGGAGGTGGGGATAGTGCGGCCGGACTGGGTCCGGTGGGGTGGCGTGGAGGTTGGTTGTGGGGGTTCGCCCTCCCGCGCGCACCGGAGCCGGTGGTACGGCGGACCCTCCCCCTCGTCGCGGCGGACCTGTATGGTCCTGGTATCGATAGGAAGAGGTCCCGGTTGTGCGTCATTCCATCTCCCCCCGGAGACGTGGCAGGGAGGCCCCAGCGAAGGCAGCCAGCGCCGTGCCCCCTTCGGGGTGATAGTCAGGCCTAGAGGGCTGCTAGGGGAGCCTTTCTCGCCCGGGGGAGGCCGGGGTTGCTGCCTGCCATGAGGTTGCCCCTGGGGATCCCGTCACCTCCCACACACTCTGTTTGATGGGATCCAGTTCTTCACGGCTGGTCCCGTGGACTCCTGCTCTGGTGCACCATGAACTGAAGCTGGGTCTGCGGTAACGGCAAGTTGAGGTGTCACAAGTGCTGTGTGCCTCATGGGTTTGTAAGCTGCTGCGGTGACACAGACATGAGACTGGAATGGGTTTTGCCTGGGCAGATACTGTGGCAAAGACACTGCTGTAGGAATTTTGTAAATCCCTGGAGTTAGTTGGTTATTTACGTTTAGTCTGATTCTACAGACTGTAGAGTCCATAGGAGGGCTAGGAGAATGGTGAGGGGACTGGAGCACCTCTCAAATGAGGAAAGCCTGAGAGCTGCGGCTGTTTAGCCTGGAGAAGAGAAGGCTGAGAGGGGTTCTCATTAATGTATGTAAATATCTAAAGGACAGGTGAGTAGAGGATGGGGCCAGACTCTTGTCAGTGGTGCCCAGTGACAGGACAAGGGGCAATGGGCACCAGCTGGAACACAGGAAGTTCCATCTCAACATGAGGAAAAACCTTCACTCTGACTGTGACAGAGCCCTGGGACAGGCTGCTCAGAGAGGCTGTGGAGTCTCTGGAGATACTCAAATCCCACCTGGACACAATCCTGTGCAGCCTGTTGTAGGTGATCCTGCTTTAGCAGGGAGTTGGACTATATAGTCTGCAGAGGTCCCTTCCCACCCCTGCCAGTCCGTGACGCTGCGCGGACACCCGCAGGTCTAATCCCGCGACCCCCCTTGCCTCTGATGCCGTCGCTGCAGGACGTGTCACGGAAGAGGCATCAGTGGGGTCACCCCTCCTCGCAGACGGGCCCACGCTGGCGCTTGTGCAGCACGTGAGCTCGGGCCCCGCCGCGTGCGAACCACCGAGCAGGTCACACGGCGGCACCGAGCGTGCAGCGGCACGGCCGGCCCCGCCCCGCCTCCCCCGCCTCGCCCGTGCTGGCAGAGCACGGTTTCCGGACCCCGGAGGGAGTTTGGAGGAGGAACGGGCCGGTTTACTGAACCGTCGCGATCGATTTTACGGCTCCGCGGGGTGCTGGCAGTAACGGGCGCAGCACCGGCGAGAGGTTTACGGCCGGCACGGCGACCCCGAGTTCCGCGGCCGCAGGGGGCGGGACTACCGCTCCCAGGGTGCCGCTGGGCTGGGGAGGTGGCACGTCCCGGTGTGCTTCGCGGCCGGCCGCCTCGTCGGGGAGGGGAGGTGAGTGTGGCCGGCTGGCCGGGCGGGTGGCGGCGGCGCCGCGCGGCACGCTGGGAGCCGTAGTTCTGCGGCGGGCGGGCGGGCTGTGGGGCGGGGGCAGCTTTCCTTTCCTTCCCGGAGGCGCGGAGGCCGTTCCGCACGCGCGAGCGCCGCGGCACCGCCCCTGGGCGTTCTCCTCCCGCCG
Source organism: Gallinula chloropus (assembly GCF_964237585.1). Taxonomy (NCBI): domain Eukaryota; kingdom Metazoa; phylum Chordata; class Aves; order Gruiformes; family Rallidae; genus Gallinula; species Gallinula chloropus. The sequence goes on along the minus strand of NC_140085.1, from coordinate 31,376,454 downwards.
TCAGCCGAGGCGGCGCGGCCTGGCCCGGCCCGCTCCCTATGCTCGTGGCGGCCGCGGAGCTGTGGGGGTGGGAGCCGGCAGCGCCCCCGCGATGGAGGAGTGACCGGGAAGGTAACAGTGGCGGGGACGGAGCGCGACACGCGGAGCGGGGTGACTCAGCCCGGCGGGGACGGGGCGGGAGGGATGTACTGGGCCTCCCTCAGCTGTTGGCGGGGGCAGCGGTGCCTCGGCGGCGAGGGAAGGGGCGGTGTGGGCGCCGGCGGGCGTCGCCGCTGAGCTGGCGGCGGCGGGCTCCCTCGAGTCACCCGGCCGGTTTCAGTTAGCCCGGCGCCGCCGCCGCCTCCGCGAGCTGCGAGGCTCTGGGCAAAGAGGGGGGACGGACACGCCGCAGCCTCCCCGCCCGCCTGGCCCCGGGGCTGGGGGGGGGGGAGGGGGAAGAGGGGTGCTGCAGTTGGCCGATCACCGCCGGTCCTCCGTGAGCCGGTGGGCGCTGGGGGTGCGTGCGTGCCGTCGCCAAAAAATAGAGGGTTTGGTGGGGCTTTTTTCTCCTCTTCTAAGGCACGTTGTTAGCTTGCGGTGCGGTTGTGTTCGCCGGCTGCCGGAGCTGTCTCCGTAGCGGTCCTCCCTTATGGCTCCGGTGGGGGAAGGAAGTAACCGTAAGCTCTAAGGCTGCAGCGTGAGGGGAGGGACCTCCCCCGCACCTCCATATTCCGCTGCTTTTGGCGTGCTTCAGCACGGTGGTTCCCCGCCGTCCTGCCGTGGAGAGCCGCCGGCGGGGCCCGCGGCGGCCGCACGCCGCAGGAGAAGCCCTTTGTCACCCCGCAGCGGTCTCGGGAAGGGGCTGAGGTGCAGCCACCGTGTCCTCGCCGCGGATCTGAGCGCGGTGGGGTGCGAGTGCCCGACCGCCCTCCTCGGCTGAGCTGCTGAGCCACGCAGTGGTGTTGGCTCTTCAGCGGGAGGAGGCAGGGCGCTCCGGCCAAGTCTGGGAGCGGGGCGGGGGGGAAAGGGGGGATGTGCGTGCGAGAAAGCCTTACCCTTCCCAGGGAATTCCTGGCTACTAAGAATATCCCTGAAACGAAGACCTAGTATGTCACGTCCAGAAAGAAAAACTTTCTAGTCCGTTTGAAAAGTTCTGGAAGTACCTATAAGCACACAGCTATTGATTTTAACCGTATTTAGGTCAGCGCAAAGGCTCTGCAGCCAAAGAATCTGTAAATATGCTCAAGATTTGAAGTACCTAAAACTGAGATGGAAAAAGTATGTGAAAGATGATCTCTTGCTGCCTCTGTTTTCTTAGAGAGAAAACCTGAGGGAATTAAAATGAAGCATGTCACTGGCTCCCCTGTGTGCTAACACAATCTTGTAAATACCTAAAATGAAATGAAGCGTTCTTAAATTACTAATTGTCCCTATGGTTAGCATCAATAGTTAAAATGCTCTGTGTGTCTTCATTATTTGGGCATATCTAGACCCAAGTCACACACCTTTGACCATCTTGATATTGTTAAACTGGGCAATCTTCCCCACTTGTGTGTATGTGATTTTTTTTTTCCACAGCTTTCCTGTATGAAACCAGTCTCTGCTATCAAATGCACTTATAAGTATTTAATACATGCAAGGGAATAAACTATCCTGATGTGAGACTCATACCTGTATGACTTCACGGCTAAGGAACTGCACCCTCCTAATTATAGTAAGACCAGTCTGCCACTCAAGAGTATGCTGCTTAACAACAAAAGTGTCTCTACCTAGATAAGGCAATATTTCTACACAGCTGCATATTAACTATTCATGTTATTGATTATTTTTATAAATAAAAATTGCTTTAATGGCATACTTGATGTGACAGCTGAGTATATATTGCAATGGATTTTTTCTGAACGATAAGTACTATTAAATGGCAGCTCAATTTCACTTTTGAAGCATAAATGTCTGGTGAAATACATTTGTGGTGGGAAAGCTACCTGCTTAACTAAAACCATAGAGCACGAGAAGCTATTTTGTTATGCTTCTCAAAAGGCTCCTTCAAGTAGTCCATCTCATTAATTGTCTTCTACAGTTGGCCAGTCAAGTTGAAACTCACATAAAAGGTGTGTGGTAGAAGATAAAATTTTAAGTATGCTTATGTAGCATATACAAAATCAGTAGAACTGGTTGGCATTGCAGTTAGCCAAACAAGTGAAGACAATACATGTTGGAGCCACATTATAATTAATAGGAAAACTTGTCATCCAGGTGTAGAAGATAACTACCTTTTCAGCAGATAATGTAGGGATACCAGTAGGAAAATGTGTGCTGGTTTTGGCTGGGATAGAGTTCACTTTCTTCACAGCAGCTGGCAGGGGGCTGTGGTTTGGATTTGAGCCAGAAACAGTGCTGGTAACACAGGGATGTTGTAGTTACTGCTGAGCAGTGGCTACACAGAGCCAAGGCCTTCTCTGCTCCTCAGCCCACCCCACCAGTGAGGAGGCTGGGGGAGCACAAGGAGTTGGGAGGGGACACAGCTGGGATAGCTGACCCCAGCTGATTAAATATCATGTCACATCATGCTCAGCATGTACAGCTGGGGGAAGGAGGGAGAGGGCACATTTGGAATGATGGCATTTCTTTTCCCAAGTCACTGTTATGTGTGATGGAGCCCTGGTTTCCTGGGGATAGCTGAACGCCTGCCAATGGGAAGCGGTGAATAAATCCTTCACTCTTTCTTGCATATGTGGCTTTTGCTTTACCTGTTAAACTGTCTATATCAACCCACAAATTTTATTAATTTTACTCTTCTGAATTCTCTCCCCTGTCCCACTGGACTGAGCAAGTGGCTGGGTAGTGCTTAGTTGCTGTTTGGGGTTAAACCACAACAGTATGCCAAAAATTATGTTTCTGTATATTAAATAGTTGAGTAGCTCTGGACCAGACCCTAATTGAAAGATGTTGTGTTGAAAAAAAATAAGTAACTTCCCCTGCAGCATTTTACCTTTAAGTTAAACTGTCTGGTTTGGATGTTGATTATGGGGAAAACAAGCTGGGGGCTGGGAACGCAGAGGGAGAATACTCAGCAGAGCAACTTTAATCCCTAAAGGTTTTGACCCTGAGCGGGTTTGCTCTGTGTCGTAAGGCAGTGTGTGAAGCTTGTTTTGCTACGAGTCATCGCTTTGTTCCAGATTTTCTGGTTCCTATACTGCTGCAACCTGCAATTTTTTTTTGGTACGAACTCAATTTTACTGAAGTTGCCTTTCACGATGCATTTTGTTAGCGTATTATGTACCGAGTTCTGTAGAAATGTCTGTCTGTTCCCATGTTAAATTTTGGACACTCCTTTTCAGGCGTGCTTGCTGTCACTTGTCACTGGGCCACCTTTCTTCCTATGGGGGAGGGTGAACAGTAGAAATACAATACAATGAAATCAAAAGTTCTACCTGTAGGCAGCTTCAAACCACAGTTGCTTTGTACTTCATCTCTTCCTCTTGTTTATCTTTCCCCTACCACCTACAGACTTACAGAACGAGGCCTTATTTCGGGCCTAATTATCTATGTTATGGGGGAGTGGCTCTGAAGCATAGATGGATTTTTGTCCCCTTCTTGTATTTGTCAAAGATTTTTTTTTTTTTTAAGCCACTGTGTTTTCCCAGAGCGTTGCAGAACAGTCTGTAGAGACACATCATCTTTATAACACTTACACAGCTTGCTTGTTAATTTTCTAAATAAAAATCATTGCTAGTAAATTGTCACCCTCTAGTAGAAGCAGAACTTCTAACAACTCAATAGAATATATTTTGTGGATAGTTTCTAAGACAGTTCTCTTGTGTGTGCTTGCTTTTGAAGAAAGGCCTCTTCGTGGCTTTACACCCCTAGGGGGGGAAGTACTTCATAACTGGGTTTCTGAAGCACCTTAGCAGTATTAGAGAGGAGCCCATGTTTCCTTTTTTTTTTTTTTTGCAGTTGTGAAGTTTAGGGGGTGGGGGGGAGGGAAATACAGCGATCTATCATTTAAATAGCAGATTTCTGCTTATCACACATTTTGCTGAAGCCGCTGCGTGCTTGAAATTTGAGTTCAGGCCTTTCAATTGAATAGTCTGCATCATGCCATTTCTCAATTAATATGATATGGCTACTTCCAACAGAACTGAAATATATCAACATTTCAATTTTTTCTTATTCAGTAAGAAGATTAGTACTATTGAAAGTTGATTAAATGACTTAACATTTGGCTATCTATGTCAGAAGTATGTGCATTCATGTTTTGATGGAGTGCATATTATGTGTTTGGGGTTTGTGGGCAAACTTCTGTGGCTGTTGCTGTCCTGCTTTTAACTTTTGTTGTTCTGCTGAGCAAATAAAATTTCTCTATTTGCAGATGATCGTAGTTTCTCCGCTAGAAGAAGTGGGCAAACCAGTTAGGAGTAGGAAACAAAGAGCATAGCAACAGCGATGGATGAACAAGCCCTTTTAGGCCTAAACCCAAATGCTGATGCAGACTTCAGACAAAGAGTAAGTAATTAATGTGCTTATCTCTTCAGTAATTGGGAGTGATGCTTCAGTGCAAAAGTCTCACGTTTTCTTGGGGGGCTAACCAGTGCATAAGGTTTGCGGTGGCAAGTACGAAACAAAGTCATGTTGCAGGCATGCCAGCTGGAGGTCCTGTGTCACTGGTTCTGTGAAATTTTACTTAATGTGCATAGAATTTACTTTTCTGGGCTCTGACTTTTTCAGTCCTTTCAATTCTTTGTACTTGTTACTCTGCTTCTTACAGAGGTTCCCACAGAATGAAAAGCGGCCACTGAAAACAATGAGTTGTTTGCAGTTGCCCTTTTAATTCTTGTGGGGGAGGGGTTATTTGAATTGATTACCTACCTTTAGTGTATTTTAAAGAAAGGTGTGTGTTTAACTGTAGACAATCTTGTATTAGCAGAGAGTAGGTTAAGACAGTATGGTAAGTGGGTAACAGTTACTTCATGGAAGAGATGCTCCTATGAAAAGGCATTCCAATTTATAAAATTACTTAATTAGTAAATATTTTGCTTAATGATTGATTCTCAAGTTGATTCAATTGTCTACAAGATAATATCCAGTAAAATCTTTCAGAAATGAGCATGTTAATACCTTGCATTTGTGTTGATAAACAAATCCTGAAAAGTATTAGAAAGTTAAATGTAGTTCATAGCATAGTATTGCTAATCAAATGTCTTGGGTTTAGGTATTTGGGTTTTTTGAAAGGATGGATATAGCTAATCTTTAGTGTTCTGTTAAGAGAATATCACTGACTGAAAAATGTGAAGCTTGTAAATCTATTGACCTTTTAACCATGCAGTCTGCCTAATATTGAAGTATTTTACGGTAAAAGGTGACATACATTTTCACTAATTAGGTAGGATGTAACCTATAAAGGAAGTATCAAACCATTTCTAGTAAAACTCTCAGGAGGAAAGGAAAATTATCAGTTCTGTGTACAGGCCGTGTATTCTTGTTTTAAGAACTTAGTTCAACTCACTCCATAGTTACTTTGGGAAACTACTTTGAGTGGAAACATTTACCAACTAATGAAAAAAAGGCAAAAAAAAAACAACCAACCCAAAGGCCCTTGAAATTCACTTGCTCATAGAATTGAAATAATACTGTTACTCTAATCTCTGTTTCAAAAGTTACTTTAAGGTCTTGCGTAACAAGTCATACTAACTCTTAAAGCAGTTAGAACAAGTTATATGTTGTCAAAAGCTTATGAAGCTTTCAGAAGCATCTTGATTTTGGTAGGAGTGATTTCCAGTCTGGAAGAAATTCATAAACTGATGGTTTTCAGGTGATCAGTGGTTGAATATTTCTTGAGCTTGAGGTGTCAAATATACACAAAGAAGCGCAACAAGTAGTGAGTTGTTTTAACTTGGATGTGAACTTCCACCTGAACGGATTGACCACAAGCAACTTCCTCCATTCAACCCTATCTCCAGAGCTCACTTCTAACCTCAGCATTTCTGTCTCTGTGACTGTTCTATTCAACTAACAGAAATCTTAGTACTGACTGTGAAGGGGAAATGGGTGCCTACATCACTAGCATTTGAAGAAACACTTGTGTTATGGTGATTAGGGAGCCATATAAATACCTGGATGTATACAAGTACTGTTGGGTGTTCTTTGAAGGGCAGCTCTTTTAAATGTGAGTCAAAGTGTGCATGAGATGTCTTTCTGTGCGTTTGTCCTCTTTTTAAATGACACTTGGGTGTTTGCAGGCACTGGCCTACTTTGAGCAGCTGAAGATCTCTCAGGATGCTTGGCAAGTCTGCGCAGAAGCGTTAGCTCAAAGTATATACAGGTAATGCAGATAAGAATCACTGCTTGTTTCCATTAGCTGTATGCTTGGGTCTGGCTTTAGCTCTACACCATTATAGGCGAACTGTAAATTGCTGAAAGTTATATTGTCTTCATACTATTTTTAGTATCATAGTTGATCTGTGGCTTTTGTATAATGCCTTTTAAGGAAAAGCAATGTATAAATAAAACTCCATATTAATTTAGTAGCCTAAAGACTGCTGGCTTATGAAATCCAGAGAAAAAGAGTGAGTTCTAGTGCTATCTTTTGGGGAGGAGAGGAGGGCTGAAATTTTTCCGTTGTGAGACAAGGCTTTATGTGCAGTAATCTTAGAAGTAGTTCCTTGACCCTGTCTTATGGAGTAAGCAGTCACATTTTTCAAGATGGAAAGAGTGTTTAGTCACCACTGTTTCTGCCCAAATTTGTGTATTTAAATCTGAAATACTAGATTGTTGCTGTATCATGGAGTAATTCAGGTTGAAGGAAACTGAGATTTGTGTCTCCTGAATAACAGCAGTGATTTATAGTGAATGCTTTTTTTGTAAATGATTTATCAAAACTTCTGCCTCCAACAGAGCATGCAGTAACTAACAAAACCACATAAGCTTTGAAAAAAGCATTTTATGTTTTTTACCAAAACCCATTGTGATACAATTTTTAGATACAAGATAAAACCCCCATGTAGGTGTTATAGCATGTGGAAAATCCCTTCCTAATCTATACCTCAGTTTGTTTTTAGCTATCTTTGCTCCTTAAGACGCAACACACAACTTGCCCTTAGTGTACTAATGGACCTTGAACGTGTGCTATTGATGCCTGACAGATTTTTGTAAAGGCAGGATACAATAGGTACTGTAATTTTGTGTGTTCAAAGTGAAATCAAAGCATAACAAATTGGTGGCTCTAGAAGAAAGATAATAATATCAAACATAAATATTAGTTTAACAGTTGCTCATTTTTACCAAATTAACTTCTTGACTATTGGTCATTTTTGCTTTGAAGTAACGGCAGTAGCATTTTTCTCTGGTGCACAGTAATTCTTGATTTGCCAAAGGGACAACCTGGTTGTAATATTTGAGGAATGTTTTTCTTCCCAGAGCTGTGTACCATACTGCCACCAGTAACAGAATTTTCTTTTGTTTTATAGCGATGATCACATCAAGTTCTTTTGCTTTCAAGTTCTGGAACATCAAATTAAGTTCAAGTGAGTAATCTTTCATGACACCAGCCATATATGCATCCATTTAAGTTTCTTTGCAAGCAGAATAAAAAGGAAAAAAAATTAAACTTGTATCTGTCATCTCAGCATGGGTGATGAGGTGGCTTCAGTCCAGTTCAGAGGACTTTCTTGTATTTCTCCATCTTTTCGTGGGAGATCAGTAGTTGGGGTTTAAGCAGCTGCTGGCTTTTGAGCAGCATGTGCTAGCTTAGCTAGTCTGACACCTATGTATGGCCCAACACAGACCCAGAAACCAAGGATTGCTTGAAACTTGCTCAGCCATTCTGCTACAGAGATTCAAGCCTTGCTTTGTATGCTCGCTGATTTCTGCAGAAAACAGTCCTGCAAGCAGCAGCCTTGCTCCTCAGTGCAGAGTCCTGGACTTCAGACAAAGCCCCATTCATTCAATAACCACGGCAGAGATGTAAAAGAAAGTAGTCTATTCACTGACACATGTTTTCATAGAATCATAATTTTAGGAAAAAGTACATTTAAATGAAGTGTAGTTTCATACAATTAAAGTTATTTTTCACACTTTGTGCTGCTTTGGTCTGGACTCGAACATCATGTCAGAGGTGTCTGCCTCTTGGAGTGTCATCATGGCTGGTTGCAGTACACTGAACATGTGGGTCAGGAAAAAGATGTATTTTGCAGCTGACTTTCACAATTACATATCAGAGCAAAAGACTTTCTGTTATTTCTATTTACCTTATTTATACCTTGTTGCCCATCTTCCCCTGCTTGTTCTCTTGTCACTTGCTTCCTGCAATATATTTTTCTCTGTATTTTCCTACTGCTTATTTTCTTCGAGCATTTTTAGTGAGGTTGATTTTTTTCTTCTCCTTGGTGAATAGTTACTTGTGACAGAAATGATGGAGTCACATTCAGCAGCCCTTCCTGTTAAGGACTGTACCAAACCTATAGCTAGCTCTATTGCAAGGAGAGTTCTCAGCTGTGAAGGAACATGTGTGGGTAGTATTTGAGGTGGGCTGACTATAATGTCAGACTTTTCCAAGGCTATATGTATGACGTAAAGCAGAGTTACTTGTTTGCTTTTTTGGTTTGGCATATGCCTGTTAATAAAAGTACAGGTAGGTCAGATCAGTGAAGGACTTTCTTGTGCTCACTATTGACCATCTTCAATGTGTAGTAAACAAGCTTGAGCATATACAGATGCCTCTTCCTTCTCCCTGTGGCGTATGGCCAGATGTGTGGTTTTATCAAGGTTGTAAGTCCTGTCCCTGATGAAGCAGTCTTCCTGCAAAATTTCAAGCTCCTGTTCCAGTACAGCAGGCAGTAGAGCCTCAAAATGTAATCCATTAATATGGGCAAAGTATTTTTTTCTTATCTTTGTGTCTTAGATTCAAATTTTTAATGTGGAAATAGCTGTGTAAGTTCCTTTCCTGGGAACCTTTCATTTACATCTATGTGCAGTATTAAAAGTTTTTCATTTACTGAACGTTGCAGTTGTGAAGCAGTTTTATTTTGATCTCATTATGCTTTATTTCAGATACTCTGAACTTACTGAAGTCCAGCAGCAGCTAATTAGGGAAACACTCATAACATGGCTGCAAGCACAGGTAAGTATGGCCCTTCATAGCACTCTTAGGTAGTAGGCTTGTTAGTAAGGTAACATAAGGCGTTGAGCACGTGCTAAATGCTTAATCTCTAATTTTGAGTTTAAAGATGGCTTCCTGAAGAGATATGGTGTCTGACAGTTAAAAGCTTTTAACACACTAATCTTTATCAGCAGTTCTTTAAATCAGATGCTGTAAAGAAGTCTGTGCCTGAACTTTTTACTAAATATGAAATTCTTATGTCAGATAATGATTGTGGTTTAATCAGTTGTGTGTGAAATAAGAAGTATTAAAAGTTTCTCTTCAGAGAGATAAAATCCAGATTCCTGATGTTCCTGAGTGGCTGGAGGAGGAGCAGTGATTATGTTTTTAAGACACTCCTGGCTACTTAGAATACTGCCAGATGTTTGTGAATGAACAGCATCACTCCTCTGTTACACAATAGCAGAGTATCGGCTACTCTTTCTTGTGGGATTAGTTACTGTAGCTGAACGTGTAGTATCAGTTGGATCCGAAAGTTTGCAGTCAGCAGAACCATCAAGTGGGCTGACGCAGGTCTTTGCCTATACCTGCCAGTACCTCATTATCATTCCACTTCTGCACTGGAAATTAACATAGTTGCTTTGTTTGTGGAAAACTTAACAGTAGGAAATGGAACAACTTGAAAAAGAACAAATCCCTGTGAAATGGATTAAACTGCTTTTTATTTCTCTGTGGCAAGCTGTTCCATTTAGGACAAATTTATAGAATAGGGGAAGGAGAGAGAAGGGGAGATGGGTAGTGGAGGATTTTATTGTTCCTACCCTTATGAACTGAAATATAGAAACTTCTGTTACTATTCTCTAAGCTAACAACTCACGTAGGCACAAACTAGCTACAAGAGCACTGTAGCTTGTTCTCTGGAAACTCCTGATTATGTCTTTCCCCAAACAGGCAAATAAGCTCTTAGTTTTTGAATAGTACACTTAATGTCTTAGTACTGAATGAGGGGCTTGGGACCATGTCACCCGGAGAGAATGTTCTCCCTGCTTCCTAAGATTTAGCTAAATTTTCTTAAAATCATTGGGAAAGTAAGAGTTTTTATTGATCTCAACAAGGAAGAGAGGTATACAAAGATCAACAAGCATATATGATTCTTCTAGTAAAAATATACAAATAATACATCTTGTTTCTGCCAGATGCTGAATCCCCAGCCGGAGAAGACCTTTATTCGCAACAAAGCAGCACAAGTCTTTGCACTGCTTTTTGTTACTGAATATCTCACAAAATGGCCCAAGTTTTTTTTTGATATCCTGTCAGTGGTTGACCTTAATCCACGAGGTGTGGATATGTACCTCAGAATCCTGATGGCTGTTGATGCCGAGCTGGTAGACCGAGATGTTGTTCATACATCAGAGGCAAGTTATTTTGCATTAATGTTTGTTTTCAGTTTCAAAAAAAAAATGCCTTACTGTAGAGCATAAGACTTGCAGATATGTTGTGGGTTATTTTTTCTATGGCAACTCTGCCTTAGAGACATTAGGTGGTTTAGATCCAAAAGCCATATGTTGTTCAATGCTTTTTATGGTTTTATACATTTCAGTTAGTGTATGTTTTGCTTGAAGAGCTAACAAACAAAAAGCAATGGACTCAGTCAATTTCGTGTTAAATCAACTCATTTTAAAACATTAGTTTCTTCCAGTACCTATTTTAAGGAGTCATAACATCGATAATCTATTCAATTTAGTGATCTAGAAGACTTTCATTCCTTCGTCTTCCTTTCTTCAGTGTTGGGCACTGTGATGGAATAAAAGAGCATAAACTAGGGTATTTGGATTTACTTTTTAAAAGAAAAAATGTGCTCTATTTGGGTTTCTAATTTGACTTATCTTCCTCTAGGACAAGTGATGTCTGGTAGTGAATAAAAAAGTGCTACTAATTTGACAAGATGCTTATCTGTGTCGAGATTGATTTACCCTTTTTCTGTATTGATAGGAGGCTCGTAGGAACACCTTATTAAAAGATACTATGAGGGAACAGTGCATTCCAAGTTTGGTGGAGTCATGGTACCAAATCTTACAAAACTATCAATACAATAACTCAGAGTTGACATGCCAGTGCCTTGAAGTAGTTGGAGCTTATGTATCGTGGATAGATTTGAGCCTGATAGCCAATGAAAGGTAAGGGGGTTTTGATGACACACATTTGCAAAAATAACCTTGATATCATGCTGACTGTATTTCTATGAAAGAGTTTAAACTCATCTTTGAAAAAGTACTTTTTTTATATATATATATAGTCTTTGGAGGTTTGTTTGGGAGTGTAGCACAGTGAGTGTCATTGCAAGCCAAGCAATATAATAGCCAAAATAGACACTACAGAATTTGCTGAGGTCTCCTTAAAATGTATGGAATGCTAGGTTTAGTCAGTGCCATAGACTTTTAAACTGTCTTATAGAAAGAAACCATTGTAAATATACACACAAATAATACAAAGCTGCTGTACAATGTTACTGTCTACATATAAACGTGTTTTTGTTCGGGTTTTTTTTGTCTGAAGGTTTATAAATATGCTGCTAGGTCACATGTCTGTGGAAGTTCTCCGGGAAGAAGCCTGTGATTGTTTGTTTGAAATTGTAAATAAAGGAATGGACCCAATTGATAAAACAAAATTGGTTGAATCTTTATGTCAAGTATTGCAGTCTGCTGGCCTCTTCAGTATTGATCAGGTTTGTATATTGGTTTTTACAATAGGAATGACCTATAGGTTTCTAGCAGTTTTTAAATAAGCAAACGAATGGAAAACTATGAAACTAAGTCCAAAGATTAGGGAAAATTAGTTGTGCCTCTGTACCAAAGCTAAATACTTGTTACATGCTTTTTCTACTTAAATTAGCAGCTTTTTATTGATTTTCTTTATTCATTCCAAACAGACTGTGTTTTGTTCTCAGCATGTTTTTTATTTTAGAAGCAAAGTATTATGTAACTGCTGTTTTCCTCTCCTAAAACATGTTGTGCTTACTGTTAAAGCTGCTTCTGTGTTTTGTTGCCTTGAATCTTCTCTTCTGAACGGTTCTGTAGTAGGCATTGTAGCCAAGGTAGAGGGTTGTTTTAGGGTGAGACAATAGATCTGCTTTGCATAATTAGGGAGGGGAAAGGGCTTTCTTAAGGACACGTATGCAGTTCTGCGTGTCTACGCCATCAGACATGAGGCTTGAAAATCTTATCTATGAGCTGCAAATGTATACCTACTAGCCAAACACACATTCCCTGGCAGTTGCAGCGTTTAAGGAACAGCTGTTTGCTACCTGCCATGGAGGAGGAACAACCAGTCCTTATGAAGCTGTAGTCCTTAGATTTACAAGGCAATTCTCTTCAATTTGAAGCCTTTTGTAAAATTTGTATTTCTACTAAAATGCAGAAAGTGTGCATATGTTAATTCAGGAGGTGTTCCTCTAAAAATCTTACTTCAGTCTTTCTGAGGAAGATTTATTCTTGGGCTTTTGTACAGTTATGGCAGGGACCAAAGCATCTCTTCGGGCTGACTGATGTAGGAGCATTTAATGTTTAATATGAGCTCACTCTTACAGGCAGTATTTGGAGTTGCTTTTATCAGTATTTCTGAAGCGAGCTGCAACTGTTAGTTCTTTCAAGCTTTCCTATAAAAAGACTTTTTTTTATTCTTGAGAAGCCTAAAGTTTATGGTAGGTATGTGCTTCTGCTTTAATTTTGGAACCTGCTTCTTGCAGTAAAGAGAGATAGAAACTAATCTGAAGAGACTAAACAAGGTACTGTTGTATAAAGGAGGACATCCAAATGAGGCATTGGTTTATTTTTTTTTTCTCCACGTACCCCAGGGAACATGAACCAGGCAATTGTACTTTCTGTCTGGGAGATAAGTGTTGTTTTTACTACTTCTGTGTACTGGACATGGATAGTACAGGCTGTAAGGTCATGCCATTTCAAGATCAGCTCTGCTAGTAATTTTAATCGGATGTCTTTTCTTGCAGGAAGATGATGTGGATTTTCTGGCCAGATTTTCTAAGCTGGTCAATGGGATGGGGCAAGCTTTAATAGCTAGTTGGACTAAACTGATCAAAAATGGTGATATGAAGAGTGCTCAAGACACTCTGCAAGCTATTGAAGCAAAAGTGGCCCTAATGTTACAGCTGCTTATTCATGAAGATGATGACATCTCATCCAACATCATTGGCTTTTGTTACGACTACCTTCACATCTTGAAACAAGTAAATATGTCTGGCTTCAAGTTAACATCACTTTTTGACATGTTATTTAGTTTGATTTTTGTGGGAATATATGAATCTCATGCTATGTGCAAGCTGATTTACAAAATAAGTTGACTAATTAGCATTCAGTATCTTTAATGGCTGTGCTCATGCTATTTCTATGGTGTTACTTAGAAATCTGAAGGAATTGGGTTAAATCTTGTGTTTAAGTAGAAAGAAGTTTGTAGATAACATGGCTGTTAAAAAGGCAAACCTGTCTTTTTCTATTATACAGTAATAAAGGAGTTAATAAAGAAAAATAACACTTGAAATTTATTTCACAGCTTTCTGCACTTTCAGAACAACAGAAAGCTAACGTAGAGGTAAGCATTTTCTTTTACCAGTTTATTTCTTTCAAGAAAAACATTGGGTCAGAATCTCTCATTTTGCTGAAACAAATCCTGGGGTTTTTATTTGCCTTAAAACATGCATGTGACAGTAATTAAAAGGGAAAACTTAAAAGTGGGGCCAGTATGTTCACAGCTGTTTCTTTAAATAGTAAACCTATATTGAATTGTGTATGAAATTGAAAGGTATTTTAGACCTGAACTTCCCAAACCACCCGTAAACTGTTGGTAAGTGCCTGTACAGCAGCCTGTACAGTTGATGAAATGTTTCAAAATCAAGGTAGAGGAAAAATGGTTGGTTTGGGTTTTTTTTTTTCTCTGAAGCATTTTATTTCTTTTGTCTGTGGAGACAGGACAAGGGGCAATAGCTGCAAGTTGGAGCACAGGAAGTTCCGCACCAACATGCGGAAGAACTTTTTCACAGTGAGGGTGACAGAGCCCTGGGACAGGCTGCCCAGGGGGTTGTGGAGTCTCCTCCTCTGGAGATATTCAAGACCCGTCTGGACGCCTATCTGTGCAACCTGTCCTAGGGAGCTGCTTTGGCAGGGGGACTGGACCCGATCATCTCTTGAGGTCCCTTCCAACCCCTACAATTCTGTGATCCTGTGATTTTAATGAAAACCTGCCCTGATTCCAGAGGATTGGAAGAAATGTGAGAGGGGTTGTCATAAATTTCAGCTCTTGATAGTATAGTAAGTTAAACTTATAAAAGAAGCTGCAATTCAGATACAATGGTTGCACTTCTAATGATCAGTTATGTGTTAAGCATTACATCAAACTACAGATTAGACATAAGTTTAAGCTTAAATTTATATGTTTGAGCGTATGTGTAAGGTTAAGTTTAAATGTAATGCCTCTATATATACTAAATAAGGTTTATGTCCAGTTTTGGAGGTAGCAAATTTGTTTGGCTTTTTTCAGCACTGTTCTTTTTAAATTTTGTTTCCATATGACCCTTCTGTGCCAATGTGCAGGTGCTAATTTAGATGTTGAACCAGTTAGATCAGTGCAGGTATTTGGTATGTTCATAAAGTTGGCAGCTGTGATTCCTTTTACTTTGCAAAGCAAGCTGAATTCAATACCTCTTCTACCATGGAAAGTTGAATTTGGATAACTGTGGTCTAGATTATCTTGATCTGGTTTTGTCTAATGTCTGTTTAAATTGGATGAGATATAACAAGATTCAATGATTCTTCTTGTGTTAATGTCTATGTCCTTAGAATTGGATCAAACCAAATTATTACTGCAGTACACTTAAGACACTTAAAATTTGACTACATTACTGTCCAGAAACCTGTGGTTTTGTTAAACTTGCTTTCATGCTGAAGAACTTTTTAAGAAATAATTGTAGCACAATTTTGCTGAGCGTTTCTTGAGGATTTATGTTGATCATACCAATCTTTCTTCTTTCATCAAACTCAGAGTATTTGGAAATAATCTAAATCTTGCTCTTGTCTGTCTTAAGATTTAAATTGTGTGCTCAGTAGCTTTCCTTTAAAGTTTTGCACCTTTTCAGTCCATCTGGAATATTTCAATTTAATATATTTTTGCAGGTTCTCCAGAACAAACTTAAACTCAATTGAAAAATAAAACGTTTTTAAATGTGTGTTTTAGTTAACTGCGTGTCAGTCTGGATTCTGTCTGTCCTAGAAAGCATGAATGGAATTGAGTCCATGTGTTTTAAACATGAGTTCTAAACACCTGAACTAGTAAATACTTAGAGCAAAGTGGTATGTTTAGAGTTTGAGCTTTCAGTAGCGACAAGATTGAGTCTTTATTGCTCTTTTAGGACTTTGCAGCAGTCCCTACTAAGGTGAAATTGCACATCAGTGCTTTAACTGATCTAACAGCTTGCTGTTGCTGAAAGGATGAGGTTTTGCTTTTCTTACTTTGTTTTACTGCTCTGGCTCTCAGTCTTGGATCCTTGCTGAACCAATTCAGCTTGTTAACTCATTCCCAAGAAAACCCTCCTAGGATGTTGAGCTATTAGAGAAGTTAATGTTACGGCTAAGCTGCTCTGCCCCTTTAAAATAGATCTTGGACAACCTGTTTAGCTTCCTTTACCTAGCTCACTCATCTTAATTGTTGTTTTCAATGTGAACTGAACAACACAGATGATGAGCAGAAAACAAAGCCAGGTAATAATGTCAGAGACTGAGAGCTCCTAGTCATCTATGCTGTCTATCTGGAAGGGCATCTGTGCACTGTTTGGATATAATCCATTTGTTTTAATTTGGACTGTTACTTCTGCTAGACCTCTGAAAATAACTCAAATGGGATTTGAAATATTTGTAAACATTTAACACTTGCTTTAATTCTTACTGTAGGACTTTAACTGTTGCTTCTTACCACTTCTCTGTTTTATGCTTACAGTTCTGTTTTTATCTTAGGCAATCATGCTGGCTGTTATGAAGAAGTTGACATATGATGAAGAATATAATTTTGAAAATGAGGTATCGTGTTACATGAATAAATAGAGGAATAAATTACATGCAGTAAAACTTGCTCACACTTTTAAAATCCCTGTTTTTCATAGACTAAAGGTTTGAAAGTAGGAAGTAAAGGTCTGTAGGCTGAATTTTTTTCCTATGTGGAAAACTTTTCCTTAACATCTGGGCACATCTGCATAGGACAAAACATAGTAAAGGGATATCTAAGCCCGTTCAGTTAACAGAACTATTCCTAGGCAAATACAGCTGTGCTGTTAACTAAACATAGCTGTTGAGCTGGCTTGTTCAGTGTGAATTTGCATGTTTCTGCATTTCTGTCCTGTAAAAAGATTTGAGAAACTTTGTTTAATGAAACACTTCTAAGAGATCCTGCTTGACCTACTTCAGATGGCCAAACTTCCACAAAAATAAGCAAAAGGAGATAGAAGGTCTTTGACTTTACTTTCCTCCCATGCTTACATCTCTGTCAGCAATAATGATTGTTAGACTTAGTTTTTGCTCCAGGCTGTTCAGAAAGCTATAGTCTTAAAAAGGTTACTTAAACTGTATGCAGTCCATCATAAATGTTTCTGGCAGATTAATTTTAAAACTAAGCTAGATGCTGAGATAGAACATCTTTGAGGAGTGAGTCAATTTTTAAGAACTGGGTCAGTAAGGCTTTGCCAAGAGCATTTTATTTCTTGTGCTTTTGGCTAGATTTCTGTTTGGAAAGCCTTTTTAATATGTTTCTGGGCTGAATGCAGTGGTTCTCAACGTATTACAACTAGTCAAAACCCAGAGCCTGCTGGCATGTTGCAAGAGCATAGGGCAAGCATTATTGAACTCTGAGCATGGCATGCTGTTCTTGTATGTACATGTTTTGGGTTTGGGCATAATTGTCTAAAACGGTTGTGGATGAATTTAAACATGAAAATACCGACTTCCCTGATGTGTTTTTTTTGGTAGGGTGAAGATGAAGCAATGTTTGTGGAGTACAGAAAGCAGTTGAAACTGCTGCTGGACAGACTTGCTCAGGTCTCACCAGAGCTACTATTGGCATCTGTCCGCAGAGTTTTTAACACTACACTTCAGTAAGTTGGAGTTTTTAACTTCCTTACATGATACCCGTAGGTTTTTTTGCCTTTTGTTACAGAGTTTGTAATGAACATGTGGTATAGCAAGGTGAAGCCTGTTGATAGAATGAGCTTGTTACAACTTCATGATAGCTATGACTTTGTATAATCCCTTTATTCAGCTGCTTAGGAAGAGCTTTCTCTCTGTAACCTTGAGGCAGCTGTTTTTCTTCCCAGACAGGTTTGATCTTTGTCATTTACTTGCACAGCAACAGCCGTTTGGGCAGGTGTTCACCATACACCTCAAGGAAATGCTTGTGAGGTGTGGCAAATAATTGTATGCATTGTTGCTACCAGAAAGCCAAGGTTAGAAGTATTTGTTACAAAAAGAGCAGAACCAATCCTGGAAAGTATGTGTGGAAATAAAGAAACATTATTACTAGTCACACTACTAGGAGGACAGTAGTGTTTGTACAAATAGGAATTCAGTATTGCTGGTGGCTTCTTTGTACCTTGCTCTTCAGTGAGCCATCTTTTTAAGTGAAGCTGAATGGTTTGTATGCATGTCATAATATGTGGGTTGGTACATAAAAATAAGCACTTGGAGAAATCTGTAGCTTTCCTGTTGTAACTGTTAAAAGAAAAATGGTAGCACTCTGATGGGAGGTGCTGTGTTTGTGGATAACGTATTCCAGAAGCATCCTGCAATACTGTCTAGGTCCTACAGTGTTGTTCTTCATTTGAATTTGCTGTTTCCATGCTGTGCATTTGAAGAATGCTCAAAAGGTAATGCTAACATGGTAGAACTGTGATTATTTCATAAGCTACCACAGACTAAAATGATCTTTGTATTCTTTCTCTAGGAATTGGCAGACTACACGATTTATGGAAGTAGAAGTAGCAATAAGGCTGCTGTATATGTTGGCAGAGGCTCTTCCTGTATCACATGGTGCTCACTTCTCTGGTGATGTTACAAAAGCTACGGCTTTACAAGACATGATGAGAACAGTAAGTATGTGTGTTGTGGAAGCTACTTAAAAATGCTAATGAAGACTGGGCTATTCCAGCTCAAATGGCTCATCTAAACCACCAGCATGTCAATTCCAATGTAGTTTGGTATTATAAATGGCTGAAGTACTAACTTGCTAATGTTTTTATTTGTAGCTGGTGACTTCTGGTGTTAGTGCCTATCAACATACATCAGTGACACTGGAATTCTTTGAAACAGTGGTTAGATATGAAAAATTCTTTGCTGTTGAACCTCAGCACATTCCAACTGTTCTAGTAAGTTTCCTCACATTTACTTTTTCTTACTAGAGAAGTTTTACAGACTTATCCTCTTATTTCCTGAATGTCGCTATAGAAGGTGGGCTTTTAAATTGTCAAATCATTAGCTTCCCCCCCTCCTTGTTTAGGGGTTCTAAGACTGAGATATTTTCTTGGTTGCAGATGGCATTTTTAGATCACCGTGGTCTTCGCCATACAAGTCCCAAAGTACGGAGTCGAACAGCTTACCTCTTTTCCAGATTTGTCAAGTCTCTTAAGTGAGTAAAGCTGTACAAATTTATCTAAATTGCTCAGAACTGACCATACATACAGCACTTCTCTACATAACAGTTGAAACAGGCTGGGTTTCAAATGGACTGCAATGAAAACAGTGCTTTTGGAGGGTTGTACTACTCTAATACTAAGGTAGCAGTACAGAAAATTGACACAGAACAAAGAAGTTAAAACTGACTGGCGGTGTAAATGTCTGTCCTGATTTATACTGATGTTTACTCAGTGTATTAAAGCCCTTCAAACTAGTCCTGTCCTGTCCACCTTATTATATAAGGCAGGAGAAGCTCCAAGATGGTTCTATTCAGAAGGATCCTATTTTTTAACTGTTAATGAAAATATTTCATTCATATGAGTGAAGCTATTTATGCATGTTAAAAAAAAAAGCAGGGAGGGGAGATGTGGAGAGAAAGAAATTTTATTTCCCCCTGTGCCATATATATTTTGGCCTAGCACGAGCTCCATAAGCCAGAACTTTCCACAACAGTGCTCTGATATTTAAAGGGGAGTTTTATACTGAGAAGGTAGTTTAGAGTCTAGTTTTATAGCTTAAAAATAATTCTAGGAAACCTGAAAAAATGCACATGCTTCTAAACAGTGTTATGTACTTGTGTTTTACTTCAGTAAGCAAATGAATCCCTTTATTGAAGATGTTCTGAATAGAATACAAGACCTGCTGGAACTTTCTCCTCCTGTGAGTATTTATAGCAGGGTTTTGTAATAAATAAGACTTGTGCTTACTCATCAGTGTGCCTGAGTACTTACTGAGTTGTAAGCTTAGCACACAAACATTTAAACACACATAATTATCCTGCTTTTTGGTGTGAGATCACTTGCATGCTTACGTTTGTACCTTACTTTAATAATCTTGCTTTTGTGTGTTTCTGGGAGTGTAGGCTAGAAATGGGTATATGTAGAAATCTGTCTAAATTGTGTAAAAGTAGTTCCATCAACTATGTCTTCACCTGTACTTGATGCTTCTGCTTAAGTAGGAAGAAAATACAACTAGTGCAAATGTATTCTAGAGATTACTTAGACACAATTAAAGAAAGTATCATCTTTAAACTTTGAGAAGCCAACTTTGACAAAGGACATCTAGTGAATTATGCCTGTTATCTTCTGTTTTAGGAAAATGGTTACCAGGCTCTGTTAAGCAGCGATGATCAACTTTTCATTTATGAAACAGCTGGAGTATTAATAGTTAACAGTGAATACTCTGCAGAAAGAAAACAGGTTCTGATGAGGAATTTGTTGACTCCGCTGATGGAGAAGTTCAAAGTATTATTAGAAAAACTGATGATGGCGCAAGATGAGGACAGACAGATGGCACTGGCTGACTGCCTCAACCATGCTGTTGGGTTTGCTAGGTAGGTACAGCACAGTGAGTGTGTTTCTGCTTTGAGTAAAAGAGAAACATAAAGGATTTACTGGGAGGAGGGGATGAGTTTCTACCTGTGCTTTATTGACCTAGAAAGTCATCAATGGTTTTAGAGTTTCTTACGGGAGCACAGAAAATGAGTTACCTCCCCTTCTGACAGGCTGTTGTGGATGTAGATACAGAGGTTCCCTTCCTCAAAGAGTTGTGTGGAGCTATTCTGATGATACGTTGCTTGTATTTTGTCAAAAATTGCCAAAATGTAGCTACTTCATAGCAAATAATTCTGCTAATTACTTCCAGTATCTGGCTCCTATTTCATGAAATGTAGTATTCTAATTTAGTGCATGGAGTTTTAAAGACAGTGCTGTTCTGGGTGTTACCTCTTCCTCGTTGTATTTGGGATGTGAGCTTGTATAAAACTTGGTGTATTCCTGTTACAGCCGAACCAGCAAGGCTTTCAGCAATAAGCAAACTGTAAAACAATGTGGCTGCTCAGAGGTTTATCTGGACTGCTTACAAACGTTCCTGCCAGCTCTCAGTTGCCCACTGCAAAAGGAAGTTCTGAGAAGTGGTGTCCGTACTTTCCTTCACCGCATGATTATTTGCCTAGAGGAAGAAGTTCTTCCATTCATTCCTTCTGCCTCAGAGCACATGCTTAAAGACTGTGAAGCAAAAGATCTTCAAGAATTCATTCCTCTTATAAACCAAATAACAGCTAAGTTTAAGGTATGATATTACATAAGCTGCTCAGGTCAAAGTGGTGCTGGTAGATATTTTTCAGGAACTGGAAAAGAGGAGCTGTGTGTCAGAATCTTCTCACACAGTATATACTGGGAAACACATTCTTCAGCAACAGTTATACGTTGCTGGACCTGCAGTGATTTAAATGAGTGTTTCCCTTTGATTAGTCTCAGATTTTTCTGTTTCTCAAATCGTTTTTGTTTGGTACTTGTTTGATACTTAAGATGAAATGCTACTTTCAGCATAGTTGTTATTGACACTCCATGCCCCCATTGAAGTGTTAAACTAATATTACAAACTATAAGTGAGGAAATTAACTTTACAGTTTGGGTAATGAGATTTTCAGGGGATACAGAAATATCAGATGCATTTATGGGGGAAAATACTGATTTACAAGATCTCGATACAGTGTTGTTGCATAAAAATGTGTGCTGAGGCTTGATTTGGTTTTATTCTAAATACGTTGACAAATAGGGAAGTTTTGAAATGGAGAAACAAGTTTTGCATTAAGTGGGAGTAAGATTGTCAACTGATTATCTACCAAAGGTTCTTGAAGTTTAGCCTTTGAGAGCTGCTGAGTTTCAAACAGTTCAGATGTAAAGTCAGTGCATGTTGTGAGCAGCAGCCAATATACCTGTGTGAATCTGCCGTGTGGACCTTGAGTATCCCATCTGCAGAGCAGAGAGAGAATTTTGAAAAATCAAGTGTTTCAGGGATTAGAGAGGAAGATCCTTCCTACTATAGTCCTTCTTGCAAGTTATGCTAAAAGTGATTCAAGATAACAGTAGATAATTAGAAATAGTCTGTGTAAGGTGAGGAAGGTAAAAAAAAAAGTTACAGGAGCAAGACTGGACAAAAACCATGTTCAGGTGTAATGCTTTAACTTCATGTGGTACTGTAACATTTGTATTGTAACCTGCTAAATAAAGAACCTAGCTTCAGTAGTCTCACCTTGAATACTTTCAAGGTACAGTAAAGAGCAGATTAAAGATAATACCTTGCTTAAGCGTTAAGAAATGAACATCTGAGTTGCCTCTTTATGGATCTTCAGAGTGTGGCTGAATAGCACACGCCTGCAGCTTTTTAATTGACCAGTGTTCAGTTAATTTGGTGCCCTTGCATACATTTCTCACTGCAAGTAAGACATAAATGTAAAGCTCATTCTGTGATACCAGTAGTACTCCAGGAAAACTCCTATTTAAGCAAAAAACTGGCTACAAAAGGTTGCCAGTTTTAACATCTGAGATGTATTTTCTGTAACTACAGTGACTTTAAAATACCCTCCCCCTTGATATTTCAGAGAATTTGAAATAGTGCCTGTCTGTCTGAACAGAAGGATGAGAAATGCTGAAAAAGCTTCTGTTCCCACTCCGAATGAGCCTAGATACCTAGAGACTAGGTATTCTTGTGCAAAAGACTTGAATTTGGTAGTGTGTGAGTCAAGAAGCAGTAAGGTTGGTGGTGACTCTGATGTGACTCACTTAATTGAAGTAGTTGGTAAATGAAACTTTAAATGTGAATCAAAGATGAGAATTGTAACAAGCCCTCAATTTTGAATTTTTAAATGTCCTGTTTCTGTACCTGATTTGAGTTGATCCCATCTTCTGATCTCCACAGACGCAGGTTTCACCTTTTCTGCAGCAGATGTTTATGCCACTGCTTCATGCCATTTTTGAGGTCTTGCTCCTTCCTGCAGAAGAGAATGACCAGTCTGCTGCTTTAGAGAAACAAATGTTACGGAGGAGTTACTTTGCTTTTCTGCAGACAGTAACTGGCAGTGGGATGAGTGAAGTCATAGCTAATCAAGGTAAGCAGTTCAATTTCTCAGAGGATAGCACTATGGTTATTCTCATCAAAGTTTTGTCTACTAAATTATTAGCCAGGTTTCTGTCAAGTATTATTAACTGTGTTAAGGTAGAATGGACTAATATAAATACAGTACTAAACTTACACGTTACTCAAGAATTTGGGTTTGCGAATCCAGCTATAATCAGCATATTCTTTCTATTGATCTCTTCAGCCTATATGTGATTGCTGTGTCTATAAGGATAAGAATGGTATGAAGTATGTCCTTGTGCATCGTTGTAGTCAGTGAATTGGAGATCATACGATGTATAACAGTGTTCAGTCTGTTGGACAAGACCACTCATAGCTGGCAGTATTCATTGTAGTGTTCATTTGCTGAAGGTCACATTAGTAATGTCTATAACTTTTATTACTATCACCTGATTTTGTTATTTATGATAAAAGGCATCATATGACTTAATATGGACTTAATAGGACTTCCGCACCTCGAGTACTGTGTCCAGTTCTGGGCCTCTCACCATAAGAAGGACATCGAGGTTCTTGGGCGAGTGCAGAGAAGGGCAACCAGGCTGGTGAAGAGGCTGGAGGACAAATCATGTGAGGAGCAGCTGAGGGAGCTGGGGATGTTTACCCTGGAGAAGAGGAGGCTGAGGGGAGACCTTATCACCACCTACAACTACCTGAAGGGAGGTTGTAGAGAGGTGGGCGATGGTCTCTTCAGCCAGGTGACAGGAGATAGGACAAGGGGAAATGGCACGAAGCTGTGTCAGGGCAGGTTTGAGATTTTGTGTGCAAAAACTTGCTATTTTGAAGTTGAAGCACATCTTCCAGGTCGATATTTGTATGCAGTAGTGTAAGAGTACAGAGACATTGGCTAAAGTGGAAATGACAAGCTCATTTTTGTGTTTAAGGTGCAGAGAACGTGGAGCGTGTGTTGTTCACTGTCATTCAAGGAGCAGTGGATTACCCAGATCCTATTGCACAGAAGACTTGTTTTATTATTCTTTCTAAGTTGGTGGAGCTTTGGGGTAAGACTGTCTTTCCATAACTCCTTTGCAGCTGCTACCAGCCACGAAGCAGTAATCGAACGCGGTATCTTGTTTCTCTTTCAGGAGGTAAAGATGGACCAGTTGGCTTTGCAGACTTTGTCTACAAGCACATTGTTCCTGCATGTTTCTTAGCACCTTTGAAGCAAACGTTTGACTTAGCAGATGCCCAGACAGTGCTGGTGTGTATTATGGACTTCTTTGTTTGTTTGTTTGATTTCTTGTACGGCACATTCAAGTTAAGAAATGTACAATGGCCATGTGGTATCAAAGATAATTGCCTCACAAATAAAATCCCTTGTTTTCTATTGAGGTACCTAGATGATTAATTATTGAACATTGTGGTACTGTATTCTGTAGTTCACCTATGCTCAAAATCAAGCTAGAGAATTGCAGATCTGAGTGTTTAACACTGACCTATATTACTTATTAACTAATGTTTGGTGAATGTGAACATGTGCAGGTGGCTGTTCTTCAATTCATTTGGGGTTCAGCTGTGCCTAATGTTTCTGGTTAGAGTGGAAGAATTCTGGTTAGAGTGGAAAGGTTGAGGCTCAGTTAGTATTGTGTGAGGGGAAAAAATTGGGAGTAACGGTGTGAGCTATAGCCCTTGTTTTGGGCCTCATTAGGTTCTTTGGCTTTAAATAGTCAACCAGTAGGCTAATCAAACAGTGTTATCTATTACCTTGCAGGCTTTATCAGAATGTGCAGTGACATTAAAAACGATTCATCTCAAAAGGGTAAGTTTCATAATTCTTCGTAGGGAATAACTCAGGGATTTCTTTCTAGTGCTTTTATCAATTTCTAAACATTAGGTACTAGTGAAAGCTACTACCCTTAGATGAGATAATAGGATGACCATAATACTGTGTATGGATACAGGATCCAGTAGCTCTACTACTTGAGCAATTACTGCAAAATATTGACTCTTCATTAAGGGACAAAACTGCTCACCTGATGATTGTTGCCATATTTAATTGATCAGTTGGCATTCTCTGACTTTTCAGTGTAGTACTTAAACAGATGTAAAAGAGCAATTAGAGATTTCCTTGAGAGTACCACTGTGAAAGGGAAGGTGCCTTTCAATGTGTGGGGGACTAGATTGAAAAAACATTGACAGAAAAGCTTGATTTTGTATTGTCTAGTTATTAAAACACTGTAGCTTATTTCCATTTTGATTGGGAACTGAAACAGTTTCTGTGTTGATGTTACTATTTCCTGCCACACCCTTTAACTTGCTAACTCCTGTCAAATGCAAGTAGAAGTTACAGCTACACAGGAATTAGCAGAAATCATAAACTGGCAGAGAAGATACTGTATTTTAATTGAGGAGAGGTGCTGAGTTTGTTCCTTTCTCCCAAAAAACAATGAAGAGAGAAATCTATATGAAGTCAAGCTTGGGCCAATGAAGTAACTGCCTGTTACAAATACTGTTTGCTGCAACAGTACAAACATACTGATACAAATACAGGAAAATGATCTGAAATCTTTTCCCCTCCCATGAACAAGGCACCTTGTTCACTAGGGCAACTTATGTGTGAATTAGTAAAGTTGATTCACTTTCTGTTTGTAGATGAGTTGGGTCACGCTTGTATACTGCCAGTGTATGGCAATCCCTCTTGTGATGAGAGGGACCTGAGAAATCTGTTAGAGAAAACAAATTATGTTAACCAAAACAGACCTGCCTGTCTGCTTCTCTCAAAGGTTTGGAAGTTCTATTTTATTGGCATTCAGTCCACCACAAATTACATAGTGTTTCAAGAAGAGAAACACCACATTCAGGGGACTTGGCTACTAAATTTCATAATGGCAGCAGTATGCTAAAGCAGTTGGCAGATACTAATTGCTGATTTTTAACTTTTTTGCTTTCATCTGTCAGTGAAATTAGGGCCACCTTCTTCATTAACTGAGTTCTACAGTTGACATATCACAAACTGACTGGCTGTATTGTAAATCATATTCCAGTGCAGTTTTCAGTGTATTCTTCTGTTATGTAACAAGGTACTGTGTTGCAGTAGAATCCTTAATGCCAAGGTTGAGAGAAATATTTTTATTTGTCAACAGCTGAAAATAACATGAGCATTTAGTATCTGATATGCATGACTTCTCCATGAAATTCTCTTGTTAGACCACCTGTTTCCAAACTCTTCTGTACCACACAGCATAGGATTGTGACTCTTCACATGTATGAAAATATACTTGAACAAGTTGTGTACTGCTTTTCTTTAGGGTCCTGAGTGCATTCAGTATCTTCAGCAAGAGTATTTGCCTTCTTTGCAAGTAGCTCCAGAGATAATTCAGGTAGGAATTCATAAAAGAATGTTTTGAAAACTCTGATGGCTAAATGGGAACAAAATTGCTACTGACAAATTTAACCTCCTACCATCCCTCAGTAAAACTGAGTCTGATATTGTGTATCAGTGAGATGAATGTAGTGGAAGGAGTGAAGTTAGTGCAACAGTACCTGACAAAAAAGAGTCTACTGCATGTGACTGACTGCTGTGTCTGCTTCAATTCAAATTTTAACTTGAGGAAAAAGAATCAGAATACTTAAGAGTAATAACTCAAAAGCAGAATGAAGAATGTTGAATGTATAGAAGGTGTGATGATAAAGGCTGTGTTCAGCACTACAGAAATTAAGGCTGGGGCACTGGTTCTGCTGTCAAAAATTATGTTGGGCATTGAGTGTTGGGATTTTGTGTACTTAGTTTGGAGTAGTGTAAGGTGGTTCTCAAAGGTGAAACTTTACACCTCACCACCGTCTCAACATTAGGCATTGCTAGCCACATGGTAAGCACTGCCAGGAAGAAATTGTTAGATGAATGCTGGTGCATGCAATTACTTTGGATACAATACTAATTGGGTTTGCTGCATTAGGAGACAATTATAGTCATAAAACTTAAGCGTTGCTAAATATATGTAAGGATCCAGCATTCTCTCTTGCTGGGGCCTTAGTGTTTCCTGATGTAAGATAATAACTGACAGACATGTTCTGCTGGAATCTAGAGGCACTAAGTGTGTGTATATAATACTGCTTTGGTGTAATATTTGTCTGAAGTATTTGTTTCAAAGCCACCAGAAGTCTCTGGAAAAGTTAAAGGTTTAGAATCTCCTTGATTGCAGTCCTCATTGATAGTCCTGCTACTGTCCATTCAGCTAAAAGTGAATGTGATATCTTGTATTTGAAAGCGCAGGTTTTTCACCCCAGAAAGCACCTGGCCTGTTGTAGGCTATTGCCATCTTTTATTTTGGTTTGTACAGGCAAATGCAAACTGCTATTGATTGCTTTTACATACAATGTATTCTGTATGCTCCTATCATATCTCAGGTTGTCTTGTTGCTTAATTTAGTGTTTCCTTATTCTTTCTTACAGGAATTCTGTCAAGCACTTCAGCAGCCTGATGCTAAAGTTTTTAAAAATTACTTAAAGGTAAAGATTTTTTCCCTTTAAATCGCTTCTAATCTGATTTGAACTTTGTCACACAATTCAGTTATGGTAGTTAACCAAAGTAAATACTGAGATATTGAATTACATAATAATTTTTAGCTATAGGAAATCTCCAAGTAGAAAAGCAGCTTTGGAAAGCAGGAGAAAGCAACAAGAAAAAACCCCTACATCTGTAGAGTTTTCACTTGGGCTCAGCACCTTGCCATCTCCTCAACAGCTTGATATTCTAGTGGCTTATGTTTAATAGTTGAAATAACAAAAAAGTGATGCTATAGTTGTAAAGAATGTGTCAGAATACTTAATTTTTGAGGGTGTAAGTGTAATTGAACAGCACAAGTTGCATACCTGAACCTAGTGTGCTACCCAGTATGTTAAACAAGAAAATTATTTCTCTCAACTAATTATTTTACATGTCAACCATCCCATGTCCTAATTTCCTTTGTATCAGTTATTATTTTTACAATATTTTTAACAGGTATTCTTCCAGAGAGCAAAGCCCTGAGGAAAGTACTGGAATCTTACATACCCGTTTCCATAACCCAGAACTCTTGGTTGTTAATTTATAAAAACGCTAACTCTTGTGCCATTCAGACTGGTTTTGTTTTTAAGAAACGTTGCTTTGTGCTCACCTCAGTACATATTTTAGCCTTTTGCAAAAGAGAGAAATGCAAGCCCCCCACTTGTGTCTAAAATGTGAAGGTATGTGACAACATGGAAAATAGCTGTATACCTAAACAAACTTTTATTATGTATAGGATAATTTACGCTTCTGCTGTAACACGTACAGCAATGAAATTACACTTATTTTTGGACTTAAATGTATAAATCCCTTCAGACCATAGCAATGGTTATTAAAATGTGTACATTTTTATACTGAGTAAAATGTTTTCATAAGACATAATTCATTCATTCATGTATGGTGACATGAAAATAAAACAATCAAGGTCATTCTTGTAGATAGTAATTTCATTGAAGTTTGTCTTAATGATAAAATATATATATACCTCCTATAAAACAGATTGGTTTAATAAATGATTTCATTTAAAAGTAGCATCTGGTTCTATCTTTTTTATATTAAAAATAAATAAAACTTTATCCAGTGAAATGTTAAGTGTCTTTGAGTCATTTTGGTTGAGGCGATCAGGCCCTGTCAGGATGGGTGAATGCAAGGCAGGTCCTGCTTGTCTTCCTGCTCACTGGGTGAGGGAAGGGCTGTGGATGTTGTCTTTAGCAAAGCCTTTGAGAGCTCTTCCCACAGCATGACCACGGAGAAACTGGCTACTCATGGCATGGATGGGTGTACACTTCACTGGGTAAAAATCTGGCTGGATGGCTGGGCCCAAAGAGTTGTGGTGAATGGAGTTACATCTGGTTAGTGGCTGGTCACAAGGGCTGTTATACCCTCGGGGCTGAGCTCTGGGGACAGCTCTTTAGTTTCTTTATCAATGATCTGGATGAGGGGATGGAGTGCACCCTTAGTAAATCTGCAGACAATAACACCAAGGTGTGTGGGAGTCCTGATGTGCTCGAGTGCAGGGGGGTTCTACAGAGGGGCCTGGGCATACAACTGTATGAGCTTCAAGGCTCAGGGCCAGGTCCTGCACTTGGGTCACAACAACCCCGCACAGTGCTGCACGCTCAGGGCAGAGTGGCTGGAAAG
Source organism: Gallinula chloropus (assembly GCF_964237585.1). Classification (NCBI taxonomy): domain Eukaryota; kingdom Metazoa; phylum Chordata; class Aves; order Gruiformes; family Rallidae; genus Gallinula; species Gallinula chloropus. Next base: position 31,347,611 of record NC_140085.1, on the reverse strand, counting down.
CTGTCCTGTGCAAAAAGACCCAGAGGTGTTGTTCAACAGTCGGCTTGTATCACAAACAGTGTGGCCAGCAGGGCCAGGGGAGTGATTGTATCCTCGTACACAGTGTTGATGAGGCTGCATCTCAAGTACTGTGTCCAGTTTTGGGCACTGAGGTGCGTGTCCAAGGAAGGACAAGGAAGCCAGTGAAGAGTCTAGAGTACAAGTCTGATGAGAAGTGAGTGAAGGAACTGGGGCTGTTTAGCCTGGAGAAAAAGCATCTTAGTGGTTACCTTACCACTCTACAACTACCTGAAAGGAGGTTGGAGCCAGGTGGGAATTGGTTTCTTCTCCCAAGTAACAAGTGCTAGGAGAAGAGGAAATGGCCAGGGGAGGTTGTATTTGGGTATCAGGAAACTTCACCAAAAGTGTTCTCAAGCCCTGGAACAGGCTGCACAGGGAATTGGTTGAGTCATGGTCCCTGGAGGTATTTAAAAGATCTGTAACTGTGACACTTAAGGATCTGGTTTAATGGTGGACTTGGCAGTGCTAGATTAATGGTTGGTCTTAAAGGTCTTTTCCAACCAAAATGATTCTGTGATCTTTAGAAGCTACAGCATTCTTTAACCTTCTGGCTGTTAGGTTTCAGTAGAACCTGGCAATTTTTCTGATGCTTGGATAATAAATTGTATTGTGGTCCTGCATGTGGAAGACACATAAAGAATTAAATACATTCACTGCAACATTCCAGCAGGGTTAATGGCTGATACAGAGATTGCAGGAGTGGTGTTGTTACCTCTGACCCAAATATATCCATTGGTCAGTTTGTTTCTTTTGCTGCTTTTTTTTTGGGGGGGTGGGAGTTTCGGTTGGGTTTTTTTTGTAGTTCTAGGACATAACACTAGTCATTGCTATTTCATAGGGTCAGGGGGAAACTAGAAGTCTTCCCATGCATGAAATACAGTTGGTCCTCCTGGCTGCCTGGACACATTGCTGGCTTGTGTTTAAGCTGCTGTCAACTGAGACTCCCAAATCCCTCTCAGCATAGCTGGCCTCCAGCATCTCATCCTCCAGTCTGGAGGTATAGCCAGGATTTCTCCTTCCCAGGTACAGAATCCAGAACTTAATTAACATACTTATTTCAAAGAGACGGGTTTCTGCTTTGAATTTCCCTCCCTTCCCCCCCCCCCCCCCCCCCCCAAAAAAAAATCTGGACTGGGAAAGAAGTTAATATTACTTGGTATCTCCAAAGAGAAATCTGGTGATGCAACATATATTCAGAGTGTGAACTAGACTCACCAGGCAGCATTCAGTTGCTTTGAACACATTACAAAAACTACTTCTTGTGGAGTAAAAGGAATGAGACAGAGGTGGGTGAGAGCACTTGTTGGGGGCTTGTGTGCCAAGCCTGGGGGGGGATGAGCAGGTAAGGGGGCTGCAGGGGTGGGCTCTGGAAGAAATCGCTAGAAGCTTCCCCAAGGTCCAGCAGGGCCAATACCAGCTGGCTCAAGGCCAGACCCACTGCTGACCAAGGCCAAGCCAACCAGTGATGGTGGTGGCACCTCTGTGATAATGTATTTAAGAAGGAAAAAAAAATTCAAGCAGCCACTTCTTGTCACCAGAGGAGGACTGAGAAGATGAAAGAAACTTTGCAGACACCAAGGTCAGTGAATAAGCTGCAGGAGGAGGTGCTCCCGGCACTGGAGAAACAGATTCCCCTGCAGCCCCTGGAGAAGACCATGGTGGAGTGGGTTGTCCCCCTGCAGCCCATGGATGATGATGGGGAACAGAGATCCCACCTGCAGCCTGTGGAGAGGCCCCATATTAGAGCAGGGGGAGACATATGGAAGATGCTGTGACCCATGTTGGAGCAAGCTCCTGGTAAAGCCTACAGCCCGTGGGGAGGGGTTCATGAGAGTTCATGAAGAACCGAAATCCCTGTGGGAAAGGATTCACGTTAGAGAAGTCTGTGGAGGACTGTCTCCCATGGGTGGGACCCCACACTGGAGCAGGGGAAGAGTGTGAGGAATCCTCCCCCTAAGAAGGAAGAACCAGCAGAGACAACTCATGATGAACTGACCAAAACCCCCATCTCTGTCTCCCCCTGTGACACCTGGAGGGGGGAAGGGACAGAAATCATGAATAAAGTTGAGCCTGGGAGGGGTGGGGGAAGGTGTTTTAAGATTTGGTTTTGTTGCTTATTATCCTACTCCGGTTTCATTGTGGGGAGGGGATGTAGAGTGGGGAGTGGGGAAGTGTGTGTGTGTGGTAGAGGGGTTGTGGGTGCGTTTTAAATTAAATAATGATCTCTCCCTATCCTTATCTCAACTCCTAAGCCTCTCAAAATATATTCTCTCCCCTGTCCAGCTGAAGAGGGGAGTGATAGAGCAATTTTGGTGGGCACCTGGCCTCCAGCCTGAGTTAAACCAGCACAACACTTCAGTGAGATGAGGAGAAAGCAGGCTTCAGAACATTTTTTAAATCAAATAATGTGGTTTTTGAAAATCAACACTAGCCACTATTCCACTGAACTCTCCTAGATTGCTTCATTCCTACAGGACCAGTGGAAGAATATAGTTTGTGGGCTACATAGCATAAATACTTCTGGACTAAGATTTGTTTGGAAGCATTAATCTGTACGTTATAAACAGCTTTGGAATGAATCCTCTGGTGGCAAGCTGGAAAAAGGCAAAGCTAGTAAGAGCTGTCTTACATCCAAGAATCACTTCCCTTCCCTGTCTGCAAAGCTACAGGAGAGATGAGGGTTTCAATGTGGAATTATAAAAAGCAGTTCCAGCTGAAGTTGGATGTGTAACAGATTTGCTTGTTCTGGTTCAGCTGCGATGTCTCCTCAGTCTTTAAACCAAATGTGGAAAACAATCTGATTATCAGAGCAAACGGCTCAAGTGCTTCAGCTTTCCTTAGAAAACTCTTGAACGATCGAGGGAAAGCAATGTCTAACTTGTTCAGGATGTCTAGAGTTACTTTTCTCACATGGCTTACTGGCAAAATTAGTGGTTCTGTTTTTGGTAAGGTTGGCAAGGTGCAATTTTTCACTCAAATCTTTTAAAAGTCAGATAGTCTGATCACATGGGGTTTTTTCTTGGCAAGTATCTACTGTGGTTGATCTCCACTCTCCCCTGTTCTTACCTCATTGTTGCTAAGTTGTCCAGAAGGTCCCAAGACTAAGGTTAGAAGATACAGTATTTTGCCTGCTTTGATGCTCTCAGCTCTGGCTGAAAAAAAGGCTTTTAGTGCTTCCATGTTTGGAAATAGGGCCTTGGGAATTTGGAAGGTGAGATCACACTTACGACTATTGTATTTTCCATGAGATTCTTCAATCAAATGTGGTTACTCATAACCATCCCTCAGGGTTTTACTCTGTGTGTCTGCAATAAGAACTCGATTAAAAACTCCATTACAGTGTCCAGCAGCTAAACACCCCGAAGATACATGTCAGCATCCCAGAAATCACCTACCACAACTTTCCTTCTCAGTGGAAGTCATGGTTGAGCTGTCAATATACATTCTCTAACAAATGCAGCTGCTTTGCTGTCTCCCTGTTCATCTGTTTTCTCTGACCACACAAGTGCTGGAACGGTGTCGTTTGATAATGCCTCCACGGAGTGGTACCCACCTGTCTTCCAGGTGTTTCAGAAGCTGTGCTACAACTTCACTCTCTGCAGCACTACTTCAGGATGTGGTAATTATTCAATATTCTTTAAGAGCAAAGCCCTGTAACTGTAATCACTTTGACTTACTTTTTTCCCCAGGACCTTTATTCCCCCCCCCGAATTCTGGCTTCCACAGCCACAGGCGTGAGGAGGCTGTATGCAGCACACCAGCCTGGGCCACAAGCCCTGCAGCAGCATCGTTAGGATGAAGGGAAATAGCATACAGCTACAGACTGCTGAATCTGTGATCAGGAACCTGAATCCAGACACCAGAGAGGTGAGGAACACACAAAGTTTTGCGAAGTGGAAAGAAACAAAATGACAATTTCTAGAGGGACTTTATAACATTTCCTTTTCTGGTGGTTTCCTGTGCTTCCCACCCTGAAACGTTTAAAGGCCAAAGAAGATTCTCCTTGCACAAGGATTGCTGATTATGTTACAAATATACCTGCTGTGGTTTCATCTGGCTGGCAGGTAAAATGACCCCCCAGCTTTCACTCGCTCCTCAGCCACAGTGGGATGGGTGAAAAGTATCAGAGAAAAGTAAAACTCCTGGGCTGAGATAAAAACAGTTCAATAGGATGGAAAAGGAAGAGAATAAAAATAATAATGATGGTAAAAGAATATGCAAAACAAAACAAGCCACGCGCAGCACAACTGCTCGCTGACCATTCCCACCTAGTTTCAAGCCATACCCCTCCCCAGCCAACTTCCCCCCAGGTTATATGCTGAGCATGACATCATATGGTATGGAATATCCCTTTGGCCATTTGGGGTCAGCTGTCCTGGCTGTGCCCCCTCCCAGCTTCTTGTGCCCCCTCCTTCCTGTGAAAGGCTCGTGCCTCCTCACTGGCAGGGCCTGGGAAGCTGGAAAGGCTTAATGGTAAGCACTGCTTAGCAACAACTAAACACCAGTGTGATATCAACATTATTCTCGCCCTAAATCCAAACCCCAGAACTACACCAGCTACTAGGAAGAAAATTAACCATCCCAGACAAAAACAGGGCAATACCCTAAAAAGAACCCAGATGATCTGAATCATGCAAACCGACTTCATTGATTTTAGACCTGGGCTGGTAACTGCAGTGTGGGCAGTTGTTGGCCAGACCCAGGGCCAGGGTGTCACTGAAGCTGAGATAGTCTAGGTCTTCTTGGGAAACCTGGTCTGAAGTCAGTGCTGAGCCTGGTTTGAGCAGGAAGTTGGACCAGAGACTCCCCAAAGTCTTGTCCAGCCTGAATGAATCTATGGTTTAAAATGGCCGGTTCCAAAAAGCATCAACTTACTGAACAGTTTGGTCTAATTGAGAAGTGGAAACAAGTACACATTCAAGATACAAAGCAACGTTTGCTAGTGGTTTTCTGATTTTGAGAGGGCTGATGCTAAAATCCATATGAATGATCTGGTGAGTATTTCTGAAGAAGACAAAGCTGACTCATGGGTAGGCTTGTAAAGCTGTGTACAGAGGAGGGGTGGCAGAAATAAATCATGTAACTTCTGAAGAGCACTGCAACTTTCTGAAGCATCCAAGGACATAATGCAAACATGTTGGGGAACTGTCCCTTCTATAATGCAGAATCACTATGAAAGAAATCTCAGCTGCCAGAAAATGGAGAGTATCAATTAAGCATTTGTATTAATGGCATAAAAATATATCAAAGTAAATTTATTGTTTTCACTTGACAGAATTTTGGAACAAGCTTACTGCCCATAACAAGTGAACCACCAAACCCTGGACTTTTGATGAAGCCCAAGACTGCTGAGACAGTACCAATAAACAAAACCTGTAAGCAAAAGGTTGCTGTCATTTATTTGCCAGTTCCTCAAGAAAGTAAGCTTCTAAAAATTCAGAAAATGGTAATCTCAAATAGAAAATGCAGAGGATCAAAAAAAGGATCATAGAAGGGGTCACAGAATCACAGAATGCATTAGGTTGGAAGGGACCTTTAAAGGTCATCTAGTCCAGCCCCCCCTGCAGTAAGCAGGGTCACTTTTAACTAGACCAGGTTGCTCAGAGCTTCATCAGGCCTGACCTTGAATATCTCCAGGGATGAGACCTCCACCACCTCTCTGGGTAACCTGTTCCAGTGTCTCACCATTCTCATAGTGAAGAACTTCCTCATGTCTGATCTAAACCTACCCTGCTCTGGTTTAAAACCATTGCCCCTTGTCCTATAGCTACATGGCCTTACAAACAGTCCTTCCCCAGCTCTTCTGTAGGCCCCTTCAGGTACTGGAAGGCTGCTGTAAGGTCTCCCCAGAGCCTTCTCTTCTCCAGGCTGAACAAGCCCAACTCTCTCAGCCTGTCTTCGTAGGAGAGGTGAGGTCGCAATTAGTGAGATCATCCTCCTGGCCCTCCTCTGGACACTCTTCAATAGGTCCATGTCCTTCCTGTGTTGAGGGCTCCAGAGCTGGACTCAGAGTTCCAGGTGGGGTCTCACCAGAGCAGAGCAGAAGGGGAGAATCACCTCTCTCGATCTGCTGGCCACACTTCTGATGGAGCCCGCGGTGTGATTGCTATTCTGGGCTGCGAGGACACATCGTTGGCTCATGTCCAGCTTTTCATCCATGATGATTTTATTACTTTCCAACCATAATTATGTTTAAATTAAATTATGCACAAATGATACATTTCTCAGCATTTTTCCTTATAAAAGCTGTGCAGACCATTTAGTGGAACAGCAGCATTACTGGATAGTAAAGAAGAAAAGAAGGGAAAAAGGCCAATCAGCAAGGGACCTTGCTTCGACACAGTTAAGCAAATATTAAGAGGAGGAATGTATGATTTCCTGAGGTTTAAAAAGCGTGACCCTGAGAGAAATTACACGGGCAGGGAATGATTTCTCTTGGCTTTCCCTTGTAAAGCCAGCGAGGGGTGTGAGGGCAGAGCACGGGTAAGCCTGGACGGGCAGGGCACTGCACGGGTGAGCCTGACCGAGCAGGGCACTGCACGGGTGAGCCTGACCGGGCAGGGCACTGCACGGGTAAGCCTGTCCGGGCAGGGCACTGAATGGGTAAGCCTGACCGGGCAGGGCACTGCACGGGTGAGCCTGACCGGGCAGGGCACGGCACGGGTAAGCCTGTCCGGGCAGGGCACTGAATGGGTAAGCCTGACCGAGCAGGGCACTGCACGGGTGAGCCTGACCGGGCAGGGCACTGCACGGGTGAGCCTGATCGAGCAGGGCACTGCACGGGTGAGCCTGACCGGGCAGGGCACTGCACCGGTAAGCCTGACTGGGCAGGGCACTGCACGGGTGAGCCTGACCGGGCAGGGCACGGCACGGGTGAGCCTGACGGAGCAGGGCACGGCACGGGTAAGCCTGACCGGGCAGGGCACGGCACGGGTGAGCCTGACCGAGGAGGGCACTGCACGGGTGAGCCTGATCGAGCAGGGCACGGCAGCCCTGCGCCAGGACGGGAGCCAAAAAACCAACCCACCCCCGGAGCTGTCACACAGCAAAAAAAAACCCAAACCCAAAATGCCACCGAAATCTCACTGGAACCGGTCTCGGCTCGTTTCGAACATCGCACCAGCGAAAATACCCCCAGAGCCCCTTTTTAAGCAACATTTTATTTCCACTCGTCGACGCTTGCCAGGTCTTTCCCGGTTTCGCCGTCCCTTTGCTTGAGGGGCTGCCGCCGCCGCTCCCTCATCCCCCTACGGAGGCGGCGGCTCCCGTCCCTGTCAGCCAAACCCCGCCAACTCCCTCCCGCGCTTCCCCGAGCCGCCAGCCGCGTCCGGGCGACAAAGGGCTGAGGGTAACCGGGAGGTGCCGGCAGCCGAGGCGGCGCTTTTGCCGCTCCGCCTCCCCAGCGCCGCTGCAGGAAGCCGGAAGCGGTCGGGGCGCTGGGCAGGCAGGGCGAGAGAGGCGGCTCGGTGCGTGGGGTCGTGGGGCTGGTGGGCAGGACAGGGGCGAGGGGAGGCCGCGTCGTGTCGAGGTGAAGCGGCAGCGGGTAGGGTACCGCTTGTCCTCGCTTGTCCGCGGCGGGGGCGAGGGCAAGCGGTTCTCTACGCGCCGCCGCCAGGGCGAGGTGGTTTCGGTTTCCAGGGGTGGCGGTGGGGCCTTCCCGGGAGATACCGAGACCCCGAGGAGGGTCTCGGGCGGCTTCGGCGGCCCCCTGAGGCGGCAGCAGCGGTGGTGGGGCCGGCTGTGCAGGCCGCCCCGCGGAGCGGTCCCCGCCCGGTGTGGGGGGCGAGGCGGTGGCCGGCCTGCGGGCCTCGGCGGCGTGCGTGGGGCTCGCCCCTCGCCCCGATCTCGACGGCTTTTGGCCTCACGAATGTCGGTAGCTCGCAGTTGGTGCGACCCATCAGAATCAGTTTTGTCACTGGAAGGGGGCGGGGGTGGGGTGTGGGGAGGGGAACCACGCCAAGAGCGTGTTTGGCAGGGGTTTCCTGAGGTAGGGGTGTCTACCTGAGCTTTCCTCGGGTAGAGCTGTCGCCTTTGGGGTTGATGCAAGTTGTTAAACTTTCACTTCGGGAGGGATGTCCCGTTGCGCAGCTGGGCTCTGGTGCTGTGCTCTCCATATCCCGCCTTTCTGAGTTTGGGGCGGTGTCTCCCCATAGCTTTCCAGACGGGGGCTTAGCCCCTTTCCCTCACTATGGAGGGGAACTGCCGAGAGGGTCAGTGATGAGCAGCACTGGAGCCAGGCTCGCCGTTTGTTTCATGGGGCCTTTGGGAGCGCGCGCTGCTTCCTGTGGGTTCGAGCAGCACTTGGTGTGGCCCAGGGCAGGGGATTTCTGTCACTCAGATACCGGATTTTGGACTGGAAACTCCTGGAAGGAGGTTAGGTGAAGAAAGTAGGGATAGGAACCAGGAATTTCAGGGGGAGAAACTTCTTTTCTAGGCGTTAGGAGGGGGGCATACAGAGAAGTATAAAACCTTCATATTTCTCAGATTCTGTAATGCTACCATAACATCTATTTGGAACCACAGCACTGTTCCTGTTGGCTTTGGTGGCCTTGCCTGTAGGCAGAAACAGCCTTCGCTTTAACTTCGTCATCTGTCCCTACTTGCCTGGTGAACTTGTGCATTGCAGCTGTTAACGGGGGAAGTACCAGCTTCATGTCCTTATCCTGCGTGCCTGAGGTAACAGCTCGCTTCTTCATATTAATTAGAAACAGTCGGTATTCCTGCCTCAGAGCACGGAGAGCATTTGCAATACAGTCTGTGTCTGCTATAATTCCTCCTGCTGACAAAGAAGTGGCAGCATCACCAGAAACAAAAATATTTGAAAAAAAACCAAACCCAAAAGCAGTCCCCAAACCCTTGAAGTGCTAATATGTCATGGGGGACAATAAATCACGGTGCTGGTAGGAGAGACACTTCTAGATGTATGTAAGGAACTTCTGACTCATCTAGATCAAACTTAATGACTCTGAGATGTGAAGAATTGCACAGTTCAGCATTAAAGCTAGATGTCAGTACCAGCCATACATTTAGAGATATTTCTATTTTTTGAAAAATACAAAACTTAGTGAATTGATTTAGGAAGATAATGGAAGATATGAAAAGAAAACTCAGCCTGCTGAGTGTTTAGCAAAGATCAGTTCTGAGGTATGGAATCAAAGAAGATGTAGCATGTAATATAAGTTAACGAATCAAATATAGTAATTTGAAGATTAAAATTGAAGCTGAATGAGACTTTATGCTTTAAAAATGAAGAGTCTGCCGAAAAAGTCTAGACTTCGTTATTTTTAGAAAAATACTGTTTTGACCAAAAAAAGCATAATAGTGCAACACTGACTTTGTTTTGGCACTGGATATGTACCCTGGGATTAATTCTGGCATAATTATACCTCTGGTTTTACAAGTGAAAAAACTCAGACCTCAAAAACCCACTATGGACTTGCTGGTTTGTTTTTTTTTTAAATCCATTGAATGATATTCAAGCTCATCTTCCAGAGTTGTCCTTTTTATTTTGTTTTCATTGATTGACCTTCATGCAAATTTAATTATAAAGTACGAAAGTAAAGGAAGAGAGCTGATCTCATACACAAACTACCTCATCTTTATCACTTAGGGGAACATAATAATTTAGTCTCTAATAGATTGCTAAAATTTTTAGTATTTGAATAGAGATTGGTGAAGGAACTCGGTGTTTGCTTGATCCCTCCACGTCCTTCTTGTCTGCTTAGAAAGGATTCGTGTTTCTGTGTTTTGGTAGGAGTCTAATGAACGTTGCTTTGAAGTAAATGACAAAATAAATGTTTACTGGTAATGAGCCAACTGGCTTGTTACAAGCAGGGTCTTAATGATGAGGATTTTTTTAATTTGGAGATTTATAAAGCGGGCTATGCATTATTTCCTTGCAGACCTCTTCCTTACCTTCTGTGTCTGCATCATAGAGATCTCTTTGGCATCTACAGTCATTGACAGCTGGGAGAAGTTATCTTACTCCACTATTGCAAGTTGCCAGAGTTAACTGGAAGTTGTAAGGGTTTGGGCTGTGGTGTTGATTTTTTTTTTTGGTTGTTGTTCAAATTTGAGATAAAGCCTTTCTTCCCTTCTCTAGGCATTAAGAACTTTATCTAGACTTTAAAGGTGGGGTTGCTGCATGGCTGTGAATTTAGTTCAGAGTAATGTCAGGTCTTCACGTTCCGTCATCGCATTTTGTATGCTCCGTGTCCTTGCCTGGATGTTTTGGGACAGCTTGGCAAGAGACTCCACATCTTACCTGAGAGAGTAGCTAAATGGAAGAATGAAATCCGCAGTCGCTAAGCGTAGAGAAGTGTGTTGGAAGGCACGAGGAAGTTGCTGTCTCTTTGTGGCACGGCTTGGGTACGACACAAACCGTGCGAAGGTGGGTGCTTCAGCTGGCTGCTGGAGCCGGGCGGGCGAACAGCGCTGCGGGGGCTGGAGCGTGGCTTCCTCTGCTCTCCTGAGGTGCACGCTGTGGGGTTTCTGGTAGCGTCATCTTGTGCACAAGGGAGATCTCTACAAGTGTCAAGCACCTTCTAATAAATATGCACAGGAAATTCCGTCACACCTCTTCTTTCAGTGGATACAGGAAAGGCTTTTCTTTTGTTTTAGTATCTGTTACCTCCTTCTTGTCAGTGAACGCAGGTGGATGCAGAGCCTCCTCCCAGGCTGTGAGGACAAGCTGTTGGTCTAGGACCTTCCCCTGCTTGGGTTGCTGTTTCGCTGTTGAGATTCTTTTGACACGGGAAGCTCTGTCTTTGATCTTGAGCTTTTTGCTAGCTTTAATGACAAAATCAGTGCTTTAATTAAACCAAAAATGTAAAGGTCTTCACCTGCAGCTGCTGCTGTTTTCGCTAGGGGGGAAATCTGTCAGTTCTAATGGGTTTTAAAATTGTTTTAATGTAATGAAACCTTTTTTCCTCTTTTGGATCTGTGAAGACCTGAGTATCTGCCAGTTGACATTTCAGAAAGGGTGAGGAAACCAGGCTCTCTCTTTAGAAATAATGAGATGTATCAAACCTCAACTTTGATAAATAAGAGCTATGCCCTTCAATTTCTTCCAATAGTAATTGGTGGTTATAGGAAATAGCTGAAAATACTTGTGTTATTTGTGACTCTTCCCTTAGCTTATGTAAAAACAGCTTTTTGTAAGTGGTTAGTCCAGTTCCTTTATAGCTGTTATGAAGTGCAACTTCCGGAGTCATCTGAAAAGATCTGTATATGTACCTACTTGCCATCATATCTACTGTCTGTTCTTTGGCATATATACCAAATGATGGAATTCTTTGACAGGTCTTACTTTCAAAATACCTTCTGCACATGTGCTTGATTCTTTCCTATAGTTTTTCTTGCTACATTATTAAACCACTTGTGTACAACAGGAAAGGGACTATAAAGCTTTCCCTTTTCTTGTTGATTTTTCAAACAAAGTTTGAAGAGTAAAGATGCAGAGAGGTGTTGGGTCTATGGCATTAGTTTTCATTGTTGAGCTTGGTTTTGTTTCTTTGTTTCCCCTCTCCTCCTTTACTTGGTTGTTCTTAATTAATTCTGTATGTCTTTGGAGATAGGGTTGGGCGTTTTTTCCTTCAGATTAATATAACCCCCTCTGATGTATTTTACTAATTTATAATTCAATATACTTAACCTTTTGTTTTTAAGGTGAAAAAGAAAACTGTCTAATCGAAGAGCAAAGATGCAGAGCACTTCAAATTACCTCTGGCAGATGTCTGACATTCTGGGACAGGGAGCCACTGCAAATGTGTTCCGGGGACGACATAAGGTTTGTGAGGAATTACTGATCTGAGTAACATGTAAAACTGAAATTTTTTCTTATGTGAGTAATGTCATGAAATAAAAAAAAAATCAAGATTTAGGCTTAGAGCAAATATATCTTTGTAACTATTCATGCTTTGTTTTAAATTTTTAATATTTATGCATTGAATTAGAGTTCTATACAGTTATTTCAGAAGATTTGGTTTTTTGTATTATATATTATATGAGGATTTTTTTTTTTAATATTATATTTTATGCTTTTTCTGCAAGGCCTTTGACACAGTCCCCCACAACATCCTTTAAGTTGGAGAGATATGGATTTGATGGGCGGACTGTTAAGTGGATAAGGAATTGGCTGGATGGTCATATCCAGAGGGTGATGGTCAATGACTCGATTTAATGATGGTCTGTGTGACATCAGTATGAAGTTACATATAAGCCATGCTGTTTTCTGCGTTCCACATTTATCTGTGAAGCAACACTAAGCATTAATTTAGCAGTTAATGTGCTTTTTTTGCATGAGTGCATTTCAACACAGAGTGATTCCTCTATAAAGTTTACGGTTTCATGGTTGCATCCCTCAACACCCTCACTGATCTGAGCACATCACCTGCAGCTTATTGTCAGTGGGAGAGAACTTTAACCTGGGTAGTGCATGTAAGTTGTGTGCTGTACAACACGCCCAGTCTGAGTGCAGGAAGTCTAGCGGTGTTCCCCAGGGCTCGGTGTTGGGTCCAGACCTGTTTAATATCTTCATTGACGACCTTGATGAGGGAATAGCATCCACCCTCAGCAAGTACACCGATGATGCAAAGCTGGGAGGAGTGGCTGACACGCAGGAACACTGCGCTGCCATCCAGAGAGACCTGGACAGACTGGAGAGCTGGGCAGAGGGAAACCAGATGAGATTCAACAAAAGCAAGTGTAGAGTCTTGCAGCTGGGAAGGAACAACCATTTGTATCAGTACAGGCTGGAGGATGACCTGCTGGAGAAGAGCTCAGTGGAGAAGGACCTGGGGGTCCTGGTAGATGACAGGTTGGCCATGAGCCAGCAGTGTGCCCTGGTGGCTAAGAGAGCCAATGGGATCCTGGGGTGCATCCGGAGGAGTATAGCCAGCAGGTCAAAGGAGGTGATCCTCCCCCTCTACTCTGCCCTGGTCAGGCTCCACCTGGAGTATTGGGTCCAGTTCTGGGCTTCTTGGTTTAAAAAGGACAGGGATCTCCTGGAGAGAGTCCAAAGAAGGGCCACAAAGATGATTAGGGGCCTGGAACATCTCCCCTATGAGGATAGGCTGAGTAAGCTGGGACTCTTCAGCCTTGAGAAGAGAAGACTAAGGGGGGACCTAATTAAAGTTTATAATTATCTGAAGCAGGGGATGCAGGGGGAATCAGCCAGCCCCTTTTCAGTGGTCTGTGGGGACAGGACAAGGGGCAATGGCTGCAAGTTGGAGCACAGGAAGTTCCGCACCAACATGCGGAAGAACTTTTTCACAGTGAGGGTGACAGAGCCCTGGGACAGGCTGCCCAGGGAGGTGGTGGAGTCTCCTGCTCTGGAGAGATTCAAGACCCGTCTGGACGCCTATCTGAGTGATATGTCCTAGGGAACCTGCTTTGGCAGGGGGGTTGGACCCGATAATCTCTTGAGGTCCCTTCCAACCCCTACAATTCTATGATTCTATGATTGTCCTTAGGAGGAGTCTGTTGCACACAAGACCACTAGAATAAGCTTATTCTTAGAGTGAGTGCAGGGAGGTACTTTGCCCTAAAAGGGACAGGAGTTGCACTCTCAGCTGGTGCTGTGGATGCCTGAGGATGCTGGTACTTAGTCCCAATTGAGAATTTAAGTCTCTTATTAAGCTCATGACTGTGCTCCTGTTGCTTTTGATGTGGGTTTGAAATGCTTCCAAGATTTTAGGTGAGTGGTATGTAGTGCTCAACGCTGCCTTTGGAAAAGCAAAATCCTGCTGTATCAATACAAACAGAACAGTAAAGACAGAGAGCAACGTTTGGCTTCTGAATGTTGTCTCTTAAGCAAGCAAAGATTCACAGCTGTGCCAAGATTCTCAACACATGCATGTCTCCTATGCACTGGTGCAAGTGGCTTACCTCTTGCTGAAAAATTATTTTTCAGCTAAGTTTATAGGTTATTCTTAAACCTGTAGCCTTTCTTATGCTGACTGTTCTTTTTTTGAAAGCACTAATATTTTGTGGGCTGATGTTAGATTTCCATTCTGCGAGTCTGTTTATAGATAGTCTATATTAAACTAAACCAATTTGTACATATTTCTCTTTTTTTAGTAGAATCTTAATGTCCACATTAACACAAAATGCTGTTTTGATCTGTTTCTAATTTGGGTATGCTTATATGCACAACAGAAGGTCTCAGAGGACTTGAATAATGGGTATGTGTACATTTACAATCTTAGTAATTTGTCTGCTTCTTTTAAACAGAAAACTGGGGATTTATATGCTGCCAAAGTATTTAACAGTATAAGTTTCCTCCGTCCTGTGGATGTTCAGATGCGAGAGTTTGAAGTATTGAAGAAACTAAACCATAAGAACATTGTCAAATTGTTTGCCATTGAAGAAGAGGTAATGAATTCTTGTAATTGTGACCTGAGATGCATAGTAGTAACCACAGTAACCGTTATTTTGCTTTATCCTTAACTATAGAGGATAAAATTACATGTTTAAAGAATCTGACCCAACCACCACTGTTTTTACTTTCTCTTCCATTGTTATCATTGTAAGAATATGCTTGCTTCTAGTGTTTAGGCTGTGGTTATATGCAGTTTCTGACATGGTTTTCACAATAGTCATGGACTTACAATTTTTTTTTTCCAGACAACGACGAGACACAAAGTACTAGTGATGGAATTTTGTCCATGTGGGAGTTTATATACAGTCTTAGAGGAGCCGTCTAATGCCTTTGGTTTGCCAGAATCCGAGTTCTTAATTGTTTTGAGAGATGTGGGTATGTAGACTTTGCTCTTTGGTCTGATTTGTTGATTGAAATGAACTCATACTTGCGATATCTTGAAACAACAAGAGACAAGGAATTCGAATGACTGTTAACTGATTGAAGAAATTATTATGGTCATATGGAGTCACATCTTTTGTTTGTGCGTTAAGAAGCCATTTCCGTTTAAGCACTGCTGTAATTCTTTTTGGTGCATTACAAGGTTACTAGTGAGAATTAAATTCAGAAGAGTAAATTAAAAAAATAATGAGGTTTACCTGTGTCTGCCTGTTACAAAATTTTCCTCTGTTATTTTATAAGAAAGATGTTGCATGAGAACAAGAAATACTTTAGCTGTTTGAAAGTGTGAAAATGCTCAGAATATCCTCTGGTCCTGGTCTTTTTGTTGAATGTCCCTTCTTGTTCCCATTTCCCAAGAAAAAAGTAAATGAGTGTGTCTTCCCAGCCCAAGTTACCGTTCAGCCCTTGTGCAATCCCTGTTAAGATGTGTAACATGAGTTCTTGATGTTTGTTTTTTGTTTCTGTTGAAGTGGCTGGGATGAATCATCTCAGAGAGAATGGCATAGTGCACCGTGACATCAAGCCTGGCAATATCATGCGGGTTATAGGCGAAGATGGTCAGTCTGTTTACAAACTTACAGACTTTGGTGCTGCAAGGGAACTTGAAGATGATGAACAATTTGTTTCTCTCTATGGCACGGAAGAGTATTTGGTAAGCCCGTATGATTTCACTTTCTCTTGAAGAAGTGTTTGAAGCCAGGGGCCCTTCGTGATGCGAGTTGAATAGGTGAAGGTCAGGCTGTTGGGAGGTAGCATTTAAGCTTTTGTATTGTAATTGTTTTTATAACTTTTCACCTTTTTCACCTTGGGTCATGCTAGTTCTACTGCAGATCTGAGCACAGTAGTCTATAAATAATTTCCAGGTGTAACTTGTACTGTTTTGTGTGAAAGGAAGAACAATAGTATTTTAGTTATTAATGTCTTTGTGCTTATGTCTCAAGATACTTTTCAGTTTGTATATAAACTGTATATGAGATTCAGTTGACATCTTTGTTAACCAGAGAGAGGCGGGCAGAGAAGCATCAGTACAAGCATCATTTTCTTCCTGTTTTGTTTTTCCACATGTAGTGTCATAAGTGATATTATTCTTTATGGAACTTTTTCCAGTTTGGTTTCTGTTTCAAAATCATCTGGAGAAATACTGGTTTTCTTCTCTTCTTTAGTGGTGTTTTATTCTAGAAGTCAATCTAGCTAAATTTTTAAATTTTTTTTGCAAACCTTCAATAAAAGTGGCTATCATACCTAGGAACACTTTTATGAATGTCAGAGTAACTAAAGCAAATTCTGTGAACACAAGCTAACTTTGCTTTTTGATTAAAGAGCTGAAAATTTAGAATGATAAATTATCTTTCTGTGAAAGATTTTTTCTTTATATTGTTTGTAAAGCAATTCTAACTTTTTTTTTTTCTCTTTAGCATCCTGATATGTATGAGCGAGCAGTTTTGAGGAAAGAGCATCAGAAAAAGTATGGAGCCACAGTTGATCTGTGGAGCATAGGGGTGACCTTTTACCATGCTGCAACAGGGAGTTTGCCTTTCCGACCTTTTGAAGGACCTCGTAGAAACAAGGAAGTAATGTAGGTAATTTAGAAGGAGAATTTTATCTGTTGTGAATTACTATTTATGTGTTTGTCAGGAATGCTTTTTTTACCAAGAAATCCTACACACATATAGTAAACATTAAAATGGTGAAAATATTTAAGGAAAAATGCTCTTTAGCTTTGTTGTGGTTTAACCCTAGTAGGCAGGTAAACACCACAGAGCTGTTCACTTACTCCCTTGCAGTGGGGTGGGAAAGATATTTGGAAGGGTAAGAGTGTGAAAACTTGTTGGTTGAGGTAAAGATGGTTTAATAAGTAAAAAATACCCAAAAAACAGCCAACAAAAATCCCCCACCCCTAAACACAAAGGAAAACAAAACCAAGAAAAACAAGTGATGCAAAAAAACCCCCAGTTGCTCACCACCAACCTAGTCAGTCTCTGAGCAGCTGCCACCCTGGCAAACTTCCGCCCCTCAGCCTGTGTTGCGGAGCATGATGCCATATGGTATGGAATATCTACAGCTGTGCTGGATGCGTTCCCTTCCAGTTTCTTGCCTGCCCCAGCCTCCTCACTGGCAGGGCAGTGTGAGAAGTATAAAAGGCCTTGATATTGTGTCTGCAATGGCTAAAACATCCCAGGGTTATCCACACATTTTTGGTCACAGATCCAGAACACAGCACCATACGAATTGCTTTGAATGAAATTAGCTCTTATCCCAGCCAAAACCAGTATGAACATTCTACTTCAGCAAGGATTTTACTGAGTGGCACCTTAACATCTGAATTAAGCATCAGCGCTCCCCCCAGATACTCATGTTTTCCACATATCTTTGCTTTGCCATGGCACTAGGCTGTTTGTTACAGTGTGATGTATATAAATGGGATGTTCAGGCAAAATTATGGTATTCTGAAATGGGATTTCAGTGTTGCAAATTTTTGTTGTCCTTTAAATGGTCATCTTTCCAGGCAGTCTTAGAATGCATGCATTGCCCATGAGACTGACATTTTTTGAGTAGCAGAGTTGTGGACTGTGACTGAATATAAGAGGGGCTGCTCCTGAATGGGAAACAGAAGTTTCTCTGATGTGCCAGTTGGAATTGATTCCTGCGTCATCTTAGTGTAGTTCTACTTTGTTGTTGTTCTGTGTGTTGCATTTAAGAAATAAAGGGGTTACTTGGGAAGTCTAATGGGCCAGTAATATCTCTGTTCTGGAAATCCTTGCAAAGCTGACTCCAATTTTCTTAGTCCATCCTGTGATTATCTCACAAACATTCTTGTTCTTTCCGCCTGCAAGATAAGCAAGGAACATGTTTTATATGTACCTCATCCTACAACTGAGATTTTCTGTTGCAATAAAAGTGTATTGCTCCTGATTAATTTCAGGAGAATTTTGAGAAATACTAGCTGTGCTAGTAAGTAATTCAGTACAAAATTAGGCAATGACAAATTGTATCCAAATTGCTAGATGTATCAAAGATAAAATAATTTCTCAAAGCCCACTTCCCAAATTTGTGGTGACTAAATGTCGTCATGTCTTGCCATGGAACACGCTGGAAGTTGGTCATATAAGTGCCTACATTGAACTGCCTTGGAAATCTGACTTTGATCAATTAACACTTGTGAAGAAACTCCAGCTCCCTTTAGTGATGCCTGAAATATCTCCTAAATTTTTCCCAAATCTGAGGTAGACAAAGTTGCTCTTCCAACATGGCTTGAAGTGTTTCCTTCTTCGTTGTTACTATTTTAGCACTACTTTCTGTCAGCTTGTAAATGAAAGTTCCTAATTGCTGCACCACCTACAAATTTACACCAACCCGTGGTTTAGAATTGTATTATCGATACCCCTTTGAGGATCAGTTACTAGACCTGCATACACACAAGAGGTAGTAGTTAAAGTCTCTCTTATTTTTTATAAAATATCCCAGGTATAAAATAATCACTGGAAAGCCTTCTGGTGCTATTTCTGGAATACAGAAAGTAGAAAACGGACCAATTGAATGGAGTGGGGAGATGCCTGTTTCTTGCAGTCTTTCAAAGTAAGTTTCAACTTCTCACAAGGTGTTTTGATGTTGCTTAATTGGGCTTTTTCACTTAGTCTTTCAGGATCAGGTCTTTGGAACAGAGATCTGACTGTTGCAGTTGTTTTCTTTGAAGTCTTCATTAGATCCATGCAGCCTACTATTACTTTATCAAGGGTTTTTAATTCCCATCTGTCCAAATAATTTTAGGACTGCTAATTTACAAGTGAGCACCTGAGAATCTGAAGTGGTATGAGTAGAAGAAATATTTTTTCTGCATTTTCTCCACTGCCAGGGAAGAGTAGGAAGATTTAATAAATACTGAATTGACAAGCCCCCCTTTCTTGCAAGGATGTGACTTCAGACAGGATGAAGATTAGGCATTAGGAAGGAAATTACAAGAAAGCACAGTTCAGACTTGCGTTTTTGACAGAAAACAATTCACATCAGCACACTTAATATATTCTCATAGTATCTTTTATATTTTTTTAATCATATTTTTTCTTCATAGGTTATATAATGCTCAGTTGGAAGACCCATGGAAGATCTGATCTCAATATGATTTTAAAAAGATCTTCCATAACCCGTTTACCTTTTTATATTCCTAAGACTTATTCAGTATCTTAAAATTATTACTCTTTCATGGTAAAGGGAGAAAGAAATTGTTCTGTGAACATACTCTAGAAACAATTTTTTCTGAAAGCCAAATACATAGATCCATAAGGAGTGTAGAATGCAAGTCTGGTTTATATCAATTCATTAGTTTATAGTGGGCAGAACTTGCAATTTATATAATTGTTTTTGTGATACTGTTCAGTTGTTTCCTCTGCTTATTCCATGTAATTGAAGTGCTTTAAATAATAAGGCAAGAAGATTTTTACATTAAACATCAGTTTACAGTAATATTTTCAAGTAGCATTTAAACAGTGTTTACTGTTACAAAGTTAGTACTAAAGGGAGCACAGCATCCAGTGACCTCTGATGCTGCTGTCACTGTGCTTGTAAGTCGCTGGAGCCTGCTTCAAAACGTGACCAGTTTTCCTGCTGGATTCATGTTTGATGTGTACACATTGCTAAAGCTTTGAAGAAGTCGTTTGTGGTAACACAGTGGTAGGATGCATAAATTCTCTTGCAATTCAAGTTCTCGAAGTAGAAGTACAAGAAATTCAAGCTGGCCTTTCTCCTAGAATAATGACTGTGAGGCAAGAGTTGCACGTTTCTCTTTGCAGCAGTTGAGCTGGATGTGTGGAATGCTTATTTAGTCCCATCTCAATCAGGATGAATTCTGTTAGTGTTGATGATTTAAATAATGAGTCTTTGCAAACCCAGCTGATTTTGACTGAAAGCAGCATGGTGTGCTCACACAAGCAGCTCAGCCAGCAAACCATAAATAGTAGTAGCTTCCTTCACCGCTGTGGTAAGTATGTGGGGCAAGCTGGGTAAAATGCTGCTGTCCAGCAGTGACTTTAGCTCTAAAATGTAGGCTTCTTTAATTGCATGCCATTTTTCCAATGCCCGTGAAATTTGTCAAATACAAAGGAAAAAATATTTGATAGTTGAGCCTGAAAAGGAAAGAGAGAAAGCATGTGTATTAAATAAAACCATAATGTTATTATTAAGCATTTTGTTGGTCAGTAGAGGAAAACCTCTGGATATTTTTCAAGGGATAATAGATTTGCATTCATGAACCAAATCCAATGAAGCATTGCAATCGGTTACAAGGTGGGTATATCTAAGTTGTCTTGTCTCCTTCTGGTATCCTGTAGAGGTCTGCAAGTACTGCTCACACCTGTCCTTGCGAATATTCTTGAAGTAGACCAAGAGAAATGCTGGGGATTTGACCAGTTCTTTGCAGAGACGAGTGACATACTGCACCGAATGATAATTCATGTCTTTTCGCTACAGCAGATGACCTTGCACAAAGTTTACATTCACAGCTACAATACGTAAGTGTGTGCTCTCTCTGTTTTCCTTTCTCTGCTCTTATTCAGGCAAACCTTACTACCACAGGCGTTCCCCACTGTTACACATTCAGTAGCCTTTCCTTGGTAGGCTGTGTGAGAAAGTGAAAGCTTGTCATTCTTCTGTGTATTCAGAGTACATGGAATCAGGTTGATCGTAAAATATTTCCAATAACATAATTGAAAGTCAAACCAACTGATCTTAAACTTGGTCTTAATCAGTGGCAGAACACAGACTTTCTCTTTGACATGGTACAAAGCACCTGTGTTCTTAATGGATCCCAACTCATCCTGCATTTGTTTATGTTACTTATTTACAAAGTAGTTTCCCAGAGACAGTGTTCAACTCTTGCCTTTCTTACCTTGTCCTCGAGAATACAAAATGTGTGCATCATCTGTCTGACATAAGAATCTCACAGGGGTTCTGAAGTTGTAATTGGTATGATTTAGGATCCAGAGTTATATGGAGTTCACTTTATGGTTATCAAGGGCTGATGTTAAAAGCTGTAAAGATTGGTTCACAGTTCAATCCAAAAATAAGTGCCTTTTCTCTGCCTTATGACAGCTAAAACAAGGCACATCTTGTTCTCTTAATATGAGAACAGACACAGTTATTTCATTAACTGTATAAATACAGTGCTAGCCTCTTCCAATTCTTGTGTCATTTGCAATTTGAAAAAGCCAAGTACTATTTTTTCACAGAGAAATCTTGCTTGTAGCTCAAATTGTTATTTGTCCTTTATTTTTGATGATTTGCCATTATTTATTTTTATGATTATTTGAATACTAGCTGTAGCATTAAGAAGTAGCAGGGTATTACTGTTGCACAGGAGGCATATTGGTCCTTCATAGAATAGCATGGGTTGGAAGAGACACCAAGGATCATAGAGTTCCAACCCCCTGCCACAAGCAGGGCCACCAACCTCCAGGAATATCTAGACAAGGTTGCCCAGGACCCCATCCAACCTGGCCTTGAATCCCTCCGGGGACGGGACGTCTACCGCTTCTCTGGGCAGCCTGTTCCAGCACTTTACCACTCTCTCTGTAAAAAAATCCACCCAATATCTAATCTAAACCTTCCCTCCTTTAGCTTTAATCCATTCCCCCTTGTCCTGCCATTGTCTACCCTTTTAAAAAATTGATTCCCCTCCTGTTTATACTCCCCCTTCAGGTACTGGAAGGCTGCAATGAGTTTCCCCTGCAGCCTTCTCTTCTCCAGGCTGAACAAGCCCAGCTCCCTCAGCCTTTCTTCATAGGGGAGGTGCTCCAGCCCTCTAATCATCTTTGTGGCTCCTCTGAACCCTCTCCAACAGTTCCACATCTTTCTTGTATTGGGGGCCCCAGTCCTGGACACAGTACTCCAGATGGGGCCTCACGAGGGCAGAGTAGAGAGGGACAATCCCCTCCCTGTCCCTGCTGGCCACCCCTCTTCTGATGAAGCCCAGGATACGATTGGCCTCCCGAGCTGCAAGAAGACACTGCTGGCTCATGTTAAGTTTCTCATCCACCAGAACCCCTAGGTCCTTCTCAGCAGGGCTACTCTCAAGGAGCTCTTCTCCCAGTCTGTATCTGTGTCTGGGATTCCTCTGGCCCAAGTGCCAAACCTTACATTTTGCAGCATTGAACCTCATTAGGTTCACCCAGGCCCACCTTTCAAACCTGTCACTACCTTCCAGGTAGTATGCTTAAGTTGTTTTTTCTTTGAAGTTTTGTTTGTTGATTTCCCCCCCCCTCTTTTTTTTTTTTTGGGGGGGGGGGAGGAGGATGGGGTTAGTGTGGAGGCTTATTATAAATTCTTATGCCTTATATCCAATGATTGCTGGAAATACAATACCAGAGTGTCTTTGGTCTTCCTTATAACTTGGAGATAATCTGACTGATAACTTACTGGCTGAATTTGAGTGTTTTTTGATATGTAAAATACCAGACTTTTCTTTTGGAGAGACCAGGCATCTCCTTTGAAGAAATGGGCGTTCCTGAGCACACTAAAGTATGCATCCTTCCTCTCCTCAGTGTTGCCTGTTTTTACTGACCCTCAGCTTCAGGCCACAGCAAGTTTGTTTACACAGTTGTGCTTTGGTGGAAAATCAGAGGTAGAAAGGGAAGTGTGATATTTTTCAGGAAATAGCATTTATTTTTGTAACAGAGCAACCTGGAGCCTTGGGCAGTGTGCTGGTTTTTGTTCTGCTTGGAAGTCAAATGCTTTATGTATAAATTCAGTTTTTAATTAATAAGCAGTAAAAGGCATTTTTATTTAAGTAATAGAAAAATCTGAATTGTTGAATTGTTGTCATGAGTCTTAAGTACTACTGTGTTGTTTGTATTATAGAGCTGCTATATTTCATGACTTGGTCTACAAGCAGACAAAAATAGCATCTCAGAATCAAGAGCTGATATATGAAGGTCGGCGTTTAATACTAGAGCCTGGCAGATTGGCACAGCACTTCCCCAGAACTACTGAAGAGAATCCTATCTTTATATTCAGCAGAGAGGCTGTCAACATTTTTGGATTAATCTATGAAGAAGGTACATGAAAGTAATTTCCCCTCTCTTACAGATATCCTTTGTAAACAGTTTGGGTTATTTATTTATCATTTTATGTTTGTTATGTCAAAGAGACAGTGTTTGAAACCAAGTTCCCCTCAGAACCTAAAGTACTGTGTGTGCAGTCCAGGTCTGTCTGTCTCTGTTTGTTTGTCTGTTTGTTTTTTAAAAAGCATATTTTCACAGAAACAGTAGCTGCCTGTAATGTTCCTAGTGCTGTGAACCTGAGCAGTTGTGTGTTAAGATGTAGTGGTACATATGGAGTTCTGAATTTTTTTGAAGCATGACACTTTTAACAAGTAGAAAGGAACATTATGGAATGAATTCAAGGCTGGTTCTTTTGTTCCATTACTCAGTAAGTGGAAATTCCAGTTTTGTCTTTTTTTTTTCCCCCTTCCTATTTGTCATGTATGTGGTTAGCATTTCAGTTAACAGAAGATCATAGAATCATTGAATGGTCAGGTTTAGAAGGAACCTTAAAGATCATCAAGTTCCAAGCCCCAAGCCATGGGCAGGGACACCTCTCACTAGACCAGGCTGCTCAAGGCCCCATCCAGCCAGGCCTTGAACACCCTTGAACCACCACCTTCCTGGGCAACCTGTGCCAGTGCCTCGTCAGCCTCAAAGTGAAGAATTTTTTCCTAATATCCAATCTAACTCTATCCCCTTCCAATTTAAAACCATTCCCCCTCATCCTGTCACTACATACCCTTCTATAAAGTCCCTCCCCAGCTTTCTTGTAGGCCCCTTCAGATAGCGGAAGGCTGCTATAAGATCTCCCTGGAGCCTTCTCCAGGCTGAACAAGCCCAAGTCTGTCAGCCTGTCTTCCTAGGAGAGGTGCTCCAGCCCTCTAATCATTTTGTGGCCCTCCTCTGGACCTGTTCCAACAGTTCCATGTCCTTCTTGTGCTGGGGACTCCAGAACTGGACACAGTACTCGAGGTGGGGGCTGGCGAGGGCAGAATATAGGTGCAGAATCACCTGCCTTGAAGATAAGGCAATGCCATAACAGAAAAAAAAGACTTTTTTCTTGCATTTCCATTTGCCACTGAGAGGCTTATAGAGGGCCCTGTGCCAGTGCCCTTTTTTATAAGAGATGAGCTAGAGGATGTGCTTCCAGTTGAGAGACGAGCATTGCTTTTCTTAGTGCGTGCTGCAGGCTGACTGCTTGGGCCAGCTGGCACTCACACTGAGGTGCTGAAGAGTGTGGGTAGGTGAGCTGTTTGTGGAAGGATCAACACGGCCTTTATGTTGTGTCAGAGCTTTCTGAAGGAGTCAGTGAGCATGAGAATTACAGAGATTCAGCAGATTGAGGCTATCTTAGGTTTTAAAAGACTTATTTAGTCAAGTTCTGCCTTTAAGAGTCTCAGTGAAACTAAGCAACCATGATATAAAAGGGAATGGTCTCCTGTGCAGGCAAACATAGGCACAAAGAACAGCTTTGGTTGGCTTTCTCAGTGGAGAGAGGTCACTAGTGGAGACCTGTATGAAATCTGTGCTGTGCAGCATGTTCAAAAGTGACTGAAAAAGGAAGTGATGGACAGTTTGCTGTTGTTAACTTATTTAAGGTATTTGAGACAGATGCTAGTTTTGAAGGTGTGCATGAGACCCACACAGTATTAAAAGACTTGGCCATAATAGAATAGATCAAAATCCCTGTAGATACATGAGGTAAGAGTGTACAGCATGGGGAGGGGAAACAGTCTGAACTTTTGAAATCTCTTACGAAAAATGAGAAAATACTGGTTTGTTTTATGTTTCAGTTTTGCTTCCTAAAGTACATCAACGTTATGATTTGGATGGGGATGCCAGTATGGCTAAGGTGAGTAATTATGATTTTAATTTTTAGACCTGTCTCAGATAATGGTGCCGAAATTAAATTTACTTGATTTTCAGATTAATAATGTTAATCCAACTATTTTTTAATGTGCTAATGTGGATTCTGACAGACAGAAAGGGATTTGTTAACAAGGACTCCAAAAGTATTCTAAGGCCTTAAATATTATATGAAATATGTTTGTATATTTTCTTTTTAAAGAGACAAATCCAAAAACCAGCTTTCTAAAGTCCAGGTGCTTTGTTACTGCATAATTCAGTGATGGCAGGGAAAGCAGCCTGCCACTGTGGAGTCCTGAAGTTAGCTAGAAGATTCATACCATCCCCTGTGATGGGGCAAAATTTAACGTAAGAAAATGAACTTCCATCTTTCTCTCAGTAATAAGGAGTCTCTTAAGACTCTGAAGGAGAGTGGAATTTCTGTTGCCTCTCCTGCAAGTTTTCAGAATCTGTGGGAGACAAGAAGAGGATAATACTTTGGCCTTTTCTAACGATAATCTTTGGTCTGTACTAAAACCCACTGAACATGTGCATTGTCATGCTTTGACTTTGTGACCACCATTCATACTAAGCCTGCAAAATACTGGCTACTGAGGAGCCTTGTATTCAGACATGGTAGTCCTGAAAGCATATGTCTCTCTGAATGCCAGAAGCTTTTAGCATTAATAAACATATAATAATTAATTGATACTAATTTGGTAAAATTTTGTAAATTATAATTTCTGAAACTTTGTTCATGGTTCTAAATACTACAACAAACTTGTAAATGGAATGGGGTGAATGAGGAGAGTCCCTCGCCCAAACATTTTAAAATGTGTAATTTTTTACAAGTTTCTTTCAATGTATGTGTTTAATTCCTAAACCCCTGAAGAAACACACTTGTGACTTGCCAGAAATTAAAGTAAAACCTGAGAGTAAGTGGTGTCATATTTGTGTATAAGAGACTGACTTTCATCCCTAACACATATTTCAGCATAACTGGAAAAACTCACTCCTGTGTGTAGGTCTGCCTCTGTAATGAGTGTGTGATTATTTCCTGACTGAAGTGCGGGCAGTTAGGCATTTTAAACCACCACCTTCACGTTGCCCTTTCTTCTATTAATCTGTGTCCCTTTCAACGTCAATGACAGATTAGTACTAACGTTGTTTGTTTCTTCCACCAGGCTGTAACAGGTATTGTATGCTATGCCTGCAGAGTTGCCAGCTCCTTGCTGCTTTACCAGGAGCTGATGCGAAAAGGAATACGATGGCTAATGTAAGCAATAGATTGACTTTTCTTGCACTTTTTTTTTAAATTGAGATACACCTTGATTATTAATACATAATTCTGTGATCTCCCAGTACCCTGGGAAGTTTTCTTTACTTCTGGAATACACTAGTCTTTTTGATTAATGTTTTCCCCCCTTTCTGTCATTAAAGAAATAAAAATAATTTCTTCTGACAATAAGTTTTAGGTATTTCTGGTTTTACTTTGTGGCAAATGTAGGTCTAGCCTCTGGTAACATGCAGGTACAATTGAGCAGCTTGCACAAAATAGTTTTATATGAGGATCTCTAATTGAAAGTAGTTCTTACAGTGTTACAGCAGAATCAAATGCAACGTGCAGTTTAAACCAAGACTATTGCTGCTAAAGATGTCCATTGTATAGGCCTATGCCTGTGTTCATTAATGTTTAGCCACATAATGTACTAATTAAGATGTGATTGTCAAAAAATAGAAGTGTAACTGATAGACTGTTAGTTTACCAACAAACCTTGAAGAGTTGCTGAGGGTTGTAAAGAAGGAGGAAATTAGGGGCAAGGTAATTCCAACAGGGGGAGTCCATGACCAGTGACATGTGGACCACCTATCCTAATTACACCCCTGACTCAAAAGAACTGCTAGGCATGTGCACTAATTTACATAGGCAAATGCTTAGCGATCATATGATGATAAATAATGCATGTGTGGTAGAAACATGAATGTGTTAATATTAAGTGTATAAATAACCAACGATTTGGAGCTTTGGTGTGCTGCTGTCCTGGGACAGGCAACCATACCTGTGCAAATATGCAATAAAATACCTCTGCTCTGTGTGCATATGGGCATGTTGCACACCAAGTAAACGAACCCCCAGTTTTGAGACAGCAGTAGCAGTTATTACTGTGGATATATTACTGTATTACTGATTGCTGGTAAGATGGCAGTTGAATACTTTTTGTTATAGACTAATGCTTCACTTTTTTAGTGAAATAATCAAGGATGATTATAACGAACTGGTTCATAAGAAGACAGAAGTTGTTATCAGGCTGGAGTTCTGCAGCAGAAACATTGAGAAAGCTGAGAAGATGTGAGTAGAAGCACTACACTGAATGCATTGATTTTTCATTATCCTCTTTAATGGCAGCAGTATTTTATGTTTATTTACGAGGGTTTTGCATATAAAAATTTAATTTGAATAGGTATGGATGTGCTGATGGCAGTGACTTAAGCAGATTTAGTAATATGCTTTACTCAAATTAGAGTGTTCCATTTTTCTTGTTAACATAGGGGGAATAAGTAGTTGCTATTGAATAGCAGTTTTTTGGAGTCCTTTCTTTAAAACTGACTCTCCTTTCTTCTCTGACTCAGCTCATTTGCTGTTGTTGACTTTAAAAGCTATAGTAAAGCCTGGACAAAGAATCAAGTGGCTTTCCTTTCATTAGTGCTTTAGTGCTTTTGTCCCTGAGTTTGCTCATGTGTGTTTGGTAAGGATGACTTCAAATACTGCCCTTTTCACAGCTTTAAGACCGTAGCATTTTCTGCATGGAAGGAATTCTATAGAGCAGCTGCGAAAAACAAACACACGCCAACCCAAAACCAAAGCAGCACTAGGATATCACTAGATCACAGTGCATGCACATAAGGATGCCAAAAGTCAACTGCACAGGAAATTCTGCTTCTGTCGTTTTTTCAAGTGCCTGCCTGTTACGTTATTTTTATCTGCTTTGGTTACTTCAAATGGTAGGCGAATGTTGCTCATATGGACCCACTTAGATCTATATAGTAGAAAGTTTTTTAGAGTCCTTTCTTTAAAACTGACAAAATTTATAATAAAAAGCACTTAAAGAATGGTTATCTTTTAGCACTGGATACTTCCAAGTTTCAAAGACCTCAGAAGATAGTTGTTTCTCTTGTCTTTCTTTTGATGCCTCAGAAAGCCGGAATCAAAACTCACTAGCCTTGGTGACTGTTAAGCAGGTATCCTCTATTGCAGCACTGGGCACACAAGGGATCGCTCCTCTGAATGTGTGCGCCCATTAAAGAAAGGAAAAGGCAGAGTTATACAAATTATTTCTAAGAAGTCATTTATATTAATTCCCCACAGATGGAGCATGCTCAGTGACACCCAGGGGATCCCTCGGTGCTCCCCAGGGATGAAGGCTGAATGCTCTCCTCACTCTCAGTGCACGCTCCCCACATCTCCTCTCCATGCTTATCTGGGCTCCCAACACCTGCACCAACTAGTTAGTTTTTTGCTGAAAACAAGATATACTCTGTCTTTTAATTGGACGTTAGTCTCATTATTTATGACTCTCCTATCTTCTACTTCCTCTAGTTTTGAGGCTGTTACACTACTGTGGTTAAGTTTTGTAGCCGCTCTCATGAAACAGCTTATGTGATTACAGCCAAATTCTGCTAAAATCCAAAACTAATCTATTGCTAAAAACACAAAAATTCTTACTTCTTTATCTTAAAGGCTGTTACTATTAAGCTGCTTACACAGTTAGAGCTTTCTCTTAAACTAATCTGTTCTTAAAACCGTGAAAATTCTTACATTAAAGTTATATTAATTGTCTCTTAAGCTACACCTTTATCAATCTATTCAGCATGATTACATTTCATTGAATCACTTTCCAAGGAAGTAAATGTTTTTCCAGTGCTTGGGCTCTTCTGCCCCACTGCTGCCTGTAGGAGGTAGGATTGCACCATTGAATTCTCCCTCCAAGTTTCATTTTTTTCTCTATCCTGATCTTTGTTTCATCTCTGAACACGCAATGTCCAATCTCAGTCATATTCCTTTTCACTTTTTAAGTGTGCCTTCAGTGTTCTGTTCAGTCTTTTCACAAGCTAGCTTTAGCTCGGTCTTTCAGGTGTGTTTTTCTTAGCTATTCTGATGCAGACCTTAAACCCTGGATCTTTACAGGATTCTCCTATGAGTAGTTGTTTCCTGTTCAGTCTACTGCCAGTGTTCCCTAAATGCCACCTTGGTCACTGGATTCTGTAAACTTGCTTCCAGGCTGCCCACAAAGCCATGGGGTTTGCAGAGTAGACTTAAGAATAGTCTTAGGGAGCTGCTGTGCATGGATGAATCGATCAGCTTGTATATAGTAATTATGGATACACAAGGGTTTGTCAGAGTAGCTGTGTGCATGTCAAACACAGAAACTGACACACCTGAACTTTAAGGTACTTGCTTTAAAAAAAATCCCAAAACAATCAAAAATGAAACTAGTGAAGTTGATAAGTAGCAAGATGACAGGATAACTGTGTAGCCTAGTTACAAATCATTGGCTCTGTATTCCAAACTCTTCTTCAAGCCAGTTTGCACTAGTTCACAAGACTGGTTCTTGTTCACTCTGTATTTGGTCCAGATGATGAGAAGAAATATTTTGCCACTGCCTTTTGAGTACAAGTAATGAGAATAAAGTTGTCAAGAATGAAAGTTTCAAGCTTCTTTTTAATTGTTCAAACAAAAATGTTGCTGTTATTAATAGCCACTTAAGATTTCAGTGTTTCATGGCTGCTGCTTGACAGATAGCATATTTCATATAAAAGAAAAGGTAATTATTGTTACACTTCAAATTCAAGGAATATTTTGAGTGTATTCACTGTTTGTTTATTTTCTTTAACTGTGCTTTCTGTTGTGGTCAGATATGAAAATTTGATGCAGATGAACTTGGAAGCATCAGAAGTGGATGAAATTTCAGAGATACACACAAAACTCTTGCGTGTAAGTATCTTACAAGGCCTCTGTCATTCTCAAAATGGTGTTTCTAAAGAAAAAAGCCAAATGCACAAACCCACAGATTTTTCTGTGAATAACAACTCTGAATTTTGAAAGTCATTTCTAAACTGCCAAGTGCCCATACTGAGATATGGATATCTTTCTGAAAACAGAATAAATCCTTTTATTAGGCCAGTGAAAATAATGAGAAGTTCCTAAAAACACACCCTCATTTTCTAAAATAATCCAGGAAAAAAAAATTAAGCACAAAATATATTTTACTTGCAAGTTTCTTTCCTTTTCTTAAATGACTTTAAACTACTTTATTGGCTTTCTAACATGATCCATACACAAACATGTGTCAGAGTGTTCTGCTTTGAAATTTGCACCATGTTTCCAGACAAGTAGGGAAGAAATTAAAAGTAACTTTACACACTGGTATGCTGGGAGCAGGTATACAATACTCCATTCTCAAACCAAAATGTGATTCGTGCATTTTTATTTTGAAGGTTATATGAACTGTGGAGAAAGGAAGGTATTCATTACATGGGTGGTCATTTTATGAATTCTTAAACCAAAAGAGTAAGTGTAGAAGTAAATAGGGAATATATGAAACATAGAAACTTACTGTTGAAAGAAAATAAGTATTAACTAACTGAAATGCCAGTATCAAAGATTATTCTTTCTTTAATAATAACATGTTTTATTTGATTTGGACATATTTCTTTAATGAATGTCAGAGAAACAAATGGATCTATAGTATTAATATGCTCAGTCTGTTTTCAGCTTTGAGCAATTTTTTACTTTACTTAGTGGTAAGTTTGAACTTTCTTGCTTTTATGTAGCTTTCCAGCTCTCAGGGCACAATAGAAACTAGTCTTCAAGACATCAAAACCAAACTCTCTCCTGGTGGCTTACTCTCTGACACCTGGGCAAATCAGGAAGGCATGCATGTGAAAGACAGAAAGTGAGTAGCTGTATTCATTGTTTTAATATGTTTTGAATTCTAGATTGAGTTGTAGTTCACAAAACTCATTAGTAGGTACTAAAGTGTTATATATATATAAAATATCTCATTTTTTCCTTTTATCATTCTAGTCCGGAAAGGCTGCAGACACTGCTAAGTTCCATCACAGATATTTATTATCAGTTCAAAAAAGATAAAGCAGAACGAAGTAAGTAACCTATTTGATTCGCTTTTAGCAGATCAGTCCTTGTTCCACTAGGATATGTGTGGTAGCAATGGAGTTAGTCAACAACAGAGATTATGTCGGTAGGTTTGTCTTAGTGAGATACCACCTTAAAGCCCATATGAATGAAACACCACTATTGATCTCATAAATTTGAGTTGCAATACTGAAGAGAAAAATAAAAAAGTAAATGACCACTTTTACCTAATAAAATAAGAGGAAACCATATAGGAAATGGGTACATTTAGTGGAGTTTTACATAACTATAACAGAATTAAACTGGTAATGTCTGTCATCTGCTCTGATCCTAGGGCTTCCTTATAATGAAGAACAAATTCACAAGTTTGACAAGTAAGTTTTGAAGTTACCTTTGGGAAATACCACGATTGCTTTCAGGTCCTTCAGGTGCTCTTGCCAATAACCTCTTCTGTTGATCTTTGTTGTCAATTACAACCTCTTTAGGAATGCTTTCTTAAAAGTTTCCTTTTGGTATCTTGCTTACATAGGGATGCCAGCATATGATAATGAGGTGCTTTCTGGCAGTGGAGTTCCTTCACTGATAGACATTCTAAACTCAGCTGTGAAATAACCATTTGTTATTTGGGCATAAGTGTCTTAGAAGAAAGACATTTTTTCTTGTGTTTTAGGGAGGAAAGAGCCCTCAGTAAGAGCAAAGAGACTTTGTAACTAGGGTGGAGATAATTTTTAACACGTGAATAAAATACAGGCTAGCTGAAGGACATTCTGGAGTTATTTAATCTGCCCGGTAATACAGCAAGCAAAATAAATTTTGATGCAGTTCTCCATGTCTATTTAAAATTATCACTGATGAGAGGTGGCCACATTAAGTGTCTGTGTGTAACCTGTGGGTCTAGACTCCCATTAGGCTCCACTGACACTACTAGTCAGTGTAGCCTAATGCTTGAGCAGCAGAAAACATCTGCTCTGCTCCTGCTGCTGTACTTGACTCAGGATCAGGTCAGTGCCTTGTATGCAGGTGCCTAATGCTATTTGAGTTGCCCTAAGGTGTGTGAGATGCTCTGAGGCTGGGAGGTGGGACACAAGACAAATGGGAAACCTACACCTCTCTTGGATGGACCATGAGAAGCGTCAGGGTATCCTTGCGCTTCTTGGATAATGCTAGGTGCTTATGTTGAAGTAAATAAAGTTACTCTCCTAGTGTCTGGTCAGTAGAGTGGTTCCCTAAACTCTACTGAGTGCTACGTGAATTTAGACCCCACTTGTGTGACGTGAAAATCTGTGCAAATGCTGCCACTAGTGAAGCTTCACTGGCAGTTACAGATAGAAAGCCAACATGCAGAAGGCACCAGTGGTCTTGCAACCACACCGCTTGATTTTCCCATAGTGAAAGCTAAATGGGCTGACTGCCAAGTGGAGGGAGGTTGGCTTCCTTCAAATAAAGGACAGTGGGTGAAGGAAACCTGTAAGGAAGATCTTGATTACACTGAGAGTGGGACACATCATTGCTCTGCAACAGCAAGGGACTGAATTTAACGTGAGCAGTAATTTCCAGTCATATGTTCTTAAGGATATGGTGGGAAAACAGGCAAATGTTGGGACATTTTCCATAGCTCATTTGAAAACTGCATCTCTCAAGCAGATTAAGGAAGTTTTAGAGCTTTTTCTACAACTCAAACAGTGTCCTTGCATTAATATGTGAACAAATAATAGGCTTCATCTTCATGGTTTTGGATACTGGTATATGTTCTACCACAAATTTCTCCTTGGGATTGTTCCAGCATCTCTGACATCCTAACTACATCTTATTGTACTTGACTCACCTCAGAGAGAAATGGTTTTTGTTAAGAACTGTATGCCATTAGCAGGAGAGGCTGGCCTTTATAATATTTATCAGTAGATAGACAAGGGACCTGCACTCAGTTCAGGTTTTTTCTGGCTGAATGACAGGTATGCATGCCTGATGACACTCCAGCTGCACGCTAGCCAGCATTCAATTAACCAACAGCTACCATACAAAGTCTTAATAAAGTACCAGAAGCAGGTGTTAGACTGTAGTGTATTCCTCAGTTTCACTTACCATGCTATGCATTGCACCAGTAAGGCAGTTACACTGGGATTACTGTCTGCAAGGCCAATCAGAATTGGATTTGTTTTGTTTTCCTGTCCTTATCTCTGTATCCACTTGCTCTTGCCATAAATTTAAGCTACCACAAAAATGTGCAGTTTTTCTTGCATGTATATTACTCAGCACGAAGGATTATTTATACATGCTGGAAGTTCAAAATGTTTGCAGAAGGCAAATAAGAAATAATAAGAATTTCTGTCCTTTGCATTTAGAATCCTTTTCTTTAAATATAGCTGCTCAAATAAATACTTACTTGGAGAAGACATTTGACCTTGTGTTCATATACAAATAGATGCAAATAAATGCTGCAAATGTGGGGCTTTTTTCTCTCTCCCTGCCAAGAAATATTGAAGCATAAACTGTTAGTTCATGCAGTGTGTTGAATTCTTATACGCTACTGTCATGGTTTTGCCCCAGCTGGCAGCTAAGCACCACGCTGCCACTTGCTCAGTGGGATGAGGAGGAGAATGGAAAAAAAATCAAAACAAACTAGTGGGATAAGATAAAGATAATTTAATAGGATAAACAAGGAAGAAAATAATGACAATAATAATGGTAATAAAACAAGTGATACACAAATGCACTTGCTTACCACATGTGGAAGTTAAAAAAAAATAACAACCAACCCGATGCCCAGCCTGTTTCTGAGCAGGGATCCTGCATCCCAGCTCACTGCCCCAGTTACATCCAGACCATGACGTGCTGTGGTCAGGAACATCCCTCTGGCCAGTCTGGGTCAGCTGTCCCGGCTGTGCTCTCCCAGCTTCTTGGGCACATGGCAGGGTGTGGGAAGCTCAAAAGTCTTTGACTTGGTGTAGGCACTACAAATACCTAGTGACAATTAAACATCAATATCAGCATTATTCTCATCCCAAATCCAACACACAGAACTACACCTGCTACTAGAAGGAAAATTATCTCAGCCAAAACCAAGCCAATTACAGTAGCCTGAATAAAGTTGGCTGAAGGGATTTTAAGTCCACATACCTTTTCTCCAAGATTCAGAAAATAAATTAGAAGAACGGTGTTTTCAAAGCAGTATAACAGTGTTTGTTCTTTCCTGTGGTGCAGGCAGAAGCTGTATTTGCATGCTACAAAAGCCATAGCTCTATTCAAAGATGAATGTGTCAGCAAGTATGATATATTTTTGGACAAGGCTGAGGACTGGACAAGGCAAGCTATTTCTTTCTTTAATATTTGGTAATGCTCACTGCACCACTTTGATAAAAGGAAACTCTCAAAAGAGAAAACTTTTTTCTTTTAGGAAGATGCTTCATGTCAGGAAGCAGTTACTGGCTCTCACAAACCAGTGTTTTGATATTGAAGAAGAGGTGTCCAAATACCAGGATTATATAAATGAGGTAGAATGCTTCAATATTATGTAAAGTGTCTGCATGCTTAAAAGACATTGTGTAATATCAGTGGTTTTGCCTTGCATTAATGCAGCTGTAAGAATATAGAGGGTCTATATTAGCTGCATTGCTGATGTCAGTGGCATGTATTTTTGAATAATAACTTGATTTTGGGGCTGGGTGGGTGTTTTTTGATGGGTTTGGTGATTTTTGGTGAGGTTTGGTTATTTGTTGTTGAATTTGTTACTAATTTTTTAGCTGTAGAATTCCCCTCCAAAAAATATGTGCAAATGGATGTGTGTTCATTGATGAATGTTCTGTGTAACTGTTACCATAATGGTATCTGAGCACTTACAGAGTTATCTTAATACTCTAACAAAGCATTAAAACACTGCTCCTGTATTCAAGATTAGGGGATACATGCTTAAAGATACATGCTAAACTAATGATGCTGGTCACTCAAGTGTTTTCTTAAAATTTGGACAGTGACTCTGCAAGATATCAGAATTGCCTCAAAACTGATCTAATAAGAGCATTTTCATTTGGGAAAATGATTTTTTTTTTTTAAATAAAAGAAATATAAATGAAAGAGAACCACCCCGAGGACTGGTGGAGAGCAGCATTTTACTTGTTAATTGTTTGTATTTTAGTAGCACTACCAAAGTCAGTTACTGATTAGGATCCTATTGCCTTAGGATATTTATAACCATAATAAATAAATAATAATTTGAGAGTTTATTATTAAAGTATAAGACAGTTAAGAAGATGGAACAAACCAGGGAACTATAGGCTGTGTCAATGCAATACTTGCTGTGATGATCTCAACTTGGAGACTATCAGCTCCCTTACTACTGTAATGATTTTACAAGGCATCATAGCAGCGGAGGATTTAAAGAAGGGCTTTTAAGGTGGGCATCAGGACACATATGGCAACTTAAATCAAAACTTCCATTTCCTTTTTGTCTACTGCAGTTACAAGATGCTCTGCCACAGAAAATGTTTGCAGCTTCCAGTGGGATGAAGCACTCCATGAACACAGTCTATCCGAGCTCAAACACACTCGTGGAAATGACTCTTGGGTGAGATTTTATTTAAATTGGATTGATGTAATGTCCTATGCCTGTTAGACACCTAAATTGAAAAAAAAAATTGTCCAGCTGACTTAGTGGCTGCTGTATCCAGAACCATGACTTTTACATTGCAGAGAAAACTTTATATTGCCAAAGTGGTGGTACAGATTCGGGGGGAAGTAGGGGACAACCCTAATGTGTCACCCATCATGTTTAGTAAATAACCAACCTGTTATGTGTCCCTTATTTTGTGTGTAATGACAAGTTGCTGAAAGCTCTGTGGTAGTGAGTGATCATAGCAGACAACTGTCCCTATAAAAGGTGTAATCTTTCTTTTGCTTCTTGTTAACTACAGCATGAAGAAACTCAAGGAAGAAATGAAAGGGGTTGTTAAAGAGCTGGCTGAGAACAATCACATTTTGGAAAGGCAAGCAATTGTTTTCCCCTTTTGGAATGATACTAGGAACAGGATTAATTTGGTACATTTTGTAAATCCAGAATTTAAACTAAGGGATGATTCTATGACCTCTTTAACTGTAAATGGTTTTTGGACTGTTGCTCTGAGGTGTAACCAAAAAACCCAGTATTCAAAACCTTGAAACATTACTGTAAGATCATTCTGATACAGCAATTGTGGCATTTTTGTTTCATGTTACTTATGTTTAGCTAATAAAAATATCTGTTGCACAGACAGATTAATTCTGAACTTAAACACAATACTTTCATGGCAATCCAGAGGAGTCTTTTAACTCCTCACTTTTAGACATTTTTACTATCTGTGGAATTATACCAATGTGGATGATTTTTGAGTTTTCAGATTGCCTAAATAAAGTGAAGAGAAAGAGGCCAACATCTTTCTTACAGTCCTGAGAAGGGTATTGTCATTACCACATACAGACTGATTTTGCTTTTTTTTTTCCTATGATGATGATAAAATATATAAAAATAATGATCTCCTGAAAGCTTCAGGGTGAGTTGGTGGTAGAAAGGAGCTTAGCTTCAAGCTGAATTGGTTTTGTTTTGTTTTATTCCCCACCCCAAGTCCCATGCTTAGACAGTGCATCCTTCCTTTGATCTTCCTTCCACACACAAAAGTTACATACGAATGTTTGTCTCTGCATGTGGCAAGAGAAAGAAAAAAACCATAAATAAATCCCAATGAATTTAAAATTGATTCTAGAATCTATTCAATCACCTAAGAACACACTGCTTTTTCATTTTAGATTTGGTGCTTTGACTATGGATGGTGGCCTGCGGAACGTGGACTGTATCTAGCTTTCAGAGGACCTGAAGAGGACTTGTAAATTTTTTTCAAAGGGGAAAAAAATACTGTTGGGACATTTAAAGGCAGACAATAAACCTGTATCCATTTTTTTTCCCTCTGCAATTGTAATATTACAAATGTAAATATGTACAATATGTAAATAGGAAAGAAATATATATCTTTTTTTTGGTCAATGTTAGGATAGAAATACTGAATCACTCCTGGCAGGGAATTCAGCCCCTTGGAGGATCTCTGATGAGGTCCTGCAGGCAGAAGTGGTGTTGATGAAATCGCCATTTGTTTGCCTTGAATGTTGCCCTTTATTCAGAATGCAGTGAGTCCTCATTGCAAGAGGACATATTTGAAACATTATGAATAGTCTAATGAGATCTTTTTTAACTAGTGTGAGTAGGGACTAAAACGCGGGTAGGACAGAATGGAAATGCCTTTCTCTTTCTTTTCTCCACAGCCAAACTGCTAGTTCACTTGTACTTGAGAAAACAAATGTACACTATTTTTTTTAATTTCCACTCCATATTTGGTGCCATGTTGTCTGTAATCATTTGACTGCTCTGTACATTGGACTCCAGGTTGTCAGACAATGTAAAAATTCCTTTTTTAGAGCACAGCATTTTCAGAATTTCTCTGAAATCTTGTTGCTCACCACAAGAGAAGCAGGTTTTTAAAATAGCTCTTTCAGAATCCTGTTTGCAGGCATACCTACCTTTTGAAAAAACTTAATCAGTATTAGGAGGATTTGTGGGCTGACTAGGCAGCATCATGCTGCAGTGGTAACTGAATATTGGAAAAGTTACTGGTCTAGATCTTAAAAAAAAAGGGACCACATCCACTGCTGACTTACAGCTGAGATTAAATTTAGGTGGAAAATTTAGCAAGACTGTATTTGTTTTCCAGTATCACTAGTTACTGCTTTCAGTACTACATGACTAGGTTGCAGAGGTGAAGTATGATTAGTCTTTTGTCCTGGTTTCAGTCAGGATGGAGTTAACTTTGTTTGTAGCAGCGGATGGGATGCTGTGTTTGAGAGTTAAAATGAAAGCAGTGCTGATAACACCCTGATGGTTTTAGTTGCTGTCAGACAGTCAAGGACTTTCTCAACTCTTCATATTCATGAGAAAGGAGGGGTGAAGCCAGGACAGGTGACCCAAACTGGCCAAAGAGAGTATTCCATGCCAATTACGTCCTGCTCAGTATAAAGGGGGGCTGATGGGAGGAGGAGTGGGCAGCTCCAGAACACGCGGTTTTTGGGGGGACGGTCGGGTTCCGGGACGGCTCTGGGTAGCATGGCCTGAGTTGTGGGTTCGGTGAGAAACTGCATTGTGTATCAACAGCTTCATGTATTTTTGCTCTAAAGTCCTGTTAGCATTGTTATATTTTCTCTCTTTGCTATTTGAGTAAACTATCCTTATCCCAACCCACGGGCTTTTGGTTTCTTGGTTTTGGGGTTGTTATTTGCCCCTTCCTTTTCCCTTCCCTTGCCTCACCCTCACGTCCACCCCCCCGCCCTTCTCCCCCTGCTCTTTTCCTTTAAAGAGCAGGCAGCTGCGTGGATCTTGGCTCTCAGCTGGGGTAAAACCACGACATCTTTAAAGAGTATTTTGGGCTTCCTTTATCCACCATTATTTTGGAGTGTAGCTGAATCACAGAAAATTACACCTGTTTTAAATGAAACAGTCTGTTCCGATGTATGTTGGAAAGGAGAAAGAGAAAACAAGCTCAAAACAAAACAAAAACCAAACAACTCCTTATCCCTTCCTTTGTTTGGATACTACAGGTGTATTTAATTTCTTATAGACAAAGAGCATGCACATATTGCAGAACTCATTCTTTCCTTGTGGAAACCTGGCCAGGGATGTTCAGTGGCCTCCAACAGCACTGCTAATTGCTATATTACCTCTGTAAGAAGAGCTGGACCCACTGTGTTTCAGAGTTTCCATACTGAATGATAAAACGTTTTAGTACAAATTGAACAGCAGTAACATGTGATAGCATATAATAGTTTTGTGATCCTTGTTCCCTGCTTCTCTGTCCAGGTTCGAACACAAAACATTTCCATTGCATTGTGGAATTGTTTTGGGGTTTTTTGAATATTTTATTAGAAACTTAAGAAATTTATAATTGATTCTTTCATTGTAAAATGAAGAGGAAAGTCACTACCTTGATGTCTGAGACCTGCTTTCCAGTGTTCTTCGTGAGAATCAAATATTAAAATGGACTTCACATATTTTTACACCCACACAAGCAGCTACAAGCAGCTTCTTTTCAAGAATTGCCCCCTGAACAATAGCTATGCAAAAGTAGTGTGACAGTTTGTTATGTGTTTTTCCTTGGTTAGCTGTGGCATTCTTAACTCTTTCATGTTTTAAGATACCAGAATCATGTTTAACTGGAATGTTTTAATGCCTGTTCGTACCTTTGTTCATTCACATCTGCACTCTCACTGGGTGTCAGTAAAACACACACATAAGTGTTAAAAGAATTGGGCTCTCAAACAGCATAAATTCTGTTTTCCCCCAATATTACGTCTGTAACACTTTGTTGTTTCAAAGGTTCTGAATTTTGAAAGAAATGAAGCATTAGTTGGAATATAGAATTTCCAACTTCTTTGTACTGAAGCAGTCTGAAAGAGGAAGTTAATTGTAGTAACAGTATAGACTCTATATTGAAGTATGTGCGGCATTCTTTTACATGGTTGAGAATGTTTTGTGTTCATTTTAAACATTGCTGGTTTTAGTGTTGCTAAATGCATCAGTAATCTTGTTAAAATTTCTTTTTTCTAAAGCAATTTTAACTAAGCAGTAGCTAAGGAACTTGGCAGTAATCAGTTACACTCTACTGATTATGTTCTTATGAAGCAAATGTATTTTTCATGTCAACATGTACTGTGTTGTGCCACCAATTCTTGGCTCAAACTAAGTGTCCTGATGCTATCAGCCACGCTACTGACTTGCCACAAGAAGTAATAGAAAGTTCCTCCTCCTGAAGCTGGTTTACTGGTTTGGGCAGTTTAGCTTGGTATATTAATTATCTGTTTCTTGAACAAATCTGTCTTCATATCAACTGTGAAAATGCATGAGTGAATGGCTTAATGACATAAATACATCATCAACCACTTACTGTATGGTGTGTGCTTACTTCAGTGTCCTTCCATAATTTCACTTTCTGTTAATTCTAGTATTACTTTATAATTTTTATTTTCTTCTAGGTACAGTAGAAAGCCCAGAATCTGAAGTAGCAAATTAGTCAGCTGTCTGGCACAAGAAAACCTGTCTGGCACAACGGAATCACTCACATAGGTGATAAGGTTGAGCCACTGCTCCTTTTTATTAATGCTTTTAACCACTCTGTTGATGTGTGTTCTGAACAGTGTGAGTTGTAACAGTGGCAAAATCCCTAGTTCTTTGCTCAGTGTGAAACAGTGTGAACAGGTGGAGCTCAGTCAGTTCTAATTTAGTTAATTACTGTAGAAGCAGTAATCATAGAATAATTTTGGATATAATACTAAGACAAGGATTAAAAAGGCTGAATGGAAAAGATACTTTTTGGGTGTTTTAAGCTTGAACCCTAGAAAGGGGAGATGTTTATGAAACAGCATTTTAGCCCACTTGTTTGGGTAAAATTAAAGGCAAACTACTAGTAAGCAGTTGCACAGCCTGCAGTTTCCTGTGCAATCCGTTGCAGGAGGGGCACAGTCATTGATTTGGCTAGCTGTGAGTGGTTGAAGGTAGGCTTTAGGCACAGTTAAACTGCTGGGAGTTCCTGTAGCCGTTCTGCCATTGGTGAGGCTGCATGACCTTTTCGTTTTCTGTGCTCTGAAGAGCTTTTCTTTGTTCCACCGATCACGAAACATGTGGTAGGGGTAGTACCCCTCAGTGGAGTTTGCTGTTTTGACACTGGTACAAGCCCAACCAGCAGTAGTTGTAGATGTGAGTCTTCTGGAGAACTTTGCTTTCTGTTGACAAGACTGACAGCAACAGGTAAGTCTGCTGGCGCGCTGTGAATTTGGGCATACTGCAGTATTCTGCTCCTGAAAACCTCCACAGCCTTCCCATCAAAGCACCGTTTGTGCCACTGCTGCCAAGCCATGGGAAGCATTGCCTGGAGCAGCTACTTTAATCATTTTAATCAGAACCTACTTAAGTGCATCACCAGCTCTTGCCAGCTGCCCCTGTGCCAGCACAGGGGTTGTTTCAGCGTCCTCCAGGACACTGATGCTGTTAGCGATGGCAGAGCCGGCTGTGAGCAAGCGCACCTGGCCTGGTCGCTCTGCACTGTGCTGGGAAGGGCAGAGCTTGGCACCTGGCTGTGCGAGCTGACAGCCTGGTTTCACAGTCAGCAAGTCTTCCAACTCCTGGTGAAAGATGACGGCTGGGGCAGAGTTGTGCTGCTGTTCCTGTGGTGTCGGCCAGCGGTTTCGGGTTTAAGGGGACAGAGGCACTTCACAATCTTCAATGAAAGCAGGTGACAAGACTTCACTTTTATTTTTTCCCCTCTCTGCCCACTTTTATTCCTTGGAACCTTCTGTGTGCCTGTGCAGATGAAGTGTTCATAAACCCTGTATCTCCACACCCCAAAACCTCTGTATGCCACTTAAAATCTGTGCAAGGCCGCATTAAAACACAGGGTGATTCTAATGCCTGGGGTATGCGACAGGAAAACGTACTCGGTAGCTCACCGACACTGAGCTGCGGCCTTTGTAGACCGAGGGGTTACTTTGCTGAACGGTGCTGTGAAATGCTGAGGGATGCTACAAAAAACCCGGGGCGGGGCTGGGAGGGCGCGATCGGAGAGGCCGGGGCCCGCTCTGCCCCCGCCTCACCCTCCCCGCACTCCCCTCCCTCCCTCCCGGCCGCGGCCGCCGCCCGCTCGTTGCCGGCAGGACGGTGGCGTCCGCGGGTCTGACCCGCTGCGAAAGGCAACGACTCTCTCCCTTTTCCGTGGAGACTTCAGCTTGGGAAACAAATTGTTGGATATTAATTGTTTCGTCTCCGGTAGTAAAACGTGCCTCCTGCAAGCGCTCTGCATCTTCTGCTTGTAACATGCGCTGCTGGAGAGCGCCTGGGAAAGGGCAGGTGGAAGCGCTGGTTACAGCACCTACTCTCTGCGGCGGCGGGACAGGGGAGCGGGGCCGGCAGCGTTCCAGAGCCCGCGCCTGGGGCGGTTCCCCCCCGAGACACTTCACGGGGACAGGACTCGGGAGGCGAGGCGGCGGCACAGCGGCGCCGAGGGCGGACTGCGGCGGCCACGTCGCTTCCCCGGCGTGGCGCTGAGCCGGGTCGGGGGAGGACGCGGGTGCGGAGCGGTGCGTGTGTTCCCCCCCTCTTCCCCCCACGCCGCCTCCTCCCCGCTCCTCTCACCCGCGGGTGTCATGTGCGTGAGGCGTCAACCGCCGCTCGCCCCGGCCGCTCCGCGGGCAGAGGCAGGCGGCGGCCGCCGATGCTCGCCGCTTCGCATGGCGGCGGCCCCAGGTGACAGACGGGGGAGGCCGGCGCCGGGCCGGGCGGCGCGGGAGACGTTCCCGCAGCCGGACGCGCCCGCCGGCGTCCCGGGCTCGGCGTACGGCGGCCGCCGCCGCCCGGCGCCGCCGCGACCCCGACACGTCCGCACCATCTTCGAGGCGCCGCCGCCGGAGCCGCCGCACCGCTTCGAGCCGGCGGCGGCGGGAACGTGGTGCGACCTCTGCTGCCGCTTCGTCCTCTCGCAGGGCCTGCGCTGCGCGGGTGAGCGCCCCGGCGGGCCCGCCCGCGGCCTCTGGCGGGACACGGGCCTCGCGGGTGGGGAGCAGCGGGGCCGCGCTCCCTCGCTGGCGGCGGGTGCGGGGAGCTGGGAGGTCCCGGGTTTCACAGGCTTGGGGGTGAGGCGGCTTGGGGCGCTAGCGGGTGTCTGCCCGCCCGTACCACTGGCGCTGGAAGCATGCTCCGTGCCCGGCTTGGTGGGAGCCTGGGTTTCACCACGGGAAGTGTTGGAGCGTGAGGGTGCTGTGAGCCCAGCTCTTCGCGTGGCACAGCCGGGGCAATGGCCAAGAGTGGGCTGGCAGCACAGCGCGGGGTGATGGCGTAGCCAGGGTGCACCATGATCCGGGTAAAAGAGCTGTATCTCCACCCCATGGGAAGGAAATACACGGGACAGGGGACCAAAGGGTTCTTGTGGACTCCCAGGCCTGGAGGAAGCCATGCAGTCCTGTCCCCTGCCCGCCTCTTCGGGTCTCTGGCTTGGAGTGTCACACATCCCACGAGCACGCCCCAAACTGGTCCTTTTGGTCTCTGGGCTCAGATTTTTAGCGGGCAACGGTGGCGTTTCCTTTCCCTGTGTGTAGATCAGCTCTTCTGCTTTCAAGCCCTGTCATTACCACTGCTGTTCTCTAAAACACAGAGATTTCACTCGTCTGCTAGCGCCCGTTTTTACGGTAGGAGAATGTACATACATCGTCTGGTGCTGGCGAAAAGTCCCCACTTGCCATCCCCCGGTTTGAAAAGCATGTGGCTGTGTTGTTTGGTTTCACGGTGATCCCCAGAGAAGTCCCAGCACGGTACCCTCAGCACAGCCGCTCCTCACCCGCGGCTGCCGTGCTGCTGCACTTTCTTCAGACGATCCCTAGAGGAGTGACACACTAAGGTGTGTGGTTTGCTTCTGATTTGAATCTCTCAGCCATTAACAGATGATCTTTGAAACCTGAGGTGGGACAGAAAGGTTGGGGTTTTTTTCCTATTGTTTTGTTCTGGCTTAAGGAGATGTAGTAACCTGGTACTGTCCTCTGCTGGGGTATAAAATTTATGTCACGATATAATGTCCTCAGAGTTGTGCTCACTTCCAGTAGCTCTATTTTTACAGTTACTCTTGGAATGGAAATACTTTGGCTGCGAAAATAAATTATTTTTTGCTTGGCATTTAAGTTAGTGCACTGTTTGTTCTGACAGGATGTACAGTGCACTGATGTGAAAATAGGCCTTCAAAATCATATTTTTGCCTTTATGATCAAGTGCTCCGTGGCAAGAACTTCAAACGTCATGTTGGATTACACATCTTCCAGCAACATTTTCTCAGAGTGGTTACAGCTTACGATGTTTTCCTTCTCCTCCATGACAAGCTCCATTTTTATGAGCCGTAGTACTTCAAGCTGCACTCTTAAATTGCTGTTTAAGTAGCAGAGGAGGCATTCAACATTTATGACTTAGCATGAATATAATATTTAAAAGCTGTAGAGTGGTATGGAGATGAAAGGAAACAATAGCTCAAGCACACAGGGACTGCTGCAAGAACCTCCCTTCTTTCCCAGTTTGCAGGCACACCAGCCAGTCAGGCTGATGAACAGATCTAGCTGAAAAACTGGCCGAGGGCAATGAAAGCAGTGGCTGCGACAGGACAGCTCAGAGGCGTAAAGGAATGTGCAGCCGGCTGCCCTGGCAGCTCCGAGCTGCTGAATCCACTCTGTGGCCAGACGTGGGTCTGCAGCCGTAGCCGTGGGCTCTTCTGTGCTTAAGGGAATATGGAGGAAAAAGGTGTCCCCCTCTTTGGAAAGCCAGAAGACACAGCTGCGCTCAACATCCTGAGTGTGCTTAAAATGGCTTTGAAAGCTGCAGCAGATACATCCAGCTGAATTTGTGGCCACTGTGGTAGCACCATGGTTTTCTTGGGGTATCCCATATGAAGCAGAGATTGCAGCTGAGCTTGAAATTGCAAGTGCCTTTCAAAGATTTTAATCTGCCTGGCAAGGTGCAGTGGTGCTGAAAGATTCTCGAGTAACTACCTCTTTTCCAGGGGCAACAAGTGGCAGGGACTTCCATCTTATG
This sequence comes from Gallinula chloropus, assembly GCF_964237585.1. Lineage (NCBI taxonomy): Eukaryota > Metazoa > Chordata > Aves > Gruiformes > Rallidae > Gallinula > Gallinula chloropus. The sequence continues at coordinate 31,303,071 of NC_140085.1, read as the reverse complement.
TCATCGAAAAAGCAAAATGCAACAGCATCTTCTGGATGGGCTGCTGCTGATAAAGAGGGACCTATGTACTAAATTGTCATGATCTGGGTCACCGAGATGTAGATATGTTATTCGTTTGGATTACCCTGTTTGAGTATTAGTTGAAGTCAGTTCTCACTAGATTGTTGCCCTCAGACAAAATCAGAGTCAGGTTCTGAATTTGGTGATAAGAATTAAAAGGCATGAGAAATTCCCCCTGGGATAGGGAAGAAGTCAAAAGGCACATCAAAGGAGTCATTTTAAAGCATTTAGGTGCAGACTTTTTTTTCTAAGATAAAAGATCTGTGACGTCTTTAGGGGAGCGGGATTTCCTTTCAGTGCCTGTCCTGCCTTCCCCACAGGGACAGGGAAGATACCTGAGCTGAGCTTCAGCAGAGGCTAGACTTTTCTCTCACCGTGGAATTCTGTGCACTCCTTGGGACGCATCAAAAAGTGAGGTGGGTTCCCTGGAGTGAACAAAGAGCTACTGAGAAAAGGTCTTTCGGCGTTTGGTGAGATTTCTGTTTGCAATTCACAGGTTTGTTTTCAGGCTTCTGCTAAAAACTGATCAAATACTTTCATATGAAGGAGTTGAATGATCATCTGTTTCGGTGCAGGGCACAAGGTGCATGTTATTCAAGCAACTTATTTCTTGGGGAAAAAAAAAAAACCTAAGGCAGTGCTGATATTCCTGGACCTCAGCCCAGGAAGAAAGCCAAGTGTAATGAAATACCTCTGAAAAGGATGCTTTGTCGTATCTGAGCTCTTGCTGTTGCTTTGGGTTCCTTTTCAAGAGAGACTTAATTGGTTTAGCAGTTCAGACTTGCTCCGCTATTCACCTTTTCACCTCTATTATTTGGGGTGGAAACCTGGTGATACTGTGCAGATACAGAATGCCATCGCCTGGCCCTGCTTCTCTGCACGAAGTCCTTTGAAAGAAGCAGTGGGGATTACTCCAGTCTCTGCCAATGAAATGACATACAGTAAAGAGCATTTTTTCCCTTTCAATCTGAGAGTGCTGTGGAGAGATAACTTACCTGTTTCTTACACCGCATGGATTACTTCATGGCACGTAGTGGTCTGTAGTGCAGGAGCCCTAGAGTTGTTGCATTATTTCACTGTGTCATTTGGCATTTGAAAAATGCAGCATTTCTCATGGTTTTAGGTTAGTCTCTGCTGCCAGGCTTTGGAATACAGCTTTTGAGCAGTTTTCTACTTCCCCCATAGTCTGGTGTACACAGGTGGTGGGGGCATGGAAGGAGGTATTTCGTGGACTGCTTGTTCTGGACTTCCTAGTTCATTTCTGTAACCTTTCCCTTGCATTTTGACACTTATATTTCTGATGCACTTTCTCATTGAAATAAATGGAAACGTTGCCAGGCCTTTTCAGAAGTTTTATTCTTCGTTTCAGAGCATATAGACAATTTACAGGTCATTACATGAGTCCTGAAGTTTCTCAGGATACTTGAGAAGGTGGTACTTAGAGGTACTGTGAAAAAAAGGTTGTTCCCTTCACAGTATTTAGTGATGGGACACGACTGGGAATTAATGGATGCTTTTGTTAAAAGCATGGCCTTGATGAACTGGTATTTATTACTCTTAGTAATGGTACGTTGGCTGTGCAGCAGTGAATGTGTAGGTGTATATATGTGGTTTATGTGGCAAGGGTGGTGGGGCTCTGGGAGAAGACTGGTGCATCGTACTACTAAAAGGACCATGAGAGGCAAACAGAGGCTCACAAGTGTTTCAGTTGCCTGTAAAAAGTTGCTTGCTGATGTATAAAACTAGGGTATTTCAGTCAGATTTCTGGTGGTTGGGGTCCTTTATAAAGGGGCAATCGATGAGCATCAGGTGGGTGGGTATCCTTTCAATACTGGCTGGAAATCATGTCCCTCCCCCTGTTTCCTCCTCGCCTATAGTGTTACATTTTATAGCTGCAGCATTACACCTGTAACGTTATCTGGGTGTAGTGTGAGCTACGTACACCCCTGTCCCAGCACAGAAGCCTCTCCAGTTGCAAGGTGCTCTGCAGAGGTGCAGAAGCCCGCGGAGATGGGTAACACTGCAAGTATCCTCTTCCTCTCAAATCTGCATTTCACCTTTGTCCACTGAAGCATCACTATTTTTTTTACCCATTTTCAGACTTGATTCTTTGAGAGACCTTCCCATGTAAAGCACAGAGCACGGTTCAAGGGCCTGTGCAAGGGGTATTTTGGAAGTGCAGGCAGGCCTTTGGTGGGTTGCCTTGTTCCATTTTTAATGTCTCTTTTGGGCACTGACTCTGATAGTAGCTGGTTCCTGTTTTGGTGCAGTTGAAGTCCAGAAGCATCACATTTTAATATGCAATATAGCTCTTACTGCAGGGCATTTTAAGTATCTGTAAAACCAAAAAAAGCCCAAAACAAAACCCCAAGCTCTTATCCCCTTAGAACAAATCAGGGTGTATTATCTAAATGCCTCCTTATTAGTAGTAATGATAAGGAAATAGATCCCCCCCTTACAGAAATGAAGGTGAAATGTGGAGGGAAGGAGCAAAGGCAGGGATTAGTGATTTTTTTTCCTTCAAAAGAATATTTTCTTTTACTAACAAATTTGTGTAACATACTTTTTCATGCTTTTAAAGAAGAGTATAGATGTTGTCCTCTATCTCCACAGTAGTAGTGTGCTCGTATGTAATCATATGTAATGAGGGGGATAAGGTGATAATGTTACTTCAAGAATTATGCCTTGAATTACCAAAACCATTCAGGAGCCTCTGAAAGTTTTATCAAAAGAGAAGTTTGGGTGGATTAGAAATAGCAACGGTGGGAAGCTGCTTCCTTCTCCAGTTCTTTCTGTGGAGAGTTGTTGAACAATGCTCAGTTAGCAAATTTGTCTTTATTTTGGTTTAAATCCAAAATTACCGAAGTTTCTCAGAGTGCATAGGGACTGGAGCAGCAGGAGGTGGCAGGGTCTGGAGCTGAGCTCAGAGATAGCCCTGTGTTCCCTGTTGGGTTTGAAGGAGCGTAGGTGAGTTACTGCCCCAATGGGGCATTTGCTGAAGCTGCCAGGGCTGGTGGAGCTGGAGGTTGCTGTGCCTGGTGCAGGGAGGAATGAAGAGGTGTGGAAATGGAGCCCAAAAAGCAGCTTTGATGAGTTTGTTCTTTACTGGTAACGCTTGCTGACTTCCTCAGTTTCTCTGCACCTCCTGGGGCATTTCTGTGGTCTCTGCTGCTGCAGTGAGGCTCCTGCTGCTGCAAAGCTGAGCCCTTCCCCCAATTTGCAATGAACAATAGCTCCTCACCGAGTTCCTTGGTTATTGTGGGTCCTGTTTTCTTGGTGACTGACATTTCCTGTGTGAGGACCATCTTCCACCCTAAGCCATACACAGCATACATAGAAGCTTTAACTTCTTCTCTGAGCATCTCTCCTCATTTTCACCATCTCATGAACAGTTATGGTTTCCTTCAGAGCTTGGGTGTCTCAGATACAACTCTAAGGGACTACAGAGAATACAAGTGGTTGTTATTCAGGGTGCATAGCAGTGAAGAGAAAAATTTTAAAAACCACCCCATAACACTTGGCACTGAAAATGCTGTGTGGTTTTCTCCCTTGTCTTCCTCACATGCTTTGGAGCTGCTCTGTCCAGGGCTCCTTCAGAGGCAGTTGTGAGTGGGCAGGAGTTGTTGCTGCCCAGAGCATCGTGACATGGATATGCTCTGTTTTATTTCCCATGCAGGGTGGAAGGCCAGATGCCATAAGGCTTGGTTACAAACTGGTATTTGAGAGCTGGTACAGGAGTAGAAAGGAGTCTGCTAATGAAAAAGTGGTAAGACAGGTATTTCTGCAGGCAACCTTCATAACCTAGGATGTCCTCAAGATGTGTAATAAAATATCAAAGCAGTGATCTGTTTACAAAAGCCAAGAAGCTCTGTGTAATAAAACTGTTGCTGTTGCCAGCATGATACCTCCTGATGGTCTGCCTGCTGAGAAAGTCTTGGGGAGCCAAGGAGAAACTTGACCTTGCACCTGAAAGCCTTGGGGAGCTCACTGCATCTTGATGCTCATCTTATGCAGTCGTTCCTTTGTGTTTGCCTTGCATTTGCTGTTAGCAGTAGGAGCTGCTGGCCACACTGAGTCCGTAATAGAACTGGCTGCACAGGAAGAAGCAGCCACTGGTCTGATGTGCTATGAGCAAAACAGACACAGATGAAGGTCTGTGGGAGCTGAAAGTCACTGAGACTTGGGAAGACTTTTTCAGGGGTATCCAGGAGGTGACTGGCCAAGCCAGCGTTAGAGCTCAGCTCTTGTCCAGTGGCAGCGGTCAGCTCTTCCTTCTGTTGCTAAGTAGCGTTAACCAGAGGCCTCCAGCACCAATAGGATGGATTTCTTTATCCAGACAGTTAAATGCAGGTCAGCAGCGTGCACAACAGAAAGAAAATAACGATGCTGGTTTTGGCTGGGTGGCTTTATGAGCTGCTGGGCATGTCTGTTTTCTCCTCACTGTACTGAGTACTGATGAAAGCCGCTTTGATTTTGCTCGGTGAAGGAGGAGCAGGTCATGTACAGTAGCTTGAGTACAATAGCCTGACAGTGAGTGTAGGACCTTTTCTTTTGAAAGAAAGCGTGAAGGGCTACAATGAATGTTAACAGCTCTGCAGTCTCCCTTCTGTGTATTTTTCTCTTATACACCAGTTTGAAATATCACTCTATTGTCTAATAAATGCCATGGCTAAAATAAGAAACATGCTGCTCATCTAAGAGAGAATAAAAGTACAAGGTGCACCCCTGTTAATCTTCAAGTGCAAATGGCATGTAATCAAACGTACAGAAATTGAAAGGATGCTCACAGCTTTCTTGTACCCTAAAAAATAATGAGGCTACTTTTGTCTCAAGCAGACAGATTAGGATGAATAAACTTACTCTTTTAGCAATGTTTAACACATTTTTGTTGTTATGCCCTGATCTGATTTCCCTTAGTGATGGTTCCGTGCAAACTCTCACTGAGAAGTCTACTAATTTTGGCACAAAGTCACTCAAAGCCCACAGGCAAGTTGGTCTGTCATCCGTTGAGTCAAATCCTACATGTCAAACCCGTGTCACAAGGCAACTCAGATGCGTCTCTCCACTTTCAGCTGGGAGTTGTATTTTCCTGTGCTCTGAAGCATAGCTGTGTGCATACAAAAGTGGTTTTCCTAAAGACTGCTCCATCATTTTCCTGAGTTCACTGCTGCTAGTGAAATATCTATGGCCCAGCTAAAATTAACACTAATCTGACATTTTCACATTGCAGTCTCAGAGAAGTAGTGCGTTACCTTCCCAACGCTCAGCTGGACCAGCACAGCAGGGCCCTCCATCACACCTCACTTCCATCACGTGCCCATCCTGTCTGCCTCTGCACATTGCCAGCATTGGAAAAGAACATAAAGCAAATCACAACAGATTTTACAGGTTTAAGTATCCAAAATGAAACAGGGAACAACTGTACAGTACAATGGATGATACTGAAAAGAATCAAACAGAAATATTGCTGAAATGCCCTAAGAGGTACTCTTCTTCGTGTAACAGTATATGAAAATATTTCATGAGAGTGTAATACATTGTAAAGTGAAGTAAGAGCTGAACAGATATGAACAAATGTGCTTTGTCATTGTGATTTTCTTCCTCAGAATCCAGGATGTGCTTCATTGGAGCTATTGCTCAGAAGAAACCTTTCCACTCCTTACTTCTTACGGGGAGAAATCCAGTTACTCCCCAACAGATTCACCTCGGGGGACCTTGAGATGTGTTTGATGGGCTGAACATGAGTTTTGTATTTTGTTTTGAATGAAGAGTGCTTAGGGCCTAAAGAAAATGAACCGAAATCACACTGTATTTGCAAAGTGCTGCTGTGTGAAATGAAGCCTCGGGTTGTTGGTTGTCTGCTCTGGGTTCAGTCATTCTGGGTCCTGTCCTCCATCCCTGACAGAGATGAAATACCTGAAAAACCTCAGGGATTTCCATTTAAGATGTGCTCGGTGTGCCATAGAAGAGCCAGGACACTGCTTCTTGTCCCTGCTGCTGCTCAGAGCCAGCCTCCAATCTGCTTTCCATGGTGTCATCCAGGCTGCTCCAGAAACTGCTCAGGGCACGGTTCATCTCATGGATTTTACGGCTTTACTGCAAGATGGGAATAAGTGTGCCCAGGAGGCACTGGTCTTTCTCCACTGACTGCAGAGGGAACCATGACAACCAGCTCTGCTGCAGACATCTGGATTCAATTAGATGAAGCCCAAAATCCTCCTGGTATGAAGAGACTTCCTTAGGCCCGTGAAAAAAGGTTGAACCTACTCGTGCTCATTTAATGCTCATTTGCTCTCTCTGCAAATTGGAAGAGTTTCATCCAATTTTCATGCTGTTTTGCTTAGAAAGCCATTCTAGTGATAGGAATGTGGCTGGATTAGAAGCATTTTTGCTTTAAGCAAACGTAGGATGGGAATTTCTGGTGATGCGGCAGTGGCTCGGTTTGGTGTGCAGCAGGGTATAGGTTGCATGATCTTTTTTATGGTATTTTTCATCTCTTAGCATAACTCTTACTCCTAGTGCACTCTGTAAAGTTTTTAACATTTCCCCCCTTCTTGTTTGACTGCTTTCTTTACTTTCATATCACATTTGTTATCTTATCAGTGTATAAATCATTGTGAGCCTTGACAACAGAGGATTGAACATACTTTCATACATTTGTAGCAGCTAGAAAGGTGCTGCATCAAAATACCCTTCTATTTTAACCTTATTTACTTATCTGCAAAGTAATCATAAAATCTGATAACAAATGTGTTTCACATCAGTTTGAGAACTACAGTTCTTCAGTTTCCATCTTTCAGATGGGGGCAAGGTTTTGGAAGCTGCAGGTTGCCAATCACTGGTTAATTTTTCATCCCTTCTTTTTGTGTGCCTGCAGCTGCTGAGAATCACAAGTTTTTTTAGAAAGCTCACAAATAAAGCTACTTATTTAGATAAGGGAGGGATGAACAGCTGAGCTGGAAATCAGAAGTATTATGCTAATTTTGCTGAACTAAGCTCAAATGTAGCAGGTTTTTTGTTTCGTTACTTTTAGTAGTTGTGGGTTTTTATAAGCTTCCTAGCAACTGCATGTGATGATGTTATAAATTCTGGTTTAGTATGACATCTGTCATACTGTGTCTTGACAGTGTCATGCAAATGCAGTAGTGCTGAACCCCAGGGACTAGTTAGGCAAGACCCCTCTCTTGCTACTTGGATAACATTCACATTCTCTGACACACAGAACAGGGTTTAAGGAAGGTCACAGCTTCTCCTTACAATTTCTAGATAAAGAGGTTTCACATATTCAGGTCTGTGGGGTGCAGAGATACATTGTTTCTCTGCATAACCCAGTTCTGGATTGCTAAAATCTTTTAGTCCATTTCAGATCTCTGTTAGGTAGAAAGTGAAGGGAAACAGTCCTTGGAGGTCTGTAAGTCTCTTTCTCCTTCTTGGAAGTCCAAGCACCATCGATATGGAAAAAAGACTGGCTTGTAAGTACCTCTCTGTCCTGGACTCTGCCTGTTGGTGTGGCACATAGCACAGTGTCACATACCCACACTGTGACAGGTTGGGAAAACACCACCTTGTTTTCCGAGTACATTATTGTCTACAAACAAGTCAAAACCCCATTTTGAGCCCAGCTAATAGGAACATTTGCTAATGCAGGCAAGTGTATAGTCCTTAATATGTTTAGCTTTTCCTACACACAGTTCCCACTGTGAAAAGGCCTGTGGGGATCTTTGTTCCTGAAACCAGACTAAATAGAGAAGTTCCAGTTAAGTCACAGCAAATGAAATCCTTTGCTCATCCCAGTCATTTGCTACCTAAGAGCTGGGAGGAGTGGAAAAGGCAGCAACTCCTCACTGAGGAAAAACGCTCTTCTGCCTCAGAGCAGAGAAAATTCAGTGTCTGTCCCCCACTCTGGTACCACTGCAAATGCTTATCAGCAAAGAATTTCCTTTAGAAATACATAGACTCAGCACACTCCAAGAGAATATTCCCAGTCAGACACCGCTGGCTGTTTGCAGCTCATGGTTTAAGGTGTTCTGTGTTACAGCAAGGATTTGTTTGAGTGGGATTTTAAGTTTTCTCAGCTCCATCAGTGGGCTTAGGAGGGCTACAGAAAGGCAGCCACTGGGTCCTTGTGTAGCTCCGTGGGTTGGGGAAGACAGTGACATGTCCAATCTGCTGGATGTTTCCTGAGCACCCCTTTGCTCTCCTGCTGGTGCACATGGGTTTCCATGTGGAGAGCTGGTGGTGGGGCAGATGCTGAGAGAAGTGCGGTGTGCCTGGCTCTCCTGCCAAGGTGGTGACTTGCCACATGTCCCAGTCCATGGCTGGAGAGGACGTGGGATGGGCAGCACACACGTGGAGTCTGCACATGTCATCTCTGCCCTTTGCAGGAGGCCTGCTGAGATCTGACCTCTGCACTGCTGAGGGGAGGTAGGTCAGAGGCTGCCCGCAGAGCAGAGCGGACAGCTGCTCACCTCCCTTCCCAGGCAGGTGGGACAGCAGCACGGGCAGCAATCGCTCCTTCCCCCCTTCCAGCACACTGCTTAGATGAGCAGAGAATGACCCGGGGGTTGAAATCTGCTGTAGCAAAAAGCCTTACATGGCTTTTTCCTTAAAGGGAGACGGGGATCAAGAGTGTGACTCTGCTCACATTTCAGGTCCTTCTGTCCTTGGAAAGCATCTCTGTGCTCTGTCTCTTTGTCAGAGTAGATTGAAAGGTACATGTGTAGCCCCGTGTAGTACCTTTCTGATACAGTGAATTCTTAACTTTAGTAAAGCTTCAGTGTAATGTAAGCAGTCAGAGTTGTCTTAGGGGGGTATGTGAACTCTCCCTAGCCCAGCTGATGCAGCTGATGCAGGCTGACAGCAGTTCGTTGCTGTGCAGAGCACAGTGGCACATATTCTCAAGCTAACAGCTCAGGTCGAGAGGAAGCCCTGGTCATCATCACAGACCCCTGATCCCTGAGCTGTGGGACACAGGCTGTCGTCCATTAGCTCTACGTTTGGGCCTAACCAGGGCCTGGAAATGTAAAGCGATGGAGGAGTCCTGGAATTATTGCAAAGGCTAACTACTGCTGCTGTACAGTTCTGCTTGAATTCAGGTCTGTCTGCTCATCTCTATTAGCTGGTCTGTTGCGTAGCGTAATTGTCAGATTCATCCTAATGACTTTATTTTGTATACAATGAGGTCTGTGTGCCTTAAAGTAATATGCAATCTTTTATGCTCTTGCCTATATCTTGTTCCAGTAAGGCACTAAACACTGTAAGGTGTAAGCCTCTGCACATTCTTATTCTCATCAGCAAAGTCAGTTTACCCCTTGATACAGTTTTATTCTGATGTGTTTTATGGAATGATTTTTTAAGCCTCATGAAATAGCACTGTGACAAAAATACTGCATCAGCGTTTTCTGTCTGTGCTCTTCATATCCTGCTGAACATCATACACATCTATACGGATGTTTTATAAAACTAGGCATCTTAACATGTATTTACTTAGGGTCTGAAACAGTATGGAGGTTTCTTATGCCACTTTGATTTTCTTTAGATTTTTATTTGTATAGATGTCAGAGAAAAAAAAAGTCATTGTTTGATTCTGTATTTGGCAGATGCTCTTAAGCATTCAAAATCATGCTATTTCCTTAAAGAAGCAAGTTAGTTGCTGGGCCTTTAACTCTGCTCCTTGCCTGTGCTGAATGGGGTGGCAGACCTCCTGCTTGTGCTAAAACCGTCACTTTGCTACTAAATTCCTGCTGGTGTGATGGGGTGGAGCTCAAACAGAGGCAAATCTGGCAGCCTGAGTCCTGCCTTCTGCTCCTCCATTGACACTGCTGAGGAATTGTGGCAAATACCCTATAAATGGAAATGTTTATTTGTTTTCAGAGATGTATTGACCAGAGGAAATACAGTCAATCTATCTAGCTTGGTCCTGAGAAGCAGCAACGTGTTAAACATACCAGATGTATAAAATGGGGTTAAATGCTTCACATATTTTAGCGTAGAAAAATACATTATGAATTCTAAAAGAGTTATTAACCACATGCTGTGAACGTAGCTGGTGCAACAAAGCCCTTGCTTTCTGTAGTTTAAAGGTTGGTATAAAAGGATCTTTGTTTTATCATGACATTCGTCTTGATTTTCACTGCTTTCTACCATTCAGATCTAGAAAAAAAAAAATCAAATAAAATATGAGAAGCTGAAGAGAAACTTGTGACATAGTTGGGGAAATCATACTAAGCTGGGGAAATGGTTAGAGAGTCTTGCTGTTAAATGTGTGCTGGAATTTGTGATAAATATTGCGGGGGCATATATTAATTCATAGCGTCTCTGGACTTACAATTCAGTATGTATCACACTGGAAGCATGTGTAGTTTAAGTACTGAGATGCTCTTACTTTCTTTGGATAGCTATATGTTGATAGATGCCCAGTTCTTAAGTAAACTGTGCAAGTGAATGATTTGACTCTTAGGTTTGCCTTAAAATCCGGTAAGAATAAAGTCACATTTTTAAAACACTGACTATCTGTAGAAATTGCTGTTAAATTTACTGCCAAAAAGATTCACAAAAAGGTCTTTGAGAAACACCCTCTCTAGAGAAAATCATGTTGATTTAAATCAAGAGCTTTTGAAAGGGGACTTGTCCCTATCAGTTTTGGTCTTTGTTTCTTTACAGCCTAGAAAATGTAGCTGGAGATGCACAAACGAGCCCTCCAAAGCCTTTCTGTGGAAAACATGTCTTGTTTTAACATCACTGGAAACACAGTACCAGGTTAAGACTCTGAAGCGTTGGTCTTTCTTTAGCTGAAGCATCTATTAATATAGCTGCTTCTTGTAATGAAGAGGGAGGTCTGGAGGGCTCGGAGCGGAGTGACGGAGAGGGAGGGGATTTAGGACGAACAGGTGGTCCCGAGACGTGCTGGCTGACGCTGAGCTCAGAGTGAGCACACTCTGCGTGGGTATTCATGGGCTTTCCTCTGTCTGTCTGGATACGTGTGCCTGTTGTTCCTGGTGTAGCTGTGGAGACCTTTCAGCTATGGCAATAAGAAAAGATTTGAGGAAAACCATCAGGAGGATAGCACGGTTTTTTTACTGGTTTCCTAAATCATTGAGCAGTTCAAGGAGGAGAACAGTAAAACTTCTCTGGAAGACTACTGGTAAGTCTGCTGCTATGTTCCTTAAGACTTTTTCCTGCTAAGAAGAAATTCAAAGGGAAGAATAATTTACTTCTGTTGAGCTGGTTCACTTTTCCAGGTCAGCATTATTTGCATTTCTCCATTCTCTGAGACTCATTAAACAAAAATGTAAAAATATTTTGGAAATGCAATAGCAGGTTTGTTAGGCTTGCTCAGATGGAGAATTCTCTTGCAGCCGTATCACTTATGCATCTTAATATTCATGTCAGTGATGTTTAATGTCTGTTTTTTGTAGACCTTGTTTCTCCCTTAGGTGTGTACATAGGAACTCTAATGTGACTCAAACACATGCCAGAAAATTATTTGGAATTGCCTTTACCTGTTAATTGATGCAAAAGGCTGTGTGAAGACAGAATTGACCAAAGAGCTTAACTCTTTGTACTGGTGTTCACAGAGAGCGATGAGCAGCTTGGAGAGGGACATGTTCAGCGTGATGCCCCATCCTTCATTTCCATTTTGTCAGTCCAAACGCAGTACCGCTCAGCTCACCAGTCAGTAGACAGCCTTGCTCCCAGCTACAACTCAGTGCTTTGATCCTCCTCCAGTCCTCACGGTGAAGCTGGTACATCTCTCAGAGTTCTCATAAACAACCTTAGAGCCCAAAGACTGTTTTGTCCCTTTGGCGTGGTCTGTTACAGCTGAGGCTGAGACACATCCTCAGGGGTTTGAAGGAACATGCACTGCCATCGCTTAGGAAGACGAGTTCTTGCTGTTCTTCTAAAGGGAATAATTGTACAAGATCAGTTTTCTTTTGATAAGAACTCTTTTGACCAAGATGGTGAACTCCTCAATTCTGCAAGTATTACAATATTAATACCAAATTTCCATTTGTATGGGGAGGGGTTTAGGTCAGGTTTGTAGTCAAGCGACTTGGTGTTGTGCTTGAAGTAACATATTTGTAACACTGAGAGGAAAAGGACAAGTTGTACCATCTGAAATCTGTCACAGGAACATTGCTGGGCCACATGCCTAAACGGCGTGTGACTTCTTCCCATGTGAAGGAGTCCACAAATATCCAGATTTCAGAATTTCAGAGGGACATCCCAACTCTCTGAAGTCTGCAGCAAAACTTTCCTTGACTAAAGCTAGAGCTTTGATTAGCCTGTTTGAATATTAATCTCCAGTCCTCCTAATACATCAAATCATCCCAAGTCCTCATAACACTTCAGATCATTCCTGCATCTCTTTTGTTACTGCAAAAGCCTAGGTGGCTAAAAAGTGTCAATAAAAAGGTTATTTAGAGCTTTAACTACTACTTGAGTTGCACACATGTAAAAATATATATGTGCCAGTTATTGTTTCCCTCAGTACCAGAAAAGAATTGTGTCCATGGCTTGTAGCAAGAAGCAATGTGAACAGCCAGTGCTTTTAATATTTTTTAGAGTTTTTCTCCCATCTCCCTCTGCATCTAGTGGTCTGAATAAGATTTGCCTTTCTGCCCTCATTTTAATCCATGTGTTAAAATCTCTTCTGTACTGAAATTGTGAATAGTGGCAGAAGTGCTCTACATTTCCTTTTCTACCTGTGCAGTGAGATGATTATCACAAACTTGTGGTTTTGGTGGAAATGTGACATTTTAGAAGAAGGTTTCATCCATGCAGAAAAAAACTCAGTGTGAAAATTCAATTCAAACTTCTCCTAACTTCCCAGAAGCCAGTCCCATCGAGTGTGTCTATACTGAACTGGAAGCTGAAGCCCTGGTGCTCCTCTTGCAGGGGAGGGGATACAGCTCCTGTTTGCAGTGATGACTGCTGTCTAGTCTTTACAAAGACAGCAAGTAGCATGAAACCTTAGCTACACTGAAGTCCATGAATGTTTCTGCCTTTTTCCTGAGTGGCCAGAATGTTCCTTGGGCTTTTGAGGAATTACCTGGTTACTGACTTGCTTCCTGGGCTCTCAAACACCACGCTTAACCAAGTTGTCCTGAGAGAGTTCTCCAACACATAAGCCAGGTCTGAACAGTACTGACCATCTAGTTGCCTTGGTACACAAGGAGATTTACCCTTTTTTCCACCACACTGGAGTTTTCAGCTGCTGTACCCCTGCCTCCGCCTTTCTGCCGGGTTTGGCTCCTGTGTTGGCACTAAGGCAGTTTTCCAGATGGGTCAGCCAGGATGAGCCAGGAGAAATTCTGCCTTGCCAGACTTGTTGCACAGATTAACATTAAAGCTTCCAATAATACTGATAGTTTTTAGCTACTTAATGCTGTAACAGTGTTTTAGCAAGAACAAAGCTGAAACTCTCCTAATATGGGTGTGGTAGGAAGAGTAGAGATTACGTTAGTAGAGATTACGTTCACTAATATGCTTTGTCATAGATTTTATGATCTCATGGATTATTTGAACAAACCAGATGGGCACTGTGCCTCTGCACAGTACCCTCAGACTTGTTGAGGGTACTTACACCCTCGCTCTGCTTCTGTCACTCCACGTCTCAGGATGCCTTGTCCTCTTCTGCCTGACCCAGAAACAAAATCTGCAGAAGCACAAAATTAGGGTTTTTTTGAGTGTGACAATGAACTGAAGTACTGTTGTAGGCCACTGTGTTCAGAAAGTTGCATTTGATGCAATTTTAGAGAGAGCTATCAAAGTATAATTAGGTCGCTGTTCCTAAAGATAAGGGTTTTCAGCCTGTCCTTGGAATTGTTGTCCATGTACTATTGCCTACAACTAGCATGCTCCTTTCTAAGCTTTAAAAGAAGGAAGAAAATTCAAGGGTGCTCTTTAGCAATTGATTTTGATTACATTACTTACTAAAGGGCTAAAATGTCTTAGATATGGTTCTGAATATACCCAGTGTAGCTGACAATACTTTAAGTGCCTTTACTTTTATCACGGGTATGTAACAGTCTATAAGAGACTTAAACTGAGGACTGTAATACTTGGGGGTTTGTAGCCTTTTTTTCTTTGAAATGTGTTTGGATTTTTTCCTACATCTTCATTGAATTTGTGTTGACACATCATGTGGTTAGGAGCTTTATGATGATAAAGTACACAATCAGAAGTTGGGGAGGGGGAAGTACTGAAACACAAAGGAATTAGAAAAATATTGTGGAGGGCCATGGTAAGACTATTAGAAAACAATGATCAAAAAACCCAAAATAGGCAAGTAGCCCCTATTTTCTTTGTCTTAGAGCAGAGGAATAAGGTGAGGGGGGACAAATGTAAAGCAGATGAAAGGAATTTTTTTTTTTTTAAATTCAGCATGTAATTAAATTGTGGAGCTCATTACCAGAGGATGTTGCTGAGGTCAGGAATGTAACAAGATTTAAAGAGGATCTGGAAGAATAAGAACATTCAATATTATGACAATTAAAGCTATAAGAAAAGCTTTGAAAGAGACATAAATCTTCTTGCTTCAGGGTTTAAGCTAATTTTTAACAACTAGGGATTAGTTTGAGATAACTTTGTGGCTCAGATCCCACAATTGTTATTGTTTCTTGCAGTTTCTTCTGAAGCAACTCATCCCTGGCAGGATGACCTTATGATCTGCACTGATTTAAACCTTTATGACATTTTTCAGGCTTGTATAGGAGCAAACCAGGGTTTATACCTGTCCAGAAAAGCATCCCATAATATCCTGTGGAAAACATGAGAAGCACAGTGCTGGTTTGCCATATTTTTTTCCTACTTCAACAATCCTGCCCCAGTGGCAAACCCTGGGATTTAGGGTGATTTAGGATTTAGCCTGTCGCTCGCTCCCCTCCCTCAGTGGGATGGGGGAGAGAACTGAAAAAGACAAACCCAGCAAACGTACACCCGTGGGTCATGATGGTTTGACAGGACAGAAAAGGGAGATGATGATGATGATGATGTTGATGATGATGATATAATCTACAAAATGAGTGTTGGCATGGCACAGTTGCTCACCACCCAGAGCTCAGGCTCAGCTAGCTCCTGAGCTGCCCCACCTCCCACCCAACCCCCAGTTATATACTGAGCATGATGTCGTACAGTAGAGAATATCCCTTTGTTTTGTTTGGGTCACCTGTCCTGGCTGTGTCCCCTCCCAAATTCTTGGTCACCACCTTCCTTCTCGTTGGCAGGGCAGTATGAGAAGCTGAAAAGTCCTTGACTGCTTGGCACAACTCAAACATCAGTGTGTTACCAACATTGCTGTCATCCTAACTCCCAAACACAGCACTGTACCTGCTGCTAGGAGGAAAATTAACTCTATACCTGCTGAAACCAGGGCACCCTGCTTGCTTTGAAGCCATTATAAAAAATAAATCATTAAATACAGCACATTAAGTCAGTCTGAGGTGGGTGATTTTGTGTAGTCGTGTTTCTTGACAAATCCTGCTGGCTCATGAAGAGCTTTATACCTAAATACCTCTCAGCTGGGGAGGGTTCTTTTTTGAGCTACTGTCCTACTGGGTACGTAGGAAGATTCTTTCAGAGGGCAGAAAGCAAGAATTTATTGACAAAATCTTAACCTAACTGTACATCCCACAACCTGAAGTTGGTTTTTACTTTTTGTGGTTGGTTGGGGTTTTTTTTGTTACTTTTCTGCTCTAGTGTGATACCCATTAGTCCTTCTTTAACATTAGAGTATTTTTATTGTTTCTGAAGGATTTTTGGTCTGGATGGTCAAGCATCCACTATAAAATCACATTCATGTAAGATTAGGTGTTGTGTAAAATAAATGGAAACCAGTACAGAGGTATGGTGATAAATTTACTGCCTCATATAAGAATTCACATGTGAAGGTTTAACTGATCAGAAAAAGAGACAAGTCAGCCTTTAAGTTCTCTCTTCAAAGTATATCCAACTGACAAACCTGTAACATATATTTGAAGGGAGAACATCATTGTAGTGTGATATATCAATGTAAATGGTTTAATTTAAAACATTTTTGAATGAATTTCTTATTTTCATATTTGTCCAGCTAACATTTCCTGAATGGCTATGATTTATAGTGCTGGTGATGGGTAGGATACTGCAACAGGCTGGAAGCAGGTAGGAGATGATGGCCTTTTACTGTCAGACCATACATACAGGTTTCCTGCCTGCATTGGGACTGGGTGCAGCCTCTCCATTCATACTTGTTCTTTATCTTTGGACATTTCAGCCCATTTGATCTGAATGTTCTTAATCATTGTTTAATAGCCTGTGCCCAGTGTTCATTTAAGAATACATAGGTGCTATTTAATGATCATTTGTGTAGTGAAAACATGATTTTAATTTCTAGTCTCCTTTTTAAAAACATCTCTATACGTGCTTTTCCTATCTCTTTTCATTTTAAGTATATATATTTTTTTTTTTTTTTCTTTTTCTTGTATGATTTGCATAAATGTGCCTGCACCTAGTTCTAGAGGGAGCTGTGCTGGCATCTGGAATAAAAAAGAATTGATTAACAAAATGAACAAGAAGGTGGTTGAGGGAGCGGTGATGGTATTAGTACAGGTCATCAGGGTAGTTGAAAGTTAAGTGTAGAAGCATGTGGAAGAAACAGATCATACTGAGTGACTGGGCAGTGAAACATAATTCAGTGTTGATAAATATCAACTAAAGCACTTGGGGAAAGCACGTGTAGAGCAGCAGCTTCTAACTGAGCTTTTATTGTTTGGAAAACAGAACTAATTGTGTGGGCTGTTCTCTGAAGAGACTCTTCCCAATGTTCAGGGTAAAAGGGAACTGAATAAATGGAAGTATTAGGAAAGAAAGAAAGAAAGAAAGTAAAAACTCAGAAAGCCATGCTGTGCCCACACATCATATGAAGCAGTTTGGTCACCCTGCCCTTCTGAAGAGGGTAATAGTAGTATTTGAAGATACAGGAGAAGGCTTTGGGTTATCAAAGAGATTAGTTAACTCCTACAGACCAGGGTTTTTCTTCTGCTTGGTAAGAAAAGGCAGCCACAAGAGAATATGCTTCTGTACCCATAGGTCCAGTGTGGAGGATGGAAAACAGCACAGTTATTTACCTTTCTCATGGCACAGAAGTCAGGGCCATACCATGAAATGGCCAATGATGAGGCTTAAAACAAACCACTGTCTCACACACGTATGAATGCATGTAACTCAGTTGTGGACCTGACCGACATAAGATGCTTAGGAGACTAGGAACATAAATGTATTTGAGAGGAGATTAGATAAATTCATGGAGGAAAGATACATCAAGGGATATTAAATAAAAAGATGCAGATACAGCCTCTGGCTCATTTGCTTTAAGATGCAGAGTAGAAGGACATTAGGGGGAAATATCACTCAAAACTCTCCTCATGCATGTTGCCTTTGCCTCTCTCTGCTGGTGGGCTCTTCCCAAGACAGACTCCCAGCCTGGACAGATCCTTAGTCTAACTAACAGTTCATCTGCTAGTGTGTTTTTCAAGTGCAGTGCTGGTAAAGGCTAGGGAATATGTAAACCTCTCTCACTATTATTAATTTCTGCACAATTCCCCATCCATTAAACACCTGTTTAGTTTTTCCCTTATTTGCGAGTCTGTATTTTCCCAAGGGAGATGCATTCTCCTGGTGTTTAGATAATCCATGGTATGTTTGTCTCCATAGTGGTTATCATTCACAGCTCTCATTGGTCATGTGGCTTTTGCAAATTGCATCATGTGTTCTTTTATTCCATTTCTCAGACAATTATATGAGACAGATGAGGCATTCCGCTAAATTCCTTTTTCCTTGGCTCTACCAGTTTTAAACAAGACAAGATGAATCTGCCTACTCTTCCCCCTCCCAAAGGAAAATCCAGATTTGTACCCTGAGAGTTACTAATATTTTCATAAGCCTGTAATAAATGTAAGGAAAAAAAAACCTGTTCAGAGACTGAACTTCCTCTTACAGGTCCCATTGCTGCTTGGATCAGGACTAGCAACGTGTATGTCCACAACACATGAGAGATGTCAGCATCACCAGGGATTGCTACTACTATGTTTGTTGTGGGCTTGTTCTTCTGAACTACTCTGGAAGAATTAATTTTGCTTTCCATTCTTCTGCTGCCATGTTTTTCCTTTCCTTTGTCAGTGTCAGACAGTAGATGCTGGAAGATGCTGTTTCTCTCCACTGCATCTCCTTGCTACCCTGGGAGCTCACAGAAAGATAGGGCAAAAAAAAGCAGAATCACAGAATTATAAGGTTAGAAAAGACCTTTAAGATCATCAAGTCCAACCGTTCCCATCCTAAGCTAAACCATATCCCTAAGTACCTCATCTACCCCTTTTTTAAACACATCCAGCGACAGTGACACAACCACCTCCCTGGGCAGCCTGTTCCAGGCCCTGACAACTCTTTCAGTGAAAAATTTTTTTCTAATTTCTGATCTGACCCTGCCCTGCACAGCTTTGTGCCATTTCCCCTTGTCCTATCTCCTCTCACCTGACTGAAGAGACCATCGCCCACCTCTCTACAACCTCCTTTCAGGTAGTTGTAGGTGGTGACAAGGCCTCCCCTCAGCCTCCTCTTCTCCAAGCTAAACATCCCCAGCTCCCTCAGCTGCTCCTCATATGATTTGCCCTCCAGCCTCTTCACCAGCCTGGTTGCCCTTCTCTGCACTCGCCCAAGAACCTCAATGTCCTTCTTATGGTGAGAGGCCCAGAACTGGACACAGTACTCGAGGTGCGGCCTCACCAATGCCGAGTACAGGGGCACAATCACAATCACAAGCAGACCAACTGTGTGCATTAAACTAAGCACCTCCCCAATGTATCTGCTTCAGGGTCCACTGTCAGGGTGGGAATGATGACCTATGACATCTGAAATAAAAACTGTGGATTCGCTATTTATGAGGAGGAACATTAATAAATCAGTAGCATGGAATTACCTGGTTTAAAGAGGTAACATAATATCAGAGCTTGACCTGTAAACATAGACAGAGCCTGGATGCAGTACACAAAAAAGCAACCTCAGACCTGAGCTCTATGCAGCCTTAATGGTGATCGATACCGATGCAGAGTACTCTGTACAAGCACAACGATCTCTGTATTAAGCTTCATTTATCTTGATAGGTTTGATGCAACGTTTTTTCTCATCTCACATTTAAACATAACAGACTGCAGGTTTTGTTTGGCAGAAAGTTCAAGTTTTCAAGTTTCATGTGATCTGTCAGTTAAAGGTCTGACTTCTGTCCTGCTGGCTGGTTTTCTCTCCTCTCCTAGAGCGATCATCAATCCTTCAGCAGCGATTCAGAATGAACTCCCAGGTAAAGCAGGTAAAGCAAGTCTCTTCTGAGCTGTTGGGACTGCTTTCCTGTAATCCATCTTCTCCATGAACTGAAAGCAGTGCCTCTTGTCTGCTCTTAATTCCATCAAGAAAAGGGAGTTTATTAACTCAGGTCTGGTCAGTCACTCACAGCAACTCGGCAATGTGGGCAGTTGGTCCAGAGCCATGCTCTTCTTTCCAGTTCTTGAGAAGTAGAAGACCTGAAGAAAGCCCTGACTTGTGAGTTAACTTAACGCTGGCAGTTGTGGGGGTTCAGCAATAGAGGGCACTAGAGTAAATGCTTTCAAAAAGCAGCATTTGTATTGGCTTTACATACAGAAGAGAGCCCTCACTTTTTTTTTTTTTGTTAAATTTTAAGTGGAAGGTTTTTCCCCCCCATTGGTTTGGGTTTTTAACGTTGGAAAGAGGCTAGCAGAGCAAGTGGAAATCCCAGAATTCCAGCATGACACACAGTGGAACTGCATAAATACTTTGCACCAGTTTTTTACTTTATAGACAGAAATACTTCTGTTACTCTCCATCACATTTACAGTGTAGAGGTGTATGTAGCAATGTGTTCCTGAGCCAGGTGTGTATTGAATGTAAAATTTGATGCCTTTAATTCTGCAAAGATGGATTTCAAATGCATTTTTGAAGCTGCTGCAAAGGGAGCTGGTGCACCCACCTCCCCATCCTTGCTCAGGCTCTGCTCCCTCTGACATCTGGAATCCAGCACTGCTCTGGGCTGCTGCATTTTGTGGTTTCCATATGAAAAGTTAATTTAATTTAAAGACAACCTGGCTGGTGTTACCAATTTGTAGAAGGTACTGGGTCTGGTGGATTAGGTTGGTAATTGGGGTCCAAATGCCAAGAGGCAGATTTGTCAGAAGAAAGGGGCTGTAGCTCCTATTTTACCACCGTAGCCACTCTGCTGCCACATCACTGCTGCAGGCATACCTCACACTGCTCCTCCTGGGCTGTTTGGCCTCACGGAGCAGGTGGGAAAAACCTGAGGGAACAGCTGGCACTGGCTGGGCTGCCGCTGGGCTCTGTCCCTCTGCCCACATCCAGCCCAGCTGTGGGGGCTGTGTGTGGCACAGCACTGAGCTGGGAGCCGGCTGCCAGCCTGGGGCTCAGCCTTGTGCTCCTCGATTTGTAGAGGTACCTGACCAGTGCTGCAGTCTTACACAAATAAGCATAAAAGGAAGAGTTACTAGTTCTATGGGAAATCTAATGTCAATAAACCATTGTTGCTTTCCAGGGCAGGTGGAATCTAGCATTTTATCTATGGGCACCTTTTATTTTCCTGGCGTAGGATGTTAACATCAGGAACAGAGCATTTTCCATTCCAGAAATGTAATCCTTCTGCTTTTGCACTGAAGAAGAAATACAGCTGCTTTGTGGTACCTTGGTTTTGTTGCTGCCACACATGGTCAGTGAAGCCTGTCACTCTCCAGGTCCATCAGATTTTAATGGGTGTTTTCTCCTGTGAGCCTGTGTGTGATGGGTGCATGGTTTGCTCTGTCAGCAGTATAAAAGCACTCTCTGAAGTCTGTCAGGACAGACAAGATGATGCATCATGGTATCTGTTGAGTTTTGTCTCTAATCCTTTGTTTGAAGTTACTACACAGAGGAATTTGGCCTCCCCAGCCCTGTCTGCTGTGAAGAAGGGGCTGTGGGCCCTGCTGGCTGGAGCAACAAGTTACATCTTTGAGATCCCATCTCTGAAAAGGTGCTAGCAGGAGCTGACTGCTTACCATTCCCTTCATGTTTGCTGCAAAGCATGGATATGAGTTGCCAGTCTTTCATTTATTAACAGGTTGAGTCTGATCAGGTCTTGTCATTTTCATCTGTGGAGCTTTGGAAGACAGTAGGAATTGCAGTGGTGCAGGACATTTAAAAACATCTACTGAATTGGAAGGTTTTTCTCAAGGTTTTTGGTAGAGTCTGATGGTGTCCCTAGAAGGGGACCTCAGAAAACTAGCCAGGTACATGGGGAGGAGAAGCCTGCTTGATTGAAACCCCCTTTCCTAGTTTCCTCTTCTCATGTTTGGTCTCAAAGCTCAGGGCTGGAGGAATGTTGTCAGCCTGAGGAGCTTCTTTCTCAAGGGGCACATTGCAGTTCAGACCATTTTTTTGGAAGGCTGTACAAGCAAAGTCATTGTAAAGCTGCAGCCTGGAAGTTTAACTAAATTGCATGTGTGTATCAAGAGGACCTTAGGAGGAAGGCGAAATGAGATATCTCCTCTCCTTTACACGCTGGCATTACTGTCTGGTGTTCCTGTACCCAGCTACCTCCTTCAGGGAGCAGACAATTCAGGCTGGGGAAGGAGAGCCCTGTACCCCTCAGTCTGCCTCCCTGAAACAGGCAAATCTAAGAGCTTCCAAAAGCAAGACAGCCATGGGCTAGCCTCAGGAGGGGACATAGCTGAGCTCTCCAGCAGGCTGTGATGCTGAAACAAATAAATGAGATAGATTGGGAGAAGTAAATATAATCTAAACTTGTATCTTCTTGTCTTGTGCTTTTGTTTATAAGCAGTTTCCACTGCTGCAAATTTATGTTTTAACTCTTACCTCAGTTGAACAAAGTACATGGTTTCAGCCTCATCTGCAAACAGATTTTGGGATTATTTCAGGGTGGTCTGGCAAACAGTGGGTGTTCTGTTTCTGTGGGAGTGGTGTCTGTAAACAGGACTGCACGCAGAGCGGTATCTGCCCAAAAGAGGTGTAGGAGTTTTCCACCTGTTTACAGGCTGGCTGTATGGGATCCCAGGTTTGTGCAAGAGCCTCCTGTGGCAAGTCTTAGCTGGAGCCTGTTGGCAAGCTCTGGAAGGAGGGAGCAGACCAGAGACTGTTGTCATGTCGATAAAGATACAAACAAGCTTTACAGATTAAATTTACTTTAATTCTATAATAGCTCCAGAGTAAACCAATGTGATTTATGTTCCTGTATCGCATAGGGTCAGGTGCTCAGAGATATTTAAGCATCTGAGAACCGGGGTAGATTTTAGTAGCTGGAGACAGGCATTAACCCTTCCTCACGCACGGTTTGTACAGCCACCGGCACGCAGGGTGGACAGTCCCCCCTCAGCGGTCAGGGACCTTCTCTGTGGCAGATGCCAGCAAGCTCTCCTGGCTGACAGCCGTCACGGCAAGATGCTCCATCCATGCAAACTCCTACATCCCGGTTCTTCAGCGTGCAGCTAGATGGCAATGTCTCCTTCCACTCTGCGGGTAGGCTGGTGACCTTCCCTAGCCTGTCAGCTCTGGTGAGCCTGTCTCCCTACCTCCAGCTAAGGATGACCGGTGTCCACAGCATGTCCTGGAGTTTACCAGCTAACTAGCACATCCTCTGGCACAAACCAGGTTAAGTTAAGCTCGTACAAAAATACGTGTTTAAAAGCTCCAAGACTGACTGCAGGGTTGTGGAGGTTTATAAAGGTACCCGTGGCAGAAATGGAAAAAAAATCTGGTTTAGGCTGTCTAATCTAAAATGCCTGCCCTTCCATTCCTGTCAGTTTTGCAGTTGGGAAGCTGAATTTATTTATTTACCATTTATTTATTGTCCAGTGCCGGTGGCCAGAGATGCAGTCCCTGTGTTCCCAGGCAGCAGGGACATTAAGACAGTCTCAGGGTCTTGGGAGGTCACTCATTTGTCATCTTTTTTGGGCTTTCCTGGAGTTCTCAGGGATTCACTCAAGAAAGAGTTTTCTCAACAAAAGACGGATCTCCCCCTCCTGCTTTGCAAGTGTAATGTCCTCTGGATGTGCCTCAGTCAGGTTGTTGCCTGCCCAGATGACAGATAAACTGTTATCTAGAAACTCTGAATCTTAAACTGGTGAGTCAGAGCTTCTTTTTGTTTTCTTTTCTTTTTGTTTTCAGCCCTGGACTGCTGTGTTAGAGTTAAAGCATCTGCCTTCTGCTGAGGTCCAAATACATGCAAATACCTGATTTTGCAGGTCTGTGCCATAGGCAGTCTTGTAAATTTTCTCTCAGTCACCACGAGTAGTTCCTAATGGAGCCTGTTACAGGAGTTTATCCTGTTCCCAGGCCAGGGTTGCTGACCCTGAGCGGGGCTTTGGCAGTTCCAGGTGGGGTTGCAAGCCTAGCAGAGATTTGGTTTTATCTGGTGTCTATGTAGATGTTTGGGGTTGTGCAATGCTAGGGTGCAGAGCTGAGAACAGCAGCAGGCAGAAAGAAACAACTGCTAGTGTAGAGATCTCTGAAAAGTGTAAACGCATGCCAACAACTTCTTGTGATTCAAGAGCACAAATATTTCCAGAGATGCCCTTTTTGGCTTGGTGGGACTGCAGGATGGGAGCCAAACCTTGAACAGTTTCCTGCTCTTCTGAAGAGGAGCCTTGAAACTCTGATTCAGAGTCATTCTTATTTCTGTTGCTCTGAAGTCAGAAAGATATGGCAAACAATAGTCTCAGCTATGAATTTGCAGAAATACCATTATTTCCAACTAGTCATTTAAACTTTGAAGTAACTTCTGTGTCTGTTCTCATTTAACCCCAGCTGATAGCTAAGCACCCCCCAGCTGCTCACTCACTCCCCAGCAGGATGAGGGAGAGAATTGGAAGGTAAAAGTGAGAAAACTTGTGGGTTGAGATAAAGACAGTTTAATAGGTAAATAGATAAAGCCAAAGCTGTGCAAGCAAAACAAGACAAGGAATTCATTCCCCACTTCCCATCGCAGGCAGGTGTTCAGCCATCCCCAGGACAGCAGGGCTCTGTCACCTGTAGTGGTGACTTGGGAGGACAAACACCATCACTGAGAACGTCCCCCTGTTCTTTTTTTCTCCTCCAGCTGTACATGCTGGGCATGACATCATATGCTATGGAATATCTATTTGGTCAGTTGGGGTCAGCTGTCTTGGCTGTGTCCCCTCCCAACCCCTTGTGCTCCCCCAGCCTCCTCACTGGTGGGGTGGGCTGAGTAGCAGAGAGGCCTTGGCTCTGTGTAGCCACTGCTCAGCAGTAACTAAAACATCCCTGTGTTACCAGTGCTATTTCCAGCTCAAATCCAAACCACAGCCCCACATCAGCTGCTGTGAAGAAAATTAACTCTATCCCAGCCCAAACCAGCACAAAGTCCTACACAGACATGTAACTTTTTCTCCTCATAGAAACCACTTGAACTGAGCACGTTTTAAAGTGCTGTGCCTGCATTTCATTCATACTGTAACATAAAGCCTGCTTCTGTACCCATTACATCCTCTTTCACCAAGGGCAACGTTGTGCAGCCAGTAACTTGCCTCATTTCAATGTTTCAGTATGACTCTCTTTGAAATCACTCTGCTCACTAACTCGGGGTTAAACATAAAGAGTAGTGTACAGTTTCCTGGCGTTTCATGACTAGTGTTATCAGAGCTGTAAAATCGCTGATAGCTCATGGTTTAATCTTCTTGATAAATCACCTATCTGCAATGATACTCCTTTGATTTTTAGCTTCAGTTTGAGGGTTTGGTCAGAAGTAACATTTTACAGACTATTGTTTAATTAGTACAATGTGTGAATATATTAGATGTGGTGAGGGATGAGTGTTTGGGAGGATATTTTTTGGTTGGTTTGGTTTGGGGTTTTTTTACTAGTTGAAGATTGGAATCCAAATTATATTTGCCCATGATGTGAAAATAGATGATGAGGATTTTAGTAAATCTGAAGAAAAAAATCTATTTATATGGAAACATTTATTCTATCAGCTGACCTCCTTTTACTTTCACTTGCTTCTTTTGCATTCCTTTTCAAAGCATCACGGATTTCAGCTACCATCCTTGTGACACTAAAATGCTACAAATGTTAATGATCTTTGAAGTCTGGTGTGGTACTTACTTAAGAGTGAACATCATTTACAGCGCTTAAGAGCAGTATGTCAGAGATCCTGTTCTTTGTTGCTCTTCTGCAAAGAAAGGATGAATTAGGCATACTTGCCTTTTGTGCCTTATCTGTGGCAGGTCAGATATTTGCAGAAGGAAGGAGACTGAGGTTGATTTTGTAGCTTCCCATGCTCTGCAGGGCAGGATGGGATCAGGCAACAGAAAATTTGACACAATGGCTGCAACTTTCCAACCACAATACTTGCATAATAATGGTTCACTTGCCCAGGATATTAGCACCCAAAATTTCTTCTTGAGTCCTCTGACAGCAGTGTGTCCGTGCCTCTGATGATGACTCTATTCTTTGTAGGTGTTTAGAAGTTTTGAAGCTTAGTTTTGGCACCAGCACTTTGATAGTGTTCACCCTTTGCTGTCTTTGTCTGTGCTTGCCTGCTAATATTTTCCAGTAGGTTATGGCAGCTGTAGGAAGCAGGAATTGGATGAGAGGGACCACCCGCTTTCCAGCCGACAGTACCCACCTGCTCGAAGGAGAAGGCACATCTGCTTACATCTTCTGGTCTAACTCAGTGGCACTCCAGAAACAAGATGCTTTTGCTGTCTTTTTAGGGATACTTGTAGCAGGCTTCTTGGAGTATTTCCCAGAAAGCAAGTGCAGCCAGTTCTGTGGTCTTTCTGTGCTTGGGAAAGTGGTAGAGGATCCTCTCTATAGGAAGTGTATATCCCATATAGGACTTCATAGCCATGGCCACAGCAATGGCCAGTGTTCCAGGTGAAAGCAGAGGCTATAGAGAAACAGCAGATTAGAAAACCTTAACTGGCCAAGCAGTAGTTGTGGATAGGCACAGCTTTACAGGGTTTGGGAGATGTGGGCTTTGCTGGGCTGCAATCTGATCTAAGCCTTGCCTGGTTCCACATTGAGGAAAGGGCACAAAATGTGTACAGAGATCCCTCGGGGAAAAGGATGTCCATAAGGAGCTTGGAAAGTCTGTCTCATCTGTGATAATTGTGATCCCTTAAAAATCTCCCATGACTCACTAATTGGTAAATATGGTTACAGTGAACTTTATTTTAATCTGAGGCTGATGTTAAGTGAGACTAATACATAAAATCAGAAATAAGGGCAATTGCATAGACATACAACTGACATTACAGCAGACCTTCACCCCCTAGTAGCTGTGCTTAACACTTTCTGAAGGCTGCTTGTCCAAAGAGGTTCCTCATTCCATTACACCTTCTAGTGAAACTGCTAAAAAAGACCTAAGTAGCCATCTTAGCATCGAACTAGAACGTAGGCATTTGGCCATCAGCAAAAAGGAGAAATAAAGTACAGACTAGAATATGAGATGTGGGTATCGATGGTGTAGTAGAAATGCAGTTCCATCTTGCAGGAGAAATCCTGCTGAACTTCATTCTCCTTCCTTTTGTGACCTGCTGGCTGAAAGTGAAAATCACAAATGAAAGCATTAAGCGCCTTACATAGTCTGAATGTTTTCCCAAGCAGTTTACAACCATGCAGAGCAAGGCCAGCAGTAATCTCTCTCCTGATGGCTGGGAACCAAGCCACTGGCTCTCAAGTAAAGATGCTTTTACTTGCTGACTGCCTAAAACACGGTAGCAGGACCGAGTTGTACACCTGCCTCACACTTTCTGATGACGACATCCTTCTACCTTACTGTGACCGATGAACAAGGCAGACATAAATGCAAATGTAGCTTTGACCTTTCCACATGCTTCGGCTCCTCAGGCACAACATGCATTTTGCATATCCATTTGGAAGTTAAATTTGCCACAAAAAGGAATACACACACATTTCCTAGTCAGGGAACACCACAGCAGGATAGAGACTTGGCTGCTGAGCCTCTGCTTGTCGCTGCCTGACTCAGTAACGCTCAATTAGCAGGGTCTGATGTTGGAGCATCTGTTGGGTTGCTTGCGTGCTGTGCTCCCTTGCTGTGCTGCCCTGGAGCAAAGCAGTTATGGGAAGGGCTGTTTACTGGGAACGGCTGCTTACAGGCTCGCATGCAAAATCAAGTTTGGGGTATGAAAACCCAAACATCAGGTAGGGACTGTTTGTGTGGAAGCCTTCCAGTTCACCCCTGTGAAGGCAGGGAAGGAGCAGTCTTGATCTCATGTCATTTCTCAATTTGGTAAGTTAGATGCCCTACGACTCCAGTCAAGCCATTGTGGCAATAGAATAACAAAGTATAAGGCATTGCATTATGTCTCAGTAGTTGGCAATGCAACTTTTAAAGCATAATATTTGTATGTTTAATCAATACCTATTTACTTTGCATTTCCTAACGACGCAGGACAATTATGCATGTGCAATGTACATCGATGCATCACTTTCATAAACAATTTCAGTGCACAGGACAGCCTGAGCATTAGTAAAATGAACCTGTTAGCTTTTCTAGATGTCAGGGAGTGTTTTGTCAACTGTGCCCTGTTAAAGCCCCCCAGATCTTGGAATTCAAAGGACAGTGTTCGCTTCAGAGCATGTCAGGAAGGAGCAGCTAGTTCTGATGGCTTTCCAAGCAGACATAATATGGCAATCCACAACCTGATGACCAAAAAAGTCTTTCCAGAAAAACAGCTAGTTTTTGAACTCATGACAATTTTGGGAGTTCTTCAGTAAAGGATTACCGGAAAAAAAAATATACTCTTTTTAATTTGATGCCACCTGGACCTATGTGAAAGCATTAATGGAGTAAAATAATGTATCTAAAGCTAAAATACATAGGAAAGAAGTTTTAACTATTACTGTGCTAGGAAAAAATCTTGCTTGTCTTATCAAACTGATAATCAGTATTTTAAAATCTAGCTTATGATTGAAAACGTTTCAGAGATGAAGCTTTTACATTTTTCACAATTATGCCTATAATAGCCAGGCAGAAGTTATGGGCTTGTCTTACAAATGACATTACGGTCTCACAGATTAAAATGAATATAAATGACAAAAAAAATAGCATCAAGAGGTAATGTTTCCTAACTTAATTAGTAATCCTGTTTCAGAACACTGTTCACCTAACCGATTTTTTTCCTAATATTATTTGTGAAAATACATCTTTAGAAGGGGTGCATGCTGAGTATATATGTTTGCATAATCACAGAAGGTTGGGGAATTAGTGAAGCCTGGTTTCCTACAGATTTGTGCCCTGTAACCTGCTCACCACAGAGGTGATGGCTGTCCAGACATCGCCAGACAATGGTGTAATGGCTGAGTTTTGCCCTGAGTGTGGGTATTAGTTTGGATCTCCCTCCTTCAGCCAGGAGATAATTTTCATATAAGTCATATGAACTTAATTAGCTTTTGGACCATTTGTGGGTTACATCAGTCAGATGTCTTGGAAGGAGAAGAATAGAAAGGTAGACACTCAGTGCGATCTCATAAGCATTTTTTCTTAAGAAGAAAAGTCAACTTGCAAAGTAGAGAACTCCGAAATTAAGTAAAATTAAGTATTTATGAAGTATTACTTCTGTTTGACCTTCTTTCTGCATGCATTACAATGCCATCATTAATTAACTGCTGCTAGCCTGGTTTTCCCATGGAGCTGCTCTGCTCCCTCACCTGATGAACTCCAAATTTCATTTAATTCCATTGGGAATGGGTGAGGCTTTTCAACTGGGTCCCTTCCCAAATACAAACTTATTCTCAAGGGGTCCACAGTGCCCTTTCTTCTCCAGAACTCCTCCATGAGGGGCGTGAGTCACCTGGAGGATAATCCTGGCAGCATGAGCATAAAACTCAGCCCCGGAAAAACTCCTTTGGGTTAAAAGCACAATTCTCCCTGGCTTCCGTTGCAGATGTGACTGCTCCATGTTTCCTGCAAATCACAGCAGCTCAAACATGGCACTCGAGGATACTGGCCAGCAACTGGGAAAAGTCTTGCTAGCATCACACGAAGGTGCAGGGACAGCTATCGTTTCTCCTGGGCACCACGCAGCTGCCTTAAGCATCCTTACCCCCTGTAGACTGTTTTGCTTCATGTTTTCAAAATTCTGCATTAAATACAGCAATACTTTTAGAGAGTTAGAGCCTTTTTAAAGTGTTTTGATCTATACTGCAACAGGGCCTTTCTTGCTCCATAATTAGCTGGAAGCTATTTACTGATGTCCCAAGAACAGTGTGGCTTGAAACATACTATTGTGATATAGTCTGTCTGATTTAAGATCAGAAACATCCTAGCTATCTGATCCAGAGTGCTGATCCAGGATGGATTCACTCTGCTGGGTGACTGGCGTTGGAAAAATTTCAAGTGGTTGACTTTGATTTGGCAGACTGTGCCAAATGAAATAGATTTCATCTTGCCTTGATGCAAATGCTACATAAATTATGTATATTAGATATATATTTTTAAATATGTAAAAGTCTAACAAGTTAATAAGTTAATATTAAGTTAATAATCAGTTAATATTTTAAGTTTAGTTAGGGAAAAAGAAAGTGTTTCCTCCTGTCCTGGTTTCGGCTGGGATAGAGTTAATTTTCTTCCTAGTAGCTGGTGTAGTGCTGGGTTTGGATTTAGGGTGAGAATAACGTTGGTATCACACTGATATTTAGTTGTTGCTAAGCAGTGCTTACAATTAAGCCAAGGACTTTCCAGCTTCCCAGGCCCTGCCAGCGAGGAGGCACAAGCCTTCCCCGGGGGGGCATGAGAAACTGGGAGGGGGCACAGCCAGGACAGCTGACCCCAAATGGCCAAAGGGATATTCCATACCATGTGGGGTCATGCTCAGCATGTAACCTGGGGGGAATTGGCCAGGGGACAGCAGTCACTGCTCAGGGACAGGCTGGGCATCGGTCAGTGGGTGGTGAGCAACTGTGCTGGGCATCACTTGGTTTGTATATTCCATTATTATATTTTCTCCTCCTTTGCTGTCCTATTGAACTGTCTTTATCTCATCCCACAAGTTTTACTTCGTATTTTCCATTCTCCTCCCCATCCCACGGGGCGTCGGGGAGAGCGAGCGAGTGGCTGCGGGGTGCTTAGCTGCCAGCTGGGGTTAAACCGTGACACCTCCAGAAGTCATTCTTGGAAATGGCTGAATTGTGTTAGCTGTAGTGTTCTAAAACAAACAGCATGATGTTCCCCAGCATGGAAACGTGAAGTACAAGTGGTTGCTCTTTGGCAAAATTATAAACAATTTAAAACCTAAAAATAGAAAGTGACATTCAGTGCTAGGCAGAGGTGGTACCCTGAGCTCTGCCCAACTTACACAGAAAACCAGCAGATGCAGCAAGGATTCAGAGCAAATACAAGTTGTTTTTTTGCAAATAGCATTAAAGTGCTATTTTTTGAGATTAGAGTTCATATGAATCATCTGATTTCTTACTAGAGATGGGGCCATCTGCCTCTGTTGCCATGAATTTATATTTCTAATAGCCATCTTAGTTGACTTTGCTAGCCAGCAAGTGAATTTTCTGAATTGTTCCTGAAGGCTGCTTTCTGACTTACCAGATTAGTTACGGCTTCAGAGAAGTTTCTTGTTCTCTTCATCGACTCACAGACTTTAGTTTGGAAGGAACTTCAAAGGCCACCTAGTCCCAATCCCCTTGCCATGTGCACTAGACCAGGTTGCCCAAAGCCCTACCCAACCTGGCCTCGAACACTGCCAGGGGAGGAGGCGACATCATGTTTGTATTTCAGTATCACGTGCATATTCTTAGGAGAACCTAGAGCTTAAAACACATAAAACACATAAAAACATGTAGCAGTGGTTGTAGGTGGGTAGAGTTTTTAATCTGCACATCATAAATGTCTGCCTGTTCTGAGAACGGCCCCTTTGTGCTGACACCGTGGCAGCTACTACAGAGTTTGTGGCACAGACCTTTGGCAAAACCTTCTCACTGAGGCAACCCCAATCCAACTAGCAAACGGTATCCCTGCAGCCCTGTCAGTGTGACACTGGGAGATGTGCTGCCCTGTCAGCTTTGCTCCAGTGCATTTACATCTCCAATAGTGTGTAACTGTTACTATCCTTATGTGTAGACGGGGGAGGTTGAGTCGAGAGGTGGTAGTCACATAGGAAGCGAGGATGTGTCTCACTCAGTTTTGCCTGCAGCAACTTCATTTCTAAACATCTTTTTTGTTCCTTTTCCTGGTGTGTGTGTGCGTGTGTCAGACTGCAGGTACACCTGCCATGCTCACTGCCGAGATCTGGTGCACCTGGGCTGCCGGCGGAATGGAAAATTAATGGACTGCCTTGCTCCGCAGGACACCTTAGATCCATCTTGCATCCAGGTAATAGGTCGTGTCGGTGTGCATGTCATTGCTGCTTTCTCTTGTCGGCTCCGTAGGGAAGCGTGGCCTGCCTGCCCCACCCAGCTGCCTGGGAAGAACATCACGCGTCAGCGCGGCCAGCAGCGCGGAACCTCCCACCCAGTGCCAGGATTTTGCAGTACGGCTGGGCCGGGCCGCAGCTGGCTGCTGCCGGCTGGGCTGCTCCTGCTCCGGGTAGTTTTCGGCTAAACTGGCCGGAAAGTAGTTCCATGGGAAGGTGCTTTTCCTGTTGGTTTGAGTCTCTGTGGGGTTAGAACAGGCATGTGTGGCAGGGGATGAGAACGTGAGGACAGAGCTCCTCTTCAGACTCTAACATACCATGAAGAAACTCATCAGATGAGCTTGATGACCCAGGTACGCTGTGCTACAGGGTGCAGTGCCACGGGGAGGCAAACAAAACTGAGGGCTTGGCTATTTGTGACCATTAAAGATTGTGCTGGGTTTGGTGTTAACTCCCCAGTTCTCATCAGGTCTCTGGTAGAGTAATTTCTAATTTCCTCTCCTGGGTTCCCCACAGTGTGCCTCCTCAATTCCTTGCTTAAATCACCACACAGCACCACTCCTTCTCTTTCACCCTCCACTTCAGGGCTTTTCTCTTTGTTCAGGGAACACATCAAAGCAGCACGTTTCTGCAGACAGAGTGGGGGTGTGTTCCTTTGGGAAGGAGGTTCCTACATTGATAACGAGCCCCATAGACCTTCAGTGCTGTGGTAGAGGTTGCATTGTGCTAACTAGCTCATGCTTCTGCATTTTCAAATACATTTAGATTCCCCACAAAGATCCACCTAAACTTAATCAGATGTTAAGCCTTTGAACTTTTATGCCTAACCAGTAGTGGCTTCTGTGAGGGCACCAGATTTTTCAGTGCACTTCCCTGAGCTTGCTGCTTGTGCTCCAGGTCAGCACTGAAGCTTCTCTGCAAGTGCAGCATTTCCTTGGTAGGGGATGTGCTGTCTCCAGCCACTAAACCTGCAACTGAGGACACAGTGTCTCTTGTGAGCTCCTTGTGACTTGCTATTGTGAAGAGGGAAGGACTAGTAACTCAGATGCTGGAATGAAGAGTTAGCAGAGGTATGGAGGAAGAAGGACATGGCAACACAGGTCTTGAAAGTGGGTGACTATTGGAAAGAAAATACCATGGGAGTGGAAAGAGAAGGTCATTAAAGGCCATTTATACTCAAAAAGGCATGTACAGCTTGGCCGTGAGAGATCTGAGAGCGAGCTGATGCTGCCTTGGGTAAGGTGGCTGTGAGTACTGAGCAAGGAAACTGTTCCTTGTGATTGAGCCTTACAGTACTCAGGAGAGACCAATTTCAGGTGTGCTTGTTTCTGAGCAACAAGTTTTCATCAAAGAAGTGCTGTTTGTTTCCAACTGGTTCCTTCCTCATGGAAGTCACGATTTGGCTGGTTGCTGCAAGTCTCCGTTTCCCAGCGTCTGACAACTGGTGCACATAAGAGGAGGATTCAAGTGCTATTTGCAGCATCCATCATCTATTGGGAATGAAGCAAAGGTAATTTATGTGCACAAAACCTGGAAGGTTTCCTACCAGGTGAAGGAATTTTCTTTGTGCATGGCTGTGCCTCGTGCACAGTGCAGACACAGCTACCGCTGGAGGCTGCAAGGTTTGAGATCACTCCTTCCCCCGCTCACCCCCTTTTGTCTTTGTAGGACCCAGCTACTTTTCTTGTAGGTAAAAAAGGAACTAGGTTTATTTTTATTTTAGATGTTTAAAGGTTACTATTTAACGGCCTGAAGTTGCATCAGGGGAAGTTTAGGTTGGATATTAGGAAAAATTTCTGTACTGAAAGGGTTGTCAGATACTGGAACAGGCTGCCCAGGGAGGTGGTTGTGTCACCATCCCTGGATGTGTCTAAACGAAGAGTAGATGACAGGGTCTAGTGACACGGTCTGGTGACACGGTCTAGTGTTGGGCCTACTAGGGCTGGATAGATGGTTGGACTTGATGATCTTGAAGGTCTCTTCCAACTGAAACCATTCTGTGATTCTATGAAATACAACTCCCAGCTCAGCTGCCTTTTCAAAATTACTTTTCCCTTCCACATTAACACTTTCTGGACTTTCTGACCCTCTCAGCCCTAAGGTGATTCTTCCTTTCTGTTTAAAATTAGAACCTCTATCTCACATATACAACTGAGTATCTGTTTAAAACAAGATAGTGAAGGAGTCAGAGGATGGGAAAAAGAGGGAATCTCTCTGCTTTACAAAACGATTCTCACATTCTTATTCAGTGGATGGTGTCTTGTCTGCAGGATTTTTGGTTAGATGCAGGGGTGTGCTTCTGAAACAAATCTTCCAGTTCTCCTCACTTCCCTTGTTTTGGTTGACATCAGCAAGGAACTTATTTCCCTTTTAGATGAAAATTAAGTTGTTTCCTGAAACCTGAGAGAAGAGGCACTCCAGAAGCCAACCCAGTGAACTCTGACCACTCCCGGGCATTCAGTCCACTGGATCAAAACAGAGATTGTCTGGAGTAAATCCTTTATATTAAGGACTTTGGGTTCTCAGCACCACTTGGTTTGCTTTACAGAGCTTCTCAGTGTTGCACTGCAGCATTTGTTGATGTAGGCGTCAGGTACTTGGCACAGAACACCGATAAGTATTCCAGTGATGCTGCTTTTGCTCTACCTACCTCATGACTTTGAAAATGACACGGTATGCAAAACCAGTTAATTCTGCATGAGCTATGCTAGTCAGATGCATAGCTGCAAAGACCATGCATGTATTTGGGGATGTCACTTAATGCTGACTTAAACTGTGAAATGATTTTGCAGAACTACTCGAACTTCACAGTATTTATGAAGAGGAATGGCTTGCTAACAAACCTTAATCCCAAGCTTTGTGCATTTTCTCCCTACTGGAATAATAATTTTTACTTGAAGTGTAATTTTATTTAAAAAAAATCCCCAAAATAATGTTATGTGGGCAAAAGACTAGTTTGAAATTGTTATATTGGTATCTGTATGCTGGTACAGCTTAGATCTTTTCTTGAAGAGGAACATGGAACCTTTATACTCAGACAATTTCCTCCAAGCAGGGAGGTGATTTCTCTGAGTATGATGGTACACAAATGCTTTCAGACCTAACTCCATATGGCCTAATACAATTCGAGACTGAGATATATCTTCTACTTGGTCTGGGTGATGTAGACTGCACTGCGCCTTGCTGCAGTGACCTTGTGGTGCCCTGAGGGCAGCAGAGCTTGTGGCCTGGCTGCTCATTCATGCCCATACACTGTTGCACTGTCCCCCCTGCCCTTCCACTGCCAGTGGTGCCAGTACTGCTGCTTTTCACAGAATCATGGAATGTTAGGGTTGGAAGGGACCTTGAAAGATCATCTACTTGAACCCCCCTGTAGGGACACCTTTAACTAAATCAGGTTGCTGAGAGCTTCACCAAGCCTGACCTTGAATGTCTCCAGGGACGGGGCCTCCACCACCTCTCTGGGCAACCTGTCCCAGTGTCTCACCACCCTCATAGTGCACAGTGCTGGCAGCACAAGAGGGACTAAGTGCCATGGTGTGGCTGACCACCTTAAACTCCAAATAACCCTCAACAAACATCTTTCAAACTACAGTTTGAGAATTTGGGCTTAGGATTTCCCATATGGGAAAGAGGAATTTCTTACAGGCTCTTAGCTGCTAATTTTGCAAAAGAAGGCAATAGATTTCTGAGGGATTTTCATCCTCTGTAACTTGGCTGGTGTGTGAAGCACTTTGGTCACCAGTCATGAACGGTCAGTCTCCGAATCTGGAATATGGACACACTGTTGGACTTTGTTAACAAGTCATTGGAGCTCAAAAGGCCTAAACTTTGAGCTCCTTCCTGCGTGTGTGTGTGTGTGTATATATATACATATATGCACAGACACTTTGATATTTCATTATTAACAGCTCTAGGAAATCCCATTATGTAGCTATTTTGAGGGTTCACTAAGGCTGTGGGGTTAAATACTTTTAAACAAGCCTCACAATTTCAAACATACTGCAAGCACCTGACGGCAGAACTGTATAGCTCAGGTGAAAAGGGGACCTTTTTTTTTCACCCCAGATGGATCAAGACATCATACCTTTCCAAAGAGTTCTCACTGCACTCAAATTTTCCCAAAGAGCAAGGGTGGTCAGAGGTGAGGTTTGTGCAAGACCTGAGGCACTTGTAAGACTTGAGGCACAGAAGGGGATATAGGCTGTCCCAGATGGCTTGGATAATGGCACCCCCCAGATCGCTTCAAAATGTATGAATCTGCTGTGGAGAAGACAGAGAGGATCTCACAGTACAAATACAGGGATTTCTGAACCTGGATGGGCACTGAGGTTATCATCCAGGTAGACCTGCTGTAGTTTCAGTTCTTCCCACTCAGAGGTGAGGTAGTTTGACATCTCTTCAAAAATAGCCTCTTTGGGGAAAAAATTACCATACAGAGCAAAACATTGTGATGGAGAAGTGCACAGCTCTTGATCAGTAATGAAGGCTACTGTTGAGTTATTCATTGCTCTCCTCTACCAACTCTTGGTAGTGGTGGGTACTCTGTACAATGGCCATGACTTCTATGACTTGTATATTTCAAATCTGTTAAACCTTGTTATGCTTCGTAGTAGTTGAAAGGAAAAGAGGAAAGCATCCTGGCTGCATCATGTTTGCTCTGGCAGGACGATTTCACTTTTGCCAGTGACTGGGAAAATTTTTAAACCAAACCTGAAGCGGATTTCAGTTCTAATGGTGTATATTGCTCGGGCCACCTTCAGGGAAATCCATTTGGCAAAAGAGAAAAGCCTTGATAGGTTATATAAACTATTAGTCCCAAGGCTTACAAAAACAATTTGAGAGCATCTACAATGGTTCTTGGGGCACTACCATCTGCTGCTCTTCTTTACAGGGGTATTATTAAAATGCACAATACTGACTTAAAATCTTTCAATTATAAATTAATTGCAAGATTTTTATGAAGTCTAATTTACTGTATCAGATAGTTGAACTTTAGTGTTCTCTGGTGTAGGCATCATGGAATAGTCTGTCGGGTTTGCTAGAAAAGACCGAATAAACGCCGGGGCCGATGGTGGCTGAGACAGTGGATGAATATTGCAAGTAGGATGAATCCAGAACATGCATTTAAACAAGGAAGGATGAAAAGTGGATCTTAAGGCCCAAAAAGTAAAGACTGATTGTGTCATGTGGTGGGGAGACCTGCACCATCAGACCACCAAATAATGTAATCCTAGAATTAATACTCTCCAGCTTCTTGGCACCTGGCAGGAATTTTCAGCCCACAGAAGTCATCAGAGTCATGTTGTTTTAAATGTGGCTTTTAAATGTTATTTACAATTCACACAATTTGATCAGTAAGTCCATCTTTAAACTTTTTTTCTTAAGTTGGGATCATTGGTGGGGGGGGTTTCCATTTAAAGTACTTGGGTAAAACAGAGGCCTGACCTTCCAGACAGAAGGGTACCGAGCTCACTGCTTGAAGGACGCATCGCTGAAACCCTGAGAAGATAAATTATCCGTTGTTTAGCAACCGGATCAACTCCGGGCAAACAGCTCTGATTTTCTAGTTAGGAAGGAGAAGCAGACAAGGTTTCAAATTAGAGGAAAATATTAGGGGGGGGGGGGGGGGAACATTTCAAATGCAGTTTTGATTTTTGCTCAGTTACATGTTTTTCTTTTCAAGAGGCTCCTATCATCTGCCTAGCAAACGGTGCACATTTCCCTAGCAAAGTGGCCAGCTTCAACCTGCCATTCTGACAGCTGTCAGATTAAGATCAATGTTCTTCTTCCACAATTTATTTCTAATACAGACTATTCTTGCCACACACATTTTTCCCATCTTTTCCATTTCCTGCTGTCAGTTCTGTGCCGGGTGTAGGAGGTAAAATGCTTTTTTTTTTTTAGTTGTAGCAGTTTTCTTCCTAATTTAAAGTGATTAATATCTTCCCAGGATCTCAGCAGGCTCAGTAGGGCACAGACGGTCACATTATAAATTGAATACAAATAATACAGGCTTGTATGTCCCGTGTGTTCCAGGTGCTTCTCTGATATTCAAACAGTGTTGCCCAACTGCCTGGGAGAAAAAGTTCAAGGAGAACCAACTTTGTAAAACGTTCAGTTTGGTGTGTTGTGAAGGTTGTAGAAGGTGACAGAGCTGGATGCTGATGTGAGGGAGTGGCCAGGGTCTGCCTGAGCAAGCAGAGGGCAGGCTGACAACAAGGCGGGATCCTGAGGGTTCGTTGGGGCTTGGGATAGTTTGCAGTGAGGAGATCAGAGCAGCGTTTCTTACTTACCTTTAGGGTGGGTTTTCAACATGCAAATCAGGACAGCAATCGCTAGGACGATTGGTTTTGATGGGGTGTGTGTAGGCAAATGGATGTTGGCTGCCTGCATCAGACCGCGCGTGCTTGAGGAGGGGTAGTTTGCTGTTAGCTGGTGTAGATTCTGCTTGTACAGGGAGGTTGCCCGGTTACTGGGTGATGAATCACTATCATAGCATCTCGAGGGCCTTAACTCTCAAAACATGTAAAGGAAATGAGGGCTGGCAGGGAAACTGGTAAGTGGGGGGTGAACACCAGCTCCTGCCAGGTTCTGTCCTGGTGCAGTCCTAACACTGACCTTTCTCAAAAGTCCATGTGTTGTAGGCAACAGACGGGCAGCTAAACATCACCTTTCTGTTAGAGATAGGCTGGTAAACAGGGTGACAGTGGCTTTCATCCCCCCCTCCTTCACAGGCTCCCTGATTATTTACTTTATAGCCATAAACCAGTTCGATCTATATAGAACTACCAGCAGCCATGTTGGGTCTGTCCTAATCTGTTCACAGGGGCGACTGGTTTCCACGCAGAACGAGAGTCCAAAGAAATATTTAATATCACACACTTCCTAGCGAGCTCATTCACGTGGCTGATTTTTAGTTTGCATGTGAGCGTTCAGGAAGGTGGCTGGGCTGGTGACATGACTGCAGACTACATAATCCACCCCATGTAGACCTGCCTCAAGCAAATAACAAGAGGGCAGTGAAGGCTGATTAGAAGAGAAAGTGAGAACTGTTGCGAAACTCGGATCCCATTTTCTTACCCAGGTTGTCCAAAATGCTCTTGGACCTTCACACTATCTCTTTCTCCTTTTTTGCTTTTGTTGCCTTATGGTGTCAGCAGCTGTTGGAAATACACAGGGAAGAGATTGCTGCTGCCTTTTGACTCAGTGCAGGAAGGGCCTGATGCAAAACCTTCCCTGGTGGGGAAGGAAGGTGGGGAGTGGTTTTTGATTATTTTTAATGATAACATTGCTGGGTGAAGATATGAAAATATTTGTTCCCAGTCTTTGATCCAAGTAGCTTGCCAACCAGCAGCTCCACAGACAGCTGTTAGGAAAACAGGTAGAGAACAGAGCCCTGTGGTGTTCTGATGCAGTCCTGTTTATCTTACAGGAATGTCTAGCCTTGTTTCCCAGAGAGTAGGAATCAAATGACAGGAGGTAGCGTTTTTCCTTACTGATTCATGGCTTCCTCTAACTGGGGACGCTGCCTAGAAGCTGCCCTCCGGACTCCACCTCGGTGCAGAGGAGCCCACCTCTCTGCGTGAACCCAGTTTCTCCCAGCTCTGCCTGTACAGTTGCGTCGTGGTTCCCCTTCTGCCAAGGATCTCATTCTACAGCAAAGCTCCATCCTTGCATGTGTTGTCTCACATCACTCCACTGCTCCATGGGAAAAGCATGGATAAGAACTTAACATACTCCCCGTTTACTCTGCAAATAGTGTGCATAAGCGTGTAAAAATTCAGTGACGTAGTAAGTGTTAATCCTTCGGTGTACTTACTAGGAAGGACAAAACTGTCACCAGTTGCTCAGTCACTGAAAAGCAATGGCAGTGAAGTCACACTAGTTGAAACTTCTGGGCAATAGTCCTCTTGTTTCTACCCAAAGTGTAAGGACCTAACTGGCTTTCCCAGGTTCAAAACATACTGGGTTCTTGGAGTCCTCAGGGGAGATGTTGAGTAACAGTCACTTTGTCATGTTTCCTTCTCCCTTTTTATTTAAGCTGTTTAGATCTGGTTTGTTCTACAAAGAATACGCTGGTGATCAGTTGTTGGTTTTGGGGTTTTTTTGTGGTGCTTTTTTTAATCTCTCTGAATCTTTATTTCACAAATGCTGTAACTGCTTTTAATAACCCTTTCCAAAATGAGATAAAAGTCCCTTCATCACTTCATTCAAGATAAACACCTTACGTTATTGTTGTGATGTTCCAGATAAGATTTTTGATCCATAGGTAGTTTTGCATCTTGCTCACCTTTTGTATCTGACTTCTGGATTTCTTACAACTAATCAAGGCCTCTGTGAAGGCTGAGTTTTGGATCAGGTCCTGGCCCATGCTGCTTGGAAGCTGGACAGCATCCCGAAAAGGTCAACCTAGCTGGTCCTGCCCTGCGTGGATAATCCCCAGAGAAAAATGGAAAAAATCATCTCCCCTTTATGTCTGAGAAGAAAACTAATCATGGGATCCCAAGAGATCTTCAGCCACATACGTTACAAGTAGTCTTGTGACCCAGTGGAGAGCAGCAGACACCCCTTTCTGGTATTTTGCCAGCTGGTGTGCTGCAGTCAGCTGAGTAACTGGATACGGTTATTTGCTCTGCCTGAATCATACCTTGTGCTTCTCTATCTCCTCTGCCACTACTTGAAGGTGTGTTATGTAGCCATGGTCAATCCCTTTCTAAGGCTTTGTCTTCTCTGACAGAGTGTTTGTTTACAGCAAGATTAATACCATCATTGATTATTTTGCTTTACAACTCTAAGTGAGAAGAAAGCCCTGGTGATACTTACCATGAGGCAACAGGATGAGGTCAGCACCATGCATCCTACCCCAGGCTGACCTCACCTAGATGACTTCAGGATAAAATTATGTTGTCTTGATTTCAATAAGCTTTTCTATCACAACGACCTGAGCAGACAATTCTGCAGCATTATTCTCTGATGAAGGAAGACCAGTGTACAGCAAGGCTGAATACCCCCTGTACATTTCCCAATGCTCCTATGCTTGTGTTTGGAGGAACATTGCTCCACTCTGAGTTTTCCATTTGCGCTGTCCTCTCCCCTTGACCTTCCTCCTGTCATCCTGACTAATCTTTTCTTTTACAGTAACCTTGGAGAGGGATTTCTTTATCTGCATATATGACTAATCAGTAAGGTCTTATGATTACTGTAAAGCAATTTGTTGGAGGTAGGAATTAGAGTGCGAAACTGGGAGCGAGGAAGCCAGATTTGCAGTCCTTGTTGTACTAATGACTGATTAGATATGGCCTTCAGCAAGTCAATTTGGCCTTCATTTTCAGATGTGCTGATTTAATTTTTCATCTTTCACCTCCAGGTTTCTTTTCTTCCTTCTTCTGGGAGATGGGGAACGGGAAGGGGGAAGGTGCCCACAGAATGCAAACCTGCTATTTCATTTTACTTCAAATATGTGTCAGTCAAGGAAGAGTCAGAATTTGGAAATGGTGACATCATTGTGAATAATGTTCCTTGCCTATCTGCTGCTCGTAGTTGCTCTGAGGATGAGCTCGCTCTTGCAAAGCTGTACGGGCAGATAAATGTGCTGTGTGGCACAGAGTTCCATCCTGAGATTGTTCCTTCTTTATGCTTTACCTGTAACTTCTCTGAATATTACTGGATTTCTTATTTCAGGAAGGAAAGCAAGGGCGAATTCTTAAAATTGAGGACTGCAAATAGGGTAACTCAGCATAGAAAGTCTCTGACAGCCACTTTTGGGATTTTACTGAGTTCTCTATATTCTTTTCTCCACAATTAAGATACAGCTAGAGACACAAACTATGTATTGAAGTGAATGAATACAAGAAGTGGTTTGGAAATACCTAGAGCCCCTTTTTCCAGTTGTAATTAGGCAGCTGCTGGCTGTCTGAGAAGTGTCCTTAATGTCACTCTGGGGGTAGATCAGGGGTCCTCTCCTTTGGCTGAACCATCTTTTGGAGATCCTGTGCTCTGTCTCCCAGCAGGAACTTCCTGAGCTGTGCAGCTCCCACAGCTTCCCCTGCATCAGCCCACACCCCCCAAAGCCACTGAGCTTCACCCCCATGCTGCCAGGTCCTTCTGCCCTATGCAAGAATAGCTCTCCCCACGTGCACATAGCCCGTGGTGGGAGAGAAGAGACCTTCACTGGTAGAGAAAGAAGAGAGAAACAGAAAAGGGACAAGGGGGGTGGCTGACATGAGCCATCTGGATTTTTTCTTCTTGTCTCCCTCTGTCTCTTGTCACACAGCTGGGACCTCCCAGGGCAGGCCCACTCTTGGGTATGAGAGTCACTGCATTAGGGTAGACTGTTAAAAAGGAGGCCTAGGGTCCGGCAGAGTCAGTGAGAGCAGAGTTGTGCAGCAACAGATCCAGTTTCACTAGCAGTTTGTAAACATCCATTAACCACCATCTTTTTTTTTCTTTGAAGTGTCCTCGACTCACAGTTTTGAGCCTTCTTTGGACTGAGATTGCCTGCTGGGCAGTCAGCACAGCTTGTCCCAGTGGTGGGGGCAGGAACAACTCTGCATCCCAAGCCAGAAAGAGGGGTTAGCGACGTGGGCCTCCAAGGCGAGGGCAGTGTGCCTGCCTCCATCCCCACCCATCCCCAGCCTACCCAGATTTTCAGATGGGTTGGCCATGGTCCAGAGGTTGGCAGTCCTCCAGATTGCACTAAAGCACCATGTGTAAAAGCAGGTCATTCCACACTCTTCCCCATGCTTTCTTTTAAGTCACCTGTGGCTTTTGGCTGCAATTAAGAAAGAAAACATTTCTGGCAGTTCTGCTGTAGTTGGATTTGGCAGTTTCATCGGTTACTTCCAGTAATTATCTCCATGTCACAGATATACCCCTGGTGCCAGCTTTAGGAAAACCTTCCACCTTTCTGGTGTTTGAGTAAGGAAATGGGTGCTTTAGGAACCCACTTCCCCCCAAGAACAGCCCCTTCTTTACAAATGCTCTTCAGAATGGTCTTTCAGAAAAGGCTGCGTTTGAAATTTAAAATATGCTGATGTGCAAATCATTTCAATAGCTGACCTGCAGAATCTCTTGGCAGGGCTGATGGAGGCAGTTTGCTCTCAGCTTCCATCTGCCTGCTTCATTTTGGCAGTCGCGTGCCTTCTGGCCCAGATGCCTGCAGCCTCTTGTCCAAGTTAGGAGCTAGACAAACTTTGCATGCTGTCCTGTAAGTGCAC
The DNA here is from genome assembly GCF_964237585.1 of Gallinula chloropus. NCBI lineage: Eukaryota > Metazoa > Chordata > Aves > Gruiformes > Rallidae > Gallinula > Gallinula chloropus. The sequence goes on along the minus strand of NC_140085.1, from coordinate 31,260,341 downwards.
CTCCACTTATTATCTATGTCAAGCATTGGATCTAAAGCTCAGGCTGCATCCTGCCTCCCAAAGTTATCTTAAATGGATCCAGTAAGGCTGGATTCTGGATTTACAGTTGTGGATGTGCCTACCCGAGTCCCACCGAGGAGGGGGGGGGAGGAATCGTTGCATTTCCTTGTAAGGGTATCTGCCTGACCGCAGAGCGGTGGTGAGCACTGCCAGCCAGCCTGAGCAATAGCAGGCAGGCCTTTGAAAGCAGCAAAGCACAGAGAGGCACATCTTCCCAAAAGAGCAGATGCTGAGGCAGATGTTAAGGCCGCATCGAGGACCGCTGGGCACGACATAGCGGGGCTGTGGCAGGAGATTGCTTTCAGGACATGGGTGTGAAATTCTTGAGTACAGCTCACAGCGTTGGTGTGCCTCTCTGTTTCAAATCCTCAAGCCACAGCCTCTTTTAAAAAGTCTTGCAGAGTTTCCCTAAGTTAATTTAAAAGTGGGTCGTTGAAGCAGGCATTTCTCAGACCCAAATGCCTAATGCATGCAGTAGAGAGCATGAGCTCTCTAACACCGTTCCGCTCTGATGTTGCATTCAGTGACGTCTGACATATTTCAAGGTCTGCAAGTAGACTGCATGTTCACTGATTACCTTTTGTCCTTCAGGACAACCCATCTTTCCATTATCCTGTGACTCTGCTAATTTGATCATGTCAGGAGAGGGGAGGAGCACCCACAGTGTTAAATTGCCTGCACATATGGACGTACGGACACATCTATACATCTGTTGAGTCACACACACATAATCTGTCTTTGGCAGTGCATTGCTGTGTTTTCTCTCCAGGTCTGGCTCTCCAGGCAGTGTGTGCAGGCAGGAACACACTGTGCTGCCCCACAATTATGTGTGGCTCTGGCACTGCCCCTGTAGGACAAGAGGTAGAGAGAGGGTACATGATGGAGGGAGCGTACAACTGGTGGGAATAAGCACTGATCAGCGTAACTCAGATGCAAAGTGTGAGGAACAAAGACTATCCCTTTTAAAACAAAAATAACGCAATTTTTTTGCCAAATGCAGCTTTTTAAGTGGTGGTGGTGGTGGGGTTGCCTTTGTAATGGCAACCACCCAGACGGATCTGGGACCCACTTGATGTAAGGCAGCAGAGAGTGCTTGTGGCTCACACGGGCTGGTGCGCTGTGCCCCAGAGTATGTTGTGTTCCTCTCCTACATGGAGGTTTCCAACCTCTGACTAGCAACATCTTACCTTGGTATCTTTCCAGTAGACCCTCTACCCACCCTGGTACCCAGCCTGTTTTCCTCTTGGGAAGCTCCATTTCGCCTGGAGGGGCGGCTCAGCTAATGAAGCAGCTGCCGTAGCGTGGCAGATTTCAGCCTGGTGCTATTAAAATAAATAAATAAATAAGTGAAATAATCAAAATTGGTTCCAGTTTATCCTAACAATCTAAGCCCTAAATGATGGCAGTTCAGCAGCTGCTTCACAGACAGCTGAGCCGCCTGCGCAGAGGGACGGGGAACCTCTGGGAGAGGGGCAGCTCAGGCTGATAGCTCAGGGCAGGAGTAACGACTTGTGTCAGACCTCAGCCTCCAGGTGCAGCGGGTCTGTGGCAAATCTCAACACCCCAAAGGAAATCAGAGTTGTGGGGAAAACATCTCCAGGAGCCCGTGGAGGGGCTTTTTATGTCAGTGGCAGAAAAGAGAACATGCTGAAACTGAGTGTTTGCATGTTGTAGGAAAACAGCTATATTTAGCTGCTCTAAAAATTGCTTAGTACCAGACATGAGGGCCATGGCTGCGGCAGCCTCCGCGCCTCCACTTTCACCTGTTGCGGTGTTTCTTAAGCCTCCAAATATCTATAAAATATGTGCCAAAGCAGGTAAACCTTCCCCAGAAGAGGGGTAAACAAACTAAATTCACTTGCTGAAGCAGCTATTGCTGAACTGTGAATTGACCTTGAGCTGTGTCGATTCGCTGTAATGCAAACCATCTGCACGCTGAAACAATTAAAGCCTTCAGATCTCCTAGGAGTTTCCTTCCTCTGATTATAACTTATGTGCTGTGGTAGAAGCTTGGAGGTAAACAGCTAGTTAGTGTAGACCTCTGTGTCTGTATAATTTTATGGTGCAGTGCATACAAAACCATTTCCATTTGAAGTGGCAGGCGGCTTTCAAGTAGAAAATACAGCATATGCTTGGTACCGAATGCTGGAGTCATAGCCTGTAACACAGCCTCACTTGGACACATCTGCTTCACCTCCTCTGCTGCCCTTCCCCCAGCTTCTCCTTCGGATGGACCATTTTCTGAGACTTCTAACCAAGTTTCCCTAAAGCACAGGTCATGCTGGAGACATTCAAAACCCACCTGGATGCATTCCTGTGTGACTGAGTCTAGGTGATCCTGCTCTGGCAGGGGGGGTTGGACTAGATGATCTTTTGAGGTCCCTTCCAGCTCCCAAGGTTCTGTGATTCTGTGAGGGGCAGCGCTCAAACACGGACACTTTGGGTGTAATGCTCCAGCACACATGCCTTAAACCCCGCCTGGCTCTCTCAAGCAGCGGCGTGTAAATACTACTTCATGTGGTGAGTGTGTGGCCATGGCTGAAGAAAAAGGATAGGGTAACAATTACAAGCGATTTTACAAGTATCTTGCTTACTTTACAACTAGTTTGGTTTCCAGAACCTCAGAGTTTACACCTCTTGAAAGCCTTGAAAAATCAATCTACAGCCATGGCATCAGGGTTTGGACATTGCTGCAGTGGGAAAATACCAGAGACATTGCTTCTCTAGGACCTCGCTACAGTTTGCAACTGGCAAAATGTCATATTAAAAGCTCTGCAGTGTAAAACCTCTTTTTACACAGTGTAGTGTTTCTCTCCACCCCAGTGATAACAGCATTCTAGTTTCAGATCATCCCTTTCCAAATCACAGTGAAGATTAATTTCCCAAGCTTAGTAAAATAAGAAAATAACTTTTTTCCACCAAGAGTGGTGGGTTTTTTCTTATTGTAGAAAATGACTGTAGCACTATAAACAATGTAAACACAAATGACTCTATAATTAAATTAATTATATTTTGCTTTTAAAGTTAAGTCTGAAAAATAATGAGTAGAAGCAGCAGAGTTTCTGAGCCAGCCGTGATGCTTCCCAGTGCAGCCAAAGGTTTCTATCCCAGGGGCCAGCAAGTTCTGATCAATGGGACAGAGTCCAGCTGGAGGCTTGTGGAGTCCCTCAGGGGTCAGTACTGGGACCTGTACAGTATATTCATTGATGATCTGGATGAGGGAATAGAGTGTACAGTCAGCAAGTTTGCTGACAACACAAAACTGGGAGGAGTGGCTGGCACACCAGGGGTTGTGCTGCCATTCAGCAGGACTTAGGCTGGAGAGCTGGGCAGGGAGAAGTTCAATGAGATTTAACAAGAGCAAGTGTAGGGAAGTGATGGTGGCTGGGATAACATGAGAGAATGGCGATGAGCAGAGGAAGGCTGAGGGTTTCTTGTAGCTGAGACGGCATGGTTGCCCCTGGAGGCACTTCTGGGGTTTGTTTTGAAGTAAATGGACTGATTTGCTGTGAAAGAGGGAACACAAATGAACTCACATGTAAAATAAGACTATTGCAGCTCCAGACCCTGGCACCGATGAAGCTGGATTATTAGGCAGTGTAGGTTCATGTCCTATAAATTGTAGGTCACATTATGCATGTTGTGTATAAAAGGCTATCTCTAACAGGCATAAGTATATCAAATGCCAGATTTACAGTTTCCTTTGTGACCTGAATACTGGCCTGTGTCTGACCTATGCTGGAGGCTAGATAAGTAAGAAGGGTCTTGGTCACGTCCTGTGTTGCAGGGTTGGGGAGTACGTGTTAAACTCAGGGCAGTTGGTCACGAAGGAGGCATTTCCCAGCTGACAAGTACTGGCCTTTGAGACCCAAATATATCTTGTCCGTGGTTTATTTTTTATAATATGGGTGGGGTTTCTGTTAGTGAAACAGATAAGGCATGTCAACGTGCCCTGCATCAGCCCAGGGCTCAGGGTCTGACCTCTTCACCCATGGCAGGACCAGACATGGCAGCAGGCAGAGGCATAAATAGCTTCTTACCCTCAGGGCGGGACAGTTCTCCTGCTGCATCTAAGTGCAAATGTTGCTTATTTCCCTTCTGCTCATCTCTTTTCCCCACCCCCAAAGTGCTGTTGCTTCATCAGAGTGATAAAAGGTAGGTGTAGGAGAGTAAGAACCTCACAGAAGCGGGAAACCGCTGTCAGGGCTACGTCCCGGTGCGGCCTGCTGCTCTGCCAGCCTTCGCATTGATGTAAGGCCTCCACTCCCTCCCTTCCTTCTCCCTCCAGCTGTGGAGCCAGGAGGTTGACTTTAAATCTATTCTACAGTTTTGAAAGAAAAAAAGAAGCACCCTATTTTTTTTTTTCCTTTTCCCTTTTCTGTTTCTCCATTATCTTGTCATCCCTGATACAGGCTTTCTTTAGATGCCCTTCTATATATAGTGTACTTTTCCTATAATTATCCTTTTTATTTCTTCTGTCTATTTCTTTCTCTAAATTAGAAGCATACACCTCACCTTTCATAGACATTTTCCACCAGAAATCTGTCTCAGCATTTGTTCTTGGATTTTCAGGAATTCTGGATAGAAAAATCTGATTCTTCTTTTATAGTATTACCTTTTCCATTTCTTTTTTACTTTGTCCAATTTGCCTGTTTCTCGCGTTTCCCCCTGCTCCTTCCAGTCCCTGCACTCCTGTCAATCCTTCTTCCCCCTGTGCCAGTGGTCTCGCAGAGGAAGAGCATGACAGCAGAGGTGGGAATGGGAAGCCTTAGGCTGGTGAATGGGACAAGGACAAGACATGAAAGGAGTTAGTGAGAGTTAGCGACAGGAAGGGCTGATTCAGGGCAGCATTTTCCAAAGTGGCCACTTCCTACCGAAAATGTGAAAAATGTTAATCTTGTGCAGCACTGCAGAGGTACAGGGTAAAACCAGAACAGAATTCATTACCTTGCACCAAGACCTGGCAGCTCCTCCATTGCCTGCTGGGTTTGCAAGCTGGGGAGCAAGTAGGCAGGCAGGAGCACACAAGCACACAAGCAGGGTGGCTCTGCTGCAACCCCCAGCATGTCAGCGGGCAGGGCTGGCTCCACAGGCGTGCTCTGAGGGTAAGTTAGGGGTGGGTTTTTTTCAGATTTTTCCAGCTAAGGTTGTACTGGCTGGATTAGACAAGCATTTCGGCAATAAGTTGGCAGATCTGTTGTCCTGTCAAAGAGCACTGCCTTTCTGGGATGCTTGTCTTCATGGGCTGTTGTCAAGACCACAGGATCACAGAATCACAGAACATTAGGAGTTGGAAGGGACCTCAAAAGACCATTTAGTCCAACCCCCCTGCCAGAGCAGGATCACCTAGACTCAATCACACAGGAACACATCCAGGCGGGTTTTGAATGTCTCCAGAGAAGGAGACTCCACAGCCTCTCTGGACAGCCTGTTCCAGTGCTCTGTCACCCTCACAGTGAAAAAGTTCCTCCTTACATTCACATGGAACTTCCTGTGCTCCAGCTTGCACCAGTTGCCCCTTGTCCTATCACTGTCCATCACTGAGAAGAGCCTGGCTCCGTCCTCCTGACTCTCACCCTTTATGTATTTATAAACACTAATAAGGTCACCCCTCAGTCTCCTCTTCTCCAAGCTAAAGAGGCCCAGCTCCCTCAGCCTGTCCTCAAAGGTCTGAAGATTAATATGATTGACTAGAAAGTCCTAAACTTACGGGGCAGTTTTTAGACATATCTGTCACAATCAGCCTTATTAAACTGAGCAAAATGTCATCTTGTACACAGAACAATGGGACAATTTCTTGTTCTTTGTCTAGCAACTGACAGTGCAGACGTGATTCCCTGACCAGAAGGCCCCTTCCCCCACCAATTCACTCATTTGAGGACAGATGCTGGGAATCAGATTGCAGCTACAGCATATTAGGGCTCGCATTTTCGTGGTATCCACAAAGCACGCAGAGCTTCCACAGTTGTGGTTTCTATACTTAAAACAGAAGGTCCTGGTTAATTTTACTGCCCCGAGTATTTGTACATACTGTTAGCAATTAGGAAGAGAATTAAAAGTAGGAGAATGTCTGTTTTCTGTATGTTTTATTATAGAATGTTTCCTTAAGATTGTAAGTCCTCATATAGTATCTCTGCTGCTTACCCTTGCTTGGCAAGTGTGCTTGCAGAGAATTCGATGACAGAGCTCCCAGGCCTCTGAGCTTCCCTCATTCCAACTTGAGCTTATACTTACGTCTGACTATTCACATGGATGGGACTGTGCGAGTAAGGACGAATTCTTCACCTGTTTATTGAGTTGGGGCTTTGGGGATACATCTGGGTGCTGACAGCCCCGTGACCTGACATTGTCAGGGCTGGCTACAGCATAAGCCAGCAGGGCCATTGCTGCAGGAAGCGGGTTGCCAGATGTGACTCTTACTACTGCTGGCACATCCACTGATCTGTCCATGCCACGGAAATCCAGCTTTTGAACCAAGAGCAAAGGGCAGGGCAGGAATTGGGTCGGTGCATTTGCACAGCTCTTTGAAACTCTCTGACTAAACACGTGACAGACATACAAAACATTTGTTCATCATTTGTACTGTAATATCTACATTTTCCTATCTGTGACAAGAAAGTACCTGTTTAATAATGCAGTTTGTAATCAACTAGCAAAGGTCTCTGTTTTGGAGGGCACTGCTGCCTAATTGGGATGCAAATAGTCTGGGGGGAAAATGCATATGAGTAGAGTAGAGTAGCTTTATGAGCTTTATGAGCTTTATCCAAATCCTTTCAAAGGCAATGGGAGTCTCTCAGTTCATCCACATGGGTGTGGGGCCAGGGTAGGGTGTGAGGAGTTTGGCACTCGCACCGCAGGATGTGGCCAGACTCCATGGCAGTGTCTCCAACCTGCAGAAATACTCCTTGGCAAAGGCTGTACTTGTGGTCTTAGACTGGCCAGTCCTGAGTCACCTTGCCAAGCTGGATGGGTGACACTCACATCTTTCTGAGATAAAATTGCTTGAATTTTGCTGGAATATTCTGGGAAACTGGCAAACTGTAACCTGTGGATGATGGTATTTCCAAAACGGTCAGGAAGGACAGATTTATCTCTGTAGCTTTCGATAGGAACCAAAATAAAGTCCCCAGTCCTTCAAACTTTGTGCATGTTTAAAATAATGAGAAGGTCTGTTCATTTCAGAAAGGCTCTGCATGTGGGTAGGTGGCCACACATCTGCAGCATCATATAAGAGGAAACAAGCACAATCTCCTTGTTCCTTCCCCTTTCTATACCCCTTCAAAAAAATGTCAGTCTGACTGCTCTGAACAAAATGGGTTTGGGGAGATGAACTTGCTCTGGGTTCTGTTATCTTCTGACCAGTCCAAGCCTGGCTGATAAAGACCGTGGATCTGGTGTGTGTGACCACAAGTGTGTGACCGTGTAAGAAAGCAATTACATGGGTTGTTTTTAATTTCCCAGTATCCCTTTTGTTTTGAGGATTTTGGATTAAAGAGTTGCACCAAGGGGCTTTAAGCGTGGGGCAGAACGAAGAGTTTTAGGAAGAGGATCACTGACAGTGCCAATTAAGGTTGTTATCTGCCAGAGCAAGTACATGTCTCCATGGTGTTTCTTCCCCAGGAGATGGAGAGAGGTGGTTTCGCTGGCTCCTGTTTGTTTTCAGTCTGCACTCATGTGCCCGTGTGGCTGGAATGACCTCGTTTGAATTACCAAGTTACTGAGTATGAATCAAAGGGTAATTGTCATTGCTGCCAGTGGTACTAAGCAGACCTGAGCTATTAAATTCAAGATGAATGGGAGAAATGAGTAAACAGAAAGTTTACTGGTGGTGTAAGGAAACTACAGGCCTGAGAGGACGTTCTGTGTCGTATTTCAACTTTATTGCTTTACTTTGATCATTTGAAATTACCACTCTTTTCAGCTAGAATGTAGGAAAAACCTAAAGCCACACAACTTCTGAATTATTTTTTTCTGAGTTTAAGGGGACCGTATGCTACTAACTGCCTTTTCTTCCTCTACAACTTGTTTTTGGGTAATCCTGGCTCTACAGCCATAATAAGTATAACAAACCTCATGGAATAGTTCTGTTTCCCTGTAAATATGGTACAAATGAGCCAAATCCAATGTGCTGTTAGGTATGAACCCTTCTGGATTGCCGGCCCAAGCGTACCTTAAGATTTTGTGTGTCCCATAGGGACTATGCATGGATAGAACTATGTCCATGGTTGAGCCTTTACAGGATCAGGGCTGGTGTTTGCAAAGGCACATGAAGGCAGAAAATAAGAGGGAGAGTGTGAACTGCAGGGCTCCAGAAGTGACCAGAAGGGTTCTTGAAGCAGACAGGGGCTGGGACCATTTTGCAAATCCATAGCATTTATAATCATAAACACTGCTAGGGTCATTAATGAAACTCTTCTTGCAGAACTCTGGTGACAACAGGGTATTCTAATGCAGGTTTAGAGGGAGGCAAGGAAGTTTAGCCCCTACACTGGTCCTTTCCCTCCCACAGCCCACATCCTGCTTCCCCGACTCCTCTGACCGCTCCATAGGCTGCTGCCCACTGCTGTGGGGCTGAGACAGGTCCTGTCTGCCAGAGCATGTGAGCACCCTTGCAGGGTTTCAACCAGGGGAAACTGAAGTCAGGGGAGGCAGGAAAAGAGGAGTCTGTAGACTCTTCCCTTGACATCTCCACTTCACTACTTTTATTTTAACAGAGACATAGTCTTAAACGCTGCAGGACTCTCCAAGCCCACTCCCTATCTTGCTTTTAGCTTTCCTGCTCCTTTGCCCCAGTACCTCTTGATGGAGTCTGGCAAAAGTCTGGAGAAGAGACCAAAGCTCGTGTGTAGACCTGAGCATCTTGGTGCTGGGGCTCAAAGCAGCATTACTGTCCAAGTGAATGTTTAGTGGGTTTTCCCATTTTAATGAGTGGTCCCAGTTTTGATGTCAGAGGGCTGAGGGGATGTTTTAGAAACATGTAAACATCATGCAGTTGCTGTTGGAGTTAATGTAAACTCTATAGGATGTTTTATCAGTTGTCCTTTTGTTTAGTCTGGGAAGCAGAAGAATGGGGAGAACAGAAAGAGTCCTCAAATACTCAAAACTGTTATGAAAACCATCCATGTACTGGCTTCCCTCTCTTTCTTTTGCTAAGAAGCAAATGGGCAAATTTAAAGATTTACAATGGGATGTTAAGAAAAATGTTCTAACCCAATAAATACCTTAAACACTGGAAGGGATGACCTGTGGTTTAGCTAAAGCTTCATTAAGGATGGTGTAAAGTCCTTGGTTCTTCTTCAGGGCAGGGGATAAATTTACTAATTACCCCTTATGATCCTGTTCAACCATACTTCCTGGTGGTGCTGCCATCACTTCCACAAAGGGGTATTTTAACACAAATAAACAAATGAAGCTGCAGGACCTTGTGAAGAAATCCACCTCCATGAAATTCGATGTCTGGTTCTCAGGGTTATTTCAGGTACAGTTGTTGAAAGTCCCAATCCTTGCTGGATTTATAAAATTACTCACACCTGTTATGTCATTTAGGAAGTTCAGCCTTAATTTCCACTTTTCTGGACATGGCACCTGATGTTTCATTTCTCTGACCTGACTCCCCAAAACCATAAAGTGATCTAAAGCTGAATTTTATCCTTGAGTGTAACAGTGACTTAAATAGTTTTTCCTTCTACACAGCAAAAAGCTGTGCCTGGCACAGGTTATCTTTGCCTGTGATTGCTTTTTATTAGTTTTTTTATTCAAGAGACTCTTGATGTGGAACACAGAGTGCCCATTACTATTTTTGGCTGTGCTAATTGAGTCACCACTTTTAGCTGGCTTGAATGGGCTACAGTTCAAAAATATTCTGAAATTCCACCTGTGTCGTCAAGGTTTAATAAAACCAAAAAAAGTTTCTTCTGCTTTTCTTCACAGGTGCACATGTAGCACTACCTGTTACTTGAACTTAATTGTTCTTTTGAAAAGAAAGCGTCTCCTTCTTGCCAGTTGCCTGTGTGATCCTATGAAGACTGATTGCCTGCTTAATTTCTCACTGGGTTGAATTTTTTCTTGGAATTACTGATTCAGATGTTGATGTTTTAACGCTATCTCCGTTCTTTTAATGTCATTATTCATATAATGTCATTGCTTTTAATGTCATTATTTTAACCTAATGCTTCAATAATTCTACTTAAGGACAAGTATGCTTTCAGAAAGCTTATTAATAACTCTATCTCAAGACATGACTATCTTTTTTTTCATTATGGAGTGTTGCTTCAGGTTTCTGTTGACTGTTTAAGAGGCCTGTCAGAGTGAACCAAAAATAATGCAAGTCTGGTTTCAGTACAGCACCTAATAAAGAGCCTTGGATGAATCTTACCGAGGTAAGATCAAGAAGTCAATTTGAGAAGTTTGAAGAATATTTGTTTGGAAATATAGACCTTAAAATATGAACAGCGAGTAGCCTTGGAACAGTGAAGTCCACAGAGGTACTGATGAAATATCAGCCTTGTAAAATACTTAATAGGATTTGGATATGTTATTTGCAGGAACCAAGCAAATCAAAACTGAAAGGCATCACATCTGTTTGTACCTTCATGTGAATCGCTCGATTCAGTGTCACGTCTGAAAAATTACAGGAAAATAATCACCATCAAATTAAAGTTAAAAATAGTTAAAGAAAAAAAAATCACTGTCAAAACAAGTAGGCTTAAACCCAGAACTATAGTTGAGGAGAGAACTCGTATTGGAAGATTTCTGACAAGAACTGAGACATATTTTCTCCATCCTTCTTTGTTGCAGTAAGACAAAGCAATGCTGTAAATCTTCTGGTGTTACCAGTGTAAATCATGCTTGCTAGGCAAGGTGAATGCCATGCCTTGCCGCCAGAGAACATTCAGACTTGAGCCCAGGACTTGCAACTGATCTTGCACAGATGGACTCCAGCTCCCATGCAGCAGCTTATTGCCTAAATGATCCTCTTTGCCAGCTTGACGGTACACCCACGCGCTATCAGGTTTGAGGCTGCGGCCAAGCAAACAAGCTATGCACACAGTGCCTTTTGTTGCTGGCAGCCCATCAAGTGAACCAGTGGATTGCATTAAAGAACACCTTTGTAGTTTGAAAATGCAAATTCCTGTTGCTGTTTTTTTAAGTACACCCGAGTCACTTAAAAACTTTCACCTTAATTGTGATCATGGTCAGGGTTGTTATATCCAAAGGCTTTGTAAACTGAGGTTGTTAGGTCTTGGACAGGTTTAGAAGCAAATCCAGCAGATCTCTGGTGGGACTTCCTTTTGGCATGGGGCTGGTCTTGCTGAGCCAGGTAACAGAAAGTTCGTTTGTCTAAAGCAAGCATTTTTATATGCTTTAGTCACATTCAAGTAACCTGGCATTCAGCTTAAAGTTATCTTGTATATCATGGGGCTTTACAGTGCCAACAAGTAGACCCCAGATCTGACACATTCGCATCTACACTGTTAGACTCCATTATTTGTTTTTAAAAGCTGTGCTGCTTTCTAATCTGACAGATGCCCAAACTCCATACAAAAATCCAGGAGGATCAAAGTTGGTGGGAAAGTCAGGATTTAATGCCTCCCGAACTGGTTTTAATTCTCATTGTGAGTTGTTTTGCTGGTGTTGAGGTGACTTTACCGATGTGTACAGCAACGTGTACTGGTGTGGGAAGAGCACCTAACAGGCAGAAAGAGACACAGACCCTGCTTGGGTGGGCGGGTAAGAACGGCCACACATAGCAGAGGGGGAGCTTGCGAGAGGACAGCGAGATGGAGATGGGGAAGAAGCAAGAGACATCAGCTAATGGTGTCCCACATACACGTACATAGTGGCCGTGTACTGAGACCATGGGAACTGAAGTCTTGTCTTAGACTGTGGCTTGATAAAGAAAAATCTGTTCAACCTAAGGTTGTGCTGTGCTGAAAGGTGTTGCCTGCCCTTCTTCCTGGTCCCCACAGCCCCGTCTCCCGGGGTTTGCTCTGGCGCGAGTGGCTGACGTGACTCACTTCCCCCCATGGGACCACTGCCGCAGCATGGGGGGACAACAGGAATGGCGGGCTGAGGGCGTGCAGGAAAGGCAAGTCTGCTTTTTTGGGCAGCTACGTAGCCTTAGGAAGCTGTACCTTAAACCCAGTATCCTGTCTGTGACAGTGACCAACTCTAGATTAAATTAAGGGAAGACATGAGAAACTCCCAAGCAGGTAATTACAGAGTGACTCGGCCTTCAGGCATTGTCTGCGATTTCCCCCATTAGTAACAACTCCAACGCACGCCCTGCACCTTATCAGAACGTTTCTAAGTATGCTTCCCAGTTGCAGCCCTGGATATTCTTTCTATCTGTACACATATCTAATCTCTGCTGAGTCTTCACAAGTCTCCCTGCTCTGTATGTCCTGGGGCGACGAATTCCACTGACTTCATAGTCTGTGGGCCTGATCAGAGAGGGAGGCGAGGCCAGGGCCAGCCACCCACGGCAGCCGCGGGAGTTCGTGGCTCTTGCTGCTCAGCGCGACTGGGTTTGCTACCAGTTGCAAAGCCGAAATTCGGATGCTACTGGAAGAACAGGGCAGGAGAGGCTTACAGTGATTGTACCTTCCCCCCTACCCCCCCCCCCCCCCCCCCCCACACTTCTTAATAACTTTGTTCTCACAAGCATCTAGGGGCGTGAAATCAGGTAGTTATTACGGAAAAGTCTGGGAACTTCTTTCTATAGCAAGGTCCCCCTCAACAGCTTCGTTGCCTGTAATTAATGAGGGGGAGGAGGGTCAGTAATTCCAGCCCGCGCCCGTGCTTTGATCTTCCGCCTCCCCCCTCCCTGCCGCGGTAGTCGGGTCCAGCACCCAGCTGCTGGGTTCGCCGCGCCGGCGGGACGTCCCCCGCTCACTCTACGCTCGGCGTTTGGGGGCCCGGGGGTGGGAGGCTGGGCTGGGCAGGGCTGGTGGTCGGTAGGCCCCCGCCTCCTCACCTGCTGCCCGGGGCGGGCGGAGGCGTCGCCGCCTGGCGGGGCTCGGAGCGGCGCTGCCCGCGTAAACTTGTGCGGCAGGAAGGGAACGGGAGGGCGGGAGCGGAGCCGCCAGAGCAGCGGCTCCTCCTCCTCCTGCGCCCCGGCCCGCCGGCGCTGGGAGAGGAGCGGCAGCGGCGGGGCCTCATGCGGCGGCCGGGACGGCGCTCTCCGCCGCCCGGCCCCAGCAGCACTAGAAGCCGCTGCCGTCGCCGATGACCTGGACCAGCAGCATGAGCAGCGGCTACAGCAGCCTGGAGGAGGAGGAGTCCGAGGAGTTCTTCTTCACAGCCCGCACCTCCTTTTTCAGGAGGCCGCCGGGCAAGACCCGAGCCGCCCCGCAAGTAAGTGCCGTGCGCCGGGCTGAGGGGCGGCCTCGTCCTTGCCGGGCCGAGCCGCCTCCCTCCCTCCCTCCGACTTCGGCCTCCACGTGTCCGCTTCCCTCACAGGGAAGGGCCGGCGGGAGCCGCCCGCCCGAAGGGGCCCCGGGACGGAGCGGGGAGGAGGCGGCGGCGGGGAAGGGCTTTCCCTCCCCGGGCTTCGAGGGGGACCCCGGCGCGGGCTCCGGGAACCCCCCGCTGGGGTGCTCCGCTCGGGAGCCGGCCTGTGGGAGCCGGTCTGCAAGCGGACACCCCCCTGCCCTCCCCCCGAGTCTGGCGGGCTGGGGATGTGATCAGAATCACATGTTTCTGTGGTGAGTAACCCCGGTATCAGCCCCGCTGCCGGGTGTGCGGGGAGGTCTCCGCAGGGGTGCGGCAGGGTCTGCCTCTTCATCCCTCTCGGAGCTCCTTTGGAGATGAATGGTAGCCTCTTCAGCTGTTTTCTTGGCGGAGAAGGGCCCTCAGGAGTGTTTAAGTATCTTAGTTTTTTAAGTATTAGAGCTCAGGAAGTCGACTGCAAGTGGGCTTTGAAGTGAAGAGCTGATGAAAAACAAAGCAGAAACCTCAATCCAACCCCTTTTGTAGTCAGCAATGAAATCTCAGAGGAGGAACCCCTAGGGCTGCAGGCAGTGTGAGAAGTGTTGGTGTGTTAAGTAAACCCTTGCCATAGCAAAACCAGCCCCTCTCTCCTAGGATCAAGACTTGCATCAGGGATACAGAATGGAACAGTTCTGACTGATCCAGAGCGGTCGTTAAACCATATAGGGTAAACGTCATGTTTCTCTAGCTGAGCTGTCCTGCCCTTCTCGCTCTTCCCTTCCCAAAGCGCGGGATCGCTTTCTGGAGGTGGCTCATATCTTTGGAAACGATAAGCCAGTGAGCCTGTCTTGTTTAACCTGGCTCTTCATGCCCCGCTCCCACCAGCGGCTGTGGCTTCCCTCTGCTCCGTGTACACTTCTTTTTAAGAACTTTGAGGTGTTTTTTCTCTACTGGACATGGGTGTCTGTCTTAGTAGTGCTGTGGAGACCTAGTGATAACCTTGTCTCAAAGCCTGGATACCTCAGGTGCCCTCCAGTCCATCGTGGAGCTGGAGAAGTACCCTGGTGAAGCAGCCGCGACCTGATAAGAAGCTGATCCCAGCCTATTGACATAAGGTGCCTGAGCTGGGTTGTGGGGAGAAGGTGTGCCCAGGCTCATTGCCAAACTTTGCAGGGGAAGCTGAAGCTCAAGGAAACTCTGTGCACTTCCTCAAATAGGAGCAGGAGTTTCCTGAGGGGCAGTTGGAGGGCTTAAGTTTTAAGTGTATGGCAAATGGGGTGTGACAGTTGGACAACCTTGAAGAAACAGGAGCCAAGGTTGGCTTTCTGCAGCACAGTGTGGCCTAGAGGAACGGCTGTGGGCAGTGAATGATGGGACTTTGAACTTCACCTTCTGGCTTACTTGGCTGGTGTTGGCTGCCACCTGGCTTGCATGGAGGAGGGCCGTGGCGTGATGGTGCTGTGTGAACAGACCCCTCGCTGCTGTCAGGCTGTGCATAGCTGTTGTACTGTGACATGTCGTGATACAGAGCCTAAAAACATACGTGTGCCTTCATTATGCTGTTGTATGAGTTGTGTAACTGAGTACTAGCTGCGTAAGTACTAAATTGTCCTAGTATGTAAATAGCTGTATGGGATGTTAATGCAGATTGGGAGGGGGAAGCCCACCTAAAATTTGCTATTACACTCTAGTAGTGTTTCCCAAAAGAATACTGCAGTGAGGTGCTGCAGGGCACATGCTTAAGTATGTATTTAGTAGCCTGGAACAAATTCATCTGTATTGCTGACTCTGCAGGATCAGAAATGCTCGGCTAATATTTCCAGTCACAAAGTTATTACCAGTTGCTCTGAGCTGTTGAGTTACAGAGGGAAGAAAAAAAACTATCCCCAAACAATGCTGAATGTCGATTTCAACAGTCATGTGGCCAGTAAGAGTTAGTTTCCCCTTCCAGCAATAACAATCATAATGAGCCTCTTTGTAGGGATGAGGATGTTACTTTTGGTTTGTGTTTGAGGTTTAGTCAAAAAATGCATACTATGTCCCCTTGAGCGAAGGGAAAAGAGAGGAGCCGTTAGTTATTGTTTCTGTGTCTTTCTCAACAGTACAGATACTAAGTTCTGCTGGCAGATTAATTTTCTTTTGTCGTAAAAGACTTACGTGCTGGCAATGACTTTTATCCCTCAGTCTTAGCTCCTTCTGTCCCTTTTCTGGCAGGGAAGAAGTAGGTTGGAGTGTTTGGCTTGCAGCTGTGCCCCCAGAGGAATCCAGGGCTAGCAATTTTTTATGGATTTTTCAAAGAAAAGAGGGGGGAAAGAGGGAAATTGAATGGCTTCCATTTAATGGGGCAGGGATGGGCTTACTTATGCACCTAAGTTTCTGTGGCTCAGGCAGGAATAGTGAATAGATGCGAATTTTGATGTAAAAATCTTGCAATGGTACCTTTGGGTTTTTCCTGTTCTGCAGAGTGGTTAAAGTTTGTCTCTTCCTCTTTCTATACTGCTTTAAAAAAAATAATTGAAGCATAAACCCCATTAACAGCATATGACAGGCAGTGTTTTGGGGTTGAGCAATGGCCCCAGTGTGATTTTTGTAAGGAAGATATACTTAAATCTGAGGTCAATGGGCATAAAATGCAGGTTGCCTAGTGCTGTGGTGTTGCTCATGAAAGTTTACCTTTAAGGTTTCTTAGCTTCTCTGGCTGTTACAGAATTCAAGTATCAGAGGCTAGATTAAGCTCAGCATGGCCCTGTTTTGTGTTTGCAATTACTTATTTAATAAATGAAAAAGGAGGAACTGTAAATATTTTTGTCCTGCCAGTGTGACTACTCATGTGAAGTGAAGCTATTCATGTGCATAGGCTTCTGCAAGATAAGGCCTGTGCTTCTGATCAAGCTTTTGGAAACTGTCCATTCCCTGTAGAGAGAAATACCAAACTAAGATATTTTGCCAACTTTTGGAAGCTGACCCCCTTTCTCTCCCACTTTCTGCCCACCCACCCCCATCCTTCCAGGAAAAGTGAAAACAGTCATACCTGCTCCTGCAAGCCCTGCCATGTGTAGGAGGCATGTGCACCTTCCTGCATGTGTCTTCTGCGCTGCCCTTCCACGTGTCAGAGACCTGTTCTGTCTCTCTCCCTCCGTACACAGAGGGACCTCTGAGAGGGGACACCTTGCTGCAGAAGCCAGTGGTGCTGTGGGGATCATGGATCCCAGCTGTGAGAGGGCGGCAAAAACCCTACAGCTTGTATTCATCTGAATTGGGAATGGCTTGCTCCACAAAATGTGAGAGGGCTCTGCGTGATGTCTGGCGTGTAAGAGCTTGGAGGTGGGGAGGTTGACACGCAGATGTTGCTCTTCTCCATGAAGAAAAAAGCAGCTGTGTGTTTACATTCTGTTTTTCAGCATTTCATATAGGGCCCTGTCAAAGTGCTCGCAGGAAAAATGCATTTGCTTCCGTTGGCAGCTTCCAGAAATGCACACTTTTCTCCTGCACCCAGGGACCTGCTCACTGCCTGTCAACACTGGTCCTTCCCCATCTGACGCCTGGTTTCTCTCTCTCTTCCTCTTACTGGTCTCGGTCTTTTAGAGCTGCTGTCTTAGTTCCTTTTCCTGTGCCCGGTGCCCCCTGCCATGACATCTTTGTGTCTCTCTTTTCTGCGTGTCAGTGGAATTTGCAGGTGTGGTAACGGGGGTGGGAAAGGAAATGCATGAACAAGCTGGAAATGTGAAGCGGATGGATGTAAGAGAGCAGAGGAGGTATGAAGGGGAGAGGCAGAAGGCAGGGGGTGAAAGTCTCATCCATTACTAGTCCTGGCAAGGTAACCAGCCGTGGTTCATTCCACTGCAGGAGGGGAGGTTGGCAGGGAAAGGTGTAGCTTGATTTTTCTTTTTAAATAAAGGAACTGGCAGAAGCGTGTGTGTAGGGGGGAAAAAAAGGTAGATAATATTCTGCGTGCAGAAGCCCTTTTTTATGTCTGTTCCACGTTAATTTGCACTGGATTGGGGCATTTCATTGAGAGGAAGAGAAACAAAAAAAAAAAAGCACTTTTTGGGGAGCAAAATGTTTCTGGGGCTAAAATACAATTTGTAACTACTCAAGTCTAGTTAGGATGGCTTTGTGTTACTAGTGTCCGTTATTAATAAGTTCCACGTTGTTTGGCCATTACATCTCTTCCTGGGTTTCCTTTCAGTAACGTTCCCTAGGGAAAATGGCTCTCCTGACTTCCAGAACAAATGAGTTTTCTAATTATAGGCTTGCTCTGGAGCCAAAAAGTTTAGGTTTGTGTTTGACGTGTAGTCATGAAACTTATTTAAAAAAAAAAAAAGCTAAAAATATCCAGTAGTGTTTCATTCTTTTTTTTAAAATCCATTTGGCAGTTGGTGAATATTATGGGATAAACATTGTCACAACTAAAATACTTGAAAGTTAAGAGTAGAAGGAATGAGTGGAGTAGAGATTGTGTCTATTTTAAGCTCACATCATTGTTGGAGTAAACTAGTGGTCCTTATTTTGTGTTTCTGCCTTGCTTTTCTCTTGGGGTGCTTGACATGGCATGTGTGCATCAGTGGCTTGCAGGAAAGAGCATGGTGGCTGATTTTGGGGTGAACCGAGTCCCCTTCTGGTGTCTGACAGGCTCTGGGGGTGAGATGGGATTTATGCTCTGTGCAGAGGATGCTGGTTGCTGTGGCTTTATCACCACACTTAATTCTTAGAATCAATTTAAATTTTCCCTGTTAGTGTAAACTTCTGGAGTACCAGCAGTGTGTTGCTAGCTTTGTTAGTGACACTTGTTTGAATATCACTAGATAAACGCTGGGGTGGTTTTCTTTTTTTTTATTTTTTTTTGGGGGGAAAAACCCAACTTTCATTTGCCTGAGTGGAGTAGAATAGTTAGACTTTTCTCTGGTAAGATCAGGAGTACCTAGTACGTATGGGTGTTTTGTAGTTCAGGTAAGGTAATTGAGTTGGGATAACCCTGTGGCTTTAAGTGCAGAGGCAGATGGGCAGAACTGTTGGAGCTTTGGACTTGTGCTGAAATTGGAAAGTACTGGGCACCTATAGCCTTCTGATCCAGAACATTCAAACTTAGGCTTCTTTAGGCATGTGTGAGTAGATATGCAGACACAAGGAGTTTTGTTTTAGCTGAAGTCTGGTGAATTCAGGGAAGTGGTCTGTGGAGCAGCTGAGTTCGGGGTTGTCTGAATACACTAAATAAATTTAAAAGAACTTATACACAGTTCCTTAAGGAAGGAGAAAATTTGGTACCCTGTTTTCAGATCTCTTATTTCAACTGTAGAACAGTAAGTGTGTAAGAACAGTATTGGAATAACCATTTTGGAAGAGGCTCTTGCTCACATTTAGCCACCACAAGAGCAAAATCAAGAAGAAAAACCTAAAGTAAGTACAGATACTACAGTTCATCCCCCCGCCCCTTTTCTTTTCTTTGAAAAGCCACCGGCACCAGTGTTGGATTAACAGTTGCAAATAAACCGATTAACAGAGGATTTCAGATGAAGTGGCAGATCTGTAATGCAGCGTTTGCCTGTGACTCTGTATTAGTGAGCCAAGCCAAGCAACGTGTCAGGAAGAGTGAAGTGGGAATGACAGGTCTCCATCGTTCAGCTCCCCTCACGGCCAGGGCAGCTAAGGCCATGGGGACTTCTGCAGGCTGCATGCCAGGCCCAGCTGTTCAGTCTGTGCAGCACTTTCCTCACAGGTAGAAATGGTGGGGGGCTTCAGTAGGTATTTATATACACACAGTTAAAAAAAGAAATTTGTACGTATATACACACATACATTGGAAGATTTGTAGCTTTTGGTGCCAACATTCAGGAATGCTTTTTGAACCAGTATGTCCCACAGACCTCAGGGCCATGACGTGGTGGGACTGAAGCTAGCAGAGTGTGCTGTCATCACCCCTGGTTTCAGTGCAGCGCTTACCTGACTGCATGATCATCAAGCTTTTGTGTGTGTGGGTTTAGGTGCCTGTAACAAAGCCTGCACGTTTCTGCAGACAGGTATGAATTGACTTGGGATGAGTAACTGCTGCTTTCGTTTTGGTTTTGGCATGCTGGCTCATCTGGGAGGTTGATGAAGTACTGCAGACAGCTTTGAGGAGAGTGCTTCCTATGCATTTGGCTGTGTGAAGTAGCCACATGTGATTTATGTAGCAATTAAGATCACTTTCCAGTTACTCATCTCTCTGTGTGCTGGGGAGGAATTTGTGTTCCTCTGTACAGAGGAATCTCTGCTGTGCTCAAAATAATAGTAAAAGCAGCCGTGGTCTGTCTGCCTCTTAGAGGGAGCATCAGGTGTTGGTGTTGGGTGCGTCGGAGTACTCGGTGTGCTGGTTGTCATCTTCTCAGTCTCGTTCTCTACCCACAAAGTAATTGTGGAAAACACAGGTTGCAAGTGTGTTTCTTTTTTGGAAATCACGTGCAGTAATACAGTAGGGGCAAATTACAAAGGCAGTTTCCTGTCATCTTTTGTAGCTATCTCTGTTGTCCATAATTAGGACTGCCCATCTTGTGTTCTGTCTTCTAATTGATCCGATGTGTGATCATGGGCGTGGATGTGCAATCTAACAATGCTGTACTTCGCGTAGCACATAGTCCCTGTATCTTGTGTTTGCAGTCCTCAGCTGATATGGTTGATCTCTTTAAAGCCTACTCAGTAATAATAAAAACTGAAGGTCAAATTCTGCTCTAACTGAGGATGATGGCTTGCTTAATAACAGAGTGCTTAATCTCCTTTCCACTGGAGCAGGGGATCCTGTGATTTGGCTCCTCCCTCTTGAGGAGACATTTGGGACATTGAATTTTGAATACTTCAAAAGTATCTTAGTGACTTTAACCCATCAGGAACCTAACTCATAACTCTTACACTATAGGGGACTTGCTCTCAGTCACTTATACATAGTTTGCCCTAGGATCCCAATAGCCTGTAAACTTGAGAGTTTAGAAGTTTTATTTAGAACGTTATTTTTCTTTTTGCTTTTTTCTGAAGAATTCTGCTTCTCAGGAGCAAACCTGCTCATCTTGCTGTTCGTCTACCAGCAGCTTGATTTAGCGTGTTCATTTATAGGTACAAAAGCTGAGATTATGGAAGTAATTTTGTTCAGAACTAGTAATTTCATTGCAAAATATCTTCACGGTTCATCTGAGAATCATCTGGTAAAGCTGTATAAACTCTAGCTGCTGCACCAGGGATTTCAGCATGACCCACAGTGCTTATGTGTGCAGAAATGGGCATATTCTTTGGCACTGCTCAAAAGACTAAGAGTGTGGTGGTTGTGTGTTGTGTAATGGGAGAATTGTCCTGCTTTGTTTGTCCTGATGTCTGACCTGAGTAAGTTCAAGGCTTAATGCTGTTTTTGAGATCAGTGTAAGAGCCAGTGCAGTTTTTTCATGATAAATGTAAATTGAACTGCTATATTATGATTTTTAGTTTGTTATTGATGTGTGCAGTGATACTGTGGAGTAGATGTAGACGTGTGTCGTGTGTTGCCCTTTATGAAGTGAAGGGGGAAAAAAACCCACCCAAACCTTTTTTCATCTCTGTTTGTCTTGCCGGTAGTAACAAAGCTGATGTGTGACAAGTGACCAAAAAGCCGTGCCTAAAGATGACAGCAAAGTCCATAGTCCAGGCTGGAGGCTCAGTGTAGTCAGTGTTGGTTGTCCTGTCCCATCGCATTTCTCCCCTCCACCCCCTTTTTGTTGATGTGTGTGTAGCTCTGGAAGGCAGTGAGGTGAGAGAGCTTCTGCAGAAGTATTCTGGATCCATCAGGCTAGGTTAGTGTTGAAGACGAAGGAACAGAAACATAAGCAGGAGAAAAGTTAATTTTAATCCACTGTGAAACATGTAAGCTTCCCATTTCCATCAGCAGGAGTGCCTATGATCCAAAAGCTACATGGGTGTGATGGCTCCTGCTTCATGATCAGGAGTTGATGATCAGAGCAGCTGCTGCCCTGGGTACCCGCGTACAATCACTGCTGCTGCTGGACGAATACCAGGCAGAGTCAGAGGAACATCGCTTGTGCAGACAACCTGATGTGAACAGTAATTGGACTCCCATGGAATCAGAACAAGTGAAGCCCACTTCATTAAGGAGAGCTTAATCTTTCATTAAAGAAATCTTTCTCTGGTCATGATGCTCCCAGTTTGTGTGGAGCCCAACTTAGAACAGCGTTACTTTTCTTAGGCAGTGCCCACATAAACTGTAGTTTTGTAACTCCAGAATCCTGGTTTCTGTATTTAACCTTCTAAATCTTTGTAAGCTAATTTTGATGTAAAATATAAAGGACAGCTTATAATTTTGCGTGAGTTATCAGGTCAGGTTAAAAAAAAGAAAAACAAATCCTGGGTGTATTTTAACTTGATATTCAGAGATCCTTAAATTGTTGAATTAAAGGTGCACCTTTCTCCTCCAAACAATATGTCATGTGGGTTGATGACTAATGACAGGACTCTTAATCATCTCTTGCTGTAATGAAAAGCATTTAGCTGCTGTTAGCCCAGTAAGTGGATCTCAGGATCTAAGTGAATGGATTCTCAGTAGCTAGATAGAATATTCTTAGGAAGTGGGACTACTGTGGAGTTCAAAGACTGGGCTATCACTTTCTAATAGCTAATACAGTGTAGTTTTTTCACTGGAGAAGTGGCTTAAAATGTCATTGAATTGTTCTACCAATCTTTTCGGTTGGCCTAGCAGTAAGAGCCTAGTGCTTCTAGATCTTGCAGTCTGAGGAGACAGCCAGTGCTTCTGGACATCACTCAGATAACCCTCTGAATTAGATCATCATGTTGTTTTCAACTGCATCTTTCTGTTCTCGTTGAATATAAAGTTGTATTAACTCCATAGAGTTGCCTTTCTTAAGTTTGCTGCTTTGGGCTTTGTGACTGACAGCATGTAAAGAATTATTCATGTATAGAATGATGCATTTTTTTCCTCCTTTTTAATTCAAGGTCCTGTCCACATGAGAACCTGTTTTATTTGTTTGGTACAAACTACTCTTCCTTCTCCCCTTAGGCTGAGACTGACTTGCACTGCTGGGGTTTATAGCAGAATCGCTGACAAATCTAAATACCTTCTCAACATTCTCTCTCTCCGCTGCAGAGTATTGCTTTGGGGTCTGGTTTGGTCTTTGTGGGAACAAGTTTGTTTTCATAGAACTTGAAAAACGGTATTAGTGGATCCACATGGTCAGCTGAACACTTCTCTGAACTTTAGGTCCCTTGCTTTATATCTTTACTGTGTTCTTTTCTTTTTTTAAATACAAAGTTGGCAAAATAAAATTCAAGTTGCCTACACACACTGCATTTTAATTAAAATGTGCTAAAGAAAATATTTTCTACAAGAGTTTTAATCCTGTGCTGGAAGTTACAGGGTTTTTACCTTGAGAAAAGACAGCAGACTTACCAAAGAGTAGGGAGAACGCCTGTATCCCTAGCTCAGGGCTGCGTGAAAGGGGACTGTGAGGTGGATTTGGCTATAGGGTCTCTGGCTTTTTGTTACTCTGGCCTGAATTCTTAATCTGCTGTAAAATGAAGCAGACAGCTCGTGTACTCACAGTGAGACTTTGACATTCTGAGTTAGGCTGGGTGCCAGTTAGCCAGCATACAGTGCAGACAGTTCCCTCCACTCCGACCTGATCACATAACGCTATCCCAAATAATTGCCTGGTATTTAGGTGAGGATGGAAACCAGTGATGGTTCTTAAATTGATTGTTGCCAAATGCAAAGTGGCTGTCTTGCTAGTCGAGGATATTCCCTTGGGATTTCTTCTTTGGTTTATTAAACCAAGTAGGGCAGTTCTGGTTACCTCGGTGCTGTGACAGCAGGTTTGTGTTAAAGCACAATGGAAATAATTCCTGATACGCACCTTTCTCGGGTTCTGAGTAAGAACGAACCTGCTGTTTGTAAAACAATAACCCTATAGAAATGCTCAGATGTCAGAAAATCCTGGTAAGTGGCTGGAAACACCGAAGGTGGTGTCATGCAGATTGGCTTGATTGTCTTTGATTGCTGAATTACAGTGAAGTTCCTGTTAGGATAATCCTGTGTTTTGTCACCAACACTTCCAGGTCCCTGTCATCCTCATGTGTCCTGTCCCGTGTCCCCCGTCCTCCCGCAGCTTTGTGTTCACGTGTCTGAGATGAACCGGTGAAGCGTGTTTTCACTTGGTGAAGTTACTGATGGCACCCTCTTGTTTTGGCTTGTTCCTGTTGGGTGTCCTTGGTTCCAGTGGGCATGGAAGCTTTTGGGTGGAGTGTGTTGCACCTGCTGAGCTGAATCCCAGTAAATACGTAGGGGGTTTTCTCTTAACATGGTACTCTGGAAAAGGTGGTCCTGCTTGCAGGGACTTCAGGGACTCTTCTAGTGAAGACCTCTGCTATGATGGTTATAGAAAGACTTTTGATGTTTCAGATATCCAGACTGTTATTTTGTTGTTTCTCCCAGGACTGAAGTGTTAAGATATCCCCTAATACAAATGTCAAGGGATTTAAACAGAAGAACAGAAGTTACAGAATGCCTTTATCTTTCTAAATGTCTTCTGCTTACACCATGTGTTTGCACAGTCATGGGCAAAAATGGTTAAGTTACATCACAGGTTATTTTGTTTTACAGAGTTGATGGATTTGTCTAAGTTGACAGCTGCTTTTGATTCAGTTACATGTTTGCATCATGTGAAGCTTATCTCAAGATGGGGGAACATGATTGTTTATACTGTGCTAGAAGGTTGATATTCTGTGAAGTGAAACATCAAAGCAGTTTCTAATACTCTGAACTTTAAAACTCACAGCTGATTTAATTAAAAATAATTACAAGGCACATCTCTCCCCACCCCTAAATACAGACCCCCAAATATTCTTCAAAGCATGTTTTATTTTAATGATTTGGTGACTTCCTCCCTGGGGCGGTTTTGAAGTTACCACTGGAATACGAAGATGTGGTTTTGAGTTGTGATGATAACAGACCATTAGTGCAGTAAGTGTTTGCCTCATAAGACAATAACATGTCATGTTCTATGAAAATAGTCGCTTAGCATCTTCTCTTTTTAAAAGCCAAATCTGATGGCAGATTTCTTTTAGTGAGTTATAGCTTAAAACAGCTCCAGAAGCAGCTTGTTGAAGCACATAGTTAGTATTCCACCCTTGTTTTTTTCTCCCCCCCCTCCCCCCCCCCCCCGAATTTTAATGAAGGGTCCTGCATTAAGATAAATTTGGTTGTAGCTAGACCTGTATAGCCAAAGCTGGGAGGATCTTGTAAAAAGTAATAAAACCTTTTACTACACTATCTAGTTGTGAAAACACTGTGGAGAATTCAAGATGAGATCTTCATGCTGTGTGTCAGGATTTAACCTCAGACAAGTAATAACCTGTATGTTTTCATCTTCCAGGTAGAGCTGGAAGATTCAGGGAAAACATTTCAAAAGGACTTTCACATTCAGTAGTGATCACACTGGAAACAAAGTAGTAGAGAAGTATTGTAATATATTTATTGTAAGGAGTATTTATTTATAAGGATTATAGAAGCATTGTGGTTAGTGCTGGCATTGGTATTTCATTATCTTGTAGATATGAAGCATTACACTGTGCTAAGAAACGTTAGAAATGTGAAATTAGAAATTGTCATTAGAAATGTGGTGCCATTCCCAGGGTGTGGGAAGGAATTATTTCCAGAGATCCTTTTTGATTCTTGCCTGTCCCTTCAGTAGATGCTGCCAAATGAACCTCAGTGCTATTCTCTGAGAAATCCAAACTGTTCCCAACAAGGGCACATGAAAAAGCTTCAGATGTGACAGGGATGTCCTGCTGAAGCTTTGCTGGAGTTGGATCCCATTCTCTTTCAGCTGTGTATCAGGAGGAGGGGATGCTGTCCAGAGAGACCTTGACAGGCTTGAGAGGTGAACCCGTGTGAAGCTCCCAAGCACAACTATAGGCTGGGCGAAAAATGGATTGAGAGCAGCCCTGAGGAGGCCTTGGGGTGTTGGTGGATGAGGAGCTCAACATCAGCCAGCAAAGTAAGCTGGCAGCACAGAAAGCCAACCATGTCCTGGTTGAGTCGAGTGTGACCAGCTCGAGGGAGGTGACTCTGCGCCCTCTGTTCTCACTAGACCATACCTATGTCCAAGTCTGGGGGTTCCAGTACAAGACAGACATGGACCTGCTGGAGCAGCTCCAAAGGAGGGTCATGAAGATGATCCAAGGGCTGAAGCACCTCTCCTATGAAGGCAGGCTGAGAAAAGTTGCCTTGTTTAGCCTGGGGAAGAGAAGGCTTAAGGGAGACCTTTATTGCAGCCTTATAGTACTGGAAGGGGGCCTGACGGAGCGGCTGTTTACAAGGGCAGGTAGTGATAGCATGAGAGGCAACAGCTTTATGCTGAATGAGGGGAGATTTGGATTATATATTAGGAAGAAACGTTTCCTGTGAGGGTGGTGAGGCCCTGGCACAGGCTGCCCAGAGGAGCTGTGGCTGCCCCCTCCCTGACAGTGTTCAAGGCCAGGCTGGATGGAGCTTTGGGCAGCCTGGGCTAGTGGAGGGTGTCCCTGCCTGTGGCAGAGGGTTGGAACTAGGTGGGCCTTTCAGTTCCCTTCCAACCCAAACCATTCTGTGATTCTGACGTACTTCCTCGGGCTGTGCTTGCTCTGTTCCTTCTTTGTGTTTGTGGTTTCATGACTGCACAGTCACAAAGAAGTCTTCTAACTCTGGTATAAGTTATCTGTGTTAGTTATTGGATTGCTGATCCACACTGGTTACCTGCAAATAGGTAGGTGGTGTTTTCATTTGGGTTCATAACTTCACCATATTCAACTTCTGTTGAAGCATGTATACAGAACATTTTGGTGAAAGCATGGTAACCTAAACATTAAACACAGGTTGGTTCACTGGATGTAACTTGTATCAAAGGATAAGTCTGACATGGTCTGGACATTCTGTAGAGGGTGCCAAGCACAGCCAGGTTTCCAGTCTCCTAGACTAATTTTATGAACCACAAGGGAAAAGTGACATCTCACAAGGTAGAATACAAAAAGGTTATCATGGAGCAGGTCATCCTACCTCTATTAGTTGTGCCCTGTAACAGCCACACATCTCCAAGGTGGATGCTGCAGGTCTAAGGCTGATACAGAGCATGGCTGTTGTTCCTTGGGCAGAGGGTGTGGTTCCACTGGAGCTTCAGTTTAATTAAGTTGGTTTTTTTGGCAGATGCCTTTCTTGAAGCAGATCTTCTGTGTCATTGCAAGAGGAGTTCTGGTGCTAGGGTGGATGGAGGAATATGCAAGGTGGGGAGGCTGACAGGGAGGGTGGGACCTCAAGAAGCTCAGTCTGGGCTTGGTTTACCTTGTGGAGTTCTGCTTCCCGAAGAAGAGTCTCAGTAGATGGTGCAGTGAAGATGTGCCTTAACACTTGGGTAGAGATGCTAAAGGTAAGCGGAAGGTGGGAAAGTCTGGTGCTTTTGTTTGTGCTGTTATGATTTGTCCTTTTTTAATGAGTAAGCCAAGGAGAAAGCAGTATAGCTTGCTGAAGGGAAAAAATGTTTTGTGCTTTAGTACCTGACGAAGTAGTGCAGGAAACAGGATTGCAATGCAAACCTTGGATTTACTCACAGATCCCTGATTTTAAAAGCACATACATTTATGTATTTCTAGTCTTCGTATTTTCTGTGGCTGTAGAACCCTCCCTTAATTGTTCCCTGTAACAGGTTTAACAGGCCAGTTGATCCATTTAGAGAATGAAGTTGAAGTTGCTATTTTAAACATTTAAATTTTATGCCACACCAAAAGGTAACTGCACTCTTTCCTGTTCCTTGACCATCTTGAGTCTCAAGCAGTTAGGAGAGCTTCTCACTGCAAGTGTGAGCGTGTGAATGGAGATGGAGTCATAGTCCTTTGCTTTTTAAAGCTGCAGGTAAGGTCCCTTAATTGCCTGTTTTAAGAGAAGGTTGGAAGGGATTTATTAATCTGTGTGACAAACATATCATCAGCATTTTTTTGTGCCACTTCTGATGAAGTTTCCCAGATGAAACTGTGCCTGTGGTAATTGTTGCTGTAATCAACCTTGTCCATGGTTGTACTTCAGTGTCTTTTTGTGCTTATTGGTTATGGCATGACAATTACAAGTGTAAGTATAAATGGCTTTTTGGATACTGGGACTGCTTGAGAAGAAAGTGTCTTTCACTGAATGGAAGATGGAGAATGCAGGTGAAGGAGACGGTACAGCAAGAGAAAAGGTAGCTTCTCTTTGCAGGAGGTCTTGCTCTGCCTTTGGACCACTGGAATGAGACAAGACTGGCTGTGCAGTCCTCCTGCCTTTCCCTGATCATGGAATGGGAACACTTGAGCATCTTGACACCTGACTGTTCAAATGACTGACTTTGCTCATTGCAAAGAGGGAGAGCATCACTTTATAAGCATCTGGACAATCACTGCTCTTCCACCCCCACCCTCCCCCCAGTGATGAAAAGCAGACTAGCATGCAAACAAGTAAGGTACTAATACAGTCATAACCATGGTAAATAGCAGAGCTGTGCATGCTATTAATATAAGAAAAATATCAAGTGTAAAAAAAAAAAAAAGAAACCTAAACCCAACAAACTCAACGCAAACAAAACCACAAAAGGTGTACCTCATTATTTGGCAGATTGGATCTAGTGCCTTACCTTGACTGGTTTTATTGTACAAGATGATGTATCCTCCCTTCCGTGTTCTCTTAGATCTTTCTCTTCAAAAGGTGTGAATCTGCTTTGGGTACTCTGTTAAACAGGGAACAAGCATGGATGGCTGGTAGCAGCAGGCTGAGTAGCACCAGCAGGAGCTGAAGGACCAAAGCCCTGATGTTGCTGAGGCCTGGAAAGCATTTGGCAGTTTGAAGGCACTCCCTTTTTATCAGAGTCTCTGAACTCAACCCTTAAATAAATGCAGTGCAGTGGGGTGCTGAGAAATTAGTGTAAATGTTTAGGTTTAGGTACAATGAATTTTGGTTTTGCCAGTTAGTAATCATAGAATGCGTGAAGTTGGAAGGGACCTTTAAAGGTCATCTAGTCCAACTTCCCAACATGCCCTTACAAACAGTCCTTCCCCAGCTTTCCTGTAGGCCCCTTCAGATACTGGAAGGCTGCTATAAGGCCTCCCCTGAGCCTTCTCTTTTCCAGGCTGAACAAGCCCAATTCTCTCAGCCTGTCTTCCTAGGAGAGGTGCTCCAGCCCTCTCATCATGGTCCTTCTCTGGACCCGCTCCAATATTCCTTTGAAATTAATTCCTAAGTCCCTTGTCTTGTTGAGAGCTGAAAAGTGGAGCCATGGCCATCAGCAGCCATCAGAATGTGTGAGTGCACACATCCCTCTGGGGACACTCGGCATGGCCTTGTCAGGGAGAGGAGACATGGAGAAATTACTTGGCCTCTCTTTCAACTTGCCTGTCTTGGCTCAGAGCTTCTCTTTGTGCAGCAACCATGTGAAGAGGTAAAACATTGACCCTGAGAAACAGGGGTGATGTGAGCAGAGTTAAGAGCCTGGTGTGTGCCCCGAGCCTGCTTGTGTGGCTATGCAGCTGAGCCTCTGCTGGCAGTGGGCTCTTCCCCAGTGCTGTGTGCCAGCACTAACAAGGGAGAGGCTGGGACATGGGGGTGCTACCAGTGCCTTGGGGGGGAAAGGCTGCTCTCCTTGCTCTCCAGAGAGCTCCATGATGAACCAGGTGGGTGATGAGGCATCTGTGTGACCAAGCCGCCTGGAAAGAAGGAATGAGCCCTGGGTAGACTTAGGTGTGGGCAAGGGTTGCTGTGGCTCAGAAGAGGTTATGAACCCTGTAGTTGATGGGAAGCCTGGCAGGTGGTGTGCTGGGCCCCATCTCCTGTGTGAGAGGAATTCAGAGAGCTGAAGAGCAAGGAGAAGGGTGGCTGAGGCAGGTCCCACTGGGAGCTGGAGCAGAAGCGGGATGCTGTGGGTAGTTAACCTCGGGGGGCTGGTGTCCCGGCGCAGTGAAGGTGGTGGTGTATGTTGTGGCACTGCACCTGGTGTGTCGGTGGAAGCTCTGAAGATGAGTGGTGTGACCTGATCTGGAAGGAACTGTTGGTGTCATGCAAACAGTGCTGCTTATGAGAGCAGCTTGTGCTGATCTCATAAGGTGTGTGGGAAAGGTGCGAGGGGTGTTTTTGTCAACTTTTCCTCCACTGCCTGTGTTGTTTTCTTTGTCAGGGCTGGCTGGACTGGCTTTGAGCTGATACCATCAATTCAACCTTCGGTATTTTCTGTGTTCTTGTAAACCTCTGGCTTCCTGGCTGTGATGCCTGAAGAGGTCACAGAACAATACCTGGCTGCATGCAAATGCTTTTCAAATCGTGTTTATCAATACTGCTTATCAGACAGCCATTAAGCAACTCGACTTCTAAAGACGGGTATGTTGGGTAATTATTAACTGTAAATCACTCCTTTTGGGCTGCTGTTCTCTTGGAGGATGGCTGCTGATACTTGACAGACTGTTAAAAGTTTGTCCAGGCTGAAGTCTAGCGACCACAGCCCAATGCTAGTCCCTTGACTTCCTTCTCAGTTTGAAGGGAATATACTTTAGGTGTAGTTTCTGAGTCTCATTTTTGAGCTCATTTTATCAGTGCTGGAAATCCAGCTGACACTCTCCAGGAGGCTTCTGGATGCTTTAGCTCTTCTCTAGAGAACTTATTTGAAAATAAATGTAGGAAACGTTTTTAGCACATCAGAGTAGATGAAGTATTTAACAGTATTTAAAACTTGGGTGTTGACATACAGTGATACTGTGTGAAAGTGGGTGAGAGACTGAAAATTCTAATGCTGCTGTAGTTTCATGCTGCATGTTTGCCAATGAAAAGGAAAAGTGCATCATTTAATTTTTGGCTAGACAGGCAAACACAGACCAGTTGCATGAAGTGTTTGCTCTGGCACCCCTCATTGCTTACGAGAGTCTTTGCTTATGACCTGAATTCTGGGAAGGTGTCCAAGCCCTGTGCAGTCTGAAGTGCTTATCTCTTGATTTTTTTTTTTTTCTTCTGCACAACAGAATACACAGACCTACTTAGCAAATGCCCGGGCGATTATAGCTCTGTGTCCCACTTCAGATTCTTTCTTCCTCCCCTCCACCTTTGCTGTGCTGCAGAGGATATGTAATCAAAGCTCTCCTTCCAAGGAGGTCCTGTTCTTCAGTGCTAGACTGTTCTTTTGCCTTGAACCTTGATGGTGTCTCTTTACTTTTTAATTTGAAAATGTTCTGTGCTAATGACGTGGCTTATTTTCAAGGTGACCTGTCACCTTACATTTCTCTCTGGAGGAAAAATTAATTCTCTGGGCAAAATAAGATGTCTTCTGGTTTTATTTGAATACTTGTGCCATTCACAGAAGTGCAGGAGGATTTTTTGCTGTGTGCTTTTATGTCCACCTTGCTAATGTAGGTACTTCAAAGGTGCTGCTACTGTTACCAGAGTGAAACTTCTGAAACTTTTAAACTCCCTTTTCATTGCCCTGAGTCATGTGGCATAAGAGATGTGTAGTATTTCTGCAGACCCCTGGGCTGGTGCCTGGGGAAGCTCTTGCAGTCTCCCTATTCCTTCTCCCCAGCTTAGGTGATAGGTTGGCTGGTTCTCTCAAAGGGATGGAGACGTGCAGGCACTGGAGCTTTTATGGGCCTCTAGTTAAGCTGTGAGCGGGTTTTGCAGAGGGGCCCTGCCAGTGCTCTGGCCAAACGGAAGAAAGCAGTGGGAGAAGATGCCTTTTGGGGCATCAGGGCATCCACTCAAAACCTGTAATCCATACAGGGGACAAGAACTTCAATCACAACTTGCCCCTTGGTCACCATCCATGGGAAAGTCTTGTGCAGTTTCGTTTATAAGGGGACTGTACGTAAGACCACAGCAAACCAGGCTCAACTAGTTCCTCTGCATGCAAACCACTCAGGGGTTTTTGTTGCTCTTTCAGAGGCTACTGTAAAAATTTCCAGTATTAAATGGAACTGATGCTGTCCCTGACCTTGGGTCACTTGAGTCAGAAAATGTTTTTAAAACAGCCTTGCACTTTTTTTTTTTTTTTTTTTAAACAAAGGAGGACCTGGAAGTTTTGAAAAGTTGGGTAAATAGGGCTGTGTTTGTATGGCCTGCAGCAACTTGGCCTCTCTTACAGCAGGGACTACAGCAGAGGCATTGTTCTACGTTTCTGTTCTGGCCTGCACCTCCAGCCCCCCTTCCTCTGCTTTCCCTCTGTTGTGGTGGCACCCCGTGAGTGCTGAGCATGGGGAAGGGAAATGGTTTGTGTCCATCCCTGCAGACTGAGGCTGTGCTGTTGTCAGCTCTGTGTTTATCTAGAGAAGAGTAAGCATCCTATGTGTGTTTACTCTAATACGAAGTGGCTTGGCGTAGGTCAGGTCTTGCCTTAAACAGTCTGGGGTCTGCCCAGTTAGAGAAGGCAGTCTGCTTTTAACTCAGGACAGGATTGGTCTGTGGCTGCTCCCCATGAAGGAGACTTGGCATTACCTTTTCCCTGGGCTTTTGTGTATTTATTGCAGTACAGAGGTTTTTATCCCTTTACCCCCTTCCCCTTTGGAGTGGTAGAAACTCCAGCTTCCTTCCCATCCCCCAGTTGTGCCTCCCAGTGCTTGCTCTGCTGGGATGAAGTGCTGCAGGACTTCTTTCAAAGGGCTTTTTTGGCTGGGAAACCCCTGGGCTAGTTGTCCTTAGCAGCGGGCCTGTTGGGGAATCTGGCAGGAGTATGAATGCCTGCTTTCCACTAACCATTCTATCACAAGACTCAGATAAAAACGGACAGTTACATCTTTAATGAATTTCTAAACCTCAAAGGATTCGGCATTCTTTTAAAGCAGACATCTGGCTTTCCACTCTGGGCATTGGCTTCCCTTGGTTCCTCCAGAATCACCGTGTGCTCCTTCCCTCAACTCTTGCAGCACAAACCTTTTGCATGGTACTAGTGATTAACTTCCAAAGACAAGTGGGATTTTTAGGAATGATTTTTAGAAGCGAGGTGGCTTGTTCCAAAAACTTAGTTGTGCAGAAACAAACTTAATCTGTTCCTCATCAGCACTCTGAACAACCCACTATGCCCCTTGTGAAAAGTCTGTGAGTAGATCCCTTTCACAGTGTAGGGCAAAGACTGAAAGGCTCTTGACCAGACTAGTTACCTCCAGGTGAAGCAAACCGTGGAAAATGCTTTGTTAGGAAGAACAGATCAAATCTGTCTCCAATCTAATCACCTCAATTTTTTCTAGAATAAAGCAAAGGGAACAGCATGTCTTGATCTGTGCAATTAGCTGACCCAAATAAGCTTTAACTTTTTTTTTTTAAACCCAGCAATTGATGTAAGAGGGACAAGGTTGAGGATGTTGTGGTTTCTAAGCAAATATACAAAATGTCCTTTCATTTGATGCAATCACTTGAAATTCAGAAGGGGAAAAAAATTTTCATGTTGAAGTGCATGAAACCCCACATGTATGCTGTAGGGTTTAGTCCTGTCTGATAGATACATTAGACCAAAGGATGTTATTTTTTTCCACTCTTTGCTGCTTTTACTACTTCCACCTTCAGAAAAAAAGGGATTCCTTCTGAGTTCTTTGTTATTGTAGGTGGCTGATTACATGCCTTAGCTGGATCATGCAAATGACTCATGTTTATCCTTAGCAAGTTGATAGGAAGCATGTTAAATTCTTTCTTTATTTTTACTCCAGGGTTTCAGTAAACTGAGAGGCAGCTGAAGAAAGCTGGAGTATTTGTAGTTTCAGTAAAAATTACTGAAAGCAGGAAAGTAATTTTGAATAAAATAATAGAATATTTAAGTTTGCTGTCAGACTGAATTTAAGTATCTTCTACATGCCTGCCTTTTATAGCCATGTCTCCTTTCCCATCTGTCAACTGCCTAAGATGACTTCGATGCTTTAAAGGAAGCTGGTTCATTCTGTGGGATGCATTATAAACAAACAATTCGTAGGGAAATATGTGAAGCACAGTAGGAAACTTCCTAATCAGACTTAATGTTTAAGAAGTTTAATAAAGGAAATACTACTTCTGAGCGTGGAGGGACAGTGTGATATTTGCAGTTGTATAGTTTTAACATACTCTCTGGATAAGCATTTCCCATGATTTGTTTCCAGCAGCAGTTGTTTTTAATGTTAATTAGTCAAC
Source organism: Gallinula chloropus (assembly GCF_964237585.1). NCBI lineage: Eukaryota > Metazoa > Chordata > Aves > Gruiformes > Rallidae > Gallinula > Gallinula chloropus. The sequence continues at coordinate 31,226,701 of NC_140085.1, read as the reverse complement.
TCCTAGACATGTGTGATTATGCTTAAACTCTTTAAGTGTATAGCTGAGTGTGTGAAAAACTTGGAACACATGAAACAGTGACCCTGAAGGATCATAAAGGGCACATGGTGATTTGTGTCATCTCAAGTAGTGTTTTCCCATACCAGTTCTCTTCACTGCAGGCCCCAAGTCAAAATTTGAATGGTGCTTATCTACCAGACATCACAGCTGGCCCTTGCTGGAGAGATGACAGTTCCTTTTGGTTGCAGAGGAAATGTGTCCTCAGGCTACACAAATACTATGGATGAGAGTGGGCAAACCTCACAGACTTTGCTGAGGTGCAGAAGTAACTTGGGAGGTTGTCCATTAGGCCCTGCTGAAAAAAATCCGACTGGGCTGGATGTTTCCAAGTTTGAAGGTGCTTGCTGGATTTCGAAGGCTGTCGGTTGTCTGCTTAGCCATGCCTAACAGCTCTGGTGTCACTAGTTAACAAGTTCTCCTGCTGTTTGGGGCTTGCAAGTCTGGAGGAGGATTGTCCATGCACAGAGGCTTCTGCAGCTGGTGTCGCCTTCCACATCATTAAGCCCTTGAGTTGCCTCCTGTTGATGAGACAGGCAGCTCTAGTTCTGATGTCTGTTGTACTCTTCTACTAGAGCTACGCTTAGAGTCCTTCAGGCTCTCTGAAGTTGAGAAGAATTGAATAAAACCTGGAAGGAAAAAATTCTGCATCTCTACTCAGTGTGATGTACTATCAGAATGGCTTCACTGGTGGTTATCAAAACTTCTTTCAAAACCCACACCAGTATGGCTGGAGTCTGAATTCCTTTCTCGATCTGATGGGTCCAGAGCCTGAGATTTCAACTTGAACATACTGAGTTTTTACCTCACTGATTTGCTTAGATAATAGTCTTCAAAGGGAAATGTGAAGGCTTCCAGTGAAAAGTAGGGTGTGTATCCAGTTTTGCATGGAAGTGCCTTTAATTTCTTTTAAGAAGCAACCAACCCACATCCCAGACACCTTGTTACAGGACATGTGGGTTGCATGGTGTGAATGGGTCAGGAAGTTGCCAACCAGGTAAAGCCACTTAACTGCTGAAAAATCTTACATGCTCTGTTCATGCACTGTCTCCTGTACTGCTTGGACCTTGTTTTGGTAGCTGAGCTTAGTTTTCTGTCAGGTTAGTGAACTGAGTTGCCCTCACCAAGGGACTGAATAGAATCTGAGAGCCAGGGAGAAGGCTAGACCTCACAACTGTAGGGAAGAGGAGTGAAATGCCCCATTTGTCCTTCAGGGCAGCAAGTTGCTGGGTTGTGTCACACCACCTAGGAAAACCTAAGGCTCATGTTTGACCAAGTCTAAGTGATAATGCTTCAGTGTTTGCTCTAGGGAGCAAACAAAAACCTTTAAAGGCATGGTGTGATATGAATTGGTGGCTGTGTGGCCCGTTGTAATGCTAGTTCATTCTATCCCTCACTTCTGCCAATACAGCTTTTGGTGGGGCTGCAATATGTAATATCAGGGAACTCCAGTAAGATGACTCATTTAGGGGGAAGAAAAAAAAAAAAGGGAGTGGGGCCACTTGAGTTTGCCAGCAGAAAAGAGTATGTCTGCACGTGGGGCTGCAGCCTTGCCAGGCAAGATGCCTGGGATGTGAGAAGGCCCATTGGGGTGTGGAGAGTTTTGCAATGCGTGAGCTAAATCCTACACTGTAGTTCTTTGCAGTGACATATGCTGAAGGGATGCTTTGGTGTCTGGAGGAGCTGATTTAGGCTCAGCAGAGCTTACTGACAGTTGCTTGGTACCAGCTGTGTCAGAACATGGAGTTGACTTCTGTTGGTCTCTGTTTCATTTGTTGACTGTTCACGCCCTGCCTCTGCCCACATTCTCCTCCCAGCTCCCCATGGTAGGGAATTAACTATATAACTTCAAAAAAGTCAAATTTCTTTCTTAAAGGTGGTTTGAAGCGATGTGCTGCACTGTGTAGTGCTACCTACTGCTTGTAAGTCTTGAGCATTAAGAAAATAAATGATAGGTGCAATTTTGAATTACTTGCTCTTGGGAAATCTTAAATTGGATGCACAGCTTCAAGTGTCTTTTTTTCCAGAAGTAACTTCCACTGCAAGTCTGAATTGATACTCTGATACATACCTAGTAGGTCCTTCGAAGCATTTGTCGTCTTCTAAACAATTCCTCTAAGTGCTCTCCATCTTCTCTCTTTGCTAGTCAGAGCTTTTTATTTTAAAGCATGAAAACCCAAAGCAAAACTACCCTGTAGTCTGTTTCCATATATCTGTAGTTCATTTTTGCCGCTGCAAATGACAGCAAATCACAAAGAAACCTTATTTCATTGTTGAAATCTAACTATTCATTGCTCAGTACTTAAGATACCTGTCAGCAGGTCATTTACACTATGCAGAAGTCATTAGTACACACACTGAGTCTGTCTTCCAAAGCTAGTTTAAATACATTTTGGGAAATATGAAGTATGCACAGACATCAGGCTGACAGCAAGTGATGAGAGAGGTGTTTTCAGTGTTATTGCAGATATGCACTGGTATTAATCCTTAGCCTTGTCTTTAAGCTTAACTTCAAATTCATAGCCCTTTTGGACTTCACTGTGTTTTGTTGTTACTGGTTTGCCTTATGGAAAGGTTTAAAGGATTTTTCCTTATTGGGACTGATGGCTCTCCTCCTATGCCTTCAGAAGAAGTTGATGACCACTCCGAGCACTTGACAGGTGAGAGAAATCAGGTTTCAAGCTGTTGGAAGTTCAGGAAAGCCTTTCCAGATTCTGACCTGTTGAATGCGGCATTGAAACGAAGGGTAATTTGGAAAAAGCCCTTGAGTTCTGTAAGCCTCGAATTCAGCACAGTATTTAGCTTATATTTTGTAAACACTTCCTCAAATGGCCTAGCTGTTGCCACAGGTACTATTAAACAAAATGGACTTGTCAGCAGTGCTTTTAGAAGCCTGCTTCACGTGTAGCAACAGGAACAACTTTGGTTTTGACTTGTCAAGCTTTAATTTGATGCTAGTTGGTGTCACCCTGAAGTTTCCCCTGAGACATTTAGTATCACTGAATTGCAAGGCTGGAAAAGACCTTTAAAATAGAGTCCAACCGTTCTGGTCCTGTGCTAAACCATATCCCTAGACACAGTGTGCACGTGCTAGAAGTGATGCCTGCTTCCAGGTATTTAGGACACTGTGTGAATTAAAGTGCATCTCTGTAGGGGAGGAATCAGCTTTCCATTCCCTTTCACAGGCACTTTAAATCCCTTTGACTCTTTCCTTGTCAAAGTGAAGTGCTACTTTTTACCTTGGCTTTCAGAGCAAGGAGTGACAGGCTCACCTCTGTCAGTGAGCAGCAGACAACTTTGCTGTTCTTTCTGGTAACTTGGTCACCAAGCTGTACTTGCTTCCAGTTTTCCTTTTATTTTTGTTTTGGGTTTGTGTGGCAATGTTTTGGTAGCGGGGCTGGGGGACACCAAGGTTGGTGAAGGAGGGGTGGGAGGTGAAGTGCTCAAGGTACCAGAGCAGAGATTCCCCTGCAGCCCCTGGAGAAGACCATGGTGAAGTAGGCTTGTCCCCCTGCAGCCCATGGAAGATGATGGGGAGTAGAGATCCCACCTCTGCAGTCTATGGATACCCCCATGCTGAAGCAGGTGGAGGCAGCCAAAGGAGGCTGTGACCCCATGGGAAGCCCATGCTGGAGCAAGCTCTTGGCAGGATCTGCAGCCTATGGAGAGAGGGGCTCGTGCTGGAGCAGGTTTGTTGGCAAGACTTGTGACCCTATGGGGGACTGCACTGGAGCAGTCTGTTCCTCAGGGTCTGTACCCCGTGGAAGCCATGCTGGAGCAGTTCATGAAGAACTGAAGCCCCTGTGGGAAGGGCTCACGTTGGAGGAGTTAATGGAGGACTATCCTGGGTGGGAGGGATCCCATGCTGGAGCAGGGGAAGAGTGTGAGGAGTCCTCCACCTGAGGAGGAAGGAGCAGCAGGGACAACTTGTGATGAACTGACCCCAGCCCCCAATTCCCTGCCCCCCTGTGCTGCCTGGGGGTAGGAGGGAGAGAAATTGGGAATAAAGTTGAGGCTGGGAAGAAGGAGGGATTGGGGTAGGTGATTTTAAGATTTGGGTTTGTTTCTTAGTATCCTAATCTGTTTTGATTGGGTAATAAATTAGATGTATTTTATTCTGTGTTGGGTCTGTTTTGCCTGTGATGGTAATTGCTGAATGATCTCTCCCTGTCTTTCTCTACGCAAAAGCCTTTCATTGTATCTCCTCTCCCCTGTGAGGAGGGGGGGGGATAGAGTGGTTTGAGTGAGCACATGGCCTCCAGTGAGGGTTAACCCACCACAGTTTACACAGTTAACTTTATACAAAGCTACTTGACTTGTCAGTCTGCTGTGCAGTTGCAGTCAGCTCTTCTTTATTTCCATTTCTGTGCAGTGTGAATAGCAACTTTTAAAGAAGGGAGGATTGAAGTGATGTTTTTACAGGCCAGGCTACTATAGCATACCTTCTTCTGTGCCCTCTGAGGCTGGCCCAGGTAGGGCAGGAAGACAGCAGCAGCTGCTTCAGGGAGATCAAAGCACATTTGTTACGCTAAACCAGACAGCAGGGTAAGCTGGAAACCAAGCCAGAGTCCTCCTTGTGATGGGGTTGGATTCCAGAAAGCTGGAAGCCAGAGGTGTAGCTCTCAGTTTCCTGGCCTTCCATAGCAAATCCTTAACCTGAGTTGAAGAGAAGTATCCTGGGATGGGATACAATATAAATGGCTTCCTGACTGCTGCTTTGGAGTGTTCCCTCCCCTGTGCATAGAGGCACTTTGCTAGAAGGTGGTTTTGTTTGATACGGTGGACCTTTGCCGTGTCCAAAGAGTACCCTGATGCTGATGCTGCCCAGCACCATGAGTGTGCTTGTGATGTTGGAGCAGTGGCTGTTTGCCTTCCATTCACACCAGTCACTTTATCTCTTACTGGTTGCTCTTCCCCAGTCCTACCTCAGCTGGTTCTTTGTTCATGTTTGTGTGGGTGTAGCAGGACTCCCTCTTACACCAGGCCTCCAGCTCTCCCTGGTCTCTCCCATGCCGTTGTACTGACTCAGCCTGGGTTGAGTGGGTGTTTCCATCTCAGCCCTTTAATCTCCTCCCTGCTCTTTGATCCTCAGTACCTCCTACAGCAGATAACAGCTACTTGCCTGCCCTCCGTGCTGGTACTTGCTGCCCTGACTATTTACTTTCAGTAGCTGCTTCTTTTCCCAAAATGCCAATGTTTCTGTCTTAATCCCTGTGAGATATATGAGATTATGATTTGTGCTTTCTTTCTAACCCCTCCTCTTCTGAGACAAACAGCTAATTTAGATTTGTGGAGTCTATCTTTCAGAAGATCTGTGTAGGACACCACTGTTTTATTTTCAGCCAGATGAATTTGCAGGAGCTTTGGCTTCTCTACTGCATCAGTGCAGCCCCATCACCTGTTGAGCCACCTGCACTTGGGCTTTCTGGCTTCTCCAGATCTGCTCTGAGGAGATGGGCAAAGAGCTGATTGCTCTGCAAGTCACTACAAGATGTCCTTCAGAGCTATGCTGGTAGAAACAAGATGCAGCTGGAGAAGCCTTTCCTGCAGGGAAGCTGCTGAAGAGACTTCCACTCCCCTTCCTGCTGTGGGAGAGGCTTTGGGCATTGTCTGTCTGTCTTGCTGTAGCTGCCATCATGAGGGTGGTTTTTCAGTTCACTCTGTGTGCTGTACATTGCCCTTCTGACCTGCTGGCAGCTGCTTGGAGAGCACTGTCCTGATACATGGCTGCTTTCTTCACCAGAGTTCAGGAAAAGTTAATGCTCCTTCATATCCCCCCTGCATGCCTCAAGCCCAGGGGGAAACAGCAACATCGGGGCAGTAGCAGAGCTTGCAAAATGCTGACTTGCTCTCTGACTTTAGCAGATATGGGAAGATATGTATCTTCCATTTTGTTTAAGCCCCTGGGACGTAGCTCTGTGTTCCTGCTACTCAAGGCAGAATTCTCTGAATTGTAGGAGAGGGGCCTGTGAGAGCAGCAGCATAGAGAAGCAGCGTGCCTCGGGGGATCGTGTGGTTTAAAATACATCTCTGCTGTAAATCGCAACAGATGGTGGTGGGATTCTGAGGTGAATTTTTGTTTGAGTAGTAGTTCCAAACAGCTTCCCCTCCCCCCAGCTTCTTTATCAATGCAAGTTTTTGGTAAAAGTGTGAAAATGAACAATTTGGCTCTGTTTTGCAGCTTCAAAGGAAAGACTATAGGACCTTCAGTACCTTCTTCTGTGGTGCTGGATATAGCACTTTGCGCCTACCAGTACCCTTCTGCTGCATTATCCAGGTTAGGGATGTGTAAACAAGTGTGCAAGTGAGTTTTTATGCAGCCTCTGTGTATTTTAACATGTGCAATGTATGTTGTAGGATCTGCATTCACTTCTCTCATTAGTGTTCCTTTCAGTTAGGAAAAGGTCTGTCTTGCTCCAAGAGGATTATTTCTGTTGATGATTTGCAGTCTGTGTTTGAGAAATTGACTGAGGGTTACCTTGCAACCCAGGGTTTTGGTCCTCTCGATATTCAGGAACACACAAGTTGTCCTGTTAGTTTCCAGCTGATAATTTTTCATTTGCTCAGGAAGAGCATCCTGTTATGTTGGCTTCCATGCAGTATCCAATTACCCCATGAAACATGAATGTGGTCTTGAACTCTAGACCAGATAGTCTATATGCTCATACTTTTCTTTATTATTCTCTGAAGTGGGTTTTTTTTAATATCCTTTGCAGCAAGATGGATGGTAGTTCAAGTGATTTTTCTTTCAGGTCACTCTCTGTTTGATATTGCTACTTAAGTAAGGTCACGGGCTTAACTTCCCACATTTCTCCTTGTTTCTCTGCTTGTATTGAGGCAGAAATGTTGCAGTTTTGCAGGGCTTTATTTGTTGTTTATAGAAAGCTGTTAATGCTTACTGCAACTGAAAGGTAGATTCTAGGGAATCTGAGTCTCTGTCCTCCTTGAAGGTTGTAAATGGACAGGGTAATTCTTGCTTTTGACTTTGCTCTGGTCAGATGGATTCTCATGTGCCCGAAGTGTAGGACTTGCAGATTTGAATCTGTCAAAATGAAAGCCAGCTGTAATGGTTTCCTATCTGCCTCTTGGGCTGAAACAAGAGCTGGCTTCTCTGAGGCTTGTCCTGTTATTTGGAGTGCCAGGCTTTCTTTGGACAGTGAATGTCTCTGGCAGATTATTTTCCTCAACAGAGCCCTCTGCTGAGATCTTCTGTATGAGTGGTGGATTGCATTTTCTCCAGACAGGGCAACAAAAAACTTGTGCTAATGCTTTCTTTGTGGTCTTCAAACAGAGCTCTGAAATAGGTTGAGGGTCTTTTTAATAGTGAAACACTGACTTCAGTTTCAAGACTTAGGCTTGAAAACTGTTTGTGCAGCTAGAACAGAAGAGGGAAGATCTCCGAGTCCTGCTAAACTTCAGGTAGCTCCCATGTCTGGTGGCTGGGCAGTGCACTCAGGCAGTGCTGGGAGGGAACAGGATCGAGCATTAGTAACAAGAAAGCAGTTACTCTTAACAGTGCTTCATCAGAAGCAACAAGGTAATTAATAACTAAATAAAACATCTCTAGTAAAGTAAGAAAATGTTTTAATTAAGACAGCTTGTGCAAAAAGCTGAAACTCATCCTCCATGAGAGAACCTCTTGAAAAACCGTATGCTGCAGTCTGCTGAGGAGGCAAGTGAGAAAGCATGGTCACTTTTTGCAGTTTCATCTGTTCTTGTCATATTTCCATTCAAGCTCAACTCCCGTGTCTTTCAGTTTATCATAAATCTTTAAAATAGTTGTTTAGTAGACTACTTGTTGAGATATGGGGAAAATATGTTTCTGTACATGCATATGCATACCAGCTCTTAGGCATGTAAAAGTTAAGTGTAACTGCTCTCATCTGAAAACATCCCGTTGTTCTCTAAGTGTAAAGTCTCATCATAGCTTTCATAGTTGCTTGACGAATCCGAGCTCTGTAGTACTCTAATTTTGGATTGTGCTTTCTAAGTAATAAAACAATTCTTTTATAAATGACCACATTAAAGTGTGTGTGTGTTTATTTTTAAAACCGCTGGATAACCAAGTCAAGTTGTCTCTAGTTTGGAAAAGCCAGTGTTGTTTCTTCTCCTTGTCTCCCTGGGTTAGGTTACCAGTTTTAATTACGCTGTTGCTTGCCAGCATCCCTCCCCCTGACTCTGCCTCATCGAGCGCACGATATATGGTGCTAATCTTGATGAGCCTTTCCCCTTCTCCTTATTGTGGAATACGTGGCATAAGGCCATAAATTTCCTGCACGGTACTCAGAGCTTGCTTTCAAAGAATAATTAATCATTTCAACATGGATTCCCCCCACCCCCTTCCCCCGTGATATTTCACACATGCTTGTGAACATGCCTTCCAATAATAACATATTAACAACAGCTTCTTCCCATCTGCAAGTGCACCACTACTCGTGCTTCAGGCTTTAAGAAGTCCTTTTTGTGTTTGTGAATTGGGTGACCTCTAGTTGTTCACCCTGGGCTCTGTGCAGGTCTCGTCTGGGAGTCACCTAGGTTATTTGGGCCTCTGTTTGGGACCCACTGTTTGTCTTGCACAGTGGTGATATGCCCATTCCATAGTGAATGCTGAAGCATAAGAAAGGTATGAACACCTGTCTGGAGTCAAAAGCAAGATCTGTTCAGTATCTTGTCTATAAGTGCCAGGGAACAAGTAGAGAAATGGGGCAAATAGACAGTGGTGTCGTGTCAGAACACTTGTCTAGCTGCTCTGGCTTGCAGGCTAAGTTGGCTTTCTTCTGTGAGTCACCTAGTTGCTTTTGCACCCATGTAAACTTGTAGTGTGCCTAGAGCCCTGTGACATGGGTTTCCACAGATTAACTCATACCTGGAAAGACCACCCCATCTTTCTGTGTTTTTTGAGTGTGCCTCTTGCTGGTGACCTTGGGGTAGGATCCAACTCTGGACTAAAACACTTACATGCAGGTGTCTCACTGGCACTGCTGGGAAGCAATTCACTACCAAGTCAACATGTAGGTTGGGATTCAGTTGCTTAACCAGCAGCATCTGGTGTCATTTTGGGCACTGAGAGATGTGTATCCTGCCTGGTTTCCTGTTGCCACGGGATGGGTTGCAGGCATCCAGCTAAAGCTCTGCGATATCTGCCAGCCCTGTGCAGGTGTCCTGGATGTGCTAGGATTTCTCAAATGTGGCACTTGGCTGTATCTGGTGGAATTGGCTCCTCCGGTCTTGCTGCATCACTTGGCATGGGAATGAAACTGTTGAGCTCAGTGTCTCCTGCCCCATCCTGTCTCACTCTCTGCTCCCTCAAATGTCATCATCTTCTGATCTGGGTAGTGTGTGTACCTCATGTTGCAGAGAATGCACAGATCCTGCATGTGCTTGCTTTGCTTGCAGAAGTGAATGTTCATGACCTAGCAAATCCTAATTACAGTCAGGTCTCAAGTCAGCTCCCCTAAAAAGAGAGAACCTACCATGAACCATCATCTGTGGATATTTTGTACTTAAAACTCCTATTTGGGGCAGGGTTGGAAGTTCTTCCTGCCAAAACAAATTCACTGGAGAGGTTCCTCCTGCTGTTCCTGGCTCCTTTGCTGGGCTCCTTCCAGTTTCTGCAGCAAGGGATCTTGCAGACCCAGCCTCACAAAATATTGCCACAGAACACCTAAGAATGCTTGTCTCTGCACGTGTATGAAGAAAATAGCACTGTGAGGAAGAATAAACTGATAATAAACCATAAATTAATTAGCTTGTTTTAAGGTTTTATTTTGTTGTGGATGAGAATGAGTATAATGAGGCTGCTCAAAAAGATAGGTGCTTTTAATTAAACAGTAGCTGGTCCTTGGATTGAGCAACAGTTGTGAAACACAGCACACGGTCCTGACTTGCTGTGCCTGCACTACCTTTTCCTGCTGCTTCCTTGTCATCTTCCTGGGCTTTGTAGCTCTCCCTTGGCAGTGGCAGCAGCTCCAGAGAATTTCTGTGGAGGACAAATCCACTTTTCCCTCTAGCTTCTTTCTCTGCTGCAGTGGAGGAGCAGTTTTGTCTGGAGAAGGGGTGGTGGTGGTGAAATGTTGTCACGATACGTGATACTGTGAACCTTGGCTCAGGCTTTTTAACATTTGTCAAAGCTGTGATCAACTAAAAAATGGCTGTTGCTATCTGCTGTGATTTCAGTCAATGCATATACTTGTGTGTCATAGAAGTACTGGTCTGTGTTCTTTTAAAATAATCTCTGCAAGTTGTTCTTGCAAGCTTGATGCTTGGATGCATGCTGTATTTGTCTCCTGAAAGCATTTTTAATGCCTTTCCCATAGCCTTACTTCCAGTGGGATGAGCTTAAACCCGTTACTTAGTGGTTGTGTTCAAGTTCATTGTAAGGCTTATAACCTACACTCACTCATCACTTCCAATGCATGGGCAATTAAAGACTCCTAGATTAAACCTCATCTCCTTAAAACTATGTGTATCCATGGCAAATCTGAACTGGCCCTTCATTCCTGGTTTGAGTGCAGGACTGGCTTTCTGTCATCCAGCTGGAGAGAAAGCAAAATGAGAGGCCTCTTAAGGGGCCAGGTGTCCCTTGGCAGCGTTTTGATGGCTCTTGTTTCTAATAAGCAATCTGGATGTTGGGATTTTCTCAGTCTGGGTGTGGGGGGAGTTGTGGTGTCGTTTACAAATCTAAATGAGGATTGCTGTGCTCTTTTGGCTCCTCTTCCTTATGTTAATGTTCAGTTTTTAATCTTACTATACTGGGTTGATTCAGTGCTTTTTCTACTCCAGAGCTACCAAATGGCTTGGATCAAGACAGCAAATTTCAGTGAGGTTTTGGATGCAGACAGAGATTGCATCTTGCAAGCAGCTGTCGCAGTGGAAGGTGGTGGTAGCTCTTTCAGTGGGAGTGCTCTTTCCAAACTGAAGCAGTCAAATCTGGAAGATCTTGTAACGTTAGAAAAGTTGATGTGAAAATCTCGTATCCTGTTGCCAGCTTTCCTGCTGGCTTGGTGTTTCAAAATGCCCTGTTAAACAGACATAGGGGACTTTCTGTAAACTGAGATGCGAGAATGCTGAGGTTATGGGTGCAGAGATAATGCTTCCTTGTGATGTGCAATGTTTAGAAAAGGTTCACTAAGCCTACTGTTTACAGCTGATTTGCAAAATATTCCCAGGAATCTCGAGTTGTGCTGGCAAACTTTTCTGTTAGCCAGTAGCAGTTTGCAGAGAGATCCCCGAGGGAGGAGGAGCACAGGCTCTAATGAGCAGTTCTGATACGCAGGAGCAGTGTGTTTGATGCCCCTGCTTCATGGGGAAGAAACTGCGAAGGGCTGGTGCTCCTTTCCACCCACCAGCTCGAGTGTATCACCGATGACAGCAGTCTGGTTGCCATCTACCTATCACGTGTTAATTATCTAAGGAAGTCTTCTTCTGTGGTGGAAATTACTCTGCTACTATCCATTTTACTGGCAACATGTGAACTAACTAAAACGAGAGCCTGGCTGCTTGACACCTGCCTGTTTGCAGGCACATGCACTCCCTTCAAAGTGTTTTGAAATCAGTTTGGGTGCAGGTGTCCTGCGTGGGCAGGAAGGCAAACAGTGGTGACTGGTGGACTCCTGAGATGTGCTGAGTGGGAAAGGAGCGTGGCTCTGCAGCTGGCACTCAAATAGAGTAAAATCTGTTGGAAAATGTAAATGTTTCTTACTTAGCTTCATCCTTTGTGGCTTGTGACATGGAGCTGGGACTCCAGTGGTAGGAAGAGGAACCACAGTGCAGTGCCTGTCCCTCCATGGGGTGCAAAGAGTGTTTAGGGAAGCCATGTCCTGCAGCAGGCTCCTTGACTGTTGTGTGTATGGGCTGTACAGCCCACACTGCTCTGTGTGTGTCTGTGTGGGAGGGTGGCTGGAAGCAGGTGTGCTTCATTTCTAGTGTAATGATGTGGCTATGTAAAACTGCCTCGGTGTACAAAGGGAGGAGAGCATGCTCTCCTTATGTTACCAGTAACAGCAAGATGTTGCTGGTTTTAATCAGTGCCTTTCCTTAGGGTCGCACTGAGCTCTTTATGGCAGCCTGAAAACATGGTGTTTCCTAGCCTGGTGATGCCTGTGGGATGTTTGGGGCTCTTGTTCATTTGCCAGCAATGTAAATAGGTAACGTGTACTGGGATGAGAAGTTACAGACAAAATGTGTCTTACTGAAGCAAAGCTGGGAGGTGTGGTGGCATCTCCAGCATTATCTTTCCTTAGGATCACTTGCATATTTTGTAGCTTGCTTGTTTAGATTGCCTCTGCTCTTTTTCTGAAATGCTGATTTTATAATACTACAGCCAGCTGTGGCTGGCTTCTTCCCACTTTGCATCATAAAAACTGTTTGATTAAAAGCACATAGTAAGCTCCATTTAAGTAGCTGTTTCCACACTCTGGTGTTGCTATGTTATTTTTTCTAAAAACAGATCTTTTCTGCCTGTGTGTACACATAGGCATCAATGTGAGTCACCTTGGTATGTTTCTAGAGCTCATGTAACTGCACTGGTTTTCATTAATATTTACTAGCTAATTGCTCTAATAAATGACTGCACGAATAACTCTACTGATTTCCTTAGGACTTACTAATGAATGATGCTGATAATCAAGGGTCAGGCTCTGCCAGCTCGAGGAACTTCCCTAGGCTCAGGGATGCCCTGCAGTTCATGTGCAAAGGTGGCAGTTTGTACCACGCTACTGTGGCTTTCAGCATCTCTAACACAAGGCGGTGAGATGAAGCATTTGTGTGGCTGATAAACGAACGCCTCTTAAAGAACCAGAAAACCGAACACCCTCTCGGCACCGCTCCGCTGTCTGTGGCTTGCAGGGCAGCTCCTTGTCTTGTGTATCGCCTGGCCAGGATGCTGCGCAGGAGACAACCTGTGTTCCCCTCCCTCCTTCCCTACCCCATGCACTTGGGCATTGCAGAAGAGATTTTTACATGAACCTGTGACGTTTGTTACTTTGGAAAGCTACTGATACGCTACTGAGATATGCTTGAATTTCAGTGTTCTGGTTGAATTTGCCTGTACAGTTTAGAACAGGAAAAAAAACCACTTTTGAATTTGCTACAGGTTTGGTGTGGAAAGCTGAGACCTTTCCCACGTGGCAGGTCAGCAGTCACAGAGGTCTTGGTAGTGGACTGATGTTTTATGTATGCTCAGCAGAGGAGCGGGTGTGAACTGACCAGTCTGTTTACAGGACTAAAGCCTTTGTTTCTGTCAGAAGCTCCAGATATGATCTTATTTTTTCCAGCTTTTAAAGCATTTCCCCTTGACCATATAGTTTTAGGCATGCATGTGTATATTTGTAAGCTAAGAATGGCTCCTGAGATTAATAAGATATTTAGTGGTATCATTTAGGCATAGGTAAATACTGTGTGTCCAGTTGGAAGACAATTTGGATCTTCTTTAAAAACTTCTAATTTTGCTTCCCTGTCAAAATGGTGTTTATATTAGGTTGCTTGCTTTATTTTGCCCCCTAAAAATGTGAATTAAACATCAAGATTCCTAGGTTAGGATAGCATTTTCTGTTACTTTAATTTTCTTGTACTGTATTTCTAGAAATTTTATTAAAAGTTAATTAATGTGTCATTTTGCTTAGCAGATTTATTGTGCGTTTGAGAAAACTTCAATTCTGTTTTTAGCCTATCCCACCCTTGTCCATAGGGTGACCAGTCTTTCTTAATGTGTCCTGTCTTCTGAGAGTGTTGTATATTTTTTCAGGGTGTGGTGGGTACTGATTCTCTCTGTTTTCTCTATAATATTAGCAAGGGTGAGTTTTTTTTTTTTAATGAAAAATTCTAGTAGGCCTTCTTATCCCTCCACCTGGAATGCTTATCAGCACTAAGAGATCACATGCCTCCACGAGCTTCGTGATTACATTTCCTGGAGCAGAAGCTGGGCATAAGGAAAGGTGGAGTAGCAGCAGTGTTTCCTTGTGCCTGTAACATCCTGCCTATAAAAGCAGGGAAATAGCTGTTTGGAAAGAAAAAAGAACAACTTTTGAACTTTTTGTTGTAAAATCAACACATTCTTCCATTCCCTGCCTAAGAACAAAGCATGTAATTTTTACCCCCCTTCTCTGGTTTCCTGGTGGCCATTCTCCAGCGTGGCAAAATAACTTGTGTTTGGAGTTGGGCCATAGCATCAGGTTGTAAGCAAGCAAGCCCTTTTCTCCAGTGCAGCCTAATTGCTGTTCTCCTGACCTTTCCTCAGAAGAAAAGTTTGTTTATCCAGCTTTTCCAGTGGGATATTCATTAGCCATGTTCTAAAGTCTTCTGTTCGCACCTCCCCCAAGGCTACCTGTTATGACTTCCTACTCCAGTCTCCTCTCTCCACTGTGTCCTTCCAGTGTTAATCTAAATAGCACCAGTGTCAACCCCTCTCTTATTGATGTAATTAAAAAAAGTGATTCTAACGACCGCACTGTAATTCAGAAGTGGCTCATTACTCCAGAACTGTCTGCCCTGAGACAGAAACTGTGAGTTGGTTGTTGGGGAGCAGCATGCTCATGTTATCACCAGAGATGTCAGTGGTATAAACTGTCTGCTGATACATGGCACCAGGCTAGCCCAGTGTTTGGGTAAGTTGGGACCTGTGTGGTAAAGTGTTTATTGCACTGTACTTCTCTTATAGTTGTTTAAGGGTTGTTTATTAATCTCTGGCCTTTTTTTAACCTGTAAAAAAATAAAACCAAAACCCCACTTCCCTTTGCCAGTTCTTCTGGTTTTGATTTATCCTGTTCTTTTTTCACCTGTAAAAGAAAAAAAAATCCACCAGAATTACAGAATCATCTGTCCTGATTAAGAAAGGAGCCTCATGGATCTGTAGAAATTGTCTGCAGCTTGATAGTAGATTTGTTCCTGGATGAGGACTGTGGCAGCTGATGTAGCATCTAGCAGAGCAGCAGGCATCTAGCTAAAAAGCAGCAATCCTTTAAATTGTCCCAGCATATGGATATCTACAACTTGAGGCATCTGGATTCATTTGTGAGAAATAAGTATGTGTGTGTGTATTCTGGAAAACAAATTAATACTGAAACTAGGCAGCAAGTGTATTTCTGAAAAAAAGGTTGAGTCAAGTTGGTGGCAGCTTTCCATTTTCGTAATGGCAGTAGTGTGTTTTGTCTGTCTTCTTAGAGAACATATGGGTCTCAAAAAAACTTGTCGTTTAGCCAGTCCCACTCTGCTTGGTTGCAGCTGAAGTGCTGGGTAACCTGTTTAAATGCATATGTGAGTAATAAATACAGGGTGTAGGAAATCAAGGGATTAAACCCCTCCGGGAAGCAGGCTGTCCTTACGGTGCGCATGAGCTGATTCATGTTGGTCAGTCGCCACAGTGCAGTGATCTGAGGATGGAGTACCACTGTGCCAACCTCAGCTCAGGTCACTAGGATGTGAACTTTTGTGGGGGGTGGCATGAGGCTGGATGGCTAAGGCCTGGTTGCCCACTGCCTTCACCAGTTTCTTCTCAGCTGCCTTCATCAGCTGCAAAGTGAGAAGGACAACTGAAACCAGGGAGCTGCAGCAAAGCTGGATCCAAGAACGGTTCAGTCTTTGTATTTCTTCTTACTGGAACAACAGTCAAATCTGAGCTCTGAAGCTTTAGTAAATTCAAACCGGAACTCCAGTAAAATTGAGTGAA
This sequence comes from Gallinula chloropus, assembly GCF_964237585.1. Lineage (NCBI taxonomy): Eukaryota > Metazoa > Chordata > Aves > Gruiformes > Rallidae > Gallinula > Gallinula chloropus. Next base: position 31,210,980 of record NC_140085.1, on the reverse strand, counting down.
GGTAGGGAAAGAAAGAAAGAAACAAAAAATTTCTTCTTGCTGCAGTCTTGAGATAATTGACTAAAAGGTTCTGGCATTTATTTTTCAGCACTTGACCTCTTAAGGCTGGGTATAAGAGAGAAAATCCTGTCACTAAGGTCACTGGAAGCTCAGGCTGTAGTAGTACATCGTGGTGGTGCTGAGGTGCTCCCCTAGTTTGCCCCCTCTCTCCTTTTTTGTTTCCTGAAATACTGAACTGATTTTTTTGCCAGATCAGATCTGGCAATAGTAGTTAAAGCTAATTATTGTAGTGTGCTGCTTCAGACATGTCTTTTGGATGCTAGTGTTAGCTCTTAATGAAATGTGCTGGGTGATAGAAATTTTCTGGAGTGTATAAAGAGGGAGAAATCCTTCATGTAGGCTAAACCACAGGGTGCTTCCTGTTGCCTGTGCTATGCGAAATACTAGTTCAGAGATGCCTTTTCGAAGAGACTGGCTACTTTAAAAAATATTTCTGTGGAAGCTGGGTAGGGTTTTAATTATATCAAGTGCGGTGAGAGAGGTAGTGTTGGCATAAAAATATGGGCTGATTTTGTGAAACCTAAGTTGCTCTGTTAAAGGAGAGCTGCAGTCAGTGCAAACTTTATTAGGGTTTAGATGGAACTATTTTTTTTAGCTCATACGTTAGATGTGTATGTATATAAAGCAGGAGTCACGTAAGTTGACTGTACATAGAATCATAGGGGTTGGAAGGGACCTCAAGAAATCATCGGGTCCAACCCCCCTGCCAAACCAGGTTCCCTAGGACAGGTTGCACAGGTAGGTGTCCAGACAGGTCTTGAACATCTCCAGAGAAGAAGACTCCACAACCCGCTTGGGCAGCCTATTCCAGGGCTCTCTCTCCCTCACTGTGTAAAAGTTCTTCTGCATGGTTTTGCAGAACTTCCTATGCTCTAACTTGCAGCCATTGCCCCTTGTCCTGTCCCCACAGACCACTGAAAAGGGGCTGGCCATTTCCCCCTGCATCCCATACTTAAGATATTTATAAACATTAATCAGGTCCCCCCTTAGTCTTCTTTTCTCTAGGCTGAACAGTCCCAGCTCACTCAGTCTTTCCTCATAGGGGAGATGCTCCAGGCCGTTAATCATCTTTGTAGCCCTCCTCTGGACTCTTTCCAGGAGATGCCTGTCTTTTATTATACCAGGGAGCCCAGGACTGGACGCAATACTCCAGGTGGGGCCTGATCAGGGCAGAGTAGATGCATGTGATGGTTTTATCATGATCATATTCAACATACAAAGAAGATAATTTGGTATCTTTGGCCTAGTGGCTATGTACTTAAGGATACCAGTGATTGCTTACAACGTTTCCTGGTGTCCCTACCTCTCCATGGTTACTGTTAGGGGGTTTTGAGGCCTTTAAAATACGGATTTTATTGAAAAATATAGATAATTATAGTTCCTACACTTTGTGAGGGTTTGTGACGCATGTGTGGTAGAAGAGGGATTTTTCCTTTCAGGAAAGTTTCAAATATGAGATCAGTGTCAGGTTGACAGAGGCAATGACAGTAACTTCTTGAATTGTTTAGGGAACTGTGTGTTCCTCAAACAAGGAGCTCCTCCTCCCCACCCTCCCCCACCACCATCAGTATCCGCTTGAGGAAACGGTGTATCTGTTTGAACAGCATTGTTTTTGTTGTGGTGCCCATGACCAGGGGAAAAACTATCACTCAGGTTTGTGCTATATCCAAAGAGCCAACCTGTTACCTGATGTTTCCTAGATGGTAATTGTTCCTGTGCAACTTTCAGGAGCCTTGTTTTTTCTTTCAAGGGGAATAAATCGAAATTGAAGTGACTTGGTCGACGAGACTGCGACTCTGTGCAGGGTCGCCATTTCTGTCTGTCACCAGCCGTGAAGCTGGGCCTAGTTACCAAGTTGTTGCCTTTTCTTGATAACGGGCAGGTTTTGTCAGAAGGCTTAAAAAACATAATAATCTGACACAATCTTTGAGCTACCCAGCCAAACCCCGGAAGGGAATGTTTGATGCAGATGGAAAAGCCGGCGCATTACCCAGCGTCTGCTGAGACAAGGCCCATGACTGAGCTTGCCTCAGAGTTGGGAAGTGCCGGTGGTTACCACGCAGAGAAGACTGCACGCCTCGGCCTGGCACAGGGCTTCCTCTGCCTGCGCTGTGCTTCCTCAGGAATGGTGAGCTGGCTTCTGACACCAATGTTAGTGCAAGGTGTCAATAACTGCATTTGAAGACCTGGGAGGCTGTGGGTGCGACCAACCTCTGCCTGCCTTCTGTTAGATGGAGTCTGTTGGATTCTTGTATTGCAGGGTCACATGCAAATACTGTGGTGTAATGACCTGGGGTCCTAATATTACTTAATTGCTTGATTGCTAATGGTATCAACAGCTCAGGTTCCAGACCATACTTCACTTTCTTTTCAAGATACACTAATTAGTTTTCTATGTGATATCATGTACAAGCTTGTTTCCTAACTGTCTGCTTAAAGCTAGATTTTGTTATATGGGTCACAAAGAGGCTGGTAATCCATCTTACTTCATTAAAACCCTTATCTGCTTAAAATAGCCAGCAGTCAAAACTCATACACTTACTGTAGAGGAGACCTGATAGGGTTCTTTTTTTACTGTTTATGATGTTTCTTACCAATTGTGGTAAAACTACATATAAAATTGAAACAGCTGTGAAATGTTACTTAAATCATGTAATGTATTGCTTTAGCAATATGTGGTAATATGGATGGGGAAAAAAGTACAAATCTGCATAAAACCTGCTGTGCCTTTGGGGACAGAATCTAATGCCAAGCCTCAGATACTATACTTCATACAGTCGGTTTCCACTTTAAACAGATGACTGGCTTTTTTAACTACTGGCGTGCAAATCAGTTTTAAGTACAACCATATAGGGTATGACAGGATTTGTAACTAGGGGTTTTCAGAGGTGAGGTCATGATAAATGAAACTTAAGCAGCAACCTTATAGTCACCAACAAATAGATTTCTTTTTTCTAGCCTTCCTTTCAGAATGCATGAACATTAACGGTGTTAATATTGCCTCTGTTTGAAGGAAAATAATTTGCAGAAAGGAATAAAAGGAAGTTAAGTGTGCTTGGGTTGTTTCTCTGCTGCTTAAAAATATTCACTGTATAAACACCTGAGTGTTTACATCAAAGAAGTCAGACAGGAGCCATAATAATTTATCCCTTGTTACTCAGTGCTTTCCTTAGCATGCCAAGCCACATGGTGAGGGTACTTGGGGAAAAATTGAAAATAGTCTGAAAGTAACAAGTATTTAACTTAGCTGGAACGTCTGTAGCTTGTAAAAATTGTGCTTAAAATTATAAGCTGTGGTAGTTGCATGGGGATTTCTTGAACTGCTATGGAAATGCCCAGGAATAGAGACCATGTTGCATCACGTGTATCTTAGGTAGACCTTTTTCACAGACCTGTAGTGTAAAAGTTAATAAACAAAGGTGTGCATCAAGGCCCAGACAGAGTTCTGCATGCAGCTCTGGTTGCCACATCTCAGGAAGTGCTTACTGCAGTTAGTTGCCCTTCTCTAAAATGCTTCAGAGGATGGAAGATACTCAGGAAAGACTAAAGAGTCCAGAGCTCCTCACTTTGAGAAAAAAGGATTATGTGTGTTCATGGTTTACAAAGTCTCAGAGGTGATGGATAAGCTGAATGTGAAACTGGTTCACCAGGTCCTGACACGTTATAATTAAGGGGCACTCTATTTCACAGAATCAATTAGGTTGGAAAAGACTTAAAATCGTGGAGTCTGACCATAGACCTTAAGACTGGCAACTCCACCTCTAAACCATGTTCTTAATCAACACGTTTTTTCAATGCCCTTGGGGATGGTGACTCAGCTGCTTCCCTGGACAGCCTCTTCCAATGCTTGACCACATTCAGTAAAGAAATTTTTCCAAATATCCAATCTAAACCTTCCTTGGCACAACTTGAGACCATTTCCTCCTGCCCTATTGCTTGTTATTTGGGAGAAGAGACCAGTTCCCACCTCACTACAACCTCCTTTCGGGTAGTTGTATAGAGCGATAAGGTCTCCTCTCAGGCTTCTCTTCTCCAGACTAAACAACCCCAGTGCCCATAACCACTCCTCACAAGACTTGTTCTCTAGACCCTGCCTTGTTGAAGTTCAGTTGGCTTCAGCCCATTGATCCAGCCTGTTCGTATCCCTCTGTAGTCTTCCTGCCCAACTTGGTATCTTCTGCAAATGGCAGGCGTCATAGTTAACACAAGTTAATTCCATTTTAATAGATCAGCTTAAAGCAGATGGCAGTACTTCTTCACACTGCAGCCATGAATTCCGGTAACTTGCTGCCACCAGAGGTGTAGAGATGGGCAGTATCAGCAGGATCAGAAAGGGTTTCTGTGTGTATCAACACCAGGTCCATAAATGGACACTAAACAGACCCAGAAGGGAGGTGCCCTCTAAATTCCTTGCACAACATTTGTGGATGCCAGCCGAGAGGCTGCAGAAAAAAGGCTTACATGCTCACCCAAAATAGCCTTTATTTCTGCTGCTGTAGGAGGGAGAATACAGCATGCACCATATACCTGACCTGGGAAGGCACTGCTTCTCTTGCTGCCTCTATAGGGCATGGTGCAGGCCATTCTTGAACTCACTCTGGTGGTCAGCATCATTATTTAAGACTTGGTATGACCAAAAAAAAAAAGAGAGAGACTGTCTTCTTGGCCTGTGTGCCAGGGGATCACACTGAGCACAGAAAGCTAAAAAGGATGCAGAGGTTTTTCAGCCCTTATCCATTCTGTCAGAAAACTCCGCTTTCCCTGACCCAAAGAGCAGCCTCACTGCATTCAGGAGGACATAAGCTGTGTGAGAAGTTGCAGTGCTTGGAGTTGCTTGGATGTAATATGCTTCCCTGTCCCAATTTGCTCTTCTCTCTACCTTTCTGGCTGGTGGTGTCTCTGACCGTTTGTGGGTGGACATGACTGGCGTAGCTCTCCCTGGTGATACTTAGGCTTTGAAATGAAGGAGAATCTTTTGAGTGTGGGCTTGCCTCTGGATGGAAGGTGAAATTGCTGCTGTTGGCAAAGCTGCTCGAATGAGGATGCAGCAAGATGTTTGTTTCAATTTAATTGCAAGGTTTCATTTTCTTTCTTTCCTGTGGGGGTGTTGGCAGGCTGAAGGAAAGAGTGTTCTTGCTTGTAGGAGTAGCAACAACTGAGATCGGAAGTCTCTTCCTCTCTTTTCCTCCACGTATTCTCTGCTGGGCTTTTTTGTTGTATGATAGCACCGTTGAATCCTTTCTTACTGCAAACATGATGTAAGTGGGATGCATTAGCTGCGATTTTTATGACTAAACAGGACGATTTAAAAAAAACCCTTAGGTTAGGCTGCATTTCTAATTGGTCTAGTGAAAGGTGTCCCCACCCATAGGACAAGGTCCCTTCCAACACAAACCATGCTGTGATTTGTGAAAGCTTCAGTACTTTACTTCAGAAGAAGTGATTAATGACTGCAATTTACAGCAAGATCAGGGCATCTTTCACCAGACTGAATCAAAGGACACACACACACACATATATATATAGTGGGATTAATATGAAATGGGAGGGCAGGAAGTAGGGACTGACATGACTTAAAAGTTGGCTTGAGCTCCCACAGGTTATTTAGATTTCCTACAGAAATACTTCAGTGTGTTCCTGGGATAGGTTAACAATTTGTCCATTATCTTTTCCTTTGTCGAGCTGAAATGTTAAAAGGAGCTTGGGTCCCCATTCCTCAAAAGATGCTAATATCTCTAAATTTTAGAGGGAAGAGAGGGATTCACTTGTATTCCTCTATAAATAAAAGCCTAAAGTAGTATGTTGGGAAGCCATGCATCTGTCTCAAGGCAAGGATGCTGAGGAAACAGGCTTCAAGGCTTTGGGTTTTTTTGGTGGAACTTTTTCCAGCCTCATCCCATAGCAGTTGCTAGCTGTTAAGCTTAGTGCTTGCTTACTGTGTGCAGCACTGGGGTTTGGCAGTAACTGTGGGACTTGGACTTCATTAATGAAGCCCCAAGTGCAATGTGATTCTTCTTTTTGGGGACCACAACTTGCTTAGCAGTTCATGCTAATTGTAATCTGCTCACTTTCAGTTGTGTCCCTTGAGGGCTCATAGTCTCTTGGGGGCTTTGCACTGGTCCCAAGTGTTAAAAAGAGACCGCTGCCTCTCTCAACATCTGTGCTGCAATAAGGGGGGTGACAGGCATGGGGGGTGGGGAGGTGATTCAAGAAAAAAAAAAACCACCTTTTTTGCTTTTTTTTGTTTTGTTGAGAGGAAGCTCAGCTTGGAAGAGGCACTGCGTCATGAGCTCTAATGAAAGACGAAGTATTCCCCTTGGGGAAATGAAAGCACTTGCCTCATTTCCCTCTCACTGGCAGCTGTTGCTTAGGAATTTCATTTCAGAATGAAACTGCTTTGGTTGACCTGAGGAATGGCTTTAGTACAAACAGCCGCCAGTGGTATGCCTGGTAAGTGTTGGGAAGGGCAGCGTGATCTTCACTGAAATTACCACCTCAGACTAGAAGTGATGTCCTGGGCCCAGAGACAGAATATATATGGATTCTGATGTATTCAGCTCTCTCCCTGAGATTAGTTTTTTTTTATCTTTCACATCTCTGCTGGGCTGAGGAAGTAGCAGATGACGTAAGAAGCAGAGGATGGTAGAAGAGCAGGAGTTCTGATGAGGAAAACACACTTGACTGAGAGGAGGGAAGGGGAGATGACACAGCAGCTGTGACTGAGAATGTAATTTAGTTGAAGTGGTGGAGGAGTCACACCAAACTCAGGAGTGGTTTTGTTTTGTTTTTGACAGACAAAATGTTGACATGCTTGTGCATTGTTGCATAGAGAAAATTCCTATTTTGAACACCTAGTGGCATCTAGGTCCTGGATGACAAAAGAAGACACTGTGAACTGCTCTAACTGTGTTTCTACTTCACTCTGCTCCTGTGACACATGCAAAGATGTGTGGTTAGGAAACTCATCACCAGGCCTAACTTTTGGAGAAAGGCAGTTTCACAATCCCCAGCATACACATTCTGTGAGGCGTGCACGCTGGGCCTTTTGTCAGGAGCTGGAGGTGAATCAGCTGTGCTGGGATCTGCCTGGGGATGAGCTGGCTGGCTGGAGCACGCAGCCCCCTGTGCCTCAGCAGTGCGCTGGCCACCCAGGAGCTGGGGGGGGGGTAGGGGTGGGTGGGCAGGTGTTTCAGAGCATGACTTGGGGAACATCAGTGCCACATTAGAAAAAGCTGGTTTTGCCTTGAGCTGGGTGGGCCACCAGCTCACAGACAGGCTTCTCTGCCAGACCCAGAACCGATGCTAGGCATGGTGGGCTGTAACACCTGAATGTCACCTCTGAAACAGCCTTGCTCCTGTGTTTAAAGCAACTGGGGTTGGTGTGATTGCTTTCCTGGTAGTCCCACCCTGAGCAGGTGTGGCTTGAGCCACTTGGCCGTTTCAGAGCACTGTGGTTCAAACATATTGTAAAGTTTAGTAGTGTGCAGTTAATTACTGCTGTTACTCTGTGGTTGTATCGGTGTACCTGTCTTCTATAGGTAATAAATTTACCTGCTGAGATAACAAAGTGGAATTTGATCTGCTGGACCTAAGCAGGGTTAGCAGAGGGCTCTTCTTTTATTGTGTTGCGCTAGGAGGTGAAAAGTACAGAAGGAAATAAGGGAATGGTGGGAAATGAATTTGTGAAGTTTTCCTCCACCCACTGGCCAAAGACAACTTACTTTAACCTAAAGCAGGGCTAGACAAAGCTGTGTGGCAAAAATTCAGTGCCATGGTATACTGGGAGCAATTCCTCTCCAAGAATCCTGGGGAAAAAAACTGTACACCATCCTGTCAGCGTCTCGTTACATGTTGCTAATCGTAATTAGGAAAACTAAAATGCACTAGTGCCTCAAATCTGTGTGTTGCTTAATGGTACTCACTGAGAGCAGCTGCCCCAGTGAATCATAGTGGGCTGAGGCTTTCTTCTTCATAATAAAGTTGGTGAGGTATATTTGGCCTTGCCAGAATTGCCTGGCTTCTAGTACTGATGCAAGAAGGCAAAAATGCCAGTGGTACATTCAAGTAGTGAATCATGTCTAACTCTGTGAGGGAATGAGGACTCCCCTGGTGATGCCTGGCAATTCACAGGTCTTTGGCAGAGAGAGAAGATGGGCTGAGAACATCAGCTGATTCCCTGTCCCTCAACCACCTGCCTGATGGAGCTACTACCTCTAGCTTATCACCAGCATGTGTAGTTGCCTCTTTCTCTCCCCACGTTCCCATCAGTTCCAGCACTATCAAACCTGCTCTTGCAAACACATTTGGCTCTATCAAGAGCCTTTTTAGCATTTGACACTGTAGTCTCCAGTATACATTAGACCTGAGTCCAAGGCATGACTAGAGCAAGCCCATCAGAAATTAGCTTGCTTAGATACTATGCTTGGGTTTTGCTTGCCGTGCCTAGTTCCATGGCAGGCCACAGGACTAGAGTCATCAAATGGGCCTGTGTCTTTTCTAACCTAACAAAATACTTATTACTTTGCTAGAAAAAATGTGACTTCTTAGGAGAACAGGAATGTATATGAAAACTCTCATGTGAAAATAGAAGAAAGCAATTTCTTGCTGTCTGTTCATACTTACTAATTTGTTTACTTAATTTTTTTCTCTTTAAAAATTAATCTCATGTAGAGAGGTGTTTTTGTCAGCCTGTGAAGTTACATTTGCAATTAAAAGCAATAGACTCTTTGTCATCTACAGTTATTAGAAGTCATTTTCGCAAAATTAAATCTTGATGTGCACAGAAGTTAATATAAAGGGTTGTAAGTTTTTTTGGGTGGTGTTTATGGGTTAGTTTTTTGGGGTTTCTTTGTTTGGGTTTTTTTAACAGCGGTTTAAAGTTGAACATAAAAAAGGTTATGTTTTTCTCTTTTTCTGGTTAGTGTTTTCTGGTAGTAATGGATGTTGAGTACGACTTCAGTAATAATGATGATAATCAGCTCCAGCAGAGTACATGAGGTACCTGCTTGAAGCAATAGAACAATGATAAATATTGGTGTCCATTGTTGGAAGTTCAGTATCAGTAGCATTAGCAGGTTGGGGAGGTGTGAACTCCAGCATGCTTGTCTCTTGAGACATGAGTCTCGCGAGGTATCTACGCGAAGGGGCTTGTCAGCAGCTACACGGAATAGGAGTGTTCCAGGGTAAAGCTTGGGATCTCGAAATCAGCCAGACAAACGGCATCTGCTCTGCCAGACTGTTATGGTCAGAAGACTGCAGATGGCTCCCTGTCCCTTCAGGATCTACTGCTAAGGTTGTCTTAGCCCACTCCCACCCACTTTATTCGAAGTCAATATTTAGACTTCATATTTGCAGACCCTGGCTATGGGTCGTTGCTTTTGGTGCTGTTTTCATGCTTAAAATAAGTAATAACATTTATTCTTATTTCCGAGAAAAAGTTAGTACTTACATGCTTTGAGTTTTTTAATGTGCCTGCTTTGTTTTCATAACTATTCATTTGCCCCCAAATAGAACACAACGAAGCTGTCAGGGCCTCTGGGAGACAAGGTGAGAAGTTTAGATGAAGCTGTATCTATCATTATTATGGCAGTTTAGGGCAAGGAACTTTAATTGCTCCAGTGAGAATGGAGAATTGGACTCTGAAAACATTTAATAATTTGGTGTTTTGTAATAGTGTAGGTGGGGTCTGGCAACTGTGGAAGATGCTACACAATCTTAGAGCAGTGTAGGAGAGCTGTGTTTGGCTGGTGTTCCTTTCTCCCTCAGTTTCCTGATCTGTGAAGTAAAGGTATGTTCTCTGTGTTATGCGGGAAATCAGTATCGGAATCAGAATTCCAGGTTTCTGGCTCCCAGTTCTCCATTCAGACCACACCTTTCTTTTTATAGCTATGGGAAAAAAAGTCCACTCCAGCATGTCATTTAGTAAAATACCACGTAGGAAAAAGCAAGCTAAGCCCAGAAGAACTAAAACTAGCTGGTTTTAAATTAGGAGGCAGAAAAAGCTCTGCAGATTCTTTCTGGCAAGTGGAAACTTAGTTCCACGCCAGATGGGTTCATCTTTGGGGTCATTTCTGGCAAACTGAAGTGCCTACAAAGGTGAGTGCAGAGTGTTGTCCCAAAGACTGTGATAGAGGGCTGGCAGCTGAAGTTGGGAGGGAAATCCTTCCTTAGGGTAAGCTCTGTCGGGACGCACTTGCAAGCGCAGACTGGAACACTGGTTCCAGTTTGATGGTTTGTCGGTGCAGTGGCTGTGTATTTCTGTGTTTGGGTGTACCCCGAAAGCTTCAGGTTTCCTCAGAGCTTCTCTCTTTATAAGTGAAGCCTTAAATCTTTAAAGCTGAGGGCTGAAGCTCTCATACTATATATGGCATTTGCGCCAGTGATAGAAACTGGAGTGTATTTATAACACTAGTTTGCTGCAGGAATACGGATTGGGAGCAAATGTTTGTTTGGACAAAATCCAACTCCAGGGATTGGTTTTATTGCTGCACGTAAAATCTGTAGCAAGCTTGTAAAAGCAGCAGTTGAAAAATCTAATAGGGCCTTCCCCATGGAAAAACTGTGAGCTTGGTGTAACATTATCTGTATCTATCTGGAGAGGCACTAGCGGCGGTTCACATAGTAGCAACCTTGTGCATAACATGCTGCCTGTCACGTTGCAAGGCAGGGATGCTCTTATGTTGCTGCCACACACAGGCATTGTTGGTGTTACTTGTTAGTATGTGGTGCCATTTTCATATGCATTCCTAATTTGTTTAGAAATGCCCATTTGTGCCCCAGGTAATACTTCATGAAAGTTGCAACTGCAGCCTTAGCAGAACTGCATAGCATTGACACGAGCAAATCGAGCCACGAAATGAGCTGAGCTGTTCAGCTGATAAATATTTGAATGAAAACAGTTGGCAAAGAAAAGGACACATGTGTCTTTGGGTGTGTTGATTTAACTGTCTCCACTCAGTCCAAGTGTTCTGTTTGATTTGCCCAACGTGTTAATCCTTTCTGTTGCTGTACAGCTAATTTATTTTCGGCCTCTGTGGAATAATTACCATTTGGACTAAGAATGCTCATATCCAAAGTCAATAACGAGTTGGGGTTTATTTTGTTTTCTGAAACTGCTGTCTCTGTTGTTGAAGGATGTTCAGAAGGAGACAGAACCTCATCTTTATCTCAGTAAAGAAGAAGTTAAAGAGAAGATACAAAGCTATAATTCATCTGTCACCGACAAATTAAAGATGACCTTGGTAAGTTTTGCACAGGATTCCTGTAATTTTCAATAGGAGCAGTTGAACTGTAACTTTGTAGTGCATTGTGAAATGCTTTAGTTTCAGCATCTTGCGTATGAAACTATCTGTATTAAATTAGGTAAGGGGCTTTTTCTTAGATCTGGAAATTAAATCTCATGTCTGAAATGGTTTTATCCACTTAGCTCTCTTTATATGGAAAGAAACAAACAGTAGAAAAAGGAAATGTTGTGTTGTTTGAAATGTGTTTAAGACAAGTTCTTGGTTGACACTAAGATGTATGTTTGTCAGATGAAAACCCTCATCTGGCAAACATGAAGATGTATTTATACTGTTTGTGTAGATACCCCTCTGATAAAGATGCTCCACCAGTAAGAAAAGTTAAGACATGCAGTATTTATTATAGGAGACTTCATTTTCAGAGTATTCCTACAGGTTTTCCGCATGAGGAGACTTTTTCCGCTGCCCCTGTGACACAGACAGTGAATTGCATACAGACTCTCCATTTCCAGTGATTGTGGACCAGGTCTAAGACTCAGTCTGGTCTACTGCAGACCATACTAGTAAAATTCATGTCTGTCTGCCTAGCAAGCTGCTACTCAATCATTGCATTGCCCAGATTTTCAGATACATTATGTATTCCTGTGGGTGGATAATATATGGAAAATTTGAAATTCCATTATATCCTAAACCGTGTAAATGCAACTATGTAATAAAAAGACTTTTGTTATGTGTTTGCCTGTGTGCCAGGATTTGCTCTGCCTGAAACCAGATTGCCCTAAGTTTTCTAGCTCAGCAAAGTTTGATAAATGTTACTGTTTTGCCTTTCAGAAGTAACTGGAATAAATAATTTGAAATGGTAATTAAATCAGCGTTTATTCTGGTTCTTTTTGAATTGCAACAGAATTTGAACATCTAAATGCTGTAGCCTAGTTTGACAAGCACAGCTAATATGTGGGAGATAATTTCTGTATTTGTGCATAAAATGTGGTGTTGAAGATGTGTGTTAGTGGTCTGTTTCACTTCATAGTTCTTTCCAATGTGAAAACTTAGCACCAGCTTGTAATATCTTTTGCTTGATGAGTTCCTCTTAGAATTCAGTTGTTATAATTAAGAAAAAATACCAGAAAGAATGCATGAATTATTGAAACAACATCTTTCCTATAACCTGTCACCTATTAGTGGCATTTAAACAGTGTTCATTGTGAGCACTTTAGTCTGCCTAGGCCGCCAACACGTCACAACTGGCCACTGCTGATTTTAACAGCTCGATCCTTTCCTCCTGTTGCAGAACGCGAACGGGATTTACACTGGCTTCATCAAGGTCCAGTTGGAACTATGCAGACCGATCACTGTGCAGTCTTCCCAGAGCCAGGGGAGGTGCGCTCACAGCAATAACGAAACTGCTTTCTACCTGCCGGACGGCTGCGTCAATACCCTTCACATCAGCAGCACCAACACCGTCCGTGAAGTTATCGAGGCCTTGCTCAAGAAGTTCTTCGTGGCTGACAACCCTGCGAAGTTTGCACTTTACAAACGCTGTCATAAGGAAGACCAAGGTATGAGTTCAGATTGTGCCATTTTGGCGGCTGCAGGGGGTTGAGTTGGGGGTGGTGCTACAGGAATGCTTGAAATAAACAGGGTGGAAGAAACCGGATAAATGAGGGGGCACAATCTTGCTCTTTTGTCTCTGTGAAAAGCAGCATGTGTAAGAGTAAGCAATTTGGGGATATTTTAGGATAACTCACAAAAGACAAGAGAACCCACTAAACTGCGCAGATGTGTGCCTTGCAGTCCCTTACATTTTATTTAAGATGCCAGCTTCTCAGGCTGCAAACGTCAGACAGCCTGAGACACCGTGGATTTATGAGATTTAATCACATGAAAGGCTTTTAAAAAGGCAAACCGTGGTGTCTGCGATTCCTGAAGTCCCTGCGTTGGCAGAGACCTGCTGAGGTGATGAGCATCACGGCCACATGCACTGTGTTCGTGTGTGTGGGTGCACGTGTCTCTCCCCAGGCACTGACTGCTGTTGGAAGTTTGTTCTAAGTTGTGTTTGGAAGCACCAGGAGGAGCAAAAAGGTGGGTTTTTAAAATGAAGAGCGCATTTTGCCAACACTGTGTTCTCGCACTTAGAACCCTCCTTCTATGGGCGTTGAGAACAGTTTCAAGAGTTCAGATGTTTCTGGCTGCCAGCCACACCAGCTGTGTCAGGCAGGCGCAGTCATCCTTTAAGACCCTGTGTATGATACTTTAAGTGTAAAAAGGTATTGGAATGGTGATACCACAGCTCTGATGCCTTAAGTACTTGGTTAGAGCAACAGACCTGTGTTGTCCCTTTCTCTCTTGTGTTTTTTCCCTGCATGTACTCCCATGATGCACTGTGGTGACTAGAGGCCATCTCGTTCTTGTGGGAGTGTAGCGCTGTGGTTACCTTCAGTCATCTGCTCAGCTTCTTCCTAAAACTCATTTGCCCAAAACCAGGCTCATATGTAGGCAGCATGTAGAACGTGTAAATTTTGTGGCTACGTGTGTGTACCTCTGAAATTTTCTAACATTAGCTAGTGTTAATTATTCAAAGCACTTGAAACATCATTAGCAAAGATAATTACTGTGATTTCTTCTCCTGCAGTTTATACATGCAAGCTGTCAGACAGAGAATGTCCCCTCTACCTGCGTTTGGTGGCAGGCCCCAGAACAGAAATGCTCAGCTTTGTTCTACGTGAGCATGAAACTGGAGAGGTTATGGTAAGTTATGCTTGTGCTGGTTTTGTGGGTGCACTTGTTTAGCTTCCAGGATAAGTGGGCTCCTGTTTGATCGGTGTTGATGAGACAACCCATTTTTTGGAAGCAGACTGTTATATATAAATTGTTGTTGTTATTAATGTTATTTGTGTAGTTTCTGGTCAGCTCATCTATCCTTTTTTGCTTTTCTTTCCAGTGGGAAGCTTTTACTATTCCTGAACTGCAAAACTTCTTGCGTATACTGGACAAAGAGGAAAATGAGCAACTGCAGATACTAAAGAAACGTTATGCAGCTTACAGAGACAAACTTGAAGAAGCCCTTGGTGGGGTGTGGAAACCTGGTTAAAAGGGAGGGCCAAAGGACACTCAGGAAAAAATGCACGCTACCAAATGTCAGTATAGCATGCCAAACCCAACGTACAAGAGCAGCAGAGAGTAGTTTTCTTTATTCAGAAGACTGTTTTGTGATGCCAGGGTACCTGAATTTTGCTATAGACTTAGTTCCGTAAGCCAGGTCACTTAGCATCTTGCACCCACAAGTAAGGGATTCTGCATGTTTGTGCATCAGTCTGCAACCCTCTGTGTGCCTAGAGTTTTCCAAGTTACCTTGGTGCAAGCTGTGAAACTGTAATCAATTTTCTAGGATGCTATGAAATAAGATTTTATATTTTTTTTTCTTCTTTGCTTTAATGGTAGCTTTACAAGTAAAGGATGTGCAAATTGATGGGTTACCAAAAGACAAATGAATTAAACTGTTGGGACAAGAATTAGTTGGAGCACTATATTTGAGATGAAATTGATTTGCACTACCTTTCTGTTTTCAGATAGTTACTGTATAATTTGTGAGAGAATTGTTATAGATGGAAGGCATGTGAGATCTTGTGGCTTGCTCTGTGAGATGTGCAGAAGGCTTTAAAGTGGTCTTTCTGGAGAGGGTAAAGAGAAAGTTGAAAAGAAGGTAAGAGTTGAGGAAGGAGAACTAACAGCTGGTAGAGAAGGACTGGTTTTAAATTGAAATAGTATTTATACAGAGGAAAGTTGAAATACTAATTCTACAAGATTAAAGTTTTAGGATGTTATAATATTGTGAATAAGTTTTATGGTTTTTTAACTGCATAAATCCACACTGGAAAAGAAATAAAGATAATAGAAATAGTGGGAAAGGATGAGAGGCAAAAGCTAAATAAGAATGGAAATGGAGCTGCACACGCAAATCCTTGGAGAAGCTGGTTCCGTAAATGTGTAGGGGGGGTTGAAAAGTGTGTGCAGCAAAGCTAAAAGGTGGCTGCTTACTTGAATTCTGGAAAGTGAACAGCACCTCGGATAACTCTGAGGAAAGCCCATCTAGCAAGTACTTAGACATAAGCTGTAACTACAGATGCATTTGGACCTCACTGTAAGTCAGATCTTTCCTCTGGCTCAGTGTGATTCATTTTTAGGCTGGATAATTTTGAATTATCATAGCTGAAAGACAAAAATAGCTTCCTCTGCTTCTTTGTTAAAGGCTCAGTCAGGCAAAGAAAGTAGAACTTCTTCCTCCTGTTTCCATCATAGCAGAAAATTAATGTTGGTGACTGAGCTTAGTAACTCCTGCTTTTAGTAATTCAGAAGGGTTATTTTTCTCTTATAGTTTTTAAATTCTTAATCGAAAAACTGATTACCAAATTCTTCAGACTGCTGATTTACTTGATTTAAAAGTAGGGAAAATGTAGCAAGAAAACCTTTTACTGTAAATAAAATTGTTGTTCTTTCAGAGTTATTTATCTAAAGAAGCACATTCAAAAGAAACCAAAGAAGTGGGTGTGCAATGGAAGCATGAGGCAGATTTGAATACCTGATACTTTAGTCGTCATCATGCCAGAGAGGAAATGAGTTATATTGGGGGGAAGTGGAAGAGTGCTAACGATTTAAGAGCAGCAGGGGTGGGGGTTGTCCTGCCACTCTTAGGGTGGAATCGTTAAAACTTTGGTGACATCTAATGGATACTGTGCGAAACTCCAAGATGCTTCTGTTCTTCCCCTTAATTTGATGTAATTGTGCCTTTGTTTCCTTTCCTTAGTAAGACTTTAAAAAATCCCAAACAACCAACAACTCTTCACCGGTCTTTTTTTTTTTCTGTTAAAAAGAATTTGCAAGCTTAATGAGACAATCATAATGTTTTAAAGTGTTAAGAGAAATTAAAGTGTAGGACTAACTATAAAGTATATATAAGGCATATCTTGTTTTTTTTTAATTTCACATGTAACATTGTAGTGCATGTGTGAGTTAGTGACATTATCCTCAAGTGAGACACTTTATAATGGTTCAGGGAATGCTTTCATGTTTTGTTACAACTTGTTTCTCTATGAATGCAGCAGCATGTTGGTGGGTATTCTGTTAACATCTACTTAATTTATGTATCTGCCCATAACTATGTATGTAATCAGTACATAATCGCTGTCAATATTGAACCATTTGTTGCTCAGATTTAAACACTGTTTGAGTTTAAAAGTGGCGTATAGAAATATGTGAATTTTGGTTTTACTTGAACTTAAACTATCGGTCTAAGTAGGCACATCTGCATTTACTTTAGCCAAAAACCTCAATCAGTGTTGTATGCACTATGAGTCTTGATTTGGGGTGAAGGGGGTGGGGGACCAAAATAAACTTATATTTTAATTTTGTCTTAGTCCACGGTTAATTATTGTTAGATGTCATGCGTGGGGTTATTTTTTCCTTTTTTTTTTTTTTACACACTGGCAACTACAACAGCTTTAATTTAAAAGAAGTCAGTTATTTTTTAATTTTAGCATCAAATTGAACTGTCAAAGCTTTTGTTGCAAAACTGTTTTTGTTTTATTATAATATGATGGTACCAGAATGACGAAATGATATGGGAGGGAGGGGGAATGCAGGGAAACATTAAGATATATGTCTTTTAAAAAAAAACAAGCAATTTAACTATTTATAATTTTGACAAGCCTAGTTTTATTTTTGTAGGGAAGTTTTTATTCCCCTTAAAGTTATTACTGAAATAGCAAAAAAGTGATCGTTCCATTATTAAAGTTGAAGTTGGCAATACTTAGTTACCTGGTGTGTGGTGTGTTTTATGTTACCTGAGGCTCCTGTTGGGATCACTTCCATGCGGAATGGAACTTCCTCTCAGCAAAATGAACTGTGTGGAGTTGCAGTGTAGGCACACGTCAAGGTTTGCCTGGAACAACGGAGGCTTTTCAGTGTATGTGTCCCAGTTTTATACTTGGGGGTGCATGTGTGTATATAGATATATATAAAAAAACCCAAACCTCAAATACAAGCAGAAAAAGGAAATTTATACACGTAATTTGAAATTCTCCATTTTCTTCCTCACGCTTAACCCATGCTCACCCCGCCGCCTACGGAGGGCCAGCAGCTGCCACCTCCCGCTTCCCGCCCGAGCGGCGCTGAGGCGAACCATTCCCTCCGCCGGAGCTGCCTCCTCCCTGAGGCGGGCGGGCAGCCCCTGGGCCCCGTCCCGCCCACTACCGAGCCGTGTTCCGAGGCGGCGGTCGTCCGCCGTGTCGCCATGTAAGCTCCAAGCTCCGCGGGAGGGAGGGTGGTGACGTCTTCCCGCCCCGGTGAAAGCTGGCGGGGGTGCGTGAGGAGAGGTCTCGCGCGGATGGTGGGGGAAGCCTGGAGAGCGGAGGGCTGCGGCCCCGCCATGTTTTACCTCATGAAGGCGGCTGGCGGAACGGGAGTGGGGTTTTGTGTCATAGGGGCGCCTCCGCCATGCAGCGGCGCCTCGGGCTCGCCGTGGGTTCTGTCCCGCCGTAGTGGGGTAGGAAAGCTCACGGGCGAGTGGTTTCTTCTAAAACCCCCAAAACTTCTTGCTGAAACCTGAGGTGTGAATAGAGTAAGGGAGTGTTCTGGGCTGGAGGTGATCTCCCTCCTCTGGAAATGCCTTTCACCCCTTTAATTTCATATCTCTTAAAGGCTTTTTAGCTGTTTTCTCCAGAAATGTGTATGTTTAATTTTCTGGTTATTTTCTTTTGGTTTTTTATGGTGTAATCCTCCTTAATTGAATTCAGTAGAGCAGAGCTGTTTTGCTGTTCCATTGGTCTCTGTGGGGCTCCTCCTTGGGCATTACGACCCTTCAGCAGAGGAGATGATAAAGGTTTGACCCGTTTCCTGGAGGTGGATTCATGTGAGTCCCCATAGCTTCACACATGCCAAACTTCCCCACTAAGTCCAAAAAAACCCCATACAAAAAGGGTTAAAACCTGTTAATAGCAAATACTTCCAATACTTAGCTGGGATGAGGTTGCTAAAAGACTTTAAAGATACTAGAGTCAGCAAGGTTGCTCACCATGCAAGGAACTGGACTTGTTTCTCTGCCTGCGGCAGTGATGTACTACTAGAAATACAACTTGGCAAAAGCAGCCTTGAGGTTTTCAGCTCCCATCTGGAGACAGGAGGAGCTCCAGGAACAGAGCAGGACAGCAGCACGGTCCTGGGGCAGCCAGACTGCTCCTCCTGCTGCTGGGACTGCCAGGTTGTTCCAGTCTGCTTTGTCCTTTTTCAGGTTTTTAGCCCTGAAACTGTAACTTCTGAAAACCACTCTTAGTCCCCTCCCACCCTCTTCCTTTATGTGTATGAGTATACATCTGTTTTCTTTTCCTCCCAGGTTCCCAACATGGGGGTTTCCAGCAGCAGTCCTCGCTACAGTTGCTAGCATTTACTTTTTACCATCTCCCATTGATCCAGAACCATTCGTGTATGTTCCCCTACTTAACTTTGAAGTTTAGTTAGCATATGTGTGTTTGTCAAGAAATACCTGTGGCTTTCAAAACTTTCCCTGTACTCATTCTGCAGGAGCAAATAAACCCTTCTCTTTAAGTTTGCATGCAAGAGAAACTGTTCCTGGAAAATAAAAGCTTTTTTAAGTGAGTGTAAAGCAAAACAATGCTGACCAATGTAGTATTCCTGTGTACATATAGAGAGGTTGGTAGTAGATCTCAGACTAACAGTAAGAAATAAAACTCTTGGGATTATGGCAATTTTCTGTTTGTATTGATTTGGGGGGGAGGGGAGTCTGCTAAAAGGTCTGTATTATTCTGAGCCTGGGTGTGCAAGCTCCACAAAGTTGTTAATTTAGTTTGAAGTAATAGTTTTAAAAAACAATCATAGTTTTAATAAATTATTTTAAAATTAGAATACTACTATCTCTGGAATACAGTCTTACTGTTTTCCCTTCAAATAATTTTACAGTCCAATGTCACCTTGTTTCTTACATCTTATTTATCATTTATTTGGTGCAGTTTCGAAAAGTCACCTCCAGCCTTAGTTGGATCATTGCAAGTGAATAAAAAGCTTCAGAACGGCCAAAGAATCTTCACAGGGCAACTGAAAGGTCCCGAGTCTTTTACTGTTGATAATGAAGGCAAGTAGATAACTTCCAAATGGGTAAAGTAATACATCTGCTTGGTCAAGTAAGTTACTTAAGAAGTTAAAGCCAAAGAATGAAAAATAGGAATGTTTGCTAAATGATTGCTCAAAGAATATTGAGGTAATTGTGTGTTCTTCCATATCTTCACATTCATAAGCATTGGAAATACTCCAGAACGTTTTGTAATCTGCTGGTCTCCAAAGACACAGCAAATGTCACAGAATCACTGAACCTTCAGAGTTGGAAGGGACCTCGAAAGATCATCTTGTCCAACCCCCCTGCCAGAGCAGGATCACCTAGACTCAGTCACACAGGAACACATCCAGGCGGGTTTTGAATGTGCCCAGAGGAGGAGACTCCACAGCCTCTCTGGGCAGCCTGTTCCAGTGCTCTGTCACCCTCACAGTGAAAAAGTTCCTCCTTCTATTCACATGGAACTTCCTGTGCTTCAGCTTGCACCCACTGCCCCTTGTCCTATCACTGTCCATCACTGAGAAGAGCCTGGCTCCATCCTCCTGACTCTCACCCTTTATGTCACCCCTCAGTCACCCCTCAGTCTCCTCCAAGCTAAACAGTCCCAGCTCCCTCAGCCTTTCCTCATGAGGAAGGTGTTTAGCTCCCTTAATCATCTTGATGGCCCTGGGCTGGACTCCTTCCAGGAGTTCTATGTCCTTCTGGAACTGAGGGGCCCAGAACTGGACATTATTCCAGGTGCAGTGTCACCAGGGCACAGTAGCGGGGGAGAAGAACCTCTCTTGACCTACTAACCACACCCCTTCTAATACACCCCAGGATGTCCTCCTGCTGTAATAAAAACCCCAGACCTGCAAATTTGTGATATGTAGAAGTTGTATTAAAATATCATTTTTTAAAGGTATTAGAAGTCATGTTCATTGAAAGCAGCATGCAAAAACAGCTAAGGATTTTTTTTTGTCAGAATTCTTCCAAATGTGAGCTTGGACTTCTGACATAGAACTAGTGATATGCTTGCCTTGGGGTTTTTTCCTGTTTAAGGTTTCTGGAAGCGGTGTTGATTTGCTGCTTAGGCTGTTACTGAGGTCAACATGCTCTTTAAAGCCATTATTGGATATAGAGCCAAACAGGGAAGGGGAATGAAGTTGATTTAAACTCTGTATAGTTCTCAAAAATATTTTTAGAGCAGCTTGGAGTATAAAAGAGCTTTTCACTGGAATATAGAACATCCTCTTACCTATTCATGTAATTCATCTTGGTTTTCTGGCAGCTGTGAGGTGGCAAAATGGTAGGTGCAGGAACTTTACAGGTACCAGGGGACTGAAGCTGTGTCCAGTACCATGTTCTGTATCTTTACAACAACTCCTTTACCCAGAGTGTGTCCAAAGCTGGGACTGTGATGAAAGTTCAAGCCAAATAGAGGAGAGGGAACTGTGATCTTCTCTTCAGAACATAGGTTTAGTGCTGTGGACTCAGGACTTACCTGGTCTGGAGGAAAGATTTTCCACTTGATGTGTAAGTGGGTAAAAGAGATGCCTGCAGTAGCCAGTCCAGAGAAGTAGGCAGCTCCCAGTCCAGAGCAGTTTGAGCCAGGCAGTTCAGACACTACTGGCTGGTGCTGGTTTTACTTTTTTTTTCTAGCTTGTCTGAAGGACTGTGTTTTGTGTCAGGTGCTACAGAGGTGAGAGGTAACCACCTGGAGTGTTCTTGTTTGCCATTGGGCAAGCTGAAACCAGAAGCATTTTCAGTGGAACAGACCTAGCTGAACACCTTGCATTGAGGCAATGGCATTTCTTGCCAGTGTCTTCTCAAAGCTGTTTGCTTCCTGCTTTCCTCAAAAGTGGTACTTCAAACTGTCTTCTTACCGCAGTTTTATTCTCTCCACCCCTTATTCTACAGCTTTCAGAAAGGGTGGTGTTCACATCTTAGTTTTGTAGAGCTTATTTTAAATATGAAGATTAATCCTGGAAATGATCTGTGTTGCCAAATCTCACCTCTAGTGCAAAACCCAGGTTGCACTAGCTATATAAATCTAAATATAGCATCATAGCCTAGTGCATAGCACGATAGAAAATAGCACTGCAAGCCTAAGATTTCTCACTTTAAATACAGAATCTGGTATGTGATCAGAAATTTCAGCTGTTTCCAGCATGCCTCGGGAGCTATTAGGATGCCAGTGTATTTCATGACAGCAAGGTTCAGCCTCTGCTTTTTCCCAGGCAAAGTTGTATTGAACAGCGGCTCTGAGCTCTCCCTTTGGATAAACAGGTGCTTTCTGTGTACCAGTAATCCTAGACAACTCTTTTAATCTGGATTTGACAGCTGATACTTTGAGAATCTGTCCTGTTTGCTGGTAACATTTTTCCATAGATAGATGTGAGCGAGCAGATGCGAGACAGTTTTATATCTGCTCATCTCTTCCGGTGTAAGTGCTGGTTGGACAGCCAGAACCTGTGGGTTTCTGTAGTAACAGTGGCTGGGAAAGGTAGCCTAGCATCAATGGAGTATCTTTTCACTCCTTTTACCAACTGACAGTGCACTTTTTTGGATGCAAACAAGGCCAGGGTGAAAATGCAGGTTACAGGTAAAGAAAGTCATGTCTGCTTTAGTTTAACCCATGCAAATAAAAGACAGGTCAGAGGAGTGTTTCCAGACAGTCAGCAGACTTCACAGTAAAAGTGTCTTGGAACGTGCATTGTGCAATTTCAGAGCCTGACTACTCAAAAGGTGGGAGGAAGCTATTTTTAAAGGTGGGGCTTAATCACTGCCCAGCATTTTTCCTTTGATACTCTACACAGGAGTTGGAGTTACGATACAATGTCAAAAGACATCAAGGCTTTCTGTGAGGTTTTTGCCTTGTTAATTTGAACGCTTCCAGAGCAGAGGGGAATGTAAGTGGTGAGCAGGTATCCAACAAAAAACGTGCTTAGTCCTGTAATGAGAACTCAAGACGTTTTTGGTATAATTCTGGTGGTTCAAAACCAAAGCAAAACATTAAAAAAAAAATCCCAACACATTGAAAACACACTTTTTTCCTTAGGATTTTAATGTCCTAGGAGAAGGGTTACTGCGTTGGTTTGGATTGATCATTGTAATGTTTTCCTTTTGTCTTCTGAACTTTTTAGCTGGCTGATGAGGTGGCAGAACCCTCAGGACTAAACGGTAGCTCGTGGGAGCTCTGCTGATGCTGTCACTGATTTTCATTGACAGTGTGAGAATGAATCTTCAGTCCTGTCCCTGACGCCTCTGTTTGCTGCCAACCCAGAGGAGTCTTAAAACAGCTTTTAATGCCTTATGTTCCTTTAAAACAAATATATGAACAATTCCTATTTTTCCTAATCTTCAATTTATTATTGCTTTCTGCTTTACATAAATATACTTAAATGAAGCTGTGTGGTTTCCTTTCTGTTTTGTTGCTTTGTGTGTGCCCAGAATACATAAATTAAGAGCGAGAAGGGCTCACGGTAACGAGGACTGTCCTTTGTTTACAGTAAATGTTATTTGCCTCGGTCCCTTCAAAAATGGTTTTCTAATATACTTATTTTAAGGTAATATCTACACTGGTACTGTTGATGGGAAGCTGTGGATGATCAGTGGCGACCAGCTGCATTTCATTACTCAAATGGGGCAGGATGTGCCTGAATGTGGTGAGCAACTTCTTCTGATGCGAAAATGATAACAAACTTGTTCATTTAATGTCACTGAGGAAGCAAAGTGCTGTTTTAGCTGCCATTAATGTTTTCTGGCTCTTTTATGCAAATTTGTGAGAGTAGCCTACTGCTGTGGTGTAGATTTTCCTAAGGGAGGTAGGATTAAGGCATAATGGCTTGCCACCCTAGTTCTTGAGACTGACTTGCCATGGATTGGCATTTAAATATTTTATAGAAGTCATTCTATAGCAAGTTTTTTGAAGGTGGTCTAAAGACAACTTATGTAATTATTTTCTTGCCATGAGGTCAAAATGTACTTCAGAAAGAGTTCAAACCTTACAATGGAATCAGAGACTGAGAATAGTGTGTCATGGTTCCATCACCAGTAACTGGACTGCAAGGTGCATCTTCTTTCCTTACTTGTAAATGAGAAAGACAAAGCACTGAACGATTTTTATCCTGTTCCTTTTTGATGAACCGGGGGAGCCTGAGAGGCTGAAAAGGCTGGTTGACTTTAGCCTGGTTTCCTAAAACCATGTTTGTGTAGGTGCTTTCCCTATCCCTGATGTCCCTGTACCATGGACCAGTCTCAACTAGTAATCTCAAAGGTTAATGAACTTTTTGGAGTCTTGCATAAATAAATGACTATGTGGAAGTTAAGGAACCAAAAACGAAACCAAAATGTTTGATACATTCAGAGTGAGACCAGAACTCAGCTGTTAACTCTTCTGGCAGCTGTCAGTCAGCTTATGTTACCGGTGTGTTACAGTGCCAGTGAGCTGGAATGGATGTTGTCCCTTGCTTACCGGGGAACTGGTGAAAATGATGGGGTTTGGAGTAGATGGCATTAGGTCACAAACTGTAGGGTGTCGAGCTTTACTAATTCACTGCTCTCAGGAAAATCACTCGCTATAAAAATACTAAAGGTGGTAGATCTGGTTTTTGTAGTTTTACTTGAGGATTGCTTATAGGACTGTCATGTGACCTGTGGAACTTGGGCTCCTCAGCTGACGGGAAGTATTTAGCTAATTCTTTCCTAAAAGCAGTCTTCTCCTTTTTCTTGGGTATATAAAATAAACAGCTAATCCATTTAGGATTACTAAATCAGTAAAACAAATAGTTCTTCAGTCATCTCTGAAGTTGTCTGGGAAAATAGTAGACCTAATTTTCTCTGAAGGTTGGGAGCAATGCTTTTTCTTAAGTAATAAGGCACAGAGATGACTGGATTGATGTTCTACTGCCACTTCCTTCTCAAGTTACTTCCTTCTCAAGTTAAGGAAGCTTTTAAGGATCTTATTTATTCAAGGAACATATATCTTATTACTATGCAGCCTTTGCATTTCAGGATCTTCATTTTGTCAGCCTCCTGGTCTCACACATCCTCCTGTTTGTCTCACAGGAACTCCAGACTATGAACCAATATGTGGACGGCCCCATGGAGTCCGAATGGATCAGGATGGTGACTTGATTGTGGCGGATTCTTATTTAGGCCTGTACAAGGTCAATCCAAGGACAGGAGACAAAACCCTCCTGCTGTCGAGTGAAAAAGGTGATGCTCCAGTTAGTGTGGAAGTAGATTGATCTTGGGTGTGGTCCTCATGCTTATGTCTATATTGGAAGATCAAGGCACGTGAAGCAGTTGAGATCAGTACCAGTGAGTATGGGGAACGGGGCTGACTGAAAGCCCATTTGCTTCATATTTTTAAGGTTTGTTTAAAAAATAGAAGAAAACAAAAGCAGTTATATTTGTCAGAGGCTTTTGGCTTGCTATGTGTTATGTTGAGCTTCAACCTGAATGTATTTCCCTGCAGATGAAAGAAAATTGGAGTTTGGCCTTCAGTTTGGGATACATTGATGATAGTGACAGCACCAGTTATGAGATTTGGAATTGCAGTGTCTGAAATCTTAAGCTTGGGTGGATTGTGGATGTGAATAATTTTCAACATTGGGTGGTTTTGTACTCATTTTAACCAATAGTCATTTTTATTAACCAGGTGTGGACGGGCTGCCTTTTAAATTCCTAAATGGATTGGAAATATCAAAGAAAAATTTGATTTATTTTACGGATTCAAGTAGCAAGTGGGAAAGACGACATCACAAATACGAGGTGAGGTGAGGTAATCTTTGCAGCCAGTTGTTGAGGCAGCTTAAGTGTTAATGTGTGTGCCAGCAGCCCTGTGCTAGGCTGCAGAAGAGATGGAGTTTTTCTATTGTGCTTGTGTGCTTTAGCCAAGCATGCCATGAATGCTGCCTGTTTGAGCCCCGAGGCAGGGGATGGGCTGTGCTTTTTTTCCTGTAGCTGCTTTTTGGGGAAACTCGAGTGTGACTATCCAAAGCAGCTGTCATGTGACACACCACAGTCTGGATTTTTACAGCATGTTATTTCCTCCTTGGTATTTGTCCATACATGCTGCTATTTTACTGCAGTAAATGCAAGGTGGCAAATTGTTGGTGTACTTGAAGGAATCCTGTCTGTGTAGTAATAGCCTCAGAGATAAACTTAATCTAGAACAAACTGTTTGGGAAGCTGAAATAAAGTTTGCACTGAGTCTCATCTTTACTGCTGGAACTGTGGATAAAATTAAGCAAGGAGAAAAAACACATGAAGGAAAATAGATTTAAAAGGTGGGGAATTGAGATCGAGGTGAAAAAAATAGTTGAAATCTCTAACATGTAACTTGCTGTTTCTTAAAGCTATCAGAATTTCTTTTTGGGTAATACATCAGCTTTGCCATTTAGTATTTCAGACTTGACAAGGGGTTGCCAGTACAACTGACAAACATAAAGATGGTTTCCTCTTCCCAGGGCTTATTTAATATTAATATATATTGTTTATGTAATTCAACGCTGCCCCGCAGACTTTTTTGCAGAAGACACTCAAATTCTTTCATACCACAAGTAAAAGTGTCTGCTGTTTACTTGCTTTAGCAGAACATTGGTGAATGCTTTCAGGTTTGGTCTGAAGATGTTTCAGTTGTTCACAGAAGCCTGATCAGCCTCCATACTTTGCTAGAGCAGGAGCTGCAGAATAACATATTTTGAACTCTGGGGTTTGTAACCCCCACGTTCTTTTGCTTTTTTCCAGTCTGCTGTGATCAGCCTGGGAAATGGGGTGAGCAGGAGCCTTTGCTCCTTTAGTGGTGTGAGCTTACTGGATTTATACAGATGCTTTCTGCCCTTCTGAAAAGTCTGGCCTTGGGTAATTCATGTGAATGTGTTTTCTGAATTGTTTCTGTTCCAACTGAAACCAGGTATTTTGATAGTCTAGTTTTTTCATTAGATGTATTGATTAAGGTAATCGAAACAAATCGCCTTGGTCGCCTCCTGGCCTATGACCCTGTCAGAAGAACAGGAAGAACGGTGCTCGGTGGCTTGTACATGGCAAATGGGATTGCGCTGTCTCCCAGTGAAGATTACATCCTGATAGCAGAAACCAGCATATGCCGGATCATACGGTATGCTTAACATCCCTCTCCTCCTGCATGTCAAATATTACATGCTAATTTACATGTTTTAAACCAATTTGGAGATGTGATTTCCTTGTTAGTTTTCTAGTTTTCCAAAAATGTAAACATAAGATGTGCAGTTAACAGGGTTGCTACTGGAAACTTGAAATACTTTCTTCTGTTAATTCTAGGCAGAGATTATCAGTTGCTCTTTCCACTGCCAAGTCAATGTCTTTTATACCAATTTATTGCTATATTGGGCCCTAATTCCCTGACACTCAATTACAATTATGCTGATGATTACAGTTACAGTTAGTACAGTTACAACAGACCTCAGAGGACAAATGTCACTGACTGATTATAATGATTGGCATAACACCCCATTTTAAAGGGAGTCAGTGTTTTAATAGTTGGGGTTTTTTTATTTCATGGAAGTTCTAAAATAAAGTTTAATACTAATTTTCATTTAACAGGCACATTTTGTATGAGCATTTATTTTTAATAGGACAGGGGGTACTGTTTATGCTGCATGTAGAAAGATGAGGTTTTCAGACTGATCACCATGACTCACGTTTAGCTCTTCTTTGCATTTACTACTTCCTGCAGCATCCTTTTCTGTACTGTGAAAAACCCCTTGCACAAACCAAAGCAGTAGATTCTCCGTGCTGTTAAGCTTGTTGTATTTTGCAGCAGCAGCAGCACCACTCTAATTCATCTGCAAAATTCCCCTTCTGCAGCTATTGGGTGAGTGGAACTAATGCAGGAAAGAGAGAAGTTTTTGTGGACAACCTGCCTGGATACCCAGACAATATCCGGTTATCAGACACAGGCTTGTACAAGGTTGGAATATCTACTACTCGCTTCCCCAGTTTCTTTGCTCCTTTTCTGGATGCTTTAGGACCATATCCATTCCTGAAGAGATTTATAGCAAAGGTAACTGACACTGTGTGGTATTAATTGTTGGTGTTGCAAAAATGTTGATTTTTTTTTCTCCAAGTGTGAAAGAACTTGTTATTCCTCATTAGGAAATAGCAGAGACAACTGCTTTATCTTTACCAGCCAGCACCCCAACACATACTAACTTTGGCTTCTGTGGAACGTTTGAGGATTAGTTTCCTTTTTACATACTAAACCACAGCAGTTTTAATGTTGTAATCACTGTGGTAATACTGAGAACGCCTTTATAAAAGTAGGAAAATCAATATTGACAAAAGTAGTCCATACTTGCAAGCTGTCAACCCTTTGTTTACAGCAGCACAGTATTGTAAAGGCAGGTGAAGGACCCTTTACACAAAATATGAGGACTCTGCTATAGGAATCAAACTCTGGCAAGTAATCCTTGCCCCACCAGAGTCACAGGGCTGGTTACAATTAACCATGCTGCCTTTTCCCTACAACTTGAACAGGAAAATCACTGAAGCAGGTGATTCAGTTGTGTTCCATCATGTCCCTCTTACTCCTGCTCTTAGAAAATGGGTGCTTTTAGTAGCTGGAATAAATTCAACGTGCACCCACGCCTTCTTGAGCAAACAGGCACTGCCTGTACTTTAAGACTGGTGAGCAATTACTGGACTGCCAGCTTTAGACACAACCCAGTGGATATTATCAAAAGAGTGACAGCTGAACCAGACTAGAATAACATCTGGAAAGCAATAGGGGAGCATTGCCATTTCACCTGTGTCCCCCTTGTGTATTTCTTTTTCTAAACCAGGTGGCTCCCTTATCCTTCTACAGCATTTTTCTTCGCAAACACGGCTTGTTCTTGGAAATCAATGATAAAGGAGACATTGTGGGAAGCTTCCATGACCCTGATGGCAGTGTGACTTGGGCTGTCAGTGATGTCTTTGAGCATGAGGGGAAGGTGTATCTTGGTAATACAGAGCTTCCTTTTCTTGTTGTGCTGTAGTAAGCTTCACAGTTTGCAGAAGTTAGACAATAAAAAGAAAAACCAGAGCTTTGTTTCCAGCAGACATGAAATATTTTTCTCTACTTAATGGAAGACTGCTACATCACTAAAGGAGATACAGTGATTGCACTTGGATAAGCAGAAGTGAAAATACAATGCAGAAGTACTTGGTGTAAAAGCTTGTGGAAGCCTCACCCTTAGTAGGCTAAAGGTAACAAATCATCTTGCTTTGTAGTTGAGAAAATAGTTATATATGTATTTTTAAACAGTTGCACAGAATCATCCAAGGAATCCAATTCTGTAACAGGGAGGAAGATGAGCAGCACTTATTTTACTGTTGCTCACAGTTTCAATTTTGGGAAAAAAACCCCACCAACTTACATAGGGTTTTATTCTTCCTCTTTCCAAGGCAGAACATAACTGCTTTTAAGAACAGCAGTTTCTCTGCTGTCTCTTCTGTTAAAGTTTTCCATCTATTCATCTACACCAGTTTCCAAGGGTGGGTGTAAGCAAGTACAAGCACTCTCACTTCAGCATGTCTTCCTAGGGGGTAGGAGTGGGGTGCTGCCTCGCAAGATACTGTAGAGGGGACTCCCTGGGACCATATGTACAAGTTCACTAGGGGCCAGCATTAGTAGCAGAGCAGTAGACAGCCTTTAGAAGCATGACACAGTGTGATCCCTGGAAAGGTTTGACACAGTCCAGTAACAAAAAGGTAAGAAGTTTGATAGGCAGTTTATTTTTTTTTTTCTTTCCCCAAAAGTGCAGCAGTGAACAGGGTCCTCTGGAAGGGCACTTTCTAAACAAACGTTCAAGACAGCAGAAGTATGCTCACAACATGCTACAGCAAAGTATGCTCACATACAGAGAGTGTAATACAACTGAAATTCATTAGTTGAACCACAATAAGTGACAGCTGTTTCACTATGCTGAAATATTGTATTTACCTTGTAGAATCAGTCTTCAGTGAAACTTGATTGAGAAGGTATTACACCTGCTTTGGCTGCATGTAATGTGTCCCTGCTACAGCTTTACTCCTCAAAACAAAGCAGCCTGATTTACTGGGCAAGCAGCTGTATTCCTTAATGCTGAAGTGCTGACACTGACTGTTTTTTTGTTTAGGATAATGTTATGAACTGTATTTCTCCCTGTACAGTATCTACTTTACCAGATGAGATCATTAAAATTCACAGCTCTGCTTTTGTTAATAATGATTAAAAAAATAATATTAATAATTAAAAAAAAAAATCACATTTTACCTAAACCCAACTCCATACTGGTAAGGCCCTTTCATGTAACACAAATGCCTTTAGTAACAAGGTACAGATACAGCCATGGTCAAACAGCAGATGAAATGGAAAATCCAGGAAGACCACTGAGTTTTAAAATCATTCAGTTGGGAAATAGATCTGGGAAAGAATCAGAGGTTCCTTCATAATGCTTTTTTAATCATCACAGGTAAGAATTAACACTGTTCATTCAAGGCTGTAAAAATACTCAGAATTAACTGCTCAAGTAAGACACCAGATGATGAGTGACAAACCCCTCTAAAAGCCATGGCAAAGAGGCAGCTGTTGGTTCTTGTTCTTCCTTCAACCACATGTGTTTGCTGAACAGTTCTCAAGTCTATCAAAAGTGGGAGCAAAGCAGATGTGTCCCCAGAGCCCTGTTCTCCTTGTGGTTACGTAAAGACTGACTGATTTCATTCCACTCCACATTTCAATTTCATACACCTACTGCCTGTGGCAGATCTCAGGTATCACGTGGTTCTCTGACAGCAAGTGCGTGAAGTTGAGCCCAGCTACAGGCAAAATGCTGTGTGCACAGATAGCAAGAGCGTCAATTTGGGCGAAACTTGTGAGATTTGAGTAATCTGTGTAAGTTCTATCAACTTTCATGTTAGTTATGAGGCAAAAAGTAAACTATTCAAAAGAAGACTTCCTTGTTACGGCTTAAGATCACTTTAAGAGAAGAAGATGGCACCCTTACCATCTCTTTTTTCCCACTAAGCAGCAACAGAACACGCACTACTTGCACTGACACCTGACACAGGACCTAGATTTGACAGAGCTGTTGAGGGTTTAACACGCAGCAATCCATGTATTTCACACTAACCTCCACACAGCTACCAAGCCAAAGTTCAAACAAAGAACAAGTCTAGGTTGCTAGAATTATCTGAGCAAGACATTAAGTTAAGTGAACTTTAGGTTTAGCTCAGCATGCAAGAAAACGCTTGGGAGCATGAAAACAACTTTGGTTTTGTTTTTAAGGATAAATCAGAGTCTGAAGGGTATTGATGGGCAATACCCAGGCTTGAGAAACAACAAACAGGGTAAAGCTACAGTTTTAGTGGAGGAAAGAGTCCTGAGTACTTGAAAGTGTATCCAAACCCCTCTGCATTTATACACATGCTCTTGGTGAAGTTACCTTGCAAGCCATTCTTACTGCCTCCAAACATTTGGTCACACTAGAAATTTGAAACAGTGAGTTAGATTTGAGACAGAAGCTCTAAAAAAAAAAAAAAAAAGAAAAAGAAAAAAATCTAGCTTGTAGACCTTGACAGAAGTTTGCAACTCCAAGTTACCTGAAGGACAACTTCTGTGCTGTAGGATTAGGGTTCTACTCCTCTTACTGTAGCACTATTGTCCGGTTTGTGAATCTGCACAGCAGGGTATGCATCTTCACAGTTTTCAGAGCATCATGCTTTTGTTGCCTACGTTAGGATTACTAGCAGAAGGTTTTGTGTAACAGAAGTTGGAATCATCATGCTCTCTATATGGGTAAAGGGATCTGAAATAACTAACAACCCAACAGTTGTGCCACAGTTTGTGTTTGACTACAGAACTGTTACCATGCCTGATACCACAGCTGATTTGCCCATAAGCGACACAAACTTGTCTTGCACTGTTCCTAGGTGGTGTTTAGCAGTGAATCCCTACAGAAGTTACATGCTAACACAGGTCAGGGTGTTTTTCAAGTTGTAGACATGATACTCAAGTTTGGGTACAAGTGCTGCTGCATTTCAGATAAGCCTAATCAGAAGGTTGAAAAAAGACATCACCCTTCCAAAGGGAAATCAAGTGATAACGCACTGCAGCCAGACATCTGACGTCAGTCCTTTGGTGTGAAGGCCACTTACTGCAGGTTCTGAGCAGTTATGTCTCAACCAAAAAGCAACACTCTATGAAGCACTTAAACTGCCTAAAATAGCCCCCTCAGCCTAACTTCTAGTGAGCAACGATTTATTCATTTTTAGCTAGTTTGCTCTCTAAATAATTTACCTTTGGGAATCAACGTAAGGTGTTAGATAATTCAAGACATTTGGAGGTTAGAGACAGATCAGCTCTACTGCAGTGCCCTGGGCTGGGTTTTGTGTGGATCTTTTCATTTTAGTATTGCTTCTGTTTGTGTATTAACAGACTTAAGAGTTAGCTCAAAACACAGGCACCCTTATTTGAATACTCATTAGTCTCATCACTCCTGTTCAGCTCACTAGGAAGCCTGTTTAGACCCGAAGAGTTCTCTCAGTAGTACGCACTAACCTGCTCCAGCATTTCAAACCAGAAGCAGGGCTGAAGTTCCATTCTTGCCTGCAAGCTACCCAAGCTGTCCCATGAAACCCACTGGTCTCCTTTGAAGTGGTCTCCTTGAAAGAGACTATTTAGCATACAGATCTTAATTCTGCACAGGACACTTGCTAGTCACATCCTACAGTTTTGACTAATGCCTTCCCACACTATTGTGGGCTAGTTTGCTGTTGTCATCAACAGCTTTGAGCTGAATACAGGAAACCTATAATTAAACATAGCCTTTAAAGTCTATGACTCTGAATATGGATGAGCATTACTGTGCAATAGCACCTGCCTATCTAACCCAACTGAAATACGCATTTACTGATTTTTAGAACAAAATAAACTGTTCAGATTCGTAGGCATAGGTTCACCTCCCTGCCTGTGATATGAAAAGGTACTTGAAAGACAAAGGTGGTAATCGACTATCCGAGCAAGACAGATTAGCTGCATCTAACCACTGGAGTTAGACTTCAGCTGTAAAGGATACATACTGCACAAGGCAGCCAGCTAAAGACAAGGGTTTTGCTTCCAAACAGGGTTTGAAGAACCCATTAAACGTCTTCCGGCTGCGATCAAGAGAGTTACAGAGACAGACCTGCTGCAGTCACTGGAGAAACTGGTCAGTGGGAGCTGATGGCCAGAGGCTCTAAGCACCTCATAAGGACTGTGCAGAAAACCTCCGAGCCCGAACACCGTGGTTGCTGAACATGAGCCGTGGGTCAAACCTGTACCTACAGGAAGGAAGGGAGCCTGTGAGAGCTACAGTTCACCTGCAGCGATCAACACTTCTGGAAACAGCTTCTTTCTAGCATTCTAACAAAGCTTTGCTGCATCAAATGACAAACTTACATAGCACAGCTGTAAGGACATTTTAAACAGTGCTTAAAAGCAGCTTCAATCCAAATGATTACTGACTGAATTTTGAGGCAAGAAGTGCTATCTGCTTCCAACAGCTGGCCAACACATACACCCCATGGCCTGCAGGAAGTGTTATTTGCTAACAACATCTCCAGGAGCAATCAGAGCAAGTATCTGTGAGATTCCTGCCTACAGCAGCCTGCAGCTTCCTTGTCTGCAGGCAAACCAGAGGTCACTTGTCTCTGACTATTCAGCACAGCTGTAAGCTTCAATTATTCTAAGTCAACAGTGGCTGACAAGATTAAAGGAGCAGTATTAATACCATCAAGTTATATTTGGTAGGTGAAATTAAAATAGTGATTAAAAAATAAAAGCATCAGGAAAGCATCTGTAGTGTTATATTCATCATAAACACCCTCTATAAAAGCTTGATTTTAAACAAATATAGTTAAAATTATCATCATAATTGAACTAGTATTTACCCGGGATCAAAGACACCTGGTGTACGGCAAGTTGCTCCTGAGCAGGACTGCAGCATCATTAATCGATAGTTCATCTTCTCTAGAATTTCTTGATCAATTGTTTTAGCGATGTTATTGATCTGGTGGGGATCTGCAGTCAAGTTATAGACTTCCACAAACACCTGCAGAAGAGAGTTCCTGCACTGTATTAAGTCCCAAACAGTAATTAACATTTAACCCCATCATTTGGGAAGAGCACTATGAGAGCATAGAGTCTCAAGTGTTATTTTCAACTACACTGCAGCATCCCCACCCATAGGCAGATTTAGCCACGTGGCAAAGCAAAGACAGGACAGCACGTAGGAGAAGGCTGAGTTCTGTAACAGTTCAGTACTGGGTGGAAGTAAAAGCTTTGCCAATGAAGTGCTCATCTGCTGCACCGCAGTTTTTTTTCTAACACATACACATAACCTGTCTTTATGACTGTAAGGCAAGGGGCCATGGCTAAGCTGGCTGTCATGTCATTAATAGATCTTAAAATCCACAGCTTCACAACTGTCACATCACCAATAGTGCTCATCAGTTACTTCCAGCTCTCAAAGTCAGACAGTTGAACTGACCACGCATACAAAATCTGCTGAATCCAAGGATGCTAAAACCCTAATACAAGGAAGCTCTTCTGGGGCGCCCACACTTCAAGGAGCTTTGTGTGTGCTCTGAGAAGGCTCTGGAGGATTTTAGAGAACAGTTGGGTTTTGGTACATTAAATCTAAACCACTCTGTGGAACAAACACCAGTCAAACATATCGCAAAGAATTCAGCTGAGGTTTTGTCTGTGCCTCAGTGGGAAGCCCAACTGCAGATGATACTGATTAAAACTGGCTGGGTTGTATCTAACTTAGATAAAGATGCATCTGGACAGCTTGCTCTGGCTGCAAGCTTTCTTCTAAGGTTTACTGCAAGGTTTTAAAAGCCACATTGCTACATCTTCCCAATGCTGCTAGTCTGAATTTAGCTGACCCAGGTAAGCTGAGTGACCCAAAAATGCCACAGCCATACCTTCTTACTGGGGGAAAAAAAAAAAAAAAATGGACATCAAATGTATTGAACCAACTTTGGAGTCTGCTTTTAAGACAAAAGCTCCAATGCTCATGTAACTTCATCAATTGTCAGAAAGTGGAAAAATGAAGGGCAAAAAACATCTTGTATGATGTGCTCTCCTGTGGTCTAAGCTGCTCGTACGTCACTGGAAAATGCCCTGTGTGGTGGCATGGTAACTGGGGACAGCTGCTGCTGACGCAGGCATTGCCCCTCTGCTGACAGTGCAGTCTATTAGATTTGTGACCCGGCCACCTCAAACCTGACCTGCTCTCTGGAGCAGGTGTTGTGCCAGTGGGCACAAGGGCAGATCAGCCCTGTATACACCAACCAGGGAGACTGAAGCAGTTCCTGAAGGGGGGGCATTATGTACCTCACACCCAAGCAACTTAAGGTTAGAGGCTTTTCTCACAGTTGTAACTTAAACACTCGTTTTGCCCCACAAACAAGTGAGCAGTAGGAGAAATGCTTAGCCTGGGAGCTCAGTTCTTCCCGAAAAGATAAATACAAGAACAGCAGAGGTACAGTATGACAGAAAATCTCTGTCATACAGAGGAGTGGGACATGGAATTAGGGTAGGACAGAGAACAGAATCCAGCCCCAGCACAGCCCCCCTAAGGCTGCTGTTAGTTGATAGCAGAAGGTGATAATCATAGTTTAGGCTACTGTCCCTTCCTTGCTCCCCTCCCACCCCAACTTTTTTTTCCTTCTCAGAACCCCACCAGTGTTTTGGTCAAACATTCTCACCAGCAGATAAACACTTCACTGTTTCTCTTACAAGCAGTGCCAGGCTGCTTTTCAGGGTGCGTTATGGAAACCTTGAGACCAGATAAGAGTGCAGACAGTCGCTCACACAGTTGTGAACAGTTGACATCTGCTAGTCAAGAGACTTACCTCCCGGTCATCAAATTCACAGTACTGCAGATCCCAGGATGTTGACAGGGTCCTTACACAGGCGTATGTGTTGTTGTAGGAATCTTCACAGACACAGTCTGGGAAGCAGTGCTGTGGAGTGAGCAGCAAACATGAACTTCAGAGCAGGAAAAGATGAACCAACGATCATTTTCCTAGAGTCTGTACTAGCTCAAGCCAACTGCAGTTACCAGACAAACACCAGCATCTCAATTTAACAGATGCACTGGGGGCTTTAAGCAAAAACTCTGTTCTTTTAAATTTGAGAAAGTGTTGTTGTTAAACTCACCATGATCTAGCGGTCCTGGGAGCTACGACACACATGCTGAAAAGAACAGCACAATGCCCAGGACTAAAGACAACAGCAGTAGGATGCTTTACTTATGGCAAACCTTATTTCATTCAGGAATTACCCAGTGCCTTTAATAGTCACAAATAAGAATCAGGTGATGAGGTCACTGGAAGTTTAGGAAGAACATGTCCTTGCCACCCACTTTACCAAGCCCACACCTTCCTGCATATTTCTCCAGCCCTGAGGCCCTGTAAATCCCCACTGAATGGGTGACACTGTTCTGTATGGTCACATGGACCCACCAGTTCCACATGGCTGGATGTCTCCCTCCAATTCTTATGCTGCACAGAACCTACAGAGCAATCCCCTCCTCAGCAGGACACTGGGAGCTTACTTATAGAACCACACAGCACAACAGATTTAATTCTATAGCTGCTACTTTCTAACGTTACCAGATCATGTCTTGCTTACCGTGACTCCGGGTCCTAGGCCAGGACAGGTAGGATCACTGCCATTGTATCCTTCTCCTTGGTACTCCACCAAGAAGTCCGACCTCCATGTCACGTTTTTGTCTCCTCTCTAGGTTAAGAGTTTAACATGACTTAGTACCCACCGTGCTGCGAAACACAAGGGGTTCTCCTTGCCCAGCACAACACATGCTGCCCACTGCTTACAGGGCAGCTTGACCCTGAGTTTGAGTGGTCTTAAAACAGCACGTAGCCTTGGGTTAGAACATCCGTGTAGCTGTCAGACAAGGATGCAACTCCAGCAATACTAATACTTTAAACCCTCACAAGAAGGTGTGCTATCTTCAATTACTAAAGAATCATGCAGTAATACCAAATAGAAGCCGCACAGCCTGATATCACCACATCACAGACCCGATGCCTGTAATGAGGCTGTTTTTATCAGGGTACCACAACAGCTGGAAAAAGACACCCTCGGTGTAAGGGTAAGATAAACAGCTTTAAGAAGCAAGTAAATTTTAAGCTGCTCTATTTGTAGCTGCATTTTAAAAGACAGAGGGGGGGAGGTTTAAAGTTAACATACACCATCTCAGGCACATAGAGCAAAACAATGAGTTCCAGAGTTTTGATTCCATCCAAGTTCAAAACTAGACACCTTTTACCTGCTTCTGTCTAAAGAACAGCTTAAGGTTTGGATACAAGGTTTTAAAAGCAAAGCACTGTTTTAAGTCCGGATGATCTCCCACGTTTCCAAGTAAGCTGCCTTCAATTTATAGACTAAATTTAATTAAAACTAAAAGGATCAACTGCAAGCTGCTTTATTTAAATAGGCTTCAGCTCACCTCATTGCACAGGTCAGGTTTACTTTATAAAATGACATGCATTTTATAAGTGTTTTCCCCCTAAACTCTGGACATGCATTTTATAATGCATGTCCAGAGTTTAGGGGGAAAACACTAATTCTACCGAAAACTGAGGCAAACCAAAGATTCGGGAGGAAAACAAACTGTTCTTACTTACATCTACACTGAGAAATCCAAAGGAAAAGGGGAGGGAGGACACAAGGTAGAAAACACACAGCCTTCAAAACAGGGATTATGACAAATGGCAGGATTAGCCAAAGGATGACACAGCTTTCTTTTACAAAATGACCACAGAGTTGTAGGGCTTCTGAAAATACACCTGCATTTAAACAAGATATCTACTTTTTCACTGAGCTGTGAGTGTCCCATGTGAAAATGGCATCAAGGGAAGAATCTGGGTTACGAATTGACCCAGCCTATCAAACGATGCAGTATTTGCTTTTAAGATGAACCCCTGCAAGAAGTACTGGTTACTATCCCTGTCTGTCTGCTTACCAGTAGTGGCAACAGTGACATCCCATCCATCTGGGTCTTGTTCAAGTCGTATCCTGCGATATCCAGAATAGTGGGACCCAGATCAATATTTGCAACGAGCATCTGCAGGACAAGGAAAACTTACTTCAGAAGACCAGAACCTAACAGATGTAGTAACAAGACTTTGATCTTTTAAGTACTTGTAATTCTAGGTACACCCCTAAACACTATTTAATTTCATCTTTCGAGGTCTAACGGACCCTGTAACATTCAAAGGCAACAGCTGGGCCTTTGGAAAGTGAGCCTCACACTTCAGTTTAATTTTGTAGCCTGCAATTATTTAAATTTACTGATTCAAGCAAGAGCACACAGCTTCTCAGAATGAGGTCTTCATGCTCTCTATCACTCCACTGATAAATACATATGTGGGAAGATAAATTCTTAAAGCTGATAATCATGAAACTATTAAAAACAAACCCATGCTCTGGTTTAACTTCTTCCTTACCTTGTTTGTCTGATTTGGTTTTATCCCTGGTCCTCGAACTAGCAATGGAACTTTGATATCAAACTCATAGAGCTGCCGTTTGTCTATCGGCAAAGAGAACTGGCCTGTACAACAGAAAACGGAAAAAGTTACACAGCATCTTGTTTTTAGTGTCCTGTTGCATAATTTCCAGCAGCTGATTTTTTAAGAAGTCAGAAGAGGTTCTTTACCTGAACTACATTAACAAAGTGGAAGATAGGAACAGACAACGCATCTTACAAAGCTTAACAGCTTAGACCCGGTAGAACCAGAAGTGCAGTATGACACAGAGAGGTCTTTGGCAGATTTTTACTGGTTAACTCTTTCATGGCAACTCTTCCTGGAGAGCATAGAGATCCTTCCTCCATTTCTGTCCTTATTTTTTGTATGCCAGCACACAGAGGCAGAGATTAATGCTAAAAACTGCAACCAAACAAAAAACCCAACCAAACAATAAAATCCTCAAACACCCCACACCAATTCCAAATTGTTGTACGACTCAGATCAGCACTCCTCATGTCTATTGTTTCCCATAGATGCTGTTCTCATTTTCTGGAGTGGTCCTGAGGGTGAAATGTTACCACAGTTCCTGGATCTTCTACGTATGTTTGGTAAGAAGTGGAAGTTTTACCCGTGTGGAAGCCGTTGTCTGATGTGTAAAAGATGTATGTGTTGTCTAATTCTCCATTCAGTTCCAGTTTCTTTATTAGTTTCTCTATCAGGTCATCCACTGACAGCAGAGTTTGCCACCTGTGCAGAAACAAAGTAATTCATGTCCCGGTATGAAAGACTCAGAAGAATTCTAATTGCTGGTGGGGCACTCCTGCTTCAAGTCAGTAGCAGATACACTGGAAGCAGATTATTTTGCTTGCAAGTTTTAAAAGCAAAAGCAGTAGATTGCTACACTGTACTGTTTGAGGCTACAATTTAAGATAGAAACAGACTGTTTGTCTTCAAGTTCTTGTTGATTTTATTCTGTAGTGTCTGAGAAAGACATCAAAACATTGATTACTTCTTATCTGGAGACAGTCAAGACCAACTCTGAAGCAACACAGTGGCAACAAGTCAGAGTTATCTCCTGCAAGGTCACTACTTATTCTTTCTCTCTAGTTGTTAAGATTAAAACACAAAGCTGCCACAAATTTAATTGTCTATATGGGATCTCTTCTGCTTGAAGACTACATCAGCTATTTTGTATTACTCCTGTAATATCAAGTTCCATTACTGCAGTGTTCTTAAAGCCTTGAATGGCTACAAGTTGTTCTTTTCTTTGTCATGGGGTTTGCTGTGGAGACAAATGACTGCCACTGGTACGTCAGTAACAAGCCTCCACAGCCCAGCAGTGTGCTGAGGTAACTACAGCAATTCAATTCTGGAACCCTGTCATCTCCAGGCTTCCTTTAAGATTTTGTTGCAGGATTTTACCCTTATGTTTTAAAAAACAAGCCTGAAAAAACCTTGGTTTTCCACCTCCAAAGTGACAAGTTAATGCTCAATAACCACCAGTCAGAGTTTAACACTTTAAACAAGCCAAGTACCTGCCTTGGCCAGTCAGGTATTGCCATGTAAAGAGACTGCTGACTGAGGGCCAAGGTTAATAAATCAGATTAGCTGGCCAATCGGTCAGTCACATTTGATACACATCCCTTCAATTCCAGATTCTTACATGAATTAGAAGGTAAAGGGCATTTGTTATGAAAACCTACTGTGCACTGAAAGAGCAGCAGTAGAGACACCAAACATGATTGGTCTTTTTTATGATAAAAGATGGCAATATTTGGGAGAAAAATGTTTCTGGAGCCAAGGACAAGTTTCTTGGCAAAAGTAAACAGGAAGTCAGGCCTGCTGAGACAGATGCCAGAGAACTATTATAAGCAATCTGACGTGTACTAGACTTAGTACAATCCTTTAAAGAATACTTTTTCTTTAAAAAAAACCCAAACCAATACAAATTATGAGTAGAAATCTTGAGCAACAAAAGTTCCCTACCGCTTTCTATAGGCGTCATCAAGAAACTGTATTGAAGAGTTAGTCATTGGAGTCTTCGCTTGTCGAATCAACCAATGCTTGTTCTAAAGGAAAAGAACACACATCAGTGTAGGATCCTTTCTTAAAACCAATTACAACAGAAATGCTGTTTAGGGTAAAACACCCACATGATTCCTGTGAAAGAGCCAGGTAATGCTATCAAACTGACCTGACTCCAGTTTTCCCTTGTGGTTCATGTAAAATCTAAGTTGCAAGAGTAGAATACAGCACAGCTCCATTATGCTCAGCCCTCAGTGAGAAAATAGCTAGGGAACTTTTCAAAGCAGTTCAGGAAGCAGAGTTGGGGAAGGAGTCTCAGGGAAGGCTCTCCCAGAGATAAGGTCTGATGAAAAAAAATCTGAAGGACTGAGCAGCACTGTAAGGCTGTACTTGATTGTCAGAGTGGGGTTCTTTTGGGACTAAGATTGGTGAGCATCCTAGCACAGGTGAAGAAGTGGTGAGAAACTCCTGCATCAAAACCAAGTAGGGCTACCCTACTTCACAGGCATGCAAGGACAAAGATCTGTAATGGTGCCACTATGAGATTCTTGATAGCCTGTGAACTCAGGGCTAGAGACCACTGAGGGGAGCAGAAACATTACCATTTTATTTGGATTTTTGACTCCAGATCAAAAGCATTTCTTTAGCTGAAGCACTGTTGATTGTTCTAGCTGCATCTGCACCACTCAGAAACAGCTCCTCCTTTCCCCCCCCCTCACCCATTCCCCCAAAGTAACAGAAATAACCTAACTTGTGTGAAGGGTGATACTCCCACATCCTGAAGTACCAGTCTGAACTGGGGCAGCTGCTACACACATACACGGAAAGGAAGGTCTGTTGTGAGCAACCTGAAGGTTACTATTAGTGAGGAGCAGAGTAAAGGAGAAAGCCACCTCAGTGCAGCTTTATACTTTTTCATTTAGTAGGTCAGAGATGACCCACTCATCACCCTCAGCTCAAGCCTGTAT
Source organism: Gallinula chloropus (assembly GCF_964237585.1). Lineage (NCBI taxonomy): Eukaryota > Metazoa > Chordata > Aves > Gruiformes > Rallidae > Gallinula > Gallinula chloropus. Next base: position 31,170,040 of record NC_140085.1, on the reverse strand, counting down.
TTAGCTGGCCACTCCTCTCTGCAGACGTTACGCAGTCACAAGCAAATGACTCTGAACGAGCCCAGGCTTTAGGGACTCACAATGAAGCGACTCTTATCTCCTCAATTACTCAGTTCCCCTGTTGATGCCAATTAAGGAAAGATTTTTGGCATGGAGACTTAGTATCATGTCCAGTTTAATTCAGTTGTATTCACATCTCTTTCCTAGTAGTTGTAAAAGTATTCTCTGGAGATTCACTAAGTCCATCTCAGCAAGACAACACAGCATAACCAAGACCAATCATCTAGGACTCATGTTGGTTGAGAGGGGAAAAAGTAAGGGAAGACATCACAAACCCCATCAAAATTCTTCAGAGTACAAAGGAGCTGGCAATGTCACCTGTGCACCAGCCACCTTTCACAGGGGGTGGGCCTAGGAGAGGCCCTGCATGAGATACAACCGTGCTGAGTAACTCAGGCAGATTAAGTCACCTAGTGCAGTAGACTCTTCCTCTTTTCTGGACTATTTTTTTTCTTCCTTTCTCTGAAGTGTCAAAAACTTAACAGAGCACCTAAAAGCCTTCATGCATTTCAGTAAACTCAACTCAGTCTTCAAACCTGCCCCCTCATCAGCCCATCAAGTCTTTCACTAGTGACATACAAAACTGTCTACCAATCCTGCTGTTTCCCTATGTCCCTTTCTTAAATTTTGGGAGATCTTAAGGCAGCATACCACGTCTCACCAGCAGAATCAGCTGTGCTCCAATGTTGCAGGAAAACCAATGCATGCAAAAGGAATACTCAACATTTATCTAAATCAGCTTCTTTCTTGGAACAGCTTAGAAAAACCCACTCATCTGTGGCTCTGCTTGGGAAACCAGACAGACAGCTACCCATCATTGACCAGAGTTCACAGCTGAGGATCAAGACCATACAATGTAAGACTGCCCAGCAAGCACTGCAGCAGGAAGGGCTTGAGGGCCTGACCCCACATACGTGTTTACTGCTGGGATTGTGCTTGCCCTGGCAGACAGTCAAGCTGGAAGAAGAGTTGGGCTTGGAGACCACAACGCTGCCAAGTACAGAAATGCACATTTAAGGACCACAGCTAAGGTGTCTAGGAAGGGTGATGCTGGTCTGCTCCTCCTGCAAAACCTGCTAAAGTTGCTGAACCCACTGGTGTGAGCTACCACCCCTTAGGCAAGTCTGTCCTCTTGCCTTGTGCTGCATGGCACGTGCAGAGCTTTTGCTCCACATTCAGCACAGGAGTTCCCTTATTTTTGGCTAGCTGCTGACTTTGCTGGTCAAATTGTTTCTGGCTCACTCTTTTAAAAAGCATTCAGTTATTACAGTGACAGAGCCTAACACAAAGTTAGGGATCCTTTTACAGAGCAAACCAACAGTCTGATTTCCACTGCCTAGTCTGAAACTTAACAGACATGGGGTAAGGTTTTTGTTACTGCCTGCAGCCCTTTCTTCCTCTTTTCATTCATGTTTTTCCATCACACTGATACGCACATGGTCATTTTGCAAGCTGCAGACCTCAGGTACAGACAAGTTTCACCCTGTACTACATGAGTCATAGTGACTTTAGGAGAAGTATCACCAGACCCCAGACAGGCATTTCGGCAGTGTGATCTCAGTCTCAGCATTAGGAGCAAATCTTCAAGTGAATCAGTTGAAGACTGAACAGTCACGAGTCCATCTGTATTTTAAACTAATTGAATCAAAAATGCAAAACCTCCCCAAAGTAAATGTCTCAGCAGATTAACTGTTTGTGACTTTCGCTTTCACTTCCTGGCAGAGTAAGCAGCAGGGGATTAGTCTGAGCTCGCCCATATTTGGCCAAGTTTGCTGGCAGGGGAAGGTCACACGGATGCCCACAAGTCTGTAAGACTCTGCAATTCTGGTTGCAGGTTATTTCAAGAAGTGAAAGGCAAGTTCTCAAAGCCTTAGTGACCCTCCCCCTCTGCTTCACCCAGTCCACTGGTGAGCCCAATACACTTGTCACCCAGGGGCTGCTCTGCCACGAGCTCGAGTCCTGGCCCCTCCAAACACAGGAGCAGACGTGTGCAGCAGGACAGGGCTCTCCTCTTTATTCACCCGAGCCTTTGTCTAGCACACTATCTATGTGTTCTCCTGGGAGACACGAAAGAACACTTCCAGAGCTTCAGGACAGCCTGGAACTCAGACAAGGAATTAGTTGTTTCCATTTATCAATCATAATTCCACTGTACTGCCTTATTGTTGACACTATTTTTTTTAATTTACAAGACACTGTCATGCAAATATCATCTCACAGTCATAACAAACTTATCTTACCCTGAAAGGCTGATTAACAGAACTAAACAACCAGCACTCATCATGAGCCTGTTCTTCTCACTGTTTAAGCTTAACACACAAGTCAGGGTCATCGCCTCCCACCCTCACAAGCTAGTAGAATAAATAACCTACCCAGACTCTGGTGAGTTAGCTTACCTTTCCATGGATATTAAAATTGCTGTTTCTTGGTGCACTGACATTCTGAAAGCTGTTTGTATACTGTGGAGCAGCTGTCCAAGGCGAGTGCGGTGCTGGGGTTGAGATCATCATAAAGAAGGGTTCGAAATTAGATTTATACTCCAAGAAGTCCAATGACATGTTGGCCTGTAAACATTTTTGTTGGAGAAGAAAAAAGTCATACCTCCAAAAGGGAAGCAGCAAATATTTGAAAAAGCCAAACTAACATTTAAACTATTTCAGAAACTTATTGTTTGCTGGTGTACAAAGGTCCAAAACAGCAGCTCATGATAAAAGAGATTCCAAGTGTTCATATTAAAATTCATTCACCCCGCATCTCTGAACAGCTTTCTATTTCAGACATTTGCATTATTTAGACCTATTAAGCTCATCAAAAGTTTGTGCCTACTCCAAGTATCAAGAAAATCCACATAAACTTGATTTACATCAAGTAAAATTGGACCTTTCTTTACCAGTCTGAGTCACTCAGATGACATCCCCAGCCCAACAGATCCCAGTTTAACAGTTTCTATTGCCTTCAGAAACAGCAATAGTTCTGAAAAAAACTCAGCCCCACTGTTTATAGCATACACTTTCTGTAGCAAGCTCCTAGTTTATAAGGGGTGCCACATATCTGCAGGTGAAGCCAGAAGCTGTAGCAGAGGGAAGTGTCAAACTCCACTCACTCACACCACCTCACTGCACTTCCCTTTTCGTTTCAGCCCGTACACGATTTCAAATAGCAAGTTGAAAGAGACTGTGAGGCCCATTTTGGCCTTCCCGTGGTCAGCCTTTGAAATTAAATCTTTAAAGATATTACTCACAGATGAGTTCTTCACTACTCAAATCTTGCAACATTTTCCTTTCCTGTCTGATTAGCATACTTCATTTTTGATATACTGTCCTTTCTCTAGATGAAAGAATTCTGAATTCCCTCCTCCTCCTTCCTCCTAACTTGTGTATCTAAGCAAACAGGGCTGGACTTCAGTTATATGCCAACAAAGTTAAGGGAAGATAAGAACTGTGTGAAGTTTGAAAGTCTTGTTCATAAACCAGTGTAGAATCATAAAGTTTAGAAAAGACCTCTAATATCATCCAGTCTAACTGTCCTCGACCACTTATATTACTAACTAAACCATGTCCCTAAGTACCTCATCCAGCCTTTCCTTGAACACCCTGAGGGACAGTATGATGCAAGTAAACTCATAAAAGAAATCAACTTGGATTTCTTCAGGGTTTATCTGCAGTGCAGGTCCAGGTATTCAGATTCTGAATACCAGACTGAAGTACACAGATGTCCTAAGTCTGGATGAGAAAGCTTGTATGTCACATCTAGCAACACAGGAACTTTGCAGAAGCCATTTACTACAGTGCACTGCCTGCTGAGTGAATTAAACTCAAACACTAGCTCTGAAGTGCTGAATACGTATTTGGTAACTGCAGGCAGAAGGTAAAACACAACACACTGAAAATCCTAATACACTGCTGCACCAACAGGCAATGCACAGCAAGGAGGAGGTTTATACAGCAGTGCCTTGTGGGACAAAATGCTTATAAGCTGCTGAGGGATCAAAAAAAGCAGTACAATGCCAGGAACAGGATAGTCTCACTTCTGGCTCATCTATGCCAACATAGGTTTAGACAGGTTAAATCTAAATTTCATCAGACAGCTGTTCAGTACCTGAAGAAACATCCCTTAGTTCTGCTCCCACTAACCAGCTGCCTATGTGCAATAACCTGCTGGAATGAAACTCACTGAGGTCTCAGTGAAAGACTACAAATCCACTACACAAGGAGACTTCTCAGAGTTTTCCTCTAGTGCTGCATTCGAGCTCCCAGCACTACCAACTCATGTGCTGTAACAGTGTATCAAATTGAGTCTCTCTCTCCCTGTTAACACTACATGCTAAACAGGGCCTCAAGAGAGCTAAAGTAACTCTTCCAACTTTCCTTTAAGCATTTGATACCTTAAGAGAGCAAAGAGGCTAAAAACTCCTCTGGTTAGCTATACCTTTTGCACAGTCCATATATTACCTTCTCACACCGAGATTGATTAGCCTTTGGCATTTCCAAGTTATCAGTTTGATGTATTTGGAGATTACAAGATAATAGCACTTCATAGTACCTAACAAGACAGAGTGTAAAGTTTCCTTACATGCTTAACTTCCCACTGAAGTCTTGGCCCAGTGAATCTGTTAGAGAGTTGTGTAATGTAACACATGCTATGAAGTAATTTAAGTCATTGCCTACATGCAGTATTAACCTCTCAGTGAGGCTACTGGCCAGCAATTGGGCAGTTGGAACCCCTTCCCTCTCTGCAGCTCACACAAACTTGTCATTTCTAAACACACCCAGGATCCTGCTTTGCTGATTAATGCCCACCCAGCATCACGACAGCACCATCACCTATTTACAGACTAACACAGCCTAACAAGTTATCATCCCAGCATGAGGCATTATCTGGTCATAAGCAGCTTCTGTAACACAGGTGTTGCAAAATTTCTCACCAGCACGTCTGTCAGATAATCCACACTGTAGTTCTCACCGTGCCTTCGTGCTTTGCCATTTACTGAAAGAGTATAGTTGTAGTACTTGGAATTTTTCTCCTGTGAAAAAGCAAAGCCACATACAGATTTATACAAAGCAACATCTACATCAATTACCCAGAATAATCAAAACGAGCTGCCAACAAGCATTTGTCAAACAGATTGATAAGCACTTGTCATGAGGACACCACAGCAACAAAACCAGGCTCCGGCCACAAAACTTACTTTAGTGCTACCTAACACTACTTTGGCTTTACAAGTTGGGTTATCCCCCCCGCCCCAGCCCTGCCCTGTGCCTTAGCAAGAACAGCGTTTGTGAAAGCCAAGGATCTGATAAGCAACGTAAGAAAATAGTGAAGAAAAACTTTAAGTCATTAGATGCTCTTTGGCTGCTCTTTCATGACCCAAGTTAGAACTTTGGTCCAAGTAGTTGGATTGCAACTGAAATTAAGTGTTTTAAAAAACAAAAGGGTCACATACCAAAGCATACCAAAAACTCCATCCAGGAGGGACATGGCCTACGCCCCCTGCATCTTCTGCTCCGTACTGAAAGAGAGACAGACCATGACTCACCATTTCAATTATGATGAATAAAAGCTAGAAATCATGCTTCCTATTAATGTACTTTATTCAACACTAGTCAGAAACCACATTAAGCCAAATTCAATTTTAAAACAGACAAAACCACAATATATTGGCAGGGGGGTTGGACCCGATGATCTCTCGAGGTCCCTTCCAACCCCTAAGACTCCATGGTTCTATGACATTTGCATATAAAACCACATGCATAGCCTGTTAAAGAAACTAGGATTAAGTAACTAGAAAGACAATAACTAAAAGCTTGCAATTCACTGATAAAATTTTAAATTTTCTTCCTGGAGAACACAGGATAAACCACCAGGTAAGGAGCGGTGATCAAAACACCCACAGGCCACTTTCAGGCTTTGTGGTAACAGTTCACAAGACACTAAAGGAAATCTCACATAGACCAACAGCTTCTATCATCCTCCACAAAAGAGGGTATGAACTTTAAGCAATGCTAGCTAGCCTCTTGTCACCCCAGTACCAAGTGATCTGCAACAAGTAGCCTTTAAGCCAGAAAAAAAAGGCAAAAAAAAAATTAAAGTTGCTGTTGCACCAGAGCCAAACTCCAAACAGAGTGTGCCTCAGAGCAACACAATGGGTTTTCTCAGGATCACCCCCTCCCATCTACATGGCTTGCCTAACGGCAGGGACGGGAGGCTGTGCTGAGTCAAGGGATGCTCAGAAGAATCCAGATGAGTTTCCCTTCCCTGAGCTGCCTCAGTAACATCAGTAGAAACACATTTATGCCTGGCTGTGGCAATTCCATTATACCACCACCATTTTCCACCAAGAGATGCAAGGAAAATGACGCTGTTAAGAACTCGCGTGGCTCCAAATGCAATTCCATCACATGAGGAACACCTGATCTTAGAGCTCTCAATGCTGAATTTTACATCTTGCCATAAACTACTACAAACCCCAGATTAGTTAAAAACAGGAAAAAAGAAACAGCCCCAAAGAACATATGCAAAAGTGATTCAATAATTAAGCGTTGGATAACCTCTGCAGAGAGCTCCAATAATGTTTGTTCTCCCAATGAATTTGTCTCAGTAGCAATTTAATATTTAGAATACCTTATTAACTGCAAAAAAGAAAATAGTCCTCTGATTCAAGGGGATATATCAGTGAGGGATATTGAAGCGAACTGATTTTTTTCTTCAGTATTCTTTTAACATTTTACCTGGTCTGGCACTAGCATGATGGTGCTCTTCAGTGCTGTAAGCCAATCACTTATCCATTTCCCCCAACCATTAAAATCATCACTGCTAAAAGTTAATGTAGCCAAATAGACTAAAAAAGCCTTTGGATTCCATTATACTTTCAAAAACATTTGAACACCTACAGAACCTGATTTTAACCAAGCTACAGATTTGAATTTTGCATCACGTTTATCCCATCTTAGCGAAGAGACCTGTTCATGTGACCAACAACATTTTGGGGATCCACCATTAGTACAAATAGTAATTAAAAAAAATAAATAAATCACTGAATGCTTTGGAAAGGCAGACATCACAATGAACTGTGTCACAGTAAAAAAAACCAAACCCAAACAACAAAATACCTCGTTCAAATACTTTCCAGCAAAGAATGTTTGATATCCACACATAGCTTTGAGCAGTGCTGGGAAGGTGTACGGTTCTTGAATCTTCTGCCATAACTTGCTGCTGCAGTTTCCTTCCAGGGTGTTATTGACAACATGATGATTATGTGGATATTTCCCTGTTAAAATGCTAGCTCGACTGGGACAGCAAAGTGCACTGGGAACATACTGGAAAGAGAGGAAAGCGAGATGCAATATTGATATTCTAGAATAATTTCTCCCCAAAATGTATAGCTTTGAAATATCGGCTAATAGACTGATTAACATGTTCACCAGCATCAAAACATATTTACCTCTGGACACACAGAATTACACCTCAAGCATTTTAGCTTGTGAAAAGCTGCACACGAAACTGGGTTTAGGTTTCTGCAGCATATGCCCTTCAACCCCCTCCCAGATTAGATACGGTTCTTATACAGTGGCCAGTATACAGTTACAATCCGGTTTGCCAGCGGATTCACTCCATTATTTTAGCCGTGGCAATAGACAGTAAAATAGGGAGAGTGAAGTGGGCTTTCAGCACGCACAAAGCTGAAGGTTTGAGGCAGCTTCTGCTGACGCTTCTCAGCTTGCAATAAAAGCATTCAGATCAATCACTCGGTTTTACTTTACTGCTTAAGGAAGCTGGCACAAGTACTTTTAGGAAGTAAAACTTTCCCACAGAGTCTGAGCACGAGCTGCAGCTTTAATTCTATCAAGAACTAAGACTAGTCAGATTGAATTTAAGAAACCAGTACAGGCTTCACAAAACGACTACCCGTTCTGAGACCTTTTGACCTAAGATACAAGCAACACGCTCCAACCATTAGTGTAAACGCTTACTGCATTTATGAAGGTGATTCCCATCTGCGCAATGAGAGCATTAGTCTTCTTTAGGGGAGTCTGGAAGGAAAATACCGAAAGGAAGTCAGCGGCAAGGCAAAGGAGCAGGGCCGCGGCAGTCGCACAGCTTGAAAGGAGGGCCCACCGCCACGGCTGTCAGGCACTGCCCGCTCGCACTGCCTTTCACCAGGGCCTCATATGACCACAGCGGTTTCGCAAGCCAGCCCAAGAGAGCAGAAGCCCGGGGAGCTTTCAGGGGCGAGCTGCCGAGGCCGCACTGGACAAGCGCCAGCCTCGACCCACTCGAGCCTCTCCGCGGCTTCCCAGAGAAGCGTCGCGCCCCACCGCGACTCTCCCTTGGCGAAGCAGCTCGGCCTGAGGCCGCTAAGACAGAACCTGTCCCCGGCTGCGCCGCTCGTCACCCCGGGCCCAGGCCGCCGCTCCTCCGCCGCCGGAGCGACCCTCACCTCACGCCATGACCTCCCCACCCTCCCCCGGTCACCCCAGCCCGTAGCCGGCGGTCGAGCGGCGAGCACCGCCTCAGCGAGCGAGGCCTCTCGCAACATTCCCTCCCGGCCCAGACACACAACCCCGCTCCTCCCGTCCCACTCGCGGGCGGGCCCACGGCGGCGCCGCAGCCCCGGCCGGCGGCGGGGTGCGCGGGAAGCCGAGGGCGGGGGGCAGGCCGGAGGAGCCGCGGGGTTACCATGCCGCCCAGGCAGACGTCCTGGTCATCGGTGAGGATGAGCACCACGTTGGGTCTCCGCGCCTGCCGGGTTGCCCCGGCCAGGCTCAGCACCAGCAGCGCAGCCAGCGCCAGACCCCGGACCACCGCGGCGGGGAACATGGCGCAGCCAGCGGAAACGGGCGAGCCGCCAGACGGAGGGAGACGATGCCGCTCGAACCCGCGGCGAGACCCGGTGCGGCTGAGCGCGGAGCCCCGAGGAACAGCGCACGGACCCGCCCCGCCCCCGGCATATGACCCGGGAGAGCGGCGGGAGGGGCTGGGGGGTGGGGGGCGTGTCACGTGGCCGGGGCGGCCGCCACGGCAGGGGGCAACCCCGCCCCTCGGCCCCGCCTGTTCCCCGCCCCCTCGGGCAGGCCCCGCCCACCCGCCGGGGATGCCGTTGCCATGGGGGCGGGCGCGGGGCGCTTACGGGGGGGCGGTCCCTCGCATCGCGGCCGTGCTGCCCGTGCGAGCTGGCCGAACTCCTCGCGTTAACTAGCCGAAGCTAGCTCATCGGTCCGGCAGCGTACGCCTGGTCCGCAGCCCCATCGCCTCCTTGCGCTCCAGGCCACTGGCTCTCGGCGCAAAGGGAAATGTTTTACCGAGGCTGGGGTAAAGCAGGAGACAGAGACGCGCGGGAAGCGCGGCGGAGGCACCGCACACACCCGCCGCCGCAGCCCGGGAGCCGGAGCAGGCGCGGTGTCCGCGGCTGGCCGGTGCGCAGGGCTGTGCCGCTGCAGGCGGGTCCCGGGGAGGAGGCAGCGGCGTTGCTGGGCGCAGCGCACGGGCCCCGGGCGCGGCACGGTGCGGTAGCCACGCAGCTCCCCAGCCGAGCCCCGGCTGCACCCAGCTCTGACGGCCCGTCATCTGGTTTGGTGGTGGTGTACGGTGACTTAGAGCAGCGTAATTACAGGCTCGCGGTTACACCGCCGAAGCTGCGCCCTACTCTTCCTTATGCCCTTGTCCCGGCGCTCCTGCGAGGAGGCGCGGGGCGCTGGCAGAATCAGACCGCCGGTCGCGGCAGCCCCGGGGACCCGCCCCGAATGGTTACCGCCGTGAGCCGAGGCGAGACCGCCCTCCCCGCCCTGCTGCAGGTGCAACACCCCCCTCCCTCCCCGCCCGCCGCCGGCCTCTACCACGCCGCGCGGTGCGTGGGGAGGGAGCCGTGCTGGACGCAGTGCTCCTGCCCGACGGGGAGCGTCCCGCCGGCCTGCGCTCTCCCGCCCCCTTCCCCTTCCCCTGCCCGCCTCCCTCTTCCTCCCCCCGCGCGTGTCGCCGTGGAACGGGCCGAGCCCGGAACTCGGCGCTGCCGGCGAAGCCGCCGCACTGCCGCGGAAGATGGAGGTGCGGGAGCCCAGCCTGGGCGGCAGGGCGGGCAGCAGCGCCGACAGCTTGGCAGAGGAGGAAGAGGACGACGAAGACGAGGAAGGTCCTCGCAGCGGCCGGTCCAGCCGCACCTCGTCGCTGGTGAGCGGGCTGCTCACCGAGCTCTACAGCGCCACCGAGGCGGCTGCCCCTTCGGGCAGCGCCCGCTCCCGCGTCCTCCGGGAGCTGCAGCAGCGGCCGAGCCAGGTCAAGTACCTGCGGCTGAAAGGTACAGCCTGCCCTGCCCTGCTCTGCTCTGCCCTGCCCGCTGCCGCCGCTCCGCCTGGGCCCGGAGCTGACCCTGCCGCCTTGCTTTCCTCCCCTGTACCTGCAAGGGAATCCTGCCTGAGGGTTATAGACCGACCTCTTCTGCCTTTACGCATGGGCCTGTCTGCCAGAAGCTTTCCAGGCACAGTTAGCTGTACCTCCTCCAAACCGGGGCCTCCTCTGCCGTTCCTTCCCTCTCCTTCCTTCTAGGTGCCCTAGGAGCAAACATTGGGCCACTGGACTTTCTGTGACAGATGGCACAAGCTTTTGTAAGTTCAGGGCTTTGCTTTAATTATGGCAGTGACTCAATGGCCAGTTTCCTTTTCCTTGTCCAGAGGAGATGCTGCGCGTACAGTGTCATAAGCGGCAGTCGGCGTTGTTTTTTTTTTTCCCAGGTCCTTTTATTTCTAGCAAACTTAAGCTTTACAGTTGTCAGGTTTAGTTTATGTGCAGGCAAGCATGTCTTCTGGGGGGAGAGGGGGAAAGTGTAATGAAAATGGAAATACAGTCATCAAGTAGCCAAAATCTAAATGAATCTTATGGAAGAATTCTTAACGAAAGCTACGCAGCCACAACGCTGCACATGTCTGTGAAAGAATGGGACTTATGCCTCCAGACTGACCCAATGAGGAGGGTGGTACAAAGGCCTCTTGTCTGATGTTAAATCATTCTTGGTTTTGACAAGAAAAACAGGAGCTGAATAAATGTGCCTGTTTTTTAGACCTGTGCAAACAGCTTTTGGCTTCCGTGTTTGGTTTCTTAATGAGATGATAATGTCACCTGATGTTACAGGTTATGTTCTCCTGTGTCCTGTGGCAATCTGGGACTCAACAAGAAATTTGCTTGTTCAGGAATATATTTTGTAGGCTTTTAACTCATTAATTTTTCCGCAAAGTTAATTGGTTTTATGGGGACAGTTAACTGGCACAAGCAGGAAAGAATAAAATTCAGCTCACTACTTTCGTGGTGACTGTACAAGTCAGTGGGAATACAACTTAGCTTTTTTTTTCTCCTAAAATATGTAGATGTATTTTTAAATCACTTTGCCTGGTACAAGTGATTGGGAGTTCCAGCTGAGTGGCAGCTCCTGAAACAGGGTAGTGCTGTAGTAAAATGCAAGATTGTTTTACCAGTGCCTCCCCTCCCTTGCTGTCATACCTTGCTCTTCGCTATCCATGACTGATTGTTGTTTCAGCCTAACTTGTCCTTTTCTTTAAGCTGTCCAGACTTACTGGAAAAGCTTTACCATATGAGCCAAGCTGTTTACCATCCCACTAATCATACCATTTCCTGGATGCATAAATATTTTTCTCAATGGATCAGGTTACCAAAGCATGGATTTTTGGATTGAATTTTCTTCCAGCATCGGGGGGAACGTGGCTGGAATGAAAGTGATAGGATTGGAAAACTTAGCTGCAGGGAACAGACAGCTGAATGGTGGGCACAGGGACTGACTGGTGGAAATGGTTGCAGCCATGACTGAAGGCACCTAGTTTGCAGCTTAGTGGAAAGAGTTTCCCACTTAGAGCTCATCTTGGAGTTGCATTTCTAGTTTTGCAGGCATCTTCTTGAACATGTTCCTTTGTCTGTTACCATTTGCTTATTCCCCATGCACATTTTCCAGAGGTGGCTTCTGGAAGGTACTGTATTTAAAATTTGCCCCCTTGTTGCACTACTGTAGGTGTAGTCTGGCTACATCTGTCATGATGTTTCTAATTCCTAACTCTTAATTATTGAGATTCATATCCTGTGCTGTAAGTTGAAGTACTTTAGTTTAAAAGAAAGTTAATGGGTTTGTCTTGGATCATGAAAATGTTTATAATCAGGAATTATCCCAGTCAGTAGAACTTGTAATTTATAGGAAGTTCATGCATGTAGATGCCCATGAGGTAAGTCCTTTTGCCTGTCAGCTACCATAAGCTGCGAGTGTTTTGGCTTGTACTGAGGTTATTCCCTCTGCTTTTTGGCAGATGTCGATGAATTAGCAACTATAAAACGAGAACTGAACTACAGGATTTCTGTTCAATCAGCGAAGTTGCTTCGTCTTCTGAAGCAGAAGGACAGACTTGTGCATAAAGTCCAGAAGAACTGCGACATCCTCACAGCTTGTTTACAGGCGGTTTCCCAGAAGCGGCGTAAGTATCTCTGTGTGTGTGTGTGTACTAGTGTAAGTAGTAACTTATTTCGTTACTGTGGGTGGTATTTCAATTAAACCCTTGCACTTTAAATATAGTCAAGAGGCCAGGCTATGCTGTTCTGTGGTTGGATTCGATGGTCTTGAAGGTCTCTTCCAACCCAAGTGATTCTGTGATTCTGCGATTTTATGATTCCTTAGAGATGCCTGCCTTCCAGCGATGCCAGTGGCACCTGGGAAGAGGCAAAGTTCAACCCTGCACGCTGCCATAGCCTCAGCGTTGTGTACTGGTGTGGCACCCTTACTGTAGGTTGTCTGCCAGGCTTTTTCAGCTTTAATTCACAGAAAGCCCGAGTCAAATGTGTCAGCATGCGTGCTGTGTTTAACTCTGGGCTTTCATATGATTATATGGGAGATGCCATAAGTGGAAATTCTTTGTGCTGGAGACCACAGACAGCATATGCAGTTGTCTTCCCAGAGCGCTGTTAGTAGTGTGTAACTCCTTTCTGTAGAGCTGGTTCAAGATGTGAGGTATTAGTAAATGTAAGCCTGCTTCTCTCAAACCTCTTTTATCAGCATCTGTGGTTTTGGGGTTTTGGAGAGGGTGCATGGGAAAAGAGGAGGAATGTTGCTCTTTAATTTTTTAGCCTTTTCCAGCACAGTGAAACCTTGTTATTTGACTTGGTAAAGTCAGCTAAAGGTAGGCTGAAGTGTTTTTGTTAATTCTGCTGAAGTGAAATTGCATGTAATGTCCTTTGTAAAAATAAACAGAAATTATACCTTTAGAAGGGACATGTGAAAATAACCTAATGTTCCCTGTCTTATTTTTTCATTAACATGCAGCGTGACAGGTACAGAAATGTTCAGGTACAGTAAACAAAGCATGGTCTTTTCACAAAAATGCCTCTAGGAGCTTTGAGGTGCATGTAAAAATTTTATCAAAAGAATCTTACTGTAGTGGCATGTGCTAATGTAGTTCAGTTAAGGGTTCATTTGTTACTGTGAAACTTAATTTTTAAGCATCTAAAAGTGTTCCTTTGTTTTACTTCAACCTAGCATGAAAGTTCTTGGCTGTCATGCACTGCGTAGGCATCTTTCTTCTTCTCACCTACTCTCTTTCTTTTTTCTTCCTCAACATCAGCTGGATAATTGAGTCCTCATTACCATTAACACTTAAGCATAAACTGTAGTCTCTGAGACTACTTGAATTTTGCATGTTTTAAGTATTTAGAGGATTTGACTACAAATTCTGAAGGTCTCAGCATCCTGACCTCATTTGTTAGGTAAAAACTTACTGACTGAAAGGTATATGGGATTTCAGCCTAAATATTAATGTATTTTTACAAATTTCAGGTACCATTGTACGTTTAAATTAATGGGGCATTATGTTTAAAATGTGCTGGTAACAACTGAAGTTTTAAAGTAATGCAGTTTATTGTCTAATATCCATGCATGTTCCTGCAGGTTTTTGAAGACTATGTGTAGGTTTGCATATTATATCTCTATAAGAAAGATATTTTTATTATTAATATAGCATATTTGCCCACTGTTAATTTTCACGTTGTGTTTCTGAAAATCTGGATGTATGTATTCCAGGGCACTGAAAACTCGGTTATTTCTTGCATTAACATCTAACCCAAAAACACTGGAGTTTGTTGAATGATTCCTGGTAATTTCAGCTGCCTTGGAATAGATTGAGACTGTGTTTTTATTGCTCAGTGTAAATGTGCCAGCACTATACAGAGAATGCAGGAATAAGCATTGGCTGTAGGATGTACAACTTAAAGGCGTTTTTTTTTATTCACGTGAAATTTAAAATTTTCTGTAAATTGTGCCTTTGATCAACAGCTGCCCAAAGGCAGGCATAAATGGTCCTCTTCTCTCTGACCATTTCTTTTTGCCTTTGTAGTATTTACCTGTGTAGTAGTAGTAGTAATCTCTGTGTGGGATATAATGAATGAAACTGGAGAGGTGATCTGGTGAGATAACGTTTGTTTTTCTTTTCTGTAGCAGTTCCCTGTTTCCAGTTTCTGCAGAGGGTGGTAGAAGTTGGTGCAGAAGGTGATCGCTTAGAGTAGCTTGAGAAGTGCAACTGCTGAGTATGTGGTTAAGTCCTAAAGTCTCCGTGGAAAGATCTATTTTCTACTCTTTAAAAAGCCCAAAACACAGTCAAGATTAATAATGCCTCCCCCTCTTAAAATGTGAGAGATTTTTTCTGTTCACTAAAGCCACTGGAAACTACATTTTCTTTCTGTAGACTACCCTGCCATTTTTAAGTATTTAAAACACTGGAATTAATTTGTAGAAGTTTTAGTTGTTCCAGGTTTTTCTGCTGAAAGTATATACCTGCAATATCATGTTATGTGCCATAAAGCATTATAATGCACTTTTAACATTATCATATCTTGTAGTACCAAAATCTTTAACAAGTAAGTACAGAAAATTTGCTAGAATATTTTTCCTTTTAAAATATGGTTGTTCTTAGTGGCAAATCAAACTTTTTTGGAGTTATGCTACCACTGTTTCTACCATTTCAAAATACAAGTGATTCTTCACCTAATTTGTATAGAGTTTCACAGTGTGTTTATACTATTGTCACAGTGGAAAATTATTTTTCCCCACATATAGTGAAATCTCCATATAGAACTCTAGATTTAAGTTAACCTTGAAGTCACACTCAGATGTTTGTTATCTTTAACCAATCTGTACAGACTAACTAAACAAATACTGTTTTCAGAAAAGAGGGAAATTGTATCTTCATGCTTAATTCTGGCTTTGTTAGACCCTTTTCAAATACTGCCTGACAAGTTCACTCCTAGGGATAAGTTTGGTTAGGAAATTAACAGGGCTGATAAACGTGATCCCTTATTTTCCAATGAACTATCTATCCTGCTATAGTCTGCTTCTACAGCAGGAAAATTGGGTATGGTTGAAAAGCCCGTATGCTTCACACTTGTGAGTTCAGTATTGGGAAGTTCAGTGTCTGAGAGTTTTGTAACTACATAGGGAGCCATCCACTGATCAGGCTTCAATCTTTGCCGGCTCTCTTAGTCTCTGCTGAATGCAGAGAAGCAGCATGGCCCTCTGGCAGCTTTGGAAGCTGGTGTCTGGCTTGCTTGTGCTTCAGGACCACCAAAACCCAGCACAGCACCTGCAGCATGTGAATTCCCAAGTGGATAGAGTAAATGTCACGGAACAAACATAGCCAGGGATGACTTCATAACTTACTCTGCTTCTCATTATGCTGTTGACCCTTATCCCTGGTAGATGATGTAGGTTTTGCATACAAATGGAACAGACTGCCCAGAGAGGTTGTGGAGTCTTCTCCTCTAGAGACGTTCAAAACCTGCCTAGATGTGTTCCTGTGTGACTGAGTCTAGGTGATCCTGCTCTAGCAGGGCAGGGGGGTTGGAATAGATGATCTTTTGAGGTCCTTTCCAACTCCTAACGTTCTGTGATTCTGTGAAATAGGAATTACCATAGAAAATTTACTGCTGTGTGAACTGCATTTTGGTCAGAAGCAGCAACAGCCATGGTTCTGTCAAGGGAGGGTAAATTGTGCTGTTGGATACATGCTAAAAGCAGCATCCTTTGCTGTACTTCTAGTTTGTAAGATACATGACTGACCAGTTTCAACTTAATAACACTTATTTTACCCAAATTTAAATAAAATACTCCAGTGAAGAACAATGGTAAGAGAGAAATCACAGTGATGTCCTGATGGCAAAAATGGCTTCTAGGCACGCGCTCCTCTTACTCTTGTGATTTTGGCTTAGTTGGAGTAATAAGAGAGAAGGTGGTTCTGCAGCATTATGAGCTATTTCAGATCCATCTTAGAGCACAAAGTGCTTTATGCATTCAATTCTGCTCTTCTCAAATGATATAATTTGGTAAAAAATAAATCAAGCTATCTTACTCTTTTTTTCTCTTCCTGTATTTTATATAATGGCAGCTTGCCTATATTACTGAATACATTTTGATTGATCAAATTGTAAACCTGAAGTTCCTTGAATCACAAATTTTGATTACCTGTCATTTTAATTAAAAAAAAAAACAAACCTGCAACAACCCACCATGTTTTATCTATGAATTATTTATAAGTAAAATAATCCAGCTCGATTGTAACTTAGTCTGGCTGGAAGGAAGCAGGAGTGCTTATGTCTGATTCAATATAAAAGAAGGTGAAGTTATATTAAAAGAAACTTCATTAATATTCTTTTGTATTTTTAATGGAGAAATAATTTTAGTAGAAAATTTCGTCATTAATTTGGTGCTATGTAGCTATGGTACTAAATAATGACTAATAAATAACTTTATATGAGTCTTGTGCTGTGTTCAGAAAGACTCTGAGTATTTGTTATTTTGCAACTACAATTAAAGTTAAGTATTATTCTTCTGCTATTTCTGCATTGGCTCCTGTATAGAATTCTCTTAGTTGAAAGCTAGTTATTTATTGTTATCTTTTTTTCTCCTCCTGGCTTGGTTTAATGCAGAGCCAGCAGAGGGAGACAGGATATTTTCTTTTGGGCAGAGAGAGAGGCATATCTCTGCTTTTAGTAGCTTGGCAGCTTTCACATCCTTTCTTTAAACAGGAAGGGAAGTGCTTTCCGATGTGGCCAGGCAATAGTTGGATGAAAAGACTTAAAGTCAGGCTGTCAAATAACTGTTGTTCACAAAGGAGGTATTCACATACTCCTGAATGTGAAGTAGTTGGAAAATGGTGATGAATGGCTTCCTAATTATAACTGAGATCAGTAATTGCTGCATGGTTATGGAGGTTATTCTGAAGCTACTGATTGAGCGAGCTGAATGTTTTGGAGTCCTACTACAGAAATTCAGAGGTTTATGTGTATGCTTATTAGCAGTACTTTGTAATCTTTTGAATGCATCTTAACTGGATAGAAAGCCAGCACAAGCAGACATGTGGGCACAGATCAGTAACCTGCATGTTCCTGGGCAATGATGGGGTTTTCTGGCAGAAGTCTGGGCTATGTAGTCTCCTCAACTTCTGAGAATGTGTCACTGTCTCTGTATCATCAATTGTCCTCGTAGGGTATGGAACTCAGAGGAAACTTGCCTGATGTTGTAGTTGTATGAGTTGGTTAGGAAAAGACCAAATAAAATCACCATCATTGATGTCTCTGGATAAGTACATCTTAGATATGCAAAAGTTCTTGCACCTCTATCCCTCTTTACTGCAAGGGCTCCAGTCACACTGACCAGGTCACAGAAGGCAAAGGAAGGGACTGAAGAACTGCCCACTGTAAAGGAAGATCAGGTTTGAGAACCTGAAGGTGTACAAGTCCATGGGACGTGACAAGATGCATCCATGGGTCCTGAGGGAACTGACAGATGAAGTGACTAAGTCACTCTCCATCATATATGAGAAGTTGTGGCAATCTGGTGAAGTTCCCCCTTACTGGAAAAGGGGAAACATAACCCACATTTCTAAAAAGGAAAAAAAAGACCCCAGGAACTACAGGCTGGTCAGTCTTACCTCTGTGCCTGGCAAGATCATGGAGCAGATCCTCCTGGAAACTATGCTCAGGCACATGGAAAGTAAGGAGGTGATTGGTGAAAGCCAACATGGCTTCACTAAGGGCACATCATGCCTGACAAATCAATCTGGTGGCATACCACAGTGGAGTTGCAGCGCTGGTGGATAAGTGAAGAGTGACAGATGTCATCTACCTGGACTTGTGCAAAGCATTTGACACTGTCTTGCATTATATCCTTGTCTGTAAATTGGAGAGACATGGCAGTCTGGTGTGTTTGGCATGCTGCAGGGAAGAGATGGCATCCAGAGGCCTTGACAGGCTTGAGAGGTGAGCCCTGCAAGCCACATGAAGTTCAACAAGGCCAAGTGCAAGGTCTGGAGAATAGAAGGCTCCGGAAGACCTTTTATAGCAGCCTTCCAGTACCTGAAGCGGCCTACAGAAAAATGGGAGAGAGACTGTTCACCAGAGAGTGTAGTGGTAGGACAAGGGGTAATGGCTTCAAGCTAAAAGAGGGCAGATTTACATTAGACATAAGGGGGAAAAAAAATCTTCCTTGTGAGGGCGGTGAGGCCCTGGCACAGGCTGCCCAGAGAAGCTGTGGCTGCCCCCTCCCTGGCAGTGTTCAAGGCCAGGCTGGATGGGGCTTTGGGCAACCTGGTCTGGTGGAGGGTGTCCCTGCCCACGGCAGGGGGTGGAACTAGAAGATCTTTGAGGTCCCTTCCAACCCAAACTAGTCTGTGATTAAACTTGTGTTTTTCTTTTCTCACTTGATCCCAGTCTTTAAATATTGGACTTCTCAGCCCAGTTCAATTTTCCCCCCCTTGTTTACTCTGCAGTGTCTTTGACTGGCTGTCAGTCTCCTGCCCATCCTTGAGTTTTCCTCACATTGACTCTTGGTCTCTTTCCTGCATGCACTAATTACTCATCTGTTTTCTCTTTACCTTATCTTCCCATTAACGTTTGTTTTAAAACCAAGGCATTCACAAATTTTAATTCATAGGGTGAAAGTTTGATTAAAGGTGTAAGAACAGCTTTAATACAATATGCTGTGGGCTCTTAGCACAGCTAATATTGTCTTTTGGACTTAAAATTCATAAGGTTCTTGAAGGAGAGGCAAATATTTCACAAAGAGAACAACCAGCCGTTGGAATAATCTCCCCAGGAAAGTGGTGGACTACCCAACATTGAACACTTAAGATTAGCTGGACAGGGTACTGGCCCGTCTTGTCTAGATTGTGCTTTTGCCAAGAAAGGTTAGACCAGATGATCTTTGAGGTCTCTTCAAACCTGGTATTCTATGATACGATTCTATGACTGTCTCACAGGATCAGATGTCTTGTAACATAGGGCATACTTGTGTCTGTGTAATAATTCATACAGGTCAAATTATGCATGTGGCTCACCTGGCTTTCCCCGCACACTTCCCAGTAGTTTGATGTACTCTTGCAGTTGTATCAAATATGCTTTAACCCAGAACACTTCAATTGCTTTGTTTTTTTATTTTTTTTCTTTTCTTTCTTTCTTTCTTTCTTTCTTTCTTTCTTTCTTTCTTTCTTTCTTTCTTTCTTTCTTTCTTTCTTTCTTTCTTTCTTTCTTTCTTTCTTTCGTTCTTTCTTTCCTTCTTTCCTTCTTTCCTTCTTTCCTTCTTTCCTTCTTTCCTTCTTTCCTTCTTTCCTTCTTTCCTTCTTTCCTTCTTTCCTTCTTTCCTTCTTTCCTTCTTTCCTTCTTTCCTTCTTTCTTTCCTTCCTTCTTTCCTTCCTTCTTTCCTTCCTTCTTTCCTTCCTTCTTTCCTTCCTTCTTTCCTTCCTTCTTTCCTTCCTTCTTTCCTTCCTTCTTTCCTTCCTTCTTTCCTTCCTTCTTTCCTTCCTTCTTTCCTTCCTTCTTTCCTTCCTTCTTTCCTCTTCTTTCCTTCCTTCTTTCCTTCCTTCTTTCCTTCCTTCTTTCCTTCCTTCTTTCCTTCCTTCTTTCCTTCCTTCTTTCCTTCCTTCTTTCCTTCCTTCTTTCCTTCCTTCTTTCCTTCTTCTTTCCTTCCTTCTTTCCTCCTTCTTTCTTCCTTCTTTCTTTCTTTCTTTCTTTCTTTTTTTCTTTCTTTCTTTCTTTCTTTCTTTCTTTCTTTCTTTCTTTCTTTCTTTCTTTCCTTCTTTCCTTCTTTCCTTCTTTCCTTCTTTCCTTCTTTCCTTCTTTCCTTCTTTCCTTCTTTCCTTCTTTCCTTCTTTCCTTCTTTCCTTCTTTCCTTCTTTCCTTCTTTCCTTCTTTCCTTCTTTCCTTCTTTCCTTCTTTCCTTCTTTCCTTCTTTCCTTCTTTCCTTCCTTCTTTCCTTCCTTCTTTCCTTCCTTCTTTCCTTCCTTCTTTCCTTCCTTCTTTCCTTCCTTCTTTCCTTCCTTCTTTCCTTCCTTCTTTCCTTCCTTCTTTCCTTCCTTCTTTCCTTCCTTCTTTCCTTCCTTCTTTCCTTCCTTCTTTCCTTCCTTCTTTCCTTCCTTCTTTCCTTCCTTCTTTCCTTCCTTCTTTCCTTCCTTCTTTCCTTCCTTCTTTCCTTCCTTCTTTCCTTCCTTCTTTCCTTCCTTCTTTCCTTCCTTCTTTCCTTCCTTCTTTCCTTCCTTCTTTCCTTCCTTCTTTCCTTCCTTCTTTCCTTCCTTCTTTCCTTCCTTCTTTCCTTCCTTCTTTCCTTCCTTCTTTCCTTCCTTCCTTCTTTCCTTCCTTCTTTCCTTCCTTCCTTCTTTCCTTCCTTCCTTCTTTCCTTCCTTCCTTCTTTCCTTCCTTCCTTCTTTCCTTCCTTCCTTCCTTCCTTCCTTCCTTCCTTCCTTCTTTCCTTCTTTCCTTCTTTCCTTCTTTCCTTCTTTCCTTCTTTCCTTCTTTCCTTCTTTCCTTCTTTCCTTCTTTCCTTCTTTCCTTCTTTCCTTCTTTCCTTCTTTCTTTCCAGTTACTCAGTGAATGCTGCTACTGTGGCACTTTTGTGCTATGCCTCCTCCACCCCACCCCGAATCTCCATTGTTACAAAATAGGGTCCAAATGTTAAGCTTTTATTTTCTCCTCATGTTTGTCACTTTCATGTCTGAAATAAAACATCATCATCTTTAATATATGTGTTGAACATTAAAAATACTAATCTCTGATCATGTACTTGCTGTGTTCAACTCTAATTTAGATTTTTAAGTGGATATGAAACAGGTGATTCCTTTAGAAAACACTCTCATTTTCAAGGAGTTTGCCTACTGCATTTATAAATGAACTCAGTAGCTCTGATGTTTGAAGCCAGAAGAACAATGTGCTCTATTTAGGTGATCCTGCTTTAGCAGGGAGGTTGACCTAGATGATCTCCAGCAGTCCCTACCAACCCCTATCATTCTGTGAATCTGCTTCAGTAACTTTTTTATAGCAATGGCTATTTAATTGATCTATCCAAAACACATTCCTCATTTGATGCAGTTAAAATAGGAGGTTTACTTCTTATGGAACCTGATTTCATGTGAGTCATCCTCAAATGACTCAATTGGCTGCATGCTTTAGTTCAGTAGCTTTCCTATTACCTCACCTCTCTGTGTGCCTGGTTACATTAGTAGTCTCTACCCTTTGTGGGTGCTAATGAATTTGATCCTTTAAAGTGATGCTGTGGCTTTTTGAAATGCATACTTAAGAAATGTTGCTTCTGGCTACTTCTTGGGTTTCCTAATGAATTATTCTTAATTTAGTTTCACCTTATCTTTTGTCCTTTGAAGTCTTTTGGTGGGGAAAGGGAAATGGAAGGAAACATAATCATGAGTTTGAAAATGTCACAGTCATCTTAAGTTGTTTATTTAAACTGGTATCAAAGGTAGTTTGAATTTTCTTCTGCCTGTTACCTAATTGCAGAAATATATGTGTAAATAGAATATTGCTATTGACTTTTAATTATTGCTATTTTCACCAAACTGTTAGCTATTCTGCATAGAGTGAAGGCTTTTCTCTGTTACTTATGACTCAAGATGTAGAGGTGGGCTGAGGACTGGTTAGCAAGCATTTTGTAATCCATTCTGTGTTCTGTACTGGTTTGCAGGGAGCGAAGCAATGGTACGGCTAAAAAAGGCAGACAGCCTGTATTTAGGGATGCTGGAGCTTGGCTCAGTGGTGCTGGTTGCGGTGTGTTTGACCCATAAGCTGGATTGGGCCACAGAGCAGCAGTTCTTTAGATCTGGATGGTGAAGTTCACCTGTCAGTCCCTTGTACATGAGGGGAAAATGACTGTAGATGTGTGATCTTAACTGAATTGTTCCTTTATCAATAAATTGTGTGATGCTTAAAAATGTTACTGGAGAAGCCTTCGAAAGAGCTACCTATAGCAGTGACTATACAATTAAATGCCATTTGATTATCATGTTTCATTCAGCTTCAGCCAGCCAAGATTCTGGGAAATCTGAAATCTTATTCCATTACATTGGGAGCTTGGACTGAGGATTGCTTTCCTGTTAACACTGGGCTTGGAGGAGAAGGAATGCAAACAGCCTCATTCGTTGCTGTGCACCAGGTGATTAAATGTTTCAATGAGTAGGTGTGTCTCATGTTTGCTAGTGTAAATTAGATTGTGTAGTCTGGATATCTCTTAGTGAGTCTGGGAGAAAGAAAAGTGAGTGTTATCAAACATAATACCAGCAGTGTGGAACACTGAACAAGATGTTGCTCCTTTGCAAGGGCATCGATTTTTGGTTTTAAATGTCATTTGGGAGTTTACTGTCATAGCATTTTACACAGTTTGGAAGTTATCCATATGAAAATGTCATTTCTGTGTTAAAGGCTGAGAACTAGTCACTAACTTAATAATCCTGGGGAGTTTTTAGATAGTGAATTCCATGGTTACTTCACTTTGATGAGAATATGATCTGGTCTTTGAGCATCCCAGACAGGATGCTGAGTCTCAGGGAAGTAACATGAGGAGAATTAGTGTAACAGAGCAGCAATCAGTAAAATTCTGGTACAGCACTGTGCTGCTCCATTGCCTCTCATGCAATATTCCTTTGGAGAATTATCAACTAAGTTCCCAGACTTAAAGTGAAATTATGGTGCTGGTGGGATATGCACACAGAGCACGGACCTTGTAGGTAATGAATTTTGACATCGTTGATCACTTGATGAGCAGTAGCATTGGTAAGCCCTATGGGGAGAGACCACCCCACTTCATCATCTCCAGCCAGCTCTTTTGGGATGATCTGTGCTGACTCCAGAAAGCTGACTGGTATGTGAGTCTATAGAAGCCCTTGGCTGACTAATTCAGAATACTTGAGCTGACTGCCATCTTCTTTTGCTGATGTTCTCCACTGTAAAAACAAAGCTGTAATATAAATTGGCAAATTGTCCCATCAGTTTCCTTACAAACTTGGAAGATTGTGTGACTGTGCAGATCTGGCATCCCTCAGAGGTCACTTTGGGGCAAATTTCTGTTTCTTGATTCCCAAGATGAAGTAAAAATTCTTTCCTCTTCTGGTGTTAAAAAGGAGATAACATTTTTATTCTCCCATCCCAACCCCAGGAAGAAAGAGGCTGGATTTGCTGCCTGGTTTGGTCATATCTTGACTGAAAGGGTCTTGTGGGCTGTGCCCCTGCCAAATATTGAATACAAAAGATGGCGAGAACTAATGCTTAGAGCAGGACAGAACCTGGAATCCTCACTTTGAGGGAAATTCTGCTTTAAGAATACAGCAACTAAAATACCTCACTCCAGCATGAAATAAAACACCCACTCACAAAAGTCAAGTGCTAGTGAAGCAAAATTCTGAAAGCTTACATTTTGAACTGAAAGTCTTTGTTCAGATTTTGACACCTCGCCCTTTTACATTTCATGTTATGTAACGAGCCATTTTCAAGTAAGATGTTAAACTGTTTAATCCTAACAAGAGTCAAAATTATGCTCTTAGCATTTGGAAATATGTTTTCATCAAAGGTAATGTTCTGCTGTGAAGGACTTTGCTCTCTACAAGCTGGTACTTTTTTGGCAAAGCTTTCCATTAAAGTGGTTCCAACCAACCTTGTTATGGAGATCTTGCTGGGAACATGCAGGCAGCCATCTCTGCAGCTCATTCCCCAGCTCCTCACTGCTGGGATTGTCAGGCTGATTTAGGGACCTGAGGTGCCAACATGTGTTCACAATCCATGTATGTTTTCCTTCTGCATCTTCAGGGATTATATGAATCCTTACTTGTCTGTGTCACGTACTTCATACTATGTTTCTTTGTCCCTAACTCACTGCTGAAGTGTCTTACCACCATCAAAAAACCCTCCTTGCCTCCTCTGATCAAATTCCACCTCGTATTCATTCCATCATTGGTAAAACTTGCACAGTTCTCTAAAACGCCTTTTCTCGTGGGCTCCTTCAGGTACATTCAACCTGGCTGCTGCTTCAGCTAGTGGCAGGATCCAGAGGTAGGATTTCCTTTGTTACAAACCCTGGGAGTCTGTTCGGGATCTAGGTACTCAGTGCCAGGTGACACTGGGCAGCGCTCACTGTCAACACAGCATATAAGAATATACCCTAGTGGCACTTTTAAAAGTATTCCACTGCTACTCTTAATAGGAAACTGCCTTTGGAGTTGGGGTCACTGCCACTGGTAAATTCCTTGGGGGCAGTGTGCTTCCTCCTGGCTCGCTGCTGCTCACTTCCCAGCCTAGTGAGCAGCACTCTCTGGAGGGGTGGGATTTTCCTGGAAAGGGGAGATGCCAGGAGTTCAGGGCTGCATGGGAGCTGAGCAAAATGAGCATCTGACCTCAGGCACTTTCTGCTGCCTTCAGCTGCCTGTTCTGTTCTGCTGGTTGAGCCTCAAACTGAGCTCCAATTGGGCCTCTAGCAGAAGCAAGTACAGTGACTTACCATTTGTGAGATGCCAGGGAGGGAGCTACCCAGAGGACTGTGGTGGGATCTGGAAGACCTTAGTCAACCCCCTACTTGGACTACTTTTCCTGGGGCTAAAAAGACATAAAGTTTGTCATGTAGGCCTGGTCTGTAGTTGGCCTCAGCTGCTAAGGTGAAACGGACATCTTGTAATCGTCACCTGAGGTGGTGAGAGCATCGGCCACTGCTTATCTAACTACAACTACTTTTCTTTCTTCCCCTCTCTCCCAAATAAATCATTCTACAGTATTTATTTATTATGTAAAAATTGATGGGGTAATAATAGCTGAATGTGGTTGCAATATAAAAAAAAAACATTCCTGCAGAGTAAATGCTTCATTGCATGTCATGGAACTGAAGAGTAAATTCAGGATATCCTTCTGTAAGCAATAATTTGGCTGCTGAATCTAGGCTCAGTTTGCAACAGAAAATTTAGATTGTTGAGTATAAGAATGTATAGATTGCAGAATCCCTGTCAAAGCCTTGTCCTGAAACATTTTGTATGGCAGATTATAAATATTCTTCATAGCAGCTGTGACAGCAGTGAAATGGTTGTTGGTGCTACACCTGAGGTTGTGTTTGGTTCGGGTGTACATGCAACTCGGAGACTGACTGCTTGGCTTTGCTGTATTCTTCAGTGTAACTGTAATCTTCTTGCTGCTGCAAAGTGGTAGCTGACCTCACAGGGTTAGTTTTGTGATGCATGTACTGTTTGGAGTGCACTGAATTATTACATTTTGCAACAGCTGTGCCATGTAAAGTTCATGTATTGGATAGTACTTGTTACATAAAATACTTCCTGAGTATTAAAAATAGGGATTAATGTGATAGATTATTGGGGGGGGGGGAGGGTGGGCTTGGATTACTTATCAAGTAATACTTGTAGTACTTATATAATAATTTGCCTGAACAAACTGTTTCTCAAAGTAGTGATATCTTGTTTCTCTAGTACTGCAGCGACTTTAGCTTTAAAAGGTAGGATTTGATCAGCTCGAACTGAGGAAGCATGCAGTCACCCAAAGGGAGGATGCTGCTGTTTGCTGACAACAGCTGGAATGGTTCTCCCTCTACACTGCCTGTCAGTCAGTCGTGACGTCAGAAATTGTTTCCTTCTGCTCATTTGCAGCTATTCATGGATACCTAATCATGGCAAAGTTGGATTCGTTCCCTGAAAAACTGGAAAAGTGAGGCTTTTTAGTCACCCTGGGGTTATTGTGGTTACACAGGGAAGGTGCTGATTTCCACATAGGTTCAGGAGGAGTATGAAACCGAGCTTATCCTGCTCCAGCCCAGCATGTTCCTGGGGCAGGGTGGGTGTTGGCTGGGGAGGGAGGAGTGGGGCGCATGACCTAGCTGAGCAAATGGCTCAGTTCCCATGTCTGTGGACAAAAGTAGTCAAAAAAGCTTTTTGCTGCAAGGCATTGTCAGCATCCAGGGTATAACCTAGGAGTTGATTGCATTAACTAGGAATTTGTGAGGAAGCTGGCTGTACCAGTGGTGCTGCCAACAGGGTGTGAGAAGTGCACCTGAGTGCATTTGTGTTTGACAAATCCTTTAGACAGATCCTGCTCCCATCACTGCAGGCAGTGAAAAGCCATGGCATCTATGGCAAATACTGGACAATCAAGATGTAAGGATTTGTGTGTAAAAGCTCACAGCAGGGATGGCTGTGAGATCTGCATAACTATCATACCTTGTCATTGCAATCTTTAATCTTTCTCTGGCAAGCTTTTGGATGTGGAAACAGATGGAGAGAAGTTGTGCAATTAGATTGTATGTATTTTTCACCCTTGTCTAATTTAGCACTCTCTCCTCTTCTATTATTATGGGGATCACACTTCAGTTCAAGTAACTATGCTGTTCTTTTTCCTACTGAAGTAGGGTTGTTTGTTTGGGGTCGGGGTTTTGTGGGTTTTTTTTTACCATTGTGAACTTGTAGGAGGGTTAATGGAGCTTCACTGAAAATGCCCAACGGGGTACATGGACTATAAGTAACACAGATGCATTATTCTCTCCAAGTATGGCACATGCTAAACATTCTTTGGTTGACTTAGTCTTTGAAGAAAAGATTTCCTGGATACTGAAGATCAAATGGAGGATAACAGCTGCTTGGGATAATTAGTGCTAGGAATAGACTGATTTATGGAGCATCAGGCAGCGCTAGCAGCTATGTTTCTGCAGCTTTGTGAGATAAGCTTGACATTTAAAAACAAGATGCTAGAAAAGTGGGCTGTGAACTTAGTGTGTTTGGATTGATAGTCCTGCTTATAATTCTGTGCTGGAGCAGCTCTGGATGAAGAGTTAAATAAGAACCTTACATTTTAAAATGCTTTTCCCCTTAAAGCTGTTAATAACCTGAATTTGGCTTCCTGACAGTAAACAAGTGCTCCTCATATACCCTTAAAATTTGCCAAGGAAGTCAAGTCTGTGTTCGATCTCCATGTTACATCATCTTACTGAACACTTTCTAAAATGAAAATGATACAGATCTATCATTTATATCTCTGTCTTAGTAAAAATTGGAAATACCTTCCTATGTTTTGTCAGCAGTGCAACAGTTTCTAAATTTAGTTGCCTATAAATTATAGTTACCTCCCTAAAATCACAACAACCTGATACTGATCAATATGTTTTCCCTGAAATCCGTGTAATATATGTGGCCAAAATACAGAGCACAAACAGTTTTTTGGTTGTTGGGCTGGGTTGGATTAAGCATCCTTGATGATAAGAGTTTAACGTGGAGTTTGTTTGTTTGGCTGATTTTTTTTCCAATATGTTGCTGCTAATTCCTTCTCTCATCCAGCAGTCACTGGCAGCAGTAACTATTGGGCCTTAGAACCTGAAGGAAAAAAGAAGACTAGAATGAGGAGAGAATCAATGTACAGAGCTGATCTCTTTTGACAAAAAAAGCTGATCTGAAGAAATAAATATTGCAAATACTTATAGTAATGCCTAGAGAGGCCCAGAGAAGTCAGGAACCTGATGCACTGGTCACTGGACAAACATGGTACAAGGCTCTCTGAAAACCAGACTTTTAATGAGACGAGACTGCTTGAAGGTTTGTAGAGAAGCACGAGTTCAGAGGAGTGAAGTGACTTGTCCTAAGCTACACAATAGAAAACAAACAATCAGAGCTTTACTGTTACCAAAGCTCATGCTTGCACGGTGTCGTGCATGTTCAAAATCAATTTCAATGGCTCGAGGATTCAGTACTAAACGAGTCTGATAAATCCTAAATGCATTCAGCTCAATAGGCCTGTGAGAGCGGGTTATGGACTGAAATTCTGATTTAACTGTCCAGTAAAAAAGCTTGGGGTAGTAATGTTGTGACTGATAACTCTTTTTCTTTCTTGCTCACTTAAATTAATAATGTATGTACTTTTCTTTCAGGAAGGGGAGGTGGTGGCTTGAGGTTCATTTGCTTTAGTAGCTGCTTCCCTTTCCAACACTTGCAGAATGTGCTCTGCGAAGCCATGGCCCACATAGGAGATGAAGGGAATTATGTTATTATATAAAGAATATATATATTATATGCCTTATTATTCTATATATATATCTCCATATATTATATATATATAATTATATTATGATATAAGAATGCCTGGGCACTTGGCTGAAGTGACAGACCCAGAGGGTGATAGTGAATGGTGTAACATCTGGCTGGCAGCCAGTCACTAGTGGGGTTCCCCAGGGTTCCATTTTAGGTCCAGCGCTTTTTAACATTTTCATAAATGATCTGGACTCAGGACCAGAGGGTGTCTTTAGTAAATTTGCAGATGACACCAAATTGGGAGGAGACATTGACTCCATTGAGGGTGAAGAAGCCGTACAGAGGGACCTGGACAGATTAGAGAGCTGGGCAATCACCAACAGCATGATGTTTAACAAGGGCAAGTGCCGTATTCCGCAACTGGGAAGGGGCAACCCTGGCTACACATCCAGACTGGGGGATCAGGTGCTGGAGGCCAGTCATGCTGAGAGGGATTTGGGGATCTTTGTTGACAGCAAGTTAAACATGAGCCAGCAGTGTGCTCATCAACCCGTATCCTGGGGTGCATCAAGCACAGCATTGCCACCCGGTCCAGGGAGGGGATTGCTCTGCTCTGCACTGCGCTGCTGCAGCCTCACCTCGAGTTCTGTGTGTGGTTTTGGACAGCACGGTACAAGAGGGACACAAAAATATTGGAGAGTGTCCAGAGGAGGGTAATGAAGATAGCAAAGGGTCTGGAGTCTTATGAGGTTTAAGTCCCTTGGTTTGTTCAGCCTGGAGAAAAGGAGGTTGAAGGGAGACCTCACCACAGTCTATGGCTTCCTGATGTGGGGTGTGAAGGGACAGGTGATGATCTCCTCTCTTTGGTGACCAGTGATAGAACCTGAAGGAATGGCATGAAGCTCAACAGGGGAGGTTTAGGTTGGGTATTAGGAAGAGGCTCTTTACTGAGAGGATGGTCAGGACCTGGATGGAGCAGGCTCCCCAGGGAAGTGGTCACAGCACCAAGCTTGACTGAGCTCAAGAAAGATCTGGACAATGCACTCGGTCACACGCTCTGACTCGGCTGTCCCTGTGTGGAGCCAGGAGTTGGACTTTGTGATCCTTGTGGGTCCCTTCCAACTCAGGATATTCAATAGATTCTATGTGGTCTGGAGAACTTGGGGTTTCAGTACCTTCACATACAAAGCTTAATGGTAAAGTTTCAATTTCTTTATAGAACTACTGGCATCTGAAAATGGGAACCAGTGTATATGCAATCGAAGAACTTGAGTGGTGGTGGAGGACTTCTGTATTGACTGATTGAGATTTGTGGTTCTAAGAGATCTTTGGGACCTACATGAGCTTCTCTTGGAGTAAACCCAATTCTCTTCCCCAGCCCCAGAAGGAGCTTTGGTTCTGCTCCTGTGTAGTAGAGCTCTGTCCACAGAGGCCATGTGTACCAACAGAGAGTTGATCCGTGCTGACAGCAGGAGTCTCTCATCCTTGGATAGTGTGGGTACAACCTTTCTCTTTGCTATGTTTCTAGGGAAAACCTTATACAACCCGAGCCTAGTCTTTGATGGATGTAATTAGCATTACTGCAAATAATAAACATATAAAAACTTTTACATATAAACACAGTCCTGCTCCCATAGTGCTTCCTGTCCCAAAGCAAAGGTGCTTGTCATTCTCAGAAGAGGAGTGGCCAGCAGGGACAGGGAGGTGATTGTCCCTCTCTACTCTGCCCTCGTGAGGCCCTATCTGGAGTACTGTGTCCAGATCTGGGGCCCACAATACAAGAAGGATGTGGAGCTGTTGGAGAGGGTTCAGAGGAGCCACAAGGATGAATAGAGGGCTGGAGCACCTGCCCTGCGAAGAGAGGCTGAGGGAGCTGGGCTTGTTCAGCCTGGAGAAGAGAAGGCTGCGGGGGGACCTCATTGCAGCCTTCCAGTCCCTGAAGGGAGCATACAAACAGGAGGGGAATCAACTTTTTAAAAGGGTAGACAATGGCAGTACAAGGGGGAATGGATTAAAACTAAAGGAAGGAAGGTTTAGATTAGATATTAGGGGGAAGCTTTTTACAGAGAGAGTGGTGAGGTGCTGGAACAGGCTGCCCAGAGAGGTGGTGGATGCCCTGTCCCTGGAGGTGTTCAAGGCCAGGTTGGATGGGGCCCTGGGCAGCCTTGTGTAGATCCAGGCCTGGGGGTTGGTGTCCCAGCCTGTGGCAGGGGGGTTGGAGCTCTATGATCCTTGGGGTCCCTTCCAACCCAGACCATTCTATGATTCTATGATTCTTCTAACTTTGGCAATTACTTATTACTCTAAGGCCTTTGAAAGTGTTCTCTCTTTGGATAAATCTTGTCTTGGGGACATGGGATGGTTTTGTATTCATTAATTATGTTGAGGGGATTAAAATTTTGCTGTTTCCAAAAGAGCAGTTCAGGCCAATGAAGCTGGCGATCCACACTGTAAAATTCAGTTTCTATGCCAGGTGCTGAGCAAATACTCAGATTCTAATAAAAGTCTTAAGAACTGGGAGCCCGTAATCTGCTATGACCTTCATTCTTCTGCAAATATTATCTTAAGCATGCCTGCAAATCATACCTGTCAGAATTCTTATTTTCATATATTGCATTAGTTTTTCTGCTGACTTGATGATTTGTTTTTTAAGCAGGATTCTCGGGTGTGAATCCTGGCCAAGAGACCAATTTACTTCGTATTGTTTAGCAAGGTTAGGGAAGACTTCTTCATTTTTATAATCCTGCTTTTCAGCAATATTTTTATGTAGGCCTCTTCAACAATCCTTCTTAATATTTTCCTTACCAAAATAATATTTTTAATTCTGTGCTTCAGCAGAGACAGTTAATTTCTCTGATCAGAAACAAGCAGGAGGGATTTGCTCTCTGAGACCTCATTTCAATTCATAACTTTAAATATAATTTAAAAGGTCCTCTGTGAATTTTTATTGAGCACATTCAGTGTTGCTATGACTTTTATTCCATTTGACTTTATGCTACTGGTTACTGCATTAATTAAAATATATTGTTACTCTCACAGTCCTTGCATGGTATGTTTTTTACCTTGCTCATGACATGCAAGTATCTGCTTAATGTAACTGCTTATGATTTGTTTTACTGTTATAGTTGGCACATGAAAGCAATAAGTAAAATAAATTGATTCCCTGGTGACACCCTCATGCCCCCCCACCCCTTTCCCTTCCCCAGTTTATTTTTTTCTTCAGGACAACACAGATCACTGTGCTCCTGAAATGGCAATTATGACTTTAGAGTTTATACAGCTGAATGTAAGTAGAAAGTATAATAAGAAAGCTGGATACTGTTGTTGAATTCTGGCCTCTCCTGACATTTCACAACATGAGAAGATCCCTCCACTTACTTATCTATCCCTTTTCTCTGACAAAGAGCTTGCTGTAAGCATTTGGGGCATAAAAAGCTTCTGAAAACATTTTGGGTGGGTTGTTTTTTTTTTTTTTTTTGGGGGGGGGGGTGGGTGGGTTGTTTGATATTTCTGGATGTCCTTTTGTTCTTTTGGAATGCAACATATATATGTCCAAAGAATTAAATGTAGCAGCAGACTGCAGCTTGTGATAAACACACTTATGTTCTAATGTTTGGACATCGGTGTTTGCACGAGTGCTAGGTGCCTCTGCTTCCCTTATGGTAACTGTAGGTCTAGTCAATGTCTACCTTTTATTGCATTAATATCCAAAGCTCTTCACAATGTGCTCTTCACAATGTACTCTTCTCTGTTGTCGCATCCTTGTCATTTCTTATTCAGTATTCAAGGTTAGCTCATGCCTCCTACCTCCATCCCACACTTAACATTTTAAAACAAGTACCTTCTCAATTCCTCTCCATGTTGGTATTTCCTTGTAGAAGTTTAGCCATGTTGAACTTGAGTTGATGATTAAAACCTAATTCACCAGCCCTCTTGTTGACCTTTTGCTACCTCATTGTCCTCTCTCATGTGCATCCCTTGGTGCTCATCTTTGCCCAGAAGCCTACAGAAATACAATTGCAGCTTATATTAAGACTACAGATCATCATGCTTTCCAGCATCATCTCTCTGTCATGCTGTGCTCCTCTGTATGCCAATGTGCTTTCTCTTGTTTCTTTCTTTTAAAGCAGGCAGTCTGGGTTTTGTGCTGTGCTTGTACAGCACTTACTACAATGATGCTGCAACCCAGAATTAGGGTTAATGGGCACTACAGTGAATACAAAAATCTTTAATCAGGCTTACTCACGTGTGCAAATTTGTTTTCCTCTATTACTGGCATAATAGCAGGAACTAACTTACTCATGGCTTGTGATCAAGCAATATTATAGTTAAACTCTCTTTTGTTTCCCGCCTGGATAGTTCTGAGTTAAATCTCTGCTTTGTCCTTCCAGTGCAGCCGTTGAACCCTACACTAAGGTTTCCACATCACATCTATTTTGTAATGTTAGAGCAGATTTTTTTTTTTGTTTTCCTTCTGTAATATTTGAGGTGGCTTTGATCTGTGGCATATGATGTTTAAGGAACACAACTTGGTTTATCTACTTTTCAGGAATTCTTTCAATTCTCTCCTGTTAAGCTCAGGGAACAGTCACTTCCCAGTGACAGACCTGAGTGAAGTAGGACACCATCTTTACTCAGCCCTTTGGCACCAGTTGCTGTCACTTGTGTGCTCAGGGTTGCTGCATTATCAGCAAATGTAGTTCTTCCATCCTCAAAACCAGTTTTGCCTTGGATGCTGCAGAACACCACCTTTATAATGGTGTGAATTAAAGATTGGTGATGCAGTGAGGAGAGTTAGTAATTTATGACATAAAGCACTTGAATATTGACATATTTCTAGCTTTCATAATGATTGCATTGTAGAGACAGACTTAAGAAAAGCTTGTAGCTTACTGCTGAGTGGTTTGTTAAAGAACTTGGGAAAATAGAGTCTTTGTAGTCTTCTGGATTGTGTAGGTCTGGGATAAGTACGCGCAGTTCTGCTGTGGCTGCCTTAGCCCTGGTACTGTACAGATGTCAAGTTTTTCCGCACTTCCCCTGGCATAGAAATAGCTACATCCTCCCAAATGGAGGAAGGTTATAAGCAGGTTCAAGGGGGTTAACAGGCACACCTTTACTTCTGTTTTAGCAACCTGTGATGCTTTTGAGGGCTTTCATATTCTGACCCACATAATCCTACTGCATAAACAACTTGTGCCACTCTGAGAACAACCTATGGATTGAGGGACTGCAGTCAGCTTTACCTGCACTGATTCACTGCCTGTGAATGTGGTGTGGTGCCTCCCTAAATGGGAAACTGGTTATCACAGCTCCATCCCATTGTGTTGCAAGCTGCTGGAAATTGCTTTCACAACTGGTTTACAGATGCCTTCATTACTGATGTATGACACCTCAAATATTTTCACTGATGCTGGAAAAGTTTGGCATACGTCTCAGGGTGTATCTTACCTGCCAAAAATTTCAAGAAGCAATATGATTATGAATGTTATTCAAGTTGCAGATACACTTAGTAGGTTGTGGTGGTTCAGCCCCAACCCGTGGCTAAGCACCATGTACCGCGCTGTCACTCCCAGAGGAGAAAGAGACAGGGCCTCCCTGGGTTGGAATAAGGACAGATTGCTGACAAAATCACTGTGAACTTAGAACAATAATGGCCAATTACACTCACACCTGGTGATAACACAGAGCACTCCCCAACACAAGGACCAACTGACCCACCACAACGGCCTCACTCAGACAGTCCTAGAGGCACCAAGCCCCTGCCCTTCCCCAGCCAGCCTCATTTATGGGGGAGTGATGTCAGGTGGTGGGAGAACAGCCTGGGCTAATTCAGCTCACCCGTCCTGGCTGCTTGGGGAGGTTGACATTGGCCTGGACAGAACCAGGACAGAGGTATAACTGTCCATCACTCCCAAAAGGTAAATTACAACATCCGTTTGTGTGTAAACAATGTTAGGGTGAAGAAGGAGAGCTGGCCATATTGAAGGGACCTTCTTTCTTGCTCTGCATTTGTCAACAGCTGTCAATCCTGTCCTGGTGTAGTAAAGAATGCAGAAGTGAATAGTGCGTGTGGTAGGGATGGGGGAGAAGGAAAAAAACCCAAACAAACCTAAAGATCATAACAAAGAATCTGGAGTCTGAAGTTCTCTCTTGGCCAAATCCTGATTGTGATAATCTGAAGGCTCATGTAGTGTATGTACAGTTGTGAGCTTCTTACAGGAGAAATAGTCTTGCAGATTAATTTCCTGTTGCAAGATATACACTACATGAAGCAGTGCTATTTTAATTATGTTCTCTAGATCAGTCCTCAATAGATATAGCTGAACGACATGCAGGCAATATTCTCTTTTGGGTATCTTGGCAATAAACAAGGTCCCATGGCCAGAAAGTGCTCTCTAAGGAGAGAGTACCCCAGATCCTCTCTAGTTGGTCTTATGGCCTGCTTGTTCTTGGAGGAGTTATTAGGGCTTCCTTCAAGAGAAGACGCTGTTAAAGAGTACTTGCTGTGTTGTCAGTTTTTGAAGGAGGAAATGAATAAGAAGGCACTGTGCCTGAAGTCTAAAGGAAGACGAAGCACTGCACTGGGGTTAAGCATGTTTGGATTTGTTTCTTGGCTCTGCTGCACACTTCCTGAGACTAATCATTTAAATCTTGGTACTCTGTTTCTGAAAATCATAGATGTTATTTCCTGTCCATTGTGTAGTTTATATTTGCGCTGGATACCTTTGTAGGCATGGGTTGGCTCTGCTCTTTTGGTCTGTGATATCTAATACAGAACACAGTGAGGCCCTGACCTCTTTTGTGACATTTATATATGAAGTGATATAAATGATGACTAATACAATGGAAAAGTTTAAAATATTCATGCTGTGTTGATGAGACTGTGGTGTGTCAACACACTGTGTCATTTTCCTGAGCGCTTCTTGTTGAAAGTCCGTAAAATACACCACCTTCAAGCACAAATACAGTAGAAAACCTTTGTTTTCTGTTGGTTCTGGAACCACTCTTTGTCCATTAAAGACAATCCTAGATGATTTGTCTGAGAGTAGAGACCAGGTTGGTGGCAGAACTGAGACTGTTAGTCTAAAATCATGTTTCTCCTTCTGTATAGCACAGATCTGTCCACTTGTACCTGTAGACTCCCTCTTCATGTGCTCACACAACTGTGGATATGTGAAACAGCACTATAAGCACTGCTCTTGGGGATCCACACAAGTTAGCTGGTAGACCAGAGCGTCTACTTGCCTGCAGTGTCTGAGGTAGCAAGCCAGGAACAGAGCCTGTAGAACAGTACTGGCAATGCAGGAGGGGATCCTTTACTTGCAGGCTGAGGAGGAAGGTGTGCTGTACGGTGCCACCTTGAGGTCTTTCATGTTCAAGGACACATATTGTACCATCACCTGTGCTTTTCAATGT
Source organism: Gallinula chloropus (assembly GCF_964237585.1). Taxonomy (NCBI): domain Eukaryota; kingdom Metazoa; phylum Chordata; class Aves; order Gruiformes; family Rallidae; genus Gallinula; species Gallinula chloropus. Next base: position 31,134,257 of record NC_140085.1, on the reverse strand, counting down.
CAAAGACCCAACAAGCGAGAGACCTTTTTTCAAGCTGTCAGAGGTGGCTCCTATCTTGTGTGTTGGAGGTGTGTGATTCCTGGGAGAATCTCAAACTGCCTTATCCTTTCTTCTTTCCAAAGTGGACATATTTCATTCTACATATTTAAGAGAAAACACTGCAACTTGAAAGTGTAATCTTTTCTCTTTTGAAGCTCACAATGAATGAGAATGCACACCAGAACATGTGTTTGTACAGATTTAAAACTTCTGGATTGCTAACTTCTGTTAGATGTATTTGAGGTCAAGTGGTAATGGGATTACATTTTTGGGCTACATTTTGTGGGCTCTCACAGTTAATATACAGAACTCTGGGGCTTAGCAGACAATGGCCTATGATGTGGTCTATATAATAGGTTTTGCCTTTTGGTTGCAGTGGTTTTTTCCCCCTTCTCCTGTGAACACATGCATGTTTTCTGATATTTGCTGTATCAGCACCTGGCGTCACAATGCTGCCTAAATGTAACTTAAAATGCTTTGGGATAAAACATATTGCAATATTACCACACAATATATTTATTATGATATTTTTATGGGTACATGTTGCTCTAATTATTTGTGCTAACACAGGTGTCTAGAAGCATGGTAAACAAGTTTTGTCCCCAAACTCTCACTGTTTTACCAGGATGTTGTGATGCAAATCAGAATTACAGGAGATTTGTTCATTGTTGTGTGAAATAAAGGGGAGGATATGGAGCTCATGAAATAAATACAGTGATCCAGGTGAAGATGCCTTACCATTTAGTCTTTTGAGTATATACACGCATCAGAAGAAAACCAGTGAACTGTGTGCCTTCCAGTAATCCTGGGTTTGGGTAGTTAAAGCTCCATGCAAACTAACATCTCCTCTTCTTGAATAGCAAGATTAGTCCTGTCTCTACTGCTATTCTTGTTGCTGCCCCATCTGCTTGTGCTTGTTCTCCCTTTCTAGCTGCCTGTCTTTTACCTTGTTTTGCCAGTGCAGATGGAGAAAATTGGGCTGATGAATGGGGAGGCTTGAGGTAAATGGAGTTGGTTTCACCATGCCAAAACCTGGCAGTGATCAAAGGACCAATCACTGTAAGGCCAATTGTAACAGTTGAGCAAGGCTTATGTATGAACTAGTATTTCTTAGGAATTATGATCTGGAGTTTAGAAGGCGTGTGCTAGTAAGACTGTAAAGACATACCAAATGAGGAGATAAGATTTTTCAGAAAGTGACTCTCTTGTTTGGGAGGGAGTAAATGAACTCTGGGGGCAGGAAAAATCAGCATCTCAGGTTGATTATTACAAAATAGTTTGAGATGAAGTAGCTAGGCTAGCCAAAGCATTTTGATTTTTTTTTTCCCCCCAAATCCTTTTTGAGTCTCATTTGTTCTGTCAGTAAGTGCAGGTGAGGACTTCATGATAGCTGGTGACATCATTGGGTTCAAACTTGTTGCATTTTCACCAACTTGAAACTATGGTGATTTGTCTGTGAGCTGTAGTGTTCCATACACTTTGAAATCTCCCTGTCATTGAAGACCACTTACAACTTAACAGTGGTGAATATGGCATATTTATACAAGGTCCTGACATGCGATGTCATGCTTAGATGTTTGCAAGTCCAGGGAGTGGTGCAGAACACATCTTGCTGCAGGCAAAGTAGAGGCTTTGCCTGATCGGTGGTTAAAACCCAGTGCCATGCGCTTCTCTAAAAGCTAGGCTTTTGTCCTTAAGATATCTGTAAGTATATATATGCTTAATGGGAAAGTTATCCATGTCTCTCAAATCCACTTGTGCTAATACTCCAGTGAGTCATCAAACCCATTAGTATTTCTTGGCTTCTTCATTTTTGTCTCCTGAAGTTCATTTTGGTACTGTTGTTTCATAAGATTAACGCTGCACTAATTGGCTGGTGTGCAGGAAAGGTCCTTAATGGCACGCTGGTCCTTAGGAGTGGCTGTGTCCCAAGCCACAGGATGATTGTCCTGATTGTTTCCAGTGCTCTTACACAGTGACAAGATGCCAAGTGGGAGAAATAGCAGTAATGAGGACACTGAATTCTCATTTTGAGAGCTGGTTATCCTCATCAGTTAAATACTGGTGGTTTTCATTGAGCTGATTTGGAATTGTTTGGGAAATGAAGGTAACATATGATTATGTTCAGTTTAGTGGGATGACTCACTGTATGGGTAACAAGTGATTCCTGAAGCTATGGCTCCCAAGTCTTTGGCCAACGGCGTGTGGTGTTGGGTTGACCCAAGAACAATGCGGTGCTACTTGTGTGTGGTGCTTAAGGAAGAGGAGAATAATACTAGAGAGATTACACAGTTATTTCTGTATTTAAATGTTTCTGCTACAGTCCCATTGGAACAATCTGTATACCTAGGGAGATTAATTCATTTCAAATTTGATGCTTTAACCACTAAATCATCATCTCCAGCTGGCACTGAAATGAAGTGATTTGCATCATCTACATCAGCAGGGAAGTGTCACCTTTGTTAAAAAAAGAACCACCGACACACAGACTTAATTATCTATTCAGAGTGCAAGCTAGCAGCTCAAATGTAGTGACTTTTCTCCAAAACTGAAAGAGATATTTAAAGAAGCATGATCAGAATCATGCTTCTCTGAAAAATTAACAGTAACTTCTAAAGATAGCCATATCTGATCTTAAAAAAAAGGAGGGGGGGGCTTGCTTCTGTGTTTTATATTGTGTATATTTTATATAATTGGCATCGCTGCTTACCTGCTGCCAGTTTTCCCCTATCTTTGCCACATGGCTGATAAAAACACCTTTTTAATAAAGGAGCAAATTGTTGTTTCAAAGCTAAAGATGTTGTCTGGTAGATTCAGATTTCGGGTCTTTGAGCCCAACTAATGTGGTGTGATAAATGTGCTGTCCTTCCAGAGGAACACCAAGTGGTTTAGATCGTAACAGCGGTCATTATTTTAAATGCTTTTTCTTCTTGTTGGTCAAACCACTAGTTTGAAATTTTGTATCAAACCCATTTAAGATAGTGCTAGGTCAGAGAATAGCACTGGTAAATGCATCTAAGAAAACGCTCTTGAATCCATGGCACATCATTAGTACTAAGTGCAGTTGAGATTTATAGAAAAAGCTGGTGTTTTGGTGAAGGATGTTCATAGTCTCTGTGCTGGAGAGTCAGAAACCCAGAAACTGTGCAGCCCACTTGCTCGTGCTGCTGCGGTCCCTGAGCAGCCCTGGCTTCATGACCTGACCCCAGCCCAGCCTGGCACTGAGATGCTGCTCCCGCTTTGCTCCAGGGTCTGGTTGCGTTTGTGCAACCTTCCCAGCAAAGCTTTTTGAAAGGGGCAGTGAGGCTGTCTGTACATGTCTAGCTGTAGCTGAGAGTCTAACATGAGAGGTCTTTTGGGGATGTTTAGCCCATGAAATCTCTCAGCAGAAATTTCAGTATCACCCCGTTAACAGGGCATCAAGTGAGATGTGTCAGTATTGGGCATGGGTTGGGTGGTCTACTCCCAGCCTTGAGGCTGTCCTGGTGCCCTTTGCCGTCCCTTCGCCTGCTGAGCCCCACCACTGCCGCTTGGGCTGCCTTTATTTCTAACCGGGGCAGCTGCTCCCCTTCGCCTGCTGCATCCCAGGTGGTGCTGGAGGAGGAGGAGAGGCTGTTGGTTTATTCAGGCAGTGATGCTAGGATTGTGGGCGGGAGCAACTCTTTTTTTTTTTTTTTCCCCTCTCTCCCCCCCTTTTTTTTTTCCTTTCTCCTCGCCTTGTCCTCTCTCTTTTCTCCCGCACCTCGGCTCTGCTGTCTCTGCACTGCAGATCCCCGCTAGCTCTGCGAGCCGCTGCCGCGCAGCTCGGCCGAGGGCCCCCACCCCGCCATGCCCCCCGTCCCGCTGCCCTAGGGCGAGCTTTCTGGTACCGCTGGCAGCGAGCGCCCGGCGAGGCGGCGGGCCGTGGTTGCCATGCGGCAGGACAGGCTGACGGGCTCGCTGCGGCGGGGAGGGCGATGCCTGAAGCGGCAGAGCTCGGGCGGCGGCGTGGGCACCATCCTCAGCAACGTCCTCAAGAAGCGCAGCTGCATCTCCCGGACGGCGCCGCGCCTGCTCTGCACCTTGGAACCAGGTAACCCGCTCCCCCACACACACACATACAGCCCGGCTGGGCGACGAGCCGGCGGCTGCGATCCCGTAAGCGGCTTAGCGGGGAGAAGGGGGAGCGCCCGGACCGCCGCCTCCTCGCGAGGACGGCTCGGCGAGGAGGACGCGGCCGAAGGGCGATGAGGGCCGCGGGTAGGCGCGGCGGGGTAGGGCTGCGCCCCGGGGGCGGCGGCCGGCACCGGCCCGAGGCAGATGGCCGCGCCTTCTCGGCGCCGCTGCGGTGCGGGCAGCCTCGGCGGGGCCCGGCCTGCGTGAGGACCCGTTGTCGCGGCCTGAGACACGGTGGTGGGGGTCCAACCCGGGCTGGGCCGGCCTCGGAGCGGGGCCTACGAGGTCGCACCGGGCTGGGGAGCGGGCGGGGACACTAGCAGCGGGTGCGAGGCAACCCCGGCGGGGGAGCCAGGCCGGCCCCAAGCGGGAGGCCGGGCGTCCGCGGGCCCTGCGGGGTGACAGCGCGCTGCCCCCTTCCCGGGGGGAGCTCCTCTTGCTCTCTCCGCCCGGCGGATCCCGGCTCTACTATCCTGTCTCGTCTACCCGCTCCTCCCTCCCGGTGTCGCCGCCTCGCAGTGCTTTTGTGCCATTTGACTGTCCCCGGTCCCTGCTCTCCCTCTCCCCGCTGCCCCCGGGCCGCGGCCCCGCCGCTTTCTGCCAGCCTCTCCCGGCCCCCCCCCCCCCCCCCCCCCCCGCCTGAGCCCAGCCGACAGGGTCTTCCCTCAGACTCACCAGACCTTTCCCGCTAAACCTGCTACCTCTTGGCTTGCCCGAGCCCACGCCTCCCGCCCAGCCTTTGTCTGCGGTAGGGTGTTGTCTAAATTCGTAACGATGCCTTTCCCGAGGGGAAGGGCAGCTCTGCAGCTATTGTTATTTTTCTGGATCCTGCTTCAGTGCCAAAATCTTCTAAGGGCCAGGTGGTTGGTCAGCCAACAACGTGTGTTGGAAGTGGGCTCTTGGCAGAAGCGCTGATGGGTGATATTACCAAATATTAGGTTCTAGTTGCCTGTCACATCACAATTTTAGTTAACCTGTTTTTTATGAAGTATTGGAAATTTAAATCCAGTTTGCAGAGTCAGAGATGTCAATTGTAGCTAAAACATTGTTGAGCTGTTGCCTAATCCCAGGTATTGACAAAACATGCAAGCCTGAGCTCTACTAAAACAATATGAGAGCAGTGCATAGAAATATATGATTTAGTTTCCCATTGTAGTGTGTGTGCATCAGGCATGCAGTGCTGCCTGCTTCTGTACTTGAGATGGGTTTCAGATGCTTTTGCTAATAAGATCTCAGATATGTTCTGGTATAGGTTTATGGGATTGCTTTTATCAAGGAGATTTCCTGACTTGAAATTCTCACAGACCCTTGTTCCTACAGTAGCCTTATAATATCCCAGCTAATGATGTTATCTGGATAATGACATTCTTTTACATACACTCCCACAAAGAGTAGGGGATGTGATCGGAGGCATAACCATGAACACCATAGTCTTAAAGTTAGGAAGCCCCACTGGGTTGGGGTTTCTGTATTGTTCACATGTAAGTAAATACAACAGCATCGTTCAGGACGCGTGCTTGCATAGAACGATGGAGGCAGGCACAGCCTCTGTATCAGCTGTCTGTTTGTATTGAGAAGTTTCTGTAGATGGCAGATTTAGACATGCTTTGATACATCTCAGTGAGCTCTGGCTCCTGACAAAAAGGATTTCATGCAGAGTTACTCCAAATGTTACTTTTATTTGCCGTGTCACAGATGGAAATTTGCATTTAGAAATAAATTACAGGGCAGGGCTAAGAATCTTCCTGAAGTAAAAAGTGACAATAAGGTGGTAGTTTACGTTGCCATTTTTTTCTTAAGTTTGGCCTCCCACTGCACACAAAGGTGCTTTAGGCCTTTTTCTTTGTTTTCAATAAAATATTTATTGGCTTTCCGTGGGAGAGGTTTCAACAGCTGCTTTTAAGTACAGTCAAGAACCTATTGATGTGCTGTATAAGTTCGAAGCTATAGCTCCTGTCCATGCATCAGAACAGGTCATATTCCTGTGCTTTTTCTGCTTTAGTATTTCTGAAATAAAAAAATCCCAGGCTTTGCCTCATCTTTTTGTTTAATGTTGCCAAGGAGTGGGAATTTGGTTTGTTCCCCCAGGTGCTTGGCTGAGCACAACATTTTTCTTTTCTCTTGTGGCTCATTATGTGGACCTGTGCTACATTTTGGTCATGCAGCATAAGACTGTTAGGGTCTGGGAATCCTAGGGGTATAATTCTCCCTCTCAGCCTTTTGTTGTCAGGAGTCATAATCTATTTTACATGGGAAAGGTGACAAGACTGCATTTAGTGGTGTGTGGTTGTTAGGGTGGGGTTCTTTTGTTGTTTGTGGTTTGGTTTGTTTTTTTTTCATTAAATAGCTTTTCTGCAGTGGTTTCAGGTGACCTGGTTGCAAGGGCATTAAACATGCCATATTTTGGCTGCTTCTGCCCTTTAGAAATTTGACTGATGCCAAACAGCTGTACCTTTGTGTAGCTAGTTAACTCATATATGTTCCCAACATATCCTGCACACATGGGCTAATGTGTTTTTTAAAGTATGAAGCACCTGTTCAAAGATGATGACCTGGAGGGGACATACGTCAAACGACACTATAGCCTGAGTGGCTTGATGTAAAAGGACTGAGTTGTACTGTTGGTGCTTACGGTCCTTGAGAGGTAGAGGATGGACAAAAAAGGGAAAATCCAGTGAAAATGGGTCTGTGGTAGGGATGGATAGGTGTGGGGTACTGAGGGGGAAAGAAGGTGTTGGGGATCCTAAGTTAGTTTGTGGGGAGAAGGCCATTGAATACAGAATTAAAGGGAGTTGCTGGTAAGGTGTAGTGTGTAATTGAAGTATAAGGGACAAAAGATGGTGTGTGGAAGGGAGGCCCTGAGAGAGGCTGGTGATGATCCAGGCAAGTGTGGACAGGATGAAAATGATGTGACTGGCCACAAAAAAAAAAGTACTGTGTGCAGTGGGATGGGGGTGGGGTGGTGGTGAGATATGTTAGGAGAAGGGAAACAATGCAGATGCAAGGGATTAGGAAACCAAGAGTGGTTAGAATGGAGATAGGCATTACTTTCCTTGAAGCAAGGACAAATTTCATGAGGAGTACAGCAACTGTACCTAGCAAGATGCTAGGAAAAGGTAAGAGGCAATGAGGTGCTGCTCCCAGCTTGCTGGTTGCCTTCCTGCAGACGCCCCAAGAAGTACCTGGATGGGAATAGCCTTTCCTTGCTCGGTCTGTAGTGTTTGTTTGGCAGCTTCTTTTTACTTGCCCCATTTGATTTTTTTTTTTTTTTTTTTTTAACAAGGCTGTAATTTTTTTTGTTCTGGGAAATGAGGAACCATTCCTATGTGGTGTGTGCCTCATTCTGTATGGTTCTGCCCTGCCCCTGTCACAAAACAATCATGTAATTTGATTTTGGGAATATTTCTAAGAACAAATACAAGGACACAGACTCCATGGCTTCTGCAAGAGATTACAGTATGACCTGCCAGAGAGGTTCCTTACCATACTGGAGAGAGTGCACCATCTAGTCTGGTGTTACCATGGGATGCTATTCTGATTTCTAGTAATTGTAATGCTTGTCTTAATCATCTGCCATGATTTAATAAACTTTTGTAGCTGGAGATTCAAGGGTCTCATTTCAGTCTCATTTAAATCCAGAAACAGCTATCTGGGCCCCTGTGTGAGCTCCGTGGTCATGATGTTCATGTGGTTATATCTTGCTGCGCATGGCTGTCTCTGCTTGAATCTTTCTCATGAAATTTTTAAGGCAGAGGCAGAAGTTGTTAATATGATCTTTAAGTCTTTGGAAACAGCAGAGTGATTAATACTTGGCTGCCAAGTAGGAAATTAATACATGATTATTTCTGAAGTCATCTTTGCAACAAGGCATTATTAGGTAACATGTCAACGTCTGTTCCCTTAACAAAAGTAGTTCTGGGTCATGGTATCCCTTTGTATGCACTAGGGTTTTCCAGTACATGCCACTAGATTGCTTGGGAATGAGCCTCACTTCTTTTGCATTTACAGCAAACGTGGCAGAATGTCATCTTGGTAGGTTACTGGCATTGTTACATTGGTTGGAGTTATGAAAAGGTTTATCTATTAAGAGTCCCTGCTGAGTGCCATGGAGAATACCAATAAACACTTACCTCCAGGAATAGCTGTTAATCCTTTCATGTTTTCAAGGCATTTGTACTGTGGTTTGCAGCTTTTATTTTTCTGGATCTGACAAGCATGTCTTTTAAATCTGAAGCAAGGCAAGAAAAGCACAGATCCCCAAATACTGCTGAAATTCTAAACAGTCCTGGGGTTTGTGTGAATTATCTTTCTCTCCCTTCCCTCTTTCCACATCAAAGGGAAAAAAAATAGCTTTGAAGGAGAGGGCTTTGTCTTTAAATATATATTTATTCAGGCAGTAAGGCTTTTAAATTACGTGTCACTGCTTCAGTATGCAAATGCCGAAAGGCATTTTACATTCCATAACTAGGAAATGCCACCACAGTTTGGGTTTGTCAGACTCTCATGGGCTTAGCCCTCTAGAGCACCGAGTATTACCGGGGAGTTGATTAGGGTGGATTTTATATGCTTAAAAACCTTGCAGGATCAGAATCTGTTTGGGTTTATACATATATATATTCACAAGCGTTTGGCTTGATAGTCTAGAAAGACAAGAAGCGATACATGACGTAATTTTAAATGTGGAGCAATAAATTTTATGAAATTATGGAGAAAAAAAGAGGGAAATGCTGTATTCTTAGTGGCGGCAGCTGTGAGGGACGAGAGGCGCCTTCAGCACCGCAGCTGCGGACAGCGGCACCTGAGAGCCCGAGGGGGTTCCTGTGCGTTCCAAGGGTGGGGTGTACACCCAGCGTGACTGTTCCTCTGCCTGTTCCGCGGCTTGCGGCACGCTCAAGTACCGCAGTCGGGATCCAGCGTGGGCCAAGCTTGAGAATTATAGTCTTTTATGTAATATTCGACGTTACAGACTTAATTAGCAGGTGTGGTTTATAACAAGTAAAATAAGCTGCCCCTATGGGCAAAATACAATCTAAGCTTAAATGAGAATGCTGATCAAATGTGCTTGATGTTCTGGGGAGCTATTTAAAAATATGATATTTTGGGCAACAAAATAATTTTAGCACCTCAAGTTAGAAATGAGTATTGAGTGAATTAGTGGCAAGAAGTTTAAGTGGAAAGAAGCTCTGAGTCTCTCTTTTTTTTTTTTTTTTTCCTGTGGATGCATTTGATAGTTTGCAGTGTGATTTTTAGTGAAGTGAGTTTGGCCAAACTGCATCATTAGTGTACAGAGGATATTACTGCATTTTAAATTTTTTTGGCTGTGTACGTCTTGAATCCAATATGAAGACAAGGAGTCACAGAAGCAGGTTGAAATGTAGTTGTTGAAAGCTGTAGCTGAAGTCTTGTGTTAGTATTTCAGTTGGGTTTTTTTTCCCCTTCTGAGATAATTGAAGATAATGATTGTTACTTTTTCCTTTTTGTTTCTAGGAGTTGATACAAAATTGAAATTCACTCTTGAACCATCTTTAGGTCAAAATGGTTTTCAGCAGGTAATTTGATTCATTTTTCTCTGGGGTTTATGAAGGACTGGGTTCTCTTCAGTCAAGGTACTTGCCCTAGTTCAAAAGTGCATCCTACTGTAATATCAGCATGTTATCTACAATTGCATTAAGGGGTGTTCCATTAGTATTTGAAAAATGCAGTAGGCTTTCATTGTTTACTCTTACATCTTATATGTCTTTGTGCCCTAGAATATGACATGTTTGTTGTGTCATTAAGTAATTAATCTGCGTCTTCCTTGTGAATGGATTGAGCCATTAAAGCTCTGAAACGTGTGCAGTAAAATTAAATGACTGTGCAGGTCTGCAGTGTTGGAAATGTTTCCATACTCTTACATTAAACTAATGGTGAATTTTTGGATGCTTTTGCTTTCAGTGGCACGATGCACTCAAAGCAGTGGCCAGATTGCCAACAGGCATACCGAAGGAATGGCGGAGAAAGGTAGGTAGACCTGTAGGCTTTGTGGGACGTGATGCCTGTGAGCTTCTCAGAAGAGTGAGATGAATGACATCAGTGTTATCACCAGTTTTTAACAAATAATTGGAAGGTTTAAGTTTAAATTGTACTGGGGATTTTTCCTAGTGTACATTCTTCACTGATAACCTCACAGGGCAGCTGGAGAGACCGAGGAGACAGGTAAAGATGGTGTTTCCAATAGCAGGGCTCTTTCTGCTTGTGGCGTAGGTGACCTATTCTGGTGCAGATGTTACTGCTTCCTTCTGTCAGTGTCATGCAACTGCATTAGTGAAGCTGCCCCTGCAGCTGAAGATCAACTGAAAAGAGCAAATTTCCAGTGTAGGCTGTCATACTTCTGAAGGTGAAGTTGATAGATGCTACTGCAGACAAGAATGCTCACTGAAACATTTGATGGGGGAAGGTAGATTGCTTATATTAGGGAAGTTCAGAGTCAGGAGTGATGCAGAATGGAACTGTGCCACTAATGAGAAATTGCAAATTGCATTGAGTTAGTGTTGTAGGAAAGGGTACAGCGGGGTTTTGCTGAGCTTGCTTTATTGCTTTCTTTAGCAACACTTGACATTCCCTAGCCTAAAAACAAAAAGCATATCTGTTCATCTTTTCTATAAAGCTAAATAAGTCATGTGGTCTCAGCTTTAAAAATGCAGTTTTAATAAAAAGAGGGTTTTTTAAGCTTTATAAAATACATGTAATTCTTTATATTTTTGATGCATCAGATTAATTTTCTATTTGCTATCTTTCCAAACTCTGAACCATTTCCTTACCACTGATTTGTAGAGAGGAATAGAAGGCTTACCGTGGCATCGTTTTCCTCACATCACTATGATTTTATTTTTAAACTACAACTATGGATCATTATAACAAACTTTTTTCTTTCCTGAAAGGTTCTTTTCCTACACTGAAATGAGTCTCTCAGACACTTTTCTGTGGTACGTGAGTAGCAGAATGGTTGAGATTGGAAGGGACCTTTGGAGGTCTCAAGCAGGGCAGCCTACAGCTGGTTGCCCAGGACTGTGTCCAGACAGCTTTTGAATGTTCCAATGATGGAGACTCCACAACCTCTCTAGGCAACCTGTGCAGTGCATGATCATCTTCACAGTAAAAAAAGAAAAAAAAAAGTGTTAAAAGTGTTTCCTGTTTTTCAGTTCGTGCTCTTGTCTCTGGTTCTGTTGCTGGGCACGACTGAGCAAGAGCATGGCTCTGTCTTCTTTGTAGTCCTTTAGGTGTTTAGATAAATTAATACGATTCTCCATCAGCCTCCTCCAAGCTGAATGGTCACAGGTCTCAGCATTTCCTCATAGGAGAAATATCTCAGTCCTGTAATCCTCTTAGTAGCCCCTTGTTGGACTCTTTTTAGCAGCTCGGTATTTCTCTGGCACTGGGCATCCCTGGATGGTACCCAGTACTCCAGGGGTGTCTCACCAGGGCTAAGCAGAGGAGAAGAAGGATCATGTCCCTGGATCCACTGGCAGTGCTGTGCCTGATCCAGCCCAGGAGGCTGTTGGTCTTCCTTGCCACAAGGGCACATTGTTGCTTCATGGTCATTTTGGTGTCCAGCAGGACCCTCAGTTCCTTCTCTGCAAAGCTGTCTTCTGCCAGCCTGTTTCTCCTGCCTGTCACAGTGCCTTTGTGCTTATCAGCTGCTCCTTCCAGTTTTGTGTCATCAGCAAACCTGCTGAGAGTGTACTCTGCCACATCATCCAACTCAGATCTGTCTTTTCCTTCTCTGTGCTCACATGTGACCACATGATCAAAGAAGGGATTAAGAAAAGGGATGTGGTCTTTTCACTGCCATTCCCAGGTTTCACAATGATTTTAAGATTGATACCAAAATAAAGGAAGCATTTTGTGTTGGCAGCATGCTGACTGCCTCCTTTGCTGGCAGCAGAAGGAGCGGGGTGACATCTGCATTATTGCTGTGGCATGTGACGCTTGTTTTCTGGGGCTGATAAAGAATCCAGTCAAACAACATCAGTAGGGTGTCAGCAGTGCCAAAGGCTGCTGGGACACAGAACAGCAGCATTCCTCCGTGTGGGTAGCTTTGCAGAAGTGTGGGAAGGGACATTTAAATGCAGAAAACATGAGATTCTGTGAGCTCTCCATAAATTCCTTCATCACGCAACTAAGTGTTTAAATCTGTGGGAAGTGTCTGAATTGCTTTTCTCACTTCAGTGAGTTAATGGCTGATATAAAACTTAACCAATTTGAATTCATGATTTCTTTCCATTTCCTTTCCAATAAAGATCCTTTATTGTTGTCATTGTATGATCTGTCATGCATCTTTCATGGTTTGGGAGCTTTTCAAATGTTTAATAAAGGTCCAGCCTTTGGTTGAAAAAGATGTGCATAGATCTGTTCTGGTTATTATTTGGCTTTAAAAATAGGCAAAATGTTTGTTTTCAGAACTCCCTGTAGCACAGACAGTTTAGGAAGCCCTTTTGTAAGAGTAAGTTGCTCTGATCCACGTGATACTCTTAGGTCAATACCAAATGTTAAATAATACTGGACACTATTTCTTCTGTAGGGTTGATCAGAAAAGACCTCTGGGAGAGGGAAGCACCACTAGGTTTCTTTGGTAGGGTTTCTGGGCCACAGATCCATGGTGGAGTTTGAGGAAAGCCTGTGGCAGTATTGCCTTTTTATAAAACTCCTTGCTGGTTATGAGTTAGAAGGGCTGAACTCACCGTAAGACTCCTTGCACAAGGGTGGGCTTCCACCTTGGAAGGCTCCTGTGGATTCAGTTCCTGACAATGGGCTTGCATATTTGTAAGCAGTACATGGATCTGGACACTTAATGCTAACTATTTCTTCTCTTTCCATTTTAGGGAGCAAGGTATTACTTTAAATGTGCCAAAATTGTTACATATACATACTTCTGCATATTTTAAGTGTAACAGCAGATCTCGTATGGGTGAAACTGAGGGGGTTCATCTGATGCTATCTATGAAAACTGTTAATGTTTTATCTGAGAAACAGTTAATTTTGTGGACTTGCTTTGTGTGTGTGTGTGTGCAGGTTTGGCTGACCCTAGCTGACCAGTACTTACACAGTATAGCCATCGACTGGGATAAAACCATGCGTTTCACCTTCAATGAAAGAAGTAATCCTGACGATGACTCTATGGGTATACAGATAGTAAAGGTAGACATCTTATTTCTTATTTTAAGGTTTTAATGAAAAGTTATTTTATTTAATAGATGGAATTTGGATTTTTTTTTTCTGCAATTGCTTGGACAAAAATTACACTTTAATTCCCTTTGGCCTAGCAAAATTATTTCTTTGGCTTCTTTGATCTTTCTTCTGCACTGGTCTGCAGAAAAAACCTGTTATTACTTTTTTTTTCCTGAAATGACAGTGTTTCTTTTAAAATAAGGAGTGAAGTTTATCTGAGATAGACTATATACATATGCATTTTTTTCCTCTTCACTTTAAATAAACACCAATGTTTGTGATTAAAAAGTATGTTTTATAATGTAGCACTTGAACATTTTTCAGTTAGCTTTAATTTTTCAGCATTTTACAGTCCTGAAACATTTCTGTCTATATTTCAGCAGATAAATGTTTAATATTTAAAGCAGCAGGCAGATTCATGTTGCAATGGTGACTTAAATAGGTACACAGACTAGTATCTAAGAGATACTACTCTTCTCAGGAGAGGTCGTGTTCTATAGTAACCTTAATCAGCATATGCAGAGCAAAAATATTTTGTGTTCTTGATTATTACAATTGTCATCTGTACTTGGTAATTTAAGCTTATAGATATTGCTCATTAAATATTAAGAAATGTAGAATTTTGCCTTTCACTTACCAGTCACTTAAATCTCAAGAACACTCTTCCTGGTCTTTTATGTTTTGAGAACTTGTTTGCCTGGAAGATTTTTTATAATTCAATAAAAACAGTTGTTCATTTTTGTTCAGTTAAGTACCTGTTATGTCTCGCCTCTTTGAAATGTAGATATCTGTTAATATCTTCTGTGACAGCTTCATATGAACATTTTTTAGGCAATTCAAGAGCTTGCTGATCCTACTTCTCTTCAGTAAGCTAAAGGTTTACAGCTCAAAAAAGAAACATTGTCATCAGCTTTGGTAGTGTGTTTTGGGAGGGTGGAGGTGGAAAGAAAACTGGGACAGGCAGGAGGACAAAAGGGGGAAGGAAAATATGGATCATCTTTGTCTGTTCTTGTCTCTTTATTTTTTTAGGACCTTCACAGAACTGGTTGCAGTTCTTACTGTGGCCAGGAGGCAGAGCAAGATCGTGTGGTATTGAAACGTGTTTTGCTGGCTTATGCCAGGTGGAACAAATCTGTTGGTTATTGTCAAGGATTTAATATCCTAGCAGCACTTATTCTGGAAGTAATGGAGGGCAACGAAGGGGATGCCCTCAAAGTGAGTAATTTTATTATTTTTAATGATTACTTTTAGTTAGTGAACTTCAGAATAAACTGGTGTGTGTGAACATTAGACAGCCTAAAAGAGCTGACTCGAAGGAGTCATCTGGTTTATATTTGTGGATTGTTATCCTTTCTGAGCTAAAATGTACAGTGTGTATGTTAGCACTGTTAAATTTTTTTTCAAACAGAAAAAAATGTGGGTTTGACATAAGAAAAATAAGTTGGAACGCTAGCAGTGACATCAGAATAGACCGAAATAGGCCTTTATGAAAGCTGAAACCTTTAGATTCCATCATTGGCCTCGTGTGGCCGTAGCACACTGTGACTCTTGAGATGCTGACCTGTTTGTTTTGCCTTAGACAATAATTTAAATATGGTAAATACTTAAATTCCCTCAGAGCTCCTAAAATATATAAAGCTTCTGGTAGTAGAGTCTGGCTAGCTAGTATTTAATAATTTATTGTAGAGAGCTGCCCATAAGAGGAAGAAATTACCATTATACACCTACTTTATATCAGAGGGTAACACTTCCTTTCAATAATTCTTGCTTAAATTTTCTTCAGTATTCTCAATTTGTCATATTTTATTGTGATCTTACACTGTCCAGAACTTCCTAAAACACATTATGATGATACAGGAAATACAATTGCCCCATGGTTTATGATGACCAGGAACTGTGTGCATCCTTACTGGATTGTCTATTACAGTAAGTGGTGTCAGGCTCCTTGTGCCATGGAATGGCACCAGGCTGCCTTGGAGAGGTAAAGCACTGAAGGCAGTTAGCACCAAAATGGGTCTTACCTGGCAGAAATAAAAATGATAAATAAAGTAATTCCAAGTTTAGTGCATGGGCTTTGCAGGGTGAGAATTTTCCCAGGATGGAGAAAAGGTGGGGTTGGGGGAGAGGAATGGAGTGAGGGGAAAGGAATTGGGAGTTAGCAGGTGGCTGTTTTGTAGCTGTAGTCACTGTGCCATCTGGATCAAGTGATGAGTGACATGAGAACAGCTGCAGAGGCTGTGGCCTGTAAAGCTGCTTCAGGACTGGAGCTATGGGGAAGCTGTATTTGGGTTATCACAGAATCTAGGAGTTAAGGGAGCAAGGGGGATTCTCAGGGCTCGCCAGTCAGGTCCTCTTTCTGGGAAGGATGTTATGAACAAAAGCTCTGTGCCTGGGAAGTGTCTCCTGGAAGTGGGAAAAGCTGGTACTGTGGACATTGTTGGACTTGAATAGTTCCAAGCTTCAGTGAATGCCCAGCCAGGATTGCTTGTATCTTCACTAGTAGTAAGTTTAAGTTAAAAACCCTGTATGTTTAAGTTAAAACCCTGAAGAGACCTCAAAGTTAGCCTGTGACATTATGGTAAGCAAGAAAATCACAGCTTGGGTGCGTAGAAGCTATCAAAGTATGCATTAAAGTCTCATAGGTACTGAGACTTAAAAAACCATCTTCCCCAGCATGTTAATATAGGGAAATACTACAAAACCAAATAACAGAGATGTGCCATGAAGAAAGTATTTATTGCAAAGCGGTGAATAAGTGAAGCCACTTTTTTTAAAAAGGCATTCTCAAAACAATTCATGTGTCAGCAAAACACAACAGACTTGAGTGTTGCAAAAGGATTCATCTTCTTTTCTGTGCTCTCATATAGCTGAGATTTCTGAAGTGATACCACTCAGTGGGGAGAGAGTGAGAGTCTTTACAAAATGGTTTCTTTAATGTAGGGATTTGTGGTTTCGGCCCTAAGAAATCAATTAAAACATAAATAGCATAGTTGTAAATTATTGTCACCATATTAAATTATGCTTTCATTGGCTGAAATATATATGAACAGAATAAAGGATATTTTCAGAAGGCAATGAGGTGTCCCAGAATTCAGGAAAGGTTAGTGAATCTGACAAAACATGAGAATCCAGCCTGCTTGTGTACCATGTTTCGATCACCTATTTCCTTTCAATCCTTAAAACTTAAAAAACCCCACAAACAAACCCCAAGAAAAAAGCCTTCCAAAACCCCCAATAACAAAAACCACCCAAACCATCAAAAATGTGTAGGAGTTGTTGATTTGCCTGTATTGACAGAACTATATGCTTTCAATCACGAAGCAAGACTGTTACTGCCTGAAAAGGTCTTGCAAGGACAAGTGTTTGTATGTGGTCACAAGCAGTTGGAGGAGAAAAGGAAACAGTTAAGACTATATAAGGTGGTGCTTTTGGATGTCCAGTGTCTGCCAAGCTATTTTTGTAAGCATCTTATGAAAGAGAGGGACTGGAAGGAGGATTGTCTCAAGCATATGAATGCTATGTTCCTCTCAAGCATTAGAGGCCATATGAAACTGTTGATAAGGATGCTTATTTGAAATTTTAACAAAGGAGTAATGGAGAGATGAAGCAGGTGGGGTGACCACAGGCAGGCTCTCTGGATGTTGTTTGTAGAGTGGCTGTAAAAGATCCTGAAATGAAGGTCAGCATCTTCTGTTGGGCAGATGATACACATCGACTTCTGCATATTTCTCTGTTGCATTTGTTCATTCTCAAAAGTTTGACAGTATCCAGTTAATACATTGCCACCCTTGTAGTTGGGCTATCTCACTTGAAACAGATGTCTGTTTAAAATGTCTCATGCTGCTTAATTTAGCACCTTTTAATGTGACAAGATGAAGTGCAGCACATGGTAACACACCACAGTAAAATGTGTGGAGCATTTTTTTAAAGAACAGCATCTTGCATTTTGGAGAGGGGAAGAAGATGATTTGGAAGCTCAGTCTCCTAGTTGTGGCAGTTACCAACCAGGGATGGGACGGTGAAATTTAGGAATTTTCCAACAGTGTGGAGAGTCATGGTTTAGCCACAGCCAGCTGGTGAGCACCATGCAGCTGCTCACTCACTTCCCCTCCAATAGTTGGGGAGTGTAGGGGGTAAGGGCAGACAAAGGCAAACCTCATGGGTTGGGATAAGGACAGTTTACTGGGACAGCAGAGAGAGGGAGAGAAATAATAGTCAACAGGACTTTATAGCGAAATGTACAAAACTGTTGATCGACAAATGGAGTTTCTCACTGAACCACACAACTTGGTACAGCTCAGAGCCATCCTGAAGCTGGGCCATCCCCAAACCCCATGTCCTGGGTCATGTACTGCTCCCCCACCAGCCCCACTTTATGCTGAGCATGACTTCACAGTATGGAATATCCTTTTGGCCAGTTTGGGCCACCTGTCCTGGCTGTGCCCCTCACAGCTTCCTGAGTGACCCCTCCTTCTTGTTAGCAGGGCGGTATCAGAAGCTGAAAAGTCCTTGACCACTTGGCAACAACTAAAAACATCAGTGTGTTACCAACACTGCTCTCATCCTGAACTACAAACACAGCACTACACCGGCTACTAGAAAGAAAAACACATACAGCATCAGAAGTGCCAAAGGCTGCCTTTGGTTTGCGTAATGTGCCCAATTTGGGCAAAGCTTCCTGTGACATTGACTCCAGACATTAATGTTTCACAATTTCTGGACAGCTTCGAGAGGCCTGTGCACCTTGATTGCTTGTGGATACCTTGAGTACCTGTGGATGTCTAATTGATCATGTTTTCTCCCCCTATAAATGGAGTCACCAGAGGCATGTTATGCCTCTGGCTCCAAGCCATGCTTTGGTGGACATAGAACTTTAAAATGATGGGATTTTTTCCCCGTTTTTCCTATAAAATAACTAGCTCTAAGTCCTACCTGATTATATTTCATTTTCCCCACAGATCATGATTTACCTAATTGATAAGGTGCTTCCTGATAGCTATTTTGTCAATAATCTCCGTGCTCTCTCTGTGGATATGGCTGTTTTCCGAGATCTTCTGCGAATGAAGCTCCCTGAACTGTCCCAGCACTTAGACACCCTGCAAAGAGCTGCTAACAGAGAAAGTGGAGGTAGGCTCAACAGAAAATGCTATTAAATTCATTTTTTATATTGTTTCATCAGAGCACAGGTCTAAAATACAGTCTTTTAATTTTTTAGCTGAGTTTATTGCCTCGAATGTATATTTTAAGTTATTAGTGTGAAAGATAAAGGTTTCCATTTGACACGCGGAAAACACACTTTACAACTTAGAAAGTTATAAAGAAGGTATGTTTAATCGCCGGCGGACGCACGGGGGATAGCTCCTCCAAAGACGTGCGTGCCCAGTACAGTAACGCACTCATATTTATACCGCAAATTGTTACAAAATTCATAAGGTCGCCCCACCCGCTTATACATATGCATGGCCTGTCCCGCTTCGTATTAAAATGAGCATTTCCATAGTCTCCTCCTAGTGGCGCAGGCGCAGTGTCCTTTGAGGGTGGTCGTCGGGGGTCCCAAGATGAAGGCTCAAAGTCTTCCTCAGAAATGAACTTTTCACCTTTCTTCTTGACGCATGCGTACTAGGCAAGCTGGGCTTTTATCTAAGCAGGGGGTAACACCAGGCGCCCGTTATCTAAGCAGGGGGTAACACCAGTCCTTGGGAGTTTCCCCGCTATCTAAGCAGGCCATCCATGGAATAAAGGGTGTGACATTCTTACTGGCCAGACCCTCAACCATTTAATTCTATAACAAACATTCCTATAACCTTCCTATAACCTAACATTCCTATATAACATAACATTCCTATAACTTTCCCCATTTCAATTCCCCCCTTTTCTACAAAGTTAGTAAATTCTTTTACTACATATCCCTCCAATGTCATGAGACTTTAGTTGATATGCGCTCAATGTCATAAAGTATGTAACTGGTTACATGGTGCCACGATTCATTCATTCCCTTGTAGATTGCCCTTTTTCTAAAAGCTCTTTTGTATAATGCATTGGAGACATTGTATGCTGGTCCCAACCACAATACAAAATCCAATAATGATGATAATTATCATTTTGAGGTGTCTTACCCATATCCATGGTACTGATATTCAAGATGTCAGTTATCCCCAAACCTCAGCAAACCCCCAAGAAGTATCATCTTTATTTATTCCTATCCCAACTTACAGATAATACTTCATATCCTGCTGATTGGGGTTTGGTAAAAGCACACTACAAGAGCACTGACTCCCCTTCGGCAACTTCATATTGTTTATGTGGGGCCCATATTTCGAATCCGGCACCAATGTATACCAGGTACATACTTACAAACACAGTCACATGAGTTATCATCGTTGGGGTTGCCTCTGTAGTCGGATCTTCACGGGTCCAGCAGGCTCACTTCTCCACCTTCCTGGGGCCTTCTTTCTGTTAATACCAATAGATATCTGTACCCCCCTTTTCTTGGAAGTTCCGAGAAATCAATTTGCCAATGTTGTCCCGGCCCCTTTCCTCGTTCAATTTGACCCATTCTCAATTTTGGTGTTTGATTCAGTACGTCACTTGCAGGTTATTGTTGGATACAATGGGGAATTCACTATTGCAGTTTGGAAGTATGACCACACTGATTACAATCACAAAAGATCCACAAAATACTCTTATTACAATCACTGTGGCTTCCCTAAAACTTAGGATCACAGCTCTCAAGCACACAAAATATTACCCATACGTTAGTCATTCAGAACGACACACTTAAAACATATCAAATAGTCACATATCCCGTCTCTCAGGTAAGGGTTCCCAATACGTTATCTCAGCCAGCCACCCGGCTAAGGGGGAAGGGTCTCCTCCTAAGGTTGGAGGAACGGCTCCCAATACGAGCTCGAATGCCAGGGCTTTCATTTGGTTCATTTTGCTGATGTGTGACAGGATGCAGGGCTGGGCCTGACATCTTCGGCCCTATCTCTTGCATATTCTCATTGTCTTGGCCCATCGAAACCAAATGCGGACCCTTAGGGCTTGTCAAACAGTTTGAGTAGTGGTTTGACTGGGACTCAGGACATATGTTTGTGGAAGGAAGCCAAGGCTTAGCAAGGTTCCATGCAGGTTTTTCAGGTTCTGTGAAGTGCTGGCTTCAGTCTGTTTACACACAACTCAAGTCGGAGCCATCTACACAGCTCCCCATGAGGTGTCTCTGCAGATTAAGAGCTTAAAAGCAGCCCAAGACTGAGTTGTGTATTACAACTCCCCGTAGGCCACCTGCTCTGCCTGGGCACTATTGAAACCTGTGTGTGTATTCCACACCGTGACCTGAGTCACAATTCAACCACTTATATATTACTATTGGCAGATGCATGGGTTTCATCTGCATACTTTAGCAGAGCTACATATTCCTCGGTTTTTAAGTGAACCCTTATGTGAGAGATGGATTTTACCATGATTCTCTTGATACAACTGATAGCAATACTTACTATAATAATGCAAATTATAATAATAATTAAGGTCTGCAGCAGGTTAGTAACCCATTCTGAAAATACCCATCCTATTCTACCAAAAATATTTCCCAACCAAGTGTCCTCTATCTGTTCTTGCAGTTCATGCGTGACTTCAGCTATCTTCTTCCGTGACACCCGGTATCCCTGTAGCCCTAAAAAGTTCAGTAAGCTTACAGTCCAAGAAATGCATACCTCCTTTGTTTTGGTAGCGATTAGGATGTCATCCGCATATTGTAGTATTTGACCTTCTCCTGCATTTTGGTGGTATCACAGATTCTAAGGCCTTGCTGATCGGCCGTTCCGATAAATTTATCAGTGTGCGAATAATCTCTGTGGATTGCCCATCTAGCGCCGCCCGCGGTATCCCTAATGCTAACGCCTTTTTTCACAGCTCATTGCGCTGAGATTTAAAATGGAGATTGGTTTGTCGAGGAGGGTGGGGATTATTTCTCTCGAAAAACCGTGCTTGGCGGACCCGGCGCTGCAAATTTGGACCCTCTTCTAACCAGCCCATCTCTCTGCCATAAATCACCATTTCTTGTAATAGCTCCCCCCATGTTAATACAGGCTGTAGCTGGTTTGGGTTGTGAGCATTACAGTCAATTGTCTGTGCAATCTTTTCCTTTAGGGTTTGCATATAGATTTTCAAGGCATCCGGGAGACCCCTAATCAATGGTTTAAGGCGGGTGGGGTCAATTGGAGCAGCAAGGGGAACACCCTGTCTCCCACGCTCATACATGGCTTGTATACACACAGCCTTTTGGCACTGATTCAGCCAGCCCAGATGATTTAAAGGAGCTAGCAGTTGTTCACCCAATCCTGTCCCTGGTGTAAGGGACGAGATCAGTGCATCTCAAGATTGTCTTATCTATCCCCTGGGCCAGGGAAGAGACATCATTAGATATTGACTGCCTTAGGGGCGGCCATCCTATAATTAGGTACAAACTTCACAGGGGCAATACATCCTGAGAGGGCCACACCTTAGTATCCAAATTTCCCCTATTCACTCTCAGGAGGTCACACTGTAGTTACACAGTTACGTTACAAACTTCACAGGGGCAATACATCCTGAGAGGGCCACACCTTAGTATCCAAATTTCCCCTATTCACTCTCAGGAGGTCACACTGTAGCTACACAGTTATGTTACAAACTTCACAGTCAGACCACGTCTCATTCATTCATTCATTCATTCACTTACCCAAGGCACTCACACAATAAACAGTTACACTCAGTTAAAGGACACACGTGCAATAGGACAAGACAAAACAGTACAACTCGAGTCAACCAGTTACCAGGTACTAGCCGTATGGGCCATAAGTCACAGTTCAGTGACCCCCCCACTACTCTAGCACTTCCAGGTCCAGGACAAGGGGACTCCGTCGTGCGCGAGACGTCTCTCCGCGACTTATAGACCGCCCCGATCGCGATCACACTCAGTTAATACAGGTGCACGATACAGGTGCACGATACAGGTGCACGATACAGGTGCACAATACGGGTGCACAATACAGGTGCACAATACAGGTGCACAATACGGGTGCACAATACGGGTGCACAATACAGGTGCACAATACGGGTGCACAATACGGGTGCACAATACGGGTGCACAATACAGGTGCACAATACGGGTGCACAATACGGGTGCACAATACAGGTGCACAATACGGGTGCACAATACGGGTGCACAATACGGGTGCACAATACGGGTGCACAATACAGGTGCACAATACAGGTGCACAATACGGGTGCACAATACAGGTGCACAATACGGGTGCACAATACGGGTGCACAATACAGGTGCACAATACGGGTGCACAATACGGGTGCACAATACGGGTGCACAATACGGGTGCACAATACGGGTGCACAATACAGGTGCACAATACGGGTGCACAATACGGGTGCACAATACAGGTGCACAATACAGGTGCACAATACGGGTGCACAATACAGGTGCACAATACAGGTGCACAATACGGGTGCACAATACGGGTGCACAATACAGGTGCACGATCCCAGAAATATTATTTCACATACCTTGTCCGCAAAGAAGATGGTCCTTGTCTACCCCTGTAGTGACCAGCTGAGAGCGGAGTCCCTCCGAAAAAAGTGTTTCGGGCTGCAGCTAGGGCGTCCGCGCCTCAGGCGGTCCTGCAGCCAGGCAGAGGAGGTCCCATCTGGGTCGCCAAAACTGACACGCGGAAAACACACTTTACAACTTAGAAAGTTATAAAGAAGGTATGTTTAATCGCCGGCGGACGCACGGGGGATAGCTCCTCCAAAGACGTGCGTGCCCAGTACAGTAACGCACTCATATTTATACCGCAAATTGTTACAAAATTCATAAGGTCGCCCCACCCGCTTATACATATGCATGGCCTGTCCCGCTTCGTATTAAAATGAGCATTTCCATAGTCTCCTCCTAGTGGCGCAGGCGCAGTGTCCTTTGAGGGTGGTCGTCGGGGGTCCCAAGATGAAGGCTCAAAGTCTTCCTCAGAAATGAACTTTTCACCTTTCTTCTTGACGCATGCGTACTAGGCAAGCTGGGCTTTTATCTAAGCAGGGGGTAACACCAGGCGCCCGTTATCTAAGCAGGGGGTAACACCAGTCCTTGGGAGTTTCCCCGCTATCTAAGCAGGCCATCCATGGAATAAAGGGTGTGACATTCTTACTGGCCAGACCCTCAACCATTTAATTCTATAACAAACATTCCTATAACCTTCCTATAACCTAACATTCCTATATAACATAACATTCCTATAACTTTCCCCATTTCACCATTATTGATAAGATTAACATAAATAGGTGACACTTCCAGGAAAAAGGGGAAATGATTTAGTCCCACCACTAACTGCAAACAGAATCATGTTGACAAGGATGTAGAATGTATGGAGTAACAACACTGTAACACACAGCTGAGTACCAACACTGTCTGGAAGAGATTGTTTCTTACTTTAGCTCAATCCACCTCTGCTACCATTGCTCCTTGTAGTTGCTAGCTCACATAGCTGTTCTAGAAGAGTTACAATGTGAGGTGACTCTCAGTATTTCTTCATCTGGGTACTCAGCAGTACATAGGTACAAAACTCAGGAGTACTTCTTAGGTTGCTACCTGAAAAACTGGCTTCATGCTGTGTTTTTTTATCTGGTATGGCATTTCTTTTCTCTTATTTTAAACAAGATACAGATCTTTTTCTTTCGGAGTGTTTTGGTGACAGTGGGTTTTTTGTTGTTGGTTGTGGGTTTTTTTCAGTCTGGAAGCTAACTGCACCCTGAGTTCTGTCTTAGAAAAGAGTTAATTAAACCTTGACTGTTCCCAAACTGTTTAAAAACAAAGAAGCATTATCAAGGAAGTATTTGTTGTTTGAAAATGTTTTCACAAGCAGCAGGCTCTTTGGTCACGGCCTTCAGAGCATCAGTTGATCCTAGGATGCACAAAGTGTTCTCTGAGCATAACAATAAAGGAAAACTTCAGAGTTTCAGGCTGAAATACTAAATCTTGTTTAAAACTTAACAAGCCAAAAGATAAACTGAACACATTACAGGGACTTCTGCTGAGCTATCAGCACATCAGGATATTAAAACAATAGATAAGACTTTATAGGGAGAGTCACCTTTGCCTTCATGAAGATAAAGAAGTGGGTTTTTAGGGTTTTTTTAAATAAAAACTTTTAGCTCCTATGGCTTTGAGGAAGGAGAAGCGATCTTCCTGATACAAAGAAGAAAAAGGTGCAATGGTGTTTTCCAGGGTTTACACTCCAAAACCAATGCTGCTGCTTTGAGCTCTTTGCAGTGCAGCAGAATGGGAGGTGACCCAAGTGTATCGTTTTTCTGTTGCTGTTTTTCTCAGTGTATCTTTGGACAGCTACAGGCTAAATAGATTTTGAGCAATAGCAGAAGTACTAGAATGTCTGATGGATTTCAGTATGGAGTTTGTTTCTTGTAAAATAACAGTAAATTACAATTACTTTTTTCTTTTACATTTCAGGAGGCTACGAACCCCCATTAACAAATGTCTTCACGATGCAATGGTTTCTGACCCTCTTTGCCACTTGTCTGCCTAACCATACAGTTCTGAAGATCTGGGATTCAGTATTCTTTGAAGGCTCTGAAATTATACTGAGAGTAGCTTTGGCTATCTGGGCAAAGTTAGGAGAGTAAGTGGTCATTTTTATCCGGTTTTTCTTTTCAGTATGAACAATATTTGTAGCTTATCTTGTTCTGAAGAGTGTATTCTCAATTCTAAACAAGATGCCTTTTTTTAGGAGAATGCTTTTGCTTTGAAAAAGCTGCACAGAGTGGCTCTGTGGTTTCCCCAAAAACACATACTTCTGACATGACAAGATAATTAATTGACCCTTGCTGCAGGAAATGTCTCCAGTTGTCTGCATTGTCTGTGTATAATGCCTTCAAGCTCTGCTAAAAAGTTGGTTGGACTTTCCAGAACATAGACCTCTGAGGGAGCTGGTAAATACTCTGTGGATAGATACACAGCGGGACTTGAGGGTGTCTAGCTAATTTAGTTGGGTACTTGAATCCAGGGATGTTAATTCTTTAATTTTCACTTAAGGAGAGAAAAGGATTTCAGCCCATTGGCTACACCCAAGAAAAGCTCAGTGTTACTAAGAGAATGTAGTACATATTCCTTTTCCCTCAAGGCTTGCAAACAAGTTTTCCTGAAATTCTCTGCTTTTAAGTATATTCCAGCCAAGTTTCTATTAGAGTCCTTTATGCTCTTGGAAACCCATCACATAGGAAAAACATTAAGAGATCTTTAGCTCTTCTAAATTCCCCTGTTGACATAGCAAATATTTGCATTCCAAAGAGTGTACAGTGCTCCTGGAGCAAGGCACTGTGTCACTGACTTCAGTGGGAGGTGTGAGCTCTGACAGGTCAGTATTAGTTCAGCTGGATTTTTCTCAGCTGGCATCAGCAGCTGCATCAATTCTTTTCTTGTGAAGTCTACCAAAAACACTCACTTTTTCTTTTTCCTTGAGACTGAGCCACTGGGTTTTATGTTCAACTCTGTCCTTGGAGGTTTCATTTTCTTTTTTCCCCTTCTGAATAAATTGGCATTGCAGGCCAGCAGCATCATAAGAGTCTTTGTTTAGTATATTTAATTTTTAATCCAAAGAAAAATAATTAGAATAATTATTTCCAAAGAGCTTTATTAGTTCAGTTTGTGAATGAAACTTGCATGAAGCATTTGCATTAGGAGTAATCTATATGTAGTCTCATTGTGCTTTATTACTTAGTGCCATACCTTTAGATGAAAGGTCCCATTGCAGTGAGCCTCTGTGTACTCGAAGACTGTTACCAGTTCTCTCTGTACTTCCAATTGTTCCCACTGATAACATGGTAATAAAGAAAGCCACTGTTTAGAAGATTTTTACCATAAAACTTAAAGCAAGAATGAAACATGTTTTAAAATACTGGAAGGAACAAAGATGAAGTCTGGAAGATTACATCCAAAAGAATAAGTTGATCACACTGCACACCTTGTAACTTTTGTTTGTGGGGGATGGGAGAAGGTCTAGCAGATTTGGGGGCAGCTAGCAGAAAGGGACACTGGTGGGATAGCCAGAGATACAGAAGACGATGAGTCACTAAAACTGAACAAGAATTGAAATGCAGTAAGTTCATGGTTAACGGTATCAAATGAGGTGATAAAGTAGAAGATTGGGTATTATGTTTTTCATAGAATCAAAGACTGGTTTGTGTTGGAAGGGACCTCAGAGACCATCTAGTCCCAACCCCTTGCCATGGGCAGGGACACCCTCCCCGGACCAGGCTGCCCAAAGCCCCATCCAGCCTGGCCTTGAACACTGCCAGGGAGGGGGCAGCCACAGCTTCTCTGAGCAGCCTGCGCCAGGGCCTCACCACCCTCACCTTTTTCTTCCTTATATCTAATCTAAATTTCCCCTCTTTATTTTAAAGCCACCATTGTCCTATCGCTACATGATAGGCCCCTTCAAGTACTGTAAGGCTGCTGTAAAGCCTTCCCAGAGCCTTCTCCAGGCTGAACAAGCCCAACTCAGCCTGTCTTCACATCCCCAAGTCCTCCTCCTCGAGGCTGCTCTCAATCCATTCTCTGCCCAGCCTGTAGTTGTGCTTTGCATTGTGCTGACCCATGTGCAGCATCTCACACTTGGCCTTTTTGCTGAGAGATTGTTATTTTGTTCTCTTTTCTTCTCCACTAGCGATACAATTTGGGTGGGGGGTGTAAAGAAGTGGGGCCTGAAGCAGTGATCTTCATACTTCTCAAGACTGCCTTTCTAGGCATGAAAATGGGGTGAGAAGTGCTTTTCCTAAAATGAGGCTGGCTCGATCATACTTCTGTTTTGAGAGAGACAGAAGGAATGAGGAATTTAAAAATAGTTGCAGTAGAGAAAGCAGTATGAGAGAAGGTGACAGGAGACTGGAGCTGTCAAGGAAGGGAAGCAGGGAGTTTGTGATAATTGTCTACATACCCATAGTTTCTACTCTGTTCTGCTGTGTGTATATAAATATTTACTACTTAATCATTCTTTTAGCTAAACTTTTTTAAGATTTCAGTAGTTCAATGGATGATCTCTATGGATACTTCCTCTAAACCTTAAGAAAAACAGAAGTGTACTTTTCTGATCATTCCAGCAGCTATATTTTACAGGAGGCTACAATATGTAGCCAGCAATCTACTTAATTGGGATGGAAGTAAAGCAAAACTATCACTTGGTGGGCGATGATGTTTAGTGGCTGACCCTAATGTATGTAGAGCAGCACCTCAGAGAAGCATGTTACTCATATTTCTCTTCCTCTGATGACACTCTATGGGTAATTCTGTGTGTTTAGAAATTTAAAGAAAAGTGTAGGGGAAAAACAAAAAAAACAGCCCAACTGACACTTCCCTCCCCCCCCCCCCCAAAAAAAAAAAAAAAACACCCAAACAAAACCCAACAACCCCAAAACCACACCACAAACCCAAAAAACTCCCAATTGAAGAAAAAAGCCTGCATCTCTTATTTAGAAATAGCATTCACCTATGCACAGGGTATGACTGAATTTCCCACCATTCTGCATTACATGAGCTCAGCTTTTTTGTATACAATGACATGTATAAATACACCTAGGTGTAAGTTACTCCAGCAGAATGGTTTCTGGCCAGCTCACATGTTCCTGTCTGGTTAAGAGACAGCTCAACCAGTGAGCTCAGCCACCAGGCACATAGTGAAGAGCAGGTGATAAGGTAGGGAAGAAATCTTTATGCTCCCTCTTTGAGCTGATGGGAGAGCTCCCATGTGCTAGTGGCAGGCAGGATTTACAGATTCTCATGCTGTAGAGTGAAAGGGGCAGAGGGAATAACCTGTCTGGACAGGCGTGAATCCTTTCTCGTGACAAGGAAGGGCAGTAAGCTGTGCTCTGTACAGCCTTTCACTGCATCAGCATTTCCAGCATGATGTGCACAGTTTTATTATTTGGAAGTGCCAGGAGGATTGCAATGGCTGTAAGAATTAAGGTGACTAATGGAAGCACATATTTTATGTTGATGGAAAATTAATTCTTTTGATTGGAAGTGTATGTATAATCATATGTGAAAATAAAATTAACCCCCCCAGTATGTATTTTATTGTAGGCAAATAGAGTGTTGTGAAACTGCAGATGAGTTTTACAGTACCATGGGCAAGCTGACCCAGGAGATGCTGGAAGACAGTCTGATTGACAGCAACGAACTCATGCAAGTGAGTAATTGTGATGTAATAATTGTTTGTGTTTTCTGTGCATCCTGCAGGTGCTGATTTCTAACAAGTGATACTTTTGTTTGGATACTGCAGAAACCTAAACTCTGTCAAGAATAAAAGTTCAAGATAACCAAGTTGAGCTAACATGTCAGTGAAACAAAGAGATTACATGTGGTTAAACCTAAAATCTTATCTTAGGCATTAAATACAGAGACTGCTAGGCTCCATTTGATAAAATGTTGGTTGTATGTTGACAGCTGAAAGTTTGTTGTGATATAACACCCAGCTGGAGTTTGCATTTACGCAAGCAAGAATCTTTTAGTAGTCATAATTGTTATGGTGTTTCATTTTTATGTTGTGGGTTTTTATGACACACTGTCCTTTTCATTCTGCAGACACTGTGGGAGACAAGAGTTTTATCAAGTGAGGAGGGTAAAAAGCATCCTTCTTGATTAAAAAAAAAAAAAAAAACAACCCAAAAGCCATGAACAGTCGCCAGTGAACTATAAACAAACACATTTGTATGTAACTGTAGTCCCTGAATCCTTAAAGAGTGCATTGTTGTGTGAGAACAGAGTTCTACCTTGCTCTGGGAAAGCAGAAAGGGCCTTCAGCGTTGCAGATAAAGTTTTACTGACTCGCACTTGAGTTTCTTTTTGTCATACCCTTGAGGAGTTGTCTACTTATTCTAAAGACTTCATGTTGCAGATCTGGAACTTGGCTGTTGTTGAGTTAGAGCCTGGTGATTAAATGGTGCAAATACAGAGCACATAATTCACCTGAATATTTTTCCCTGTCGTAGGGGAAGGAAAAAAGTCAGTCTATGAAGTTGCATGAGTTTCTTAACAGTAGTGTGCAGATAACTTCCATTACCTGTTATTGGAAGCAAAACTTGGTGACTGACTGGGATAACACACTCCCTAGTATGGTGAAGTACTGCTCTGAAGTAAAGGTTTACTTTCAGGGTCTTTAGTTTTGTTACTGTTGTTGGCTTATCTGATGAGGGAGCTGGAGGAATGGGAGAGTGAGTGCTGTCGCTTTGTCTTGCTTCAAAAGTGGGAATGCAGCTGGTCAGAGATACTTGGGTGCTTTTTAAATAAGTGTGAAGGCTTCTCACAAGACGGTTCAAATGTTGAGGTTGCCTGAGGAGGGTGGCAGAAGTTGACACCTCCTATTCATTGTGTTTCTGTTTCTGATATCGAGTGTAGCACAATATCAAGACATGTGGCAAAGAATAATGTTGGGAGAGTTGAAGTGGGATTTAATGACTCGGTGTGGAGTTCTTTCTTTGTCGTTGTGTGCTATAGAAGATGAGACATAGGTAACTTACTAAGTGGAGGGATCCTTGGAGTTTTCAATTGCTGCAATTACAAGTATGCTAATACACAGTCTTTTTGTGCTTCAACAAAAACTAAGTACTTGGTGCAAAGTGTATGTGTATTCATAATGTACATGTGTTATTTTGTGACACAGAGAGGAGCATTCAGGTAGGATGCTATTGCCACTGATATGGAAAATGTGGTAGTTTTAAGTTTTCTGCATAGAGAAGCAGTGTGTCTGTTTTATGTGAGTCCTCTTAGTTGAAGGAACCACAGGATAGTTTAAATAGCATTCTTCAAGTCAAAGACAGGCACTGGCAGTGTAGCTGGCTCCATCTGAGGTGTTTCCTCTGGGCTCTCTTTAACATAACTGGACAATTTTCTGTGTTGGGGAAGAAAATAAATATGAAGCACTGTAGTAATTAAACTATCCAGGCTGCTTGAAGACATTGGCTTTTAAATTGCTTTAGTTTTTTTCAGAAGAGAGATGAAACAGCCAGAGATGAATGTTTGGACAGCTTTGTTCTCAAAATGTTGTGGGTTGTTTTATTTTTTCTTTTTTCCTTAATCAAGATAGTGAATTTACATCTAATACTTTTTAGGATGTGGCTCAGGTATTAGAATCTATTGCAGGAAAGGATCAATATCCTACTCTGCCTTATGGACACCTTTCAGTAAAGGTTGCTGGTGGCAATCATCTCACTTTTCTTTAGATTTGCATAGCACTTGCATTTGCGTCTCAGCTACCTGTCCAGGCACTGAAGTGTAACAGGCACTTCTCTGCCACTAGAAAACAACTTGTGCTCCAGAAGGCCTGTTTTCTCTGGGAGTTGACAGGGGGAGGTATGGCTGGTCCTTCAGGGGCAAGCGTTGACAGAGCAGATGTCTAAAGTAGATCAGAAGGTTCTTGTCCTCATTCTTTCCACCGGCATCTATAGTTGATGCAAGTTAAAAATGCCTCCCTCCCCCCTGTGCAGACACTACATATGCTTATCTTAAAGCTTTTTGCAGATTTGGCCCTTGTGGGGTAAGAGTTCTTACCGTGTTGTGCTGAGAAGAACGGGGTGAGGGGTGAAGGGTGAGGGGGACAGTTGGAGGAGCAAGCAAGCATAGAGCTTCCTCATTTTTTCAGATTGAACAGTTTAGGTATATAAAGGGTAAGTGCTGACACATCATGTGCTAGACTGGGTATATATTGTTAAGCAACTACAGTATTCAGTAATGTCATTTTGTTGGCTTGTTAATAATCTTGGATTCTAACGAGGACACAGAAAGCTGTACATGAGGTGTCTGCAGATACTCTTAAACAGTCTGCAAGTTTGAGTGTACCCTTTCATGCCTTCTCAGAAGGAGAGCATTTTTATGAGCAGCTAAGGTAATTAATGTTATGTGCTTAGAAACCTTCCAGCACAGAGGAGATGAGGTGCAAGCAGGAAAAGGAGGGGTATCCTTGTGTGTTCACTGTGGCAGAGGGGAATAGGGATTAATCCTGCTGTAGTGTTACAGCATTTTAGACTGTCCCCCCTAGATGGCTACCCTGATTTGATTGCATTCACTGTTACTCTTCTACTTGAGTAGCACTTTGTCTGTTTTCTTTTGGGTTTGTTTTTGCTTTTTGTTTTGTTTTCTTGGTGAAAGGGAGAAGGGTGAAGAGCCTTAAACCAGTGTGGGGCAGCTCTTGAGATAAGCGTTTGAGCTGCCTGCACAACTGCTTACCCTCTGATGGGAGCCACAGCCCGTCACCTTCTGCATGGTGTTCTGCTAAAGGGTGTGGAGGGCTTTGCTTTTTTAGGGTAGGGCAAAGGATTAACAGATGCTACTGACTGAAGGTGAGAAGAGGAGAGGTTTTTTCCCTTGTCTCTTGTTCCCAGAATCTGTCCCTTATGCCATCAGCAAAACAAGGAGTGTGGTTGCATCGTGCTTTGTGCTCGTAGGCTCTTCGCCCCGGCACAGGTTCACCAGAATTAACCAAATGGCATCCAAGGCTGCATAAAAACTGGGAACAGGATGCTTTGGCTCTGAAGCATTGCTGTGAGATCACAGGTGTTCATTGTAACAAGTTTTTTTTTAAATTCCAATGGAACTTGCAGCAGCGTAACGTTTGTTTGTGGATCTCTTAGCCAGGTGGCAAGCAAGGCCTCCAGTTATAATCTAATAACAAGTAATTAAGCTAAAAATGCATATGCTAAATGAAAGAAATTGCACAGGATCTGGAAGAGACAGATACTGGAGACAGGCAAAGGCTAAAAGCATAATCTAAAACAGTAGGTGCAGGGAGTAACTGGAGGACTCAGAGCCGCCTGTTTCACTAAAAGGGTAACTAGCATATGGAACGAGTTACCTGAAAAGGCTGTTGACATAAAGAGTAGAAATAAATTCCAGACACACCTCCTTCTCTATGAAGGGAGACAGTTGAGACATATGTGGGGAAAAAAAAACAGTGAAGTGTGGTGGAGATCAAACGAACAGGCAGACACGTTGGGCCGGAGGTAGGTCTTTTTCCAGATCATAAAATTCCTTCGTCTGGTAGACTGTCAGGATATCGCTGTTCAGGCCCTAGGGAATATTTGTCTTTCACAGTAGCATTGTGGTTTCATGGAGTGGGAAAGCTTCAGTTCATGCTCTGGGTATTTGTAGGCATCCTCCTTGCCTTCGAGTCTGTGCGTGGCTTGAACTGTAAAACTCACTTTCACGCGGAAGCCTGTTGAACTGCGCTATCGCCCTGTGCCTGATCCAGCCAGGAGCATCCTTCCAGCTCCGTACAGCTACATCACATCATTACCATTACTTCAGCTTTTTTTGTTCTTTTTCAGGAAAGGTCTAGTACTGAATTAATGTTTGCCATTTTCCTTTGCACAGAAAGGCATGGTTCAAGAATGGATTACTGAGAAATTGCTCAAAATTTCCTTTCATCCTAATTGAGGCCATTTGCTTTCAGATGCAAATGTCACTGACTTAATAGCACAGGGGGAAAAAAAGTGAAGATTTCCTGTTGTAGCTAACAAGAAATGTTTGCATTGTGGTATTTCAGAAGGTGTTTAATTTTCAAATGGAGAACACCTATAATATTCAGAGAAACTATGATAAATTATATTTTGGCTATTTTAGAAATTTTTTGCAGTGAATTGTGTGTCAGTTATTTGAAAGTGTAAGTGTACAAAGGCAGGAAAAATAAAAAAGGCAGCTAAAACAGGTAGGAACAAACCAGCAGTGATATTGCAATGGATTTGATGTGTCTTTATGCCAGGTTGGCTGGTGACACGCGTTCTGAAATTATAAAATTACTTAAAGCAAAAATAATGCTGGAAGCAAATGCAAGTTCTTTAACTCTGAATATTGAAGTAAATAGAATGGATTAGTGTTTCATGGCCTTGTTTTAGTTCTAGCGATTACATGTTGAGTTCAGAGAGTTGCAGAGAGGTTTCTTTGTTCACCATACAAATTTCGTGTAAGAAACCAACCACTCTCCCCCTGCTCCCCCCAAAAAAAACCCCAAACCTAACCCACAAGCAACCCAAACCCAAAACAAAAAAAGCCCAGCAAAACAGCAATCAAACCCAGAAACTGAGGGGAGAAAACTTAGGTGCATAATGTTGGATCTTTCCACTTTGGCTGTAACTTTTGTTTTGAAGTGATTGTCTTTGCACAAGCTGAGGTGAGGACCCACTCTTTCCTATCTCTGCTAGTGCCAATGCCTTGTTCAATACTTGAGCAGAAACAAAGGTCTTCTGAAAGATCCCCGAAACCTCAGTGATGCGTTCATGTAAGTGAAATCATAGTTGGAGGAAGATGATTTCTGATGTGCTGACAAGGAGAGGATTGACAATGATTATTAAATAAGTACAGGAGTTGAAAAGAACCCTCCGTCTTGTGTTATCTGTTCATTTGGTTTTTTTCCCCTCTGAGCCACGTATTTCTCTAGTGACTCAGTCTTTATTTTTCCTACAGGAAATACCGTCTGAATCATAAAACTAGACCATTTCCATTTTCCTAGAGAACATGAGAATGCACAGCCTTTAATCCTACAAGACTCTGAAAGTCTGTTCAGGGAAAAATCTTTTGTGGGTCTGTCAATTAAAAAGAAAATTTTAAAAGCCACTTTTTTTTTTTTTTTCTTCTTCCCCCCTAGACTGTTTATACCATGGCTCAGTTTCCCTTCCCACAACTGGCAGAGTTAAGGGAGAAGTACACATACAACATTACTCCTTTCCCTGCAGCAGTAAAATCCACTTCACTTTCAGGGTAAGTTTGAAATGCTCTGGGTATGGCATGTAGGGTTATTGTTCGCCTTACACAGATAGCGAAAGGCAGGTGTCATCATCCCTTGCATGATCCTAAAGAAGTAAATATGTTTGGTAATGATCTTATTTAGGAATGTCTCTTTCTTACTTCTCTCCTATTCTCATTTGACAGAAGGCTAGGCAGAACCAGAGACAGTGATGAGGAGAATGACCTAGATGATGAAGACTCAATTGCCAATGCAATCGGCTGCCTTGGACCATTAAGTGGGTTTTTGGTACCGGAGCTACAGAAATACCAAAAACAGATGAAAGGTAAAAGTGGTTTTGTTCATTTTGGAAAGTGTAGTTAATTCTCTTTCACCTTGAAGAAATCATCTGTGAAAGCTGCTATGAAAAGTCTGGTTTACATTGACATAGAGATTACAGCAGGTACCAAACAACTCGCTCTGCAGTCAATGAAGATATCTTCAAAGTCAGGTTTGAAGGCTGTATGTGTACAATAAATGACACTGTGGGTTAAGGATTTGGCTAAAATTGTTAAACCAACGGCTTCACAGTGTTGCCCACCCACGAAAACAGTGTGAGGAAAAGTCCACCCGAAATCCAGGCTTATTTCCAAGCAAGCTGTTAGGTAGTCAGCGTTTTCTGAAGAGGGTACATGTGAAAAACAATCTTGATCTTTATTAGAATATGCATGGCTAATACTGGAACCTGTCAGCAGTCAGTGAATGTCATACCAGTGCCCTTTTGTCCAAACCTTCAGACTCGTATGTTTTGGGTATAGTCACATTTTTTTACAAACTGGGTGTGGTTTAGGGTTTTCTGACAAAATGTCACTATTTTTCAAATCTCTCCACGTTGAAATAAAAATTCTGACAGAATTGCATGTTCACCCATGCAAGCTCTACCAGCAGAACAGAATTCTGATCCATACAAGAAAAGCAGATCATCTGTTAATTTGCAGCAGCCTTTACAGAACCGTACTGGATCAACAGTGATTTAATGATACCTGGGAGAAGCTGTAGTTAATTATCCCAACTGACCTCCACCTTCCCCCCACAGAAAACCCTACTCTGATGTATCCATCGCTGTTATCTGATTACACATCATCATTCTTGTGGCTTGGTTTTGCCAAGGCCTCTAAGCTGCAATTTTCCTCATGATTGCTGTGGTGGTTTGTTTTTTCCCTTCCTGAAGGGACTGTAGGTCTCTACCTGCTGCTTCAAGCTAGCGCTTAGTCAGAACATCGAGCTGCTGTGGCAAACTAAGGCAAAGACAAATAAACAACCCTTGGAAAAGAATTATCCCCTTGACCCCAGAGTGCAGATTTGGAGGTGCATCAGAAACAGCTGTGAAAGTAAATTGCACTGCTGTCGTTGCTCTGCAGCTGTTTGATCAGAGATGCTTTCAAGTTGCTGATCCTCAGCCACTCTGCACCGATGCCTTTTGTTGCTACTAGCAGCTTTCTCCCTGTGGTGCTGTAACTATTCTTGGTTGCATCACTAGGTCAGATGTTTAATCTCATGCCTGCTTGACTGTAATGTATTTACAGCTTCCACTGGTAGTCTCCTCTTTAGTCAAAGAGGAGTATAAGAGTGTCTTTAATAACCAGTTTCTGAGTTGTTAAGGGTGGCTTGATGCACTTTTGGGTAATTGAAGAACTGTGCTGCTCACTTTGCATCGCTGTGTTAATTGATTTTTGTGCTCTTTAAACTGCCCTCAACCCCTTGCTATTTTAAGCACTATTTTTAGTGCTAGAAGTGTAGTACTAATTATAAATAGCACAGCTTTGTTAAGTGTGTGTATTACGATAAAATTTTAATTAAAGACTACAGTTCAATGAGATGATAGGGATCAGACATAGACTTCCCCTGTAGATAATCTGAGGAACTCTCCAGTATGCCAATTTACTCCTCCTCTCCGCTTTATTCCTACTCTCTGCAGACCAGAGTGAAGAGCAGAGCCTGGGTTCCAGTAACATTGCAGAATTAAGTCCAGGAGCAATAGACTCTTGCCGAAGTGAGTATCACGCTGCTTTTAACAGCATGATGATGGAGCGTATGACCACCGATATTAACGCCCTGAAAAAGCAGTATTCCAGGATAAAGAAGAAACAGCAACAGCAAGTTCACCATGTCTATATCAGAGCAGGTAAATACCTAAACATGCTTCCTTTACTGATTTATTACAAGATAACTTCATCATGGGAGAGAAGGCAAATAACATTATTTTGCATTTAGTCAAATTGACAAAACAGGAGAGACTGATGGAATATGATTGGTGAAGCGGGTGCCACTTCCTTAGGGCAGACTGTAAATGAGAAGGTGATGTTTCTTCTTCTTTTGTCAGGATCTGAAGATGACGACCCTGGGATTTTTTTAGGTCCCAGGGACCAGCTGAACAATGGTATTTAAAAATGTCTTTGCTATCTGGGTGCATTGTGTTGATCTCTCTGATTGAAAACTTTAAAACCTTGGCAGTCCTGGAGTTAACATACTGGTGCACTGGAAAAAGTGAAATGAGGAGACAAGTACACTTCAGATCAAGTGGCAGGCAGATTCCTTAGCTGGTCCATACCATCCTAATTCCTCTGAGTTCACCTGGGCAAGGCAAATTGCTTAGCTGGAGGACTGGCACAGACGTTCTGTTGTGGCTGGCAGTTTACCTAGCCATAGTGATGCCACTGAGAGATGTGGGCTGGACATCAGTCTGATACTTAGCAAAATGTGTTACAGAGCCTGTTTCCCCAGTTGGCAAACCCAACAACATGGGGGTTAGCAGGAGCAGCGCAACCGAAGGTCTGAGTGGGTGCGCAGGCTGAACGCAGCCCACCCCGCTCATTCCTCCCCACTTGGGTGTCGCCTTTCCAAGTCGGCATGGGACCATGCAGATGGGTCCCTGTGGAGAATTTTCATCCCTCTTCTAGACTGCCTAAACTTGTCCTAGCAAGAACATTTGAATGCACAGAGCTGTGACTTTTCATTAACATAATTTGGAAGGATGTGTTTTGGTTTTAAATACTGGCCAAGTATTTTCTTTGAGGAAAGGCTGTAGCCCACAGGAACAGTGCAAACAGTAGAATGTTGATTCCCAAGGATTGCCACCCCTCAAACACAAATCTTTCTAATCTTACTAATCATGATGCGGGGCTGGGTTTGTGGTTTAATCAAACTGTCATCTAATTACCTAATTCTGAGTCTGCTGCTCTGGTTTAATAAGAAGCCCTACCTAGTTGAAAGGAGTTGCTTTGGCTTACCCATTAAAAAAATACATTGGTTCATTCTCCAGTCACACAAGCCGCAAGGAGAGGCTTGACTGACCTCATAAGGACTGAGTTGCCTCTTACAGCTGGAAGAGAAATGGAGGAGAGGGGCAAGATTATAAGCCAATATTAATGTTAAATTATCAGTTACAGTGCAATTCCAGAAATCAAGAAGCTGGTTTTGTTGTGATTTATTTTCATGGTATTCCTGGCTGGGGACTTACCCATAGGTAAGAAGCAGGGAGGGAGGGAGGACAGGAAGCATTTGTTACAGAAGTTACAGCTTTGTGTTCTATTCAGAGATGTAAGAGAAATTCAGTGTCTCTTAAATGATTTTTTTTTTTAAAAAATAGAAGTCAGTCCTACAAATGCTTGTTATACCACATAAAGGCATGAAATTTGGTGGTGTATCCTTAGAACATTAATTTGTTTTGATCTTTAACAACACTGTTTCTTTTAAACACTTTTCTTTCAGACAAAGGGCCGGTTACCAGCCTCCTCCCTTCTCAGGTAAACCATCCCCCGGTGATAAACCATCTCCTTTTAGGAAAGAAGATGAAATTGAATAACAGGTCTCTCAAAAATGCTGTTATTCACATCCCAAGTCATGCTCCAGGGAAAATGTCTCCCATTCCCCAAGAAGATCTTAAAACAAAACTGAACTCTCCGTGGCGCACTCACATACGAGTTCATCGAAAGAATATTGCTAGGGCTAAAGGCCAGCTGGGCTACGGGGACACCATAGGGCTGATAGATGAGCAGAGTGAGAGCTGTAAAACAAATAGTCCTGGTGCAAAGGAGGAGACGTCCAACCATTCTGACTTTGGAGAAAGAGAAGGAGGTGGTTTGGATGACAGGACTACTGGAAAAGCTGACCGGCAGTCGCCCGAGCCAGTCTCTACAGGCAGCAGTACGAACATGTCAGTGGTTCAGCTAAAGCTGGAAGCTCTGGAACTCACCTCGGATAACAAAACCAATGCTGAGTCGACGTCCCACCAGTCCGGCCAGCCGTGTTTGTCAGAGTCCTCCCGTTCGTCCAGCGACAGCGGAAGCCTGGCTAAATCTCCCCAGCCCGGGAACCCCAAGCCACAAGTCTTCAACCCCTTTCCCAGCGTGAAGCCTCTTCGCAAATCAGCCACCGCCA
The DNA here is from genome assembly GCF_964237585.1 of Gallinula chloropus. NCBI lineage: Eukaryota > Metazoa > Chordata > Aves > Gruiformes > Rallidae > Gallinula > Gallinula chloropus. The sequence continues at coordinate 31,095,651 of NC_140085.1, read as the reverse complement.
GGAATTTGGGTCTGTACGGCCCCACCGACAGAACGCCGACGGTGCACTTCCCGCAGATGAGCAGGAGCTTCAATAAGTCTGCTGGAGGCAACAGTGGGACCCGGAAACGATGATGTGCTGCCTACCTGCCACTTGCTGTTTCTCACAGCAGACAAGGAAAATTTGTATTGCTTTTTTTTTTTTTTTCTCCCTTTTTCTTTTTTTTTTTAAAAATATGTGCGTGGGTATGTGTGTGTGTCCCCAAATTTCTAATCTTTAATTTAATTAAGGAATGGGGGAAAAGTGGTTACCAGATGTATAAATATGTGTGTTGGAAATTTGTGCTGCCGTGTTGTTACGGAATAGATTAGTGAAGATGCACTCTGGCATCTGGTCAATGCTGATGGTTCTGTGGTAAAATAAACGTTGATTTGCAGCATAAAGCAAACCGTTTCTTTAAACCTAACTCAGACATAAAATCACCAGCTGCCTTTAACCCCCTCAGCCCCCCATGGCTGCCTCCTGTCTCTTTAAAGCTCGAAGGTTGTACAGCAGAAGCGTGTAACAGTTTTTGTGACTGTTACCCACCTTCCCCCTTAGACCTCCTCCTCCTCATGCTCTCTGAGAAGCTGGAGCAGCCATGACAAACAGAAGCACAAGCAGCTCTAGCAATCAGAAGTATCGCTTTGTGTCTGATTTACCTACCACTTACCCACCTGAGCTGTCTGGCTGCAGACATCCTTGAGCAGCATTTTCTGCTTCTCACCCCACAGCAGTCCTGCCGACACTGTTTTTAATACAAATGTCATCAGCGAGCATGAGAATAGCGGATCTGAGTCTACCCACAGTCATGGTTTGCTGCTCTTCTGTTACATATGTACATACATCTGTGTTACTGCACTGCAAAATTAGGGTTTAGGTACAACTCTGCGTGTAGCTGTATGAATCTTAAGGTGCATATTGGCTTCAGTGCATTTAAAAGCTATTATCTAGATTACAGACTTGTAATGAAATCATATATGCCAGATAAGCAGTAGGTAAAATATATGAATGTTCCAAAGTAGTTTAGGGTTTTCTAATCTATAAATTATTAGATTCTTAGGGTGCCATTTATCATTAAAAGCCAAGACATCAGCCACTGCCTAAGTGGGATGGACTCATGGGACTGTCATGGGCTTCCATGGCTTGGTTCTGGTTTGGTGTGAAAGAGCAAAAAGGCAAAACGATAAGCTGAGTATTTACTTCCAAATCCAGTCATAAGACAAATAATTTGGGTTGTTGGGGTTTTTTTAATATATATATGTATTAAACAGGCAGAGAAACAAAATCTGGATAAATAAGCTTTAGGGTTGCAAAATCAAGCACTTAAACTCCCAAGAAATTCAGGATGCTCTTAAAATGTTACAGCTCTGCTGAAGTCTGTGTATTGACTGCGATTCATCACCTTATGGCTTCCACATTTCCCATGACATGAAGGTGCCATTATTTTAAACTGGAGTAAAGCCTGTAATGACAAATCAGCCCCGTTGTATGTAATATCTCACTTCCTCTTTAAAAATCCTTGGCTAAATTTGCAATTTTATATATCCTTTATTAATCTATCACATAACCTCTAAGATGTGATACCAGTTTTACTGTATGCCATAACTTACACGCTGTAGAATATACCCTGTTTATTGTTGTGGGGACGGTTTTATTTTGTTGTTGTTTTCTACAGGTGGATGGGTATAAAATAATATACAGGTCTAAACACTATGTATATAAACCAGATGTAGGTCAGATCTTGCCCCTGCCTTATTTGCAGGTTATAGTTGTACTGTCACTAACGATTATTTCTCGCGCTCAGTAAATTTAAGATTATGTAGAATTTAGTCACGGATCATGGACTGTGTGGGAATTGTTTCTGCCTTGATTTAGAAGAGCTGGACTTCTTGGAATTTTACTGTGAATCATTCTCCCTGGTTTTTCTTAGCTTCAGTGTGTGATGCAGCTGTAAACTGAACCAGTGAAAATAAAAGGATTGTGGTTCTGAGAAACCTGCTAAAGCGTTGCAAGTACGTGCATGAATTTTCCACACCGTAAGATGTGATTAAGGAATGGAAAATGAGCAAGCTTTGCAGGGGTATTGGTCTGGGGAAAGAAATGCCAATGGAATGCTAATTCTAGAGATTCAGATCTAATCAATAATTGACAAATGTGCTCTGAGGGTCTTGTACTCGGACCTTTGGGATTGAGGTGAAGGAAGCGTGGCAAGTCAGTGTGTTAGTCTGTTGATGTTTGCTGCAGGAAATTTTCTTCAAGTACTGGTAGATGGGAAAGTTGAATGTCATTTGGGATGTTTGGTACCTCAAAGGATGTTTGCTTTCTACTTGAAGTCTGCCTATTGGACATAGAGCAAAAGCAACCTCATCATTCGGTACTAAGGTGGAACATTAAGACGAGGCCCAGAGAACCAGGAAATTCCAGAGAGGTTTCCAATTATTTTTCCCTAGAGAATCCCATCAGCAAAAGAGGTCTGGTGAGGCAGCTGTGCTTGTTGGGAGAGTGGCATTGGAGCACTGAGGATGTTGGGAAGCTCATGACAGTGGGAGTCTCTTCCATACTTAAATGACCTTGCAGTTTGTTGGGGTTTAAACTTGAGGGTTTTTTGAGAAAGTATTTTTTTCCAGTTGGGTTGACTTTTTTTTTCCCTGATAATGTGTTTCAGCATCATCAAATGGAAACTCTCAAGGGATGGGCATTTGAATCTGAGGACACTTGCAGTCCTGTGAGTGGAAAAAGGTCCAAAGCTATTCTGAGACTGTGCAAAACTGCCTACGCCTTTGGAGTAAAATGGGTAGAAGGTGGAAATCAGTTTTTCAGAACTGCAGGCAGCAAAGAGTTGATTTCCTCCTCAGTCACAGCTAGGGAAAGTAAAATTATGTATACTTAAAAATCCCACTGGAATCCATTCAAAAGAACGTTAGTGGTTGCTAGAAAGGAAACAAAAGAAAAATAAAACACAGCCCTTCTCACTGGTATTTCCAATTTGGGTTTAAGTTCACATTCAAGAGAGACTTTAAATCTGTTTCAAACCTCCACAAGATGTACTTCAAGCCCTGTGAAACCATTCGAACAGAAAGAAGGTGGGTGGTTTTGGCATTCTGTATTTTTGCTTGACCTTGCAATGAGCTACCGGGTGGGTGCCTGCCCACAGGCAGCAGTCACACCTGGCTGAGTGGCAGGGAGCCAACCCCATCATCTGACACCAGCTCCACTGAAGCATGAAGAGATAAAACATTCATCCTAATGGGTCCCTGTCCTTGTCAGTGCTTTGTTTGCTTTATGGAAGATTCACTAGAAGCAGGGGGCTGTCAGGGAGCCTGGCGAGTGATTTGAGATGTGCGTTCATCCCAGACAAGGACCCTCAGCCCACGTGTTACCAGCCAGCAGGGACTGGTTGGGTGACTGGTTCCTCAAGCAGCTGCACACTGCTGTGTTGGACACCTCTGGTTGGTGACAGTGTCCTTGGGAAGCTGTACCATGTCATACGTGGGAAGGGCAGGTCCAGTGCCCTGCAGGAAGGTGCATGTTTGAAGGTTATCTTCTGCACATCCTTCCCCACTGAAGAGCCCTCAGGGCTTGCACAAGCTGACCTTGGCTGGCACAGGATATTTAACACGCTCCAGGACACAGACATGGTTTGCAGTGTCAGAGCACGTCAGGCGAGCCGATGCTCAGGCCCAGCCTCCCCCAGGCTGCAGGATGCCATTTTGGCCGTGCCCCATCCTCCAAGCAGCAGCCAGCGCTTACTGGCTCACCACAGGTTCAGAAAGAATCACAAATGCTTTCCAAGTCCTTCCTGATAAAACTCTATTGAACAACACTGGCTTACCACAAACACACAGGCAGGTGTGGTGGTGGTGGTGGTGTGTGTGGATGGGGAGGTTGGGAGGAGCAACCCATCCAGGCAGAAGGTGCAAGAAGTGGTGAGGGAAAGCCAACTCCTCCATACCTGTGCTTCTTTTTATGTTGTTTGTTATAAACAACAAATCAGAGGATCATGACGTGCTGCTCCCTGCCTGTCCTTCATGAGTTCAAAGTGTACACTGTCTGATGCTGGTGAGGAGCCACATCCTGTGATATTGTTGACCACCCACTTGGTATCCCAGTGGCTGCTCCCAGCCTGACACTGGTGAAGAGCTCTCCCATGCGTTTCACTGTGACTCAGTGAGCTGTTGAAAAGGGAGCAAACCCTCAAATCCCATCTGGGGAAAAATGTGCTGGCACTGCTGGCACGCCTGACTTCTCTTGGCCTGTGCTTTGAGTCAGCTCATGTGGGCAGGGTGTAGTTATGATGACACTGCCCAAAAACTAGGCTAGTAAGTGTTGCTGACTGGCAGGTATGCTGGGCCATTGCCGGATGGATGTGGCTGTGCAACCCGGGGTGAAGCTCGCTGTGCCACCTGCAGTTCTGCAAAACATGGAACAGGCTTCCCAGCTCAGCCCAGAGGCTTTGCAGGCCCATGCGGGCTGGGAGCGTGGCTTGCACCAGTCTGCAGGGCATCTGGTGGGCAGACACACTGTTCAACCCGTGGTAGTGCTCGAGTTGTAATCCCCCATGTCTGGTTTGGCAGCAGCAGCCAGACTGATAGAAGGGGCTGCTACGTGTTAGGCTGCCTGCTCTCTCCTTCGCTCAGGGGCGTGTACAGGTTTGTTGGCACTTGTTGTTTTTCTGATGTTTTAGAACTGTTGGTGACATAGGGAAACTTTTTTGCAGTGCCTAATTTTTTGAATACTGGTGCTTATGACATCATAGCACTCAATAAGTTTTACAACTGGTCCTCTCTCTATTTGGCTTGTGCTTTCCCTCCATGACCTCCCCGCCCTTGCTTGCATTCATTGACTGTCTTTGATGAGAGTTTTCAGGAAGATCAGGATAGCCATGCTGGTTGGCTTTGCCCAGCATCTTTTCTCTGGTTGCTGATGGTTGTAAACATCTAAGGAAGGAGTCCTGTAGCAACACAGGGCATCCAGAGGCAGCCAGCACATCACACAGAGGTGAAGTGGATGGCCAGGCTGGTGGCTCCGGCCAGCATCTCATCCACAGCAAAGTGGCAGCGTGCTGATCTGGGCAGCTGCGTGCACAGCAGGGACCACAAACTGTGGTTCAGCAGCAAAATTTCCTCCTTCACATGAAAAGAAGAATAATAATGGAGACATGGCCAGGAATGAAAAGAATAATAAACACCAGAAAATGTGAGCCTGAAACAGTAGCTGTCGCTGTGATTCCTGCTGTGAGCCGGTTCGCCTCCGCGGGCTCTGCTGGTGCTTTGAGCAGCGTGGTGGTTCCTCCCTTCCAGGCTGACTGCCTCCCACTCCCCCCATTGCTGGAAAGATGCCATAGGACTGACCTGGAGGCATCCCCACGAGGGGCAGGAGGTGGGAACAGGCTGGAAAGCCTCACAGGCCCTCAGAGAGTCAGACATGGCTGAAAACCTGGGTCCAGAGCTGCACGCCACCCACGCAGTGATGAAGGAGATGCAGGCAGTAGCTCCAGACCAGTTCTTCAGCCATACTCAGTGGTGTTGCTCTGCCCCTGTTGCTCGCTGCCCACAATGGCTCCTCTGCTGTGTGTGTGCAAGTACCTCACTTTCCCTTCCTAATGGCTCTGGTGGCTTCTCCAGATGACACATGGGTGCAAACACTGGCCCAAAGTCCATGACAGGAGCTGGTCAGTGCAGAAACACCTCAAGGACACCTGTGGAGGGAAAGGGTTTGGCCACCAGGAAGGAAACAAGTTTATTCTTAGGAAAAGTAGGTAATGTCTTTAGTGACCATCCAGCCTAGGTATAGGAGACCAATGTTAGAGCATTGAAAGGCCAGTGCTTTGCAGCTCGTGGGCAGTTAGACAGCTCAGGGAGAAGAGAGCTGAGCAAAGCCTTGTGAGGTGTTATTCTGTAGTTCCAGGCACCAGAAATGGTGTCAGAAATCAATTGTTTCACAGCTGGGACTTACAATTGCAGCTCTCCTTCCTCTCCCCATGACATCTTCTCATGAAACTGGGTTTCTTTCTTTTTTAAAATGAAAGAATTGTAGGTCTATTGCTCTGCTTTATCTGCACCAAAATACAGCTGTAAAACCTGATCGTCTTCTGCTCCTTCTCACACTCCCATTCAGCTGCATCAGACACCGTGCCCTTTCGAACTCTGCATTACTGTGGATGATGATTTTTTATACTGTTTCCCCAGCACTAGTAAACTTTTCACCCAGCTGCAACAATACTGCTCGCTGTCTGGCCCCCAGTGCTCTTGGAGAAGAGGCCTTTCTCCAGGGGGAACAGAAGGACTATTGTCTGCTTGGCAGAGGGACAGATGACTTGGTGTTGCCTGACACGTTCTCCATCCCCACTAGCCAGTGCTGAGTCAATGATTTCCATCCAGATTGGAAAGTGGGTTTTTTTTTTCTACCCAGACAGAAGAGATGCTTCTTCTTCTGCCCATCACGTGAGTGGCAAGCTGTCCCACACCGCTGCTGAATCTGCAGGCTGGCTGTGACAGACAGCAGCTCAGCGGGGGATGTCACTATTGCAGCTGTCATGGAATGAGAGCACCATCCGTACAAGTGCTGAGCTATCTGACCGCGAAGATGCCATGTTGCTGATTGCCAGAGGTTAGACCAGGTTTGCAGTCTTCCCCACCAGCAGCAGGTCGGGGCTGTGTCCCCTGGCCTCAGGCTGCAGCGGGTCTTCCCGTGTCCATTCCCATTCCCGGTGACCTTCTAGGTGCGGTCACTAGGTGCCACTGGTGCTCCGCGCAAACGCAGCCACGCTGCATCCCTGGGACGGGAAACACAGCTGCACCGGAGTGGTTCCGGGTTTGATCCGATGTGGAGCACTCTCCAGGCCATTCAGCTTAGATTTTACACTGCAGTCTCTCTGCTCTATTTGTCTCCTCTCAGTGAGCTTGCTCACCCCGAGCAGAGACCCCAAAGGACAGAGACAGCCTGTCTTTGCAAACAGTGCCCATAGGAGCACACTGAGACACTCTAAAGGCTCTTTGTTAGAGGTATAGTAAGTTTTCTCTCTGAAGGACGAGCTGGCAATCACAATTGAGGGGAAGGGAGCTTGCTAGATTCACTGGGGGCCTTGTAGAGCCTTGGTTTGGGTCAGCAATGACAAACTGATACTGCTGGTCATCAAGCAGCTGAAATATTTTCATCACAAGTACTGGAGCTGAGCTGTTCCATGCTGAAGTTTGAAGGAAAACCAAGTATCTCTTTGTCAAACTTCCATTAAAATAGAACATAGCTAAACTAACGAGTACCCCTTCTCAGGTACTTGCCAGCTTGCTGCCCTGCCTTGGAGACCTTACTGTTGAACCCACAAGTGTTTCAAGCTTCTGGAGTTTGAAGAAAAAACATGTTCAGGTCTCTCATGTGTGGATCTTGTGCCTTAAAGAGCTACTTGCCTCTGCTAGAGATGGACTTTGCATTCCACCTACCTCTCAGTGATCAGTACTGACATCTGAGGTCCACATGTGTCCTCAACGAAGCCACTGCCAGCACCCTGGCTAAATGAGATGAGCCTTAGATTCAGTTGTTCAGGAGCTTGATCTTCAAATCTTTGTGACCAGACACAAGCAGCAGCACACAGGCTTGACCCAGACTGGCTGAGTGTGCACCAACAGTTTACTGCCAGGGAGATGTCCCTAGAAAAACAAACATCCTAGGTTAAAACAAGTCTGAGATGGTGTTAAGATGCTTAAAACCAAACACAAGCCTTGCTCAACTGCTGCACAGCAACAGAGGTCCTCGGTGCTCTGTGAAATTTCCCAGTTTGTCTTCAGCACTCCCAGAGCATCTAGAGCTCTGCCTTTGCTTATGTCATCTCTGGGTCCCTTGTCTAATCCACACATGAGCAAGTGTAGTCAAGTCAAGCTGAAAAGCTGGCTCAAATTAACTCTGGCACACCTGGAGGCGCTACTGGCCATTCTGGAATGAATTTCAGCTCAGCACGAATCTTGATGGGTCTGGGCAGAGCTGGGTATGGACTGATTTTGGTCATTAAATCAGGATGTGCTGAAGAGAGTGTGGTCATTCCTAGCCCTTGCCATGTGTGATTAGTGCAATAGTGTCTGGGAAAATTCAGCTATTGGTTGCTTTTGATCTTCATTTTGAGATGTGCTTCAGAGAAAGGCTTTACTTTTATCATCAGAGTTTGGTTTTAACTTGTACTGCTAGTGATGTCCGTGACCAGAGTCCTTGAGCCTCAACAGTTTCCAATCAGCAGTTCCCCTCTTGATGAATAAGTGTCTTCACTGTGGAGTGCTGCCTAATTTAGGGTACACGGGGGCATTTTCTGTGCCTCCTGTTGAGGTGGTGACACTGCAGACACAAATTCAAGTTCTGGGATGTGCCATCTACACAGGATGGGTGGGTTTCGTCCTGTGGGCTGTGTCTTGATTTTGGCTGAGATAGAGTTAATTTTCCTTCTAGTAGCAGGTGTAGTGCTGTGTGTTGGATTTGGGATGAGAATAATGCTGATATCACACTGATGTTTAGTTGTCGCTTGGTAGTTGTGGTGCCTACACTTTTGAGCTTCCCACGCCCTTCCAGGTGCCCAAGAAGCCGGGAAAGCACAGCCAGGACAGCAGACTCAGACTGGCCAGAGGGACATTCCCAACCACGGCACATTATGGTCTGGATGTAACTGGGGAAAGTGAGCTGAGAGGCAGGATCCCTGCTCAGAAACAGTCCGGTCATCGGGTTGGGTTCTTCCCTTCTGAATCTGTGCATCACTTGTGGTATAGGAACAACAACAACAAGAACAATATTAATATTAATAATAGTATTGTATTGAACTGTCTTAATCTGAACCCATGAGGTTTTTTTCATTCCCTTCCCCATCCCCTTGGATATTAATGGTAGCCCATAGTAAATCTCCTGTGTCATTTCCCAACTTGCTTCTCCGTGTCTATTTGACAGCGAGTACAAACTTTACAGTTTGTATGGGCAGGTGATTTTTCTTTAGGTGTTCACTTGCTAGTAGGTTACCAAGCAGTGTGCCTGGTGCTAATACTGACTATCAGCCACATAAGCTGTTGGTCTCCAGGAAAGGAGTTGCCTCATAAACAGATGTTCTGGGTTTGACTTATGTCCTCTTGCAAACATGTTGGTGCCACCGCTGATTAAGATGGCAGACCAAAAATTTTTCCTCCCTCTCTCCCTCCCTTCCTTCCTTCCTCCCTTCCTCCCTTCCTTCCTTCCTTCCTTCCTTCCTGGCTTTGCCCCTCCTTATTTCATCCCCAAATAGATGAAGAGCATTTTCTAGGGCTGTTAAAAACAATTAAAAAATTCACAGTGGTACCTGACCTGGACCCAATGTTCCTTTTATCCAGCTTTCCATTTCATATTTTTTTCTTCTTACTCCGACGTGTCTCCAGGCTTCCAGGGGAAATTACGGGAAGAGCTGAATGAGCCATTTCCGTTCCAGCACGCTGCAGGGACCTGAGTGCACCATCTGGTGATGAACGAGGCCGTTTTCGACACCTACACCTCTCTTGTGAACTAGCCACAGCTTTCCTTTTTTCTTTCCTTCGTGTCTGTTTTTCTCCTCATCACATTTTTTTGGGGGTATTTCTCCTGTGTTATGGACTCAGACATGGAGTCAGTGGGGGATTTCTCAGTGTAAGATGAGCCCGGCACTGCAGAAGCCTGAAGGAAGGTGGTAGCAAGGCTGCAGCCTGGGGAGACTTGGGGTGGGCATGGCTTTTCCCTTCCCTTCCTGTGCAGCGACCTGTGCCCTGCCTCCCTTTCTTAGATAACAGGTAAAGTACAGATCTGAGACTATGTTTTGTCACTCCCTGGAGTCACTCCAGTAAAATACAAGTCCTGTGAGGGAATCACTACACGGCTAACGCTGCCGCTGAACTAGTCGCCAGTTAAAGTCACTCACTGTCAGTGTATTTCCCTTCTACCATTTCACTGCTGCTCAGGGAGGATGGAGGCACCGGTACCTTGCTGTGATCCAAAGCAATTATGTGCATAGGAGTGAAATACAGTTATTTTTCCTTCAGAGGTGTGTTCTGCTCTGAGGTCCTGCTGGAGAGCACGGAAAGGTTTGATGAAGATACATTGATGATGATGATGATGATGGTGATGATGGTGGTGATGATGGTGATGATGAAAAGAGCCATCATACATGTGTAGAAGTAAAAAGGAATTCCTTCTATTATCTTCTTGTTTTCTCGCTCAATGGACTAATTGGACATGGGGTTGCTAAGTTGCTTCTTGGGTATTCACTGGCTTTTAAACTCCATCCAGGATCGCAGAGCAGACAGTAAGTCCCGCTCGCTTCTCTGTCAGGCAGAACATGTGTCCACATGATTTCCAAGCTCTGCCACTCACATATGCAGATCGTTACAGATGAAATGTTTTCTTCATGTTGCTTTGCTCACTACTCCCATGCAGAGATGGACTGGGGTGGGCTTTCTGCCTCGTATGCTCTAACCCTGAAGTCATTACCCTCAGAGTAAGTGTTGCAATTTGAGAAGGTTGTCTGAGATGTGTTGCCAGGCTCTTTTTGGCTTTTGAAATCATGCACAATGTTGCTGCGATGCAGATTTTTAGTTTTCTTACACCACGGGGTCTTGTTTAAAGTCAAGGCCACCTCAGGATGGGAAGAGGATGTCAGCTTAGGTCCTTAGCTGTCTTCAAATGGTGGTCCCAGTGGAGGAAGGATGGATTCCTTCTCCCCTTACTGCCTCGAAGATCCTTGGGCCAACTGAAGGATGAGGAGATGTGAGAACAAAGCACCCCTTGCCCATCCTCTCTAGGAGTAGCATGTCCTTGAATCAGGCCAAGTTTCCAGCTTGAGCTTCAGGTTCTGCCCAGCTCTTCATCTATGACAACTGGTTTGCATGATTCCCCCATCAATGCCACTGCTCTGGCCATTGGAGGAGACTAGGAGCTGCTTTTGAGGCTGGGAATGCTGCCCTAGCAGGCAAGCACCTCTTCTTGCATTTCCTGTATGATTGCATCAGAGAGTACGATTTTAAGGCTGAAGTACAGGAAATCTGCCTCCCTGCCTTTATCCTCACAACATCCTGTAGTGGCTCTGATCCGTGACCTAGACAGCACAGCAGCGTCTGCAGGAGGCTGAACAGGACATCGGAGAAAGGAGGAAGATTTGTGGGGAAGGAGCATCCCTTTGGCATCTATCCATCCAGGAACCATCACTACCACAGCCTGTGGGTAGCAGCTGTCCCTAAACTGGCATCCAGCCCCAGTGGCAGCTGCTGTTGAGCCACCCTGACTTACCACATCAGGTTCTAGTCTGTGACCAGAGTGTTAAGCAGCAGAAAGTTTAGTAGAAATTGGACTATTGTTTGCTGCTGTTGAGAGCTAAATGGAAAAACATAACCAAGCTGCTGAGAGCAACCCCTCTGTCTGGGAGTCACAGGGTCCCGGGTAGGAATGTTGAGGAGCAACACAGGGGAAGCTCTCTGTAGGGCTGCACAGAGCACTACCACAAAGAAAGAAAGAAAGAAAGAAAGGAAAGAAAGGAAAGAAAGGAAGAAAGAAAGGAAGAAAGGAAGAAAGGAAGAAAGGAAGAAAGAAAGAAAGGAAGGAAGGAAGGAAGGAAGGAAGGAAGGAAGGAAGGAAGGAAGGAAGGAAGGAAGGAAGGAAGGAAGGAAGGAAGGAAGGAAGGAAGGAAGGAAGGAAGGAAGGAAGGAAGGAAGGAAGGAAGGAAGGAAGGAAGGAAGGAAGGAAGGAAGGAAGGAAGGAAGGAAGGAAGGAAGGAAGGAAGGAAGGAAGGAAGGAAGGAAGGAAGGAAGGAAGGAAGGAAGGAAGGAAGGAAGGAAGGAAGGAAGGAAGGAAGGAAGGAAGGAAGGAAGGAAGGAAGGAAGGAAGGAAGGAAGGAAGGAAGGAAGGAAGGAAGGAAGGAAGGAAGGAAGGAAGGAAGGAAGGAAGGAAGGAAGGAAGGAAGGAAGGAAGGAAGGAAGGAAGGAAGGAAGGAAGGAAGGAAGGAAGGAAGGAAGGAAGGAAGGAAGGAAGGAAGGAAGGAAGGAAGGAAGGAAGGAAGGAAGGAAGGAAGGAAGGAAGGAAGGAAGGAAGGAAGGAAGAGAGAAAGAAAGGAAAGAGAGAGAGAGGGAGAGAGGGAGGAAGGACCTGGCACTTGTCCTTGTTGAACTTCATGAGGTTTACATGGGCCCACCTCTCTAGCTTGTCCAGATGATTTCAGATACCTTTGCTTGCTTATTTCTCCCATCTGTGGATATCTAGATCTTACCTCAAACATAAAGGAGCTTTGACCTACCTCCAACCTGCCTTGGACATGCAGAGCCAGAGAGCAGCTGACCTGCTACTGGGTTTGTGGGATTGCCTGTCCATCCCCAATAGTAACTGAGGCACTTTGTGGAGACAAGGAGCGTGGGGTTAATGACTGTCCTGCTTCTGAAGACAAAGAAGCATTTTCCCCCAGATCAGGCCTCACTGATATGCCAGAAGACTGTGTAGTTATGGGAAGCAATCATCTCCTGAACCATTTCTACAGGTAATGCACTGTGCAGAGAATAATTTTGTACTTTTTACCTATATGAAAACTTGATTGGTTTTTTTTTTTTTTGGCACAATGGCAATACTCAAAGGCAGGATATTGCTGAGGAGCATGTTTATTCCCTTACCCTGTGCAAAGTGTCCCTTTGCTTCTTACAAACTAATCCTTGCATTTTTTAAGTTTGACTTTGCCTCTGCTTGTTTCTGTGAATCTGTGGTTTGCTGGTTCACTGCACTGCAGCAGTCTCTAGTTTCCTCTCCAGGTTTTCAAGCTGGTCTTAACCTCTCAGCACAGCAGTTGCTAAAGGTTTTTGCCAAGGTTAAGGCAGACTCCCCCAAGCCTTTTTTTGAGGGGGTGGGGATTGGGGTGGTCAGGGGTGTGTGTGTGTGGGTGGTGCCATTCTTTGATTTCCATTGTAATTCCCATCATGTACATTTGATTCAAAAGCTCAGCTTCAGATAAAATCTAAATGTTTCCATCCCCTACAAAACAGGGATCTTCTGAAAGTTTGATTCTTTCTAGGAGTACCATGCCTACAGAGCCTGTAGGTAGGCTCGCTTTGTCTAGTTACCTTAGCTGGAAGATGCCACCTTTGTCTACAGGGCTGCTGGTCACTTGGAGAGTGCATCCAGAAGATATCTGGCCACTCTCATAGGCTGGGCCAGAGGAACCCCTGGGTTAACCCAATAGGGATTTTCTAATGAATTTATGCCCTATCATTAAACCTCTCCCCTCTGACCCTGACTCATTAAAAAATTATCTATTTTCCACTCCTTTCTAATTCCTACTTTTCCTGTTGCCTCCTGTCAGGGGCAGAACTCTTGTTCTTGGTTGAACCCCTAAAGGTGTCGGCTGCGTTGGCAGCAAGCACCACTTTCTCTGAAGATTTTCCCTTTCATGATTCCTACCCACGAGCTTTTCTCCTGGTTCTCCATGTCAAACTCTTCTCTTCTGTGTCCATCTCGCCTCCTCCACCACCTTATGTCACTCCTTGGCAGTATCATTAATGGTAGCTGTGGGTAGAAACCTGTAATTAAATACTTAATTAAATAATGCACATTGAGTGTATAACTGAACGACAGGATAAAAACACTGAAGGAAATAGCTCCTGACAGTTGGAAGAAGGTCACTCACTCCGTTAACACCTTTGCTTAGTCAGTTGTCTTGTTCACCAGCTGCTCTAACTAGTCTTTACCAGAATGTTTTATGGGCTGCTGTTGTATTTTGGTCCATGCCTCCTGTGGAGACACTTAGTCCTAGAGGATTATCTGTTAGAACTGTTGTTTCAGGATCTTTCTAATCCCTGGCAGTCATCACTGAGTGGGTGGCTTGTGGTGATTAACATTACCTCAGCTTCCCTAAAAGTAAAAAACAAACAATAAAATTGAAAAGCAATTTTCTTTTGTTTGTTTTGTTAAGGAAGGAGTGGCACAGCTGGGGAGTGTACAGATCTCTGTACACCACAACTGCTATCCTTACTGTTACTGCTCCAGTATAACAGGGCTTCATGAAGCATCAACACAACTGGCATTTCATCATGGCAGGCCTAATATTGATGGGAAATGACAATGGAAGAATTTGCAGTACAGCCTGAAGACTTCACAGCTAGTGGCTACTGATGCTTTATCATCTGGGAGACACAGGAATAGCAGAGTTAATTGACTTGCTCAGTACGGCATAACAAGCCAAAGCCAACAAGAAACTGAACCCAGCCCAGGTTCACTTATAACCATAAAAATTGTTTCTTTGCTTCAAAACCAACCAATTCAAAACAAAAAAGATTCCTCTTGAGTACAAGCTGGTAACCTCTGGTGTCTGTAAGTGCCACTGTCTTTTAGAGAGTTTTACGATTTTGTAATACCTGTGGGATTTTGTTCCTTCCAGTGACTGATTAATTATACATTTTGGTGCTTGGGTACTAAAGCTGAAACTATCAATTTTATATGTGTTTATTTATTTTTGAAAAGCACATAATTTAGTTTATGGTAAGATGTACCCTATCTCTGAGAGTTCTGCTGTTCAGTCATGCTTCTGGCATGTTAGTCCCAATCTTTTGCCATCTCACAGTGTCTGGATGGTCCTGTATCTTTAGAGAATAAACTTACTTCTCCTGAGCTTATCTTGGCACAAATCTGCCCTTTGGTAAGTGTTACGTGCAATTTTCTAAAAATTGAGTGTTTCAGGTCAATTTCTTTTGAACTTTAACTCATTTCCCTCAGTGTAGACAATTTCTCATCCGTAGTGCTTTACTGGGACATTTTCACTTTTTTCTGTAAAATTGTAGTCAAAGGTTCTTTATTACCACAAAAGGAGATCCTTCCTTGTCACAAAACTGTTGTAGCCATAGGAAGACATAGGGCAAATTTGTCAACTACTGAATTATCCACCAGAGGATACAGATTTTGGCTTTAGATTTTGAGCAAGGCAGATGTTCCCTGCTGATTTCAAGGGGAGTTGCAGGCGTGGCAGAAAAGGAGAGTACTTGGGTAGGGATCATCATATGAAACTAATAAGAGAATTTTACTTCATGCTTTCAATGTCCTTCACAGAAATGACAAAACCAGCACAAGATAAGTATTCTTTACTCTGCTAATGTTAGTCAGCTTTGTGGCTGTTAGGTAGTCATGACATTTCCACATTAGTATGTCCATCTGTAACTGCAAAGGGAGCAGTCAGGCTCAGCCACGTGGCTTATTGACGGACTGGTGTGGCACATCATCCCTGAGGTTTTAAAATAAACCAGCTTGCTTTCTGGAGGAGAAAGAACTTCCATTGCAGCAAACAACAGTTGTGAACATGCCAGATGTGTAGCATACCATTAAAAGTCTTCCTCCTCACAGCAAAAAAAAAACCCAACAGTGACCGTCAGCCCAAGAATCCCCTTTTCAAGGAAGGATCTTTGCTGAGTCCCTGTGACACATCAGCACCATGTATGTAGCATGAGTGAGGCAAGGAGTTACCCTTGTGTTCTGCTTCCCTGACTGCAGACTGTTGTATGAGCCTGAGGGAGAAAGTGGAAAGGGACTGAGCACAACTGGTTAAGTCTAGAGAAGGGAAAGCAGATACAAGAAAAAGATACGGGAGGACCGTAGTCTGGATGTGGGAGGGTTTAAGTCTTCAAGGTCAAATGTGGTTGTATCAAGGAGTTGGAAAATAGATCCTCTCCCTGGGCTCTCTTCCCAAATACAGAATAAATCAATGTCCTCTGCAGCAGCAACCACTTCTCTTCAATAATAACCCAGCACAATGGTTAGACTTCTTTGGTTTGGTCTATTAAGGAGTGTCCTATTCTCAGACATGCCAGCCATTAAATTCTACCTGTGTGTCTTTGTTTCTCTTACTAGCCTTTTACAGTTCATAGTTCCTCATCTGTATGAATTTTTATGAATTCATTCTTTCATTAATTTTAATTTTTTTAATGCTTTTAGCTTATTTTGCTTTCCTTCTAATTCAGGTTATTTTGTAACCAGCACAGCCTTCTTTCCCAGTTGTGGTATGTGGCTTTCTTTAGCAACTAGTGAAATATTCTTAAATGTCTCCTAATTAACATTTTTCTTTTTAGAGTCATCTCCCAACTGACTTCAGGCAATTGTTTTCAGCTTGGTAGAAAGCTGGCCCTTTTCAAGCCCCAGTGATGTATATAGTTTACTGGTTTGGACTCTCTTCTAGTTGCACAGAACAAAGGTAATCAAATCATGATTGTTGGCTCCTAAACTACCACTACCTCCTACTTCCGTGAATGGCCTCTGTGCCAACAGGAGGGCTAAATATAAATCCTTCCCATGTTGGGTATAATATTTGAACTCAGATGTTCTTTACGATTCCCAAAAACAAAGTAAAAACTCATATTTACAGCATGAGGTCCTTGGAACACTTATTTTCTCCTTCCTGAATATTGTAGATAGGTCCTGTAGGAGTCAATCACCATTCAAACCTCTGACCTCACCAAAACGTGAGTCGTTTTGCCATGGAAATAGTTTCAATTAGACAGAATATAAAACACTTTGAAACCATCCACACCTCATGAAAACCAGACATGAAGTTTTTCAATAGTCAGCAAAGCCTGATAACACTTGTGTAGGTCTCTGGATTGGTTAGTCCAGAGCAAATCATGTTAGGCACAAAGAGTGTGACTTTCAGGATGCCTAATTAGCAGTAATCCCCTGAAGTTATGGAAGGAGGAACCTTAGTGCTACTGGAAGGTTGAATCCTCTGTGGATTCAGTGTCTAAGCCAGGAGCTGTAAGTCTACACCCTTAACACAAGCTATGAATAAGTTGTCATCATCACACACAGCCATCATCTCCCTCTATACAGAAAGTATCCAACAAGGCATCTGGGACAGGTTGGGGTTTTTTTCCTTTTGTCTGAAAATTATGAGCCCTTCTGCTCCCACTAGAGAAATAACTGCAGCACCATGTCTCCTGCTAGGGCACTTTGGGAGGCTGTGTTACAGACCTCCTGCACCAGTACGTGATGGGGGCTGACTGCCAGGAAAGCAGCTTTGTAGAAAAGGCTCTGGGGGTCCTGGTAGACACAAAAGTGACTGTGAGCCAGCAGTGTGCCCCTGTGGCAAAGCAAGCCAACAGCCTCCTGGGCTGTGTTGGGCAGAGCTGGCCCATGGAGGTGATCCTTCCCCTCTGCTCAGCCCTGGAGAGATGCAGCTTACTACAGAGCCCAATTCTGGGCTCCCCAGTACAAGAGAGACATGGACATACTGGAGAGAAACCAGTGAAGGTCCATGAAGATGTTTGGAACATCTCTCCTGTGAAGAATGGCTGAGAAAGATGGGACCATTTAGCTATACTGGTCTGGCTGGGGTGGAGCTCACTTTCCTCACAGCAGCCCACATGGTGCTGTGTTTTGGATTTGTGACTGAATCAGTGCTGATAGCAGAGTGGTATTCTGTCTGCCACTAAGCAGTGCTGCACAAGTGACAAGGGTTTTCCTCTTTTTCCCACTCTCACCACGGCAAGTTAGGCTGTGTGTGGGCAAGACATTGGGAGAGGACACATCTGGGACAGAGGACAGCAGGGCCAGATCCCCAAGGTGGGATCTCCTACTATTCCATGTTGTGTTTTGCAATAAGAGCTCAAAGAAAAGAGGTGGAAGCAGAGACATTCATGGTCATGATGCTTCTCTTACCAAGAAATCATAACGCGTGCCGAGGCCCTGATTTACCAGGAGGAGGTCAATGGGAAGTAGTGAATAAAGTCTACTTTACTTTGCTTGTGCAGGCAGCCTGTGCTTCACATATTAATGTGTCTTTACCTCCACCCATGAGTCTTCCTGCTTTCTATTTTCTCCCCACCCTTTGGGACAGGGGAGTGAGCAGGTGCCTATGTAGGAGCTTGGCTGGGGACAATCCATCCCATTAGCTAAGAAGGGAAGGGAGGGGAAGGGGGAAGGTTTGAGTTCTAACTCAGCATCTAGCCTTTGGCTTGCTCAAATGCATTTTCCCTGGTAGGGCTTCCACCAAAATACAGGCAATTACTCCTGCTGCAAGCACTCCACTGCTTCACATTCTCCTTTGTTTATTAACCCAAACATTGCTTATCCCCCCTTTAATTCTGAATTTTTACGCTTTTATCTTTTACAGAATGTCAGAGGATGTAGTTAATTCTTTTAACAATTACTTGTGTATGTCCATGTTTTTAGTAGCAGAAACTAGAGAACATGCTGGAGGAATTGCTTTACTAGCTAGTTCTTTGTATTCAGCAAGATAATTTCTCAGCTGCCAGCTGAATGCCACTAGTGCATATAGCTTTTCTATTTAAAACCAAAAAAGGAATGCTGTAGAATAGGAGGCATTTAAAAGCAGCACAGTTTTTAAAGTTCAGTCAACTGCTCAAGGACATGTTTGTGTGCTCTAGTGAAAGTCTATCTGGATTTCTAACATGCATTCTGAAGAGGAAGGTATCTGTTTTCTAGGAATGTGTGTGGTTGATACCGCCTTCCTGGGTTTCTAAAACTGAAATTATTATTTCCTAGGCTATGAAACACTGCTCAGCACACACAGGTTATTGTGGGCTTCAGTTATGAGAGAAATGTGTGTACTTAAGTCTCTCCTGGAGACATGAAAAGATTTTTTTTTATTTTGCTTTGCTTTATGAGCTCTTCTAAAACGTGGTCTCCACTTCAGAGACACTGTTATAATGAAATATTTTCTAATATCCCATGCAAATATCAGCCTTTTTACAGGAATGCCAAAATAAATACAGTCTAAAGACTACATTTACACTCTCTTTGGGAGCAAGTTGGAGGTCTGTATTTTGGGACCCTGTTCTGCATGCCCACACTGTTATGATGCCTCTGCAGTCTGCATTGCCTTTTGCAGCAGTGTTGCGTTTGGCATTAGTCACGTACCACCACCACCAAGCACTGTTGTAGGTCTTGTAGGTACTGGCTGAACAGATACAGACCCAGCTAGGCCTCTCCAGTCCATACCCTGTGGGTACACCAGTTTGAGCTACACGTTTCTCCCCTGGAGGGTGGAGGGGGAGTGTCGCAGTTCCAGGCACCATGAAGCCCATTCAGATATAGTTGAAACTCAGCATAGAAGTACCTAAGACCTAGCTTAGATATGGGGTGTCTCAGCAGCTAGATAAAAAGACATGCAGGCCTGACAACCCACTTGGCATCCTTCGGCAGTCCACCAGAAACAGCCGTCTACCATGTCTACCCAAGACTTCTTCCAATTGTTCTGCTCCTCCCCCCAAAACAAGAAAGGCCACTGTGGAATACATTCCTGTGTCCCTGTCTCTCAGGAGCACGTCTTTCTGAACGCAGTGTTCAAGATAAAGAATACACCCAAAGGATAGAGCTGAATCCATTTTTTAACATCTTAAATATGTTGCATCAACATCCCTTTGCCAACCCTGTTTTGAAAGCCTGGGGAGAGAAGAGGATCACAGTGTTCCTTCCCAATATGTAAATGTTGTTGGATGTTTGTTTGAAGTACTTGGTTCCCTGTAATTGCAGTTTTGACTTTAGGACCAAAGATGCGTATTTGTTTACTTTAGATTTCTAATCCCGTTCATTCTGTCATGGAATTGCACACATTATTCCAATCATAGCAGGGCAGTCCATAGCTTCTTTGCTTACTATGTAGCCAGACCAGTCTCTCTGAAATCAAAGGCTTGGGGCTTATTTTGTTTGTTTTGCTTCTTTTAAATAAAGAGACTTTCCAAACAAAAAGCCAAACAAATTTTCCTGTGGCCTTCCTAGATTTGTTCTGCTTCAGTTAAAGAAAGATGTAGGACAAGTCTGAGTATGTTAAGGAACAATGGAAAACCAGGGAGTAATCCACTTTTTTCTTTTCTTCTTTTTTTTTCTTTCTTTCCCCTCAGTGTTGAAGAGCTCCCTAAATAAAAGCAGCAACCTTTTTGGGTCTGAATCTGGGTGTTCCTGAAATCTGTGCCTGACCTTACCTCTCTGGAACAATGAATCTCCTCACAAACAGAGTGCCAACTGTTATCCCAGTGTTCATTTGAACTTCCTCCAGCTCCAGAAGAAAGGGAAGCAAGAAATTCCATTTAGGATGCCAGTGGGTCTCCTCGGTGTGACTGGCAGCTCTGAAGGATTCCAGATGGCCTAACTCCTTCTTTTGAACATAACTTTTGATCTCATTTAAATTTCATCCTGATTTCACCTGCTCTGTGTTTACCAACTGGAGAACACACAGGTGGATGTATTAACTCCACCATAGGGTACAAATGGATTAGAGGGAATTTGTGAGCAGGAGGGAGGTTGGATAGTACAGCTCCAGCTCTACTCCATGATATGATTCAGAAACCACAGTATAATTTTAACAGACAGAAGAAACAAATGGAAAACCTTCTCCACCCCCAGTTTGTATTTTCTAAACATTAAAACATGTACTCTTCAATCTGGTGGTCACCTAGAAAATCAAATGAGAGCAAGAAACTTTTTTGGAATTAACTTTTGTGATCACATATTTTATCCTGTTCTTTGTTTACATATTTACAGTTAAATTCACAAACAAGTCGTTCTTCAAACTTCCAAGCTGTGTTTATGTTTTTCCATAACAAGTAGCAACAAATAACTTGTGCTAAGGACAGTAGTCTTATTACATTAACATTGTAGTTGAACCTTGCATGTTGTGGAAGGAGGGAGAGCTGTCGGGATCATGAACCAGCACGGCACAGACTCAAGAAGACATAAGAAAGCAGCAGAAGAATAAGACTGATGAGCAGGGTCCTCGTGGAGGAGGACACAAAGTGGGCCAGTTTGCAGACAGAGACTTCTCTTTGTTGGGCTAGTGTGTACATTCATCTGAGAAGGAATTTTCTTGCACCAGTGAAGTTGATGAGTGTAGACCTAATTTCAGTTTAGGTAGGTACCCCATCTGCGTGTCAGCTGTGTGAAGATGAGGCCCAGGTGTAAAATTTTCTATATAATGTGGTTTCTGTGAGGTACATGAGCTAGAAGAAAGCTGTTTCACATTTTTTCTAGGTTCCTGGCATTCTACTATGGACTCTGAACATCAACTCTTGTACTATGTACTTGTACCTCACTTAACATAGTCTCAGCCTGGGCTCTGCAGCTAAAATAGACATTTCAAACTCTTTTGCCACTTATTTTTAAGTAAAACCCAAAATGCGTTGTTTCCCAGAACTATTGGAGCCCTCCCCCAGCCACATTTCTGCTGGAAAGATATGGTTAGGTTCCCAAACAAGTCATCCAAAACACTCTGAGCTTGCCCTTTGAGTGACTGCTTCAGAAGAATCTCGTCTGCCCAGCATAGATGTTTGTACCTGAGAATCTTCTAGACACCATCTCTAATTAAAGGAGAGAAACAGGCACCTCCACAGCATGAATCTCCCCATCACAAACAAACAAACAAACAAACAAACTAACTAACTAACTAACTAACTAACAAACAAAGTGGTTGTTCCAGCAATGGACTAGAGAGGAAACAAGTGGTAAACAGCGTAAATTTAACTCACTGCCCAACATCTACTGAGATGAGACCTACCGTCTATTGATGGTAGTCACACTTGTTCCTTGCCCTCCCCCCTCCCAGAGATAAGTCAGCAGGAATGCCACTATTTTCTTATTTTCACTCAGTGTGGTGCCCAAACGGAGCTGGCGCTGGACACCGAAGTGCGGAGAGGCCTGCCTGCAGCCATTCCTGTGGCTGGCAGCTGGAAGGGCCTCCCTTGGCTGCGGCATCCACTCATCCATTCACATTGCAGTTGAGTAGTGTGAGGCACCTCCTCCTTCTCCTCCTTTAAGGACTAAGCTTGTTGCTTTTCCTATGTTACCAGCTCCCACAGCTGCAGCGGGTTTCTCTTCTGAACAGCACAGTGGCTTAATCTTAATGCAGCCTGAATACATCCCACTGAAATCTGTAGTGGTCAGTAAAGGGGTTGAGTAGTATACCCAAAGGGTGATTTCCCTCAGATTGCTTGTTTGTTTTTAAGTTAAAGCTGGGCTGACACCACAGTTACACCCGTCAGGCAGATAGCTCCAGGTTCTCTTTGTCTGTTTGGGGGAAAGAAAAGCCCTACTGGAGCTTTGCTGTATTTTCCAGGTTTTAGGTTTGTCAGATTAATTAGAGTTTTGAACCCACAGCCCATAGAAGGTGAAAAGAACATTTGCTAATGTGGACGTTTATGTCTTCGGTCTCCAGATATGCAGCCCAGTGACAATGTCCTTCCAGCGCATGTCCTGGCTAGTGACTTTTGCCTGCAGCCAATGAATGGTCTTGATTTTCAGCTTCAGAGAGTCAGGTCTAGAAAGTAAATGTTTCTCATCACTTTATCATCAGAGACAATATTCCAAAGGTTGCAGAGAACTTGGATTGGTTTAAAGAATAGCCTTTTGAAACGCAGACATGAAAACCAAGATTTCTACTTAGGCTGTGTGGCAGGCATATCTCTCAGCTCTGAGCTACACTGTCGGTAGTAAAACCATGTGAACCTTCATGCAGTGTCCCTGGAAAACACTCACACATTGCCTCTATGTGCATACAGATTGAACACGGCATGGAGATGCTTTCATTACCCTGTATTCAAAACATTTTGTTAGAAGAAAAGTGGGACAATAAATGTCTGAGATGAATAAGCAGATGTTTGCTGTTAAAGATCAGCATGTTATACAATTGAGTTTACAATAACTGCTTTTAAATATAAACTAACTTCTGACCAGTGTTTTCCAATGTACTGCAAAATCTGCATGTCGTTCCTTTTGTCATTTACAAGTAAACACCCACTGGAGTGTTTTATAGTTTGTAAAATATGAAAAGGCCTTTGTTCATGAGAGACTCCTTTGATTTACTGTAAGATGAAAACCTATGTGCCAGAGATTTTTGGTTCTCTTAATCAGAACCGAGCAAACTTTTCTTCAGCTTGCCCGCTCTGATCTCATTGCCTAAACATACTAGCAAATAGCTAACAATTGTGGTGGCTTTTCTAATTCCTTTAACATAGCTTTCCTTCCCTCTGGACAGGGCAGCTGTTGGAGACTGACTTCAGCAGTCAGGAAAGGCCTCTTTATCTCCTGACAGGGATACAGCACTTGAACCCACAAAACCAACAATAATGGGGAAGCTTTCAAAATAAACAGAGCAAATGGGTGCACCTTCGTGTTCCCAGCACCTCTGCGCCAGGCGCCAATGCTGGGCCACCATGCCGAGTCAGCAGCTGCAGCTATAACAAGTAACATTAGGTTTGCAAAGATAGAAAAAAGCTTCCCCAAAACTGCTGGCAAAAAGGGAGAGCTGCTATACCTTCAAAATTTGATCATTACTTATAAAAGAAGCTCTAATACCACTATTAGATGTTTTAACCTCATTATAGCCTTAGGCAATGAATATATATTATCTCTAGTGCATGCTAGCAGCAAGAACAACTGCTGCAGACAGTAAGGTCTTCCTTTCTTTCCTTTTTTTTCCTTTCCTGCTTTTTTTTTTTGGGGGGGGGGGGGGTCAGATTACAAAATTAATTAAAAAAAAAAATCAGGGATTACTTGAACTTGAACCAAGGTTCTTCAATTGCTGTTTTCGCAAAATGTTTCCTGCCTAGTCCTGAAGCAGGTTTGAACCTTTCACAAAGAGCCACTTCCCCAATTCCCACTGCATGGCCATCCCCGTAGAGTTGCTTTTCTACCCTTGCAAACACTTTACCTCTTATCTGTGACCCTGTTTCTCCCATATCTTATTCAAAAGGCCAAAGCAGGATTTGTTCCATTGGCTTTGGAGTGTGAAATATTTTTATAGAATCGTTTCCTCTCATAAAGAAAAAGAATAATTAAAGAACTTTAGTATCTATCACTACGTTGCCCAGTGAGAATGGGAGTATTTTAGGCATATCTAGTTTAACAAAGAAATAAAATATCTTGCCTACATGTAACCTGCTATCATGGTACTTCAGGAATGCCTCTTCCTCTTTTCTCAGACATGGCCACCTCTGTCTTCCTCTGTCTGTTGCCAGTTCAGAGACATATCCTACCTTAGCTGATGCCACCTTATCAAAATGGTCTCGGGGAGCCCATCCAAAACCCACTCAAGCAGTGAAGGGCAGAACCTGCTTTACAGGTTTTGTGCCTAAGGGTTCATTTTTTTTTTAATTGCCTTAGTGTAAACCACTCGTCATAGGAGAGACAGATGCAGTAAACCCTGACTCCTGCTCAGTCTGTTGTAGGATGATGAACATGAGTCAAGAACAATCCTCAAGTGGACCTTTGCAGGGCAGCTGTCAGGAAACAGCTGACAGTACCTGGATCAAGTGAGATGCAAGAATAACCAACTCAAAGTCTTGATACTTTCTGGGACTGAATAATTGGTATAGATTGGAAATGGGGAGAGATGGAAGAAAACTGCAATGTGCAAAGCTTTCTTTCCAGAAAGAAACTCTTTCCACTATTTTTTTAGCAAAGCTGCGTCTTCTGTGATGTCCCACTGGGTTTGAGTTTTAAAGGGGAGATAAAAATAAACTACTTTATGTTCTGTGAAAAGATCACTGAAAAAGTGATTTAAGAGGAAAGAAAGCTAAGCCCTTTTCCCTACCCATCCATATGTTGATCATATGCACATATGAATAGAGGACTTCTAACCCTAGAGGAAAAACTGAATTACAGGAGAAATTCCCAGGGACTTGAAAAAATTTGGAGCTTCTGCTCTTTTGCTTCTAGAAAAAATATTCTCAGGAGTCCCCAGATAGACACAAAAAGGGGTGGCAAAAGATGAATTATGTGCTGGAACAATAGCTGGGTTTTAAAAGGGGTTGATGTATGGCTCAGCAGGACTTTGTATTGCATCACTCCCTGAGAACCTGCTGGGACTTCCCGCCTGGCACCAGGCAGTTCTGGGTGTATGACTACATCCATGAACAAAGCTAAGCTTTGATCTGTACATCTAAGAAGATGCCCAAGACCCCCAGAAGAAGAGCTACAGTAGTTAGCATGCTAGCCAGGAAGCTAAATGCAGCAAACATAAACCTCCTCATCATGTGGGGTTTTGAGAGGAGATTTCATTCATTTTGGGTAAAAAGCCATCACTTTCAGTTGAGGTGCCAGGTATACCTTAACCCAGGGTTTAAAAACAAAAAGTCATTCTTGCTGCTATCTTCCCTCATTGTTATAAAATGCAGTGGTTAGAGTGCTAACCTGAGAGGGGAGAGATGTGTATATGAAGCCAGATCATGATGCAACAAGGAATCCAAGAAACACTGGTGTAGGAAGAGTGCGTGTGGACCAGTGAACAGGGAGGTGACGGTCCCAGGGTTTGCTTACCTTTCATAATCCCCATCCTGTATTTTATGCAAAACATTCAGGGGACAGTAGTGCTTAGAAAAGGTACTGAAAAAGGCACCGGCAGCTGTCTGTGGTAGCCATGGAGCTGGAGACCAGCTCCCCCACAGAAGGACTGAACACTTGGTGCAGCCTGCTGAACTCTATGGCTTGGGTGGCTGCTAGCCTCAGAACTGGATGCTTGAAGGTCAAATCCATAAAAACAATCTGAGTGCTTTTTGGAACACTTGGGATTTACCTGAGGATCGGTAAAACATCTCCCTTCATCTTTCCAATGTCCTGAGCTGCTCTCCTGAGTTTTAGGCTCAGATGATGTGTGCTCCACGGCTCCTACTCAGGAAGCTGCTTGACTCTTGGGTGCCAAGTGCTATATTCACTTCACAGACCCCATCCTAAATCTGTTATGCCTTTAACCCCAGATTTAGGTGCTCAGTTAGCTCCTTCCTCAGCCGCTGAAATGAAGTGTCTTGTCTTGTAATGTCTGACCCCATGGCTGTATGGCACCAAGCAGCCATCAGCACCCTTTCAATGTGTCCTGTTCCACCCCTGCATAGCCTGGGCACCCACCACTCCTCCCATGTCCATTTTTAGACTTTCTAGGTTTTGCTGGATCTTGAGTTCTGTGCAGCTGTGAAGTTGTATCTGATGACAATATCTTGACTGCTTTGCCAGTCCTAATGAGAGGAAATCTAAATATTTCAGATTTGCAGCCCTGGAAATAAGGTGGTACGCCAATCTGCTGCTGGCAGTGGTTCTTACAGGACCATCGTGTTTATTCAGTCCCTTGAAAAGTCTACCCAAATAATTTCAGAGCTAAAAATGAATGTTACTGAGCACTTTCATAACCACAAAATAATTTTTAGTGTTGTGTTAATTGCATATCTTGCAGGAACATTTCCTTTTGGCTCAGGAAAAATCACAGAATGCAGCATTCACTGTTGATGTTGTAGTCCTGTTGTCCTGGGTGCCTTACTTCAGAAGGGAGAGGCTTCTCTAAACAGTTTTCAGTTAAATCCTGACCTTCCTGCTACCTGTGGTCTTCAAGACTACCTACACATTGGATGTCACGGGCTTTGAGGATCTGCTTGTTCAAGGTCTGAATGGACAAATTCAAGTGTGTGAATTAGCAAGTTCCTTGTCCAAGCTCAGTATCCAAGTTTGTGTGACAGCAGAGAGCTGAACTTGGAGGTCTTTGGTTCAGCACCATCACCACAGTTACTCGGTTCGTATTAAAATTTCAGTGTGTGGCAAAGTCAACATGTGCAGCACAACGTTGCTTGATTTTGCTGTGCTGGGCTCAGTCGAGTACATTAACTCCTGTGGTGGCTCTTCCTTCAATCAGGAGGAAAAGTGAGCTAAAAACCCATGCTGGGTTGGTTCTGTTCAGCAAGGCTTTTTTGGAACAGCGAGGGAAGTCGGTGTGTGTGTGTGTGTGTGTGTGTGTGTGTGTGTGTTTAAATCATATAGGTGAGACCCAACTGGCAAAGTCTGATGCACACACTTACCTGCTGTCTGTGATGGATGCCTTAAAACTAGTTAACATTAGCACAGCCCTGCTGAGCCTGGACCTGCAGTTGTAAAGGGTGACTTGTAAGATTATGGCTTCAAGGTATATGTTTTCTTTGATCTTGTCAATTCTGCATAAGGTTATGGAAGGAAACCTTTGACTTCAGGAATGCTGTTATTAAGGTATTCAGATTATTTCCTGTTTGTTGTTTTGGTGGGGTTTTTTTTGTTTGGGTTTTTTTTTAATGATTCTATGAAAAGGATGTTCTGAGTGGGGATTGAAATGGATAGAAACCCTACTTACTGCTCAAAAAAACCTGAAAGAGGACAGGTTATTGTGCAGTCAGATATACTCTGTGAGCTTGGCTTGACTGATTTAACTTGAAAACAATCATGCAGGCAAATAAGAACCTGAACTCCTTCCCCTAGGGTTTCCTGCCCTGATCTCTTGCTTGAAGAGACAATTCACATTTTTCATCTCTCTTAAAACAAATTAGGCCCACATGCCAGCATGACTTAGTGATTATGTACTAATTACCTTGAATATTTATGCAGGACTTCAGTAGATAAGGTTAGGGTGAGTCATCAGAAGGATTTTATACCCCTGAAAAGTTTACTCTCTAATTTCCTGCTTAAAAACATCATTTGGATGCTACTGCAATGACTTCTCCTCGGCTTCAATTTCATCAAGATTTTTGTGCTACCTGCATTATTTTACTGTAAATGACAGCTTTATGTGCCTTTCAATCACTGTGTGAGTAACTCTTCTATTTGTATGGGTTAAGGCTGTTTTTGTTTGAGAGACACAGACTTCATCTTGGTGCTTTTAAACCTGGATGTTAAATCATAGAAATGAGATTTGAGTTAAAAGAAATAGTAAACTGGAGTTAAAAAGTACAATGCTACCTTTGCATCACCCTCCCTCCCTGTGAAAGCAAACAGCATTTATCTATTTTGTTCCCTTTGATCTTTCTGTCATAATTGCTTCTTATTTTCTTCTGGTTTTGGTTTGGTTTGTTGGTTTGTCTTTTCTTTTAACTTAAAAAGATGCAAGATATATCTTCTAAATCCATTTTTGATGTCTTTTCAAATGAGTAAGAATCTGTAAATAGTTTCAGATTACTTTACTGTTTTGCAATTAATTGTCAATTTTTCTTACCCATCTCAGCTGAGATATCAACCAAGGGTCTGGGGTGACTTACCTTCCTCTCTGACAATGAAAAGGAACCTTTTGTTTTGGCTTGTGACCCCCTCTTGTAAGTCCAAAGTGTGCAGAAAAGCTTATCTCTGGTTTTGTGCAGTGAAAAAGTTCTGTTCCTTTGACTACTCCCCCCCCCCCAGTATATATAAAACTGCTATATACCTGCTAATCAAATGTGTGTGTCTGTTTTGCAGCTCTCCAGTGCTGTCACAGTGTACTGCTAAATTACTGACCCCACATTTCTTCTTCCCTAAGCAAAGTCCTTTTTCAGTTCGGTTTTTGTGGCTGAGCTTGCACACAAAGCATCTAGGAGTAGGTGCCACGTGGAAAGTGCTTTCTCTGCTAGCTGTGCTGAGAAGAGCTCTGCTCTTGAACTCATGCCTGTAGCTGTTTAATATGAGAAATGGGGATTTCACGTGCTTGATTGCAGCAGACGCAGCCTAAACTGGCTCCTTCCAAAAGCCGAAAGCACATGGTCCAGCTCTTCCCTCAGTGAGTTAGTCTGTGGCAAGTGTTCAAGGGAACTATCTTTGGCTAGTCCTCCTATTTTATTTTTTGACCTGCCTACTCTGTTTTCCTTCTCAAATCCCTTCATTTTCTCACATCTGTTTTTCTCTTTTCCATGCTCACTTTCCGTGTCCTTATATTCCTTTAACTTCCCTCCTTTTCTCTTTTTTCCTTCTCCCTTTCAACTATATTCTCTCTTTTTCTCTCCTCTCCCCTTTTCCTTCCTCTTGTTCCTTGCCATCCCCCAAACCTGTCTTGTTCTGGCTTTCATACCCCCACACCTAGCCCCTCCAGCCTGCTCTGCTGCTGTAGCCACCAGTCAATTTCTGTCAGGCAACCCAGCCAAAATTGCAGCTAAAGATGGACTTTTTATTTCCCCCTCTTTCCCTTTTTTTCTTTTAAACCAACTGGATTAGTAATAATTGCAGTTTGTAGCACATTCTCAGTGGGAAACGTTTTGTGAGTAAATCTCAGTCAATCATAATCTGGCACTGGAATAAGCACCTTGTTTAGTCTAGGGGCACTGAATAAATTGGCCTTACATCTTTGCTTTCAAGCTGTATTTGAGCCCCGTTGTGTAATTGCCTTTTGCATGCCAGAGGGATTGCGTAGGGGTGCTACTCAGATCAAAGTTGCATTCATCAGGGCTTGGGTGTATTAGCTGTAATTAGTAATGTAATTTTAGGAGACAATGCTGCATTTGTAGGATGAACTGAAACTACAGCAGCACTTTAGCAAAAAAGCAAAGTTGGTGCAGCCTGTTCCTCTCCCAGTGGCAGAGACTATTTGGGAGGTATTTATATTATACACACCACCACCACCCCCATCCTTCTCCCCACATGAAATACTGAAGCTCAGGTGTTTTAGTACTGTGGCTCTCAGCACGTGCAAATAAAGCACTGCAAAGGAAGGTTATTTGCTTTGTGTGCTGGGGGGAAACGGGAGGTCACCAGTCAGAAGGAAAGACAGGAGGGTCTGGGGTGTCATTTCAGGCTCCTCTCTGTCTTCTTATTAATTTGTTGCTGCTGTTTCTCTTCCAAGGACAGTCCCACTTGGACATTTCTTTCAGTGCTGATGGAAAAAAAAAAAGCCAAGCCAGCATCCCTTGATTTCACCTGTCCCTTTTCCAAAACAAAAAGTAAGTGCTACATGTTTTGGTAAGCAAATTATATTTTTTTTCCCCACTGCTATCTCCTCTTGTCTCCATCCACCCTGATGCTCTGATCCAGTGTCTAGCAGGGAAGATGGCAACAGACCCTGAGGAAACTGCAGTCCCAAGAATTACAGCCTTTGCAAAGTATGGTCCTGTGTGAAGCAAGTCATAGGTGGGATTTATGAGTATTGGAGAGCACAGCAAGTCATGGTCAAATTGTGCCTTAAGCTTGCGATGCTGTTTATAAATGTAAAGGTATGGAATAAAGGATGTCTTTTGGATATGCACATCCAAGGGGCTAAATTGGTTGAAATTCCAGATGTCTCCAGGTACAGATATGGAAAAAATGCTTGTGCATCCCAAGAACTGAACTGAACTGTGATACATCTTTAAAAAAACAAGACAGGTCTGAGGGACTTGTTCCTGTTGGACTTGTCTGACATGGACAGTTTTATCTCTTGTCTCAAACCTATCTCCACATGACGTGTGGAACTAGCAGCCAGACAGTAGGTACAGCACACACCTGTCTGTGACCTTATTACAAGTCCCAGATAGACCTGTCTATGTCCCTTCATTAAGGGCCATTACAAAATCAGGGTCTGGGTGATTCAGGTTGTGAGGTACCTCAAGAGATCACCTGCTCAGACCAGGGCCAGCTGCAAGCCACATGAGTCTGCACAGGGCTGTATCTGGGCAAGTCTGAAGAATGGAGACTCCACACCTTCCCTGAACATCTTGTTCAGCGTTTGACTATCACCATAGTAAAACCCTTTTTCGCTCTTTGATTGAATTGGAATATCCTTTGTTGCAGTGTATGTCTGCTGCTTCCTTTTGTGTCAGTCTGCACCTTCTAGAAGATTCCAGCTCCATCTTGTCTTCACCTTCCCTTTAGGTGCACCCATTGTAATGGCAGCAAAGAAGGAAGAACTAAAACAAGGAAAGGAAAATGTGTGTTGCTTAAACCCCATGATGGGACAGAGTGCTAAAGCAGGGGCAGTACCAATGACAGTGAAAAGCCCTACAGAGGGGTCCAGATCACTCTGGATGACTCCTCTTCTTGTCAAAGATCAGCATGAGGAGGCAGCGGAAATGACCGTTTGAAAAGGTGTAACTGGGATTAGATAGGAAGAGGGGAGGGGAAGTTGTGCTGGTTTATTATGTGAACTAGTTTTTAGAATGGGCATATTTAGTTAGGCCAAATGTGCTTGTGGACTGGGATTTTGCTCTCTCTTGAATGTGCTAAACAGAACATAAAGATGAGAAAATATCGGACTGATATTCTTCCCTGAATCTGGAATAAAGTATGGAAAAAAGGAAAAGGAGCCAAGAAAAATGATTGATATTAAAAATGAGCTTTCCTAAGTAGAAAAATTTGCAATTTATTACCCATTTTATATGTATGTATTACTATGCCAACATGAAACTAATTACTCACATTCATGTTTTAATGTATTTATTGTTAAATATAATTCTGATATAAATTGGGGTTTATATTTGCAGTTGTAGGTTTTCAATTCAGAAGTCTGAAATTTGGGGGGGGGGGTTAATGTCCTGTATCTCACGATTGTCACTTAGTGAGGCTTACTACTCAGTTATAAACATTTTCCTTCTGCAAAGGCTCACTGGTGGTAGAGGCATTTATGTAAGCCAGGCAATTTGGAACTTGCTCGAGGTCTGCAGTAAAATGCTCAGCCAAGTAGTTTTGATAGTAAAAGGAACCTTTCTTTTTCTTAATCTTTCTTTTTATTTTTTTTTCTCCCCCCCCTTTTTTTTTCCTTTTTTTTTTTTTTTAATGGGTAGATCACACAATGGTGGCTGAGAAACCTTTGTTGTTCCCTTTTCTCCCATCAGCAACACTCATACCCAGGCTGAATAAATCTTTCGACGGCATTCTTTGCTTGTGGCTGTTTGATGTGGTTCCAACAGCTTCAAACACAGGAGGCATCCAAACTGGTGGAAGTCAAAAAGGCTGAACCTCCACTGTTGCAGGAGCCCTGAACGACTGTGGGGTGGCCTGGCAGTGCCTTGCAGGACCAAAGATGCACACACACTGAGCCCTTTTGCTCTCCTTCCCTGCGATGTGGCAGCGCTTGGAGTGCTTTTCCCAGGGAGCTGGGACTGCTGGAGAGCCCATCAGGGTGGTGGCAGGGTGATGCTGGCAGTGCTGCTGCAGCGTTGGGAATGCAGTGGAATGGACTGTCTATCCATCCGAGGGTGGCTGCTGGCAGGAACAACAGTGATACGTGTGCTCTGGGTCCAGTGAAATGAACCAGGGCCTCTGCTTACTGTGCTGTACTGACAGGTCCAGCTGCAAGAAGAAGGTGGAGAAGGTGGCAGCAGAGAGTCTGGGCCCCTGGAGCAGGGTCACATTGGCACTGTTGTGCCCATGAAACTCTGTCCCTAGGTGATGTCTTGGGGACGTATGGTTTCTGCAGGTTTTGTTGCAGTTTGGGAGTTGGTTCCTGATGTCGCCAGCCCAGCAGTTTGCTACCCCAGTGACTAGGAATGGGCTCGGTCTACTCAGAAGCTGCAGCTAAGCTTCCTGCAGCAGAAGGTCCTGAGAGCCCAGCTTGGTGGGTGAGTGGGTGGCCAGATGCTCTGGCATGAATGCCATCACCTCTTTCCAAGCCCGAGGCTGGTTACAGCACACCAGTGTCCCCCTTTCTTTCTCACTGATGGCTGTGTGAATGAAAACCTGGGCTCAGTTTGGGTGCAAAGTTGTTAGTGGCTATAATGAGTAATTGGTGTTTCAGTGCCAAGGCAAATCAGTAAGTACCTGTTGTCTCTCCTGCCAGCAGCTGCGTCTACCTGCAGCTCCCAGGGTGGCCCCAGAAGGTCTCCCTTTAACAGCTGTCTTCTGCTTGCCCAAAGCTCTCTTCAGCTTTTGGCTTTCTCCTTGGCTTGGTCCCCTTTGACTTCAGCATACGGCTTCCCTCTTTGAGTTTATGCTAAGCCAGACAGGCTGGATGCTGGATAGTGTCTAATTAGAGTGACACAGGAGTTTTTGATGAAATAGCTCCTGTGTAGAAAAGGCTGATCTGTCAAACCAACTTATTTTCCCCATAAGAATGTGTTTTCATTTAAATAAAACTATCATTTTATTTAAACCCAGACAAAAAAAAAAGAGCTGACCCTCCTCAAGATATGGAGAATTCATGGAGGAGTGTGAAGACTGCCATTAGTTTTTTATTGCTCATCCCACATCGTCTTTCTTCATCTTTTGTTCCTGCATAGTGGCATCAGGGGAAGTGTGTAAGGTTTGCAGACGCCCTTGCTGAACTGTGGTGTGGCCAGACTTTTACCCAGCACTCTGTCACCTTTCAAAAGAATAAAATTCTTTTTAACATCAGAATTCTCAAGTAAGAAACCTCAAATAATGAGAGAAAACCACCACAGAGGTATACAGTATCCAGTTGAAGACCTTGCTGAAAACTGAACAGATTATGCTTGTTACATGTGGTTAAACTGGGCCATTAACGTTAAAACTGTTCACAACACAAAATAAATTCTGATTTTCTTCTGTCAGAGTTTGTGGTTAGGTGTTCACACATTCTAGGCTCCAGTTAAGTGATTTACTGTGCAATTTAATGCCTTTCAGCTGTCACTCGCACAAAAAGATCCCTCGAATGATCTGCCAGGAAATGAAGGCAACGCTTGTCCAGGGTGGACTTTGGCCAGGACTGGAAAACTCAACGTGCCAAAATACGCAGGAGCAGTCACATAACCCACTGTCACCCACACGTGGTACCCAGAAAAGAGAAGGCCACGCAGCTGTGACTGTATCTGTGACAGCTCTTCATCTGAAACACACAGACATTCATTCTGCTCCTTGCAGAAGCAAAGCAGTAAGCCTCTAGAAAGGCTTGTATCACAGGAGTGCTGCTATTCTTGGTCCTTCTCACAAGCTTTCCTCTGTTCCTGGTCTTTAAAATGGTGTGAAATTTTGAAGTTTTTCTCCAGACTCCTTCAGAATTGCTTTTAAAATCCCAGTTCTCACCTACCAACAGCACGAGGAGAAACAGTTGCCGTGGGACAGTGTGAAATGTACTTCAGGGGCAAGGGAGGAAATAAAAAAGTCACTATTCTATGAAATTCTACATTTTAGGGTCTGATGTGGCTTTAAGTTCTTTGCTTTGTCACCAGGTGAAGTCATAAGGTGCCTTGTGCAGACTGAATGTTGGAGTATGAACAGCAGGTAGCCGTGACTTCAGCCATTAACAAGCTTCGTCCACCTCTGAAGTCAAACTGTAGAGACACACTCAGGAATGCAATGCCTGCGTTAGGGCTTGGCCTTAGTTCTGGGGCTATTCACCATCTTATATATTTAAGACCAGAATAAGCTATTAGACAAAAGCTTAGGCTAGCTGATCAGTAGCGTGGAAGGAACCAGAGTCTTGGCTCGCCGTTTCTACGTGAAGCCTGTAACTTCATTTTTATATAATGGTGTATCTTTTAGAAGGTCCTGCTTTTTAAGTCTCAGGGGATGAAAAGTCTGATGCAGCCCCAGGTAAAACCTAAAAGTTACTTAACATGCTTTTAGTAACATGCACCCTGGATCCACTCCGAAATGTCTTCAATTTTTCAGTCCCAGCAGGCTTTTTTGTAAATGGGAGTGGGTTCTGCAAGTAGCTGGGTACCATGGTCAGGATGCCTCTTAAAAATCTCCTCCTCCTTTCTGCTGGACAGGGATGGTGCATGGGGTTAAGGAAAGACCTCTCTTCTGGTGCCAGGGAGCAATTTGGGTGGCTCAGCCAGTCCTCTTGAATCATGTTCAAAGTCTCTCGCTCTGCGATACATTTTTCCATGATCCTGAAGAGCTCTTGCCATTTTCTTCTCAATTCTTGCAGATTTTCCAAGGTCTCTCTCAAAATATGGACACTGGCAGCAGACTTTTTTTTTTTTCCCCTCTTTTTTTTTCTGGAACTAGTGCTACACCTCTTTAATAACAACATCTGGTTAAGATCTTTAATTCTGTCTGTCATAGAAAATTACATCAACATCACTGTGAGGTCCTCTCTTGCCCTTTCATGTGAGTGATGATTCGGTCCTGTCTGAAAGGGAAGAAAGCCACTGTCAGCTCCTTGTTTCTCAACTCTCTGCTTTGATGGATAGCTCAGGTGGGAGAGCTCTGTTAAACTGGGAAAAGCGGGCAGGATCAAACAGCCCCTGAATCTGGGACAATCTCCAGGCCCTGCCTAACACAGTTGACCCAGAATGGCCTGAAAGTCAAACAAACCTTCATGCATCCCTCAGAAATTACTTCTAGGCTCCAAATACATCCCACAAAGAGCCAAATGAAGTTTGTGCCATGCAGCTATGCTTCCAGATCCAAGCAGTGAGGCAGCAACTTCATTGCTGCACTCCAGTTTCACAGCAAAATGATTTGTCTCTAATAACAACTTTGGAGATATGAAATAAGACAGTTGTACCTCTGTTTACAAGGCGAAGAAGCTTCAGTGGAGTGTTACACAATGGATGGGAAGGTGGCATTAAAAAAGGATGAGGTTATAATTACTATAGAATGCTTGCAAGGTTTTTAAACTACTCTCTCCTGCACCCCCTTCATTTCAAAGGGATATTAATTGGCTTGTCTTGTAGGGACCTTACTCCTTGTGCCGGGTATGATGAACAAAGCATACCTCCCAATTAGCCATTTTATTTCCTTGCTCCCTCTTTATTTTCTGGGATGCTGAAGGGGACACATACAAAGGAATGGTTTTTGCTAGGAGAGGAAGCAGAGTTAAAAAGAAACGTGGGATTTTGCATTTCTCTATCCATCAACATGTAGTGTTTAGTAAATTGTTTTCTTTCCTCTTAGACTTCCAGAGCAAGCTTTGCAATGGCTATGAGAGTACTGCAGCACTCACAGCTGTTGCGTGAGGACATATCAAATCCACTCAAAAAGTGATCAGGAATCTAGATATTTAACTACCTTCATGCCTCTTTTCAGTTACTTTCTGCACTTAACAGCTCTCCCATTTTACTTAGGTCCCTTGTTTCAGAGAAGACTGCTCTCAAGCAGAACAGACTTGTCCTGAGTGATCAAAACCTCTTTCAGTCAAAACACTAACCAACAAGCTATTTTCTTACTGCCCTCTAAATCCCCAAGGAAACATCACATCCAAGGCATTCTGCTGGCCACGTGGTTGCTGTTCCTCTTGCTTGTGGGTGGTCCACAGCATGTTCAAAAACATAGTCTTATTGTACAGGCAGGAGCAAGTGCAGAACTAAACACAGTGTTATGTCAGTAGTGAATGGCTCCTCCAAATAGGCCAGAAGTGGGCAATTCTGAACAAATGCAATTCTTGTGGATTTTCAATTTACATGGGGGGTTATTTGACTGTTTTGTTTATTAATTTGAAGTTACTGAGTTTTAAGTCAGCTCCAAAAAGGGAGTAGTAGTAGAGGTGAAAAAATCAAATATTAAATGAAAGGCTGGGAGAGTTGGGGCTGTTCAGCCTGGAGAAGACCTTTTGATACATAAAGGGGACTAACAAGAAAGATGAAGAGAAACGTTTTACCAGAGCGTGCAGTGATAGGACAAGGGGCAATAGTTTTAAAGAAAGAGGGTAAGTTTAGGTTGCATCAGCTTCCAGAGAGTCCATGCACCCACCTTAGCTGGGCATGCTGCCCTGACCCCAACACCAACTGGGAGGCTCGCTGGGTTTGCTGGGCAGGCAGGCATCAGCACAAAGGGAACACGTTGATAAAGGGATGTGTATTGGCACATGACACAGGGGTGCTCATATAGTAGGGACACTTCTGGGGCACATACCTGCCAGCTGAGGGGAGCTGCACAGGGTTTACAGAGCCAGCTGGCACTGGCTGCCCTGGACTTCACAACACAAATCATGTTCTTTCAGTGCAAGGTTTTATAATAAGGTTTTATAATAGAAATGAGGACATGCTGAAATGAGTGTACAGTTGCAACCTAGAGCATGGGATGGGTAGGAAGGTTAAACATGAGTAGAAGTGCCTTTCTTGCAATTTGGTCCAAAAGCGGGGCTTCTGGCCATGTGCAGTGGACATGGCTAGAGGGACCCAAGTGGTGCCTGGGTGCAGTGACTTTGGACCTGTATAATCCTCCACATGCAATGGGTGGGGTGTAATAGGAGACACTCAAAGACTGTATTGTGATGCTGCAGGGCTTGCTTCTGGAAGCACAGGCTGATGTGATGCCACGTTGGACAGAGGGCAGAGCAGGAGGAGGCAAAGCTGGGAGTGTGACTGAAATCCCGTTCTTTGCAAAACCCAGTGGTACAAGCAACACTGGCCTGCAGTTTGATTTAGCTCTTCAGTGCAAGTGGTGAGTGCGTTACTCCCCTGTCATAACCACTGTGTGCAGGATCTGCATGGGCAGGGACCCAGAAGGCAGGTAGCTGGAACCCCATCGTTGTGCTGAGTGGGTTTACGAGGTGGTGTACTCACTGGATCTGTTGTTTGCATGACATACTGGCTTCATGTTCTGCTTTTTAGGAATGGTAGGGCATGTTGAGCCAACAGGCAGTGTGAATGGTGTGACCACAAGTTCAAGCCAACGCCTTGTTCACCCAATAAAATCTACTTGGATTTCGAATATCCAAAACATGTTTGGGATCCAAAACATATTTTGGAAGTACTGCTAGACTTGGTGCAAACCTTCTTCCTTGTGGGACAATTAGGCTTTTGATTTAGACACCCTGATAAATGGTTGTAAAGAAAAGCAAGCTTTTAAAGATGTGTTTCTCTTTGATTTCCATTCGGGGTTGGCTGCGGGCAGCCTCGCCTCCTCCTCTGCCTGAGTAGAACCACCAAGGGCAGATTCAGAGGGCAATGTATTAGGAGTGTGCACCTCTTTTGCTCCCAGCAGGATGAAGGGGAGTGAAAGAAGAACTTTTACACAGCGAGGGTGACAGAGCACTGGAACAGGCTGCCCAGGGAGGTGGTGGAGTCTCCATCTCTGGAGACATTCAAGACTCGTCTGGATGCCTGTCTGTGCAATATGAGCTGGGGAGCTGCTTTGGCAGGGGGGTTGGACCCGATGATCTCTCGAGGTCCCTTCCAACCCCTGTGATTCTGTGATACTGAAGTCAGCACCACATCAGCATCACAGCTGCTCTGTCATTTTGGGGCACATGTACCCTGAAGCAGTTGGTTACCAAGTGTGCCTGGCACTTGAGTTTATCCCTGTAGACCTGTGGGAGGAGAGAGGTCCCTTTACAAAATATGAGGTCAAGGCAGAGGCTGGTCTCTTCCTAGCCATAAGATCCTGCAAGCATACACCAGGAAAGGAAGTATTAGAAAGGACTTGTGATGATGTCCCTCATACACATCTGAACTGCTTATGAGCTGAGGCTTGGCCAGACAGGGTCTGTGTGCTAAACCCTGTGAAAAATTCACTTTTCCATGGAAAGATTTGTGCAACAAGGCTGTTTCTGTCCTCTGATGGGCTGCATGGAAAGAGATTAAAATGCCATTTCTGTAACCAGTATAAATAATAGGATATGTTGTTCCAAGCCAAATGCAGAGGGTTGGGCTTTTTCCTAACTTTAAATTGTTATGGTTCATTTAAATTAATATCATCTGAATGTTGTGAGCTTTAGGAAGCCACAGATATAAGCAGGAAATCTGCTCAGATCTGCCCACATTTATTTTCCAAACCGTGCCATTCTCCTAATCAGTCTGTTCTGTGCCCAGATCACCTTTGCATTATTTCTGGGTGCTGATGGTCTTGAAATGCAGGGCTTTGCAGCTGCCTCCAGCCAGGCACCAAGGAAAATGCAATTAGCTCTGCTCCATCAGGAGTTGGGTGCTGGGGTCCATACAGGAACGAGTGGCTTGTAGCTCAGCAGCCACCCCATCAGAGAGCTGTAAGAAAAAAATTGAGCAACAACAAATGGGATTCATTTAAATTGAGGATTTTAACCCAATGCTTTTTTGTTTAATGCAAATCTTGCTGTCACAGTTTATAGCTGGAGAAGGTGTTGTTAGTCTAACCAAAATCTTAAGGTTTGGGTATGGCCTGGCTAATCAAAGCACTTCATCTCAACTCACCGAACATCAAGTCATACTCACACTGCCAGGCCTGTGGGATTTAGTAGGATTTAATCCCAGTAATAGAGGAGAGCACTTTTGGCTGATGCAGCTTCTCTAAACTTGAGTTGAAATTACTGCAAGACCCAGAGCTGCTGTGAAGCCGGGGCTCTGAGCGATACCTTGACAGCCCCCCTCGCCCACGCAGTTGCCCTGGGCAGGGCTGGCGCCGGAGAAATCCTGGTGTAACTTCAGGCTGTTGCAGGCAGCTCAGTCTCTGCTGCTGCCAGATCTCCACTTAGTATCTGCAAGAAGGAATTTTTTCCATAGTGGGCAAACTCAATAGAGCAGGTGATGTAAAGAAGTGAGAGGGATGGAAAGGTAACAAATCTGCCCGGCAGAACAAAGCTGCAGTGTTTCAACTAATAGCACTAGCTCTGGCCAAGGCTTTGAGCCTACCTTTTAGTCTCACAAGCACCAACTCATCTGGAACAGCTTTGAATTTTTCCTTTATCATTTTTTTACCTTAATATCCCTTGAAAAACAGCTGAAGCTGGAAAAAGAACAACTGGGCCGTACATTCACATCACAGGGGGAAAGTGTGCCAGGTCCTGGCAACCAGCGCTGTTGCACGGTGAGAGACACGCTGTGAGCATCACCCGGTGTGCATGGGGGTGCCAGCCCCCCACGACCCCAGCAGCACAGCCACCCCGTTCCCTTTGCAGGTGGTAGGGAAATCATGCTGCTAACAAAGAGAGACCCAAAGAGTCGAGCGGAGGGGCATCAGAAGGGTTACATTTAAATCAAGCGGCATAGTCAGGGTTAAGGGGATATTGACCTAAACTGGATTATCTGAAAAAACCCAACACGTGCATGGGTTTGCTAATGGCAGCGATACAAAGGCAGCGGTTTGCCCTCGGGGCTTCTGTCTCTGCTTTCCTTCTGTGCCGTATGTGCTTGTCCTTTGAACTGTTGTGCACACCTGGACTTAGCAGGATGTCGATATTAGATCTCCAAATTATCAAGCCCCATTAGAAGCACTTTATAAAGCTATAATTTTGTCAATTGCTTAAGTTGGGATTTTGGGGCTAGAGTTATAGTGATTTAACATTTGATATTCTTTTACCAGTTTGGATTATCTCGTAGCTGCTGCTCACAACTGCAACATTTGGCATCTCTTTCCGCAGCTAACTGCAAACTTTCCAAACGTTATTAAAAAGGCAGTTTCTGTCTGACCTATTGCAACAGATTGATATTTCGACTTTTCTTATTATTTTCCTTTAACTGGTTTTCATCTATGGTGTATGACATATGTCCTGTCCAGTGAGAGGGGGTGATAAATTCTGTAGTTTATTTTTTACATGGCAAAAGTACTTCCAACTTTCTACTGGTTTTTTTCTGAAGCTTTAGTGTCTTTCTTTAGCATTTCAGATATCATGGACTTTGATGTAAAACTTTGCTGACATGGGGGACTGCCCCTGCACGGGAAACTTTGAGCTCCCACTCTCATGAATGGCAGCAATGGAAAATTTGGTGAAGAGAGTTGATGCTATTTAAGAGTTGTGTCACAGTGTGAACTTAGGGGAGTATTTTTTTTCCTTTTGTAATCTTTCTGTTCATATACTGCTCATGATTAATGATCTTTCCCAAAGTCAGCGCTGAAACTCAGAAAACCAAGCAGACGAATTTAGTGTCTTTGGAACCAGTAGCAAAATAAATTATTCCATATAAAAGAACACAGTCGTTATTTTTCGGGAAGCACTTTCTAAGAATTTGACAGGAGCAGAAAAAGTTCAGCCAAAATATCTGAGGAATTTTAAGCAAGAAATTTCTGTGCTTTTCCCTGTGGCGTGTGACCAGTGGCTTCAGCCAATCTTTGTTACAGAAATAGCAAAAAGCTAGCAAAAATGACATCCATGTTTACAAACAGCTCCTGGGGCATCCCTGGAGATGCAGAGCACTTACAGATTCAACCTCAGCCTAATATTAATCTTCTTCTTTCATCGCTTCTAAGGAAAACCTAAAAAATGTTTCCATCCTCAACACCTCGCCCGGGTTTTCATCACAGACGTCTTCTCCCATGCCTTGGGCTCCCTGTTTGCAGTTTCCTTTTGACTTGCAGAAGGGGGAACAGTGTCAGGGCAGAGGCTGAGCTCTGTTCCTGCCCCATCACCCCCTTTGCTGGCCCCTGTGAAGGGAACAGCCCAGCTCACGCCAGCAGCTGGCATTTTCATTTCTTGCCTTTAGATACAGCTGATCATCCTTTTAAAAGGAAAGATGATCTCACCACAATCAACAACAGCCTTGGTGTGGGGGAGTGGCCAGGACATAGGTAAGGGTGTGGGGGCTGGTATGGGGGCTGAGGTTTGTTTTTTGAAATCTTCTGTGGCACAGCAATGCGGCATGCACAGGGGCAAGCTGGCTGCAGGTCATATCCTGCCCTGCGTTGCCACCTAAGACCCCCATGTCCCAGCCTCCTCCTACTTCCCCATGAGGTCGATGAAGTGCTGGGGGTTCCATGGGATGTGTGAGCCTGAGGGCTGGGGGGCCCCACCACTTTGAGGCCCACCAACCATTGCTGTTACACACAGCCACACTAAAAAAAGCTCCTTCTTCAGCAAACCTGAGCTGTTTTACAGCCTTTGCAGAGAAAGATATCAGGCAAGTGGCCAAACCACCTTATTCAGCCTGTTTCTCGTTATCGCCCTGGGTGTAACAGGGGATTGGTCTGGTTCCTTCCCCAGCACCGGTCCTAGAGGGCTGCAGCCATGCATGGCAGTGGGGGTTTGGTCTCCTGTCAGATCAGGCTTGTTGGGCAGCATCTACAGTCCCACCACAGGAAGAACAATGTAAAACCAGAGCTGTATAGAGTTGTCCTCCCTCTCTCTGGCCTAAGCAAGTCTTCTTACTTGGCCTATGGGTCCATTGACTAAATAAGACCAGCAAGGTCAGGTTCATAAACTAGGCCTTTTCCTTTGTAACTTAAAACCTCTCACTCAGTCTTAATGAGTTTATGCCCCAAATGATGTGTTACGTAGTTCTTTTTTTATTTTATCTCCCAGATAGTAAGGTTCCCAGAACTGCAGCATAGCAAGGGTCAGTAATCATTTGATGAAGTGGATACTGCTCTTCAGGGCAGGCAGAAACCATTTTCATTGCTTCACAGCCACAGCATATTACAAACTGTGTGGCCCTTGACTGTCGCAAAAGGCAGAACTCAAACCTTGTACCATCTGAACACACCAGGACATGGGAGCATCACCCTTCAACTGGAACCATTGCCAGGGCTGGACAGAGGCTCTGAGGAGAAGATCCCAGGTACCAGGGGTGCCAGGAACAGGGCACACCACTCTGGAATGGTTGGCTGGCAGCATGGGGAGGGAAGGACAATGCATTGGAGGGCAAATACAGGAAGAAACACCTGCTTTTTGGTGCCATCACCACCCCCCTTGCAATAGCACAAGAAGAAGCTGCCCTTATGAAATATTTTTAAGAGCTGTGGGGCTAAAAGCAGAGACAGGGAAACAACTCAGCTGCTGTTTAATGGGGATGCTCTAGAGAAGCCATCATCCCAACCCAGCACTGATGAGACTGGAGCAGGCCACACAGAACAGTACTCGAAAAACTAAAGCAGCATCTTTATTTTATACATAACCATCAGTATAAAACGTTTATTACATAAGAGCCGTTTTGTTTACAATATATTATATTGCCTCAAGCCGATGCAGAAAGTTCATACGTTAGAATTCTACTTTGTTTACAATACATTATGTTGCTTAAATGGCATCACCACAGTGTATTTTTAATACACAGCACTTTGCAAAACCGTAAGGCCAAAAATAACATTGAATCGAGTTATCCAGTTTTTAAATTAGGTAATTTATTTATTTCATTTATTTTTCTTATGGAAAAGTCTAAATACTCAATAGCAAAAATGTAAAAGGCACCTTTCTTTTGTCTTGGGCAAATTAAATCTGTCATCATCGAAATGATACGGGTTAGCATCTATGAGGTTTTCTGCTTGAAGATTGTTACTTAATTTTTTTGGAAGATATTTGCAGCTATATAATCAAAAAAGGAAGTTTAAACATAACTGAAGTATAGTACAAAACACCATCCAAAGCACTGAAAGAAGCAGCCTATATAATCATGCTATAGAAGTATGTATAAAACTTAAAAGTAATAGTAAATATCGGCTCAGTGGTTTATAATGAAGCTAA
Source organism: Gallinula chloropus (assembly GCF_964237585.1). Lineage (NCBI taxonomy): Eukaryota > Metazoa > Chordata > Aves > Gruiformes > Rallidae > Gallinula > Gallinula chloropus. The sequence goes on along the minus strand of NC_140085.1, from coordinate 31,052,762 downwards.
TAAAATTCCAGCCGGTAATCTTAACTGTAATGAACAGCGTTTTAACATTCAATCCAGAGAGGTTAATGAAGGCTATGAACTTTGTGTAACACGAACCATTTCAGATGTTGGAGTTCACCAGATATAATTGGATTCGGGTGGAACATGCCTCTCCTCGGTGTTTTTTGGCGAAGGCGTGTGCTGCCTGTGCTTGCTGCCTGCTGGCCTCAGGGCGCTCAGACCACTGGCTCCATACCCTGGAAAATTATCCAGTTCAAGAGAATAGAAACCACAGAAGCAGGCTTGCAATCCACTGCTAATATTTCAAGTGGAAACAGTGTCGTCCCATCCCCGCCTCCCCCACACACATACACACACACACCCTAGTTGGAACAAAGGATTTTGCTGTGCCTTATGCAAGTGCTCGTCCCCTCTCCATGGCCCGCCCCCGGATGGATGAGGTGCTGCCAGATGGGCTTAATGGCAGAAAGATGCTCTTGTCTCACCAGGGAGCACAGAGAACCATCAGGGAGCCCAGGATGTGTCTCAGCCACGGGTTGACACGTGCACAGCCCATGCTGGTGGGTGACAGGCTCTAAAGAAGGGTGTAAGCATCCCCTTCCCAGGGAGAATCTGCGCCAGCTACCTGAGCTTGGCTTTGTTTTATTGCCGAATGCAAAAAGAAGGAACAGCAGCGGCAATAAACACCTAAGGGGGGAAAAAAAGCAGTCTGAAACAGGCTTAGCAGAGCTGCTTTGTTGTGGAAAATGAAAATGAACAATAAAAATGGAATTCTAAGTTGTTATGCTGTAATTATTTATAGTTTCATTTACCCATGTCATTACTTAAAGCTCCTGGAAATGACTTTGAAAACCTGAGTCCCATGTTCAATTTTTTTTACCACTTCTTTTTAAGAAAGAAGCTTTACCAAGGAGCCATTCATCTGATGGAGCGTAAAACAAGTCTCTCAAATTAACTGTAAATCTCCTCTCAGGATCAGGAGATGTTGGTTTTAGTCACAAAGAGTGAAGTGCAGTGCAAGCAGACTTGTATGTGCAGTTTAAGCTCTACAAGGGCACTTAAAACAGGGGCGAATTTTACCCAAACGGCTTATGCTCGGTTTCTTTGCTGAATACAAAGAGACTTCTGCAGTGTAAAACACAGCAGGACTGTACCCAAACTTCAAGCAATTAAGGATGGAAAACCTGGAATCTGACAATAAAGCTATTGACTCCTCATAACATGGCAGTTACAAGCTTTGAATTTGTTGTACAGATAATTATTTCTTTTAGAGTGTTCATCCATGGTTCAGATTTTATTTTTCCACTTGCTGTTTCAGTTCTTTAGAAGGAGAGTATTACAGAAAAAAACCCCACATATTGAACTTATGAATTGAAGTTCATAACAATTCCCATTTTTTCTAACCGTAACTTATATTAATGGTATTTCTCCTCCAGGGAATTACATAAATACTTAAATATGGGTTCACTAGCTACCAGCAGAAAAGAGGAACAACCCTCCACCCCTAATTTTTACAGCATAACCTATTTTAGTTAGATAAGACTAATTTTTAATCAAACAACTGTATTTATTCTAATACATTTTAATGCAATACAAATCACAGACATCAACAGTATTTAATAAAAATGATCGTTCAGTTGATGCTGCAATGTAAGGTTTGTATTTTTTGTGGATAACTGGTGGGTTTTATAGGTGCAATTTTTTCAACTTTGTACTATTACTGACACTCAGAAACATTCAATGTAAATCCTTAGGAAGCAGTGTTAAAATAAACATTAATACCTCATCAGAGAATGTGCAGAATGTCTCTTGAAGATCTGCTGTTACAGCAGCATTACACATGAAATACATAATTAGATCAGAAGTTCTCACCGAATATATCCAATTGCCTTTCAAATAATTTTGCAGTGTGATTTTAAATCCAGTGAAATGATCAGTTGCCTCACAGGGTGTCAAATGGGTCAATAAGTACAACAGAAATTCAGTTTAATGAGTATAACTTGGCTTTGGGACAGTATCTGTTGTGGTCTGTGGAGGATGGGTGGGGATGAGAAGGAGAAAACTCAGAAACTGGTAAGTGTAGATGTTGTACAGCTCCCAAGTTTTCAACAAAGTTTCCAAAAGGATGTTTCATTTTTTTCTGAGTTTTAATCAGCTTTAAAACCTGACAGAGTTTTACTTCTAAAAAGTCCTACCCAACATTTTAAAGCCAGCTGACATTACTGAGGAGTACTGAAGGACTTTAGATCCCTTCCACCCATGGGTGGAAGGCACACGAGGTCATTCAGAAATCCAGTTAACATCAAATTCTGGAATTTCTAATACAAGGGTGATCTTGATAAACACTTTTAAATGATCCTGAGGTTTCAAAAAGTCGTTACAAGTATGGAATATTACAAGTGTTCCATTTATTGTTTGGATTAAAGATGAGATAAACTCATGTGCGGTATGATTAATGATGCTGGAAAGGCTCTTGTGGTAATCATTTCTGTGTGGCATTGCATGGGTAAGACCTTTGACACAGACCCTTGGGGTTGCTTTCTCACTTACTTTTATTGCAGTGTCTGCCATGCCAACCTTCTTTGCACTGGCATTTGTTGGGCTCAGCACAGGTGCCGTACAGGCCACAGCCGGGTTCGCAGACAGCTGTAAGAGAGTGAGTGCACACGTCTGACCTCTTGACATTTCATCCTGAGGCAGAGTCCCATATTTGCTTTCCCTGCTCTTCCTCACGGTGGGTTGGTGCTGCCATGTGCTGGAGCTCTCACAATAAATCTGTAACTTCAGCCCCAGCATCCTTCTCACTAAGTGCTTCTCTTGGGTTTTAACATGGCAAGGCATCATCATGCATCAGCATGCTTTATAAAGCATATCCCTATTACTAAACTGCTACTACTGAGCTGACACATTGTTGGTTTATAGAAACTCAGAGTACAGAAGAGACCAGTGGGAGGCTTTAGTAAAAACAACCCCAACGTTTCTGGTTTCATAATTCCCTCAAGTCCTGTGTATTCTGCATGTCCAGAACGCAAATAAAGCTGAAATACTTTGACAACAATTAGTGCTGATATTATGGAAAAAGATACTGTACAACCATCTAGATGCTCGTACAACAAGGATGGATGGAGTGGCTTTGGTACTTACGCTTTGAACACAGGTCTCCCTGGTAGCCTTTGGAGCACTTGCATTTATTCTTACCAGTACATTTCCCTCCATTTCGACAGGGCTGATGGCATTTACCTAGAAATGGAAAACACAAGAACAATGGTCTTAGTCACCTGCACCTACTGGAGATGGGCTTCTGAGAAGCCCAAAACCCTCACTGGATGCTGGTGTAAGAGTGTGCACTATGGTTCATCAGGAACACTATGCTTTAAGTCTGTGCTTCCAATTTATCTGTATTCCTCTGCTTTGAAAAAATGACAGTAATATGGCATGGCTAAACCCCTTGTGCCCATGCAACTTTTGCCCAGTTTTGTGCCACTTGGACTCCACAGTCCTCTGTGTCACCGGTCAGTATTGTCTCCTGCCCTCCTCACTCTTCCTATGGAACACAGCAGTGTTCGGGCTTTACGTTTGCAGAGTGGGCTCCATACCCAGGTGTCTGAGAGAGATTTTAAGCAAAGGGATCCTCAGGAACTGACAGGTACAGCAGCTACTTGCAGACAAAAAACAGATTGGCTGGGCCTGTCAGCTTGTGGCTGTGGAGCACCATGATGCTGTGGGTGGTGCAATGAGGACTGTTCCACACCACAGCCCGGAAAATAAGGTGCATTAAAAAACCATGCCCTTCTTTCCTGTTTACAAAGGATAGAGCATCTTTGTAGCAGCAATTAGAACTGGCAGACATTTCTCAAGGCTACTTGTGCTGCTGTAGGAAGGTTGGTTTGGCTCTGACTCGCCTGGGACGGAGGAGGTCCATCTTGGTGGAGGAGATCCACACTCAAATTACTGCTGGGCCTGACTCACACCAAGGGCCTTCCTCATCAAGTCTTCCATCATCAGACTGTCAATCCCTTCTTAGAATTTGTCTGCATTATTTAATGAATTAAATCTTCACTTGTCTCTAGGAAGTGCAAGCACAGCACCCATGAGCTGAGTCACGCCTTGACCAAGGGATACTCCCTGCAACATCCCTGGGCACTCTTGGGCCATCAGAAACGAGGCCTCTTCCCTCCTCAGTGGCCATATATACCAGTGCAGCTTTTCTCACTGTTGTCTAAAACATTTTTTCCATCTTTTCTAATCCCATAACATTTTCTAGATTCTTCAGGGGAAAAAAACCACAAACCCACCACAAAACAAAATAAAACATGCCCTTCCTATATTTAGCCCAAATATTTACCTGAATCTGTGAGTAAACACTGGAACCTGGGAAGCAAACTGTCCCCCTTCCCTTCCGTTCCTATTTTTACAATACACACCATTAACTGTAACCTGCACATAACAATTTCAGGGCCATCACTGGCTTGCTGCACTGCAAACCTCAGGATTCATCTCATGATCACAGTTTCGCCCCTCAGGAGGTCTATACCCCAGGTAGCACTTGCTCAGCTCTCAACCCTGACAGACTTCTGTGATGCATGTGTGTATTGTCAATACAGAAAAAAACATTCATTCTTAATGTACATAATTATTTTAATCACCCTGAAACAAGCGTCATAACCAGCTGATTAGGAAACTGCTAGGAATACTTTCTGCTAAAGCACTATTTCCCCTCAGGAGCCTCTGGAGAGAGGACCTTTAGGTATTCTAATTTGCAAGCCTTTGGATCCCAAGTAATCAATGACCCAAAGATGGCAATGCTAAGGAAATCCAGGAATTTTCCTTGTTCTTGAAATAAATCTGGATAATATGGGTCAAGGGGTGTGATACCAACTTTCACTGAGTTGCACTCGGCCAGCACAGCTCAGTTAAGTTTGTACTAAGAAATTTTCACAGAATAACTTTGTGTTATTGATGGAAAAATGGAAAAACAAGAAAGTTGGTGACAAATGAGGGAGGAATCCAAAACAAAATGAAATCCTCTGGACTCAAACTGAAACACTAATTAGAGACAGTGCATAGCTATAGCTAGAAAAAATCTGGAAGACTGTGAATGTGCCTTACTATTGTAGACTGGCTTCTGTACATTTCCCAGGAGTCTCAGAGAGTGATTCAACCATTAGACAATCTTCAAGCAATGTTATTTTAAGGAGAGGGCAAAGCTCTCCTTACTCTCATCAACACGATCCCATTTTAGCTCTTAGTCTACTCCGATCCTGACTTTTTTCTTTTGTACAGAAGCTAGTTTAATGCCTGCATTTTAATTAATTTAATTTGAGTTGCACAGGCAAGGCTTTGCAAGAAGCCAGTTAGTCGTACCTATCCCAAGTAGCAGTAGACAAATAATGAGTTCCTGAGACAAACAAGTTAAGTACAGCACACTTAATTATAAGTGCAGTAATACCAGTTCTAAGACTTTTCCTCAAAAAAAGCCACCGTTGAGATAAAATACAGGCTTCTCAAACTTTGAACCAAACCTTATTCATCAGCTAAGAAGTATTAACAGTTGAATCCTTGGGGACTAAAGAAAGAAATGAGATTCTGTCAGTGTCAAATTTGAACTCGATGTAAGCCAAGGTAAATTCAGTGGAAACCCACACTACTGTTCTTGCTGACATCTGATCTGAATTTATATCAAAGGGTATTCTTTATTAATTTAACAGAAATAAAGCTTTAGTGCTTCTGTTTGGCCTCAGTTTTGATTAGGTAAAAAAAAAAAAGCCTTGTAATGTATAGCAATATGGGGAAACATTTACATATGCCTACTGCTTATCTGCATATTAACACTGAGCAAAACCTAAGTCTTACAGTATCTGTGTTCCTCCTGAGCACGCTAATCCATTTATTGTCCTGTTCTGGCTGACAGCACATGATTGTTTATTTCCACGTGTTTCCAAAGTATTTGATGACAGAAATTCCATAACTGTGAGAAGACCCTGTCTCTACTGATGCATATTAAGCAATCACCTCTTACGTATCCCAGGCCAAAAGCTGTTCTCTGTGCTCCTGTGAAGGCACTGGGGAACACCAGTGAGATTATTTGCAGCACGGGAAGCTCCTCACACAACATCCTGTTGGAAGCTTTAAAGCCAGAAAGAACAACCTGGCTGTATGTTCTCAAAACTGAAATGCTCCTACTCTATTCAAGTGTGGGGAACTATAGAATTAATCCAATTTAACAGAGCTGTGAGAAAACTCTTCTTTTAGTGAGATCAAATACTTGACAGCTGACCTCCCAGGTCTGTTCCAGCCTGGCCGTACCTCCACCTCCAGCTTTGCACAGCACACTTAGATCACCCCTGAGCTAAAACATTTCGAATTGCTTTGATGCTAAACTTCTGAAAAGTTTGCCTTGCTTTGATGTTTGCGACATGGATTTTCAAGTTGCCATGTGAATGCAACTCAATATGTTGGATGTAAGCTCTCAGCTCTTACAGTTCAGTCCTCCTGGTGCCCCAAACCCTGCCATTCCCAGCTTACAGCAGCCCTGTCAAAGCCACAGGCTCAAGCCTAATCTGCTGTGTCCAAGTACGACTTGCTGTGACGTTTGGAAATAGCTGCTCCACACGGGCTGGGCACAGCAGCACATCTGTCTGCCACAGAGCACTGTGCACACACTTAGGGCTTGAGGGTTGTCACCAAGCCCAGTTACTAGTGATGACAAAACAAGGTGGGGGGGTGAGGTGGTCTAGCAATGCATCAAACTTATCTGTAAAAAATGCATTTGGAGTGATGCAGCATCGGGGTCTCTGGGGGTCCCAACCTGCCACGTCAGACCCTCACAGTGAACCCAGCAGAGGCAGGTAGCGCTTCACTATTCAGACGCTGACACTGGAATAAGTTGATGTTTAGTGGAAGCAAGTGCACGGAGATGCTACTCACTGATTTCACACTGGTCTCCTTCATAGCCCGAGGGACAAATGCATTTTCCCAGATAGAAACACGTTCCTCCATTGAAACAGGTGGTTGTACAGTTTGCTGAAACGAAAAAACACAGGCATGTCACTAGTATGAACTCAGCCTGGCTTGGCTGCAATGTTTTCTACTGCTTTTTCTCATCATAAACACTGAGTATGTTTAGAAAGTTGCATCAACATCTTTTTATATGATTTTTTCCTGAGTAATGCTTTAGGGGGGGGAAGGGGCGACACAAGTCAAAATAGAAAGAGGCCAGTGAACAAAACAGCACAGAGATCCCTGATTGTGTTACATCTCTATCAAGCCCCACACGTAACACTCCTTGAAGGATCGATTGATCAACACTGTTGCTGTTGAAATGGCCGGTGTCTCATAAAAGGAGCACAACCAAGGACTGGAATTATTTCCTCAAGAGGCTGCACTACAGTTTGTAATTAATGCCTTGGGAGGTCGGAGGTCTAACTAGAAGGAAACTTTAATAAGTTTTTGCTGTGGAGTGACATAGAAGCAAATGCTGTGTCTCTCACCTGCCAGATTACTTACATCGTACTAGATGTTGCTTTTCTCCAAATACCTGGGATTCACATTAATCTTACAGTTCAATATTCTTCAAGACATCAGGAGAACTTCATTGCAATATACTTTGGAAACATTTTCTACACACAGTAAAGGTCTTATCCATGGCTAGGTACAAGTCAGAAGGACTTTGACCGTGCCAGTTTGTGCAAGCATGACTAAAGGTCTAGGAAGGTTCCCATTATTTTGCTGGAAAGCCCACAAGGACATTTTGCCTTTGGTCATTGCTTCATATAGTTCTGCAACAATAAATGCAATGTGAGGTTCTGTAATCTTCTCTGCCATGAGCACAGCAGTTATATTTCTGTAGGAAACAACATGGGTTTTTTCTACGTGGTAGCTTGGTCCATTCCAAATGACTGTTCTGACCAACTGATTGTTCCCTTTTATCCTTTCTGAGCCACAATGAAGCAACAAGAATGAATAAATCATTTAGACAGAACAAATTAATGGACTAACTAATTAATATAACTAATTTTGCTCCAAGAGACTAGAGTTCAAACAGTGATCATTTTTCTCCCAGGCCAGAAATACAAGTGAATTTTGTGGCAGCTCCCACAACTTTCAATGGATCAACTGAAGAGATTATCTAAATTACCCTTCTGAGCTGGTGTGTCTGGATCCCTGCACATCCAGCTGCAAAAGCATTGCCAGCAGCTCCCAGGTTGTGCTAAAACATCTGTTTGAAGAATCACTAAACTGCATCTTTTAAAACTTACTTAATTCGTCACTTGCCCGACTTCCCAAAATCCACCCCTAGAGGGAAACTGACACAGAGGAATAAAGGATACGGGGCCTGGAGGGGGGTTTAGCCATCCGTTACCTTTGTCGCAGTTGATGCCGTAGAACCCTGGGGGGCAGATGCAGAGTCCGGGTGTAATGCAGAGCCCACCGTTCATGCAGCGAGGGGCACACAGTGCTGAGGAGCAGGAAGACAGAAAAAGAACATGCTGGTGGTATTGAAATAGCAACTGACTATTTGAATACACAGAATCACAGAATGACTAGGTTGGAAAAGACCTTTAAGATCATTGAGTCCAACCGTACCTGTCTTCTGCTAAACCATATCTCTGAGTACCTCATCTACCCGTCTTTTAAACACATCCAGGGATAGTGACTCAACCGCCTCCCTGAGCAGCCTGTTCCCCATCACGACAACTCTTTCAGTTCAGTTTCACTACACTATCTCCTTAAGCTACTTTTCCTACTGGTGAATGTAACAAGTCGCCTTTGTAAAGTGTCTTTCTAAGTGGGTTAAATCAAGTACAGCTCTGGTTTGTATCTGGCAACTTGTACACAGCATTACCAAAAATGGTGAAGAACAAATTATGTTCAAGGGTGGTTCCATATGGAAGCAGAAATTGCCTCTTGTACAGTTTGATTTCAAACTGGGGGGAGCCAAGTGCCTACCTACGTGTGTCCTTGGGCTATCTGAAGACACACACGCCCCCTACCTGGACTCATGAACTGCAGCAGACAGGACTGTCTCTTTAGGGACGGCACTCAGAGGTGTCAGCAAGTCAGTGAGGTCCCCAGCCAGGCTTTACACTGAACTCTCCCTTCATTTCATGGCTGCCCACAATAGGCACACGAAGTGAGGCTGGGTGCACACAAATGAGAGAGACAGCACCCAGGCACGGGGCCAAGTGGGGACACATGAAACTTGGTGCCATTCCTGGCTTGGCTTGGTCCCTGCCAACCAGCAACACCTCGTGGTCACGGCCCTGGACTGAGCAGCAGCCATAGACTTGTCCCAGCAGGGAGTCTGGAGGGTGTTCTTCTGGAGGGTAAGAGAGTTTATTAAACATACAAATGCAAACTGCACTGTCCCAGTTGGCCTCTGGGCCAGAGAGCTCATCCTTTGTAATTAACATTTTGGATGTAGCTGGAGCATCTAGGAGCTCAGTGAAGGATGCCATTGGAATAGGATGCCCACAAGGATGGTTTGCTCCATCCCAAGTCATCCTGGGGATGGTCTGCCAGTGGTGGAGGTGAAAGAAGAGACAGGAAGAAGAGCTAGTTTCCTTGACAAGTCACTCAATTCCTTGGTTACTCATTCCTGGAAATGTTGTTTGGGGTATTAGTTACTAATGGAAAGAAAAAGAAGACTCTTTCCTTCATCTTCTCATCTTTGTTGTCAGCCTGCCTACAAATTAGATCTTATCTCCAAATAAACAAATGCTGAACAACAGAAGTCCTGTGCTTTGTTTGCCAGCTAGTCCTCATTAGCAGAAGAATTTTATTTAATCTTTTTGCCAGATGGATTCCTTGAGATTAAGGATCACTTAGCTGTTGTATCAGATTTTGTTAAAAGCAATCTCTCATAGAGAAGACATCTTTCTGTAAGCAATGAATGTTTCCATTAGGCCATGGATGATGACAGCAATTCTCTCACAAGTGTGGACTCGAAACATACAATACCTTCCGAACAGGCCATTCTTTTAGGAATTCTACAGCGCAATAGCTACAGATTTGTTGAAAATATAGAAAAGAAGACAGCTGAGAAGATTTTTTTTTTAATTACCTTTTTCACAATGGGGCCCATAAAATCCATCCGGACATTCGCAGACATGTCTTTCGTTGCAAAACCCTCCGTTTCGGCATCCTCCGGGACATTCCGCTTCATGAAACAGAATGACAGTATTAATAGGATATTACTTCAGCTGCCAGCCAGCTTTTGGTAGGATCAATATATCCATTTGATGCAGCAGTAAAAATATTTGCTGACAGACAGGCAAATGCTGACAGAAATGGAGGTTCAGCTAAGCACCCTTCAAGAGAAATTAGTTTCTTTTTTGTTAGTCTACAAATAGAGGTTTCATCACACATCCAGACAAATGCATGATGTGCTTGTTGACAAGATTCTGCATTTCCATTGCTCTGCTGTTCAATGTGTATACTCTGCACAATCCAAAACCTTCTCTACGTGGAAACAAGCAGGCAGCTGATGCAGGACTTGCATTGCTGGTCAGACCTGCCCTTAGCACACAGGACCAGTTTCAACTTCTGCAGCCTCAACGAGACTGCACTGCAACCTGCATTGAATGAATTACTACATCTGTTACTACTGAGGTAGTGATGAAATCTCTGTCCAAATGAAAGAGTCAGCTTCAAGGATAGATGAAAGAAGGTCAGAAAAGAAGATGAAAGCACTCCTGCACAGTCATCCTATATCATCATCCAATTCATTCACATCTCAACTATTGATCAAACACTGGTTAAAGCATTTGTCAACACTGGCCACATTATGTAAGGATGAGAAATACCTCTGGGTACCATCACCATCCTCAAAACAACAGAGTCCATCATACAATCACAGAATCACAGAATCACAAGGTTGGAAAAGACCTTTAAGATCATCAAGTCCAACTGTTCCTGTCCTATGCTAAACTATATCCCTAAGTACCTGATCTACCCTTTTTTTAAACACATCCAGGGATGGTGACTCAACCAGCTCCTAACATCTAATCTGAACAAGAAGAAAAACAAATCAAACCCTATGGAACCCCATGAAAACATGACTGCTGGGTGGAAAAACAATTGCTCCAAAATACCTCCCTAGATCTCTCATGAGAGGAAGCAGGAAGGAGAGGCTGCCTACTCCCATTAGAAAAAGGGAACATCACTTATGATCAGTGGTACCAGAACTACAAGGCAGCTTTAGCAGAGTAGGTGTAAACTACTCATCTTGATGCTATGCTCCATGACACTCCAAGTGGTAAGCTTCAAAAACTCTGTCTCAACCCAACCTCTAAGGCTATCTATCAGACAGTGGTTGGCTCTTATGTTGGTGTCACATCTTTTTTTTTTTTCCCCTTTAGAGTTACAGTGCTGTAACCATACAGGACTGACAGCACCTGCCAACAGCATCTTCATGTCTCTTCCACTGAGTCTTCAGGAAGTGCCAGCACCTACCATCCTTAGGCTGTAAAGGTGTACAATGGATTCACACCGACTCCCAGCTGAATAATACCCAAGTTCAAACTGAAACAGTGAGAGTCTTTAAGGTGCACTTGTTTAAAGTGGCAAGGGGTAGCAGGATGTCTATAAGTTCAGGTTGCCTAAGACATTTTTACAGCGCACAGAGATTCTTTAAACTATAACTCGTATTAATACAGCAGAAAACATAATCCCAGACTTGAAGAATTTGAATGATTCTCCCTTCTTCTAATATTTGAGTCAGGTGACACATCTGTTAGTTAGACTCATACACAAATAAATGTTTGGCTTTGAAAATTCATCTGATAGATGATTAGAGCCATGGGAAATGATTGCTGCTATAACTACAAGCAGTGCTCTGCTGCACTCATGTAATAGCTCCCTATTCAGTGAGATACAAAGGGTAACTCCAAGACTGAACAAAAGAAATGAAACTCTGAGGTCAGGTAGCTGGATATTGTGTACAGCTGCCAAACAAACAGGAGAGAGAGGGGAGGAATGATGTAATTTTAAAATGCCCTTCTCTCAGAGGCCATGGATACATGAAGCAAAAAGCGTTGCTTTGAAAGCAAAGTCATTTCCAGCAATAGTAATGGCACTAAAGGCTTTTTGGTCTTACTGTGCTCCAGCACTGTACTCTAGGATACTTTCTGGAAACACTTCTTCCTTTGTACCCAAATGCAGAGCTGCTATTCATTACAGAAAGCGTGGTTAAATACATACCATTTCCAACTGAAAAATAGGAAAATGTAGGTTTTTGTGTGGCCACGTCTTAGCCACAACAAATCCTCTCCTCTCCCACAAAATTGCTCCCTTGGTCCCCTCACTTCCTTTGGTAGGGGCCCTTCCAGATGGCCGAGAATGACTGGAAACAGTGACCGGGGCTCTGGCAGGAGGAACCAGGAGGAATGTCTTTCAGACAGAGAAAACCCACCCCTACTCTAACACCAGCTGGTAAGGACACTCTCATCCTTCTCAGCACCTGTCCCAAACCACTGTGGTGTCTACTTTAGCGGACAGAAGGCAGGAATGGGAGTTATCCCAGTATGTGCTGGAAGAGACGATGTGAGAAAACTCCTCCTCTGCCCACCTCTAGAGTCTGGAAAACCACCCTTGTGTCTCTCCACTGGCTCCAGCAACAACAGACCGGGACAAAAAACTTTCTCTTTCATGAGAGGCCACACAATGCAATGTTGCATCTCATATCAAAATGGTAACCACAACAACTAATAGCACAGAAACAATAACATGGATTGATGCTACTACTAAGCTGAGTTTGGAGCCCTCTCTGTCTAAGCCACATTTTTTCACAATAAAGACCTGAAACTCTGCAGTCCCTACTGCATTATCCCAACACTACTGCCAAAGTTTAATTTCAGTATCTTTGAATTGAACTAAAAATAAAATGAAAATAAAATATTTTGTGTTGTATTTACATCAGACAGGCAACTTTGTACAGGAGATCTGATTGACTTTACTTCCATTAAGCTTCCATTTTGTTACCTGCTTCTCTGTCCACTTCTCCCCTTCCTCTGTTCTCTCTTGCCTAATTGGCAGCAAGAAGGCTTCAAAGGAGACAAGCAGCTTTGCTATTTAGGTGTAGTGAGGTTTCAAAGAATAAACATCTTCTGCTCACTCCTGTTGCTCTTTAAAGCCATGCTACAGCCAATTAGCTCAGATAAAAGAGCACAGACAAGAAAGTGTGGGACAGGGAATGAAGATTTAATAGAAGAATAAAAATCTCACCCTTTGTACATCAGACCTGGGTTAATTTGATACAATTGCAAATGACATGGAATAACTGCCTCATCTGAGATACTGATTTTTCAATTTCCACAGCCTCAGTTCAAAGTGATAATTATCATAGAATCATAGAATCGTAGGAGTTGGAAGGGACCTTGAGAAATCATCAGGTCCAACCCCCCTGCCAAAGCAGCTCCCTAGCTCATATTGCACAGACAGGTGTCCAGACGGGTCTTGAATATCTCCAGAGAAGGAGACTCCACCACCTCCCTGGGCAGCCTGTCCCAGGGCTCTGTCACCCTCACTGTGAAAAAGCTCTTCCGCATGTTGGTGTGGAACTTCCTGTGCAGTGTTGTTTGCAGTGTATCAAATCAGTCCAGAAAGTCTTATTACATAGCATTTATGGTTTGTAGGTTGGTTGATTAAACAGCTTCCCCCATTTACAAGTAAACACTGAAATAACTGCATGTTGACCTCCTTCTACCAGTGCATTCTAGGTGTGTTTACTGCTCGATTACTGCAAGTATTGAGGACCACCTTCCACCACCTCACCCCTATCCAAACCCAAGACATTGTCATCTGAGCTCTAAAGAAGGTAATTTTTTTTTTTTTTTTAAATGATCTGGTTTAGGATTTTTGCATTTGGTTTGGACAAATTTAAGGAACAGTTGAACTAAGGCACTAAACAGAATTCAGTGTCCCCACTACAGAAGTTCAGTTCTCTGAATTATGTGCCTTTTCTGGAAACATTCTCCTCTGCTTGTTGCCACAGGACTGGCTCTCCTCCAAGCACTTCAAATAATTTGACAACACGTGCTTCTCAAGTGATACATTTCTATTAGCGTCCTCGATGCGAGGACCTGTGATCAGGAAGGGGGAAAGCCTCCAAACCAGTTTGCTAAGGGAGATGTAGCTGCGAGTAAGAGAAAGGTTAGTAAACGTGTGGTACATTACAGCAAATCTACAGACAGAGCCTGGACAGCCTGGCACCCACCACCACTGAGACACGTTGTGGGACCACTTTATTTCCATCCTCTCTAGTCACTACCCTGAATGAAACATCACACAGTTAGGTGAGCAGGTCTCACAGTATTTGGGCATGTCCTCTCTTTAGCATTACCTTGCTGACAGGTTTTAAAGAAGATGGCGTTCTGAGGGGTCTGGAGAATAATATTGCCTTCTGAATTCATGATGATCACATTCACTTCAAATGCAGCAACTCCATCTTGTTTTCCAAGGCAAGGAAATCCAACCTGAACAACTTACAGGAGAATAATAACAATAATATTTATATGCTTAGAGATGTATATACATATAAAAGCATACATTGAAATACTAAAAAACCCCCGCAGGTAATATTTACATTTAACCTTCAGAATAATGCTGTTGATGAAAACCTGTAGCACAGAGATACATGGGTCACCACAGGCAGCTCCAGGACTGGAAGTACAGCAGCACAGGAGACAAGATATAACCCCAACGGTCTACAGCACAGGCAGGATCTTAATGCAGACGTTCTTTTGCTTGCAGATGGGGTGATTACTCATACAGAGGTATGTGAGGATACAGCAAAACAAGCTGGAAGCCTATATTTAACTTTCTAAGCTGAGTTGATCACTCCTGAGTGTCTTTTTCAAGTTCTCATGATTCCTGCAATCTTACATGTTTTTTTTTTTGGGGGGGGGGATGTTACCTTAGATATGTTTTGCTGGTTTGGCTATTGCAATGAATACTTAAATAAGGTACTGATTTAATCAAAACTTATTCCATGAAGGAGTGGCAAGATAGTACACTTGATAAATAAAATAGCTGCAAATACTTAAAAAGACGACACATCATGCTGACAGGACGTGTTAAGTGTAGCAGTGTTTCGAGACTGCCTTTCCAGGAAAAACATTCAAACACTTTTGAACTACAAAGAGTAGTGAAGGCCAGTAAATCTGGAGTATTTTAATGAGGAAGCATGCCCACTACCTCAGAGCTATGGAATGCTGTGCTGTGATTGTCACAAGTGATCTTAAATAATCAGATTAAATGATTTTATCTCTTTTCTTCAAAATTGGCTCTTCCTAGCTGCTTTCTAAGTTAGATCCAGCTAACAGAAATTGTTTACTCGTTTCTTCCAAATCTGTCCTAAGATTTCAGAACCAAATACTGAGCTAACACACATTTGGTTTGTTTTAAATTGCTTGTTGTAAAAAAATTTTTGCAAGTCATAATTGGGTCATTTATAATCTTTGTTGCCTTAGTATAATATAGAATAATTTACTGCTGAAACACATTCTGCTACTGCTAAGTCCTACAGACTGAAAGGTCTGTTGCAGTATTCGTTATAAAGCAACTTGATTGTTGAAGCACTTTTACACCAGTCTTACAAAAGACTCTTACAAAAGGCATGTAACCATGCGGTAAGAAAGGAACCCCTAGAGTGGATTAAGTAGAGTGTAAACGCAGTGAACCTTCTTACAGCGCAGTGCAGGGAATCAGCGCTTGTACTGGGATATGCATGACTTAGCTGAGCAAACTGCAACAGGGAGGAAGATATGGTAGAACTTCAATGGTGGCCCTAAAGTCACACCTAGACACCACTGAACTGGCAGCAAACTCCCTTGAGATTTGGCCATGGGTTTAAGTGCCTAGGGCAAACACCAGGGCTGAAGTCTGAGGGACAGGTCAGAAACTCTTTATTCCAGCACTACCTACCCTGGAAGTGTCCGTATTTTGGACTTCCCATATGTCCAAACTCCTGGCACAGAGAAATGCAGTAAAAGAACCCCCCCTGTGAGCAATAAGCACCTGGACCCTGGCTGAGCTCTTTAGGCTCTGACTGAAAGGCATCCTCTCCAGCCTTCTTAGCATCTCACCATGTGTCTAGGTGTAACAACACCTGTGTTGTGAGTGTGGAATCAAGTATCAATCCCAGGATTTAAGGATGGGATTTTCAAGTGAGTCTAAAGAACCTATGTGATTTAAATCTAAATTTGGGAAGAATTTGATACCTCTTCTCATTAAGAATATACTGGACTTGAGGAAGTTCAGAAGGACAACAAGGCTGCATCTAAGGAAGAGCAATCGAGTAGGCTGTGACTCTTACACCCAACAAAGAGAACAATTAGGGAGGGGCATAATGGACATCTACAGAATCATGGGTAGGACCAACAGAATGAATTGATCACTGTCTCTACCAGTACAGGATCAGTGTCCATCAGATGAAGCTGTCACAGCCAGAGTTGAAACAATATGAGGGGCATTTTCATGTAATGAGAGTCAACAAACTCCTTGCCAAAGTGATTTGAGGTAGCAGAATATTATAGGGACTCAAGAGCAGCCTGGACAAGCACTGTGAAGAGAGATCTGTAACCCATGTGAGGTTACAAAAGCACTTAGGAAATCCTGCAGGCTGAAGCTAGTCACAGATGAGTAGGTAAACAGAAGTATCACGTATGCTTGCCCTCTTTTTGCTCTTCCACAGGTTTTCTTATGGCCACCATTGGCCATAAGACAATACAGAGGCTAGGCAGGTCCTAAAGCACTAAAATCTTTCTTATGCTTTATGGATGACAGGCAAATACCCTCAAAGAAATTTTAAAAATCCACTGATTCTGATATGACCGCTGAGTTCAACTGCCTCTGAGTAAAATATCTGTTATTCCTCATGTTCAGTACAGCTATTTTTCCTCCTTTATTCCTCCTTAATTGCCTTTAGTGTAATCTTTTGTGCTAAAGCACCTTTTCAAGCAATAAATTGCTACTGTTTGTTTGTTACTGAATACAAGCTTGTGACTGAATTTCCTCTGACTTGGTAATCCAGCAAATGAGGCTAGGTTTGTTCTGCAAGCATATAAAGTTACAAAGTAGGAAACATTCACCACTTTTCTAGCATGTATTTATTTAAGGCTACTTAATTTGGGGCATCTAGCAGGCAGTGTAATAAAATCTCACCACCATGCTAGTGGCTCATTGTGGAATAGTGTGCAAATACGTCAAATACTGTACGTGCACTGATTATCAGTTGCTGTTAAACACTGGACTCACTCTAATGCCAAACAGGACTTAAATACAGCTTACACATACTAAGCACAGTGGTGCGCTGCATGTGATCCACGTAAAGAAGCACCACAGACATGCCCATAATTAGTCCTGGAACAGAGGTACCAGTGCTGGAAACAGGGCAAGTCCTTTTTGGCTTTAATCAGACCTCCCATCATGATGGTTAACAGACCTTCTGCTGGGACTATGAGATCTCATCTCCAGCCACCCCACTCTTGTAGATTTATGTTTTCCTAAACAGAGTCAGAAAGGGATCAGTTTGGTCTAGCCTTTCTAGATAGTTAAAAATTAAAGGAGAAACTAGCTTCTACTAGAGGATGCTGAGGGCAGAGCTTCCCACATATCTCACCTGCTTTATATGGAGATGGAAATAATGCTTAACAAGAAGTCTGCCCTTGTCACTTCTCAGTTACTTTTGAATGTCTTGCCAATTTATCAGGTGTGCAACCAAGTACATTGCAGCAATTATGGTACATGTATTATGACACTCTTCACCCAAATCCATTTCAGAACCACTCATTCAGTCCATGCTGAATGGTGAGACCAGACATGAATGTTAGACTCAGCAAAAAACTGTGCTGCAGCATGACTTCAATGCTATTCTACTAGGAGCTGAACATGGAAGAGATCAAACACAAACTTTCAGAATTTATACACTGAAAAAGAGAAGAAAGACCAGTCAAAGATGTAAATCTGTATATCAAGGCTCTGCTTGCAGCCCCATCCTCCTGTTTCATTTCTCATTTCTTTGCCGTTTTATCCCACATGTTCTCAGGTTGGTTAAGGCTGATCATGAAACCATGATCACTAGGTCACTGCTGTCACCCAGATGCACATTTCTTCCTTTCTGACCAAGACTACCACGTCTTAGCTGTGGAACAGAACACGTAGGCAGAGCAAAGTGGATTTGGTAACCTCTTATGGCAAGGGTTTTGACTCCACCCAGCTCACTGTGCACCATGATGCTGCTGGAGCACTCATGTTGGCTTGGGCTCAGCTTCTGCTGTGGAGTTATAAGCTCCAGTGAAGGACTAAGAATGCACAGCTAAGGGAAAAGTGGCAAAGGATAATATCATGGAGTAGAACTTGTGCCTTTGAGCTGAATGCCTGATGACAACAGCTGACCCCACCTAAAAGTGTAACTTCCCCAAACTGCAACCTCTGAGAAACAGAATAATTCAGCAACCATTTCTTACATTGATGGAAGATTTATTTCCCAAAAGTTGCACGACTTAAGTAATAATATTCATGCACATTAATTTAATGAAATAATTTTGCACATTTTTCTGCCGATTTATCTGCACGTAACAGCTTCATTGGCTCTGACAAAATATCCTGTTGTGGGCAGGTAAGGCACTCACAAACTGGCTGGTGGCAAGCACTGGGGCAAGCCTTTCTTTAGCAATAAACTTCAGAGATGCAATTCGTAATGAAATGCTTAGACTTTACTGGATGTGGAATATTTTTTTTACAGGAAGACAATTTACAATATCCCTGGCACAAACCTGATGCTTTATGAGGAACTGTTCCAAGCAGAGGGATATTTATGGTTGGGTCAGCCATTATGCCTTTATCCAAAGAGCGCAAAGACAGGAACTCGTAGAAGTACTCGGCCTATGAGAAAGTAAACGAAAAATTGAGAGGTATTTTAATTGCATTCACAGAAGCAAACTATTCAGCACATAACCTACAGCAGGAAAACACTACATTCATCATTATGCCACTCACTAGATTTGTTTCTATTATTTCCCTGAGTGCTTCTTTGGTTTAGCATAGGATGGGAATGGTTGGACTCGATGATCTTCAAAGGTCTCTTCCAAACTTGTGATTCTGTGATTCTATGATTCTTCACCTAAGCATAATTTTCAGGTAATTTCCTCTTATTTCAGAGATTGCAAGTGCCCTTGTAGTAATCAGGACGCAGTGTAACAGCAAGGAGAACAGCACACATACAGCAAACAAATGTTAGACGGGGAAGACTTTTTTTACACATTTTATCTGGCAGACCCCCAAAAATGTAAGAACAGTAAGCTAATTCTTAAAGCTGTTTTTTTGTCTGGGGAGAATCCTCCTGGAACTGACCGGTGAGCCTGTATGACCTGCCTGCACCATGAGTATGTCTTAAATGACATGCTCACAGGCATGATACCAACTGTGGCGTGAGTATATTCAAACTTGCTCCTGGTTGATCTGCTCACCAGGGCACATCACCCTGGGCAAACAGTGCTGGGCAGTGAATGCCCTATTACTGGAGTGCCATGCTAGGACACATATCCTGTTTACAGCACTGACTCTGCCTTGGTCAACCTCAGTTCATGAAAATATTCCAGGGATGGAGCTGAGAGCTTTCCTACACAGTTGGCTTCCTGTCACTCATTATTAATCCCAACGTAAATGATTTGTTTTGGCAATCCCCAAAAGGTGTTGGCATGATTTAGAAACTATTTTCCACTACCTTCACCCCACTACTGATATGCACCTGTGCTGTGGCACAAATTGTGGCTTTTGGTACTTTTTTTCCACGGGACCCTGCCCTCTCTGCTGCATCATTTCTTCAGTATTTCTTCATATTTGATGCAATCATGTATCTGCAGCATCGCTGTACACACCATGTACATCTGACCTGTATGTAAGCCACTGGAGATGTCCACTACTGTCAATGGCAGGGCTGCAGGTGAGAAGAGCAAGTGGAAATGAACCTTTTCCCTAAAGTCTGCCCTCTCATTTACCCTGAAGCATATGAGGCACCACAGGTTATCAGACCTGCTGCTCTCAGGAAAATACTTGAGACCTTAGCACGGGCACTGGCAAAACTGTGTCTTCATCCAGCAACTCACTGATAGCAGAGAGTATTGTTACATCTGTTTTTAACTGAAAGAGTGAAATAAAGAGAGATTAAAGAGAGATTTTTATGAGAACATTGGGCTGATAAATGGTAGTTAGTTTATGTATACAAGGTGGCAGTCAGACTGTCCTTTTTCTCCTGTAATATCCTGAGTCTCTAGTACGAGGAAGATGTGGACTTACCAGAATGAGACCAATGAAGGGCCATGAAGGTGTTCAAGGACTTGAGTGTCCAACATACAGGGAGAAGTGAGAGAGCTCAAACCATTCAGCCAAGAAGGCTGAGGGGCAGTGGGATAAATGTTCATAGATAGCTGATAGGGGGATATAAAGAAGATGAAGCCAGGCTCTGCTCAGTGGCACAAGTCAAGACACAAGTCAAGAGGCAATGGGCACGATATGGAAAACTTGATCTGAATCTGAGAAAATACCTTTTTACTGAGTGACTGAGCACAGGTTGCCCAGAGAGGCTGCTGAGCTTCTGTTTGTGAAGATACTCAAACACAACTCAACACAGTCCTAGGTAAGTGACTCTAGGTTGACCCTGCTTGAGCAGAGAGGTGAACTGGATCATCTGAAGATCAGACTGCCTGGTCTCAGATCAGCCTCAGCACTTCTGTGATGCTGTCCTCCGCAAACTTTTGCAGAAGTCCTGGCAGTGTGTGAGAAACCATCTCTCTTTAGCTCCTGGTGACACCAGCAAAGCACTCATGAGCTGGGTACAAAAGTTGTTAGGAAATTCCTGATCAGCCCTGGCAGCACACCCACAGCAAGGACACCTCAAACAGCATGCAGGGGCTACAGTCCTCATAGACAGACTTCAGAGGATGTTATGTAGGCATAGAGACCTTGGAGGGGAACTTGCAACACAACAGGGAAGGCTGCGTTAAACACATGGAGTATATGTATGTGGGAGGGAGAGGGGACGTGGAGAGAAGCAGTAAAACAGGAGACGAAAATTGAAGTCTGGGGTAACGTTAGAAAGGCTGCTTTTAATTAAAGACTTTTTTTCCAATACAATATACCATGCCAAAATATGAAAACAAGCCATAAAGTCAGATTGTGAACATTTTTGTTTTCAAATAAAACTTTGGTTCAGAAAAATAATTATATGTCTCCACACATCTATAGAATAGTACAGTGGGTGAGTCAATGCCGTACTGTCTGTTTCTCATTGGTTAGCTTTGATGTTTGGTTATATCTAAACCAGGTCATAATGGGTAGGGATATTAAAACATTATGTTCTTACTATTCTAGTAAACAACAACTGCTAACTAGACCAAATAGCTCCACTCCCATATTTCCATTCCAGCCACGCTGTTGTAGCAGGTCAGCTTGTGAGCCAGAGCCCTGATTTGTAGGAAAGTAACTGGAGTCCCATTTTCTAGTCGAAAGGATGCCTAAGGACAAAGGCAAAAAGAAAGTTCACTGTGGGAAAGGGGATAGATTGCTGCAAGAGCGACAGTACTCACCGCCTTTCAAGGAAGGAATTCCTCTTACGGGAGTAGAGGCGCAGCAGTGATTAGTGCCTGAGGCAGGAGTGCGTTTTGCTCAGACATTAAAAAGATGGGAAGAGACATTGCACGAGCAACAGGCCACTCAGGAGGAAAGCCATGCATTGCACTGGCAGGGGAGATACTCCCAACATTTTTGAACAAAGGTTGAGTTGACAATAACTGAATTTCTTGAAAGGCTAGGTCTAAGAAGGTCTAAGAAGACCCGTCACCTCGAGAGGATCCAGCTAGTATGACTTCAGCGTTATGAAGCCACATTTGTAAACCGCGTATGCTGGGCTGAGTTGGTTAAACTTTGATTCAAAAATTATATATAAAAATCGCGTTTAACTCCTCAAACCTGTAAATCTGGAACAAGATTTGGCTGCCATAAATCCTATCTATTTGGAAAAAATCTGTCTTGACACAATCCCTATATCTACTCTCCAGTATTGTCCTACTGTAATTTGAGTTGATTGCCAATTAACTTGCATTAATCATCATGACTGAAAAGCAAACAACACGGTCTCAGCAAATATTTACCATGCTCCAGCCTAGCATGAAATTTAGCTGTGATGCTTAATTGAAGAAATAGGTCTGTGCAATTAAAGTATTGTTTAGTGACTACCATAATTTGCGCTGTAAGTGGTTATTGTGAGTGACCTGCTGGTGAGAACAAAATTTCCTTGGACATTGTAGAGAGATAAAGAGGGGAACAAACATAATCTATAATCCCTTTTGATTATAAAAATATTATAAAAATATTCTCATGGCTTTTCTTTTTTTAAATCCAGCATGTGAATGGTTTGGTATGTGAGGGGCATAATTTGGTGCTGAAGGTAAATCTCAGAGAAAGGGTGTTAACAGAGGTGATGGAGGTAATGGCGTTTGAGATAAATTCTTGATCTTTGACAAATGCACACTCTGCATGCACGAAAGACCTTTTGGTTTTGGCTTGACTTCAGGAAGCCCCCGAGGAAGAAAATAAGCATTACTTTTGTGTACAGACTTTGTTTAAGACCCTCAGAAACTGAAGCAAGGGCCCCTGCAGACCTTGTGTGAACAGTCAAGGGACACGGTGCCTCCAGGCAGCAGGTAGCCCCTGCAGCTGCCCTTTAACAGTTCCCCATGTGGGCAAAGCCCTCAGCAAAGGGAGTAAATTTCATTTTGGGCAAATAATTCCATGGTGGGGATTAAGTTTTATGGACTTTAAATGGCTGTTTTCTATGAATCAGAGGAATTTAAAAGGTTATAAAAATAACGAAGCCCTCTAACAAGTATTGTAGCAAACATCTGTCGGCAGTTTGGTTTTAAATGATATATACTTAAAATTCCTACGTAACTCCACTGCTCAGTACAAAATCTACTGTGTTAGAATGTTCTTATCACTGAGATGCCATGTTGTGCCTACCCTATTTTTTTTCTTTTGTTTTTAATCAAAGCATTCACAGAATGTGTTTTATGTTTTCTTCATTTTACATGAAAGTTGTAGGATTAGAAGTAATGGTAGTACCTGAAGTGATGCAGAGTAGCTTAAACTGTTGTATGTCACAACTCAATAACCTAATGAAATCTGCAGCCTCTCTAACTAGGAGAATGTGTGTTAGCTGTGCAAGTAGATGTGAGGAATTAACTATTTTTTGCTCCCATTATTTTAGAGAGATCAGTGCTGAACATTCTATTGTTATCAATTAAGTGATAAATGTACCCTAACACCAATTTTCTACGTTTAAGGAAAGAAATTTTCTTCAGCAAAAAGTTCCTTTATATTCCATACTTGTGGATTATTTCTGGCTACGCACACACACGAGGATTCTAGTGTGCATTATCCACAGCAGATGCTCACAGCTGCACATACCATAAATAAAATCACGAAGTGAGGCAGTGGATGTGTTTGTTAGGTGTTTACAGCATGGACCACTGCCTCTCCAGGATATTCACTGCTTTAGGTCAGAGAAATTAGTCCGTCTATGTTCCCAGATGAAGCATGAAGCAAAATGAGATGAATTTCCATAAAGAGAGGAGGCTGTAGCTGTACTGCACATAACAGGCTAGTGAAGGAGTCTGGCCAGAGTATGAGTACGTGTATCAGCAGCACATTTTGTACTGCAGTGCAGTCTAGACACTGCTGTAATGAACAACATCATGATGCCTTCTTAGATAAGCAGATAATAAACTGTCTGCCTACAAGGTTGTATTTTTCTGCTAGGGAAGGCAGCTTTGATTTACCTGGTCATTGTTCCTGTCACAGAGCAGGTAAACCGGTTTTTGCACCTCAGCATTACAAATGGACTTGGCATTAGCTTCACAAGGTAGTCCCAAAGTGGGAGGCATGCTTAACAATATGAAGTGATACAGAAACACACTCTGAGGAAACCAATTCACATAGATGACAGGACAACCCACCCATTTTCCAGCACTGCCTGCTACAGGTACGGGAATGAACCAAAGCAGCGGGAGAAATAAAAGAAGAGATGCTCACCAGAGGAAAAATAGAGATATTTTGGTGTTTCTAAAAAAGGAGAACCCAAATTAGATTTCAGTGAAATGGCCAGTCTGAAAGAAAAATACATTATGTGGCAGTGTTAATCACACATGGCTGTGGGGAAATGCACGCAGCTCTGCAGAGCCTGTTTTATGCTTACCTTCACGTTATGGAACCTGTGGCAGACTGAAGAAAATCCATCCACAAGGAAGACAACTTTCTTAACAGAGTAAATCCCTGCATGCAACTTTCAACAATAACCACTTGTGGCTTTAACGGGTTTAGGAGAAGAATGGTGCAAAACCTCCCTGATTTTGTCAGTGGAAGATGACTAACTGGTGCTTAATGTCTTCCGTGGCACACAACTGCGGATGGCAGTATCACTGAAGGGTAGGGCTTGGAAGGACCCTCTGAGCAACGGGTGCAAGTTGGAGCATAGGAAGTTCCATGTGAATATAAGGAGGAACTTTTTCACTGTGAGGGTGACAGAGCCCTGGGACAGGCTGCCCGGAGAGGTTGTGGAGTCTCCTTCTCTGGAGACATCCTGCTCTGGCAGGGGGGTTGGACAAGATGATCTTTCGAGGTCCCTTCCAACTCCTAACATTCTGTGATGCTGTGAGATCATCTAGTCCAACCCCTCTGCCAGAGCAGGATCACCTACAGAATAGATGGCAGGTGAGATCCTGCAACAGAATGGTTTAGAAAGCTGGAAAAGAGAAATTCCTTGATTGCTAGCCCCAGACTTAGAAAGGTGACACTGCAGGCTTCCAAGAATCCTTTGCACAGGAGAGATGGACAGAAGTCTTGTACAGAAGACGTTAGCCTGTTCTCCAAGTAATGAGAAAAGAATTTCTGTAAAGATAAGTAATATGCAGAAGTTACTGTTCAAGAAGCTTGGTGAGGCCACAAAGTAATAGATTTAGATTACATTTAGCAATTGAGTTTCTGGCACCTGTCTGCTCTTCGGGAGACACTAGAAAGAGAGTGGGTACTGGGTCATTTTGAGTTGGTATTTTCTCTCACCAGACCTTGAGATCTGGGAGTGCTCTAGCATTTGAAAAGGTCATTTGTAAACAACCTGAGACTAGAAGCTGAAGGGCTTTGCAGAAAGAGTGGGATTCAAGAGAGACATTAGTGGAAAAGAAAAATCCAAGTACACCAGCAGAGCATGAACTTTGGAACTCACCCTCGTGCAGAGGAAAAGCAGGATACCTGAAACAGAGGGGCAGATAAATGCCTATTTCCCTGTCCATCGTTAGCCTGTAATGAAAATACAGTCTTGGTTTAGATCAGAGTCAACCCCTTGATGCAGAAGGGATCTGCAACAGGGACTGTGAGGCCATGCCACAAGGCTGAAGCCTTGGAAAGCAGCGTAAAGGCAAACAGATCCACAGCAGAATCCAGGCAAGTACAAGTACACTGATACCAAGGCATGTGGTCTGCAGGGTTTCTTAAAGAGCAGCCACAACAAATTTACAGCTCATTGAGGAAAGCCTTGGAGCTTCTCACTCCTTCTCTACCTTGCTTTATTTGGAAGAAAAGGAGAAAGCAAGAGAGCAAAACCCTCGGTGTTTAGATGTTGTTAAGCTGACTATCTGTAATGATTTTATTACTGCTTCACTAAAGTTACTTCTGGGAAAATTAAGCTAAAAGCACACAAAATCATTAGGGCTTTGATAAATATGCACAGTTAATTACATCTTGAAAATCTCACCAGGGAATGATATTTCACAACACGAACCAGGCTGGGATGCATACATGGTGCATAGGTTTCCCTTAAAGAATTTCTCTCACTTCTTACAGATAAAAATTAGCTAACTCTGCTTTGGGGAAGGGAGTAAAGGAAAGACCAAAAAGGGAAATAGCATGAAGAGTTTAGATTTAAAAAGTCAAAGATCCACAAACCTTCATTATCTTTAAATATTTAATGAAACACAATGTTCTGTATACTGAGAACTGGTATGTTATTCCTTGTTCTGGCACAGCAATGGCTAATTCATTCTTTTGCCACTCAGCAAAAATCAGTGCTCTCTCTGGTGGAAATTTCATGATCAGGGAAGTTCAAAATGCCGGGTTTTTAATGCTAATAAAAAAGGAGGAAGTTATTACTGTTTCTTAGAGAAAAAAAAAAACACGAACAACTTAAAAAACTGTCTCATCAGTTTAGTTCCTAACAAAACAATGCTGTGCAGGTCTACTACCAGCACCTGTAATACATCTGTGGGGCTCTATCTACATTGACAATAAATGGAGAGGTCATTTTCTTCTCCTCACAGCTTGAAAAATAAGTGAAAACTTTGGCTGGCTGGTCCTGAGAGTCTACCTTTACATAGATTACAGACTGTCTGCAGTTTCAGGCTCTAGATAGATTTATTTATAATTAAGTAATTAGCCTGAAAAGTATTTTCAGAAAAAGTCAAATAATTTCAATAAAACATACAATTAGGGAAATGATTACACTAACGAGCATTTAGACTAGTTAGGATGGAGATCCGAGCAGGCATTACATTTAATTAAACAGAATACTTTTAAAAGCACAAATGTAAACCTTAGAGATGGTGGCTCATCTGACGTGACGAGAGAAAGTTCGCAGCTGAAGAATAAGCTAATCTACCTCTTGCATGGTGGTAAACATGGATAATGCACACAGATTCATTTTGGCCCTGCTTCAAACTTCCAACCCTTTGTTCTTAAGCCTCACAGGACAGCTTTGAAGTTGAGGATAAAGCTCCTCTAGCACACCATTACCAAAGAACAACCTTCTGATTATGATCTCATGAAAGTGTAATCAATAACTTACACAAGTTAAAAGCGTGGCAAACAGAAAAGGTCACGTAATTGGGCCTTTATTGAGTCCATGTGTTTCACTTTTGGCTTTAACTGGCGCTCCTATATAACAAATATGCCTCCCCAAAATGTAAGCAACGAACTTTCTCAAAAGTTATGAAATCTCACAGCAGCTTCTGTCAGACTGGAGTCTTTCTAGGGTCCCAGAGGGGGATGCTTCCACTTTCATATACCCACACAACAAAACATTTGCAGTGCCTCTGAGTGAGAGTTTCTGTATTTACTGCCCAGCAGATAATGGCCTTTAGCCTTGTATTCCAGGCAAACAAGTGTTTAAAAGTTATGGTGAAAGGGTTTTGAAAACAATTCACCTCTTTCCTAACTAGTGTTGGAAAGACTTCCTTAACACTGGCCTCTTTTGACATCGGCTGCGTGGATTTCTCAAACACCTTTTTTAGTGAGTATCCAGAGGAGTTCTGTCCTTGTTTTACAAGGCTGCCATCAACCAAAGCAAATTCTAGATACTGTGAAAGAACAACCAAATGCATAATTTAAATAGAATGATTCATCACTGGATCTGCAAAGGAACTTGTCTGTGTGTTGTTATGCCTGAAATCACACTGACTTGTCTACCGAGACAAGACCCTGGTATGTGGGCACATATTACTGTAGTATTTCCATACACCACACAGGCCTCCATGCAGTTATGTACTCCATAATTACACTCTGAAATTCAGAATTTTTCAAAGCAAGATGACTTTAAAGATAAAGCAGGGAGGTATTACCTTGTCCCCAGGTTCTGATGAGAAATTGAACAGTTTCTACAAGAAGCTCTCCTGTCATTCAGGCTGTTCACACTGGCAGGGTCTGCACACCTTCATCCCTGGGTTACAGCACCGGTTTTACAGGGTCCAGTCTTTTGACTGAAGGTCCAGACCGGTCCAGTGTACTTCCCTGCTTTTAAATAGAGTATATTCTTTAAAGTCAGCTCATCCTAGGCTTCCTGCACTCCCACAGGAGAGAGACTAGCACTTGCAGAAGAAAGCCCAGCTCAGCTGGAGTCTGATTTACCTGCTGCCTTGAACTGCCTCTCCCTGAGTGCAGATGGAGTTTATTTGCAGCATGGGCAGCTTCACCTGGCTTCATGCTCCTGGCTGCCTCTGCGCTGGCTGCTAGCAAAGTCAGGAGCCAGAGAGGGGGTAAGTCCTGAATTTCACGCAGCAAACAGGCTGTGCTGCAGAGCACGGGCTGGGATACTCTGCTCCCTACACCGGTGTCATTACACTGAGCTTCAGCTGCGATGATCTGGAGAAATCCTCTCATCAAAAATGCCTTCCTTCTGCTCCTAGCCACTGCTAGTGTACCTTCCTACTCTTCACGGCCTGCCCTTTTTGCCTTCCCCTTCCTCTTGTCACAATCTTTCTATTCAGGGGATTCAGATGATGAGCATGGCAAAGAACCATGCTGGCTTTCCCTTGTCTTCTTCTGCTATGGCCCCTTTCCTCAGTGGGAATAAGAAACGGTCCTGGCACTTTCTAGCTTCAAAGTCTTGTGTAGATGAACTTGGTGAAAGACAAAACTAGTGTTCTGATACAGGCAGTGCTGGCATGAGCAGGGCAGTCTTACATTCAAGGAAGATGAAAGAAACTAGGAAGAGTTTCGACAGTCAAGATGAGCTTCCAGTCAAACCCTTTGCACACACTTCCAGAAATGAGTTCTATTTAGAAAGGTATGAAGTTTCTTTTGGGGTTTCTTTGTGGTGGTTGCTTTTTTTTTTTTTTTAACCTTATCATCTGTCTGTATAAATCCTAACAGAGAGGACCAGTAACTGGAAGTTCCCCAGAAGAATGTTTTGCAGAGACCCTGACCTTATTTTAATTAGACAAAATGCCAGTGGGACAGTTCAGCTTCAGACATGAATGAATACGTGGACCTCTCCAAGCCCAAATTTACATCTGATGAAAAACCAGCAGGAGTCTGATGACAGCAGAAGTCTATACTCTGGTTCGAGATAACTGCCTCATTTGGGATTAAAGACTTTTCTAAGATCAGAGATGTAATTTATTCCTTGACGCACAGCTATGGTAAATCTGGTCTGCTCTCGCAGACCGAGGCCAAATTGTCCTTTCTGTCACTCAATACATCCCAGATGTGCTGACAATCCCTAACGTCTCCTGGAGTCAAAGGCTGCTGGAGGTTCTCCAAATCCCCCAAACCAGCTTTTATTGACTAAATGAAGTGAGTAGCTCTGGGCTGAGTGTGGCCCACAGTACTTCCAGGAAGAAACACTGGAGCAGAATGATGTCCCACACTGGGTTTGCAGTGTGGGATGTTGTTCTGTTCCAGTGTGTCAAGTCTGCTCTTTGCATCACTTACAGGGTGCAGAAATGCAGCCTGGGGGCCAATCCCTCCCCTGTCATCTGCAGTGAGACTCACTGTGATATCAGTCAGCAAAGTCCATTTTTTCTGCCATTTAGAAGAGACTTGGGGTTTGGGAGTTGTTTCTCTGCTTTGATTTGATTTGATTTGATTTGCCACATTTTCTGTAGCTCACAGTACTGGGACTGCACCGGGGCAGCTGAAGGCAGCCTAAGACTGCACTGTCACAGTCCTACCACCTTCAGACGTGGGCATATGATGAGCTAACCAAGACAGCAGGCCAAGTTAGAAAATAATCACTTGTTTCTGCAGGGCTAGTGTTCAGCCAGAGCAGCTCCCTGAGCAGCCACATCAGCACTGGCACAAGAAAGGGAATGGAAATTTGTGACCGGGGATGGGAAAGAAGATGGGATGTTGCCAGCTGCTAGCCTCGCTGAAGCTGTTGTGGAATGACACTGGAAGCAAGGCCAATCGTTACCGTGCCGTTGGCAGATGTCAAATTTCATTATCCTGTAGTGGGGGAGCCACTAAGCTGAGAACCATCATTGAGAAGATAGTTCCTACAGTGCACTGCTGAACCCAACAGAACCTGCACCCGGACAGGGCAGCTGCAGCATTGGCAGCAAGGCTTTTCGTCTCAAAGAAAAATTAAAAACCCAAACACACGATCTCAGTCAGCAATGTGTCCTCCTGGCTAAGAAGGCCAATGGCATCCTGGGGTGTATTAGATGGGGTGTGGTTAGTAGGTCAAGAGAGGTCCTTCTCCCCCTCTACTGTGCCCTGATGACACTGCACCTGGAATAGTGTCCAGTTCTACACCCCTCAGTTCAAGAAGGACATAGAACTCCTTGAAAGAGTCCAGTGCAGGGACACCAAGACGATTAAGGGAGTGGAACACCTTCCTTATGAGGAGAGGCTGAGGGAGCTGGCACTGTTTAGCTTGGAGGAGACTGCGGAGTGACCTTATTAATGTTTATAAATACGTAAAGGGCGAGAGTCAGGAGGATGGAGCCAGGCTCTTCTCAGTGATGGACAGTGACAGGACATGGGGCAAATGGTGCAATCTGGAGCATAGGAAGTTCCATGTGAATAGAAGGAGGAACTTTTTCACTGCAAGGGTGACGGAGCCCTGGAACAGAGTGCCCAGAGAGGCTGTGGGGTCTCCTTCTCTGGAGACATTCAAAACCCACCTGAATGTGTTCCTGTGTGATTGAGTCTAGGTGATCCTGCTCTGGCAGGAGGGTTAGATTAGATGATCTTTCGAGGTCCCTTCTAACTCCTAACATTCTGTGATTCTGTGGTCCCACTCTCAGAAATATCTTGCTGTTGTTCATTAAGGTTATACACCAGGAATAATTCAAGTTGACTTGGGTTTGTCACATTTCTAAGCTTGAGGCAGTTTGTGTTAACAGGTTTCTTTGGAGCAACATCAGATTACAAACATGCTTCTGAAACATGACCAGGGAGCTCACTATTTAAATGAAATGTGACATACCTCTCAGGAAAGCGACACAGATGCCAAGTGCCACCTTTGCAACTCTGGCATGCCACTTCGGAGGGCTGTGCATCTGCTTTCAAGTGGTTGTCTTGCTGCACCTTAGGAAAGCGTTGTACACAGCCTTACAGAAAAGACTGAACAAGGATGTTGAACCAGGAGGCTTTTGTGACTGTACCAACCATACATATAATTTGCCAGTGAAGAAATCCACTGGTCAGGGTATGACCTGTCTCACCGAGGGACGACGCTGTTGTGGTTCAAAGGCTGAAGCCCACACTCTGCTGGTTTTGCACATGAGGTGCTCAGGCAAAGCAGACAGGAAGACATGCACTCCTCAATCAAGTCAGCCTGACACTCCTCCAACTGCCTTTGCTGCTCTGATGGTGCACACAGCATATGGGCTCCCTCCTGTGGATCTCCTAAGATGTACCAGAGAAGGACCATGCAAGCACAGTTCTGGAGTGCTACAGCTGAGGAAGAGGCCACACAACGTGCTTTCTTCAGCTCTGCTTGGAAGAGGGACTCTCCCACACCTTCCCCAGTGTGCAGATCCTGTCTCTGCTCCACTCAGAGACACACGGTGTCTAGACAATGATTTATGCAACATGCAAACTATCCTCAAGGTTTTAAATCTCTGAGGAACAAAGTGGGCTTTTTTCTTAATCTATCTTTCAATATGCTAATTTTTGTAAGGGGACAGGAGAAATGCTATACAAATCCCACTTGTGTTAATAAAATGTTGCAAGAAGTCTCATGGTATTCAGTTAATCCATCAAAAATCAGGAAATACCAGTGAATAATGCTGTATGTACAGACTTCATCTGTCTCTGTTTTTACAGGACATTAAATCCTCAATAAGAACATAAGCCCATACTAATTCTCACCTATGAGACACAACATCGTGCAGCTTCTTCTGTAACGGTGAACTTTACCCAACCAAAGAACCAGTGCTGAGCTCCTGTGAGTCTCCCAAGAGTGAATGGCTCTTACAAACACCGAGCAGCCTTTGGAAATCTGTCCCATTCAGTCAACTGCACACATAAATGTGCAGATACACAGTAAACCACACCGTTGTGAGCTGAGCAGTACAAGACATGCAGAGGTCTAGGGAAAATATGCCTGCACATGAAGGCCAGCTACCTTAATGGAATAGTTTTGTTGCTGTAACCTTTCAACCATATTTAATTAACTGAGATGCATATGAATGAGGGGCAGCAGAAACTGGAATGCCACAACTTGCTGACCACAAGACTCACCAGTAATCTGCTTCGGGTTTTTTGTGGGAAATGTGTATGGAAAAAACGCTTCAAACCCAAACCATGTTGGTCATATGCAAATATCTCCACTTAGGTGCTCAAATGCAGATTTTAAAAACTGCAGAAATGTCTTTTCAGAAAAGTTATGATTCATCTGTAGGCTATTAAGATAGTCCTGAAGGACAGCGGGTGAATGACGCACCTCAGTTAGAAGATCTATTTCCCACGATGTACTGACAGGTATGTTTAGTTAATGGTTGTTTTCAACATGCAGGTTGCATGAATTTTAACCCAAGGATTTTTGCTTTTTTGATGAAATGTCTTCAAATTTCTATTTTCTATGCATTGAAAGTGCTCGGTAGATCATCTTGTGCTTCCCAGAAATATAATTTAGACTTCAGTACGGGAACTAATTGAAGTATACCATTAGTAAATCTGGCTTACCTGGAAATCTGTCATCAGAGATAAAAAGCTTCACCTAAACACCTCTGCTGCTTGATTACTGACAGAGCAGATGCTGCTGCATTTGAAGTAAATTGTCCTGTGGATGTCACTGGGGTAACAAAACAGATTTGTTGTCAAGGCATAACAATAATGTGTGAAGCAGTGTGGCAAACTCTCATAACTGCCTATCAGTTCAACAGATTCTGCTTAGGCTATAAGGAAAGCTCCAGCCCTCCTTACCATGTGTCACCACGTTCAGGGAGCCCCTGTGTACTGCGTGCTTCCTCCACCTTCCCCTCTTCCAGGTGGAATAATCAGACACAGCCTGTGCAGGAGACTGGCACAGTGGGGATCCTCTTCTGTTTCAGTGGGAAGTGGTTATAGAGGAATTGGAGTGGGAAGAATCTCACAATACCACTTCTATCTCTTACAAAACTGGCTTCTGCTTCCCACTCTCCATGAGACCTCTGGCCTGAGAAAGGGAAGAAATCCTGAATCACAAAATCACTAGGTTGGAAAATACCTTTAAGATCGAGTCCAACCATACCTGTCCTCTACTAAACCATATCCCTGAGCACCTGATCTATCCGTCTTTTAAATACAGCCAGGGTTGGTGACTCTACCACTTCCCTGGGCAGCCTGTTCCAATGCTCAATAACCCTTTTGGTGAAGAACTTATTCCTAATGTCTAATCTGAACCTGCCCTGGTGCAGCTTGAGGCCACTCCCCCTCATCCTATCACCTGTCGCTCAGGTGAAGAGACCAACACCCATCTCTCTACAACCTCCTTCCAGGTATTTGTAGGCAGTGATAAGGTCCCCCCTCAGCCTCCTCTTCTGCAGGCTAAACAACCCCAGCTCCCTCAGCTGCTCCTTGTAAAGTTTGCTCTCCAGTCCCTTCACCAGCCTGGTTGCCCTTCTCTGGACATGCTCCAGGATGTCGATGTTCAAGGAGAGGCCTCACCAATGTCAAGTACAGGGGCACAATCCCTGGTCCTGCTGGCCACACTGTTTTTGATACAAGCCAAGATGCTGTTAGCCTTCTTAGCCACCTGGGCACACTGCTGACTCATATTCAGTCAACAGTCAACCAAAAGAAGAAGGGTACACTCCTGGGTACACTCCATCACCTGCTCTAAACCAAGGAGAGGGGAAACACCTTACTGCTGTTAACTCAATCTTTGCAGACAGGGGCAAGAAACATATACAGACCTAGAGACAGAAGCTTCTTTTGGAGTTTCTGGGGTTAGGGAGAGGTAGAGAAACAGCTTTCAAGAGAACTTGCAGAGCCTGCGAGCTCTATTC
Source organism: Gallinula chloropus (assembly GCF_964237585.1). Classification (NCBI taxonomy): domain Eukaryota; kingdom Metazoa; phylum Chordata; class Aves; order Gruiformes; family Rallidae; genus Gallinula; species Gallinula chloropus. Next base: position 31,019,001 of record NC_140085.1, on the reverse strand, counting down.
CTCCAGGTAACCACTCCTCCTGCCAGCAAACTTTCAGATTCCTAATCCTTTTAAATATTCCATCATTAATCCAATTGAATGAGATTATACTGCTTGATTGTATTTTAGAGGATGAGAAAACTTAACTTCTGAACCAATAAAGGTCTTATATATAAGCTGAATACTTAAGAATCTTGTATGTCTACTGTTAGATTTCCATTAATTGCTGTCTAAACAAATTATAGTAACAGTGGCATCATGGTGCCAGCTGTATAAATTATGAAGTTTACTTGACTGCAAATGTTTGGCAGGGCAATTAAAAAGGGTTCATTAACTAAACAGGATATTCACACAGATACAACTCAAATGCAAACTCCACTGGCAGGCAGGATATGGCTCAGACTTTCACCCATCAAAGGAGAGCTACTGTTATGTCAAGTAAAAATGTAAAGCCCAAGTGGTTCCTGATGTGATGGAGGCCTCTGGTTTCTGTCTGTGAGGGACAGCATAAGCTTCCCCACTCTGTATCTAGTATCAACATGTCACAGCTCTGACTGGAGGTGAGCAATGTGTTGGGTCATAAGCTTTTGGCTACGATCCTTTGCTGATACAGAAATCTGATCATGCCTTCACAACCTGAATAAAAGTTGCTGTGCAAATCAGGAAGGAAGGAAGGAGATACAAAGCCCCAGAAACAACAACAACAACAAAATCAAGCAAGGCAATGGTCAACATGCTCTGTTAGCAAATTACTTCCTGGCTCTTAATAAGGCTATGCCTTTCAGCTGTTGCTTGTGATTACACACCCAGGTATATTTTGCCTCTCCTTCCTCTCTGGCAGATCCCAGTGTCCTCCGCTGTGCAACCTGCCTGTTCTCCCTGAAGGTCCCTACATGGTACACTGCAGGCATGTAGCTGCTTGCAGCTATTTGATGTGTCTGTGGCTTCACAAGGAAAATATAAATTAGTTTAAAGCCAGCCACTCAAATGGACTCTGTTTCAACAGTTCAATTTATTTCCAAGAACCTCTGTAAGGAAGAGAACTGGCTAAGGCTCAAACTGGGAAAAATGAAGCAGTGTTAACTGCTGTTTAAAAGGAGCAGGGTGAAGTTGGTACTTGTACTCTTCACTGAAGGTGTTCAGTTGACTTGGTTATTTGCCTATGTGGTTTTTAGTCTCAGATTCCCATTGACTGTGTCAATATTCACCCATTTGCAAGCTGAGAGCAAGTAGAAAACATTGCGGGGGAGAGCCCATCTTCTGCTCATCAACAAGTTGTGATGTCTTCATGTCTTCCTCGTGTTCTCAGAAAAAAATGGGTTCATAATCACTGCAGTGAAACCTCTGAACTCATTCTCTGATGGTCAGGATGGACCAAGAGCCTGCCCTCTCCACTTCTGGCCAGCCATCGTTGTGAAGGCTGGCTCTGCTGCTCTTGCTACTGTTTTCTGTGCTTCAGTGCTCAGAGCTGGTGACAGGTCTTCTCATTAGTGGGCTGCTGTTTGGAGAGTTTGTTTTCCCTGGTGAAGAGCCAAAACCTGAGGCTGGGAGATTGCCAGGTTTGATGTCAGCCATATTTATTTCCTTTAGGATCAGTTGGGTTTAGCTTGCTGTTTATCCAGGCTAAGGGACAACTTCAGAGGATTTGTGAGAGCAGCTCTGAAAGCAGTGTTTGGTCTCTAAGTTATTTATTGAAGTATTGGGCAGTGATGGCAGCAAGCGCTGTAGCAGATGGAAAGTAATTGCCCACATTTCTTTGTACAGTCAAACAAGATGGGTTCCACCAGTTGGTTGTAAAACAAAGCAAACTTTCATGCTAGTTTCAATAAATCCAGGGGTTTTCTTCTTGTTTGGCTGCAAAAGATCCACTCCAGGTTTTTGTAAATCTTTACTAAGACTATTCCACATGTGCCTCTTCTCCTCCTCAGCATTTTTGTGTAGCTAAGTGGTCTTCTATGAATGGACCATGAATCCACGTACTATGGTGGATTTCAGGTATCTTAGATGGATAAATTCTTCTCAGAGCATTTGTACAACAGTATCACTGTCTTTGCTTTATTTATATGACTTTCTCCAAGGCAGACTGTGGTTTGCTGCTTCACCGTGACTGTACAAGCCAGTCTCAGTTTTATGTTGCTGCTTGGCCCATTTTGTGCTAATGGCTGGCTTGGGGAATGAGGGCAGTATGGTGGATTTTGTTCACCTTGACTTCCATAAGGCTTTCAGCACTGTCTCTCACAACATCCCCTCAGAAGAAGTGAGGAAGTGGAATTTGCATAAGTGAGGCCAGGATCTGAGGGCTGTCAGGAGCAGCACAAAGTCCAGCTGGAGGTCACTCATTAGTGGTGTACCTCAGGGGTTGATACCAGGTCTCATACTGTGTAATGTCTTCCTTAACGACCTGGATGTTGAGATAGTGTATCCCATGTTCAAGCTTGCAGATGATAGAAGACTAGGAGGACTGGCTGATGCACCAGAAGGTCATGCCACCATCCAACAGGTTGGAGGAACAGGCTGACAGGAACCTCTTGAAGTTCAACAAGGGGAAGTGCAAAGTCCTACACCTAGGGAGGAACAACCCCAGGCACCAGTATACACTGAGGGGCAAGCAGCTGAAAAACATCTTGGCAGAAAAGTACCTGGGGGTCCTGGTGGATGCCAACTTGACCATGAGGCAGCAAAGTGCCCTTGTGGCAAAGACCAACAGCCTCCTGGGCTGGATCAGGCAGACCACTGCCAGTGGGTCCAGGGAGCTGATCCTTCTCCTCTGCTCAGCCCTGTTGAGACACATCTGAAGTGCTGGGTATAGTCCTGGGCTGCCCAGTTCAAGAGAGACATGGGAATACTAGAGTGAGTCCATGGAAGGGGCATGAAGGGATGCCTCACAGTCTGAGGACATGTCTGCTTTCCCCTGTTTAGCTCTTTCTTCTCCAGGTTCTCCCACAGGCTGACAGGTCTCAGTAGAGACTGGAAGGACCACTGACATCTTCCGGGGTACCACCATAGGGGAGACTACAGCTGATCTCAATGCATGACTACTTATTGAACCAGACTTTTGTTGCTTTACGCAATTAGCCCAGCTCAAAGTGTCACAGATAGATAGCCCAGGTGCTTTCAGGACACAAATCTCAGCCAGCCTTTCATCTCATTATTACATATATTTGATTACAAGCACAGTTTGATACAACTAAGATTTCAGAGTGTCAGTCTCCACAAAACATAAGGGAAAAAATGTAAAGTTAATTGTGCATTCAGCAACCTACCCAAGTGTGTTTGATTTTGCGTTTCTTCCATTTATACTTTTCAAAAGTGCTATTTACCCAACAGAAAGTAGCAAAAAAGCTATCTTTTACTGAAACACACACCTGCAGCAACAGGCATCTACATATCATACCTGTAATTCATTGCAAAGAACACCATGTGTCAGGGAAATCACAGAATCACACAGAATCACAGAATCGCAGGGGTTGGAAGGGACCCTGAGAGATCATCAGGTCCAACCCCCCTGCCAGAGCAGCTCCCCAGGACAGGTTGCACAGGAAGGTGTCCAGACGGGTCTTGAATATCTCCAGAGCAGGAGACTCCACCACCCCCCTGGGCAGCCTGTCCCAGGGCTCTGTCACCCTCACTGTGAAAAAGTTCTTCCGCATGTTGGTGCAGAAAGAAAGACCAAGAGTTGCCATGCAACTGTCCATTCTCTGCTGTGCCTTTTGGGTGACTGCACCTTTCACTACACACGGGCTACAGTCTGATGTAGTGAAGAGTCTGGCCACAAATAAACAGTTAAACAAACAAGCAAACAAAAAAAAACCCCAAACAGCAGAACAAAAAAATCGAGCATGGTTGAACAGGGGAATAGAAGAGACCATGAGAAGGAAAGTAGCATCTTTCAAAAGGTGGAATGTGTACACAAGAAGGACAATAAAAGAACAAAAACAAAAAGCAAGGGTGCAAACAAAGTAAGCCATGTGGAAAGACACAGGAAGGCAAAACAAAAATAGCTTTGAGATACGTTTTCTTGAAAGTTTTAAAAATCCTAATCAGGAACTCACTGCTCTGAGCGGAGGTACACAGTACTCAACATTATGTTCAACACGAAGCAAACACCTTCCACAGATCACTGTTCTGAAAGCTGTGGTCACACCATATTCCTTACATACGTGTGTGCCCCAGGAAGAGTGTGGTTTCTTACATTTGTTTTATGTGTACATAACTCACTTGGCCCGAAGCAAGCCATTCATACTCGTAGCTACCCAAACCCCCTTCTTTGGAAAGTGTGATACCAACAGAAAAAGTTAAATACATTAAAATTTACCCCAGTTAGTTCTCATTACGGTTAGTTCTTACTCTTTAATCCATGGCATTGCTTGTAATGGCATTAACTTTAGACCACTAAGAACATACTTGGGAAACTGTAAAAAAAAAAAACAAACAAAAAAAAAAAGTGATGTTTACATTTTCACTTCCACAAAGAGGAGGACACCAGCACAGTCTGGATTTTATATTTCAGAAAAAGACTGGGAGATAAATCTGTACGTTTTCACAAAATACAGTCTGAAGCTTGGGGTGTCCTGTTAGCTCCAGTGCTTGTCAACTGTTATGTTGTACAACGCAGCTACTACTGTAAAAGTAGTGAAAATATTTTATTACTCAAGGTTTTTTTTTTCCTTAAAAATGTATTTGAATATTTATAGACAGGATAAACAATGAAAATCCTGAAGAAGGGTTTATTTAACGCAGCTTTACACTGCTGTGTAAAAAGAATAATTGTGTCGTTTACACATATACCATGTAAATGACTATGGAAAGCAGATGTAGCTTACACTACAAGGTGCCTTGTAACTCATCTCTGCTGAGCAATAAATCCCCCCCCTTTTCTTCTTGGCAAAACTTTGAGAAACGTTACTGCTGTTTTCTATCAGCAGATACAACAGATGGCTGGCACATGCCTGCTTTACTAAGAAAGTGGGATCTCTACAGCATTACTTTGATCCCTGGTGGCATGTCTACAACACTGAGACGCAAAATACCGCAGCTGAGCAGAATCTAAATATTAAAGGTTTGGAGCTGCGCTCTCAGTATGAGAATCCCCTGACTAAAAATCATGCTCACGGTATGTAAACATCTTCACATTCCATGTGGAAACTGCGGTATGGGGGTCAGAAAACAAAGTATTTCCTCTGTTTGGTGACATGAAACTGCAGTGAAGGTACCACTGTAAATCCCAAGAGTGCAAGTTTATGTGACTGCCTTGACCAAACTTCCAGAACAGTCGTACATTTACTGGGGGGGAGGGGAAAGAATTGCACATATGAGACATTTTTTTCAAGCTGAAAAGCATCACTGTGATCACTAGGTATGAATAAGATACTTACAGAAAGTTCAGCAGCTTCTTTGAAGAAAGTTTCCTTTCAAGTATTACGTAGTTTGAAATTCACTGTATTTTGTTTTCTTTCAGTTTATCAGGGAAATAGTGATGTTTGAATGGAGCACCCTATCGCATCAATAAAGCCTTAAAACTGGTGGTCTGTTAGCTTTCCTCTGGGCAAGGAAACAAAACTTCTCCTGGCACAGCTGGATAGTCCATCCTATCTTCATGGTCTGGCTATGTCCCAGCAATACAAGGTAATTCCAGAGAAATCAACTGAACTATTTGGGGTTGATGGTCACATTGCTAAGATCACAGCTAGCCTCCAGGAGCCGTAATTATATACTGCTCCTAAGCTCCACTTTACAGTACAGAAATGATGCTAGAAAATGTACTGATGGCAAATACCCCTCCAAAGAGCTGTGCATTTTTTGCTGTAGTCAAGGTTATCAATAACTCTTTGATCACAAGTAAGCCACCCTTTCCAGTAGGGACAGGTCCAACTGCCTCTTTTAAAAGGATACGGGGATGGCCCCTTATCTCCTGACACTTGTGCTCCTCTGACCAGAAGCACTCCCACACCAAAAGACCTTTCCCCAGCACTCAATCCCCCTGTGCATGCATGCACATCTCGTGTCACAGGGCAGGACCACTCTTGCTGTATCACAAGAAGACATGCAGCCAGCAGCACGAGACTGGCTATATCTTTAGCATGTAACATCCATGGGATATCTCTGCACCGTGAGATATGGATGCACATCCTACAGTCCCATGGGCCACATCCCATTCACGCATCAGCATGGGATGGAGTGTTTGGGCGTCACATTGTGAGCAAGCATTCCACCATGCAACAGGAGAGGAGCTGTGGGGTACTGGTGAGTTGGGAGAGGAAGCAAGCTGCTACAATAATTCATCTGACTCCAAATACTTCTCCCGTACGTGGAAGGAAGAAAGCAGCCAGGGCAGGTTGTGGCCCAGGGTGATTGTTTCCCTGTGGATCTGGGAAACTCTGTGGGTCAGAGCAGACAGAACAGAAATTCCAACTTGCTTTTTGGTTTCTTTCTTCTTCCCCTGCCTATTAAAACAACCCGCCTGATGCTCTGGCACTGAGCACTTGCTTCCTGTGTACCCATCAATTTTTTGGGGGGGTTTTTTGGATCAGGTTCTCTCCCACCGATACTCACATGTGAACTTAATTTTATTCATAGAATCATAGGGGTTGGAAGGGACCTTAAGAGATCATCAGGTCCAACCCCCCTGCCAAAGCAGCTCCCTAGCTCATATTGCACAGATAGACATCCAGACAGGTCTTGAATATCTCCAGAGAAGGAGACTCCACAACCCCCTGGGCAGCCTGTCCCAGGGCTCTGTCACCCTCACTGTGAAAAAGTTCTTCTGCACATTGGTGCGGAAGTCCCACTGAAAGTTCAGCATACATATTGGTGTTTGGGGACTTGGAACTTAAATACCTGCCATAAGTTCCTGAATGCCATGGAGATGAGGTTATCCCTCCAATCCTTGGTACCATCCGCTGGCGGACTTAGCGGAACAAGCCACAACATCAGTTACCATAATAGGGTCTATTTCCTCATTAGGAAGAGCTTTAAGGCTCTCAACTGTCTCTGGGGACAAGAGCCCCAAAAGTCATTATTCTTTCTCCTGCAAAAAACCATACAAAGAATGAGAAGCACAGCAGTGAGCTCCAGCGGTCACACAGATCATGCTTACTGTATGCTATTTATTACCACTGGGGTTTGCTTTTTAAATCTCTCCAAATCAAGGAGCCATCTCTGTAACTACAGCTCTACTTTCTAGCTCTACAAGTTGACAGCTCTACTTGTTAGTGTATCATACAAAAACTTTCCCACATAAAATGGATCCAGGGCACAAAGGCCACTGCATGAGAAACATCAGGGCTAAATGTAGCAGGGTTTTACCACCTCAGTTTGCACAGAATACAGGTATCATCTAGTCCTTAAAATGTTCCTATCAACAGACGTTTTTGAACTAGACCTCGGACATAAGCTGCAGCACAGGACTGAGGAGTCTTGCCAGTCCCTGGGTTGGATTATTTACTCACCTACAACCTGGATCCTTATTTATCCCAGGAGCAGGTAGATGGAATCTGCCCACAGGATATTTATACCCATGTTCCAGAGGTGTAAACAGGGATATGAGATGTATGTCAGGAGAGACATAGCCCTACCCTGTTGGAGATCCCAAGTGTGGCTGATTGACCCTGGCTGGCTGCCAGGCACCAACCCAGCTGCTCTCTCATTTCCCCCTCTTGTTGCTATGGGTGCTAGGGCCCATGTAATAACTCAGACAATATCTCCTGCAGAAGTCTTAGATCAACAGACCCAGAAGGGGTCCACCTACTGCTAGAGACTGTGGTATATACAACTGGCAGCACCCGGAACCTTGGAGCCCTACAGAAACATCTTCAGACCTCAGGTGGGACACACGGGTAACAGGTCTACAAGACACAAGACTCACAAAAGAAATTATTTGAGTTTTACCAAACAAGAGACATCTGTATGCTGGTTAACAGTTGTTCTTCAGAAAGCAGTCTAGTACTTCAGTATCTTGCATGCCTTTCTTTTTTTCAGAATACCAGTATTTTTATCTTTTCCTTCTTCCTTTCTCCCCTTGTGTCTTGTCCCCCCTTCCCTCTCCTTCTCCCTTCCTCTCCCTCTCTTTTTCCTTTCCTTCTCCTTCCCCTTCCTACTTCCTCTTCTTTGACTCAGGAAATTCCCAGACAAAAGCTTTCTGCTGGAATAAAGGTAGCAAGTATTTAGTATGTTCCTGGACTTGTCAGTGGAAACTTCTAAGAACCTGTATACTTAAACCCAAAACAGAACACTGAAAAAAAACCTCCAAAAATTTACTCATTTCTTCCCCTCATAAAATATTGGAAATTCTGGAAAAGGAAAGTGTGTTCTTTTGCCACATTTAACTGTTATCCTACTTGCAACACGCCTGTGGGCACTGTTCAGTTAAGGTGTGTATAAAAATGTATGCCAATGATGTTGTTGCCCTATGGGCTACCGAAGAAAAACTCAGGTTTTCTCCTGTCCCATCCCACCAGAAGGTCTGGGTGGCATTGGTACAGTAAGTGCCCTGGTTTTCATAGAGGATGACAAGAACTGTAGCTAACAGGCAGCTGTACTCTAAAACACCTCTAAGAGAACCAACCGGAGGGTTTAGGCTACTAAAAATTGGACATTTTTCTCTAGGATGCAAAGTATGCCCATTTTGTCCCCCATTCCTAAAACACCTGAGGCTTGAAACTCCTTCCTTAGCTGAGGCTGCTGTTTGAAATCCTGCTCATCATCTGCAGACCTGCGTAAGTATTTAAACGCCTAAAGCCATAAGACTGGAGTGTCCATGCTTGAACTGACTGTGCACACAGACAAACGTGTAAGGAGTAGCTGGACGGGACTGCAGAGTCCCCAAATGCAGAGTATCTCTGCTTGAGCACTCCATTTAGCACTTGTTAATAACTGAGAGCTGCTAACACACTGTTCAGTAGCGCTATGATGCTACTTTAATCCCTCAGGTGTTTCACTTACTAGTTATGTTTTGTCTAACAAGGAATTCAGTAAATTCAGCAAAGAGGAGGAGCAATAATGGGTTAAACAGCTTTGACACTGCTCAGAAGGGATTTTATCCAGGGAATTGTATTGAGGGGAAATTGTATCAATTGCTTGCCCAAGCTTTCTCTAAGTCTGTGACTCATCTTGCCATCTTCTCCTAATAAGCTACCTGTAGCCAGCAAAGGAGGGAGAAGAGAGGGAGAAGAAAGAAGGACTAGGGGGGCAGGGTTCAGCCTAGTATCTCAATCTTCCTTTCCAAAACCAGGTAGTTTTATCACAGACAGCAATTGAAGCTGGAAGAGAAACGGAGCAGGAAATAATAGTCCCCAGACACAGTAATCGTTTCTAGTTCCTTAAATGCCAAGCCTTGGTGTACAAAGCTGTCTTCTCTGTAAAGCTGGACTGGAATGCCAAAGACCTTGAGCAAGTAAGTCACTTAGACTTTGTGACTAAGTTTTGTCTCTCCACACACCCCCTCCCTCTCTAAAAGAGGAGGCAAAGCGTTTTCTAAACTCAAAGGCTTTGTAATGATAGCAAAAATTACAGGGGCCTCAGACAACACCTCAAAGCCAAACAAGTCCTGTTGTTATGAAGAGCAATTTCAAACACCCAAAACGACAACCAAACTTGTGAAGCGGCAATTAGCCGAGTTACACAACTTACCGCGTGCAGGTAAGTATTGTTTCATCTTTCCCGAGCTTTTCATGGTATAGAGGCAGCATTCAGTGTCGTGAAAACAAATTCATGTAATTCCCCACTCTTAGGTTACAAGGATGTTGCTCCCTGTAGCCGCGCTAACGTACGCTAACGCGGCTCAGCTCAAGGCAAGCTTAACATATGTTGTCAGTGTGTCAAACTGGGCACACGTTCCTGCATGAAAATATGTCACGCATTCTTATCTTTTCAACAAGAGAAGCCGGGTGTGTGTGTGTGTGTGTGTGTGTGTGTGTTCAACGCGCCGCGGGTTTACAGGGGTTTGGAATTCAGCTTGGTAAAACCGTGGGGAATTACCATTCGCCGGGGCTCCCCATGAAGCGGGCACGCTTAGTACACGGAGACCAGGCAGTGACCTGGAGCCTACGTCGGGAAGCTGCAGAACGGTGGAAGAAAACCGCATCCGCGTCGCTACTGCCAGGTAAAAAGTTTATTACGGGGGAAGGCGACCGGTGCCGCCCCGGTGAGCGCCGGCTGCCTGCGCACGCCGCGCCTGCCTCCGCGGTCTGCAGCGCCCGAGACACCCGGCTCTCCCGTGCCCTCCACGGCCCCACCGTCCATCCAACACCCTTTCGCAGGGATCTGTCTGCGCTTCCCGCACCCACACACACACACACCACACACACACACACCCCTCCCCTTTGCGTCCCCGCTGCCCGGGACCCCGCGGGGCGCTGGGGCTTGCGGCGCTGCCCGCGCGCGTCCGGCGAGGGGCACGAGGGCGTGCGACCCCCGCGCGGCACGCCTCGGAGAGGGGCTCCTCAACCATTCCAAACCCGAAACGCCCGCCCGGGTTTTGAAGAGCCGCCCCCCGCCCTCGCCCCGTGTGCACCTACCCGTCCCGTTGCCTGCCAGGTGAAGTTCATGGCGTGGATGCCGACGGGGATGGCGGGCATCCTCTGCTGGGCTTTCCTGAAGTCGTGGGTGAACGGGGCCATCTTCCCCTCGGACACGATCAGAATGTCCTCCTCGAAGCCTGCGAAAGGCAAAGGGGCGCGATGGGCGGCAGCCCCGCCGAGCCCCGCCGGGCCGGGCTGCGCTCCGCGCAGGGCTCCCGCCCGCTGCTCGGCCGCCCCCGCCGCGGCAGCCCGCTTACCGATGAGGACCCGCGCTTGCTGGGCGTCGATCCACATGTAGAGCGTGTCGGGCTGCCGCGGCGCGGCCCGCAGGCTGCAGAGGCTGAGGGCGCCGCAGAGCAGCAGGGCGCACAGCCGCCCCGCCGGGGCCATGCTCCGCGCACCGCCCGCCCGCCGGCTGCCGCTGTCGCTCCGGCCGCGCCTGCCCTCTGCCGCTGCGCGCCCACAGGCGCGGCGCGGCCCCGGCGGCGGGAGGGGGGCGCGGGGCGGGGCGGGCACGGGGAGGGCGGCGGGCGCGTCGCAGCCACGCACGGCGGACTGCGGGCGGCCAGGGGCTTGGCGCTTGCGAACGGCTTCAGGCGACCCCCTTCCCTCGCTGCGGAGGGTCGGCTGCACGACGGGGCGGTCAGGCGGCCGCTCCCCGCCCGCTCGTGCACCGGCGCAGCCGAGCGCCGGGCCGGGGTGCGTGACCCGCACCTCCTCTGTCACAAGAGACGTGCGGTGGGGCCGCCGTGCGTGGCGCGTGCCGCGCACGAGGTGCCGCCTTGCCCCACCCCTCCCCCGGTGGCCACCCCTGGCAGTCGGGATGGCACCGCCGCGGCTGCAAAAGCATCGCCGGGGAAACTGGTGTCTGCTGGAAGGAACCAAGTCCACAAGTAGCAGTTTCCCGGTGTATGCCGTGTCAGGGGTCGGGGAAGCGTGCCCGAAAGGGCGCGTGGGTGCAGTTGTTTGGGGGTTCCCAGTGGGATCCAGCAAAGCCGGGCAAGGCTTTGGTCAGGCCACAGACCGAGCAGAGCCGTGGCTCTTCCCAGCTCCAGGGAACCGTGAGGTGCGTGTGACTGTGCTGAGGAGAGGAAAGGCTTGTGTTGGCCCCAAGAACAGCAGAGGCTGGCAGACACCAAAGCGTTGTCATTACACAGAAACTAGAGCTGACTCAATACAGAAACTCAGAAAAGATGAAAGATCTTTCCATTCAAAAAGTTGTTTAAAGAGAATCATGCCTTTTAAAAAGGATATAAATTTTCTGGATTGTCTCATGAGGAGAAAGAAGGCGCTTAAAAAAGCTGAAACTAGCCAGGATAGCTGAAGATTGAGTAAAACTCCAAGGTTTCTGTCTGTAATGCTCTGGAAGAAGGCAGAGGGTATTTTCTGCCTCTGAATGTTTCCTTGGATGCTGCTGCGCTCCATCCCATTTGTGGGATTGTAACAGCTACCTCTCACTTAAGTGCCTGAAATGGAATTCAGGTCATGGGAAACAACGTGTAGTTGGTCTTGTTCCTCCAGACACATCTATTTGAGCAGAGTTTGCTGTGTCGGTTCACACACCTGGAAAAGATACTGAGCCATGTCATTATCTGTCATTTGCCTGTACAAAGAGCATCGCCAAATTGGTGAGAGTCATTTTTTATGATGCAGAAAGTTTGTGGTTCAACACATGAAATGCCCCTGCCTTCCCAGTGACACGCTGTGCGGGGAGGGCTCCTGCACCACCTTCTGAGAAATCTGCTGCTGTCGATGGATCCCATCATTAATCCCGTATGGCTGTTCCTGCCCTGCAGCAGGTACCTCTCCCTCGCTTCTGCCCTCTTGCACATTCATAAATACCCTGCGGTTACGAAGCACAACGCTACAGTGACATCCCCACATCTGCCGTATGCACGCGAGGCACCTGCGCACATCCCAGCACGTTCAAACACTCCTCCTGCCGGCTCCCCGGCCTTTTAGGGGTGGGGAGCTGGGACACGGGGGCAGGGAGCCGCTCCCCGCGGAGCACATGTGCGGGCACACCTAGGCTGGGACACAGCTCTCCCGAATCCTCCCGTGCCCAGCCGGAACAGCTTAGGCTCCAAAAGCTGGAGTCAGCGTGTGGTGCTCGAAGGGAAACGCCCCGCCTGTAGATGCTTATTGGATACGGGTGATTATTGGCTATTAACTATTATTGTTTATTTGGCGTTAAGCGTGTGTTACCGCAGACGCTCCCCGCGCCTCCCGCCAAGTGGCTGCCGGCGGCCCGGAGGAGCGGCCGCGGCTGCTCCGCAGTTCTCGCTGCCCGCCTGCTCAGCGCGCCCCGCCGCTGCCCACGCCTCGTCCCGCGGCTCTCCCGGGCCGGGGGCGGAACCGGGGGTCCCCGGGAGACTGCCGGTGCGATGGCGCCCTCTGCCGGGGGGAGGCTGCAACACCGCCTTCCTTCCCTTCCCTTCCCTTCCCTTCCCTTCCCTTCCCTTCCCTTCCCTTCCCTTCCCTTCCCTTCCCTTCCCTTCCCTTCCCTTCCCTTCCCTTCCCTTCCCTTCCCTTCCCTTCCCTTCCCTTCCCTTCCCTTCCCTTCCCTTCCCTTCCCTTCCCTTCCCTTCCCTTCCCTTCCCTTCCCTTCCCTTCCCTTCCCTTCCCTTCCCTTCCCTTCCCTTCCCTTCCCTTCCCTTCCCTTCCCTTCCCTTCCCTTCCCTTCCCTTCCCTTCCCTTCCCTTCCCTTCCCTGTGCCCAGAGTAGGAGGGCTGCACCCACACGTGGGGAAAATATTTTAAGAATGAAATTTGATTATTTTTTTTTCGCTGAAAAATACACAGGCTTGTTCAGCTTGAAGAAGAGGAGGCTCCGGGGGGACCTCGTAGCAGCCTTCCAGTACCTGAAGGGGTCTATAGGAAAGCTGGGGAAGGACTGTTCATGAGGGCATGTAGCAATAGGACAAGGGGTAATGGTTTTAAACTCAAAAAGGGGAGATTTAGGTAGGATATTAGGAAAAAAATTCTTCAAAATGAGGGTGGTGGATCACTGGAACAGGTTGTCCAGAGAAGTGGTGGAGGCCCCATCCCTGGAGATATTCAAGGTCAGGCTTGATGGGCCTTTGAGTGACCTGATCTAGTGAAGATGTCCCTGCTTACTGCAGGGGGGTTGGACTAGGTGACCTCTAAATGTCCTTTCCAACCTAACACATTCTGTGATTCTATGATTCTAACCTTAAAGGGAAATGTAGCAGGGAAAAAGAATATCTGAGCTGCAAAGCTTTCACAAAGAAGCTGAAATGGGATCTTAATGTAGGTGGAAGTACAATTATTCACAGTGTTATTTATCATTTAAAGGGCCTTTGCTAAGACCTAGTGAAGGAAGGGAATTTAATTGTCAAGTAATATCTCTGGAACAAAATCAGTTCTGAAGCTGTAGTCATACAATATAAACACCACTGAGTAAAACAAACTGCAGTAGTGATCAGCTGGCTTTCTGCAGACCTGAGTGGTAAGCGGCAACTGACATACTGCCCTTCAGCAGGTGTGTGTTTGTCTGTACACACCATCCTAGCCCACCCCTCTGTATGTTTGCACTTCTTCTCCAGCAATGCCCAGCAAGGCTCCGGTGAGCCCTGCGCTGGTGCTGAGGTTGTCCTGTTGTACCCTGGGGTGTGTTCTCTACTGTAGCAGCGTACCATGAGGGCATTCATGGAAGATACGGGTTGCAAAGCTTCTGTTTGTACTGCCTGCTTGCATTCAGCATGAAGATCTGGATAACAGATTGTTATATTTCTTCTTGGTCCCTTATTTAAAAGTTTCTTTTTCCTGTTTCAGGGACTAACAGCCATTTGTGAAGTGAATTGAGAGTGCTGTGGAGAGTGAATTGAAATATACTTGGAAAAGCAAGCATTTTGTGGTGCTGTGTTTAATGAAATGGAAAACAGAGAGGAAAACAGAACTGCGTCCTGAATGCGGCTGCAAGACCCACCGGCTTTCATAGGAATGTGTCTATGGTGGGTTTGTGGCCTGTTCTGATGTTCATTGCAACTGACAGCATCCCCCTGATGACAGCCTTGGATGAATTAATGAATGGATGGTTTGAATGATGATATATCTGTGGAGGGATATGGAAGTCAGTGCCTGATGTCCTTTGATCATCAGTTATGAGTAATATAAAAGAGGGAGAAAAAGGCATTATAAATACCAGCAACAGGCATAAATATGGCCTATATTTGGGTTCTACGTGCTGCTTCACCTCAGGTGTACAGAAATAGTAAATATAAATTTGTTTGTTTCTTTGTGGTGAACAGAAGTAGACAATTAACACCCACACTTTAAATAAGGAAGGAGATGCCAAGTTGCAGTGGGGTTTTCAGAAGTGCACAGCCTTCACTGGGTTTATTCACTCAAGTAAATCATAAAATTCCTGCCAGTTTCAGCAGAAACAAAGTTGGGAATTAGGTGCTCTTAAATTCTTGCTGGTTGGGCCAAAACAAGCGGCTTTAAGAGCAGGCAGGAAAAAAAAATCACAGAACTATTTTAATTAGAAAAAACAGTTTTTCTGGAACTGGAATATGTTGAAGTTTCTGAAATTTCAAATGGGAATTCAAAGACTCACCTTCAATTATTTGAATAAAACACTCCAATTATTAATTTAAGAACATGGTCTGTATTTTAGTGTTAAAAAACTACATTACAGTAACACTCCAAAGGTTGCAATGTCACACAGTTGTGGAAAAGGTCTCCTATTTGATACTGTTTATAATACAGTTCACTATCTGTTTAATTTCTTTTCCTACAATATTCCTGTCTCATCTATTGGGTGGCATGGAATTGATCTGGCTTTGAACCAGGCTTGGTGCTGAACACAACAATTCTGTTTAGAACTGTTGCCTCATTTGTTGTTGAAGTTGAAAAGTTTAACAGCAAAGGAGACAGCAGTTTACATAAGTAAAAATGATAACATTGCTAAAGAAGTGAGAAAGATCCCCTTGTCCTTGTTTCTGTCACATTTGTATGTGGCAAGAGGCAAGCTACTTTGTTCTTTTTCCCAGGTAGTCACCAATTCTTGTTCTTCATTTCTTTATTCAGATCTTCAGTCTTGTCCTCAGAATCCAGGCAAGGAATCCCAGAGGAGGTGCAGAAATGTGTAATTCTGCCTTTAAAAAAGCTAGGATATCAGAGAAGCTCAGGGCCAGGTGATGCAGAGTTTTGAGAAACTGAAGTATCAGGTAGGCACTGTTTTCTTTCTGCAGCTGTGTTATTATTTCACAATGCATGAACACGTTACATGCACAATTTTTGTTCCAGGAGTTTTAAAAGTTTTTAAGTAATTGAATTTGCAATTTTTAAAATGTTGGGGTTTCTTTAATAACTTGTGTGCAGATCTAATAATCTAAACTGCAGTATCAAATACACACTGCTTTAATTAATTTTCATTTTTAATCGTAGAACCATAGAATGCTTTGGGTTGGAAGGGACCTCAAAGACCACCTAGTTCCACCCCCTGCCATGAGCAGGGACACCCTCCACTAGACCAGGTTGTCCAAAGCCCCATCCAGCCTGGCCTTGAACACTGCCAGGGAGGGGGCAGCCACAGCTTCTCCCGGCAGCCTGTGCCAGGGCCTCACCTCCCTCACAGGGAACAATTTCTGCCTAATGTCTAATCTAAACCTACCCTCTTTCAGCTTGAAGCTATTCCCCCATGTCCTATACTCTCTGGTGAACAGTCCCTCTCCCACTTTCCTGCAGGACCCTTTTAAGTATTGGTACTCTGTAATTAGGTCTCCCCCGAGCCTTCTCCAGGCTGAACAAGCCCAACTGTTTCAGCCTGTCTTTGTAGGGAAGATGCTCCAGCCTCCTGATCATCTTCATGGCCCTCCTCTGGACTCACTCCAACAGCTCTCTGTCTTTCCTGTACTGGGCACCCCAGATCTGGACGCAGTACTCCAGGTGGGGTGTCATGAGAGCAGAGTAGAGGAGCAGAATCACCTCCCTTGACCTGCTGATCACTCTGTTCCGGATGCAGCCCAGGATGCAGTTGGCCACCTGAGCTGCCAGCTCACGTTGAGCTTTATATCAATCAACACCTCCAAGTCCTTCTCCTCAGGGCTGCTCTCAATCCATTCTCCATTCATTTTCATTATTGTAATAATTCATGAATTATAATTATTGTAATAGATTATAGTAAATTTAGACTTCAATGGATTAATTTGAAAAGACACAGTGCACACTTATGATTTTATCCATTAATTCCAAAATTGATAATTGCTATTAGATGAAGGCATCAGTTCCCAGCTCTTTCTTCTGGTGATGACTTCTAACTTTGCCTTGAGTTGCAAGTTCCACTTCTGAAACGGATTTTGTGTTTGCCTGAGAAATGTGAGCACTCCTTTCAAAACTATCAAAAGTAATTCTAAACATTTTATTTTTTATTGCATGTTTATAAATCACTTCCACTCAAGTACATTTTGCTTTGATTTTCTCAAATCTTGATTATCCGTAAAATATGTATCTCATGAAAATTGTATATCTTTAAAATGACTGAAAAACATACTAAATAGTAATATGTTTGGTGTTAATGTAATTGATTGTACTTTTCCTGTTTATAAGGTTTGCAATTGGACTTAAGAAAATCTAAGTTGCATTGAGGTATTTAGCTGTGCAGTATTCTTGGAAATAATTAAAGGAAAACTTCATATTGAAATACATACATATAAAATGAATCCTACAAGTTTCCTGTTATTCCTTAAACATGAGCCAGCAGTGTGCCCAGGCAGGCCAACTGTATCCTGGAGTGCACCAAGCACAGCATTGCCAGCTGGTCCAGGGAGGTGATGGTCCCGCTCTACACTGTGCTGGTGTGGCCTCACCTCAAGTACTGTGTGTGGTTTTGGGTGCCACAGTACAAGAGGGACATAAAAATATTGGAAAGTGTCCAGAGGAGGGTAACAAGGTTGGTGAAGTCTGCTCGTTTGTTCAGCCTGGAGAAGAGGAGGCTGAAGGGAGACCTCATCATGGTCTGTGGCTTCCTGACCATGCAAAGGGGAAGGCACTGATCTCTCTTTGGTGATCAGGGATAGAACCCAGGGGAACGGCATGAAGCTGCAACAGGGGAGGTTTAGGTTGGATCTTAGGAAGAGGTTCTTTGCTGAGAGTGTGGCCAGGCACTGGAACAGGCTCCCCAGGGAAGTGGTCACAGCACCGAGCCTGACTGAGCTCAAGAAGCATCTGGACGATGTGCTCAGTGACATGCTCTGACTTGGCTGGCCCAGTGTGGAGCCGGGAGTTGGACTTGGTGATCCTTGTGGGTCCCTTCCAACTCCGTGTATTCTTTGGTTCTATGATGGCAGCCTTACCTTAGGTGGCCGGTCCAGGGTCTGGTGGCCCATGTCGGATCTTCTGCAGAGGAAGTAAAAATCCCGTTTAATTGTGTCATTCTATCTACCAGGATGGATTTCTGGGGTGATACAAAGGGCAGCAGCTCGCCTTGCTCTGACGAGAACAAAGCCCGCCCAGGGGAGGCTCCGGTTAGAGGGCGCGGGCTCGGCTCTCCTTGCAGACAGGCAGCACTAGGTGGAGCGCCAGGACGCCGGGCCGCGGCCGGGATCCGGCCCGCCTCAGACTCCCGCCTCTGGGAAGCGCCGGAGGCTGCCAGGCTCTTTCGGGCGCTGGTTTTAGCTGTTCCCAGACGCAGTGGATTCCAGGGTCTAACTGGCCGGTTCTGGGGAAGAAGGGGAAATCTCCTCGTAGCTTTGCATTACCTTCCTTTATTTTCCATAAGCATTCCCTCGCTTTGCAGTCTAAGGAAACCAAATGCCCCTCACCCCTGTGCTCTCCACTACTTGGTGCTCTGAATATTATCAGGACTAGAGTTGCTTGTCCCTTTTCTGCAGCAGACATCCTCGCTTTCTCTTTGTATCACACCTGCTCCGTGTTCCTGTTCATTCTGCTTCCCCATCTCTGGCTGTTCGTTACCTTTGCAACACTCCTCTCAGAGAAGTGTCGGCGAGTGCTGTTCCCAAGGCCGCACTGCGGGTTTTTCCTCAGAACACCGTTTTACCTTTTCACTTGGCTCCCTGGGAAGGCAGCACCTATACAATGTCCAAAGTGTCTGTGCACCGATTAGTTGATTTCAACAAATTCTGACAGATAGGTGTAGGTCTCAAAGCATATCGACTGTCTTACTGCAAGCAGTTAGCAGTAGAACAGAAAAAAAAGAGACTCTAAATGTCCCATCAGTGACAGAAGTGCAATCTGTCCTCACGCATTATTACATATGATAGAATTCCTTTGTCCTGGATGCCCCCAAATGCAGGGGGAACTTCAGCTGAAGTTACGCCTTCTCAGATAGAACACCAGTCATGAGATGCAAACTGTAGTAATCCTGTTTGTGTCACATTCAGTACCCTCTGAGACTGCTACTACTGTTCATTATCCCACTTCTGCATAAACTATGTCTCTTTTAGCTCTTTCTCAATGGTCTCAGTTGCTTTGGGACAAATCTTGGATCTCATGAAGAGGTACTGGGGTTTAGTGGGGTTTTAGAAAGAAAGCTAGAAGCAAAGTAACCTTAAAAGAGAAGAAGGAGAGAAGAGTGGATGCAATTAAGTTTCTACCTTAGAAATGGCAGAGAGCATGAGTAACAGCTAACAGAAATTAATCTTTCATAAAATTATTGTTGTGTTGTATTTTACGAAAGGAAACAATCCCTTTTATCAAAGTTACTTGCCTGCAACATCAGCTTCAGAGGCTTTACATCCATCAGAGGAGATAACTGGCAGATTTGATAAATATTGCTCACTGAAAAGGAATGAAATGTATGAGAGCTGTATGATTTGTTGCTGAATGTGGCTGCCTACAAAGCCTTTAATACATATCTCATACACTGCAGATTAAGAATTAAAATTCTGTGACTATGGGATCATGTGAGGTTCTTTGATAACAGATCAAGTGGTCTGTGACTTGCCTGGTGAGAAAGCTTTAAGTGCTTACAGAATCAAAGTTAAAACTAAAGATGTCATTACAATTTCTCACAGAGATAATAAAAAAGCACAACAAAATCTTTTAGGAACCTTCTTGGAAAAACTATTGCTGTGAAATGACCATCAGAGCAGTAGTGCCTTAGGAGCAGAAAGACAAAACATATGATGTCCATCCCCTGGTACAGAATAGACATGGGGAGGGATTATAGATACCATAGCATGAAATAACACCTCACATATGGTAAAGAATACGTGAATTGTAAAGTGGGAAAAAATCACTTTGGGCCATATGTTCCGCTCTGGCATTGAACTACATGGGAGAACAAAATAATCCAAAAAATTTTGTCATTTTTGAAGCACAGCCATTCAACACAGCCATTTTCCTGCTGTACACTACACAGAGCAGGATCTAGACGTGCTGAGAAGCTACATAATACCCTGAGCAGTGTTAAAGGAAGGGGAGCACAGCCCCATTCATCTCCCAGTTCAAACCTTCCCCATGCTGGAACTGGCAAGGAAACAGAAGAGCAAGGGCAGGCAGGGCAGGGATCCTGACACTCAGTTTAGAGTTTTGGTACAAGCTAGGCACATGGAATGCCGTCCTAGCCTAAACAAAGTCAGTGGTAAAACTGCTGTTGACCTACTGGGCCAGACTTTCTGTCTCGTTACGTATCTTTAATGCCACCATCTTCCTGGAACGACAGTGCAGCTGCTGAGACATTGCACTAGGCTCCCCGTGCCACTGTACCACTCAGTTCTCTCTCACCTGTATCCTGCATTTCATGTGTGTGGATTTTAGGAGGTGTCAGAAGTATGACGCTGTGGGGAGCTGCTTATTTGTCAGCTCTTCCTCTCCTGTCACTTTTTATTTTAAAAAACCATAGCCCACTGGCCATGTTTTTTTTCAGAAAAGGAAATACAAGTAATTTTCTCCTTGGAGCAAAATCTCTTGAACTCCTTAGTTTTGCTGCTTCCTTTACCATGCAACTGCAGAGCTGGGAGCACACATGTGGGAAAGCTGGTAGGAGTGCTTTGTAGGAGCTCCGTTCCAGATCCACGTTAGCAGAAGATAGGACATGCAACAGTTCCACTTACAGGGAAAGTAAGCAAAGGTATACGACACCCCAGTATGAGGGAAGCTGTGTAACACAACATCATTCAGAAATAAGTGTATTAAGCTATAAAGCTAGACAGAGGGAAAAATTAACACATTGAAGTGATCTGAAACAAGAGAAGACTATATAATTAGAATAAAGAATTTATAATTAGGGCCTCTTACATTCTCTAACTGTGGAATATTCCTTTCCTCAGCCAATTATTTTCTACTACAAAAGTTTTAATTTCTCTGTTCTTGGGCATTCAAGTTGCCCTTTCTGCTTTCTAGCTGGTAATGTTTGTTAAACCTGCTAAGACTAATTTCTCACACATAAAGACATAAAATATTCATAAACTATCAGCTACCTCAGCACAGAGCAGTTTAAGTGGTGGGTTTCACGCGGGAGTGAGTACTGAGAATCAAAATAACTGAGCTGAGAGCAAAGGCTTTTCAGTCCTTTTGGTAATGGTGGGTAAATGGACCAAGGAACTGAATGCCAAGGGTTGTAATCCTCAACATGCAGGGAAGAAAGCTGAGAGAATAAATGGAGTAACACATGAAAAAGGACGGGGTGTTGGCAAATTCAAAAACTATGAAAGGATCCAATCAGCAGGAGAATATGACATGCCTGGCATTAAACATTTTTAATTGCATGAAATGTCTTCCATATTTACTCAATGACTTGTCAGAAAATTACCTAGTTAAAATAGGGTATTCTGAGAAAATAAGACTTCTGAATCTCTGCAGAAGGCCAGTGCTGATGTTTTTACTGAAAGCAGTAGGCATTTCAGAGGAATTGTGGGTCCGTGTCTATGGCTGGTAGTGACAGTGAGTGTCTGAGTGACATCCAAGAGCACTATATTGCTTAGAGAGCTCAACATTGGCATTTCTCTTTGTTATATTAATTCCTGAAGGTAGAGGTTTGCTCAGTAGCCAGGACCCAGAAATATTTTTATACAAGTGGCAAACTGGAGAGAACAAGCAAGGGTCTTTCTGGTTCCGAACTGCATGGGCAGCACCTAAAGCAGAATGAGAACAGCAACCTCGTAGCATGTTTGTTAACAGGTTAATGTTCTCCTCTGCACACAGTGTGTTCTTGAATCATATAGTTCACGTAGTACTAAGTACCCTGCAGTGAATACCAAACAGGCAAAGCAGACTGGCTATGCTAAGACAAATAAATCCAGCACAGAAACCCATACAAGGAAGAGATTCAGTGAAGGGAGTACTGGAGTATCTGGAATTTGTATGTATCCTCAGCAATCCAATCATGACATAAGTTACAGCACTACAGCATTACCAGATGTCAAAAGGGGAAGAAATAATGTGAGATTATGGAAAAGCTGGAAGCAAAACATGAGTTCCGAGAGCAACGGATGGATAATGAGTGTTAAAATGCATACATTATCTACAACATGTATTTAGAGACTTTTTTCTGGCATGAGCTCTTCAGAAAATACTAATGACAACTGCAGATAGATTTAAAAGGGCCCAGTCTTCCAGTTAACTGAACGAGGGTACTTGTACAGCCAACACAACGTCAATATGAATGATGTAAAATGATGTAAAAAATGCTGAACAGTGCATAGTAAAATGTTTCCATGGGGAAGGAGTAAGGAGTAATAGGTCCTAAAGCATGGCTTCAGCAATTGATAATTTAAATAAGAAATGCTCCAGAGAGTGAGTTAAAAAGCCATGGAAGGCAAAGATATGTTATAAAAGAAAGCTAAAACCAAATTACAAGGCAGTGATGCAAAATAAATGTCACAGCATCATGCAAAATGTATGGAAGCAATTGATGCAACTACTGTTTTCATGTAACAGTTCAGCTTCACCCAGTCTTTCAGACGATCAAAATAGGTCCAGATGTATCTAAGAATGGTGAGGGAGTTGTCCTTGAGCTTAGGATAAAAAAGCATGCAAAAACTTGCCTGTTCATGAACAAAACCAAAAATATGTTTAAGACCTATTGGATATTGGTTTTACTGAGATTGCACAATATTCTCAATACCAGAGGGTTTAAAAAGTTTTATAAATAAAACTGAAATATCATGTCTAAATTATGTGCATTCAGTTGCATATGTAAAATGTAGATTTAAACATTAATTTGAAGGTACCATCTTGGTCAATATAAGGTCCAGCTGGCTAATTGGCTGTTTGTAGAATGTCACACGGTTATAACACAACACAGGTGTACACCAGGCTGCAAATGTGCATGCATGATACTGAAAACTTTCATTTAAGTAATTAATAATCACTATTATAGATCTTAGCTGGAATTTTTTCCCTCTACGTGGTTTTCCAAGTAATTTATTTTATATTTGTAAATTATTACTATTTCTAGAATCTCACACACGTCTGAACTCAGACCCTTAGGAGATAAGGAATACATTGCAAAAGGTTCATGTGAAGCTTTGGTTTGTCTATCTTCTCCATCTACTTTTTGAAGATTGTAGAAGAGTTAAATCAGTATCCCTGGCTATCAACCCACAAAGTAAGGCCTATACTTTTTCTTGTCTTACAGTGCCTTACCTCAACTGCTACAAGTCTTCTATTTCTGCTGTAAATGAGATTGTTGACTTGAAAATGATAATCTTGCTTTTATGATCTAACATGTTCTCATTCAGTTCTTCTATCTGTTTCAGCATATCTCTAAGGGTATAATAACATATGCCCACCTTGTTTCTACTTATGTTATGACACCTTTTTAAATTACAGTCACATACTGGGGTTTTTTTCTTGCGATTGAGTAGCAAATTGGCATTTCATTTTTTGGCTGACTGACTTTGCAACACAGATAATTTCTGCATGTCTTCTGTTTGTTTACAGCACATAATAGAAGTCATCCGGCATTTAATTCATTAACATGCTTTTGCTATATAATTTGCAGCTTTATTATCTCTAACAAAATACCATTCACAGCATCAAAGACATAATTTTGCAAAAAATCCAGCTAGAAGAGGACAAAGGATGGGCTGGGGAGAGCACTGGAATGGAATGCCTACTTCACTCTTCTATAACATTTTCCATCTTCATTCTTACAAAGATGAATCATTATTTCCATTTGCCTAGGGGAGAAACTGAGTCACCTGAAGAGGAAGTGATTTGCCACACAGCAAGTCAGTGGCAGAGCCAAGAGCAAAGAAGGAGGCTCTTCATTTCCTGCCTGGTGCCCTCATGACATTAACTCAGTTTATAGCTCTGTCACAGTCTTCTTTATGACCTTAGGTGAGTCATTTGGGTTCTCCACTCTGCTAACACTGAAATGCATGTTTCATTTAAGCTTTTCTTTGCAGATCACAACTGGCTGAAAACGCTCCAGTACTGTATCAGCCATATACATGGCCAGTTCATTCTTTCTCACAGGTTCTTTGCAGGGGAGAAGTTTTTGTTCACTGCACTGTTACATTAGGTAATATTTTATTTTTCCTGCTGTGTTTATTTTTTCCAATAAAGTTTTCACAACGACTAATTTTAGCCAGGGGAAACTTGTGTCTGTAGATGTTAGAAAGTGGTAAGTGTTCTGTTGCTCAGAGGGTACATTACCTGTGTGCTACAGGCCCCAAATTCCTTGGCTTTACAAATTCTATTTTAATTTTCCATAGACATCTGGAGCACAACTGTCTGCACTCCAGATGATGTCATGGTGCAGATGAGAGGAGAGTTCACTGCTCCATCTACCACTCCCTACAGTGTGTGGATGAATAACTGAAAAAACCCACCTTCTTTCCCTTGCCCTACCTCATCCCACAGGCACAAAAAGCTCTTCCAAACCTATCCTCTGGCATTCCTTGTAAGAACACCTCTGCACTGTCCTACAAAGCTTCATGTGGTATGAAGCAGTCATTCTGGTATTTGGCTCTAAAGTAGTTTGCTATTACTATTTTCTGCTGCTGCTTCTGCTTTCTTCTATTCCTTTTACTTTCCTTACTGCTTTTTGTTACTTTCTCCTACTGTGTTTCCCCCCCCTCTTCCATTTTGTGTGGGTTTTTTTTCCTTCTCATGCTTCTTTTCCGCAAGAAAAGGGAGGTACTTTAGCCCAATCCCAGTTATAGAGGCACGGAGAGGTAAGTGAGAGAGCCGTCAGAAAGCATTGCTCTTGTCTGGCTAGTCAGGAAGAGGACTAGGGTTTTGCTGCTGTGAGGATTTCCCAGAAGTAATATTGGAGCTGGTCCAACAGTTTACAGTAAAAGGACTGCAGTTCCACTGCAAGTTCAGCAAGGTGAAGGCCATCTTTTTTCAGGTCAGGTACAATAACTGAGCTTGTCAGATGTGTTTCTGGTCTGAGAAATTAAGTAACTTCTTCAGATAGGATGCTACATGGTAGACTCTGGACTTAAAGGATCCAGCCTTCATATGAATTCTGACATGAGGAGAGGCAGATCTCTGGTCTGTAATGAACATGCATATTTAAGAATCAAAAGCCCCATAACTGAAGGACATTACTCTGGGGCCAGGGCATCAGCTTCCTGGCATCCCTAGCTCTGTTCTCCAACCAAGACTGTCAGCAGTGTTGACCATGGAGCCTGGCTCTGAAGAATGCTTTGCCTATGTTTGGGTTAACCTAAGAGAAGGAGTAGGGAGATAATTACACAATCTTTTAGGTTGGAAAAAGACCTCTAAGATCAACACCACCATTTCTACTAAACCATGTCCCAAAGTGCCAAGTCTGCACATTTTCTGAACACCTCCAGGGATGATGACTCCACCATCTCCCTGGGCAGCCTGTTCCAATGCTTGACCACTCTTTCAGTGAAGGAATTTTCCCTAATATCTAATCTAAACCTTCCCTGGTGCAACTTGGGGCCGTCTCTTCTTGTCCTATCACTTGTTACTTGGGAGAAGAGACATATCACCATCTGGCTACAACCACTTTTCAGGTAGTTGTAGAGTGATAAAGCCTCCCCTCAGACTCTTCTTCTCCAGACTAAACAACCCCAGTTCCCTAAGCTGCTCCTCCTAAGACTGGTGCTCCAGACCCTTCACCATCTTCACTGCCCTTCTCTGGACCAACTCTAGCAGCTCGATGTCCTTCTGGTACCAAGGGGCCCAAAACTGAACACAGAACCTAAAGTGCGGCCTCACCAGCGCCAAGTACAGGGGGACAATCACTTCCCTGGCCCTGCTGTCCACATTGTTTGTGAGACAAGCCAGGACTGTTTGTGACACACGCCAGGATGCTGTTGGCCTTCTTGGCCACCTGAGCAGGAGAATATGTACTGGTATTACAGCTGCCTTTTCCTGAGGAGACGACAGACACTTTAATGCCTTTCGAAGCAGTGAAACCTGGGCCTCTCTGCCATACACTGACCAGGCATAATGAGTTCGGCACCTCCGAAGGATGAATGTGTCCCACTGTGGGGCTTGCTGCCACGTCTCACACCCCAGAGTAGAAGCTGAAGCACTGGAACAGAAGCCATTAGCAGGGTAGTTTGTGGTGGACAGCTAAACAGTGTTGAAGGAAACCTTTCAGTGCACTATTCTCACAGGGGGAAACTGACATCTGCATGCGGCAGACAAGAAGTGTGTGTGGTGAATGCTGGAGACTCCCATACTGTGTGGCACAGAAGCCTTGGTTTGGGTAGAATCAAGCAACTCTTTAGAGAGAGATACAGATAACTTAACTGTAGGCCAAAAACTAGTTGTTGTGAACACTGCCTAAAGGTACTGTAATTTTTTTCAAGGAAAAACAACATTCTAGAAATGCAGCATGTACTTGGAATAAGAACTGGTAGCTCTCAGGGCCAGTGAGACTTTGTTCCCATTGTCTGTGAGCAGTTCCTATGTAAGTTCTTCCTTCCTCTGTGGGGGAAATTTTCTATGGGAGTGGAGTTATTGAGAGTGGAAATTGCACAGCTTAAGGAAATCTTTTAAATATGCCAGGCCCACACCACTGAGTACTCATAACAAAAGGATCAATTCAATACTCAATAAGAGGCTGAGAGCAGGAGGGACTGAGATGCTTGTGGCAGTCTGTGCTGCTGAGATGTACAAGTGCTTGCTGTAGGAAAGTGAGATTTTCCAAGGGCTGTTGGCTTCCTGCTTATGTACCTCGCCTGCAGTTCAGGTGGGAGGTAATGGAGGCAAGTATGTACTCAAGAGACAGGGAATATCTTCTCTTGTGTTTGCACAGGGACAGGTACAAAAGAGTATAAAAATGGGTCAGCTTTTCAAGTGCTGAACAAGCATAAATAGTAATACCAATAATTGTTTGGAACACGCTGAATTTAGTGCTTTGCAGCAGCCTAATGACATGAACGGAAAGCAGAACAGTGGGCCTAGTCTGACCTTCTTTGATTTGGTTATTTTTGCCTACGGTATGCATTTATGCTCTATTTATTCCTTGAATAAACTGAAATTAGAGCTTTGTGGTACAAGAAATGCATTACACAACTAGCTTTAAATAAAATGTAAAATATAAACTTGTTCAGTTCAGTGAATGATAGTTCTTTGAATATTATTAGATGGATTAAATAAATTTAAGTTTTCAAGACATTAGCCTTGGATCAAAGTCAGGGATGTCATTGTAAATGGTGAGCTCTTTGTGGTTATGTCTACATCATTCTTTGCATTGCTGCCAAACACCATCAAGATACTGGGTATTAGGAAGAGGTTCTTTACTGAGAGGGCAGTTGGGCACTGGAACAGGCTCCCCAGGGAAGTGGTCACAGCACCGAGCTTGGCTGAGCTCAAGAAGCATCTGGACGATGTGCTCAGTCACAGGCCCTGATTCAGCTGGCCCTGTGTGGAGCCAGGAGTTGGATGTGATGATCCTTATGGGTCCCTTCCAACCCAGGATATTCTATGATTCCGTGATTCTAAGATCCCAGGCTAGAGTCCCATGTATACACACATATTAAAGGTTGTTTAGGACATAACAAACAAAAAAAAAATCTCAATAGGTATATTCAACATATCTGCATCCTGCACGGTGCTCACAGGTATTACCTAAGTAAGAAAGGTACAAGAATGCAGGAAATGAGGCATCTCTACAGTATCAGGGTTCCATGGATTTCAGACAGACAGGATCCCTTCCCAGTATTCTCCTGAGATTAAGGACTTCTCTCTGGTTTTTTTCGTTACTTAAAACTTGAAAATATTTGCAAGGGATATCTAATAATAGGAAAGTAGATACTCAAAATCTGGAACAGTTTCGCCCACAACTGTGCTGGTAGGGTATTACACATACATAGCTCTGCCACCTCTGGGTGACAAATATGTTTTACCCAGCTAGAGTTTCTGTATGTTGAGGAGAGAAACAATATGTAAAATACTCTGCCTGACTACCAAGCTCAGCTTCACTTTTTCCTTTTGAAATTTAAACAAAAAAACCTCTGGATGTAATCTACTGCAATGCTTTCTAGAATGAATTACGGAAGTGATATGTCACCCACTTAGAAATGTCTATTACAGCATGTAGTAGCCTTCTAGCAACAATTACTCTGAGACATAACAGGGCAAGAAGGTTCTGGAGACCAAGAGCTGAGTGACATTTTGATACTGTCTTACTTACAAGATTTATCTGTCCTTTCTGAATAACTTCAGGATGGGCCTCTCAACCATTCATCTGCATTCACGAGTGCATACAGCTGCCTCTCTGTAACTACAAAGTTTCTGCTAGCTTCCTGAAATAGAAGACGGTGGAAGGTAAAAATTTACTACCAAAATAAACATCAGCTTTTTGCCACTATCATTTTTTTTTTATTCCTAAAACCCTCCTCTCTATTCTTGGGGTTTTTCCTACTAGGGTTTTTTTAATTATTATTTGTCACACTTTGTAGTGAAATCTCTTGTCTCCTGATAGCTGGCATTCTTCTCTAAGTCCAGTTCCTGTGGAGTTGGACAGCTCAGGTTCAGGTTTTAAAACAAATATACCTATTCCATCCTGGTTCCTGAGAAAAGAACTGAACACATAATGCAAATGTGAGTGAAAAGCTCATACATAAATAAATGATCCTTTTAAAATAAATACAGGTTTCTAAGCCAGTCTTAAGGATTTAGAGTTCTGCTTTGTTGATTTTTTTTTTTCAACAGAGTCAGCAGTAATGCCTCCAACAATCCCACTAAAATGGCCAGTGCCCTGGAATAGAGACATAATAAAGTGAGTCAGGAATTACACGACCTGGTCAGGAATGAACACGAATTGAGAACACGCTATTCCATAGATCAGTATAATTTCTACAGAAGGCAAAGTATGGACTGCAGGAAGGGATTCTCTTGTGTTGTGAAGTCTCAGACCTAAGAACTAAGATGGTTCACTTTTAGTGATGAGAACTGCTGTCACAGCAGGTCATCACACACTTTATGGGAGTGAGTTGCATAGAGACTGGGTTGCATTAGTGGCTGGAGGAAGTTGCAGTAAGAGATGTGATAACCCTAGAAAAGAAATTCATAGATACTAAGAACTTACAAAATTTGATAAACATCACACAAACTTGCAATCAAGAAAGGAAAAAGAGGTATTAAGGTACAACTTCAAACCTCAGTCTGATGAGGTTGACAGAAGTACGATTGCTCACTCCATAACACCTTTTCACCCCACGGAAGAACTGGCAGTTTCCTGAGAACACCAGTCCTTTATGGATGAGGGGGGAAAATACAAACCAGAAAGTCTTATTTGAAACACAACAACCAGTTTTCTCTTGATGAAGAACTCTCCACACTTCTTGCTGTCAACATTTACCTTTTAGTATGCACTTGAAAATATATACTTTTAGTATGCACTTAAAAATGTACTACACATGACCATATAGATACTAATGTGTGCTATTAAAGTGGAAATTTTGGACTGGTAGTGGAAGTATCCTTACTTCAGTATCAACCAGAAGACATATTTTTGCAACATTTCAAAATATTTTGGCACACAAACTTTAAAGCATGACTTGGAATATGTAGACTTTTCAGTCAGCTGTTCTGTGTATCTACATGCTATAGTTTTGCAGATTATTCAATTGTTAACAATTTATAGTATTTACTGCCCTCCTGCTGCTAAGTAAA
This sequence comes from Gallinula chloropus, assembly GCF_964237585.1. NCBI lineage: Eukaryota > Metazoa > Chordata > Aves > Gruiformes > Rallidae > Gallinula > Gallinula chloropus. Next base: position 30,989,468 of record NC_140085.1, on the reverse strand, counting down.
CAGTTTTATAAAACAACTCATACCCTTGCTGTAGTAAACAGACAGTTGAGTTGCATTAGTAAGATCACATCCTTCTGATACAAGGAAAATGCCTAAGCCGGCACTAGCCACAAGTGCGCTTGTCAGAACAGTATCTGATTTGGGACTAACTGCTCTTGGTTTGGCCAGAGCCTCAGGCAGATGGAGGTAAGCACTGACCATGGGGGGCATATTCGAACACAAATCCCTCATAGCTGGTGGAAGGTGTGGGTTGCTTCTCCCTGGGGAGCAGTGGAATGTCAGAAGCATTTCTCATGGCATTTGGAATGTCAGTTAGCTACTATAGATTGGGATATGGATCACAGCAGGTGTACTTATGTTAGCAATTTAATGTGTAACTGAATTTGTGTCAAGTGCAATCCTCCTTATAGCTGGAGTTTTGTGCATTGCTCAAACCAACCATACTGCTGCACATCAAATAGGTCCTCTGGCAGGGAAATGAGGAGGATGCTGTGCACAGTGGCACCAAGTAGAGTGTGCCAGTAACACAGACCCTTGTCTAGTGCTTCCTAGCTTCAGAAGAGTTGTGCTGAAGGAAGGTTAGGTGAGCAATAGGGCAGGTTCTGCATCCTCAGCTGTGGTTGGTGAGAAATGGAGGGCAGGGTACAGAAGTTAAATAATCATCATTCTTCGTTATCATCATGAAAGATGGCTTCAAGCCATTCTTCTAGCTCTGTAGACTTGGGTTGATCTTCAGCATACGGCCGCCTCACAGCTACCTTAATTCCTGCTCTGCAAATGTTCTTCAATAACAAGATTAGCAACTTCAGTTTTGGCATTAGGAGGGCACACCCACCACATCCTCACTGCAGCAGACTCTGAGGGGGAACATTCAACTGTTCCTGCAGTTGGGTGTTCATTTTGGACCACTTCTGCATGGGGTTAGAAGGTCACATGGTGTTACAAGGCCAGTCAGAGTTAGGTCAAAATGGAAACGTGGCCTTCTGCGTTTATGATGTGGTAAGCAGTAGGTAAGCCCAAGGTTCTGTCATGTGGGGTGGACAGGGAAGAAACGCACAGCTCGGAGGTTCTGAAGCCTGCACATGAGGCTCTGTGGGCAAAGGGCCAGGGCTCACCTCCTGCTCTGAGAAACGCCTCTTTATAGTGGCACAATTGTTTCGACAACTATGCATTGCCCAAAGACTCCACTGCCCAAAGGCAAGAGCAAAACACACCCAAACAACTGCGAACTTCATGAGGGTGGTGCTCGGGCCCCGAGAGTGAGGACGCAGGGAAGCGAGCACGCTGCCCGCCCCCCGCGGGAAGGGTCCCCGAAAGGGGTACACGGGGACCCTTCGGCTTTTTTCAGGCATCGCCGGGCTAAACCTGCCACCTGGACACGGCGTTAGAAGATGGCTAAAGCTCGGCCGGGCACTTCCCGCCGCAGCGCACCCCCGAGCCATCACTCTGCCAGCAGCCGGGCGTTAACTCCTGCTCACAGCCGTGCACCAAACCGCGCGGTTCCGGCTGGATCTGCCCCTCCGGCTCCGCAAGCGGCCGGGACAGCCCTGGCCGCCCCTTGCGCCTCCGCGTTCGGCCTTCCCCGGGCCTGCCGGGGTTACGCGCGCCGCCCCTTCCCGAGCCCCGCCGAAAACGCCTCCCGCGGGCTGCGCGAGGCCGCTGCACGGCGCCGCCGCCCGTTCGGGGGTGGCCCGTTCGGGGGTGCCCCCCTCACCTCCAACCGCCGCCTGCCGCGGCGCCACCCCCGCCTTGAACCCCCCCCCCTCCTCCCGCAGTCGGCGGCGGAGGCGGGGTGTGAAGGACCCGCCGCACCGCCCCCCCCGCCGCCGCCGCAGCGCGAGGTCCCGCGGGCGGGACAACGTCTCTCACTGGGGCGGCTGGAGGCGCCGCGCGCGGCGGCGCCAGCCGTTACTGGGCGGCGGGGCGGGGGAGGGGCCGCCGGCGCGGGGCGGCCCCGCCTCCACCCTTCTCCCGTCTGGCCCCGGCGGGCGGTGCCCGCGGGGTGACAGGCAGGTCTAGGCCACAGCCGAGTGCGCACGCGTCAGTTCCGGCGGGGAGCGCGGCGCGGCGCGGCGCGTGGGTAGGAAACGCCGCGGCGGCGGGGGAGCGGAAAATGGCGACGGCCGCGCAGCTCACGGACGAGGAGCTTTTCTTGGAGCTGAGGCGCTTCGGCTTCTCCCCGGGGCCGGTCACCGAGAACACCCGGCCCGTCTACCTGAAGAAGCTGAAGAAGCTGCGAGAGGATGAGCGGGCTGGGGCCCGCAGCGGCGCCAACAAGACCCGGAACAGCAACAACAATAACACGGGGGCCGGAGCGGCGCCGGGTGGCGGCGGGGGCGGCGGCGGTCCCGGGCGGGCGGCCCCGGGCGTGGGCTCGCGGCTGGTCGGCGCCGAGCACCCCTACCTCCCCGGGGCTGCCGCCGGGAGCGGCCGGAGCCGCGCAGCACCCCCTGCCGGGAGCGGCAAAGTGCTGCTGGGCTTCAGCTCGGACGAGTCGGATGTGGAAACCAGTCCCCGGAGCCAGGCCGGCGCCGGCAGCAGGAGGGAGCGGGCTTCACCCCTCTTCCGCGGCCTGAGGCCCGCCGCCCCCCACGGCGCCTGCGGCGTGAGTAACAGCTCCCCCCAGGAGGAGGCGGCCAGGCGGAAGCCAAACGCCTGGTGGGGGGCGGCGGCCAGGAGACCGGCGGCGGCTCTGGGTGTGAGGGAGCCCGGGAACGGCGACGAGGAAGGAGAGGAGGAGGACGACGAAGAGGAGGAGGAGGAGGAGGAGAGCGAGCAGGAGCGGTGGAAGAACCGGACCGTGAACGGTAACCGTCTCCTCTCCTACGGCGGCAGCAGGGACAAGTACTCTGACTCGGAGGAGGAGGAGGCGGGGGCGAGAGCCAAGCAGCAGGTACCGAAGGAGGAGTCTGCAGTTCGCCGGCCCAGACGGAGCCTCAGCAAGTCTCCTTCTCCATTCATAAGAAGCAAATGCGCTGCAGCCGGCGCTGGCGTGATGGAGACGGGCCAAGAAAGGGCTGGCGGAGGCTGTGGTGCTGGTGTAGTCGTAACGAATGACAGGGCGGCGGCGGAGGCGGCTGCTGCCGGGAGTCTAGACAGGGGCAGAAATCGGGAGGAGGAGGCGGCGGCGGCGGGGGGAGGAGGAGGAGGAGGAGGATGTGAAAACCTGGACTCTAGTCCTCCCAGCCCCAGATACCGCATCGGTCTGTCTAAGAAATCCCCTACGGTATTGTTGCTGCCACCGCCGCTCACGGACGTGGACAGCAGTAAAATCACTGACCCTCCAGGCACCGTTAGGAAAGCGACCAATAATCATGTTCTCACCGGTGCTGCTGGTAGCTATAATGTTGAATCCAGGATCTATTCAGCTACTAATAGCCTTACCCCGGGTGGAACCACCTCCTCCCTTAGATTCAACCACTCCAATCATACGGGTTCAAATCATACCTACCTGAAAAACACCTACAAGAAGAATCTCTCAGAGCCCGAGGAGGAGCTTCTCCAGCAGTTCAAAAGAGAGGAGGTATCCACCACTGGAGGCTTCAGTGCACATTACCTGTCCATGTTCCTCTTAACTGCTGCATGCTTGTTCTTTCTGATACTGGGATTCACATACCTGAGAATGAGAGGTTCTGGAGTAGCTGAGGATGTGGGAATCAACAGTAAGTATTAGGTGAAGGGTAAGAGCAGTTTCTTTCTGCATCTGGATATACAACTGTTAATTTGCCTTTGCATTCCCAGACATCCCTTACTGAGGAGTTCTGGGTTCTGCCTTGGTATAAACTTTCTGTATAGGATGTAGCACAGAGAAATTGTCTTTTCTTAAGTATATACCTTGCAAGCTGGTATAATAAGCTTGCCAGACATTTGAGGATAAACTCAAATCCTGGCAGCCCCCTCTGTAATCTACTGATACCTTGTTATCTAGCATGTCTTCACAAAGCGATTTTATGTGTTTTATTCAATGTAGTGGATGTATGGTTAATAGAGAATTGATGAGGTAAGGCTTTATGCTAATCTCACCGAAGTAATCATGCACGTCTAGATACCTGGGATTCCTGCAGGGCTAAGATTTTTACTCTAGTTATTTGGTAATAGAGAGTTGTTTTCATTTATGCATGCTGAGGCTCGAAAAGGATGCTAGGTTGAGATGATGTTGCACACTACAAACTTTGTGCAGTGATTGCTGGACCTACTGTGCATTGTTTTCTAATTATTATTTTTCCTGAATTTAGTTGAGGATATGATTATGCATGAAATACTGTTGTGCTTTAGCTTGAATTTCAGAGCACTTTCAGAATCCTGAACTATTTAGGATCATCTTTGGTATGTGAAAGTAACTTCTTGGAATGGATTTAGAAACTACCATTTTCTATTCACAAAGCATATGAAAAGGAGGACATGCCACCGAAGAGTGGTGATGGATTCTAATTCAATTCCTGGTTGCTCTGAAATGGACAGTGGAGATTTTCTTTCAGAAAGAAAAATCATGCCATTGCTATCTTAGTTTCTCATCAGGAGCAATGAAAACTTACACGAAAAGCTGGTTTGGGGATGCAAGAGCATTACAAGGGCCTTGGGGACTTGCATGTTTCTTGAAATGATCGAGGAAGATGTGCAGGGTGTATACACGTGCGAGTATTTCTTTGTATATAGAGAGGATTTATATACTCTGTGGGCATGTATACAGTGCCTTGTAAGGAGCGATCCCACTCTTGGATTGGGATGTTAGATGTTAGAGGGCAGAAGTAGCAGCGTGTGCTGTTTCTACCCCCTCGTCGACGTCTGTGTCATGTGTGTCGTCCCCCCCCCCCCCCCGGACATTACTGATTACATTATGATAGCAGAATAGTTCTTAATTCTGTTTTATTCTTTTTGCAGGGGCATGGGAGAGGGAGTGGAGTAAAGGATTTAGTGCTTAGGAGGGACAGTGGTAGCAAGTTGCAGTGGTTTCGTTGCTGTCCACGTGGCTCTTAACTACTGTTCAGTCTTGCTTTTTGGGAAGGCCCTGGACATAAGCAGGTGGGGTAAAATTAGGTAGTGTAGTGTGACTGCTGGGGCTTCTCATACTCTTATTCTGTCATTAACTGCTGCCCATCACTGTTGGAGACATCCACAGTTTTTCTTGTGTACTGATAAGCTGTATAATTCTACTGATATATATTGAGTGGGGTGTTTTTTTTGTCTTCTGGTCTTGAAATCTGATGGGTTGTAGTAGGGGAGGATGTCTGTCAGCCTACTGGGGTAAAACTTTTGACTGTCAGATTCAGTAGTTGAATTAAAACTCACCTTCTGTATGCTTGCTGATTGGTAGAGCTGAATGTCTCAGTTATGCAGGTAGCAATACTAGCGTGGAAAGAAATCCACTCTGAACTTTCTCTCATGCAAGAAGATCTCATTTTGAATGTGTGAACTTTCCTGTAGAGTGTGGGATCACTGTGTTGAGTGTGTTCTTAAAAAGTTAGCCTAGCTGCAACTAGCATATGGGGAAGATGGTTCTCATCTGGTTTCCTGCTTAGGTTAGGCTGTCCAGCCAAAGGTCTGTTAGTGCAGTGTTGCTTGATAGTTCAGTTAAGCCAGTTCTTGGCCTGTTCCTGTTCAGTTCTCTTTTCAGGGAACTCATGAAAATGGATTTTTCTGAAGATTTGTTCTGGCAGTGCCACTCATGATTCATCTGCCCTTCCTCACAGCCTCAGGGGGAATAGGGACCGTTGTAAGAAGTACAACAGAGGTTTCATGGCCAGCTCCTTGGATAGGAAGAGGAGCAGACCTGCTCTTTCAAGTAATGTGGGAATGAGCAGGGAATTATCTTGCCCATATGCTCAGCACTTGCTCAGTAATTCTTACTTCTGAAATGAGCATATGCAGGAAAAATATAGTAGGCCTGTAGAACAGGCAAGAACAGACAAGACAGGCCAGTTGCTACTGGGATGGGGAAGAAACCTGCCATCTAGTAGGTGCTTCTCTAAGCTTAAACATGATCTGAGACCTTTGGCTCTTATGCTTGTGTGGGTGTATTGTCTGTTTTCTTTATAGAAGCAGAACTGATTCATACTTTTTATAAAAAAATAGTGTACATCAGGAAACAACCTCTCAAGTGATGGGATACTGAGGTATTTTTCTGTCTTTAAATTGCAGTAGGTAAGATTTTGTTGGTGGAGAGTGACTTGATTGTGAAAAACTCAGTTATTTTCAACTTCAAGGTATTATAAAAGTGGAGTTGAACTATACTCATCTCCATAATTATCACAGTTACTGTAAGAAAACAAAAAAGGCAGTTGTTTGTATATTTGGGTGGATTCTTATTTTAGCTTTGCAGGGTATGATACAGTGTGCTTAACGTTGGTTGTCTTAAATGTTCATTACCTAAAATTAAATTCAGTCAAAATGAAGCAGTGTTAAGGTTGTGGCATTGAAAAGTAACTGTCAAGAAGTACACCCAAATATCAACACTTGGAGTGTTTGCCAGGCTGTAATCAGAGGAGGGGGAGGCTTGAAGCTAGATGTTGGGGTTGAATTTTGCCTGGGTAAAATAATATATATGAGAAGTGGTAAGCAGAAAACTTCAGAAGAGGATTGTCACTTATGCTTAACGTTCAAATGATTTCAGAGCTCTAAAATAGCTATGAAGTGCTTTAGTTTTTCTGCATGTATAGCATAAAATGTTCAATGACAAATTGGGATCAGTCTAATTCATCTGTATCTTATCTACATATGGTCACTTAAGGTAAGGGGTTTTCATGCATGTATCTAAAATGCAGATAAATATTTATGGGCCTTTTCCTAAAGCATTTTAAGCCATTGAAATTAAATTACTCTTTAAGCTTATGTAAAAGACCAACTGATGCATAAGTGCATGTTGTGCTTGCTGTCATTGACAGTGTTGTATGTGAAAAGAACTAACAGTTTGGGCTCAGTACTGGTAACCTCATTAATGTGGATTTTACTGTAAGGAATGTTTTACTTGCACCTGCTTTCAAAATAACATGGAATTGTATCAACCTCTTGCCAAGTCAACCTAGTATTTTGTCAAGAAAATGGTAGACTTCACTTTTGACTACTTCCTGGGGTTTTTAAAACCCTGAACAGCTGGGTATCTCCCAACTTCTTTGCTTTTGTGTTGTTACTCAGCATCTCAAGCAGCTGCCTCTGGGAGTTAGTGCTAAAGTTATTTTTCATGGAAAGTTGATAATGGTATTGTATCAGTAGATGTTGCTTTCAGGTCTGGCTTACTTTCTGAACGATGAGGGTGTTACTTTAGGTGGTGTTGAACCTTGTAACGATATAGGTTGCATTTAAGTTACTGCTTCTGCCCCAGTGCTTTGCCTGGGGAGTGGTTGATGTAGCAGAAAACAGACAACAACAAAAAAAAGTCTTGAAACTTTCAGGTAGGTCTTAATATGTTCTTACTAGAAGAGGCTTTTGAAAGTGACATCTCTCAATAGTAATTTTGGTCTTTCTATGATACTTGTTACAAAACAACTGCTAGGGGGATAATCCTTACTATATTTGCTACCTTGTGTTTTTGAAATGTTAATTCAGGAAGACTTAGCAGTTGTGTATATTGCAAGTGGAAGCTTATGCAAATCACAATTCTAAGAGTTTAATTCTATTCCATTGATGTTCCTTTGTACATGACTTCTAAATCTCTCAGGTGCTAAAACTAAGGTGGAATTTTATGCTGGGAATTTCATTGTGAAGAAGTTAGACTTGCTCTATAGTCTATATTATGACTGTTAGGCTCACACGCCTGCAAAATACTGTTAGAGTGCTATAGTATTTATCAGGTAACTGTTACCAATCTACTTGCTTTCTAAGATCACCTGCTCAGTGTACCTTCTTGAAAGTGTTGGCTTCAATGGAAGGAAATGATTTTTGGGTAAGAAATACTTAGAGAAGAGAAGATGATAAAGGGAGGAAGTAAATTTAAAAGATGTGGGGAGTTCCTGTGTTGTGTGGCTTGCCAGTGTTGCTGTCAGTTCACCTTGGCTGACAAGTTCAAGTCCTTCCTAAGGGATAATAAACAGTCTGTTTACCTTTGCAGCAGATCTGTAGTATAAAGTGTGAAACTGTTCATCAGTATTTGAAAGTAAATTGGTGTGGCTTCAGAATGTGCTTTCCCAAGGAGAAAGCTGTGTTTGATACTTTGGTGAGAATACTTGTACATGCCGGGTAAGATAGTTCTACCTTACATGTGCTGCTATTTGCAGAAGTGCACAAAACCTACCTTATGCCTTGGTTTTAGATACTGTTACAGTGACATTTTTCTCAATGTTTCTGTTGTTGGCTATGCTTTTTTTTTGTGAAGTCAGTTTTGAGAAGTCAGAACAAAATTACTTGCCCAGGGTGCAGGGATGCAGAAGAGCTCTGGCAGGATCTGTTTTCACTGTGTATCAAAAATGAATAGAAAATCTGCACTCCATTTCATAGTGCATTGCAGGTTTTTTTTCCAAAGAAAACTTGGTTTCTGGTGTGAGGAAATGGAGGGTGATCTAGGATCTGAAAACAAATCTGGTTGCAACTTCACCATGTTTGTAAAGGACTGCAGGGTAGAAAGGGGTGGGAAAGCAAAAAGCAAACTTGTGTTTCTTCTAAGTACCTCTGGCAACTGTGTTCAAGTGCAATGCAGATTTGTTTCTGCTTAGGACAGATGCATACAATGATAATGGATGCAACAGAAATACTTTAAGGAAGAGCCCACAATACCCAAGGACTTAAATGTAGCTTTGTAGGACCTCCTCTCTGCACTCTCATTCTCTTTTAAGTATCCCCGTAAGAGAGGAGAATCAGGCTCGCTGTCTTTCTATTCCTGGGGACCAATTATCTTTGTAAAAAATGATGTACATTTAAATTCTGTTAACATCTGTGTTTCATCTGGAGTAATAGGTTGCAAAACTTTGGCTTGATTGCTTACCCAGCTAAGCTGGCAGGATTGGAATCGTACTGAGTCCTTGTCATCCTTCTAGACTTGTACTTCAGAAATAGCATGGACATGTGAACAGGCCAAATGTTATTTGGTCACTGAATGAAAAATCTTAGGCAAGTGAAATAAAAAAGGAAATCAGTTTTTGTTGATGAAAATGCCATGGAGAAACAAAGTCTGTTGTAATAATGAGGCATCAATTCCTTACACAGTTCAAGTTACTGTGGGTATTTGTATTCTGTTATAGAATTAGTTGTCTCTTGTGATTTGTGGTAGGTTGAGGCAAGAAAGTTGACTGGTTAAGGGATTGTGAAATCAAGGTGTGTTAAGAAAAAGTGATTTTTGGGGACTTGTGTTTGCTAAGAACTTCAGGAATAGTGTATTTGTTCTTAAGTATGCTTTATTGGCTCCTACTTTTGCTGCTGGTAGGTCTAGAGTTACGGGAGAACGTGGCAGTGATTATAATAACCTAGAGTTACATGGTGTAACTGCCAGTGATAAAAGTAGGCTTGATGGCTTCTGTTCACTGAGAAATTCTGATTTAGGAAGACTCAGAAAAGGGGCTGTGTTACTGATGGAAAGAAGCATACTGATGGATAGAAGGACAGATTGAAGTACCATGACACCACAGAAAACTGATCTCATTCATATACAATTCCTCCATGTAGAAGGCTTGCTCCAATTCATAATGTCTGATGTTGAGTCCTGTTGTAAATATATTAAAAATTCCATCATCATCTTGAATGAAAATGATGGCACGAAGGCTTTGCAGTTGATGTCCGTGTGCTGTCCCTAGAAAATGCAGAATAGCAAAAGAAATGTCATGCTTTGACTGCATGCAGGTATGGCCTCTTTGTACAGCTGACTGTTCAGATAAGACACTACTTACTTTTACAGCTTTCCATTTCAGGCAAATCAGTTTTCCATTCGTGTATCTCTAGCCTGAGATACTGCTAGCATTTTCTCTGAGAAACTCTAGGAGTTCTGTAGAAATCTGTCCATTTGGTAAGCTGCTCGGCTCATGTGGAGGAGTTGAAAGCAAATGTAGGTAATGGAGCTGGAAGACTGAATCAGGATATTTAGATTACTTGGCACAAGTAAGAGCTCTGTCTTTGCCAAGAAAAATAGGGAAAATAGTATGGTTGTGCTTTGGTTTTGGTGGCTCCTTTTCATTTTGGTATCCTTATCATTGTCACCTTTTCTCTGCTGCTGTGCTGTGCTTCCCACGGTGCTATTTAGAGTTGTTTCTCTGTTCTGCTGTGTGTTTACAGTCTACTGTGGAGGGTGAGAGGGTAAGGAGCAAATGAGTGTGGATGGCTGCTAAATCTGAAACAGGCAAACATCATGTGCCTGTTGGGCCTAGTTTGTTGGAAGAGATATGCTATTATATCTGGTGTTCTGCAGAGTTTAATTCTGTTTCCAGCAGAAAGGATAAAATTTTCTGGTTACTGAAGGTCATACTGTTAACACAGGTATCTTGAATAAAGCTGCTTTTTTAGAGTCTTAAATTCCTTTAGCTGCTTTACATAATCTTGAAGTGACTGAATCCATATAGAAGGCTGCTTGATGTGGGGAGTTTAAACACTAAGTGGCATTAAAATGTGTTAGGTAGTCTACAAGATCTGTTGAATTCTGGTGATGCTGTGCTAGGTAAGTAAGAAGTAGGTCTGTTCATAGATGAAGAATTGTAGACCAATTCTTAGGCTGGTTTCTCTTAGAGACGGCTATCTACTTAATTAAAAGCTGGGAAATGGTTTGTTAGAAAATAGCTGTTGTACGTATATACTGGTACTTCCTTCATACTGCCTTTTCTTGTCTTAAAACTTAATGCAGGTTTTATAAACAGGTTCACACCCCCTAAACCTTTTATTTGTTGAAAAAGTACAAGAAATTTTTATACTGGGACTTGCGAGGTCTCGGTAAGTGCAGCATCAGCCTGTCCTTGCTAGGCAGTCGATGATGAAAACTTTGAGAGGGCTGCTCGGATGAGTTGGATAAATGCAGTGTTATGCCAGACTGGGTTTTAATGCCACATCTATATCTTCATTTTCCTTTTTTGCATGGAAAAATGTTTCTCTGAAGGCCAGTTAAATCTCTGAGTTGCTTATTGGAGAAGCTGCAGACTGTCATAGAATCATAGAATGGCATGGGTTGGAAGGGACCCCAAGGATCATAGAGCTCCAACCCCCCTACCACAGGCAGGGCCATCAACCCCAGGCCTGGATCTACACAAGGTTGCCCAGGGCCCCATCCAACCTGGCCTTGAACACCTCCAGGGACGGGGCATCCACCATCTCTCTGGACAGCCTGTTCCAGCACCTCACCACTCTCTCTGTAAAAAGCTTCCCCCTAATATCTAATCTAAACCTTTCTTCCTTTAGGTTTAATCCATTCCCCCTTGTCCTGCCATTGTCTATCCTTTTAAAAAGTTGAATCCCCTCCTGCCTATAAGCTCCCTTCAGGTACTGGAAGGCTGCAATGAGGTCCCCCCACAGCCTTCTCTTCTCCAGGCTGAACAAGCCCAGCTCCCTCAGCCTCTCTTCATAGGGCAGGTGCTCCCGCCCTTTAATCATCTTCATGGCTCCTCTGAACCCTCTCCAACAGTCCATTGACTTCATAACTGCTTAAGTTATCTTTTGGATATTTTCAGTAGACTGTGCATGAAAGCCACTCACCTTAACCATCTGTTCCCCATAGTACTCCTCAGCTCACTGTATAGTTACACAGTAAAACATTCCACAGAACACACATTCAGTAATATTTATCCCAGTGTCTGTTCACTATCATGAAGCTGCACAGCACAAGCCACTCATGTCCAATATTCCCATGTCTTGCAGCACTTCATCAAACAGGTTTTTATCTGAATGGGGAGGGAGAACAGAGAAGTCTAGCTAGCACTAATCTGAATATTGATATTGATATAGATATTACTGTTAAGGTAGGATTTCAAATATCAAGAGGTGAATGAGCCCTTTTGTTTTGTTGTTTGGGTTTGTTTTGTTGCCTGAATCAGCTCATGGTTGTGATGTGTGATAGTTTGGTGGGGCTGATTTTTAGTTTGGGGTTTTTTTTAATCCCTGAATATTTTCTGGGAAATGGTAAAAGTCATGATGAAATGTTCTATTAATATCTGGCATTTGACCTATATCTAAAAGCTTAGTGGACTATGTGTTGTTCTTCAGGTGTCATGCTTCAGACAACCAAAGAGGGTATTTATGAATTTCATTGAATGACAGTCTGGCTGGTGTATGTGTGACAAACCCCTGAGAGGCCTCTTTCAGGCTATGGAAATCCCCGGTCGGACTGGATTATTGGGGAAGGGCCAGCCTGGCAGTCTTGCTTGTGCTGTTTCTCATTCTTGCAAATTCTTTGGAAATAGTTTAGTGTTACTTTGTAAATAAGAGAAAATTATTTATGAAATTCCTTGGTGGGATCTTGAAAAGAGGAGCAGAGTGTGATGTTAGGTTACTCCTCTGTTTCTGAGTTAGTTTGTACCTTGTGTATGATCCAAGGAAGCTTCTGGAGGTGATGCACACATAATGTATTTCAAGGAAAAAGTTGAAAAGGTGTGGGTTTGTTTGGGAGGTTGTTGGTGGTTTAGTTTCATTTTTTTGTGTTGTTGATTTTCTTTGCTTGTTTTTTTTTTTTTTTTTAAATCAATGGAACTTTATGCTGTCCTGGGGAAGACTTTGCTTAGGTGAGAAGGTGAGGTTTTGAGACTAGTTTCTTCTCCAGAACTATTTAATTTTGGGTTTTGTTTCTCTTAATTCTATGCATGTGCTTATGAGGTCATGCAAAAGCAGTTTTGGATGAAGGTATTCCTGAATCACTGTGAGAAATAAAGAATCTGAGCTGTACCTAAATGATTATATTCGTGTTTGGGTACTTTATATTTTGCATATAATAGCAAACACATGTTCTCAACATTCGAATTTATTTTTACTGAGTTTACATTAAAATGAACATCTGAAAGAGTTATACTGTTTGAACAGCGTCCTTTGAGTTAGTAGTTTTTCATTTCTCATTGAAAACCAGAAATAGCAGCGTAAGTACTCACTCCTGAGAGCTCATCTCTTCAGAATGGGCAGGTGTATATGCAGTCTGACTAAGTGTGTTATGACCACTGTCTGTTATAACAGTTTTAACTTTCATCAGAGGTCTTAGTCCCTGCAGAAATGCTGCAGACTTTTTTTGTTAGCTTGTTTACACTGGAGAACTAATGTATCTCCATACTTGAGGATTGGACAGTGCTGTGGCTAATGCACTTTTTGATTTATAACTTTAACTACTGTTGTGTAGGGTTTTTCCTCTTGACCTTCACCTGTAGGTGCTGCTAATAAGATGGCAGCAGAAGTTAGATGGATTAAATTGCTGGATTGAGTACAAGTGCACATAAAGTAGGGAGGAAAAAAGCCACCACAATGGGATGTTAAATCCAGACTTGTAGGATGCATGGTATTAAAGTTACTTATTTCCAGGGAGAGCAAACTGTGAAGGGAAATCACATCAAAGTAGCAGCCCTGGGAAGGAGCTGTCCTGGAGGCTTGAGGATGGACCAAAGGGGTAGGATCTGCCTCTCCCTTCTGGAAAGGGAATGAGTTACTAGGGAATGGGTGTTTACTGAGCGTCTTACACCTTGGCATCAGACTACTAGGTATATGGTTGGCTTTGCTTCCTTAAGCATGAGATAATTGAGGAAGGAGTGTTAAGGTGTTTTGTAAGCTTTGTTTTATAGCTTGAGCACTGAACTTTGTACTACTGTGTAGTGACTTACATACTACAGAGTTCCATGGATCTATACATAGCCAGTGGTGTGTTAAGGTTTTGTAGTCCCCAGTGTTTGAGATCTCAGCAATGTTTCACTTGTTCTGACTTTCCATCTTCCCCCTTTTTTTTTCCCCATTTCTGTATGGCAGATGAGTTCCTTGCCAAGATGGGTTCTTTCTCCTCATTAGATCCACCTGACTCAGGAGAACTTGAGGATTCATCACCTTAATCCACAATGATGTAACCCTTTAATAGGCGTAACCCATTTAATAAACAATTATGATAACAATATTGGAAGTCTTAGTTCAAACAGAATTCATCTGAGTGTAGGAGGTAATACCAAGGTGTATCTGTGAGGGTAATGGTGATGTATGGCTCTGTGGCAGTCCAGTTGTTCCCTTCTGATAATTATTTGAACCAGCCAGATAATGCTGTGGGTGTAGTTGGTATGGTAGACAGCCTGGAAGGTTAAGCTGGAAGGTCCAGCTGAGTAAAAGTGAAAGTTACTCAGTGTTGCCTACTTCTATTCATTTCTAGTCAAGTGGTGTAATGTCTTGAATTACTACTGAGCCAAACCTGGTTTTGAGCTCTGCCAGCTGCTGCTATACATGGTGAGCAGTTGTCCTTTTATTTAGCTAATGTGGATAAGTCTGGTAAGCTGGCTGCTGCTTCTGCTGTGAAAGCTCCTCTTTGTCATGACAGGAGACCTGCTTGCTACCAGCTACCTCTGTCCTGCATGGAGTAGTATCATTTTTTAAAGATAGACTAGGGCAACTATTTTCAGAGTTTTACTGCTGTGTTCAGGCTTTGTATAGATCGTTGCTCAGTAGTTCTGCTGCTCTAAGTGCAGCAAGCAGTGAGAGACGAATGCGTGCGGAATGGTTAAAAGCACAGAGGCACAGAGAAACCCTGATGTGATCTTTCTCTTGACTTTGTTAATGTCTTTGCTCTCATGAGTGAGAGTCTCTCATCAGTGGAGAGCTCTCTGTGCTCTCCATCTGAATGTTACCTTTGGGTGCTGTGAGCTGTTCGTGCTATTTTATATACATATATATATCTCGAGCTACAAAGTTTAACAGTGTATCTGTGCATTTTTGCATTAGAAACTCCTTCCTGCTTGTACAGGGTCACAGGAGTGTTTCTATCTAGACAGTGTCCCTTGGCAGAGTGACAGTAGATTTAATATTTAATTACGGATCCCCATTGATTTTTGAACCTTTGTGTTTTAATAATACTTGCTTTATGAGTTTGTTTTATAGCTTGAACTTTGGAATTTGAGGAGAGACCATTCCCTAACTTAACACTGAGCTGCTTGTGCTGCCATGTTTTCAAGGTGGAGTGTTCCCTCCTTCTGAACATATTTGGGTTTTTCCATTTGTCTTTATTTTTTTGAAATTTTGTGTGTATTTTGACCTTATAAGGTTTAAGGAACTAATATATCTGGGAAGGAGCACAGCAGAAGGGAGAAGAGGCCTATTGGAATTCTCTTGCAAATAAAGTATTCTCTACCCATTGTCAAAGGCTGGTATGTGTCTGAAGAACGAATTATCAATAAAAGCTCTCTAAACTGAGTTGAAAAAACAACAGTGTTAAAGATTCTTCCATTTTTAGAATTCTCTAATCCTTGTGGCAGATTGTGCTGCTGTTCAGAATTGGCATGGCCAAGGGCTGCTCAAACTGCAGCAGTGCGCTGATTTAGGATTATAAAATCTTTTTCCGAAGCACACAGAGGTAATCTGTATTGAAGGAATTGCTAGGCTTGGCATATAACTCGTGTCTTAATATCAAAGCACAGAGATTTAAACTTGTAATTCAACGTGGTTTCTAACAGAATTAGTGTGACCTGGGGATGCAGGTCATGCAAAACTGCTCATTTGTTTTGAGCACTGAGTAATTTTGGTGCCACATTGGTGATGTGATTCTAGCTCATGTCTCAAGCAGAGAGGTAGTTTTACTTGTGTGTGTGTTCTTCCTAGGTATGACTGCCTGTGAAGCTAGATCAGTTTTTGGAACTTGTCCCATTAAGACTCTAAAAAAGCTGACTTGTATGTTGACAAATGTCTGCAATTAGGCTGCAACTTCATGTCTGTTAAAGCATGCTTTGAAAAGAGGAGAAATCCCAATTTGTGCTCCATTTTTTTTTTTTTTACTGAAGAAAACTTAATCCTTGTAAATAATGTCTGTCTGCAATTGTTACCAATGTATTGGGGAGGAAAATGGGTAGTGGTGAGTGGTTGTATTGTTACTTTAAAGATGAAAGCATCTGTATCATAGTGAAAATTAACCTTATATGTTGACACTGACTGCACTTATTCCTAAAATTGTGCATCTCTGTGAGATGGCTTGGTATGTGCATTTGTGTTGACAGCTTTGGCTGGAATGCTTTAGAGCTGTGCTGTGACCCTTAGCTTTGTATTGGTCACTTTTCGTTATTTGAGACTGACCAGTTCTGCTGTTCTGAGGAATTCTGGTAGTCTCTTAAGTCATCATTTGCAGCTTGTCCCAACAGTACTATGTGCAAATCAGTTACTTCTAAGGATCATTAGTAGACTTTTCAGTAAAACAGAACAGTATTTGTATGCTGCTTTGATTTACCGAAAAGCCTTTGAAGTGATCTTACTGAAATGCTAGTTAATCAAGAATGAGACAGTAAGATCACTTTTTAAAAATGAAATTTAGATAGCTCTCCCTCTCTGTTCAGAAATCAACTTCTATGTGAGGAGGATGTCCCTTACTGTGTTCATTTTTTATTTCCTTCAAGATTTGACTAAACAATCTTAATACTACACCTTGCAGAAATAAAGTTCTTTTCTCAATGCATCATACTTTCAAGCAGAATGTTTAGCTATTAAGTGTTTGGGAGGAGTTGGTGTAGTTCCTCTGTCAATTTTTTAATTTCACTGCTTTCTTCCATGAAAATATTCTTGCTTTTTTTTTTAATCCTGCAGCCAGTATTCACATGTGGCCAGGTAAAACTGCTATGCTTCTCACAGTTTTGCCTCTGTCTGGGGAGCTCTTATAAATAATGAGATTACTGTGTCCGGGTAATTCGTTGCATCCCTCTTTTTTTGAGGACAGTGGATGTGATGGTAGGTTGGTTGGCTAACCTGGAGAGAAGATCACCTGGGACTGCAGCCAGGAGATTCTTGCTTTAGAAAATTATTTCTCTAGTTTTTAGCTTTGTGGCATACGTAGATGAGAATTTGTTCTTTAAAGATCATAAAAACATGATATAAAAATATAATTTAAGAAGCTGGTGATTATTGCTGTATGGTAGAGGTCTTGAACCCGTTTTGAGGTGGAGCCTTGGAAGTATTATGTTCACATAAGAAGTTCTTCTAGTAGTAATGAGTTATTGAATTAATGCTTAGTTTGGTAGAACAAGAACTTGTTACTCTTAAAACTGTATTTTAAGAACTGTCAAGAAACCTTTTGAACCAGTAATGTTGAAGTAATGTATTGCAATGCTTTAGACACATGGGAGTAGATGAAAAATGTACATCTGTGGTTGGAGCAAGTGGGAGGATTTGGTAAGAGCTTAGGTCCTGGCCAAGAGAAAAACAGTGGATTCAGAACAGGAATTACTGAACTAAAGGAGTGGCCTTATTAACTGAAGTTAGTCAAGGTTATGTGGGAAGGAGATGCAGATTGATTAACAGTTGTTAAGTACATATGCAGCTGATAAATTGCTGCAGTCGCATCCCTAAAATGTTACCATCTTATATTTTATCTATCTCGTTTATTAACTAACGTGCTGTGAAATAACTAACTTTATGGGTTTTCCATGAAATCCCTCTGGTGTGAGTTAAAATAATGAATTATGTGGATTTATTAAGTTTTTGTGATAATTTTGGAGGATGGTGGGGTGTTTCTGTCACTTTTACTGCCATGTGTTTGTGAAGGATAGGCAAAGTTGACAGCTCATCTGGATTGCTTCCTGAGTTCAATGTTATAGTTTATCCAAGTATGAAGTTGCTCATATGTGAGATGGACTTTACGCTGGGGTTGCAATGCTGGGGAAGTCTAACACCACCACTGCCTCTGCTTGGTTGCTGTGCTGTCCTGGTGTCCGTAGAATTGCAGCTGACAGTTTTCAGTTTGCATCTTTGCAGGCATGGAAGTGTTGCATTTGCATTTGTTCCATGGCTTTCATCAGTGCTAAAATAAGTATTTGTCAGGTATATTGAAATCCACACACTGTTGTGTCTCATGCCCCCTCCAATCTAAAACCATATAATCAAGGCATCAAGTATGCTCAATAAGATTGACCTTGGGACAAGATGATAATTACGTAATTATCCTGTCTGGATAACTAACGATCAAACTGGGAGGTTGGCAGTCATCTAGAGCCTTGGCTGTGTTTCTCTAATCCTATTTTAGGCTACTTAGATTAAAAGTTTAGTGTACTGGGAATGTTCTGCTCAGTTAGTGAATGAAATACATAGAAGCTTTGTAAAGCTGGTAGCTTGATAACCTTGTAGGTGATGTCTGAACATTTGAACCTGTAGAATGAAATCATGAAGTGGTCTAGGGCTTGATTTACAAGAGGGATTGAACATCAGTTTTAGTCCAGCTGATATCAGAAACAAGTATTCTGATGCCTGTGAAAACCAGTCTCTGTGTTTGGGTGGGTTTGGTGGTTTTGTTATTTACCATGCCAGAACAAGTGGAAGTGCTTATTGCTCTTGGGTGGGTAGCATGCTTAATTGTCTTCTGAGCTTGGGCACGTGGACAAACTGTTGTTTGCAAAGTTTGAGAGTCAAACTTTCTTCTTCAGTCAGAAAGTCTTTTCATCGCCCCACGGTTTTATCCATCATGTGTTGATTGTAATGGTAGAAATGCCTTCCTTACTGCTCCTACACGTAGGAGCAATGAAATTATCATTCCCATTTCAAACTTGCCTTTCAAAAATAAGATGAAGCGAGTCAGCATCTGGCTGCTGCCAACAGTGCCGTGGAAGTTTGTGCAGATAATAAAAATCATTGTTTTACAATGATTACAACAGCTTTTGTTATAATTTTCTTTTCTTCATGTCCTTATCTAGATGCTAGTACACTTGCAAAGGTTAGGGGACCCTTAGTAAGTCGGTTATTAGTTTCTTTGGTATCCTCTGTTTCTCCCAATTGAGAAATCTTGCTATGAGTTGGATGTAGTGTGTCCACCTTTCTCTTAGCTTTCCCATTTATAACTAAACCGATAGGCTTAGTAATCAAGGCTATGGCTCAAGAGTCATATGTTGCCAGTCAGCTGACTATCGGGAAGACATTCTTCATGCTTTGGAAATATCTTTATGAATGGGAGTGCCTTGTGAGAAGTCAAATGGGTTAGTATTATCTGAGGCTGTTGCTGAGTTACCTTCAGATGCAAGCAGAATGCTGTGTGAACAGCTGCAGTGTCTGGGTGGGGTGGGTGTAATTATGCCATGTAAATGGAATTGCATATTTTGGACACTATTTAACATGGCTTTTGTCTTTTTGCCATGCCTTGGTATAGAAAGTTGAACTGCAGGATGTCAAAATGTCCAAAATTCTTCCCAGATTGAGACTTCTTCCACATTCTCTATGCAAATATATCAGTAGTAGTGGATGATACTTTCCCCCACCCGGTTCGGAAGAACTTTACTCTTGGTAGAACTGGATATGCAACAGTGTGCCCCTTCAAGTGCTACTTGTTCTTTCATCAGCAGCATGATGACATTGACAACCTAGACCTTCAATCTTGTGTCAGTTTTCCTAGGATACTTTTTCTTTGGGGTTTGTACTTGGTGAATTGTGGTCAGTAGAACTTTTATTTTCTGCTTGACTCATGTATGGAACTGCTTGTGTCTGTATAAGCTCAGACTGTGGGTGAAATAAGTCTGGGGCTTAGAAAGGCAAGACAGTACGCTCTAATGATGGCATCTTCCATGCTGTGGTAGCTTTTCAGTTACCAGCTGGCTGGTCTTGAGCGGAAGCATATCACAAATTGCTTGTTGAATTTCAGCCTCTCTTCCTTGAATAATATATTTTTGTAGCCAAGTGGAATAGAATAGTTAAACTTATGGTTTTGGGAGCTGTGTAAACTCTTCTGTTTAGGAAGGGATGGTTGCTTATTCACACTGCACTTTTCACCTGAGCTTTCAGGGTGTCATCGCTTACTCTTGTCAAACCAGAACACGCTGATGAGTTGTGCAGCTTTGTATTTTATGGAGTATTGCTTTAAAAGTGTACCAGTTCTAAACACTAAAACCTTTGAGTTATTTCAATGCAATTGAATCATTGAAGTGAGAGATTGGTAAATGGCAAGTATAGTCTTGTTTGTGTGGAAATACCTGTGAAATTTGCAGATATATAAGATTCTGGTGTAACCTAAAAGCTAGTATAGCACAGTATCAAATGCAGAGTTAAGTCAAAGGTTAATAGCTCTCTAATTGTTATTTGTCATAGTATGGACTTGCTTGTTTTATCTATAAATTAGTGTTGTCATAAAGCTATATTGCTGGTATACCTTTCAAACTCTAGAATGATTCTTTTTTTTCTCTTTTGACAGTTAAGAATCCCTTCCGTGAAGAACTACAAAAAATCGAAGTAAGTAAAACTACTTAATATTGAGATTTTTGACTTGTCAAATTGTAGTATGAAACCAATACAGATCTCTTCAGAAGGATGGAGTTTCAGAATATTTTGTATGAAGTGAATGTAGTTTTTGCAACGTCAATGTTTTAATTTTTTTGTTTTTCATTTTGGGTAATGTAACTATCATTACAAGATTTGGCTCTGGCATACTGGTTGCTTTATATACTAAGAAAATGTTACATAATTTGTGTTGTAGAGCTACGAGGAAAAATTGTGTTGTAAGCTTTGAGGCTAAATTTACCATTTTGTCTCTTACTGTTACCATTTGGCTTCTCAGCCTTGAAAGGACAGCTGGTCAGAGGTGATAGATGTGAAGCTGTAGGATCTTACTTAGTGCTATAGAAAAACAAGGGCTAGCCTCTTCAGACAATGGATTTATAAGTTTGGGGTTTTCACTTTGATTCTATCAGTTACTTGTTCCTATATTCACTCTTTCAACTGGAATATTAGGATAACCATTTCTGAGATGCCATCACTGAAGATATCTTAGTTCTACTAAGAATTATTCTTAGTTCTACTGTCTGTGTTATGGTGGGTCTCTCTTCCAGCCTTCAGTCATTCTGCCTGGACTGTAAACATAGTGACCTGCTTTTGCCAAGCATATACAACCAAGTATTGCAAGATAACTCTGTGTGGTTGGTTTTTGTTTGGGTTTTTTTCCCCCCTTGTCTAGGACGAAGCTCTCCAAAAGTGACTAAGTGCATATTCTAAGTAGATAGCCTTGGTTAGTTTCTTGGGAAGAAAATGTTTCTGAATCTCTTGAACAAATTGGATTTGTGGAGTAAATTCTGAGGATTCTTTCAGAATGACTTCAAGTAGTGCAGAGATAATGCATCTTGTGCACTGGACTTGACAGATTGAGAACCTAGTTTGAATGTTGCTTTTTTTTTGTGTTTCTTGTCGGTTGTTCCATAGTAATCCTGGTCCATGCTTGATTGTTTGTTAGCTATGAAGGTTATGCTGTTCAATTCATTCCTTTATGTGGTCTGACCATTAATTTAGTTATTAATAAAGTTATGTCACAAACATATTTCACATGTCTGTCTGTCTCAGTGTAGCTGTGAGTGAAGTCGTGGGTGTACGTTCTGGCAGATAAATGGAAGTTGGAGTACTGCTCTTTGCGTGTGCGTGTGGTAGAGGACTGGTTTTCCTCCTCTGCCCTGCCCAGTATTTTCCAGCCAGGAAATGAGTTAATGAGGTTGGTTAGTTTCCTGGGGAGTACCAACTATAGCAATTTATACTCAGTGGTGGTTTTGTAGGACCAGGATGGGGAAAGGTGAGGCTGGTAATTGTTTCTATAGTTTATGGGAATTAATTTGTCAAATATTTGATCAATGAAAGAAGTATTTTACTCTTTAGTAGCAGTTTTCTTACAGGAAAAGAAAGAGCATTTAATTGAAATTTTAGAGTTATATCTATGCTGGTGCATCAGGGAATTGAGATATATTTAGTTCCTCTCAGTGTGAGCCTAATCAGTAGATGCACAAACTAGTGTCTAACCTGATCTCAGTTATTTGACTCTGCCCCCCCAGGAGTCAGAGCCAACTTAAAGAAAACAACCCCACCCAAACCCCTCTCCCCTTCCCCCGTGTTTTTTACAGTGGCTTTTAGTACTCAGTGTATATGTAAGTGGAGGCTCTGCGTCTTCATTTTTTTTAATAATTCATTCTAATATTGAAATACATCCAGAAACATTTTATGAAATGGCTCAATATCTTGGAAAAAGGTTTGACTCCCCTCTAAGTAACGATCACATGCCATTTCATATTCATACTTGTTTTGGGAATTGGGTCTTTTTATACTGGTGGTCTGTGCAGGAACTATCAACACGACTGTATTGTCACCACTTGTCTGCATATTGTGTTTGGTTTGGTTTTTAATTAATGCTGTAGTTTAAAGGCAAACAGCAAAAATCTTACTTTCCTGTGAATTTTCAGAGGGAATATGGCCAGATGATACTTAAGTAAGGCTTCTATGAAGTGTCACTGCCTGTTAACATATAACAAAACCAAAATAAACTCTGCCAAAC
The DNA here is from genome assembly GCF_964237585.1 of Gallinula chloropus. Taxonomy (NCBI): domain Eukaryota; kingdom Metazoa; phylum Chordata; class Aves; order Gruiformes; family Rallidae; genus Gallinula; species Gallinula chloropus. The sequence continues at coordinate 30,967,135 of NC_140085.1, read as the reverse complement.
TTCTTTTTGGTCACTGCATTTTCTCTCAGTAGTATTACAATAAGCTTTTGAGCTGTCAATTCTAACAGATCCATCAAGAGTCCAGGCTGCAATCTAGTTTAAGTCAAGGCCTGAAAAATAAATATTGTGAATACTTCAATCTATTGGTTGCATTGTTATATGTTACACATACAGGTAGTGTTTCATCTTTTTTTTTTTTCCTCATTGTATATAAAGATTTTTGGGCTAAATGGAAGAAGACACATCTCTATTAATGTTTGTTTGGTAACAGTACTGTGTTTTTTCTAATTCTAGGAAGTTGAAAGAAGTCTTATGATGAACAGCTTATATGCACTTCATGATAAATTGGCACAAGTAGCAGGTAATGCTTTAAAAGTGTTGTGACTAAGAGTGTTATGGCAACAGCCACAAAGAAGTCTATGCTCAGGTAGTGATTTGCAGCAACTGGTGTACATGCTGGGCCTGCAGTAGCTGTTTAGAGTTCCATTTTTGGGAAACTAGAAATCCCATTTTTATTTCACTAGCACTGCCTTTTTCACCACTCTAGTGCCCTTTGTTGCAGTGTTTTTAGTTAACGGAACAGGCTGTTAAGTATTGTGGTTCTTTATGGGTTTTGATCTTATGTCTTAATGCTTTATTAATTTGATTTCATTAAAAGGTTTAAATACAGGGAGAGGAATATGTATTTTTACAGGTAGTTAATTCACTATAATGGAAAAATGTTTGGAAAACAATATTTTGCAACAATTGGAAAATGCTTACTAATGCAATGAACCATAGTGGTTGAACAAGACTGTCTTGTTAGCAAAATAGTCCAACTTAGCTATACTAATTATATAGTAATGAAAAGTGCTGTATACAGTAATGTGTCAGGTGGTGTTTAGGATTAATATTAATTATTGAATATTCAAAGTAAATATGCAGTGTTTTTGCCTAGAGTCATAATTAACAGCTTTAAACTGCACAGACACACATCACAGTCGAGAAATGGTAAAGTTAAGACTGTGTTTAACTTTGGCATCTAGTGGGTGTGAACTAAAGCAGAACTATTTCATGGCTATTAAACCCTTAATTTATCTATCATCCTTGCTTATTAAATCCATAATGCATTTAGGAGGCAGGACTTCAGTTTTTGTTTTAAGCCTTACTGTTCTTTGTGCCAACTATTTATTTTGCAACAGCAAGGTTCACCAGGAAGGCTTCTCCACTGTTATCAGGTGCTAGACATGTCTCAAACACTAAAAGAAAATGTGGAAACAACTTTGTGACAGATGTGAAGCTGACAATTTAGTATGTCAGAGCTATATAGGAAATCTGTGAGAAACCTGAGCACCTCTAGAATACCTTTAAATTTCAAGAGTAAACTTCTTGCAGAAGTTTTTTGCTTCCAGAGCATTTACAGTATTTGCAGTGAATAAAATGGCTATTTGGACAAACCCCACAAATGTCTTCTATACATTATTCTTTAACCAAGAAAGTAGTGAAAGGATGATGTTTGACTGAGTGCATGTAAAATAATAATGACTTTAGCCTGCCATTTTGTTGCTTGCTACCAGTCAGTGCCTTGAAGTGTTCATTAGTAAGTAATATAGGTGATAGAGGGACGGTTGGACTAGGTGAACTTGGAGGTCTTTTCCAACCTTTATGATTCTGTGGTCTTTCACAGGTCAATCTTGATACATTTTTATCTGTTTCAACCTATTTCATACTTAATATGTGGTAGTTCTGATAGATAATTCAGTACTGTAAGTTGTTGGAGCCAAAAGGTTACTTTTTTCCGTGCTGTGTAGTCAGCCTATGGGAATGTCTTGGGAGACCCACAGCCTGTGTGCAGTAGAGCACTGACTTGTCTGAAGTGGAAGTTGAGGGTTATGGTACTTCTCTCTCTCTTTTGGAAGAGGAAAAACCTAAACAAAAAAAACAAACCAAAGCCAGCCTGCTGTGTTCCTTCAGTGTGCCACCTCTCCCTCTGATGGCAATACAGTAAACATGGTGCTTTCATGGGCAAAAAGTTTTGGCACCTCATTTCTACATCTGTGAAAGAAAGGGTGTTTTCTTCATTACCTGGGGCTTGCTTACGTGCACATAGATGTATAACAATGTTTATCTGTCTGTGTTAGGAGAGGAATTTGTATGATCTGAGATGACTGCTTTCTTCCCCAAGCCTGAAAGATGCATTAATCTCTACTGGTCTGCTCCTGGCCAGGAGAATCTTCAGTGCTTACTTTCACAAAATACAGCTATGCTTTCTAGTTAGATGATCCCCCAAACTGACGCTGTATTGCAAGATTACCTGGTTGCTCAGAGTAGCTTTCATGCAGACTGAAGAATGACCTAATTCATCTGTACTGAGAGAGAAGTTATCTTTGATGCCAGGTTTCTTAAGGTATGAGAGGAAGAAGTCTGCTGTTTCTTAATACCATGTCCATGTAGACCTTGCACGATACCTGGAAGCTGTTTAAAAGCCATAGAACAGAGGAAGCTGCTAGGGTGATGCAGGGTTTAGAAAGCGTTGCTCTTGTACACAGTCCACCACTTCAAAAGAGAGAAGTAAAGGAATATAGTTTTAGTAAAAGTGGTGCTTTTCAGGTCTCTGTCACATACTTGGAAAAGTTTCTCTCATTTCATACTTGGCTATGAATCACTTGTTCATGTTATAACTATTAATATTAAAAAGGCAGCCTGGAAACTTGCAGTAGTCTGTTCTGTTAAGCTTTATTCAACATCTTGTCTACCATGAAGATGGTCACTTCAGAATTTGGTTTCTAGCCCTCTTCCTTTTATTAGAGTTTTTATATTTTTAGTGAGCTAGTTTCTTGCCTTGTCAACTTCAATTGGAAGTTGCTTGAAGGAAGAAAGTCAGAATAACAGTTTGTTAATTTTATTTGACTTATATACTGCGTTCCAACTGCAGATGCCTATTCTGTACTGTGGTGCCCTGATATGATGTAAAATGATTTAATTATCCTATATAAAAATAGATTGCCTTTAATGCATCGCTGTTCTAAGAATTGCTAGTCTGCCAAACCTACGGTGAGTAATGCCTACCTCACAAGAAACAAGAGGGAGAAGCAGTGTCTACTTGTCCAGTTTGTGTTCCTGTGTTCTTGTCTAATGGTTCAGCCTTTCTTCAAAGCAGCGACTTTCCATAGACAGTATATTTCAGTGCTTATCGCTTTCTCCTATACCAAAATATGTGCTTTATTTAAATTGGACTTCCTCCAAGCATGTGTTAATTACTGGATATCTCAGACTTTAGTGGAGAGTTTTCAAAAAATCACATCCATTTTCAGTCAGACTTGCAAAATGAATAACCATAACCACTATATCCACAAGTAGCTGTTACTGATGGGTGTGACCCTACTTTCTTGTACATTAAGAATTTCTATTTAGTTAGACATTTCTTTTTGCTTGCTCCATTCTACACAGAGTGATGATCTATCAGATGTAGACAGTTTCCTTCAGAGCTAATGCCCAGTTACTTGAGATGCAGGGGTAAATTAGACTACCATATGTAATAAGGCTTACTAATAAATCCATGACTGGAAGAAAATCCTGGCAAAACACTAGACATTACTTAATATTAATTTCAAGTGTCAGCTGCTATATCTGATAACTGTCATGGGCTCTCTGTTCTGTCACTCCCCTTACTCCTTAGTTCTTCATGTAATTGATAGTGTGCTGTTTCTAACCGGTGATTTAAAAACTATTTAGCAAGTTCTGATTTTCCACAGTGTTATTACACTGTTGAATTTGCCTTTGGGAGATCAGGCATTCTTTCTTGCTCTCACACCACTTGTTCTGCTCCTGCTTTTATTCAGCTGCCCACTTTAGTGTCCTGCTGCAAGTAACCTGTAAGCATGAGACCTGCAAAACAAGTGCTTTATATGCTGTTTGCCTTTTGTATTGACTGACACATCAAGCTATAAGCTAGAGATCTGTGCTAAATCAGTCTGTTCTTCAAAGTATTACGTTTCCACTAGGTTTTAGTTCTGGTACTTTCAGAGAACGATTTACATTCTAAAGCAAATATTTTAACATTCTGGGTATTTCTGTTCATTTAGGAGCCGCAGCATGTACAGTTAAGCTAAATGCCCAAATCAGAGTCAGTTTCAAATACTGTAACCTGCATGGAAAAGCAGATCTGACTTGTTTTCTGTATTGAAAGCAATTGTGAGAAAAAACTTAAATGTTTCTTTAGAGCTAAGGCTTTAGTTGCTTTTTGGTAGTATTTGAAGAAGAACTTACTGTTCTAAGTGTCTTGCCAATGTACACTAACATAAGCTGAAGGGTAATTTTGTGACCCTTCCTGGGGGTCACAAACATCCTGGGATGTTACTTCTCCCCTCTGCACAAAGGCAAGTAGAGTGATTCTCAGATTGCACTTGAAATTGAAGTGATCTGTGCTCAAGGAAAGTTTGAGCACAAAAATCCATTCTTTCTCTCAGCTTGCAATAGACATTTTTACAGAAGGGCAGCTTTCACAAAGAGCTCAGATGTATCTTGCAGCAGACCTGTATAAAGCCTTTTTTTTTTTTTTTTTGCCTCTGCTTCACTTTTATTCCTGGATATAGGGCCTCAAATGGAACAGTTGGGAAACATTTTTGGCTCAGACTATGGAAAGTGGGTTTCCAAGCCAAGTGGTTAATGATTGCACCAAAGTTATTCAAAGTAAGCCTTCATTTGCAGAACTATTAGCTAAAGCAACTGCAATGGCATATAGGAATATCCTGCTGTTTGCAGTAAAACAGAAGGTTGTCTGACTTGTGAATTGCCTAACTTTCTGCAGGCTTTCAAATTCATGAGTTTCTCAGAAGAAAGCTGCTAAATGGTTCTCAGCAATAGATGGGTTGGAATGAGAAACTGCATTTCCAACAGTTTTTTGTACCGGACTGAAACTCTGTAGCTCTGATTAGCTTACTCCTTTCAAGAGTGGGAGGCAAGATTAAAGAGATTTTTATTTTTTCCCCCCACAGCGTTGCACGACAGTAATTTGAACTGATGGGCTTTAGACATTGTCAGAGCCTAGCCAGCAAAAGCATTTTTAACTGTTAAACGTGTTTGGAGGGAATACAGTCTAAAAGAAATTTCATAAGCAGGACTGCGAGGAAACAGTCTGCTGGGTTTTGAAGATGAGACCAGAAGCAGTTAACTCAGTGTGTTGGCTGCATACTACATAAATGTGATTCCTGGAGGAAGGCAAATAAGATTAGAATTTAAAACTACTGAAGTAATCCTGTAGCCCCCTTATCTGTAGCTTTTGTCCCCTTGCAAGAGGTAATGGTGTGCTCTTGTTTAAATTGTGAAAAATGAATTCTTCAAAATAAGTTTCAGGATTCATTTTTGGATTTTCAATCTGGCCACCTGCTTATGTGTTTTGCTTGTCTTCTCTGTGTATTAACCTCATGCTTTCTTATTTCATAAATGGACATTCCTGCTTATCTACATAATTTTAAACCCCCCCAAAACTCTGAAGCAGAAAGGTCTTGTGCTCCTGTTCTGATAAGCTGTTTGGTTCAGTCAAATTGTGACTGATGTGCTTTTTTTTGTATAAAACCCCCAGGAGGACTTCAGGTCTCACTGAAAAACAACATCAGTTTAAATGGATGAATGCCTACCAGTCTTGCTTGTGTCATAAAACTGATACCTGACTGAGACTGTACACAGGGCTTCTACAGAGATGTATATTGGGTTTGTTGTATTTATTCCATCAGTTCTAGATTTGAAACAATATGTTTATACTGGATATTGTGTAATTGTATAGTTATCCCATGTCTGCTAATCTTGAAACATGAAATCACTGGTGATTACACCTGTAAACTTCAAGGTTGTAGAGCTTATGCTGCACAAAAATGCCTGAATTGCACACAAGTCTAGCCTGTAACTCCAGTTCTTGTGCTGACTTATAAATTCAGAGTGTGTTGGCAAAGATGGGGTCAATTTTCACTTGTGATCTCTGTAGTTTTGCTATTACAGTAGACTCTGGCATGTTTGAAGTTTAAGATACTGCACGTTAATAATCAAATTAAACCACTTTTAGAGGGATATCTATTCTGCTCAGTGCTTGATTAAAAATACACACATGCACACAGGCTTGGTTCCAGCAGCACTTCTAGGCCAGATAGCGTATGAGCACTCCTACAAACAGTGTTCCTATTTATCTATAACCCAACAGTAAGAGAAGAGCATCCCTGGCACGCTGATGTGTTTGCAAGGCCAAATTCACTTAAATCTGCTTTTGTGTATTGAGCAAAACTTTGCTTGTAGCAGTCCGAGAAGGACTTTTGTTCCGTAGAAACACTTCTTTAGAACTCCCAACTGTGAATGTGACTTGAAAATGCTGCTCCCTGACTTGCTAGGATTTACTAATTTTTGGTCAGATTGCCTCAAATGTTCTTGTTTGTATAGAGGAATTAATACTTGAAGTTGTATCATCAAAAGGGTTTACCAGGTAGATGAATTCCAACCTTAAATACTTTGTAAGGGTACAAGCAAAGGTTTATACTTTGTTTATGGATGAATATCTTAAACTTCCCTAGCCTTGCTATGGCTTTGGAAATAATACACTTCAGCATAGATGCAGGAAGGTAAGGCAGGTGTAACCCTGAGGCAGTGGAAGACTGGGTTTGTTTCCTATTTTGTTGTTTTGGCACAGTAAAGTCATAGCTATAGATGTTAAGACTTTTCTTCGTTAAATTGGGAAAAGGGTGATTTTTCCACTCGCTGACACTTCTTGAGAAGTGCTGGCCTAGTGATAGATAAAACTGGTGTTAGACCTTTTCTTTTTCTCTGACTTTGTGTTGGTATGGTTGCTGCTGTGTTTGGAGTTTTTTGCATTAATTTGGTACCTCAGTACAGTTTAGTAAAGAAAATTAAGATGATGGTGGCATGTGGCTGTGAGGACTGACTGTGCATATGATACCTTATTTCCTGACTACTTTGCATACATTCCAAAACACCTACAATGGTAAAACCACCAGTCTCAGGCCCTGTTTGGATTCTGAACATGTTCAATAAGGTTATGACTTACTGTGATAACTTGGACCAATCTAAAAGATAACTTCACAGTGTCTGAAATACCACTATGTATGTGTTGCAATGGGAACTAACCTGGTCTGTATTAAAGGTAATGCATGTTTCAGGGTAAATGAAAATATTTGAAGAAGTTGAGTCAGGGTACAGCAACGATTCACAGTAATGTCCATCCTTTTGTTCTGCTTTCAGCATAAATACAGAAATATACTTTGAGCACTCCATGAAGTTGTATTCATGGGATCTGTACATATTATTAGCTGTGACAATCTTCAGGTTTTCTAACTTTTCTGAAGGAGAAATTTGTCCAGAGATTTTTCCATGGTTTTAGTGGAACCTGTGAGAATTACTGAACTACTGCTGCTTTTGTAGATTGTGTTAACTATAAGCTTGTATTTAATGATTTTATAAAATGTGGTAATCAGTAGATCAAAATAAACAAAAGTTTGATTTTACCAGGAGAACATGAATGTGGCAGCTCTAGTCAAAGGAACCTTACCGTCCAGGAGGCAGCTGCATATTTAAAAGTAAGCAAACAAGGTATTTTTCATTGGTTATATATGAGATTTGTGTAATTTACAGTTAGTGAGGCCTGATTTCATATGTACTGTATTAACTAACATTTCAGTTTGTATGGAATGTTATTTGGAAATGTTTGTAGCTGATGTCTTGAACATGTGCTACTTATAATTTTTATTTAGGGAAGTAGTGAGGGTTTTGAGGGAGGGAAGGTGAAAGAAACTGACTTAATTGCAATTAAGGCACAGATAGACAGTAGTGCTTCAGTGGCATATGGTTTTCTTCCTTTTAGTTAAAACATCAGGGCATAATTTGAACTGAAGGAGATAGTTGACCAACACAAATGTCTTAAATTTATGAAATGCAAATCTTTAGAATCTTCTCCAGAAATCAATATACTATGTTTGGAGACTTAATAGAAAAGGGTACTGTCCTCCTTTCTTTGGGAGGAGACGGTGACGCATGGATCTCTGCAGTGTGCCTGACAGCAGCTGTACGGAGACACCATTCACTGATGCTTTAAATAGAAATGGTCAAAAAAGGCTTTTTTGTTAATATGATAGGTGTGCAGTATTATGAAATCCCACTCTCTGCTGTCATTCCCCTGCCATACTCCCCAAATAAAAGATGACTCTTGCCTTGTCTTGACAGCTGTAGGGTTTATTTTAGCCCCCGTTGGTGTACCCTTCAGTGGAAAACTACTTGCAGCTTTTAAAAGGCTGTGAGAGTATAAGATTTCTTTGATTGGATGGAGGGACCTAAGCTGATGTGACTTCTAATGTGAAAATGTGTAGAAATTTTATGTCTTGGCAAACATTTACATAGGAGACAAAAAGAGGCGAGGTTAAGAGCACCCTGAAGAAGCTGCTAACACCAGTTTATGGTTTGGCAGTGATATTCTGTGTCTGTTAAAATCAGTGTGTTGTGGGAATACATGGGAAAAAATTAAGTTCTTGCCAGATCACTGATGGTCTTATCTGTTGTGCTGCAAGAATGACAGTTATGATAACAACTGTGTTAGCTCTGATAAGAGGCTCAAATTTTATATGAACATTTTTCACTTTGTGCAAAGTCTCATTTAACCCTACAGCCCCTCATTTGGGGAGTATAAATGTAACTCACTTGCAGAATTTCTGTATTCTGTGGCAAAACTTATTTTCATTTTGAGAGTAAAATAATTAAGAGTTGTTTTTTTAAGTGTTTGTCCTTTAGTGTTCTATGCTTGTTGCATTATGTGAGGTTCAAAAGAAAGGTGGAGGTAAATCTTATTGGCGAGTATAATTTCAAATATAATAGTACTTTCCACTTAAGCTTTCTTCCCTGAAGAACATGTGAAGTGAACTATGGAGACAGACTTTTAGCTCAGATAGCAGTGAATTTTCTCCTATGAGAGTTGATATTGAGTAATTTTTTTTAAAGTCAATTTCTATAAAGTAATATCAGTTCTTGAACTACAGTCACGGGGCTATTTGCAAAATACCAGTTAAACTTGATTTTCATCAAGTCTGAAACTGCTCTTATAGGACCTGTTTTCAGCTGGGTTTATATCTAATTTGAGTTTTAATGAAGTAGATTTTCCACGAGCACCACCTAGTGACTGAATCTTTTTTTGGTGTAAGTTAGAATTGTTTTTAACACCTTGAATGTGACTTGACTTTTCAAACGGTCCTTAATTTGAGGAAAGCTACTAAATCTGATAGCTGCTCATATCATGGATAAATTCAGTTCGTGTCAAACAGGCAAAATCTGAAGAATCAAGGGAAAAAACCTCACATAGTTTTGAGTAGTAATCTGCAGTATCTTGATTTTATTGTGGCACAAAAACTTTTTGGTTATTTATGAAGTAACTCATTACTGTTTTCTCTTGACAGAGTTTAGATCCACAATATGAAAGTGTACTTAACACAGCATTACAGTGGATCTTGAGTAGCGGGAAAGATGTTGGCATAAAGTAAGTGCTTTTTATCTCTTTTAAAAAAAAGTTCTTTAAACAGAATGTATTGTTTTTCATAAAACCTGTGTGTTTTGGAATAGGTGTCTCAGCAATGACCCCAACAAGGTGAATGTCACTAATTTGACAGATGTGAAGTATCTGGAATCCACTAGTCCAAAGATGTCTTTCAGGTGTCGTTTTCGCCGTGCATTTGTTAATGTAACTCACAGATTGTCAATATTGCTTTTGGGTAAGTTAACTTCAAAAACATCAAACATTTTGCTATAACAGCTTGCAGTTGTGTAAGTGCACAGGGAAATGTAAACAGCACTTCCAGAGAAAATTTTTATTCAACCATAAAACTTGGGAGTTCCTATCAGTGTCTTGATTACGGCGCGGTTTGCTTTGTGCTGCTTTTGCAGCACTGTTGGTTGCTATCAACTGCTGCTGTAGCCAGCTGAACATACTCCCTCTTTGGGAACACTATTTTTCCCCTGCCAAGCGATACCTTGCGGCTTCCAAAGATTCCAGAGTGAACTGAATTGAAAAAGTAAAATGCCCAGTAAAAAAAAATGTAACAGCCATAATTTTGAGGGTATTTCACTGTTATTTCTGGAACTTAACTACTGAAAAAGAGCTTTCTAGTTTTAGGAAGAGATGGATACCAAACATGTTTATCACCAAACATTCTTACCTCTGAAACTGTTATAAAAATGTATCCAATTCTTCACTAAGGCTTACTCATTTAGTCTTTGGTAGTACTCTAAATTTAAAGTTCTTTCAGTTTAATTCTTCACGTACTGAAAACCATGTAACATAAATATATGATATAGGTGAGTGCAGACACTTTACTTTTTTCCATGTGGCTGGTTGGAAATTCTGAAGGTGTAGAGTTCATCTCTACAAATACTGAATATGTAATAAATTGTTTTATCCCAATAAATTAATCCCATGCTTATGAGCAGAATATCCCCTTCACTGGTCTTTTGACAAACCAAAAGAATCGAAGGGAAACTGTCCCAGATTGCTGTCTTTCTAATAATACTGGATATGAGGGTTGAATTGGGATGCAGAGTTGGAGCTCAGTATCCAAGTTAACCACTGCTCTCATCAGTCATGTTGAGCAAATTGCTCCATATCTCAAATTCATCATCTGTAATTCAGGTTAACATGAAGCACCTCTTAAAAAGAAACCATTGGATAAATGTTAGATGTCATTATCATTAACTAATACTCGTTTGGCCTAAAATGGTATCCTTCAGTCTCTGGGATGCGCCAGTTATCAGTGCCTTGTGATTGCTGTCATAAAAAACAAATTATGTAACTGTAATTTGGGAATGCATGTTTCTGTGTTTCTTTCCTTGTTAAGAGATCACGGGTGGTGTGGTGCCCTCAGCCTGAAATAGAAGTAGTAATGAGACTTTTATTTTCAACTTATGCTGCTGGCTTTCGTAACTAGATTGTGCTTTTTGGGGATAATCTTTAAGTAATAGAAAATTACTTCAATAGAAAAACAGCATGCATATCTGTAGCTGAACTGAAGCAGTCCCAGTTACTTAGTTTGGACAAGTATATGTAAAGTATGTGACTTGTCTGTGAATTAGTGGATAATTGTGCATTTTTAAATCTTAACGTGTTATCAATTGTCAGTTTATGTGACTTCTGATATGACTTGAGTTTTTCAAATAGTTGTTTTACTGTTTTTCTTCACAAATGGGTAAAATTTCAAACAACAATAATGGGATACTAGGCTATTGTTAAAACAAATGTTTTTCTAAAGGGTAACCAGTCTTCAGAGTTCACGTGTTTGTGCTGCTGTGTGAGTAAAACAAAACACACTGACAGCAAGTATTGAGTGCTTCACTGTTTTGAAAGCTAAAATACTTCAGAAAGTTAGCTAGTTCAACCAACTTCTGAACTGCGGGATGTAAACTGATGAATAACCTCGTTCCAATACTGATTAAAGAATAATCTACATCTAAATGCAGGTGTAGCAATCGTCTGGGGAGTCCTGCACTACATGAAATACCGTTGGGCAAAAGAGGAAGAAGAAACAAGGCAGATGTATGATATGGTGGTAAAAATCATAGGTATGGCTTCCCAAGTTGCATCTGATGTACCAGCTCTAAGCTTTCAAATTGCTGGCATTAATGGAGCTGTGTTTTCTGTCTATTTAATTGTCAGTCATCAGTGATGCTGTTGGAGTTCTTGGTCAAATGTGCGATTCACGTGTTTGGCCTTGTTTTTAAACACACATTGTCCTTTAAACCTAATCAAAGCTTTTGGTATAAAGATCGTAATTGGTGAGTTACATCAACCTGGCCATTTAAATTCCCATTGACTTGGTGGGTTTTTTATCTTACTGCTGAAAACAAACACAAAGTTAATTGTCTGGAAGTATGGTGGCATCTGTATCATAATTTTTCATGTATCTTTAAAATATCCACTCTTAAAATGTGTGTTAGTTCTCAATTCTGTTCTTAATGGCTTTTCATAGGAAAAGCAGCTCTTTAGTTACTCACTTTGGGCAGAAATTATGTTACTAAAGCAGAATAAATTCTGAAATTCTGCCTTTCTACTTGAAGCCATGATGTTTTCAGTAGCTGTGTTTATAATTCTTAAGCTCTGATTTGGGCTGCGTTTTTGCTTCAGTTGTCTTATTACTTTCACCTATGGGAATCATCATAAATACAGAGACTGCAGACAAACTGGGGCTCTTCCCCTGTTCCTACCTCTCTTGCATTTGCAAATCAAGTTTTCTTGGGGCGGGGGAAAGCACTTTATTTTCAAAGGTATCTGTTGTTGGCAACAATTAAAAGTACCAAACAAGTGTAACTGCAAGAATTCTTTTTGTGTATTTCAGAGTTATTTGAGGCACTTAGAGGGTGTGTTTGGTTAGTCTTCTTGATTTGTGGTCAGCATGGTTAGATGGGAGAAAATGCTTTGAAATGCCAAAGCCCTGTTAGCTACTGAAACTGGGAGGGGTCTTCAGAGCAGCTGTTGATTGCCAGCATTGATGATATTCTTAATGTTAACCTACATAGTTACCAGTTTTTCTTATGGTCTCCTCAGATGTTCTAAGAAGTCACAGTGAGGCATGTTCTGAAAATAAAGACTTGCAGCCTTACATGCCTATTTTACATGTGCGTGATTCTCTAATACCACCTCAGGACAGGTATGTTCTCACTAGAAGTACTGAATGTCCTTATGTGCAAGGAAAAAATAGTAAAAATAAATGGGTCAATAAGTTAATTTCAGTAGTCTGCACAGTACAATATTTGGGAGTTCTCTTGACGTGGTGGGGAGTGGGACATCAAATTTCTCTTACACGCTGGATGTCAGCTATGCTGGTTGTTACAATGCTAACTTTGTACTTCTTGCTTCAATTTTTAAGGAGGAAAATGAGGAAAGTCTGGAATAGAGCAGTTGACTTTCTTGCAGCAAATGAATCTAGAGCTCGCACAGAGACACGAAGAATAGGTGGTGCTGAATTCTTGGTTTGGAAATGGATGCAACCTTCTGCAGCGTGTGACAAAATTTTAGCAATACCATCGAAAGTGTGGCAAGGCCAAGGTATTGAAGTCTGGTTGTCTTTTGCAACTGCAATACTTTTTTAATTTCTGCATCTGACTTCTAAATGATATTCTGTTGTTCGAATGTGAAGGATCTGTTTTGTCTCACACTGTTAAGTGTTGTTATAAACTGTGCTGTTTATCTGTTATCTTGTTCAGTAGACTTACTTTTTCTGTGTATTCAGGGTCTGCTTGTTTTCAAGCAAAATCAGCTTTTCTGTTACAGCTACTGCAGAAACACATCAGAATGCCCAAGTGAGTTGCTTGTTTCTTTCCATAAATTAAAAAAAAACAAACCACCACCACCTCTTTAGTTGGTGAAATTTTGACGTCTTAAACTTATTGGAAGTAATGTTGTATCTTATAGCAGGTAAATCAGAGCTTGTAGACTTGAGTTTCCCACTGTTATCAGTTGGGTACCTAAAGATAGAAAAGGAAGATGGAAGAGGAGATACTTGTTTTGAAAAGGAAACTGCTGGGAGAAAGGACTTCTCAATTGGCAGAACATAGGTTTTGAGTACCTCCTAGTAGTGCTTCTTTTCTGTATTTTTTTTTCTACACTGTGCATTTGTATTTTAAGCTCTGTGGTGCAGCAGACCTTTTATTTTAATAGAGGAGGCTGTTCTCATGTGGATTTTTGCAGTGGTTTGTCACTTCTCAACTTTATCATGGAGCCAAGTGGCAAGAATTCAGTGGGTTTGCAATTGTCTGTTTGCAGTGGTCATATTTTCCTAGTTCTTTTTCTTTCTGCCTTTCCTCATGTTAAGCTTCAGGTTTTGGGCTAGGGGTGTTTTTGGTCAATGAAAATTTGAAGCTATAATTAAAGCAACTCTGGGATACAATTAAAAATTATTAATTATATCAATATTTCAAGCGTGAAGGTAAAGTGAAGTCTTAATTGCCAATTACTTAAGTGTTCTGACAGTGCTGAAGAGTCTGCCTTGCTTCTGCCTTGCTTTCTGTTCATCTGTAATGCTGTACTACCCCTCCAGTGCAGAATCCTGTTTTATAAACTCATTGGCCCGTTTAGATGGTGAGGGGGTGGGGGCTTCTAGAGTTTTCAATTCAACTTTTAAAATCAGGTATTACCAAGGTTCTATCGTGTGTTACTTCTGTGGTGTTGAACTAGATGCTGAAAGAAAAAAAAAGCCTGTTTAAAATCAAACAGACTTTCTGCCTCCTTAGTCCCACTTAAAAATAAAAATACCCACGGGCAAACAACTGCACTCTCATCTGTGTTCTTCTGAAGTATGCTAAATTTGGTATTAGTTTAACTAAAGCAAATAGTAATAGGATCTTTTCTTTAGCTTTTTACTGGTATACATTTTTATTTGCAGGAAACAATGTTCCCACTGTTTCTTATAAAAGAGGGTACAGTTTAAAGTAGCTCTTTCCAATGTCATTATTTCCTTTCCAGAGACAGACAGAGCTTCTTTGTGGCTTGGAACATTTATGCTGTGGCAGGCTTGATTGTCCAAATGAAAGTACTTCTAACATTCTGGTTTTGTCCCAGGCCACTTGCATGCTTTCATAAGTTCTATGTATGCTTTCAGCCCTTGAGTCTTAAATGTTGCTTTTCTGTAAGTTCAAAGCAAACCCAAACAATTCTGTCAGCTTGAAAAGCCAAATATTTTTGAGACATTTGCAGATAGATGGCACTTATCTGCTGTGGGTCTTAGTAGTCTTGGTACCCATTTCTTGCTTGTCTCTGCTAAATGTTGTATTGGGATGTTATGTGCTTCTCAAAGTTCTGCCCTTGGTTTCAGCATTATGTTTCTCATTTGAAATCAGTCATTGGAAGTGAGAGCTGCTTTTTTCAAATACCTTGTAAATACTACTGCAGGCTTGAAGTTCTGCACTCATTGTCTTGCACCAGTTGTGACATGGCATTCTGTGACATCTCTATTACTAAATTTTTGAGAAACTGTAATAATCTAAGACATGAATAGTAACTTTATTACAAGAGTTGCAGGGACTTTTTTTTTTTCCAGGACACTGACCAATAGGGATGTGTGAGTGCTTTAGGTGTAGTGCAGAAGTCGTGGGCTTGTCAACAGCTGCCCGTTCCATCTCTGATAGGGTCATCAGCAATTTTCAGACTCTTAAATTGAACACAGCTTCTGCAAGCTGAATCTTCTACACACTGTTCAATACAGGCACAACACTCCAGTTCTCAAATTTCTTACGTATTACTTATTTGCTCTCAGTTTTTCTTGTCTTGTTTGATTGCAATATCGATTACAACATCCTGCTCTGAGTTAGAAATCAGACTGGATTTTTCTTCATCTGGAAGACTTTCCAGTGTGTGGTAGCTTAGGTGCTGCTTTGCTACCTGGAATATATATTCAAGACTCAATAGAACACTTGTTTCTAAAACTTCCTAGAAAGACAGCACCTCTGGTAGTGGCTGTTAGGTACCATCTGGGTTTCAGCATCTGATACCTACTGTAGCATATTGTGAATGTGGACAGAGTAACTACTTCTCAGCAATGGCTTTCAGCTCTGTGCTGCCTGGAGTAGGTACTTAAGATTCTATGCTTTCTGTTGAATAAGATATTTAAAGATCTATCCTGTTTCAGTACTTTTAATAGCAGTTTCCCTAATTTTCTTGTCATGTTTGTAGTTTGGCAAAGATCTTTGTGGAATTGAGATTCCATGCCCTTCTGTTAGGGCCAAAGTATGTGAGTAGGAGTGTCTGAAATGACATAGGTTGTTTTGGCTCTGAGTATCTTGGTAGTCAGCAGTCAAAGGTAATTGTGATGTGCAAAGGCTCTTTCTATTTTAAATTCCTTGTTTTCATATGACTGTTACAAATAGTTTCATTACATAAGTCTGGTGCTTTTTGCATAGCTATTCCTTTCCTGATGTTAGGAATTCTATATACATGTGGCAGTTCTTCATTTTTGGAAGTATAAATCAAGTGGAATTATGTTTGTCCTGCAATTTTGATGTTTCAGTGTAGGAGTTCATAAATCTATTTTTTTTTTCTGGGTCAGAATAAAGTCTGGTGTATTTCCTTTGAAATATCTGTCCAAAAAATAAAGATTAGTAAGGTCATTGTAGGATGATGGACAAATGAGTGAATGTTTTAAAAACAGTTGGCAAGACCAAAGTCGAATTTCTTTTTTGTTTTTTTGGAAGAAATAGTCAGTGTGTTCAGTTTGCTTTTGAAAGAGCAGATACTGTTGTCCCCTCTTGCCTTTGATAACTGAGCTCTAAAGCAAAAAAGGTAGGGGAAGCTCCAGTGTAGCTAAGCTAAGAGCAGTAGCTAAAGTTCCTTGACAGCTCAGGAGACGAGATAAAGAGGTTCTCTGAAGTACCACATCTAGGGTGATATTTCATCCTGCAGCATGGAAGATAACCTGTTACCTTGTGTGAATGACACCCCTCCTCCCCAGTTTGTGAGAATGTAATCCTCCACGTTTAAAAACACAGGGGGCTCTATTCTTAACTACTGCAAGAAAACTGTGGATTTTATGCTTGTAAAATGCTGTATCCACCCCGTGTTGGTCTTCTGTAGCTGAACTTAACTGTATTACACCCCAAGTCAACCACACTCTCCTAACATTTAGTATTATTTTGATTTCAGTATCTTCCCAGTTTACTGAAGAACCTTGTCTTGTGTGAAAGTGTGGAACTTCAGTATTTTTACTAAATGTTTTATCTTTTTGTCCTTACCTTTTATAAGAAGGGGTAATATTTAATAAATCAGTGATCTGTGGCTTAGCACAAATAAATCTGTTCTTCAGAAACATGGTTATCTGTATTTAATGCAAGTCTTCCACCTTATCAGGTGTGTCAAATCCACATCTAAAGATCTGTTGGGCTGCCTTATAACCCGTGGCAGTGATACTGGGGTATCCCTTTTGCAGTAATACAATAGTAATTCAAGAGGTCTAGAAAGCTGCACTGTCTCTCAGATGTTCATTTTTAAGTCTGTGCAAGAGCCACTAATTCCATCATACACATTCCAGTCATGGTGGTAAAGAGGCTGTTGAAACCCACATTTTTATCTGCTGCTGTTCTTTGAATCTGGAACGATACAGTCATGCTCAGTTTAAGGTAATAAAACAGGGTACATCATGATTGAAATACCAAGTGACTTCCTTTCTTGAAGCCCCCAAGGGGAGTTTAGCAAAGTCCTAAAAATTTTCTTGTCAGTGACTTAGTACACAAAGTTGTGCTTCTGCCTTCCTGTTTCATCTCCACCTCTTTACCCTCATCTTGTAATTCTTACTGTTGAGGGCTACTTTGGAAAAGAAACGTGCTGGTGAGGTGCTTATTTAATTGTGCTGGCCCAAAATAATACCTGCTGTCATTGAGGAGAATGTTTTGTATGCTCCACATCAGTGTGAATACTTTAAATAATCAGTACTGCAATCTGAATAGGTTTGTCACCATAAACATAATCTTTTTAGGAGGAGGGGGAGAATTAATTGTTACAGACACATCTGTTAGTTGTGCTGTTTTGAATTGTGCTCTGTAGGTACAGCATTATTTTCAGTTCACCGGTGTCTTCCCGAGCATCCCCTTTTGGTCTGATTTCTGGTATACATTTTAAAGCTTGTTACTGTGCTAACATTCATTTTATACCTCACTGATTTCTGTGGCCACCTTTTTCTTTATACATGAAAAGCTCCATCTTAAATTGCAAAATTTTCTTTTAATTTATGATTGTGAAACACTTTTGAGAAAAAGCAGAATCAACATTTATTGTCAGATGCTGCACTGCCTTGGGCACTGCTTCTACTAGAATGACACTTAATTGGTAGCAGATTAGTTTTGTGCTGGTGGTTTGCTCTGGTTGAAGTAATCTCTGCAAGCACCTGAGCCCTTCCCAGCAAAAAGACATAAAGATTATTAGAAATTGGAGCAGGCAGAGCTCGATTTTATAGGTATCTGCACTAAAGTGTCACTTGTCCATTTAGTTACTTTTGTGTGTAGCTTGGTGGTGTAGCTGCTGCCTTAAACAACAGTATGGGGGTTGGGAGGTTTTTTGGGTTGTTTTTATTTTTTAGTTCATAAACAGCTTGCAGAAACGTTGATCCCCTGGGCCTAGGGTGTCTACAAATAACCTCACTGGTCTTTATCCTTGGACTAAAACCGTGTGCTGAATAAACCTAAGTATGACCAATCAGCACACAATTTCCTCAACCCCACACCTTTCCAGGGCCCAGTCCATGACTAAGCCACCCCTGGTCACCTTTTCCAGTATGGTGTGGTGCCCCAGTGTACCAAATGCTGGTGACATTTCTCACACACACCACTTGATCTGTGTAGTTCTGTAAATGTTGGTCAGTTCTGTAAAGTTGTTGTTGTATACCCCATGTAAAATTTTTAATCAAGGGCAAAAGAACTTTACAAAACCATGTGCTATTGAAGAAGGACTTGTCCTTAAGCTCAGAAAAAGATGCAGTGTCAACAGCAGATTTAGAAATCTATTCCCAAGGAAAAAAAAACAGACAGTTGTTACAGGCATTGGTGACTTGAACTGTGTGTGTATATTCTAATAATACTTTGAGTACTTGGGGAACTTACCGTAAGTTCCAGATGAGATTTGGAGGTCACCCTTTTTAATTTTTAGTTGGCAATTGTATTATTTTTTTTGCCTTGAATTTAGATAGACAAACTTGACAAACTTGTTCCCTATGCCGTATCTGCAGGCAGCAACTCTCTCTTGGTTAGTGCTTGTCTTTCACATGCAGTCTCTTCCACATGATTGAATTTCTTCTACCTATCTGGGGTTTTATTGTGGTGACATACAGAAGAGGAGCAGCGTTCATGCATTTTTTATATACTTGCAGGATTTCATTTTAAAAGGTCAACAGTAAGAAGCACAAACAAACCTGTAGTGTCATCTGCTCAAAACTGAGACTTCTAACATGTGCAACGGACCATCTTGAATCTGTTGAACTTTTTTTCTGAAGTAGGGATTGCTAAGGAGAAGCATTAGTATCAGTTAGGAACATCACTTTGTCTTGTGACTTTTTTTAATCTTACATGTAAACTCTTGAATTAACTCATCTCAAGTCTTAAAAGTAAAATTTCCTTCAAGCCTTGGACGTTGTTTTATGAGGCTATCTTATTCCATTTCTGTTGCTGTTTGCTGGCCCTTCTGAAGGCATGGAACTACCTAATCTGAAGGGCTCCTTTGTTCCTCTTCTCACAGTGCAGTCTTCTGTGGAAATTCTGACAGGTAGAACTTGTGAACTTTAGAGACTTTAATAGTTATTTTGGAACTTCAGAATGCATTTCATGGGATTGTTCAGCTTTGAAAGATTCACTCTGTTATTTTTAACTTCCATTTTTCTTCTTGCCATTTTATCTGGTTTGTCCTCTTGTGGGTTTCACTTTAGATTTTTGCAAACTTCTCGTCGTGCTTGTAGAGCATCTGGGGTTAGAAAAGCTCCATCCTTGTAGAGTGATCCTTGACGCTTGCTAATGCAATGCATATCTAATAAACCATCTAAACATCTCCCTGTTTCTTTGATGGACAGTAAATTGACTCAAAAGTGGAAATCAGGCAGTTAAAACTGGTCAACATGCAGCTCCAAAAATTCACTCCCGATGTCAAGAATTGACATCTTTGTCAATGAAAATGCCTTTCACTGAGATGTAATGCAAATACTTCATCTTCATGTATATAGGATTTTTTAAGATATCCTGAATTCTTTCCACATACTGTGGCCTGGATATAAAACAGTACACATTCTATTTTAAAATGTAACAGTGTAAATTGAAAGAAAAAACCCAATTAACTATGGTTAACTTTATTCAGGGCAATAGAAAACTGCAGGGAACTTAATCTGTTTGAAGCTTTTTCCATAGATGAAGGAAAGTATTCTTTTGAGTAAAACTACAATTGTATTGATATGTAACAAGTTCACACTTGTTAACTAGATGGTATTATGGCTGCCAGTAAATACTATTACATTTTTCTTTGTAGCATTTCATCTAGATAGAAGAAACTCACCACCGAACAGCTTGACACCATGTCTAAAGATTCGCAATATGTTTGATCCAGTTATGTAAGTAAAGTTACCTATCTATCTGTATCTCTGTATCCTTTTGGAAAGGTCTCAGAGGGGTTTGGAAGAAGTGAGTGAACATGAATACCTTAAAATAAACAAATGAGTTGGAAAAAAAAAATCTGCCTTTTAACATCTTTGAGAAGACATAAATAATCTTGCTTTCTTCTGTCCTTGTCTTGCTTTGTGTCTTTGGGCCAGTTCTTGAAGAGTGTAGCACTACAAGTGGTTTGAGTGACTGATCTTGCTCCATTAATTACTTTTGTAAATGCTCAATTAGATCAGCTGACAGAGGAGACACGTGTCCTAACATCAGACTGTATGTTTCTGAAGTATTGATAAGTATTCAGTGGCATTCAGTACTGACCCAGTCAGTACTAGTGCATGAAAAATAAAGCCAACCCACAAACATTTATAGACTAGTTCTTATATTTTTATGCTGCTTTTTAGTGTCTATGTCCAGTCAGTCTATTTGAACAATGCAACTTCTAGTACATTCCCTTATTTTAAACCTTTTCTGTTGGAAGTTGACCTAGCTCAGTTACTGGACTGCAGGATTATAGTCCTTGTGAGTGGGATACTTTATGTAATTCTGTATCGCACGCCCTAGCTGTTCCTCTTCCATGAGCTGTCTTGCAGAAGACTCCTGCTTAAGGAAGTACTTTTTCTCACACCCTTTGCAGTAATCTTCAAAAAACAAACACACACCCCACAGTGCAGGACAAACTACTTTGTTCAGTGCTTTGTCAAGAGAGGAAGGAGGTTTATGTTCTTGTCCCAGATCTGCAAGGGTTGAATGCCCTTACTGACCACCATAAGCACAGAATGTTCCGGTGTATGTGATTAGATAAGCAAATATTGTTGATGTTTGCCATGGGTGCAAGATATGTTCAATAAAATTAGTTTGTGGCTGCTCTAAGTCAACCAACAAAATGCCAGTAGTTAGTAAAAGCAGCCATCCATAATAGAGGTCTTTCCTCTTGACCTGAGAATCATCTGAGAACATACCAGTTAATTTGTATTTAACAAAGTTAACAGAGTAAATAATCATACTGCTGCTGTCAAAAGTCAGAAAACTTACCTGCAGGCTGTGAACCCTTAGACCACAGCAGTGGACTTAAACGTGGCTGTATATTCTAGGCATTTACACCATGCCAGACACAAACCTGCTTTTTGGGGTTCTGTCTTGTTTTTTTAATGTCAGTCTCTTCCAGTGTTTCTGCATCGAGCACCAAGGCAGTAAAAAGAATGGTTCAGAAAGCATTACTGTTCCTGTGAGACTCCTGTTGACAGCTAATGGGACATACATGTGCAGCATCAGGGAGGGGCAAGTCACTTCCTTGGGAGCCTGTTCCATTATGGGAGGTCCAAATTAGTTGATAACTCGTATTTCATGTCCCAGGTCTGCAAAATATAGAAAGCACCGTAGACTGAGAATGCATTTCTGTTTCATTTGCAAACAGGAAATGAGCACTTGGGAATAATGTGGTGACTTCAGTATTTGGGAAGAATACAGGCCAGCAGAAAAGATGATTGCCTGCTCTTAACAATGTGGTCTCATGGTAGCTGGTTTTCTGCTGATGACAGCGTGTTTCTCAAGAATATCCGGACATAAGTCCTGGGCAGGGAGGGAACGTACCAAAGTCAAGATTGTATAGAATCATAGAAATGTTTGAGTTAGAGGGGACCTTTAAAGGTTCTGGGTTTTGCAACTTGAAATTACTCTATTTCCCTAAGATCCTGAGCAGAGTGTGTTATCTAGAAAATGCTGCTGTTCACGCTGTTAGAGAAGGGGAAGTAGATCTACATATTCCCTTCATTTTGAGCTATTTAGTAAAAAGAGAACTTCGTTTTTCCTTCCATTCTGAGTAGGGTGCAAGTTTTTAAGTTGTTCTTTCGACTGTGAAGTCTCTCTCCTAGTAGGACCCTTTGCACCATTGTGTCCCTCTCCCACTTTTGTTGGCTTGTTTATATATGTTCTCCCTGTGCAAGGCTCATCAACTGGAAATCTCATCCTCCAGCCAATGACAGAAGCAAATCTGACATTCCATGTTGCCAGAGTCACTCAAATGTAGGACCCCTCTTGGTGTCATACTCAACAGATTTAAGTAACATCCCCGACCAATTAGCTTCCCTATGTACATTCCATTCCCCTCATGTGTGTTCTGCTGAATACAGAGGAAGGTGGTTAAACTATTTAAAGAATTTTAGTCTTATGTAAAGAAAGCTCTTTAAAACTACTCAGAGCTCTTAATAGTATTATTGGAAGAGTAGGTTCATTGTGGGGTTTTTTTTGTGTAAAGACTATTCAAGCAGGCTTAAAGGTGTATTAAGGCTCTTGAAATCGTTTTGCTTCTGCTTAGAATTATTTTATTAGGACCAGATAGTTCCTGCAGTACCTTCATAAAAATACAGAGACTTCTGTCTTGTCTAGTGATGAACCTAAAAATTGATAAGCATTGACAATAAAAGAAGTTGAGGGGGAAAGACAAAATGAAACCAGCAAAATCTGAGTCTGGCTTTAACTTCTATTTCTGGAGCTACATTGGCACATTCTATCAGTAGCCTATGGGATGAAAGCAGGTCGTCCCATTGTTTGGGGTAGGGAATTGGTATTTGGTGATGGACAGCATCTGAAGAGCTGCTAAATCTCCTTCAGCCTGCTGAAGCCTGGCTTGGAATGTTGCTTCTGTGACTGCTGGTAGAGGTGATATGGTAAAGGGGCTGAGGCTTGCAGCTTTCAGAGCTGATGGCAGGCTGCTGGAAGGAGAGGGCAACACACACCCCACACCCAAATTCAAACTACGCCTTATGATGATTATTGTTGAATTTTCTGAAGTGGACTCTAAGCCCTAATGTACTGAATATTCAGTACTTGAAGCACGAAATCTGTCCCAAAGGCATTTAACAGGTAACGATGTCAAGTTACAAAGAAATGGAACTCAGTGGGGAAGGATGAGATCGTTGTCAATATTGTAAAAATGCTGTGCTTAATTAAACCTTTTGTTGTTTGCACAGGGAAATAGGGGATCACTGGCATCTGGCAATTCAAGAAGCAATCCTGGAGAAATGCAGTGATAATGATGGAATTGTTCATATTGCTGTTGACAAAAATTCACGTGAGGTGAGTCTTTCCAGTAATTTCTTAATGCTTTGTTTATCATTGTCTGTTGGACTTCAACAACCCAAACCAACCTTCTCTTTCTTGCAGGGTTGTGTGTATGTCAAGTGTCTCTCTCCAGAGTATGCTGGAAAGGCTTTCAAGGCATTACATGGCTCTTGGTTTGATGGTAAGGAAAAGGGGTTTATAACAAAATATGAAATGACAGAAGATGGGTGCTGTTCTTTTTAAATGGTGAAGGGTTTTAACATCTGAAGTACAGAGCTTTAACAACAACTGTGTCTTCTTTTTTTGTAGTCACCACCTGCAAAACTAATGTCAGTGTAATGACACGTTTGTGCAAATTTGTCTTGAAACATAATGTAATATTATTGAACTAGAAGGTTTCTCTTATTTCTTTGCCTTGTAGGAAAGCTGGTAACAGTAAAATACCTGCGACTAGATCGGTACCATCATCGTTTTCCCCAGGCTCTTACTTGTAACACTCCACTGAAGCCATCAAACAAACACATGAACTCTATGTCCCATCTGCGTCTTCGGACAGGCACAACTAATTCTCAGGGAAGTTCCTGAGAAGACTTTCTACAACTGCTAGGACTGTTACTTGCAACAGGAATTTTCCTGTTTGGCTGCCGTCTTCCTTTTTTAGTGCTTTTTGTATGTAATACTTTAATGAATTAAATAAAAATTTGAACGTTCCAGAAATCTTGTTTCCAAAGGGACTTAGCAATGAGGCAGTAATACTGAGCTGACAACAAAGAAAAAAGCTTCAGGAAGTTTTCTGGGGCTATAGTAAACCAACACATTTAAGTTTTGCATGAGGAATACTGAATTCATTATACATTTGCAGATGTGGTGACTGTATTTTTGCACCAAGAAGTGTTTTTGATAATACAAAAGCATGGAGAAAAAACAACTTCCTGTATTTCCATAGTTTCCTGTGAAATAATCTTGTGGGTATTTTGTAACAACCAACCTACAATTCCTGATGGTGATTAAGTTTAAAAAGAAAATCTTTTTCAGTCAATATTAGGTTTTTGTTGCTGTATAAGAATTTTTTTTTCTGCAGCTAGGGTCTGGGGAAAGTTAATCTGGCATTAGTGGTTGCATATAAGTGTGAGGGAAAACAAACTGAATGTGGATGTACTGGGCTTTGTATATAAATGTAAATGCTGGTGGTGGCAAAAATGGTTGTGTTCTGTGAGGATGTCTGCATTGGAGCAGTGAAAAAGCTTCCTATTTTATTCAAAACCTAATGTTTTTTATGGTTTTGGCTCCATGGCAGGAGGCCAAATACCTTAAAGTGTTAGATACAGGTTAAATATCTTTTATAGGTTTTATATTAAAAATACCCAACTGATTTTGTGTGAAAGGTCTGATACCAATTGTAATGAATTCAAATTTGTGAGCAATAAAGAAGCAATTGGCAGATACTGGAAAAATATTCTGTGAAAAGCTGTATTTATTATTACAATTGTCAGGGCTGTGACAAAATACCGTTGGGATTAAGTGACTTTCCCAATACATTACAACTTGATTTGATGAACCAGTTACCTGCTAATTTCTTAAATTACATATTTCCTTGCAACAATTTTGGCAGGTGTGAGCAAACAGTACAGCTGACAGCAAACCTTGTGATTCCAAGCTTGTAAATTTACTAACACCAAGAAATACAAAGTTGTTGCTGAGAAGCTTAGTTGCAAGTCTAAGATTATTGCCTTTACTAATCCCCATTCCAACAAAAATTATCCATCCGAATAGCCTGTAACGGGGGGGTGATACTGGAAGCACACCAGTCCCACAAACTTTACTCAAACTCACTTTACTTTGTAGATAAGATGGTTTTGCAGCATGAACTTGCACAAATAATGCACGTTTTTCTTATGGTTAAGTAAACATGATGCACACTATTCTGCAACAAAAAATCCTATTGTGCCTTACCTTTGTGCTTTTGTGGGCACCATGTTTATTATTGGAGAGTTTGTTAACCGAAAAATTTTAAATCCTCAGTTTTATGTCTCAGATGCTAATGAATGAGTATATATAATATATAATCAGCCATGCAGAATTCTACTTACCAAGGACAAGTACATATTTTTGATGGGTAAGTGGATTATGCCAGGTCTGGTAGATTTTGATGAGTTTTACTATATACATATATGTATAATATACATGTATATGTATTATATATATGTATATAAACTAATTTTGCTGTATTTGATGTGCATCATAGTGATTTGTTAACCTGACCTTAGTGACCCCATCTTGTGACCTGTTGCAAGAGTGAATGTAAAAATAGTTGTGGCATTTTAAAAGGTCGCCTCGATGCAAATGCATCTATCTTGCTTCTAAAATATATTTCTTGTAAACACTGTACATTTTATTATTGTAATATGTACTATTATGCAGCTTATTTTACCTTAAACTGTTAAGTTGACCAATATCCCTTACTGCAAGACAGATGGGAATGTGTATAATACCTGAACATTTGAGAAAAATCAGATGTTTCTTGTAATTTGTCACCCTGTCCTGTAAAAACAAACAGAAAAACCAAAACAAACTCGAATTAAAGGTTTATTAGGGGTTTTTATATGCGTCTCACCTTCCAGATATTTGCATGTCTCTTTCACTTGATACTTCTTTCAGTCGGGAGGGAGGGGTGGGGGAATTTATTAATTCATTGCAGCCACCTAACTTTTAGTGTTAGGATTTGGAGCTGAGCAGCTGCTACTGTGAGCTGAAATACACAACTGAGCTTTGCTTCACTGTCTGTCACCTTGAAGCTTGTCTGCATTTTGTATGCAGGGCCTGACAGAGGTGTTGCCTTCCTTTATTTCTAGGGCCTGGGGCCGCCTGACAGAGGTGAAGAGTCTCAGCTTTTGTCTTTTCAGCTTGTTTCTTGTATTTTGAGATAGTAGTGGTCCCTCAAAGGGATTTTGGTAGATTTTGGAAACGGTAGGCACTTTTTTCCCCTGCTGTTTAGGAACTGTTCAAGTGACAGTTTGTATTGAAGGGCTGGGGGGCAGGAGGACCGAAGGAGGGGGTATTAAGGCTGTTATTTACATTCGTTGGCTTAGCTTGTATCTAGCTCTTCCCTCTGCGAGGGAGAGGACGGCGCTAGAATTCTGACACACACACCCCCACCTTTTAAACTTCTATTTCATTCGAAGATAAGCAAGGTGGGCCTGTGACGAAGTTAGCTCAGTCACTCGGCCGCTGGCCGCAAGTGGGAGCCGTGGGCCGGAGCCGTCGCGCCCCGCAGAGCTGCCGGCGGCCTGGCACCCTCCCAACCCCCCCCCCGCCAGGCCGCGGTGCGGCGGGCGCCGCGCAGGTAGGTCAGGGCCGCGGCCGGGAAAGGGGCGCCCCGCTCTGCCCCCGCAGAACAGCAGGGACGTTACTGTAAAACGGCGGAAAGCTGCTGGGTTGGCCCCACCGCCGCGCACCCTTCAAATCTCACAGGACAGCGCGCTCCGGGCGTGCTGCGGGGACGGGACGGGGGTCCCGGCCCTCCCCGCCAGCTGCCTGGCCGCAGGCCGCCCGTCTGCAGCGGCGCCGGGGTCGGCCGCCTCCCCGCGCTGCCGTGCCCTGCCGGGCGGGCGGCGGGTGTCTCCCCGGCTCTATGTTCATATTTGGTGTTGGCCGCCGGTGCCCAGGAATTTCCCGTCATGCTCCCCGGGCGGCGGGCCCGTCACTGCGATCCCGGGGGGCGGGCGGGGGGGGGGGAAGCCGGGGC
Source organism: Gallinula chloropus (assembly GCF_964237585.1). Lineage (NCBI taxonomy): Eukaryota > Metazoa > Chordata > Aves > Gruiformes > Rallidae > Gallinula > Gallinula chloropus. The sequence goes on along the minus strand of NC_140085.1, from coordinate 30,940,197 downwards.
CGCTCGTTCCCTCGGGCCTCTCCTCATGCGCGCTGCGCCGCCGCCACCGCTGCTCTCCGCGCTCTGCCTGGCGCTGGCGGCCGCCGCAGGAGCCGCAGGTAGGAGCCGCGCCGCCGCGGCCGGCAGCTACCCCTCCGCCTCTCCCCCTCCTGCCGCTGCGCCGCGGGGGAGGGCGGGCCGGGGGCTGCGGCGGGGGGCGAGGGGAGGAGCGGCCTCCGCGGCGCGGGGGGCCGGGCCGCACATCACCTGCCGGGGCTGTGTCGGAGGGCGAGGAGCGGTCCCCCACTGAGGGAGACCCCTCCTCCGGGCCCTGCCGGCGGTGGAGAGAGCGGGCGGGGGGGGGGGGGGGGGGGGGAGCTGGGGTCGGTGGTCGGCGCTCAGGTGGAGCCCCGTTGCGCGGGACGAGCCCCTGACGGGCTTTGCCCTCCTTTCATTCCCGGCCGTGCCTCCGTGGCGTCCCTGTGGCCGCCGCAGCGCCCGACCCCCCGGGCACGGCGCGGAGAGCCCAGGCTCCGGTTGTCCTTTGCTGGCGCTGCCGCTTCTGACTCAGAAGCGAGGTAAATAGTTTCTGGGATGTGCAGCGGGATAGTTGGCGTGGTGGAGCGGTGCCTGACCGAGTGCCTAAATAGTTCCGTTCTCCGGCGGCTGCCTGCTCGGTGAATTGTGCTTCGTTGGTCAAAAAAGGAGCTCAAACTTGCCAGCGGCTGTGTGCGCGTTGCTGTGTTTCTCTGGGGCGGCGCGGAGGTTGGTTCGGCGTTACGCTACCGGCGGACGCGCTGGCCGCGAAGGGTAATGTCTTTCTCCGTGCCCCGCTCCGAGCTCGTGGAGCTGTGCTTGCTGCGCCCTGATATTCCGGGAAATAGAAATGAGACTCAATTAAGCTTCCTGTAGCGTTTGACAGCTCTGCAGCAAATGCTGGCTCTCCTGCCGGAGCTGGGATCCCAGTCATCCTCCCCTCGCACGGAGGCTGCCTGCAGGCGCGGTAATCCTAAGTGAGGATAACCGTGCCCTGAAACCACCAAATCTAACGATGGGTGTCGACAGAGAGGGGCAGATGCCTACTGTTACCTAGCAGTAAACGTCGTGCCTCTCGGAGACTCCTGATCTCAAACACGGCATTTAGGAAAGTGCAGAGCTGTACGTTACATGCACGGTGCTTTTAGTTCTTTTAAGCTTCCCGTTGTTGCTCTTAACACGTTTCTGAAACTGCTCTCTCCAAAGAGGTGTCAGAACGTGGCACCTGCAGCAGGCAGATACTTTGCCTTACTGGTACGGCTTGTTTGTGGTAAGCGGTCTGTAAACGGACGGGCCAGCTCCACTGCCGCGGTAGCCCAGTGCCGGTCACCTGAATGTGGCGTTTGGTGCTCAGATTTTGTCCTGTTTGCGTTCCTGCCCTGGCCGAATTGACAGAAGCGCTTGCCGTCTTGTTTGCTGATGATTCCCAACTTTCTGTTGCGCTGCTGCGTGCCTTCGCAGTTCGTCATGACTCCTCGGCTGCCAAATTTGGTTGGTAACAGTGCCCTTTAAGTCTGATTCTGGAAGTAGTTTCCATGTGGCTTGTCATCTTAATCAGACGCTTGCTCATTGTTTCTAAAAGAATCGCCTGCCTTGCTGCAGACATGGCTTATTTTAGAACAGTATTTTTATTTTATCTTTTAGAATTTATGTAGGGAATTGAGTATGGTGAATAACATAACCAGAGTTACTAAATACTCATGGAATTTCAGGATGAAATAAGATTTTTTTTTTAATAAAGTTTTGTGTTGGTTTCTTAAAACCACTAAAGTTAACAGTTAAGCCATATGTAGTTCAATCCAGAATGTGGTTGGTTGGTCCTTTTCCTGTCTGATGTTCCTTGGATCTTCATTATATGCATTTGAAAAGATCTTTTTGGTCAGGGAAAAAGAAAATATATGTTTTTTTCCCCAAAAAAATCACAAGCATTAAAAATAGCGCCTTTGTATATGGGGTAGTGTTTCTATATTTGGTAGCAAAGCCATATAAAGCAGTTGATCCTAGACAAAAATAAAATCTTTTGACTGAATGACCTTGTTATTTTTCCAAGTGGTGGTTATACACTCTCACAGGGATTTGGTTAATACAGGTTTTTATGTTTGTGCATACCATAAGAATTCCTTACAGCTGTTTGATATGGGAAACTTGCACATGAGGAAGACAGTTGGTCCTTTGCCCTGATATTTTTTAAGGTATGGGAGGATCTTGTTTACCTACTCACATTTTGTCAGCCTTGTAAATTGATACTTGCTTCTATATTGTTGGCAATCCAGCTTATTTACTACATTAAAAGACTAGAAAATTAAATTTCCTTTACAGGTAGATTGCTAAAGGATCCTTTGTTATTAATTTTACAAGTGGGGGGAGTCGGAGGAAGAAGGGGCAGAGCAGAGATCACTCTGTTAAGGATTTAATCTTCTCAGCCAGAAGGTTAAGAAGTCTGCCTGTCTGCATCTGACTGGCATCGCTACAAGCCTGCGATGCAGTAAAGCCATCTAATTTTGAGATGGCTCTCTGGAGCTGCATAATTCAAGTGAGTGTGTCCTCATTACAAAGCGATACCTAAGCTACATGCAACATTTTATTAGTCAGGGATAGGGAGTATGCCCCTCTATTCTTCTTCTGTTATCAAGAAAAGCTGTAGTTTCGGCAGCTTCCAGGCTATGAAATTAAGCTTGTGGAGTCTTTAGCTGATAGGAAAGTGGGATAAACTGTCACCCTAATTATAGCTTTGTCTAGCCCTTACTTATTTAAGGCATCCTTTTGCCAAAAGACCCCCATAAACATGGACACAGATATTCCTGGTGTATTTATGACAGTGTGTTTAGGAATTACTGTACAATAGCGTCAGATATGGATTTTAGCTTTCCATGAGTAGCTCTGAAATTGGTATGCTTGTTTTGGAACAGAAGCCAAGGCTAGATAGAATAGGGCGTTTCTTGCTCTGGAATAATTGTGTCCATACATGGAGTTATTTAGAGGCTACTTTTTCGACAAAACACAAAGGTCCTTAAACCAGAATAATTATAACAACAACAAAAAAACCCTCAACAAACCTTGCCGGTTTTGAGGGTGTTCTTATTTTTTTAGTGTTTTATGAAGTAGGAAGTGGCTACCGGTTAACTTTCCACTCCCTCACTCTTTTAACTTCTGTAAGATTGTGTGTTTTCAGATACTTCTTTGGCCTCAGAAGCATCTTAGGTTCTCAATAGACTACTAATAAGTACTCGCTAAAAAAAAGAATCGAAGTCATTGTCCATGGAAATCTGTGACTATGTGACCACCTAGCAGTGTTTTAAAAAAATTTCCAACCAAGCACCTAAAGGAAAAAAGGGAATACATATTCCATCAGTAACTTCTACCAAAAGATGAAGAATGTCATTCTGAGTTTTAAGTGGGATTTTTGTGTCCTTAATCTTCAAAGATGGTGATCCTTATGTAGGTAGAAAATTCTTTGGGAACATCATTTATGATGAGGTAATTGGGAATTTGTAATATATCTGCTTAGCCTCGGCTTTCTTGTTCTCATTTAGCAACCTCAATTCCAATGGCATTATCTGGAAACCACATAATCGAGTAACTGGTACTGGGAATAAAGAGGCTTTTTTCTGTAAGGACTTTAAGACCTGAGGAACTGAAACGCTACTAGCCAAAAACAGGCAAGAACAACGCTCAAACTTATTAGGTGGTAACACAGCTTTGCTGTCTTCAGAGTTAAATTATAGTTTAGTATTGTTTTGTAACATGATTAATAGTATAAATACTTCTTCATTTAGGGTCAGCAGTGGAAGTGATCTTTGCAGTAACTTTTGCATTTAAATACGGTTCAGCTTTTGAGCGTTGTGCAGACAAAGTCTACGGATGGGACATCTGCAGAGCTCCCAGTCCGCTCTTCCCTTTCAGCAGCATTCAAACATCAGGATTAATGATTGATTTGAAATGTGGGCAGCAGTTTAGCCAGACGTACACAGTGTGCTAATCTGTTGTTTTGTTGGAAAGTGCTGCCGCATCCACGAAATCTAAAAGCAATGTCGTGCGTGGCATTTGGAAGTGTTTTCCCAGGGGTCTCTTTAACTCTGTGTTCTTCCAAACAGGGACAACGCCTTTGCGTTTCACCTGATGGAAAACAAATCCCTACTACCAGGGAGTAACAATAGGGCTGATGGAAAGTAGCTGCCAAATGCCACCGCTTTCACTCCGGCGACACAATGAAAATGAGAAAAAAAATAAACTTAATATCAACAGAAAGAACCTTAGCAGCTTCCTGGGGAAGTGGTCCGTGCCAGCCCAGAAAATGTTCCGTCTGCCCAAGGGATTGCCCTGTTCTTGTGCCTCTCTGTTCCCCAGTGTGTGGTTCTCTGGGAAATCTGCAGGCAAGGCTGTGCCTCCAGCTGCACATGTGGAGAGAGAGCCTGGGTGATTTTATCCCAGGACATGTGCTGGGGTGAGGGCTGCACGATGTCCCTTTCAGCTCACGGGCAGGTGTTTGAACAGCGTGCTGAGCCGGGCCTTAGGTTTTGTGTGGCTGGTTCAAGAGCAAGCACTGGTTTGATGTAAAGTCACTCTATTTGCTCAGATGGGCTAAGAAAAAGGGTTCACTTTGTACAAGCAAGCTTTGCCACCTGGGTCAGATTGTCATCATCCTGCTGCTGGGAGGAAGCTTGATACTGAATGTAAAACCAATGCAGATCTCTCCTTACATGTCCTGTTGACGAGCAGTCATGGCTTGCACCCAGTTTGAGTCAAGTTTGTACTAGTGGGTGATCCAGCAATGCATTTGGCCAGTCTCAGCGATGCTGAAACCAAAGCTTGCAGATCAGATCGGTTAGGCTGCTGCTCCTTCACACCAACGGCACTGTTGGTACCCATAGGACTGGTTGGTGGGGGAGAGGGGAGTGCAACAGCGACAGATGCATAGGCTGTCAGCTTGGGGGCAGGCAGAAGAGTTGAGGTGGATCAGTGTGAAGTTAAAGGAAATGCAGAAACTCTATAAAGTGATTTGTTTTTTCAGTAGCCTCAGCATCTCAGCTTTCTAATGACTGCAGGAAAATCAGTGCTGCCTGTCAGTACTGAACTGTACATTTAGGCTACTACTGTACATTTAGGTACTACTTCTATGTGCTTGCTTTTAAAAGCAAGTACACCTAAGGGATGTGATCTCTGCTGACATGGGTAGCAAATAAGTTGCTCACTCGGGAAGTGACCCAGCAGACAACTTCTGGTTTCCAGAACCTGGCATCACCCTGTGCAGAATCTCCAGGTGGCTTTGCTACTTGTCTCTGAACTTGAGAGAGGTGCTGAGCTGCACCACACTCTTTCAGGGGTTGTTGTACCATGCTGGAAAAGACTTTGCAAAATCGTCAGACTCTGCCTGAGAAGTCCTTTAAAATGTGAAATACAGGAGCTGTATGGGGGGAAACCAACCTTTTTCACTGCTCTGTTACATAGACATTATGGACTTATACATTTTAATGTAAAATAAGACAGTCAAGTAATAGCTGCAACAGTAATAAAGACAGTGTAATAGCTGAGTGATGCAATGCTATTTTAGACAAGATGCAGGTTTTCAGAGCTTTATCCTGTCTCTGCAGTCACTCTTGTAGACTAAACAAACCAAGTTCTAATTTTTTTATTTTTTTCCCGTGAATTTGGCTTTCTGAACCACTCTCTTTATTATTATTATTTTTATTTTTCCCCTGGACTCTCCACAGCTGTCTGTCCTGCATCTCAGACCAGGAGGTGTTGCAGCTGATACCTCACTGCTGCTGAGGAGAGCAGATCTCCTCCACAGCCACTGCTGATAGGTGCTATGCTTCTCTTCTTAATAAACTGCAGATTGTAATTTGCCTTTTATTTTTTTAATAGGATCACACTGTTGGCTCAATTTATCATCACTGTAACCTTGACATCCTTTTCTGCAGCACTGCTGCTGGCCTGGTATTCTTCCTTTTGGGTTTGTGCGTTTGAGGATTTCTTTTAAAGTCCAAGTGTGGTTCTTTGTACTTGGCTGTACTGAATTTCATCTCACTGATTCTGGACCATTTCTCCAATTTATTAAGACCATCTTGAGTTCTGCTCAGCTCTTTAGGGTGCTTCTTGCTCCTTGCAGGGTGGTGTGTCTGCAGTTCTAGTAAGACTACTTGCTGGGTTTTGACCCTAGTCAGTAGAAGTGCTGAACGAGTGTGTGTTTTCAAGAAGCTCTGAACCTACATTATAGGATCTTGATCCAGAAGGAAGGTGCTTTTCTGGTTTGCTCTGGCAGAAAGTATTTTGTATTTGAGATCTCTTGGATTTACTGCTTTCCTCCTGCCTGTAGAAAAGAAGGGAAGAAGAAAAGTACGTTGGTTGATGTGGTTAGATTTTGACGAGTCCATCTTGGTGGCTTCTTGCTTTCTAATTTTCTGTTGTGTATTTATGGATTGCTTAGTCATTTGGTTCAAAAGCTTTTTAGTGTTCACCAATCACTCTTTTCTCCCTTTCTCCCTTTTTAAAACAGGGTACAGTTGGCTTACGCCTGAGCTTTTGGAAAGGCAAAAGCCTTTCAAAATGCTCCAAGGTGCTTGTTCTTTTCTGAACTATTGCCCCAGCTTGTTTCCCAAACACTGTAGGATACATTTCCTAACCTGTCAGAGGAGGAAGAGCAGCCTCAGTTACAGACACAGAATAGCTCCACTGTCTGGGAATATAGGGACTCAACAGGCTCCTGTTTATCCAGCTAAAGCACCCAGAGTGAGTTCTTAAGAGTGAGAAAGCAAGCTTGATAGATTTTGATGAAGCTCTCTCTCTCAAAAAAAAAAAAAAAAAACAAAACCCAAAACCCCCCAAAATTCCCAAACAACCCCCGAAAACCAGCTTCATTGACAGGATAGTTCATTGCAAATGCAAGTGACTGTCTTGCTGCACTGATGCCCTGTGTGCAGAGGAAAATCTGTGCAACAGAGGCAGAATTGTTTAAGTCAGTCACTGCAGCTACTCTGTTAATTTTTTTTTTTAAATCCCTCCAATATGCTGCCATGGAAGGTCATCTGGGCAGTCAGCCTGTTTCCAAACTGGTAGTCTGTTACCTGTGTGACTTTCTGTGTATTTGGTTACGAATAGCAGAATCTGCAGATGGGCTTAATTGATGACAGCTTATGGTTTATTTATTTTCTTGTTTGTTTTGCCTAGCAACTACATGCAATTTCCAAACATCTAGATAAGATATCTGTGAATATCTATCTAAGTACACGCATAAATATAAAAGAACCAGAATCTTTCTGTATGTATGTACCATAACAATACTATACTAAACAAGTATATCAAAATTCAAACCAGTAATTATTGTTTCAAAAATCCTTAAGGTAGACAGACAGTTGGCACATCCTTTGTCATTGGTTCTGATAGGGAGTGCTGTAGGCTTGCATGCTCAGTGCTGAGGTGTGCTGAGGGGGACAGTCCTGTCCTGGGGACCGAGGGTGCCGTGAGGGCATGGCTGAGTTACTGGGGAATTTCTGATGTGCAGCCACACTGGTGTGAAATACCAGGTCCAAGAGGATAAAGAGGGACTCTTAATTTTTTAATGTTTTAATTGTAGGATTTCCTTTCTTGGAGCGTGAGCCCAAGTAGGACAGACACTGCATATTGGGGCAAGGCTCAGTGAAGCTCCTGAAAGCAGGCTGTTGTGTGCTGCTGCCTCTGCTGAAGGAAATGGCACAGATGTCACTTGTAAGAACAGATTATGCAAATAAAACATCCAAATTTAACTTAGAGTATTGATCTAGATGGGAGGCTGAACTACAAAACCTGGAGACTAGCAGAAGGCTGATGGAAGAGGGGAATAAACTTGGCAGCTGCATTGTTCCTCCCGTGATCCTCCAAACAAGACGCACTGAACTGAGTGGTGTGCCCACTCAGTGAGCCACAGGCACGGGCAGTGTCTGGAGGGGCTCTGTGGAGGACTGTGGGGCTGCTGCCAGGTCTGGCATCAGCAGGCAGCATCACCTCTACCCACAGGTGGCTCACGGGGTGAGTCTGGAGATAACCCCGATATAGTCTCTATTGCACACTCACTGTAACAGAGCCATCAGAGGTAAGTACCCCTTGCTGCACAGCAAGGGTTTGCATGGTTACTGTGGGCTGCAAGTCCAGCTGGCAGGTACAGGAGGAATATTTTTGTGTTTTGAATCGATTTAGGGTTGGGAAATGGGCGTTGAAAAAACTGTAGAATTTTAATATTTTTGATCAGTTAAAAGAGGTCGAGGAGGTACCTTCACATTCTGGACACTCGAGAGACAGAGAAGGGAAATAATCAAAGCAGGTTCAAAGTAATGTGTTTAACTGGAATTAGTACTTACTTTGTTTATGAATTGAAAAATAGCTTTAGAATGCCTAGAGGGGCAAATGCTTGTGCACCCTACATACGGTGTAAATATATTTAGCTAACTGAAAAGAAAAAATGCTACATTTGTGCATTTTTAAGCTGTGCTGGAATGGAAATCAGAATTCAGCTCATACAGAGTCCAGGTAACTTTTTTCATTGAAAAAAGTTTGCTCATTTTCTCTTGTAAGAAGGAAGGAGAATCCTGAATAAATGTTCTTATCCCTGTAATTACTTGAATACAAGTAGGTGTACCTATAATCCTGGTTATTAAATAGTGGTGGGAAATTTTGTGTAAAGGTGTGTATTTTTTGCTAATCAGCATATTTAACGATAGCCTAATCAAGTGAAGATTTGTTTTAAGAAAATGATAATGCCAGAAATTTAAATAAAACTTTATTAGATCAGTCCATCTGGGGCAGTGGTTTAAAATACACTAATCTTTGTATTTGAGTCAAATGTATTGCTGTCAGGACAGAAAGAGTTTTCTTTGCTCCCTCACTTTCCAGTCACTGACATTCAATATTAGCTCATCTGATTGTACTGTACGTTCAAAGGAGATTTAAAGTATAAATACTCTCCTTATTTCCTATAGTGTTTTCTCTCTGCTATTCATAAAAAGTACATCTCTGACTGGGGAAGATTTAGGAGTTTCCATTTTACTTGATGGAATTTCATTTTGGTATGGGCTAGATGTTATTTTAACTGTATTTTTTATCCATCTAGATAGAGGTTCTTTTGTTTTCGAATGGTTATTACAGTGTGTGAGCCATTCTTTGTATGGGTTTTGTGCAGTATTGGAATTTCTTCATGCTATAATTTTTTCCAACTATTTTTGGATAAAAGGAGGAGGTTTTCTTGTATATTCATAAGGCTGCTCCACATACCGTCATGACACAATCGATGTGATCAAAGGTACATTTTTAAAGGGGTCTTTTATTCTGTTGACATATGCAGACTTCGGTGTGCCGAGGATGTTATTTGAAGGATGTTGCTTGAAGGCTGAGGCTCAGTTAATTACTCATGAGCCGATGCAATACCTTCTTACGAAAGGGAGGTGGCTCCTCTCTGTGGTGATGAGCGGTATTGTTTTTTAAGAGAAAGCCACGTAGAAAATTTCCACGTAAGGGAGACTGCTGGGGAAAGATTGGCAGCTATGATGTCTTTAATTCGAAATGCTTTTCTAGTGTCAGGAATGCTAAAAAAAAGAAGCAACCAACCTGGATTGGTCTGAAGTGCAGTTATTCTAGCTAACAGAGTAACTATATTTTATAAACCCCATGCTTTACTTGAAAGATTTTGACAAAATATGAGACTGTACTCTGGTCTGATTCACAGTCTGATCTACAAATTGTATTTTCCCATGTAGTGAATTATAAAAATACAGGGAGATAATTCGGCTTTCAAATGATTTGTGCTGAAGAATTCAATGCTGAGCACGACACAGGCTGATGTCTGGGTAGGACGTGAGTCTGTGGGTGCCTTTTGCACTGGAAATTTACTTTTCTGTTAGGGTCCAAGGCTTTTATAGGCACATCATGAGAATATGCAAGTAGATAGATATTAGCACCAACAACTTCTTCAGTTAAAAGTGTTCTAAATATCTTGAAAATCTGCTGCCTATAGATTTACTGATTATTTATTGGTAATTTCCTATATACACTGTAATAAGCCCCTGGCATCTGATCCTGCCTTGAGGATGCCTTAGTTTGCTGTTCTGGCAGGGAGAGTTGTGACTTTGGGGTTTATTAATTCCTTGATACAGATTTTACTCGGAGAGCTCATTAAACCACAGGCCAAACCCATGGCTGAAACCCCAACTGTGTTTATCTCTGTGCTGTGCAGACAGGAGCGCCCGCTCAGCAAACCACTGCCAGGCTGGCTTCCACCCCTCTCATTGCAGGGACAGGGGAGTGAGACAGTGCTCTTGTTGAAGGAGTGTACTTCTTTGATGTTTAAGGTTGGAAGTACTGTTAAGTCTTACTGGTTCTTAGCTGGAGGCTTTTTGCTTGGTTTTTGTGACTCTACCTTAGTATCAAGTATCTATTGTGTGTTGTCACCCAGGCAAACAAGCATTGTAAGCTGAGGAAGAAATCCTCTGAGTTAGGAGCACTGTGTAACATAATTCAAAAGAACTCCAATGCCAAGTGATGTATTTGTTTAATCTTTTAAATTCATCATCTTTTTTTTTTTTATTTGAGAAATAAAAACTAGTAAATGGTTTCAGAAATGCAGAATAGATATTTCCTTTTGAAGGGCTTCTGTTCACTGGTAAAAAAGAAAGATGTATTTTACCTTCTTGTAATGATACATGGGATTTGTCCTGAATTAAAAATAGAGCAGAAAGTTTGCTAGCTCTGCTGTGTCAGTAAGCTTGGGTTGACCTTGTCTGGAGGCCAGGTGCCCAACAAAACTGCTCTATCACTGCTCTCCTCAGCTGGACAGGGGAGAGAAAATGCAACAAAAGGCTGTGGGTCAAGATCAGGACAGGGACAGATTGTTCAGCCATTCCTGTTATGGTCAAAATAGATTCAACTTGGGAAAATTAATTTAATTTATTACCAATCAAATCAGAGTTAAGTAATGAGAAATAAACCTGTTTTAGAAACACCTCCCCTCACCCCTTCTTTCTTCCTGGGCTTAACTTCACTCTTGATTTCCCCCTCTCCTCTTCCCCCAAGCAGCATAGGAGGACAGGGAGTGGGGGCTGTGGTCAGTACGTCACACATTTCTGCTGCTCCTTCCTCCTCAGGAAGAAGACTCCTCACAATCTTCCCCTGCTCCAGTGTGGAGTCCCTCCCACCAGCTGCAGTTCTTCATGAACTGCTCCAGCATGGGCCCCTTCCATGGGCTGCAGTCATTGAAGACCAGACTGCTCTGGTGTGGGTCCCCCATGGGGTCACAAGCCCTGCCAGCAAACCTGCTCTAGTGTGGACTCCTCTCTCCATGGGGCCACAGGTCCTGCCAGGAGCCTGTTTTAGTGTTGGGCTTCCCATGGGGTCGCAGCTTCCTTTGGGTGCATCTCCCTGCTCTAGCATGGGGTCCTCCATGGGCTGCAGGTGGGTGTCTGCTCTACCATCAACCTCCATGGGCTGCAAGGGGACAGCCTGCCTCATCGTTGTCTTCTCTGTGGGCTGCAGGGGAATCTCTGCTCCAGCACCTGGAGTGCCTCCTCCTCCTTCTTTGACCATGGTGTCTGCAGGGTTCCTCTCACATCTTCTCTCTCCTCTCTCTGGCTACAGTTGCCCTTGTTGGGGTTCCCCTCCTCCTGATTAACCATGTTATCCGTGAAGCACTGGCACTGGTGGGCTTGGCCTTGCCCAGCACCAGGTCTGTCTTGTAGCTGGCTGTCATTGCCTGTACTGGACATGGATCTGTCATTGCCTGTACTGGACATGGATCTTCCTGGAGAAGCCTCTCCAGTTACCAAAACCTTGCCATGCAAACCCAGTACTCAAGGCAAATGTTGGTTGAGAGGGAGAGCATGCCTACTCAAATCAACCTGGTAGTAAAAATAGGTATCGTGTCTTCAGTGCTAGGGTACCTCTTGGGTAGCTCCTCTGTCCATAGCAGTGACTCACAAGTTTTTAAACTTTGGTTTTCTTTGTAGTACTGAAAATGAATTCTTTATTGGTGAGCAACGCAAAAAGCTTCCGGGCTTGCCAGTAGGAATTGTTAAATTAAAAGGTTATTTCCAGAACACTTGTATCTCGTCATCTGAGCACCAGAAGCAATTAAATCTTTACCACTGTGCTGAAGAGTACTGCCTGGAATGGAGAAGATTAGATATTTTTCAAGATGTTGAAAGGATCGTGATTCCCAGAAAAGACCCGTTTAAGAATAGTTTATGGCTGTTGTAGTTATAAACTCCCTGCCGTAAAAGGAACGGGCTCTGTGTTGGCAGGCTACCAAGGCAGGGAAAATGAAAGTGCAGCTCAGGGCTATTTTGGTGCATCAGTTCTGGGAGGAGCAGGAATGGGGGGGAGGGAATCCCAATTGACCTATATTTACTCTCCTTTGGGAAGTACTACCAGCCATAACTATTGGGAAACTGTCTGCAAACGACAGATGTGTGAGCAAGGCTCAGAGAGGTGCTGTTCCTGCCCTTAGCTGAGGATCCTCTTTCATCCCAGGCTCAGGGACTCCTCTCTTGTCTACTGTGTCTCTTCCTCTACAGCGTCTCTTCCTTTCCTTGGGGTCTCTCTCCACTTTTTCTTATCTCTTTGCAGTTCTGCTTTTCTGCAGCAATGAAATCTCCTTCCACTTTACACCCCTCATTAAACACCAAGCCAGAGTCCCTTGAGCAAGGACCCTTTACATTTTGTATTACTTAAAGGAAAATGAATTAATTCCCTCCCCTCCTGTACTACTCAGTGTAGCACTGATATCCTTCATTCACACTGGACAAGGCCATGTCCTTTGGCTGTTCAGAGGGGACCTGTACCACTGCCCTGGATGTGTAATAGTGTTAAGTAGTAAAATAAGGACGGAGAATTGAGTCTCACAGTTCTCTTCTCCATGGGAGCAGTTGTGGAACAGGGAGGCATTAATGCACTTTTCCCCTTCTCACTTTTCAGGAGGGTATAACCTTCAAAACCCCCTTTGTTTTCATTGTCCTCTCAGTTCTCAGACCTTTCTAATTTGCGCCCCCCCTCTCCCCGGACACACCTCTGGGCTTTTGTTACACCAGCACAGGAGTCTTTTTGTTACCAAACTGGTTTTTCGCTAGCTGGAGAGGGGAGCGATGCAGTGGCCAGTTCAGGATACAAAATGAAGTATTCCTGTAAGGGATTGTGAGCTTCCATCTGTGGCAGCTGATGCTAGCGAGAATTTTAGCTCAATTTGGTAATTAAATGAAAATTAAGTATAGCTCTTTGTTCTTTGCTCAGATGCAATGTTTTTCTCTTGTAAATATAAACCACTTTTCTATTCTGGATATCTGTTCCAATATAAATACGAACTTCAGACATATGGAGCGCTACCTCCTTTCTTAGCTTTCTCCAGCAATTGAAATAATTGAAATTATCCTGAATTCTCTGCAAGGGTTTCAGAGTCTGCTTTATTTTCCAATATTTTAATGGTTATTTTATTGGAAAGGTAATTGTTTTATATGCACAATAATCTAAAATCTATTGTGGGCATCTCCTCTTTCTCAGATGAAGGAGCAAAGTCTGGGTAATAAAACTCAGACTGAAGGCTGCACTCCTAAACAGATCTCTGATTCACCTCACTGGGAAACTTACATGCAGCCTAAGGAGGGAGTATGGAGGGTGGTTAGTCCCTAAGGCTTTGGTCGTCCCTGTGTGTCACAGACTGGGACTTGGGATGAGCAGGTGGGGATGTGCATTCCTGCTATAGGGAGAGCAGTGCTTCCCTGCTGTCTGATCCTGTCTCACGGTCTTTTCCGGCTTTCTGCTGTTTCTTCGTCTTCCCCCCCCTCCCCCCAACTCCAGCTGTTAAAATGATGACTACAGAAGTTATTACTATTGAAGCTTCCCAGCCGGAATATGAAAAAAGTACATCAATAACATTAATAACTTGGGCCCTGTTACCCCTGTCCATGTGTTGCTGTGGGAAAGGCTTAAAACCAAAATCCAGTGTAAGAGAATATGTAAAACCCAAGACAGCAAAAAGGTTTTGAACTTCATTTTTTAGGCCCCTTTCTTATAGCTGTGCTAACTTCAAGTTTAAAGCTTGACGTTTCCTGGTTTTCCACTCAAATATTACGAGGTATGGCAGTAATTGCCTCCTTTATCAAGGCACAATGTAAACTTCCTAAGAGTAGCCTGGATTGCCATTCAGTTTGCACATTCCAGCTCAAACAGCCATGGAGAACATGCTTTAATTGAGGGTGTTAAAAGTGAAAAGGGAATTCAGGTCTAATACTTCTCATTTCTGTGGCTGTAATTGAGAAGCTGGTACTGTGTGTGTGTATGGAGGTGTATGCAGACAGCCATGCAAGTTAAATGCTGCAGTCCCTCTGTAGACCTGTAAGGCTAACACAATTAGTTACTTTTAAAATGCCTTATGCCTCTTCAGTAAGCCTTTGAAAAGCTTATAATTATCTTTATGATGTTTTCCTGCATATTGCTGGCTGTTAATGATTAAAGTATTTACTCTCACCAGACAATGAGCTTTTGCGAGGTATTTTAACAGTAAAAGGTGAACTGCTGAAGGCAGGTTGTTTGCATTATCAGTGGATATACAAGCACATGAAAACATCCAGCTCCTAAAATCTCTATTTAAAGGTGAATTTCCAAAGGTTTTGTCAGTTACCTTTGTAATTTTGTGCTGAATGCTTTGACTGCAGTACAGTGCATTGAAGCATGCAGCTGTCTGAAAAACTCTTTCTAAAGCACAAATGCATATTGAGAGAGTGTGTGGTTTTTGTGGGCTGGAGGCTGCCACCGCGTTGTTGTAGCAGACTGTTGGGAGGCCAGGACAGAAAGGGTGGTTCAGCAGGTAGTGAGGTGTATGTGTGTGAGGAAAACACTAGGTGCACTGCAGTGGGTGCTAGTTTAGAGATCTTCTTGGACCCGAAGGGGGAACTGTGACTCTTGCCTTCTCCTTTCTCCTATAAATAACTGGCAGTCCTCATCCCCCTGCTGAAAACCTTTCCTGTGCTCCAGTCTCCTGCCACAGCCGGCAGCTCGGTAATGGTTGGTGGCTCAGACCCTATTAAACATCTCCTTATAAGCTATTAAACATTGCCTTTACCCCCCCCCACACACCCCTTCTGCCTTAGCAGGCACCGTGACAAACCTAAGCCATTTACCGCAAACAGTAAAGTCCATAAAAACCACCAAGTGCAAACGCAGGGAGCTGGGGAGACCAAAGGCTTTGGTATTCCAGAGAACATGCTGAGGTAAAACGATGATGAAGTAAATAGCTGTTCAGGCACAGAAATCCATTATAGACTGAAATACTTGCTCGCACCGTTCCCTCAGGGCTGCACTTCTTCCTCCTGCACAGCCTGGTGGTTCCTCTCTGCTGGCTGGCCAGCCTGACTGGCAGCAGCTCAAGGGGAGCAAAAAACCCAAATAAAACAAAAAATGAAAATGCTGAGGCTGGAATCAACATGTGTATTAGATATTCCACTAAGCTTCCTCAGTGAAACATTTTTGTTACAGTTTATTCATTTATTTATACATAAATCAAATAAAACCTTTGCAAAACAACTGTTTGAACTTACTGCTGGATGGGAGAAACTTAACAAAACAAATAGTGATTAAAATTAAACTGTTAAAGTAACACTTGAGCTTAGAAGACTCACAGGCCTTTACTGTCTTCTGACATCTGGTTGTTTGGGTTTCTCCAGGATGGCAGTATTTTTGCTCTTTTGCTTTTTCCAGTGACATAGAAACTCCTGACATAAGAGCCTGGCTCCCTGGCTAGTGTGTACCTATCTCTAATTGTTTCCTGCCCTCAAAATGGGGCTGGAGAGTTGGGGGTGGGGGAGGGAAATTGAGGGAAAAAGTAGAAGCCTCAAACTATTAAGATCTCATTACTGGGGCAAGAAGAAAAAGAAAAAAAGATTCCCTTAAGAATTTGTGTTATTTTTTAATTTACTTGTAAAGGGCTAAAACTTTACAATAATTTTTTTGTGAGCGCTGGGGTTCTCATTAATTTTAGGAATTCTGGACCTGAGTTGTCAGGAAAAACACTGAATACGGAAAAACTTAAGCCAGTAGTGTTATCAGCTCCTGAGAGTCTTGGTGCTTCCCTGAAAGCAAGATGTGATATTATCAGAATTTAATCTTTCTTCGCCAAAGAAATTTCCCTAGTTGCAGACTGAGGTTGAGAAAACGTAACCTGAGTATGTACAAAGTTCTTAATTTCCGAAGGACAAATTTGACAGGCCCCCTACGTTACTTTTTAACAAATCCTCTTTATTTTGGGGCTGTGCTTTCTGAACATTTGCAATTGACAATCTAGAAGCTCTTGAAAGCTGGCAGTACTTCAATGTATGTCTATATTAGGGTATCAGTACCTAAAGGTAAAGCTTCCCTGGCATTACAGAGTGTATCATCCTAGCAGAAGGCCCCCAGTGACATGGTTGCTGCTATTTTTGTATAATCTGTTCATCTTAAAAGAGTCACACAGTGGAAAGGTTCGTGCTGGCTCATGCTGTGGCTAGGTTAAAGAGTAAAGTGTGGTGAAGAGGCTCCAAGAGTTCTGGTAGTGATGAGGGACAACTGTGGAGGAGCCAGCAATGTCCTGGGTGTTGCTGGCAGCGCAGCAAGCAGCATGTGTTTAAAAAACCCCCAGCAAACCAAACAACACCTCCCCCCCAGAAAACCAACCAACAAAACTAAGAAGTAATGTATGAAAGCATCATGCCCTCCCCTAGCTGGTGAGTTTTGCTCTGACCGCTTCATGGAGTGTCTGTCCTGCCAGACAAGTGCTGCAATAAGGATATGGGGGTGCTGTGCTGCAGTACCCGCCGTGGCTCATGGCTGCAGTACTCCTGCAGCATGGGCACATTAGCAGGGTGCTGTGCCCAGGCTGTTTGGCCTTTGCAAGGTGTGCCCGCATGGCCATGTTCCCCTGGGGCTGAGGCCCTACCGTGGGGCCTTTGCTTAACCTGGAAAGATCCAGCCATGCACAGCATGGGAGTTTAAACCACCTGTGATGGTATTTCCAGGATGGTGTTTTCTTCCCGTGTTTCTTGTCGTGCTCTGGCTGTTCCTCTGATAAATCTGAGACACAGACCCAGTTCCTGAACGTGCCGTGGCCCGTCTGGCATCTTAACCTGTCATTCTCCCACAGCCACTTCTCTGTGCCAGTGGAGAGGGGGTGAGACACCTCCAAACCGAGTTGTGTTAATTGCAATGAGTTTGTCTCTGCTCTGGGCTGGTTCTTTACGTGCAGTTGTTGCCGTGGTCTGTCAGCTCCCTGCTGCAGGGATTTAGTTTGTCTGCGTACGCTACCTAGCACCAGGAGGTCCTGTCCTACCCGAGACTACTGGGCCTTGCTGTAACGTACAGAGTAAATAAAAATAGCGATCAAAATGTCAGCAAGAGAAGAATAAATATGTTAACTGCAATAAAGTACTTTCATGAACACTCAGTTATATTTTATTGGGCTTTCAGGACTTATATATCCTCCAGGTCTTTATGAATACTTGAGGCTAAATAACAACTTTTCGGTGCACACTGAAATATGTGACGTTTTCAAGAGGTCGGGATCTATTTTATAATCCTCGGGGCTTTTAGATAATTTCCTTTAAGCTGTTTGCACTTGAGGGAGTCTCGGTTGTGACGGAGGAGAGAGGGCAGTGTGGCGTTGGTGTGGGCGGTCAGTCCTGGACCCTCGAGGGGCCAAAGGGCCTGCGCAAGGTGGCACGGCGCGTCCCTTCGCCTTGACGCCAGGCTCCTCGGGTCCCCGTGCCTGCCTGTGCTGGGCGCCTTAACGGAGAGGGACGGGTCTGTCCGTGCGCCCCGCGGCACGCTGCTCTCCGAGGTGTCTGTCGGCACTCCGGGTATGAAAGACCCGCTCCGGAAGGTCACACTGCTGAGGCTTTCGGCGGAGCCAAGCCCTCGAGCGCTGCCCCGGTGCGAGGGCGGCCGGGACAGCCTCCCGCCGTCAAACGGCGATGCTGGGCCGAGGCCGCCAGGTGGCGCCGCGGTGCGCGGACGAGGGACGGGGGGAGCTGTGCCGGCCGGCAGGGGGCGCCCGGCGCTGCTGCTGGCAGAGCGCGGCTTTGTTCCTCGGCCGGGCAAAGGCGCCTCCGCCTTCGGGCTGCGGGCACAGGCAGTGGGCTGCGGGCTCCGCCGCCGGGCTGCGGGCACCGAGAGTGGGCTACAGGAGTGGGCGACGGGCACCGCCGCCGGGCTGCGGGCCCCGGCAGTGGGCTGCGGGCTCCGCCGCCGGGCTACGGGCACGGGCAGTGGGCTGCGGGCACCGACGCCGGGCTGCGGGCACCGGCAGTGGGCTACAGGAGTGGGCGACGGGCACCCCCGCCGACTGCGGGCCCCGGCAGCGCGCTGCAGGCTGCGGGCGGGTGCCGGCGGCGCGCCTGTCCCGCCGGCAGCAGGGAAACGGGCTGCGCGCAGCCCTCCGGTGTTTGGTTATCCGGCAGCCGGCTCTGCAGCCATGCGTGACATGCTGCGCTTGCTGCTGCGTAGTGGCCGTCTCGGGCTGCCCGCCGAGCAGCGTCAACCTTCGCCGCTTCCCCCGCCCTGCCCAGCGCACGGAGGTGTTCGGGTGTCTCGGGGAGTTCAGTGTGGAGAGGTCCGAGTTGAGGCGCGCTCACGCAAGCCCCTTTGCATCGGATGCACTCCAGGGTGGTTTGGTGCTACGTCTGGCTGGGTACCCGTGTGCTTGTTCTTCAGCGTGAGACCGTGGGCAACTTGTTCCCGGTTGGGAGAATGCCCAGGACAACCCCCTGCTCTGGGCCATGGCAGGACCCTGTGGCCCGTGTGCTCCGACACCCCAGAAAGACAGAGGGGACGAGGGAGGAGGCCGGGAGTCGTGCCCTGCTGCTCAGTAGTTACCTGGGGCCCAATCCTGTTCCCACCGGAGTCAGTGAGAGCTTCGTTACGGACTCCGGTGGGGCTTGGCTCCCGTCCCTGGTGCCACATAATCTCCTGAAGTGAACTGTGGCTCTGAATGGCTGGGCTGCGAGGCAGCTGCGTTTCCTCTTTCCCATCGTCGGTAAACGAAACAATTAGTATTCATGCATTAAAGCCTTCTAAAATAAAATCTCGCGACTGCCATCCCCCTGCTCACTATATTTAAACTGTCCGGAAGATTGTTTAAATATATCTCATGGACAGTTTACAATGCGAATTATTTCCTGCCTTAAAGAGGGAAAAAAAAAGAGAAGTTGTGGGTTTAAGATATCTGGCGAGTTTATTACAATGAAATGTCACGTCCCTCAAACAAGTCATCAAAAGAACAATTTTTAGCAATGACTGGTTTCCAGCATTCACCAGTCAGAAATGTTGCGGGGTTGTTTTAAATAAATAGAAAAAGCCTGCGCCTTTGATCTGCCCGGCATTCCTGGGTATTTAGAGCAGGATTCCTGCTGTCTATCTGAGGTCCTGAGGTTGCCCCTTAGTACCTCTGCACTTGTGACCACATAGGTTGCTACCCTAGGTTGCTCTCAGTTGGATATCTGAAGCAGCCTCAGCGAATACTTGGTAGCATAGGAAGTTACTGAATACTATGTAATATGTATCAACATTTTTGGGGGTGATGGTGTCAGAAGTGGGCTAAACATACTAAGCAAAGTGCATTTAGAATTGTGCTCCCATGTGGTGATCTCATACAATTGTAAGCATCGTTTTTCTGTGAATGTATCTTAACATTTTTGATGCTTTAATTTGTTCTCATCTTTTTTTTTTCTTTTTTTTTTTTTTTTCTTCCCTACTCAGCTCTTGCCCCTGTTCTTTGCCTCTGGTTTTGTTGGTGAGGATATCACAGTGATGTCTGCATTCAACCTGCTGCATTTGGTGACAAAGAGCCAGCCAGTGGCCCTGCGAGCCTGTGGGCTTCCCTCAGGTTGAATGGGTGCTGCTTGTTGTGTCATGCGTAATGAAGGCCCTTGTAGGAGCGGGTGTCTCTGCTGCAGGAAACATGTGCTGTGGGATGCTCTGGTTTGTTTTAATTTTCCTTTGAACCAGAAGTTTGTTTGCTTTTTTTTGGGGGGGTAAGAGTTTGGGTGAGGGGGTTCATAGATTTTAGGATTCTTGGAAATGCTCTCCAACTTCTGTCTGCAACATATTATAATTTTATAATATTTTCCTAATTCTTTGCACAAACAATGGAATTAAATTGAAAAATCAAATTTGTTTAATGGTATTTGTAATTGTTTTAAAAAGATGCATGGCAGAAGTTATCATATGGATTGCTGCTAAATCACAGGACGTAAAATATTTTCCAAGTTCTTTAGCAGTGTACTGTACTTACATTCAATGTGTCCCATTTTAAATTTTTCTTACAAAAATACATGTTGCACTGAAAACTATGTACAAAATATGTGCAGGACTGAAAATGTTATTCTTTCATTCCTCTTACAGCATATTCTTTAGTTATGTGACACTTCTTTAGAGAAATAAATGCAATTTAATGCCCAGATGCAGTTGCACTTTTCACATGATATCTAGTTTCTGCTATTAGGTCTGTGAAGGGTGCTGTAAGACCCCCAAGTCCATGAATTGGTCATATCATGAAAACTGGAACCTAATTATTTTGTCTTTCACTTCAACAGCAAAGGTATCTGTAATGTCTGCGTAACAATGTCACTGTGCATGGGTATGTAGGAGAAAATAAGAGCTGCAGTGAGTTAATTTTCAATGGTTTTAGGAATTTTCTTGAGACCCAAATAAAAAAGATGCAACCCTGGCTGATCAGTATTTGAAGCATCAAAAAGACCCAGTTTGGGTGTTTGTACTGTACTCACAACTGGCTTGTAAGGGCACAAAGCATTACAAGCACTTTTTCCCAGGGCCGGGCTTAACAAGCATATGGAGGTGATGTTTTAAAGACTTTTTTCAGTGATAAGACATCGGTTTTCAAGCTGATGGATTTTTTCTAAAGCTGATTACACTTTATTTGAACTAAATCTGAGTCCAATTTTTGCAGCATTTGTGTTCTGTTTCCCCCCACGTGTGCACAAAACTCCCATTAACCTAGATAGGAGCTGCAAACACATATTGAGGAAGAGAGAGAATAGCCCACATTGTGTCAGGCTGACCTTGGTTTCCTGTTATATTTGCTGTTGAGCCAGATTTAAAATCCTAAAAATACAGGGTAAGCAAATTTCCTTAGCCCTCATTATGCACCTTTTGGTGTGCACTCATATTGCTGGTATCTACCTTAAAAAGGAGGGGGAGCACTCAGTCTTCCAGGGTTTTTTTGGTGTTTTGTGGTTTGGGTTTTTTCCAGTTTTGTTTCTGCTCTGAAAAGGAGATCTCAAAGTTGGTCAGCTAGAAACACAGCCCCTGGGAGTTTTTCCTATCACATACCTGTTCGTGAAGCATTAGGTTAGCTATTGTGTCAGATTGTTTTTCTGGCACAATCCAGTAGTCACATTTTGGAATAAAAAACCTCATAACACTACTGTTTACTCCTGTCCTTTTGATCCATAACTGTGCAAACATTGATAGATTGAGTTCCACTGACTGGCTACGTTTTTTAAAATATATATAAAAAATAAACCCAAATTCATCTGCTAACAGTGGAATAATATACAATCACATAGCTCACATATTTTGAGAGTAATCTAAATTCCCCAGATGCTTATAAATTAACGTAGGCTTGCTTTGCCTTTGGTTCAGTTTTTTGTGTGTGGTGTATTGAGGGGGTTGCAAGTAAGTGGTATAGCATGTATCAAATTAAACATGGGAACGAGACCTAGAGCCAACATCTGCTTCAGTGCCACAATGCACTGTGACTTTAAATTCTCAATATATAGAAAACGCCTGGAGTTCTCATGACTTTTTTTTAATGATATAACACTTTGAGTCTGTACTTTTCCCACCACCTAGCTGTGTGCAAATTGCAGCCCTGTAACTGTACCACCACGCTATGTGCCTGCTGAGTCTGGAATAGTGTGGAGTTTGGTGTCCTGGTTGGATGGCAAATTCCATACAGAGGGAGACTTTCCAGCCTTGGTGCCCCTGCCCGCTCGGCGTAAGGGAGCAGCATAATGGCAGAGCTGTAAATGGGGCTTTCAAACACAATTTTAAACTCCCTCCAGTTAAATCATAGACATGCAGACTGATTTGGGTTGGAAGGGACAATCTCCATCAGACCAGGTTGCCCAAAGCCCCATCCAGCCTGACCTTGAACAGTGCCAGGGAGGGGGCAGCCACAGCTGCTCTGGGCAGCCTGTGCCAGGGCCTCACCGCCCTCACAGGAAAGAATTTCTTCCTAGTGTCTAAGCTAAATCTCCCCTCCTTCAGCTTGAGGCCACTGCCCCTTGTCCTGTCACTGCCTGCCCTTATAACCAGTCCTTCCCCAGCTTTCAGAATTTGCAGGATAAGGACTTGAATGAAAATACCCTTTCAATTTCTGGGCTTGGAATGTTACCTCCGCCCTTCCTCTGAGGACCATAGTGATACAATGCAATATTTACTTTGTATTTAATATAAATACATAGTTGTAGATGAGAAATAACCGATTCCCCCCCCTAAAAAAAATAAGTTCAATGACTGCAGTAAGACTAGTGAGTATCTTAGCCTAGGGCTGCCCTGTCTCCCCTTTGCAACACTCTTCTGTGAGCATGTGCGAGTTACGCTGCATCAGTTGTGCTAGTGAAGTGGGTTTATTTGCTCCTTTTATACATTAAGCACCTGGAGCGCGGATCTATTCCTCCAAATTGTATTTTTAAAATATTATTTTGTCTGAAGCTGGGACTAAACGTTTCAATGTGTGCAAACCTAGCGCAGGGTCTGCCCGCCCCGTTTCCCATGGCCCAGGCAGCGGCTGAGCGGGCGCTCCCAGCAGATGGCACTCAGCATATGCTGTTTCCCACGCCTAGCACTGTATGGAAAGTTTCCCGTTTAGGAGTCAACCAGACATAAAATACACCCTCAGACCTTTTACGAACATTTACAAGCATTTTAAAGAAATAAGCGTGGGCACTGGGGGGAAAAAAAATCGCATGAATCCGTGCCAGTGGGCAAACTGCCTTTGCCTTGGTGCGAGGTTTCTTCATTCCCAGTAATGACCACAGCTCCGCTGTGTCTGGAGGTGATGCAGAAGTGTCACTCCTTGAGACCACTTTATTAGAGTTGAATGCTCTAAATTTTCTTGGAGATGCAGGATGCGCTCAGTACCTGCCAGGATTTAGTTAAAATTAAATCTTGGGAAAAAAAACCCACACCCAACCCCCCCAAAAAAACCTTTTAAAGTAAAAACTACTTCAGCTGGTTTAGTGTGTGCCAGAGGGTAACTGATACAAGTAATGATTATGCAGATTCCATGTACATATGTTTTCTGTAGCAGACCACCAAGCTGTACTGTAAAAAGCTTGTTTTGCTTTGCTGTGTCTTTTAATTATGACAGGTTCTCATTTCTTAAAGAATCCTCTGTTTCTTTAACACTTTGAATGTTGTGCTGCTTACATCACTTTTTTTGCATGAGACAGTTTGGCTTTTCCTCTCCTGTAGATCAAAGAAAATTATGGTGCTTGTAAAATTAAGTAAAAGTAACGATGAAGAAATTACAGGGCTAGACTTAGTATTTTTTCTCTGAATGAAATAATAAAGTCCTAGATAATAATAAATTGTTGTGAAGTGTTTAATTACTAAAATAACTACCAGTAGTAAACCATAGTTTTCTAGGATTAGATTAAACTACAATACATCTGTATGAAGATGGTGTTGGGCATATGGTGTAAGTCTTTGTTAAGTAAATGTCTATAGTACAGTTTCTCATAGCCTGTTTTATGAAATCTTCATTAATTCTGAGTTTCAGTATAATGGCTTTCCATAAAATTGAAATGAATAGTCAGTGAACAAAAGATTACCAAGTCTCAAAATTGAATGTTTAGTAGTAAGCTGTTAGCATAAAGGATTACTTTTAGGAGCAGATCTTGCAAACAGTCACATACATGAGTTATTCATATGCATTTGTCCCTCTGAACTCTCAAACTGCTTATGTCAGTGAAATTATCTCTGTGTGTAGTGTTTGCCAGATCTGGCTTTAACAGTGAAAAGTCTAGAAAAGACCTTAGTCTCTTGTGTTCTAAGTATGGTACTTGCTATCAAACTTTGTGTGACTTAAGTATGTCTGAATGTTTCAAATTTCTGTGCTTCTGTGCTGAGATACAATTTCCATAACGTATGTTGTAACTTTCCCTTAGCTTTCCATAACGTGTATCGTCAAAGATGTACTATTTCAGATGTCTCTCCACCTGGTCTGAAAGAAAATAAAAGTAAGACTGATATGTTGTATAGCAACACCCGCCAGTATGGCTATGGTTAAATGCCTGTCAATGTTTTCATTATAAATCCCTATTTTCTGGGGTTTATATCTTGAACGTGAAAATTTGCTCTGGGTTTAAATATGTCATACAAGGTCTCAGCTGGATGTATGTGTTTCTTGGAACTGGTTGGGAGGCAAAAATTTAAACTCATTTAAATGAAGCTAAATTATATTTTAAAAACCCCAAATACCCAGTTTGAACAAAAATAGATTTTTTAACTTAAAATACAGTCTTACAGATGACCTGGTTCCCTACCTCCCAGCAGTTCTGAGAAATTCGATAAATGCTTGAAAAGAGCCTTGAAAACAAGCACTATGTGAGCGCAAGTGTAAATAGCATGTGAAGCTGTTCATGTGTCATTATTATATAAATGTCTGTGTGTCTGTCTGTCCTAGTCATATGACAGTAGAATGTTGCATTATCATAGCAGAGCATAACATTATCCTGGTTTTGGAATGGCTTGAAAATGGGTTTTAAAAATCACCTTTGTATAGCTGGCTTAATAGTAGTACATTCGATGTTGTGTTTGCTTAAAAATTGTCCTGTATTGACAGATGTTTATTTCTGCAGGAGCATTCAGTCCCTAATACCTTACTTAATACAGTTTAGCATGAAGTTTACCTGTAGACCTCTCATGTGGAGTAATACTGTTACTGTGCCTGATGCTTGCAAAACTTGGGATCCTAAAGCAGACCAGAAAGCCTTTGTTAATGTACCCTTTCTGTTTGCACCCTAGGGTTGGTCTCCTATGTTGTCCCCTTTCTTAACTCCTTGTTCTGGTGGAGTTTTGCACTCTCCCTCATTTGCTCACTAGATGGAAGGTGCTTGTCTCTGCCTGGTCCGGGTGGAGGCTTCACAGTGACTCTGTGGTGCTGAGTAGCACAGGGATGATGATAAGTTTCTTGTGCTCCCAGCTCCATGCACACAGCCAGTTCCTTAATGTGGTCCCTGACGGATCTCTTAAGGTCATTTGCTTTTCCCTTCCTACTCCCATAAAGGACCCACCACAAGCCATTGCTGCCTTTCTTGCTGGAATGTTTTAATTCTGGGAGCTCATAAATTTCCCGCGTTCCTTTCCTGTGCCCTCTGCAGCTCAGGCTTTCTGTGTTTTCTGCTGAAGTTGGGTATGGAAAAGATGAATTTTCAGCACTGACTGTGTTTCTGTGTTATAAAGGCTCACATGAAAAGCTACTTTCTTAGTTATTAGAGTCTCTGTGTATAACAGGAGGTTTGGGAAGTCCTTTAAGGAACGCCTCCACTTTTCCCCCTTCAGTTAAAGGGGAAAAACCCATGGCTTTGCCCTTGATGAAGCTTGCAGAGAAGAATGTGATGTAAAGATGGCACCAAAAAGGAGGGAGATTTTGGAAGGATGTTTCTAAGCTGGTAGAGGGCAAGCAAGAAGAGGTGCCAGATGGAAATGTGGATCCTAAAGTCACTAAGAGTGTGTTTGGAAGTGATGAAGGAGTTATCTAGGAGGTCACTTAGGTGATGTGCGAGCTTGGAATTTGATGCGACATTTAATGGGTGTAGGGAGTGTGGATTGGGAGTCAGGCACCAGAGATACGGTCGTTACCATAATTTAGCTGGTAGGTCAACCCCAGGTTGCTACAGCACAGACTTCTGTTTGGGAGGAAACAAGGAGTAGAGAGAAAGTGTATGCCAGAGATGGCTACAAAGCAGAAAATGTTCTTAGCTACAAGCTAACCATGTCTCACTCACGATCTCTTTCAAAAGAAGCTGTGTTGGGAAGGGGTGCCTGGCTGGGGTACAAAGCTGCCCCCTGTTCCAGCCGGAGGAGAGGTTCTCATGGGGTGTTAGCTGCTGGCAGCGCAGGTCCGGTACTGTCAGCTTTGTGCACCTCAGGTAAGAACTCCCTGCTCAGCTCCCCGGCCCAGGTCAAGGAGTCCCAAAGATGACATAGCAGGGGAAGGGCTTGATCGACTACTCATGGAGCTCTTTTATAGGGCTTGACCCCATCTTCCGGACCCATAAAGCAGGGCTGAATTTACAGAAACATAAGGATGTCTGGGAGGCCCTCAAGGGGAAGAAGTTGGCAGCTACTAACCTTTTTGGCCGTGTCTCTGCCTTTTGTCCTGAAGCAGGTTGAGAGGAGAGGATGCCACAGTGTTTTCCATGGTGGCCACAGCAGAATAACAGCTGGAGCACAGCATGTTCCAGCTCTTCCTGTCCTCATGCTGGGTACGTCCCACAGT
Organism: Gallinula chloropus; assembly: GCF_964237585.1. NCBI lineage: Eukaryota > Metazoa > Chordata > Aves > Gruiformes > Rallidae > Gallinula > Gallinula chloropus. The sequence continues at coordinate 30,913,676 of NC_140085.1, read as the reverse complement.
GCTTGGAGGTGGGGGATGAGTGGCCATGGAGCAGGCTGTGTCTGCTTGCATCTCAGCTGAAAGGGTTCCTGTGCAGTTGGACACACAACAAATTTTGCAAGGGTTTAGATCTGGGCTGCTGTGGGGAACTGAAGGAGAAAAGAAACATCCCTTGCCTCAAACCCACTCCTTTCCTCCACCCCCATCCCAAGTATAGATTGCAGCACCTTGATTCTTGAAACTAAGTGCTCATTTCACAGGCCACACATCACTATTGTGGAGGAAGCAGCAGGAGGATTTAGCAACAGCCTGAATGCCACAATAAGCTACACACCACTGCGGTAACCGGGCAAATGCTGACTTTTTAATTGTTTCCGCTGCAGGGTTAAACCTTTATTAAAGCTGTGTGAATAAACTTATTTTGATGGCTTACTGAAGTATTTTTAAATGTAAAAGGTAGCATAAAGCACTCTTATTAAATTCAGCTTAATTCTGCTGTTAATAAAATGCCTTTCCATATGTTGGGCACCCTTTTATTGATTCTGACAGAAAACTACTGACCAGATACAGAGTGCTCAGTGTCTCTGCCTTTCTTGTTTTTAATTTAAACAAATGTAGTGCCTGTGAAAGGTGCTAGGATCATATCAGCAAAACAAAAGTCTCTTTATCTGTTAGGGGAGAGAGGAAGAGAAATCCATCATTATAAATGTTCCCCCCTCCACTGCTGTACCTATAGATCTTGATGTTGTCTTGCCTGGTTTGCATCCAAGAGTAAGGCAAATAGGTCAGCTGTCCCATGCCCTCAGTCTTTGGCCATCTCAGCAGAAAGGCTAACAAGAGTGTCAGTTCATAATGTAATGAGCTTTTGCTCCACTTAATTAAAGGTGCTGCTAATCGCCAGCCTCTGCTGAGCAGCTGCATGTGCCCATCACTGTGGTACCGGTGAAGATGACAGACCTGGCCAGCGCAGGGTGGAGTTGGAGTCCTCAACAGTTACAATTTGGAAACGTGGTGGGACCTGATAGTGACATTTATTTCATTAATGTGAGATAGGGAAGTAAAGGAGACACGAGGACAAACGAGCTGCTTTTCTTTCCCCCTTCCCTGCTACACAAACTGCTTCTATCTTTTTGTTAAATGTTTTTTACATTGATGGGAGGGGAGGCAGCTTCAGATTTCTTTTCCAGGGAATGTCTCTTTGGCTTGCATGGCTACCTTGGCCACATAACCTGCCGCAGAGATGCCTGCAGACCTGAGGAAACAACGAGGCAGCATCTGTTCCTGTAGATGCTGTCTGTGCTGGGATCACTGGGGTTCCAGTAGTGCTTTCTTCGGGAAGAAAACCAGTGTACAGAGAGGATACATTAGTTAGGAATTTGGGGAATTTTTTTTAGTGCTTCCGAAATTTTTTGTCTTACATGGGAGAGCTCTGACAGTGACACATAATCTATACATTTCTACAGAACAGGAGCCATGTGAGTGACCGGGTGAATAAATATGACAGCTCTGTCCCCTGATGGGGTGGGAAGCTTGTGCGTTTGCAGAGAAGGGGGCTTGCCCTTCCTTTGTGGCCATGGGACCTTCCCAGGCGTTAAGTAAATAATTTCTTTTAAAGGCAGTTAATGTTTGGGTGGTGTTCTTTTCAGATAGAACCCGGCATTTGACCCAAAATTGTAACTGTTGTCCTGGTACCCGGCTTTTGGATTTTCAACGCACAATATAGTGGAAATGATCTTCGCCCCATTGCTCCTAATGCTTGCATGAAACTGCAAATGGTATTTCAACAGCAGGTGGGAGTTGGCTACCTACAGCAGGAAAGCGAAGGAGCCATCCCTCAGAGAAGAAACACAGATCTGTTTTTCAATGTGTAAAACATTTACGGGGGTTTTTTAATGATGAAGTTTGGATTTTACTTAAACTTGACCTCTCACCATTTCAGAGTTCTTTTGCAGCAGCTATCCTCGTCAGCAGGCTGCTTAGGTAATTTAAATGCCTTGTGACGGGATTATAAAAAGATCTATCATGTCAAGTACAGGTTTTGTAAAACAGCATTTTCCAGCTTAGAAACCAATGGAATTGTTTGCATCAATTTGCTTTTTCAAGAGTTGGGTGTTGGTTTTGGTAGGGTTTTTTTTAATCTAGATGAGAGGTTCCTGGCTTGGTTGCAGTGAGAGGAGTCTGCAGCATTCTCCCAAGGCCGCAGAGAACAGACTAAACAGAAGTAAAACAGAGAGTTGCACGTTTGCCTTTTCCTAAGCACTGAGAAAGACATAACTGTATACAAGAGGCATGAACTGTGTAAATGGAATTTGAAATAATAAAACCAAGAGATTCTACTTTTAATAATACTGAGCATTAGTGATAGCGTAGGTAAGGGTATTTATTTAAAGAAATGTATGCAAACATTTTTTAACCTTGCAGGATTCCTTTTAATGTCAGTTTAAGATAATTTACCATAGATGACTAAGGTATGACCCACTCCTAAGGGGACAGGCTTTGAGAAGGAGAGATGTATACTCAAAGCCAGATTCTTTAATATGATTTACATTCGTAGACCCTTATGTAGTTGTTGGAGCAATGCGTATTCTCCAGGGTCTGCCCACACAAGTCACATTGTAGGATTGGGGCTGGGGTGGTATATGAATAATAAAATGTGCTGGAAGGCCCCTAAAAAACTTCTTGGGTATATTAAAAGAAGTAGTACTGAAAACTAGAAGCCCTATTTATTATATGGCTGTGCTCTGCTAGAACATTTGATCTTGCTGTATTTAATTCAGGAAGTCTTAATGGTATGTGCTCAGCGCATGGCTGTAATGTCCATTAATGCTAGTGGAACAGAAGCATATGTAGAAGGGGGAAACTGTGTGCTGTCTTCCACGCTGAGTTAATTTCAGTGATAGGAAGCAACAAAACATTAGAGAAAATCATTAGAACGGTTCAGAAGACTATTGAAAGAAAGAAAGACATCAGGCAAAATGCTGCTGTATTTCAGGACATGTCAGACACTAATTGCCACCCTCCAGCATGCCGGGGCAGGTGAAGGGCTGAGTGGTGAGGACTAATGGTCTGCTAACTCGTGGCTGTCTGTCTGGCCGCATCTCGCTGCTAGTTTCCTTGTGAATGCTTACATGGAAGGAAATGGCACATGCCTGCGTTATGAACCACAGATTTGAAAGGTCAGTTGAAAATGGAATTTATATGTGAGGTGAGATGCTTAATGTCTTCATTATCAGGTCAACACCCATCAAATACTCTCTGTTCACTTCATTTGTACAGAGGATACTCCAGAGCTGAACTCTGAAGTGCCCGCAGCCTGTGGGTGAATAGTGAATGGCAGAGAGCATTACACTGCTTTCCAGGAAAGCCATTCCTAAGCACAGGAATGCCATGAAGACTTCACCAAGGTTTCTGTTGGTGTTTGTTTCATCCTTCTCAGCTTTTTTTTTTTTTAAAACTTTTATGCATTAAGACTTGTGAGCCTGGTCTTTCCATCCTGCTCCAGGAACAGCTTTTAGGACTGCCATAACTGTTGGCACAAGGCTAAAGGCAGGTGGCCTCAAGTGGAAACGCTGGTGCCTGTTTGTGGAGCAGTTGCATGTGCACTGCTTTTCTAATGAGTGCCAACTCCAGCAAAGGCACCAGAGTGCACTGATTAGAGAGATGAGGTTTGGTCTCCCATCCCGCAGGGGAATGTAAAGGGAATTGTGGCTGCCCATGTAGGCCAGTGGTCACCTCTCCTAGCAGCAGGATCTAACCAGAGAGGTCCCAGGCTCTTCTAAAAGTCATTGCTGAGAGCATCACCTGCAAAGAACAAGCAATCTAGAATCCTCATACAGAGCTAGTTAATAACTCTTGTTATTCTCATGGTGTATTTCATTTAGTCTCACCTTTAATGTGATCACAGTGACGTTATGCTATATGTGAAAAACTGATGACCTTTTTTCTCTTCTGCTTTGACCTGCATAATTTGCAAATGAGCTGTGAGCCTGCCTTTATGCCTGAGCTGCTGAAGTTTGTTCCCCATATGGGAACCCTTTCCACAGCCCATCCCCAGTCCCGTTTTGGAGAACCAGACTGGGGAAGGTGGTCAGCCTGCGCCCTCATTCTCTGCTTTAATAGCAAGTTTGATAACAGCTGCATTGCTAGTGGCAGTTCCTCCCATCTTGGGTACATATTCATGTAGCTTTTTGTAGTCCCAAGACACAGACAATTGGCTTGAATGTAGTGGACATCTCACATGCCATAAAGGAACAGCTGAAAAGAATGGACGCAGCCATTCTTGTACTGCAAGTCCAGCACTTTTGTCCCTCCTGCATGTTACTTTTTTCCTAACTGAAGGACCGTATTCCTAGAATCCCATCCAGTAGTGTTTAGGGCTCGTTGCATTTTATCAAGGCTTGCAGGCTAGCCCTGTTCCAGATAACATATCCTTACATCCTCTGCCGTCAGGGTGAGTCATGCTTTACCTCCTTGGCTCTTAGATGATAGGGAAATACTGCAAACAATTTACTGAGCTATTTTGTTGTTGCTAGTGGTTAAATAATAAACACATTTAAATGAATAGGGCTGTTCTTGAATGCTGAGGGCTGGACCAAGGGATTTCCTTTATGACCTTTAGTGCAACTACAGCTTTTTGCTGATCTATACCCCATTAAATTACAAACCTGGAGAGTCCTTTCTCAGGGTAGGTTGCAGTTTACCCCAATGCAGTTTGGCAAAATTCCCCAGTAGACATAAATACTTGTCTGTATTGTAAAACATGGAGTTTATTATTAAAAACAACAGCGAAAAGAAAAGTTTTATAACATGCTCCCTAATTCTGAGCTATGCTGTGGATCAAGTGGATACTATATCTTGCACATATAGTATGAACCCATTGGTTGATGAACGCTACATTTCTAAAACAGGTGAAAAAATACTCAAGGAGAATAAAGAGGGAATAGCGACCGTCCTTTAAAACACTCAATATTTTCTCTGGGTTTTTTCAAAGGGAAGCTATTTCAAGTTTGGGGTTTTTTGCAACATCTAATGAGCAATAGAATTAAAAAAAAAAAAAAAAACAAAAAAGGAAGATGATTTTTAAAAGTGATGTTGGTTTTTAAGATTCTTTGCTGCTCTCTCTACTACTTTTTAATACTGAAATAGTAGATGAAAGACCGTCTCTCAAGCAGTTTCTTTCTGAGCTGCGTAACGCAGCGTAACAATAGCTATTTATATAATGCGTATGCTTCCTTTCCCTGTTAGCTATACTTTGAAAGACTTATTAGACCTAGAGCCCAGCACGTTCGGAGAATAAAAACCTCCAAAGTTTGACATCTTTAAATAAGCAACCAAATGTTATAAAGAACAAACCTCACTTACAGTTAGGAAACAATATTTACATTTAAGGTTGAAAAGCCAGGATGTAGGAAAATTTTGCTAATTTGGAAGGTGACCTTTAAGTGCACCAAAACCAAATAATTTGTAAGCTATGGCACAGGGCACATTCCTGCAAAATTTGTGTGAATACTGCTTTAGTGGTTCTTGAAAGACAAACAAAGAGACCCGGAATGAAATCTTTATCCCTCTCCCAAATAAGATTGAAGCTAACAAAGGCATACAGCAGCGCTCTTTCAAAGCTTGCCATTAAAATGAAGGCTCTGCAGCACAGCTAATGAGATGGCTCGGAGTGGAAAACAATCTGTTTTTAAGAATGTTTAGATCAAAAGTAATTTCTAATCTATGAAATAAAGTCGCTTTTCAATACCTTTCTTTCACTAGTAAAGCTTTTTATGTTTGCACTATTTACTTCAATCAGATGTTTTCAATTTTACTTTTTTTCTTCCTGAAAATACTTCCTAGGGTTAGTTGGTAGTGACCAACAGCATTATTCTTTTACTCTCTCCCCTATTCACCCACCCCCACACATTAAAAAAATGAGAAAAGAAGAGGGGGAGGAAGAAAGAAACATCTTTTCTTAAATGATTTGCAAGCATCTGTGCTTTAAGCTACTTTTTATGAACACTCCTTAGTAATGACTCAAGGTAAAAAAGCAGAAAAGCATCCAATGTTAGGAAATTGCAATCCAATACCATGTAATTTAAACCTGCCATTGCCTCTCCTGTACTAAATGACATACAGATGGGTAGGTCTGTTCCCTCTACTTTGGGAACACAATTGGTCTTTTTATGAGTGTATATACCTTACTAGCAAAAAATATTTTCGTCGGGACTGTTTATTTCTAATTGCACCGTATTTTAATTACTGTCATAATTAGTGCGCTTTTTCCCTGCCGTATTTTGTCAGGTAATCTTTGCAAGCGATTATGGAAGTTATTTGAATATTTGGCAATTTCTGTTACTACCCTGGGAGTTTTCATTCTCAAAAGCAACCTTATTGTTATTTTTTCTTTCCTGATGTGATGTGAATTTCTGCACTGTACAAATGTTTTTTTACAGTAATCCTTACGTACTCCTTGGATTTTCTATGTGAACTAAGCAAAGCGTAAGATGAGATTTTCAAAGGAGGGTAATTTCAATAGCAACCCTAATTTTTACGACAAGTTTACTGTGGAACCTTGTAAGCTTTGCACATAAAGAAATGACTTCCTCCTCAGGGCTCCTATTCTAGTGCTTCAACACTGAAAAAATACAATGAACAATGTTATAAAGTAAAAGGACAAGGATGCAACTAGAAGTTAAATACACCTTATTTGAATTCTAAAGATTAAGAAATGCTTTCAGCAACTTTAAAGGGTAGTGAAATTGTTGGGTGTTGTGGCTGAACATCATATGCCCATTACCATAAGTCTCCAATATAGATGTCTTGTAAAGAACATTTCAGCTGTAGTTGTTTTTTTCAGCTCTTATTTTTTTTAAACGACTGAAAAAACGTTACTTTCTCCTGAATGATTGTGTGCACAACAGTTTAGCGTATAACACAGCGAAGGGCTTTGGCTGTAGCACATTGTCACTGCTCCAGTGGAATCACCTGGCTCTGAAACAAAATTCTTTTTTAAACTTGGATTTGAAGAAATAATCAGCTGCTGTTCAGCTGAGCCATTCTTCGTGCATTAGGGACCGGTCTGGTCATTGACAAGTGAATGCAGAAGCTATGCTGTGGCCGTCTGCCAAAGCAATTATTCAGGATTTAAGCTAAAAAGGCTCCTTCTCCCATATCCTCTCCCTTTGCAGGGTCATGTAGGGATAAAAAGGACTGTAAGGTGGTCTTTTCCCAGGAGGAGCTGAGGAAGCGGCTGACACCCTTGCAGTACCATGTCACTCAGGAGAAGGGGACTGAAAGGTAAGACAGGACGAAGGAATGCAGTCCTTCAAACACAGGCATCTTGCTTTTCTCCCCCTCCTCTTAATGGTGCTTCCTCACCTTCCCCACCAAGCTTGTGGTTTTGTTTTTGGCTGTTTTTTTGGTTGTGTTGGGGTTTTTTTTTTCCCCAGGATTTCTGCACTTGTTTACTAACCCCTACAAATTAACACCACTGCAAAGACAAGCATCTGCAGCACGGGGGCCGAGGCCAGGGGTCTTGTGTGACTTTTAATGAACACTGCATGTCTTATAAAGTCACCAGGCTCATGTTTAGAGTCTGTTTTTAGTTTACTACAAAATGTGTGGAAGTAATAGCGGTTTAGGTGCACTTTTTTTGGAAGACATGGCAGTAAGCAGAACCACGAGGGAAATGGCCCTGTGCCAGGAGGCTGGAGGTTTGAAGGTGGCCATTGTAAGTATAGACATTTTGGCTGCAGAAAGAAGGTAGCATAATTTAGTTCTTTTCCACCCCACTCCAATTTCTTTTTGAAGCACATGTGGAGAAGGTATTTATTGGCTCATTTGTGGTTGGAATGTCAAAAATTTTCAATAACTGCCCTCACATGGCTTTAGTCGCTGGAAGCCAGCCCCGAGTCCTGGAGGAGGGAGGAAAAAAAAGGACTTTCTTCCAAGACTGTTTTTAGTGAATAAAGTCTCTCTCTCAGCTGATTCCAGCATGAGGGTAACTTGCCAAGGCCTAGCCATTTTTTGTTGTCTAATTTATACCATTGAGCTTGGCATAAGGCCCTGGCTTTACCTCTGCTCCAAACGTACTAATGATGTAACTGCTTGTTTTCATTCATGACCTGAAAGGGCTCCCCACTGCACGTGGGGTCCTGGTTAATTGGCAGCACTCTTCCTGACAGCGTGTACCGGTGGCTGAATTTGCTGAGGCGGGGGGGGAGAAGGCAGCAGGGACCGTCCCCCTCTCCACCCTGGCCCCCTTCATCCTCCAAGAGCCCCGTACGGGCCAGGGGGACGGTGGCCCCTGTTGGGAGGCCTGCCTCCCCTCCCTTCCCCAGCCCTCCTCACTCTTCTGTACAGGACCAACAATATGATTTAATGCACACAAACAATCGGAGATTAGGTCATTCTTAAAAATCCTGTTTATAAAAAAAAAATTGGACCTCATAAAAAGGGTGAAAGGATAATAAAAACAAGCTGCTGAGCACATAGGCTTTTTGTTGGGCTAGCGCAGCTGATTCGTATTAGATGAATGACCTCCTAGCCTTTTAGATTGTTAACTTAGAAAAATATTCCCTTAAAGCTGTAATATTGCTTTTTGACTAAAAATATAAGGCGCACACAGCTTGAAATCGTGGACCAATTATTTCATTTTCAGCTACAATGCCTCTGTCACCCTGGCAGCCATGGCGGCCTGACCCAGCGCCACGGTGCAGGCACCCTTGCGCTTCACACCTCTGCCTTGGCAGCGGAGCCCACCACTGACACGGTTTCTCAGGTTGAGCTCGGTGTCAAACAGTCTGTGTTTATAAAAACACTTGCCAAATAGGGAAAGATTCCCGGTTTTCCCTTTTTGTTGTTGCTGTTGTTGTTGTTGTTGTGTCCTTTGAACTGTAGGACAATTAGCTTCCTCTTGCACAATACATAACACCTGAGGCATGCTAATGAGGGCATTCCCTTTTTCCTGTGCCTGCTTCATTTGCTGCCATTAATAAAAAGCAACTGCCAGCTTAAATTGTGGGGAGGTGGGGTTTCTGTAGCATTTTTGTAAGTCTTAGTAATTTAAGAATTAAATCCCAAAAAATTCCATGTTGTTGTTTTCCCAGTGCCTTTGAGGGGGAGTACACACATCATAAAGCTCGAGGAATATACAAATGTGTTGTTTGTGGGACTCCTTTATTCAAGTGAGTATGCTAAACACAGTGTTGAGATTTCTGTCTCTTAGTTTATGTTCTGTATTCCTGTGTAATCTTGCGTATATTCCACTATTTACTAATTGTATAAGATCATTTAAGTCATCCAAATTTATAAGGGATAGAGGAGAAGCAATGTAAATAATAATGCTATAATAAAATTAGTCTTATAGTAAAGATTAAAAAAATAGTAAATAAGATAGTAAGATAACATTCTGGTAAAACAGGTAATTGACTATAAGAAGTAATTCTTTTTCTTTCCTCCTCATCTTATACAGCCTCGTTAAGTAACTGTAACACAGTTATTCACTGCACTGACAGACACTGAGTTTTGGGCATTAGCATTATTCACAGGTAGCTATAAGATCTGAATCCCAGGTGGCAACGCTGCATCTATGCTACAGTATTGTATCTGATAATAGAGAAGAAAATTGAGGAGTTTGGTTGTGGGTTTTTTATTTTAGAATTCAAGCAGTTAAAAAAAGAAAACCTAGGAAAATTGCATTACTTGTTGAAAGTCAGGCATCCCAATTAGCACCCATGGAGAGCTGGTTTAAGAACTGAGGCAAGGATTAAGAAAGAAATAACTTTTGTGTCTTGCATGAAAAATACTCTTTAGAAGTATAGTGGGAATTACAACCCTACATTTGGTGCTAGAAGCAGTGATGATTGAATTCTCTCAATTACTGCATTGTTCTGCACCGATTCAGTTGTTTATTTGTTTTTTTTCTTATTTCTGGCTGCTTGTGTTTCATTTAAATGAAGACTTTATTTTTTTTTTTTGCTAGCTTTGTCAGGAGGGTGCTAATAATAGAGAAAATTTGGTTGGTAATAGATTACAAAGGAAAATAAAATCGATGTAACTCCAGAATCAGCAGATGTGGCAGTGATAGTTGTTCTCAAGAGACTGTCTGTAAAGATGAAAGAAGCACTTCATCTCTGTTACGTTTGATTTCTCTGTTAGGAGGATTACCTGCAGAAACCAGTAATAACGTGAATCTTTTGAGTTGGAAAACTGATAGTTACAAACTCAGCCAAGACAATATTCTCATGTCATGTGTTACTGTGGTACTTGGCTTGGAGGTAAAAAGTGGGGATCTGAAGTCTCCATAACCTGGTTTTCTAGTCTGCCATTTAGACATTCCCCTGCTTACTATAGCTAAATCTTTATGGGGGAAATCCGGGCTCTCTTGAAGTCAATTCAGGTTTGGCAAACGAGTAGATTGGAGCCAGGATTTCACCTTCTACCTTCAAGACTGGCTTCCTTTCTGTCGTCTGCTGGAGAAAGAGTAGGTTTTTTTGTAGGGTGAGATTTGGAAAGCAGCAGTTCACATAAAAGAATGTGAACTAGTTTCCAGTTGCTTTCACAATCCACTTAATATGGGACAAAAATGCAATGTGAGACTTACCTGCCATTATCTCAAGAGTGCAGTATGCTTTGGTGTAGTCTTGACTCTTTGGAGTTAATGAGTTGGATTTCTCTATGTGAAATAAGCTATATGGAAATGTCCCTGTTTCCAGGTTCCCTTTGAGACTCCCCATGGATTTTATGGGAGTAGAGAGGGGGAAAAGGAAGTTGTTTTTTATTTTTAATAAATCCCAGGCTGATGGGCACTTGAAAAAAAAAAAAAAAACACACCTTGCTGATTGTGTTCCAAGGCTGGACTGACCTGATCTCCCCAAAGCCTTCATGTTGCTTTGTGAGCTTTTGCCACCTCTTGTCTACATCAAATTCAGCCACCTGTTCTCAAGTCGCTGTCAAGGGTGGGAACAAACAGAGAGGGCAATAGTCACTTATGTACCCCAAAATATCAGTATATAATGTCATCTTCAACCAGGGAAGATACATTCCTGTATCTTGGTGACTGCTTTAGCACAGACAGATAAAAAGTGAGAAGGAAACACAGATAAGAGAGTGCAAAATGTATACAGTATATACTATTTTTTTCCCTGCAAAGTGTAAATCACCAAAGTATTTTCTTAGGAGCAAGGTGGTAGTACAATACAAAGAAAGTCAATTGCCTCATTTGAAATATATGCAAGTGGGTTTGGTTGGGTTTTGTTTGGGTTTTTTTCATAATTTCCAGATAGTCCTCTGAAACTTGCATTTCCATTTGTTTCTCATTGGGTGTCCATTAATTTTTTTTTCTCTGTGTTTCTGTAATCCATAAATATATATATTTGGACTATGGACCTGTTAGTTTAACCGGGAAAGAGACTGGAGCTTCAGCAGTAATATTAACAAACTTCAACTTTTAACATTTCTGATTTACGTTGTTTCATTACCATGTGACACATGAGGTCAGGGAACACATGAATTTTACACTCCAGATGAAAGACCTGTTTTTTGGTACGTCTTTAAAACAGAATTCCATCTCTATCACAGAAAAGATAAAAGAAACAATTAGGAATTTAACATCTCTTCATCTACCTACTTGTACTAGTGTTATGAGAAACCTCCCAGGCTTTATGGAGAACATGCTTTAACTTTTTCCACAATCAAAGGTGCCTCACACATAAAATCCGTAATCATGCCATTGAATCTAATTATTCCATCTCTGAACTTTCACGCCAGACGGTCTCCTCCATCCCAGTACATCTACCCAAAGAAAGCAATAAATGAGAGACAAAAAACTAATCTCAAGGACCTCCTTTGTCTGCAATCCAGCCCTTATGTTGTTTTGTGTTACTTCTACTCCAATCTAGCTGCAGGCTTGTGCTAAAGGAAGCAGCCTTGCCCTCCCTGCCTTTCTCCAGGGTGAGAAAAACATGGCTTCCCTTTCACTGGACCTTGCTTGGTGTGGCTGGAGCATGTCTTGATGCAGCAAATCGATCTGATAGAAAAATAATCTACCAATGAAGAATACCTTGTGCTTATCAACTCTACCTGCTCATGTTAATTTTGTTGTGTGCCACATTTACCATGGCTGGACAGCTTCAGCAGCAAGGTTCTGTTTTTCCTTGACGGTTCACAGAGAGCCACCTACACCACTCGAATCCTCAGTGTTTTCTAAGGGCCAAGTGTATTTGAAAGATTGCACCTACTTTAATTTTTCAAGACATTTTCTTCTACACCATGCAGAAATGCCATTCTGTTCACAGCCACAGCAAGAAGAAGTTAGAACAGACCTGAGTGAAATCCAGGACTTGCAGTGCTGCCACAGTAGAGGAACTATTCCATATTTAATAAACCACGGTCATGTCCTTTACCATATGCAGGACTGTGTGAGAAAGGTGTGGTATAGATGGGAACTGGGAAGCCTGGGAGAATCATTTCCTTTTAAAAAAAGAAATATTATTGTTGTGTCAGTTTCCAATTTTTAGGGCCAAAGAATGAATTGCCAAGTCTTCATAAATCACCCACTGCTGCCTTTATTGCTTCCTGGAAGGAATTCTTGGTAATGGTGTTGGCTCTTCTGAACATGCGCTAGGAGGAATAGCAACACCCTTATTCATGTCATGTTTTCATTTGATTTTCATTGAACTGTGTCAGGTCTTCTCAACATCTTTCAGACAACCAAAGGCAAATCACAAGAAAGGCAAAACGTGGCTGGGCAGTACTGCAGTAGCACTGTACCACTCTTGTCTTCACAACACAAGGGAGGATTTCAATCACCAGGCTGGATCTATACGAGGAATTTCCATGCCCCAATGCTGAGTGTTTAATTAATGGTCTTTAATTTTTCTTAATAATCTTTATATCCTTTGAGCAGGTCAAATGACAAATCAGTGATGTATGTCTATGTAGGAGAGTCCATACAAAGTAATGGCCGTAGCGTCTCTAGCCTTGACAGACTCAGTTTCCTCACAAAACTTTGTCACAATCAGCAGCTTCTGTTTGATAACACTTGTTTGGAGTGTGTTGGCTCACACCAGTGTAGGCCTCAGTCAGCAGGCAGTATTACCGAACGGTTCTCATTCAAACCCAGAGTTTCTCTAGGTCTTGTGTAGCTCCAAGAAGCTTGAGGATTTGAAAGCTTGCAAGAGTTTCTGCAGTTTTTTGTGACTGTCCCCTAGAAACACCTGATGGAATTAAAAATGAGTAAAGTTGCTATCATCAAGCATTGGTTTCTTCTTGCTTCATCCTTTTTTGTTTAAAACCAGACATTGTTTTGAGTCTGCTCTGTCACTGCTGGATGGTAAATTGTTATATACTTCTAATCATCTCACCAAAAATCAAGATAGCAGAGTGCTCACGAGCCATCTTGTTTCTGGAGGTTTCATCCACCTCTGAGGATGACCATCAATATGAATGCTGTATTTACTGCAGCCCCTGCAGTAGTGCTGTGGATACAGTCTGTGGCATTTTCGTTATCTGAACATACCTGAATGATGAATCCACATCTAATCCTACCTGAAAGCTGAAGATGTGCCAAGCTGTGTACAGGTTCTCACAGATGTAGCATAGGGCCATCACTGTTGGCTAATTACTAGTTTTTGTGGTGGTTTAGAACAGGACTTTGTTCTCCTGGTCCTCAGGGGCCCCTTGGAGCAAAAACAGTACAATAATGGCCCTGGGTGCAGTTGCTGGATGACTCTCAGGGAAAGAACCCAGGACAGCTTCTTTCACTGGGTGCTTGGCAAATGTGGTGAATAAAGCTGCAGTTGTAGAAACGATTCTGCACTTCTAATCGGCTCATGGGTAGTTTTTAATATCCTCTAACTGGCAGGGTTCTTGGCTGATGCTGAATGTTATTTCACTACCCTCATACAAGCAATGAAGTCTGGAAAGAGTTTTATGTTCAGGATTAGGAGAGGGGAGAGCAAGTTTGGAAAACAAAAAACACTTCATCTCATTTTTTTTCCCTTGATCCACAAGCCATCTGGCCTTGTTTTTTCAGTAGATCAGCTCTACTTTACTGGGCCTGTTGCTGCCCACAAATGTAGTAAGGCACTGTCTGAGTTGCTCAAGATCATTGGCTGCACAAGGAACATGTCAGATGAGACTGACAGCTACAACAGCCAACCTGATGTTTCCTTTTGCTTGTGTTCTTCGAGAAAGACCATCTCCAGCAGTGAAAACAAGACCAGGAATATGGGGGATCTCAGAGTTTGCTAAGCAGAGGACATTTCAAAAAGTATCCTTTCCAAAAGACAAAAGGTCAATCTAGATTTCCTAGGAGATATGCATTAGGATTAATAATAATAATAATAATAAAAAAGAGGAGGAGGGGACTTGAAATGTAACATTTTAAATCTTTCAAGAGAAGCCTGTGAAGTTCTTCTGATTTACTTATTGCTGAGCACTGCTGAACTGCAAACCCATGTTAAATGTGCTTAGAAGTAAGAGGAAATAAAGTTCCATAATCCTAGACATATGTATAGACAACTTCCACTGGTTTTAGGAAGCATTTCGTTGAAAGTTTAGTGTATTCTTTGTAAACTTTCAAGTCTGATATGTTTGAAATTCACACTGCTTTGTGTTGGCCTGGCACCCTACTTGGAAGAGCTAATTTTCAGTTAGTCTTAACCTGCTTTGTGCTTTGCTATGTGGATTTATGTACCTGAAGTAAAAATCAGGTAGGGTGGATTGTGGATCTTCAGAAGCTGCATATTTAAATATTTATTTATGTATAAGTCTCACATTAGAAAAAAAACCTCTGGGCAGACTCATGCAGAGACAACTTGTTGACTAACATGACATGAAAATGCTCTTTTTGAATTTGGCTTTTCATCAGTATCCCAAATAGAAAAATCTCACACAGCATCCATCAACAGTGAATCAATATTATTTTTTTCCTGTAGTCTAGGAAAGCAAGATTAAAAATACATCTTTAATCAAGCTTCCTAAGGAAGTAAGGCTTACAGCATCGTGCTGCCTGTATGTAAATCCATTCCTAATAATAAAACTGTTTCATTTAATCTACTTGCCAATTTCAGCCACATTTGACAGGGGACTAGCTATTAAACCTCAGAGATATTAAGTTCTTAAAACTTTCATGAAATCTGGAGAGGGATCACATTCAAGCACTCTCTGAGGAGAGACCCGAACAAGAGTTCAACTATATTATTAGATTATACCAGATAATATTATTGTAAATAATATATACATTATTGTATTATAACAGAGAACCCACATGTGGGTGGAAAAGAGAGAGGCATTATGAAAGTCCAGCTCTGGGAAGTACCTATAAGGAGTCTCACCTTATTAGACACCCCAGGATCTGTCACCTGGCTGTAAGACAGCAGCATGCCCAGCTTTGCTCCTTCTGCTGCCCAAGGAACTACTTGTTCTTAATGCTTGGGGGCCTCTCAGATTCCCTGATGGTGAGGGTCTTGTAAATTCCTAGATAGTTACATCAGGTACTAATTTTTACATTGGAATACTTCTGCATTTTTCTTTCTGGAAGTTTGCCTTGTTATTAGGAGCTTGGGCTCATGAAGAGGATCGGTGAATATTCCCATTTAAAGGCTTGCATTTCCAGAAGAGAAGGGCTGATTCTGTGATCCTGCTTGTGAGGAATGATCCCTGGCCTGAGCCCCCCTGTACCTCACCTGTAGAAGAGTGCTGGTTCATTCACATGGGTGTGATAACGGCTCAACACTGTGTCCAGGAGCACGTTCACATCTGAGCACTTCTGTCCTGGCCTTCTTTAGTTGGGTAGAAATGCTGTAACTAAGAACACTGATACTCCCACTCAGTATTACCCATACTTTTGTGGGAAACAGGAAAGAGAGGGGAATCATTCTGCTCAGTCACCGGGACCAGGATATTGATTGGCTTGGATGGCATCAGGAGCCTGCAAGACCCTTGTCTCTTCAGCAAACTGCCCATGCCAACATGGAATGAAGTTATTTGAAAAATAAAGATGTACCAAAGCTGCAGCTATCATCTTTACAACCAGAGCAGTTATTTATTCAGTCACAGTCCTTTTCAGAGGGGAGTAGTATTTTGAATGCCTGCCCCTACCAATGCTGTGTTTAGGATCCTTGAAGCAACCTCTTGCAAAAGAACAACCTGATACAAATGGTAATGAAAGGTGTAAGAAAGCCAAGTCAGCGACTCCTTCAGTGTTAAAACGAAAGGATCAGATCAGAACTGCAGAGGTTGCATCAGGTGCTTTCTTAGAGTGCTGTGGGCCTTTCCAAGGTTGTTCACAATGCTGGGCTTCAAGAAAACCTGAATATATGACCTGGTAAAGACTCCATCAAGAAGGGTGAAAGAAAAAGGCAGTTGTAACACCAACAGTAGAGGTTCTGCAGTTAAATCTGCTTTGCCCTCCCCTTGCCAGAAGCCCACTTCTCTGGCAAACAGCAGATCTGTGTTAGCTTCAGTGTGTCCGGCAATGCCGTAGTTATGTGGCACTGAACAACTGCGGGTCAGTCACGCTTGGGAAGGCACTAGTTGAAAAGTCACGCTACAGGAACACACAGTGGTTATCATTACTCTGTTTCTCTCTCAGTACTTGTCAGTATGAGCATCAGGCTTATGGTGTCTTTTAAAAGGAACATGTCGAAATCCTCTGCCTCTTTGCAGTACACATAGAGCAACCATCATATACTTCATTGTTTGTGCCTGATACAATTATTTCTGGGATCTTTAAAAGTGTTGTGACACCTTGTCCTGAGCTAAACTTTCCCAGTAGCTCGCTGTTTCCTTGCCTATTGTGTGTTGGTAGTTGAGCTACTTGGCATCTGTATTGCCACGTGTTGTCCGCATTTGTGTCATGTCACTGTTGGAAATGGAAACCTCTTTATAAAAGCCTCTTCTTCTCTTTATTCATACGGACTCCAAAGAGATTTATGGATTATTCCCTGGCGTTCACAGTACACCTAAGGGGCAAAAGTAGAGAAAATGTGCACAGAGCTGTTCTTTCTTTGGGTGGGGTTTTGACCCCTCTTGGTGTAATAAATGATAAAAGACAGTTTGTAAAGTCAGTGCCTGGCTCTGTAAGGTCCATCTTGTCAGGCTGGATGCTTTGGTTGGATATCACAGTGTACAGAGAAGTTTCTCTGTAGTCATTTTTAGTTGCATATTATTAACACCTACATGCAACTAGTTTCTGATACCTTTGTCTAGTGTGCCATCAAGAAAAAGAGGTAAATACTGGAAGATAAAAGGGAAAAACAATGGTTCCATTGAAACTGCTGGAAGCTCTGTCATTCCTTCAGGTAGTCAGGATAACTTTGTATTCTTACAGGGTGCTTCTCTCTCATCTGCTAGTTGTTTATTTGCAATGCCAAGACGCTTCATTATCTTCCTTTTTTCTGTCTCTCTAACAATTTCTGTAACACTGTGTTCTAAATTTTGCACTGTTTTCCCAAGGTGACATGGTGACCATAACGCAGGTGACCCTCCTCCTCTCCATGGCTCCCAGCACTGTCTCCCATGTTGTGTTTTCTTTCATAGCTGTTCTGCTGTTGCCAGGCAGAGCTCTATAGTTCCATTAATTTGTCGCTCTGTATCAGTTTCTTGTCCAGCAATTTATGACTGTTTGGAGCTGTGTGCCCAGTCACCCTTGTGACCCTCCTCTCTGCCATCCTGGCCCCTGGGCCAGTTTGTAATGCCGGAGGTTGCAGTGCATACATCCATACTGAGCCAAGCAAGCTGAGAACTGGGTTCTTTGACCAAGAATCTTTGATCAAGAATCTTTGACCAAGTATCCAGAACTTAGGCAGCGAGAAGTTGATTCTGCGGATAAACAGATGCTGAGAGTAAGATTTGTGTGTTGTCTCTGACAGTGTAAGTAGTGGGGTGTTGCTGACACAGCAATAAGCAAGAGAGAACCATCTAGACAGCTATACTGCAGCTTGAGGAGACTATTGTAAATAAAACACAAGGAAGTGGCTTTACCTGGAATGCAGTGGAATTCCCCCCAGCTACCAGCAGGCGCCTTTTGCAGGGTAGGGGCCTTATTTTGCTGGGTGCAAATACCAAGTGAAGCACACTGCCAGACAGGAGTGTGGGTTGGTGCCCCAGGCAGCTATTGGTGCTGGTATTTTTGAAGACATCAGTGACATACTTTCTTTGTTCGCTGCTTTTGGTGATACTTCTTAAAGTACCAAACAGGAAGATAAGTTATGGGTTTTTTTCCTTCCATCTTGTCAGTATCTGAGAGCTCTACTTAAGACACAGAAGATGGCGAGCACTGAGGGAAGGTGGGGAAGGAATGGGAAGGGAGAAAGGAGTTGTTTCCTTTCTGATGGCTTCAACTGTAGCTAATGTGTGAACACGTTCCTTTCTTATGTCATGATTGATTTGCTGTTTGGTTGCTGTAGCACAGACCGTTGGTAAGGGATTACAATGCCAATTATATAAAATATACAGAGTATTTGTACAGTACATCTACACCTACCTGCGTGTACAAGCTTATCAAACAAACAGAGAAAATAAATCTGCAATTAGTTCTTGAGCTTCGGTTATTTATTTTTGAAAAAAGAAGGTCTGCAACTTCCCAAAATGCATCCCCTCCCTGATGCAATGTAAAAGGATCCAACATTGTACTTCCTTCTTAGAATTACCAGAGAAATGCATTTTGCTGCCAACGTAACATCCTTTAACAGGTCTCCTGCTGGTCAGACCTCATGTCCTGCTGTGACAGCCATGACCATGTGTACCACTGATTGTTAGCAGGCAATATAAATCTGATTGGAACATGCCCGTTAATTGGTTTGAGAGCTCGATATAGACAATGCTGTCTTATAGCAGATTGTGTAGATAGGCCTAGTCATAGGGTTAATTCTGCTTGACAGCACATCAGCAGCATCTTGAGAGTAATTACCCAACTTAAGTTTTCCCACAGTTGAATTGAGATCTTCAAAGGCTTCTACATTTACAAGTATTATTAACCTATATCTGAAACATGATGTTCCCACAAGGGCTAATTTTTTTGTCCTTTTATTAAATATACAGGTTATAGGGTTCATTTGCTAAGTGCTAAGCCCTCAGAAGAAAACACTACTTGTTAGAGAAAAATCTGCAGTGCACGACCAAAGCTAATGGTGCATAATGCACACATCATTGTCTTTTTGCAGACTTTAAAACAAGTTAAAATTTAGGTCTGGCTCCTTTCGTCTCTCCCTTTCCCCCCTCCTCCCCCCCCTCCCCCACTTTCCACTTTTAAGAAAATCAAACCACTTATTCCTATGTGCAGCGTAAGTAAATTGAAGACACACACAAACAAAACCCTCCTAGGATGTTGTACAATTAAGTGCAGATCGTTGGATACAATACATATGACATTAATGAAACGGTATCTGCTTCAAAAATAGATTGGAAACATTCATGAATAAATTAAATCCTCTTAATGACTTTTCAGAAATGAAAATGAATGAAACCAATATTTATTTCATAGGAACAACTGTGTGCTGTGATTCACATCCTATAATTTAATCCTGTTTTAAATTTATATTCTATTTTCTGCATTCATTTTGTGATTTGTCTTTTAAAATACCTTCTTTATAACTCAACACTGTAAAAAAACCCCAGCATATTAAAGGTAATAGTTACGACTTGGGTTCAGATGCCCTTGAAAGCATTAAATACTAGTGTGTAGAGGTAGACAGTCTTGTTAAAGATTATATTAGCTGGGGGCTGGGGGGTGTGTGAAGCAGTCTGACAAATGACTTTTACGGCATAAAGCAGTTCTTGTAACTTACGATCTTTTTATTTTCTTTTGCAGGTCAGAAACAAAGTTTGACTCCAATTCAGGTATGTTTAGATTTACAGTGTTTTGCTGAATGTACACTATTCAGGTTAATCTCAAAAGAGTAGTTTATCAGTTCAAGTTCAGTTTAGTTTTAAACAAACTGGGGTAGGTCAGTCTTAAAAAGGATCTTCATTTCTCACCCTCTGAAAACAGCATTATTACTGTGAAACATTTGCTTGCTTTCCTTTCATTAGTCCTGTCTCTTTACATTTTCCCAAAAGATGATCAGGAAGATGTATCTTGCGACAGGCTTTAATTGATCCAGAAAAATTATACTGCAAATAAATGATAATGCAGACTTAAAGCAAATGGAGGAGTGAAGTTTGAGAATGATCACTGCTTTAGAGGAGAATGTTTTTCTTCCTGGTGGACAAAGACATTTCATGGGAATGTGAAGTCAGTGCAGCCTATCTGTCAGGAAACAGATGATTTGTCATCAAATTTTCGTGACAGATGCATGTACACAACGCATGCCAGACCAGTCTGTAGCGCTCGCTTTAGGAGGTTTACCAAAAGGCAGTCTCTCTCAAGTTGTCTTTTTAAAGAATTTTAATGTGTCGTAGGGATTGGGAGGGAAGTGAAGGTCAGTCTAACAGGTTAATGTGTATCTAACAAGACAAAAAACACAGGACAGCAAACAGGGGAACAGTTGGGGAAAAAAACAGAGATCCTAATACCAGACTGTTATTTATTCACTTAGCTATTCCTGGATGTTCCTTAAAGTTAAACAATAGTAAATTAAGAATAGGCCGTTGTCCTGAAACTAGCTGAAATGCCCGTTGCCTAAAAAGGTCATTCAAAATACACATTTTTTTAAAGATTAGAAGACTGTTTTAAGCAGAAGACCTGATATGACTACAGCTATTTTGTATTTAGACCAAGGTTGTCTTCTGTATGGTTTTCTTAATGCAGCAATTATAATTGCTTATAACATTATGAATGTTACAATATATATTATAGGAACATAGAATGCTGGAATAGTTTGGGTTAGAAGGAACCTCAAAGACCATCTAGTCCCAACCCCCTGCCATGGGCAGGGACACACTCCGTTAGACCAGGCTGCCCAAAGCCCCATCCAGCCTGGCCCTGAACACTGCCAGGGAGGGGGCAGCCACAGCTTCTCTGGGCAAGCTGTTAATCAGAGTACTTATGAAGTAGCATGGTTCTTTCTATCCTGGTGACAATGTGATTTGGGTCTGCAATGTGAGGTATTACATTGCTTTTTCTTTCAACATTAGATTTTATCTTTTGAAATCTATGGAAGTTAAATCTACAGCAGGAAGCATTTACACAGCCAATTCCTCCATCTTCTATACTTGAGTCATCTTGCCTACATTATGATTTTAGTCTGTGAGTTTGAGGCTACTTGATTTAAATGCTGTTTGAATGAAATCTGTGCTAAGATTGCTTCGTGGATCTTGACAAAACAGCTTTACGTGGGGGCATAGCTTCCCACATTGTCTGCCACTCTCCCCATTCTTTTAGTAAATTTACCAAAACTGGGGTGTGGAGCAGAATGTCAAATGCCTCACTTTTCTGTTGAGGGGAGAATGCCCTCTGCAGAACTTTGATCTGCTTGGTGAATTAAACTACAGTTCTCTGTCTTTCTCTTTTGAAGCAGCTCTCCTGTTAGTTCAGTAGTCTGCACGCTGCACCCTTGGCTGGGAAGGCAGGGGTATGGTGTTTCCTAGGGAGCACGGGGCAGTAGCCATGTCATAGCTATGCCAAACGCCTGCTCAGTAGGTGTCACCAGGTCTCTGTGACTGGGCTCTGCAGAGTGAGCAGGAGCTTTTGAATGTCTACTCTTCATCTGTACAGGCTTGCTTTCCTTGAGCTTGGGTCTGTGTTCTGGGCACAGTTTGTCTTTATTTCTTACACAGGGGTGCCAGGAAGCCCTGTTGCCCCAAGACCAGAGGACAAGAGGTGTTCTACCTGCACTGCTCTTTGAAGGCACTCCTTAGGCACTAGTCTTACAAGACCAGAGCCTTGTGAACACCTGATGCAGTTTGATCTCCCTGAAAGCACAGAGCACACAGAGTTGGAAGTAAAGACCATTTACAGGAGACCACACAAAAATACCTAAGTGAGCAGTAAAACACTCAAGATCTTCTCTGTCTCCACTTTTTTTTTCTGCACCTAAATTGTCTCTAGATGCACACCAGAATTCCCTGCAACGGGTGATTAACAGTATTTTGCTGAGTGTCAACAGCAGCGGGTACCATGGCCATCAAAGTACTGTGTATACCATCAGGGATACAGTAGAAGAAGTCTGGAGCTAAGGATTTTCTTAAATTTACTCCTCCTTTTTCTGCAGAGCCTTGCTTTCATTTTCTGCTCGTGATCCCTTCCCCCTAAATCCCTGGGGAAGTCTTTGGTTGGAATAGTTTCAGGCTTTCCTGTCATGGGACCCTGGCCGGCCCCAAGGTGTTTAAGGCTCCTCACCTGGTGATCCTTTGTGGATTGCCAAAGTGTGTGGCTGGACTCCTCGTCTCATTTTGTGCCCCAAATGCTGTACTTGAAACTGAGAATTACTGAGGTTTAACACCTTGGTCTCATCAGTGCTGCCTCTTTCAACACAGGTGTCAGGTAACAACCAAGAGTAGATGTTAAAAGATAGTAGAAAGAAGACCCCAATAGATTAAACACACAATTAAAATGGTATTTAACAAAAAAAAAAAGAAATCACAAAAGCTCTATAACCTCAAAGCACATTTCATGGCCAGCAACACCAGAGCTGAAAAAAACCCTTGTCTTTGTGAAAAGCACAGCAGCCTTCCCTTTCTAAGGACAGTACTCAGTTCTTCCACCAAGAACCTTTTCTTGATAGTCAGATCATATAAGCATTTAGAGTTTCTCTCTTGTTCTCAGTATGTGAGAGCAGAGAAGTGGAGATACTGAGTTCAAGTCAACGTTTATCACCCAAATAAAACATCACCAGTTTTGCTTCCCCACCAAAGAGTTTGCCATCCCTTTCCAAAACCAGCCAATGCACCAGACCTCCTGCTGCCTCCGAGTTGAACAGGAGGGTGTAGGCAGGGAATGAGAGGCAGAGAGGCATCCTCATGAAAAGATCTTTCTCTGGTGTGTGTGGGGGTGTGTGCGGTGCCCCACGCAGCACCACGTTCTGCACAACCTGCGCCTTTGAGGGGTGTGAATGCAGCGCTGGTTTTAAGAGGGCTGCTGCTGCTGTTTGGCAGCGATGGTTCTGTGTTTCTGCGGCCCTGGGTTCCTCAGAGACACCTTACGGTGTCTTCACGTCCTTCAGTTCCTTTTGAATTCCCCAGACTGTGATTCCCATAAGTCAACCAATTATCCCGCAAACTGGAACAAACATGCTTTGTTCTCATTTATCTCATGTTACTCAACACAGTTAAAGTGTTGAACGTGAGAATGGGGTAATTCTATTCCAGAATTAATACTTTCTTCCAGGGACCTGTTCTGCAACCTGTTGTGTGCTTTAAATTAACCCTAATGGTGATTCCAGTTAACTTGCAAGTCTAGATGTGCCCTTGTTAAGCATTTATCTATGCTTATTGTACTTGTATTGCCTAGAAATATGTGTGAAGTATTGAAGAATTAAAATAAGTCTTTCTGAAGCAAGTACAAAGTCTGGAATACAGCTTTAAAAGTGCTCAGTAAGCTCACTGTAAATGTAACCCTGGAAATGTTGTTCAACACTGAAATATTAGGCAAACATTGTCAAAAGAAGATGAATTTGAACTTGAGCATTAACTTAAAAGAAGGCTGTAAAATTCCTATAGTGATGATCGGGATTTATCATATAAATAGCTATAACATCTGTAGGGGGACACACATTCTTCATACCATGACTAACAGTTCCATCTGAAAAACTTCTTTTTCTCTGCTGATTCTTTATTAAGTCTATAGCTGGCAGAATTTCTGTCTCAGAGACCATGGGGTTAGCTTCATGCTGTTAGAAGATCTTATGAAATGAAACAATTTTGCTTTCCTGTCATAATATGATGAATTTCACTGGTGCTGAAAATAGATTTTTTCCAAAAAAGTACTTGAAAGTGAAAGAGGTTGTAGGAAAAAATATTTTTTCCCCTCAAAATTTGTTAAGGAACAAAGCAAACCACAAAACCCACAGATGAAAAATTTTATTCTAATTATTAGTGTTATGGTAGTGCCTAAAATGCTTGTTGTGCTCCATGCTTGATTCACAAGCTTTAGAATTTAAGAATGGAAGAATTAAATTGGAATAATCAATTAATGAAAGATATTTTTAATTTAGAGAAAAACAGGTCTTTGTGACTCTGTTCCATAAAAGGAAGAATTTCTAGGTCTCCAAAGCTGTCATTGAACACTGTTAATCCCTCTTTAGTCACAGGAAAATAAGCATAGGAAATGCAAACTGTCTCAGCATGCCCACCAGGGAATGGTAATGGTGAGTTTCCTACTGCCTGCTGGGAGGGCTGGAGTTTTCTTGGGGAATCTCCTCTAATGTTCGGTGTATCCTGCATGTCACTGTAGAGGTGAGCCACGTGATAGTCAAGTGACAGTGTTGGCAGCGAAATCGTGAAGGGGAAGAAATTTGAGGGCTTTTCTGTGTGAAAAAAGAAAAGACACATCTCCAGACAATACATGTGGCCTCCAGCAGAGTCTCTTTTATATATACGTGTCACTCAGACAGTGGGATGGAGGAAGTCAGAGAGCATGGGCTGCAATAAAGTGACAGTTGTGGAAGCACCATACTGTGGAAACACATCTGTGCTCTGGCAGAGGAGAGAGCAGTGCCCAAGGGCGCACGGAGCCCTCAGCTGTGTTCATCCTTCGCTGTTGCCAGCCTCTGGCTTCTCCCAAAGAGAGAAAGGCATCTCCAAAACTACTCTTCTGTCTCCCTGCTTGATCACACTGTGTGTCTAATGCAGATTGAATGACATGTGGAGACCACCGATGTGATTTTATATCGCAGTTTGTGTTGCTTCTTTGGGAACATTCCGATTAGTGCCAGGAATGAAGCTGTAATAGCTGCCCGTGCAGCTAGGGGCTGTCCTGAGGGACAGATACACACCAGCTTTTGTTGGATCCCTGCCGCCCCAGCAGGCAAACACAAAGCGAGTCAGGGAGCCCCCGACGGTTCCTGGAATTTCCTTTACTGCCTTGTCTGGACTCGCAGTGTCAGCCAGTGACTCTGCAGGTCATTTCTCCTCTCTGCACATGGCTTTTTCCACCAGCATGAGTGTATCCCCGTGTCTTCAGCACCGCACAATGCTGCCGCCCCTCTACCACCATCAAAGCCCCCATCCTTTCCTTTCTTTCCTCCTGAATTCACTCCTGTCCTTCCGTTAATGTGGCCCCTATGATGTACTAACTTGCTGGGCTACATGATTCAGCACAGGTGCTAGGGAACAGTTGAAGAAAATTATAAGGTTGGGGATGGGCAGATGTTTTCCTCTCATAAATTCCTCTTGGCTACACTGCCAGATGTTCAGCAACAGACCTTCCAAACTCATGCTATCAGCCCTGATATCCCCTGGCCTGTCATCAGTCCCATTGTATGAAAGTCCTCAGTATTAAGAGCACAGAGAACTCTTCCTCTGAGCAAGAAAAAAATGAAAAACAGAAGGTATCTTGTAAGTTAGCATCTCTTACTTGCTACCAGGGAAACCCAAAAGAAACTTAATTCACCTGAAACCTTAGGTCCCTGAAGCAGCAGGGCACTTAAGTAATATCATCCATGGATGATTTGGATCACAGATCTAACTACAGATCAACAAATCAATTCCTGAATTTTGTGGATGCCAGCTTGTTCGTACGAGCTGTGATAGAGTGGTTAGTAATTTCTAGTTCGCAAGGCTAAATAGTTTCAGGAACAGGGAAGGGAAGTGACATTTGGTGTTTAGAAAGACATCATATTGACAAGCCCATCAGTCACCCTACAACCAGAGTACCAGGGTATTTGATTAAAAACCACAAAAATATTACTTGCAGAGTCTGTAACAGGGAAAAGTGGCAAAATCAGCCAAGATAATGAAGAATGGGCATACTCCAGAGCTTTTTCGGTGGGGCAAATGACCTTTCCAGAGCCTCTTCCAACTACGAGGAAATACTTGCTTCTCTTTGGCCACCACCAGCACATGATTCTTGAAGGGGTGCGTGAGCTGGCACAGAGATGGTGGGAGACAGCAACTACATCCACAGAACAGCAGCTCAGATCTCACTTGTCGTTACTTGTCAGTGCTATTTTGTTCTTGGCATTAACAGCTCTGCAGGCAGATTGTTAGGGATGCAGTGGCTGGAGACCATGGTCTGTTATATTTGTTCAGCAGCGAGATGAGCATTTAGATCCAGATGCAAACTGAACCATCTGTTGAATGTTTTCAGGGCCATACTGCAACGTGAGCTGGATGGAGTATGTGCCTGTAACAGCGCTGACCAGCAGTAACTGATCATTGCTCTACTGCAGTATCTCTCGTAAAGGATGGCAAAAGTTGGTTAAAGTATTTCAACATGTTGAACAGCATTTTGCTTTGTGGAGGGCTGATCAAAAATGCTGAGAGCATGCAAGCAAGCTTGCTTACCTAGGGCGTTTGAAGAAGGCAGTCGGCTGCCAAAGGACTCCAGATGTATGACTTTCCTAATTCTAATGCTTGCTTTGCAGTTTTTCACGTCTTTTTCTCCCACTTTCTCTGTTCATCTGAATTGTATCTGAGCTTGACTATTCCTTGCTATCATTGGCATGATCCTTCTCAGCTGCCAACGTATTTTAACAGGGAGTCTGTTCATTTCCATAAGCTAGATCCATGAATCTACCAATGGAGGCCAGCAGCCTTGATAGGATTCACAACAGCCTTATTTCTTGTCATTACCATTTGGGGGGGGTGGGGAGGGAAGGGAGGGAGGTGGATAATATATTCCTCCCTCCAAAAAAGTCCTGTTTGTGTTCTCATTAGTAGGGCAGCTACTTAAAGATGCCCTACCCTTGTGAGCTAGCACACATGCTCACCGTACTGCTCCAGCCCAAAGCGCTGCCTGTCGGTGTGTGGTACGAGCTCCACACGGAAGGGCCTTGCTCGTGGGGCCAGGAATATAATATCAACAAAGACAAATGCAGTTTTCTATTTTTGTCTTACATATACTTCAGTCATCACTGCTGCTTCTTTCTTGTCTTGCTCTGAGGGTCTTGCTGAGAAGGGTTTTGCAATGTATTCGAACCGGTCCTGTAATGAAAATATTTAGATGTAGGTTTTCCATTTTATAATCATTAATGTAAGCAAATTCATCAGATTTATTTAGGAGAAGTTTGTTACCCTTCTTTCTAAGTACTAGAGACAAATTTTCTAGTTTTTATTTCATTGTAAATAGCTAAAAAAGGCTGTCTTTAAGAAACAGTTTGGAAAAAGTAGTCTGAGAGGACATGAATAATATATAAAACATGGGTTTATTACATGGAATTGGAAACTACGGTACTCACTTAAATTATAAACTATAAAGTGGGTTGGCTGAGGACTTTTTTATTCTCCCAAAAGTATAGCTGCTTCTAACAGTTTTGGTCTATTGGGGAGCTCGTCTGGTGTTTGTCAGCATATTGCTCTTTCAAGGTACCAACACTGAGCAGCACAATGTCTTTGCTGTTCTGGGGGGCTGGATTTCTTAAATACAGAAATACTGTGATTCTTGCTTAGGCCTGCTCATCATTGTTCAGTTTTTTACTGAGCAAAGCTACCTACTTACTTTTCAGGAGCTACTTGCATTGCAATCTTGTTCAGTGGACAAACTAGCAGATTTTTCACAGAATCACAAGGTTGGAAAAGACCTTTAAGATCATCAAGTCCAACCATTCCCGTCCTATGCTAAACCATATCCCTAAGTACCTCATCGACCCTTTTTAAAACACATTTTTTGGTGATACTCTTGAATTATCCTACATTTACAAACTTGGTAGAGTTCTGCTGTTCCTTTTAAATGAAAATTCAACCCTATTGCAGAATAACTGTGATAATTGACTTTGCCATAGTCCCATGTAATTAGCCAAAAGTGGTGTATGTGCACAAGAAGCCACAAGAATGGACAAGCAGGGAGTTTTCTGGTCGCATCTGTGGCTCACTCAGGTGGGTATGTAGCTCCAGTGCAACTTACCCACCCCACGTACAGCCCAAGTCAGTTGTATTGTTTCATTGTTTTACTAGTTCTCTAGTTGTTTAACCCATGGAATGGGGGGTTGGAGGGAAGTGCCTGTCTGCTTTGTAAGTTGGAAGCTGAAATACAATTAATTTCTAAGTAAGTGGAGCATTAGGGCAGGTACAGACTTCTGCAGAGGTTTTGAAGAATGGCAACGCAGGATACTGTTTAGCTCACTGCATGATGCCAGGAAACAGGAATTCTGTATAGTACAGGAATACTTCAGTACTACCTTCTGGTGGAGAAGCTATCATCATCCATCTGGGTGTGTAGAGGTAGCTGGGATGTGCAGGTTTGCACATAATTTCTTTCACAGAATCACGGACTGGTTTGGGTTGAAAGGAACCTTAAAGATCATCTGGTTCCAACCCCCCTACCAGATTTGGATGACTGCTTCATGTTTTCAATGTTCTATGGACACCTGCCAGTTCTGTGCCCTGTTTCACCATGTCTGACAGCTCTATGACCTTGGTACCTACTATCTATGCATTTTTCCCTCCTGTCCATTGTCTGTCTAGTTTGTTTATATTGCAAGACTTTTCAGGGAAAGAGCTGTCTCTTGCTATTGAGCATGTCCAAGACCTAGTACAGTGGAAACACTTTCTCAGTTGAGATCACCTCCTAGGTCCACCATAAATCAAATAATGGGTGGCCATTACATAGTGTCTCCTTTTAGACTTTTAGACTTAGCAAATGAAGTTCTGTTAGAAAGAGTCTCTGGAAAGCAATATAAGAGGCAGCATGGCAAATGTATTCAAATGTACTAAGAGTCTTTCACTCTGCCTACACAGTCACCTGTACCATAAAAGGTGTGCCACAGGGATCTCAGTTCTGTGCAGAAGAAATACAGTTCATGCAAATGGGCATCCCAGGTCCAGAATCTCTCATCTAGTTGAACTAGGAGATTTCTGCAGCAGGATGCATGGCTGTGGCCATAGAGAAAGATCTGAGTTTGTTTTGTTAAAGTCCAATACATAATGGCAGCAGAGTTTAAATGTAAATACAATCTGAGGGCTTAGGCATATAAGACATAAAATACTTATGGAATATAAAATTTCTGAAAGCTATTGAAGACTATTATTCCTATCAGTGATATGGGTCTAAGAAAGCAGCTTTTTACCTGTTTGTTATGGGATCATTCACCCATGCATTAACTTCTGGAAACACAAAGAAAGAAAATCACAAAAAAACCCAACCCAAAACCCCACTTTTTTTTTTTTTTTTTTTTTTTTTTTGCAAATGTGAGTGATACTTACCACAGCAGGGCCTGGATGATGTTAAACATTCTGGTCAATGCCAGAATCAGTTTGATTCTTGCAGGATTCTGAGCAGTCTGATCTTTTCTGCAGGCCAGGAGAGTTGAAGATGCCCCACACCTGCCATCCATCAGTTCTATGGTGTTTTCCATTATGGTGGAAAAAATACTGATTTGGAAGGAAAAGGAAGGTGAAATCAGAAAGACAGTGCCATGTTCTCAGGACAAATTGTTTTTCCCTCCTTAATAAATTAATCTCTTTTTAAGCTGTATCTCCCTCCCAACATGCCTCAATTTCCTCTGAATCAGTAAATTCCTTGCTTATTCTAGAAATCCATGTTGAGTCTCCACCCTTCAAGAAAGTTCACAAAAAGATTTAAAGTACTTCCATTCCCTTTTCATTCATTCCCACTCACCTGAAATTTCCTCTTGCTCTCTTTTTTGGTGACTAACAAAATTGTCATCTTTTATTTGACTAAGGCTGTGTTGGGAAATTGAATGCTGGCTCAGTAGTTCCTAAACCCTTCTTTGGCTGGAGCACTGCACCAATTGTCCTATGAAAAGGCATCCCTTGTTCCTCATAGCACTTTTTATTCTGCTTCTTTGAAAACAGACAGTGTCAAAGGAGGAGAGGGCAGAGTGCAAGGTGGCAAGAATAGTGGCCTTTGTGAGATACTAAAATCCAGCTCTTACTGGGCTTCTTGTGGAGGAGGGAAGTTCTGCTCATATGATGTCCCACTGAATCAGAGGAAGATGATGAAAAAAGTGGCACGGCAGCTGAGGAGTGTTCCCACTTTTTCATTGACTGAATCTAGCAGCTGCTTCATGTTGGCTTTCCAGTTGCACAGTAAAACCAAACCTAACCTAACAACCCAACTCCTTGCTTTTGGCTGAGGAAGAATAATCAGTAAGGATGCTTTCTTTCAGCCACCCTGGCTCTCCCTTCCCACCCTGGGAGGAGTCCACAGCTTCAATAAGGACAGCAACAACGTAAGATGCAATAGCATCACTTCAGTTGTGACAATCTGGAGGTGCTTGGCACAGCTGTGACCTGAATTGAGAAAAATCTAGAGTTGTAATGTAAAACCACTGGGACAAGCAGCACACTGCCAGCCTCATCATGGGACGGAGGAGAGGGTAAGGCCTTGGCATTGAGTGGGTGCCCTGCCTTAGCCCCCACACCCTGCATGTCAGGTGGCTGCTCTGACCTCAGTAGCTTATCTATGGGACAGTCTGCAGCCAAACACCAGGCAAAGAGGACTACTGAGGTGTTTTTTGCCTGTGTCCCTTGATTAATTTAACAGGACAGGATGGTTATGGTCAACGTGTCCACTCTTTCCCTCATCATTTTCTCACTACCCTAATGTGCATTTTCCTGTTCCAGTTTTTGGCAGTGTCTCAGTAAGCTCAGTATCTTCTGTGGTTGAGTGCATGTCACCCAAAATTGCACATCTTCTGTTTTGATTTACATGGTTTATGGGGTTATAACTTTGAATAAGAAGGAGGTGCAAGCTGGTTTTGTTTCTTCCCCCTGGATTTGTCAAAAATAAAAAAAGCCCTTAACATCTTTTTGGTACAAGATGATGAGAATGTTATTGTACAGTATTAGTTGAAACTGGAGCAAATCTGTTATTTGAAAAAAAAATTATCTGTTTCATGTCATTAGACTGTACAAACTAGCCAAGTGATAATTATTAACGACAGAAGATTCAGTAAAGATTAAAATAGTTCCTGTTTTTCTTTCATTGATGTAGCACTGTAAGTTTATGACCAGTAAGAAACCATACAAAAGGTCTGTCAGCTTTTACTATTTCACATTTTAGTCTCTTATCAAAACTGATTTCGGGTTTTGTGGTACTAAAAGTAAAGGGAAGAATGCAAGCTGCTTTTAATCAAACTGGAATGTTCAGTGATCACCATCAAAATCTTTACAGCGTTGATCTGAGTATGGAGCAAAGAACATTAATTTGTCTTTTGTTGACTTAATTTAGTGGCAACCGCAGCCTTTAAGATGTAATGGCAGACAAGTCTGTGTCATACCACTGCAACTGCCACTGTACATGCGAACACCCATCTGCTTAGGATTAAGTCTTAAGTCAAAACACCAATGAAGTCTAATGCTGCCCGTTTAAGTCAGGCTCAATTTGCACTGAACTTCGTGCGAGTAAGGACAGCACGGTCAGCTCTTAAGCCAGGCAACCGTGCTTGAAGTTACAAGGGCTGAAAGTATTTCTGCAGGGAAAGGACTGCATCTCTGTGTGGTTCCATCCGGAGCCTTAGCAACCTTGTTTTCCCATGGGGGCTGAGTTACCATTCTCTAGTGTGTGGTATAACATTGTCATGCCCAGCTATTGTTCTTTACAGAGGAAGTGGTCCCAGCCTCTTCATCAGCCATGGTCCAGAAGTCTGAACAAACTCAGATTGTACATACCTCTCCAAACACTGTGTCTATCAAGATCACAAAATCCATATTTGCAGTGTTTGGTTGTTCTGAATAGGCCCTGGAGCATCTAATTTAGCATTGGTCTTTGCTCCTCTTTACTAGCTGTAGCAATGGAGGTGCTTTGCTTATTTGCATAACACCCTTCTTGGGTTATCTCTGCATCTAGCTTTCACACAATCCCTGTGTGTCTGTGGAGAAACCGTAGCATTTCATTTGGAGGGATAGGAGTGGGATCATCTTGCCTAATTGTAACTCTCCACCTTAACACAGCCCTCTGAGCTTCATCCAGAGTCAGTTGGAAGAGATAAACATCCTCAGAGGGGTTCATCCCTTCTGCTGGAGAACTCACTCTGGGGATGCACTGAATCACCCATCAGAGTTCCCACCAACTTTGGAGTTTGACACGTTAAATCAGGAGAGATTCTCTCTCTCTGGAATGGATGTGCAGAGGGCTGGGAAGAGCGGCTGTGCTCCCCAAGTTACTTTCTACAGCTGCCACTGTGGAGGCATAATGGAAAAACATCATAAATTGGAGAGCTACACAATTACTCCCAGGTTCTTCTGCTGGGTGTCCCTAAATGACCTGTACACAGACCTTGGGTGCAGCATATTTATGGGAACGACATTATTTTGCTTCTGTTTCTCCTTGCATGAATTTTAATTTCCCTTTACTTTTCTTACCTTTCTTAAAAAAACCCAAACAAGGCACATCTGATCACGTGTCTCCAGTTATCGTTACGCCAGAGAACTGCAGCAAATTTAACCTCTTTCCCTTGAATTCTGAGTAAGAATTGTCAGATGTGGAAAAGCTGACAAAATGTGATCTGTAAATAGATCGTTCACCGCTGTTTATCCATTCATGGGCAGGAAGAGAAACGTGTAACTGAAAGAGAGATGGCCTAAGGGTAATGAGGATCAATCAAAACTGTTGTACTAAATTTAGCTTCAGTCAGGGCCCAAATATTAAGCTGGTCTTTGGCATGTTTCAGAAAGCATGTGAAATTCTCCCAAAGCATACCAGGCATGAGGTTTTGCTGATTTTATGTCACTCTTCTTCAGCTTTTAGAAAATCAAAGTCTTTTAGCCCATGTTAACCATTCTAATCAAGTTAAGGACACCTGACACAATAAATGCAGATGCAAAAGCTGAAAGGTGTACTTTTAAAACACTGAAATCTGGAAACAGAAGCGTTCTGTTTCTGCCTCTTACTTTTCGAGGAGGTGGTCATGAGAACAGATCCCCCCGTTTGTATGTTCATTAAAAAAAGTGTTTACCCATAAGATTTATGATTTTGAAAGTGTTCATATGCTCACTTCTATACTATTATCTCCCCTATGTAAATGATTTTTTTCCCTGCCACACTGTATTTAAGGGATTTAAACAGAGTCCCAGGAATATGGAGTCACAGAGGGGTGGGATTTGGAACGTCAATTGTCAATGCTGATGGAGTATCTGGAAACTGATTAAAACATATTTAGGTTGAAGAGTGGTGGAAAAAATGTGCTTGTGAATAAAAAATCTGCTGCATAAAATACCGTGTTGAAGGCATTAGGGCTCTGGAAACAAGTTTAAAAGGCAAGAGGGGAAGATATAGCATTTCACTGAAATTTCACCCCTCCCTGCTTTCAAGGACAGTAAGAAATCCCTGATTGAAAGACTCCTGTTGGAGCTGGGCTGTAGGTCATGAGTTAGTGTTTAACTGTGGCAAATTGAAGTACCAATAGCAACTGGGTAGTTGCTTATGCAGTTAACTGGCTTTGCTGAAGAAGAGAATTATAGGAGCTCTCTCTTCAATTTGTTTAAAGTTTTCTTTACTTTCTGCATATTTAAGACTCTTCCCTTGCCCCGCAATGGTGGCAGGTCTTGGGTATACCTGGATCTGCATCATTATGGCAGCATGATTAAACAGGGCTGCATTTTACTGTTGGAGAACAGCATGATGTGGAAACCTTTGCCAGCAGCTGCTTTCACTCCTTCAGATCCAGGCATCACAGTATAGACCATATAAAAAGTAAGTCCCACTCCTACAAAACCCAGAGAAATGCACATAGCAGAACTGTAATCTTAACTCCCTTGCTCTAGTCTCTGTAAAAGTAATTTCTCTAACGATCTATCAGTGTAAGTTTTCATGTTTTCCTTTGCTTTCTCACACAAGGAAGGTCTGTGCCCAAAGGACCTCTCCTGGTCTGGACGCATGAGACTCCCCAGTGGGACGTGCTCTCTCCTGGGCTCCTGTTTCTGTGGAGGAGGGAGGGAGTACCTCCCCACCTCCCCACCTCCTGTGAAGATTATGCAGAAGTCCAAGCTTGAGGCTCATGCCATCATTTATTTAGGGTGCCTGCTGGTATGCTACCCAGAATGGCAAGGCAACTTGGCTGTATCTGGGTGGGAATGGGGACACAACTTCATTAAAATGCCCATCCTTAACGGGATCTGATCGTCCTGCATCAGATCAAGAAAGTGGTAGACTGTTCAGAGACTCTGTCCATCCCTCTCCATTCTACCCTTCTTCCCACAGTGAAAGGGGTTATTGGGAAACTTCAGAAGCTGAAACTCATGAGATTTCCACTGGCACTTTGCCTCTGAGAATGTTTTTACTTATCTACAAATGATTGAGCTTTAATGAGTTTCTCATCATTTGTGCAAGCAGTAAGGGTATATTTATTTCGTTCCTCTGACAATAGTTCTTGTATATTTTTAAATGTTCATTAAACTGCATTGGCTACTGCCAGGCTTAAACCTTGCACAGATGGAGGTGGGCAGTAACATTAAAATGCCTAAGTAATCAGATGCATTGCAGCCTGCAGTTCTGCTTTAGCATTTGGATAGGAGTGTTGCTTCATATTTAAAAACATAAAAGTGCTCTCTTAAAGAAGCTGAAAGACGGTGTTCTTCAGATTCATAAAGATTAATAAATGCAGACCATTCAGTGTCATCTTCAGGGCAACGTAAAAATTAAGATTATCTAAGTTATGCAGACATTCTACCTTCAATTGAGACTATTTACAGAAGCTTCCCACCCATATCTCATTAGTACAGTGTTACGGTTTATTTGTGCAAGGCTGTTTTAAAACTAATGAATGATGGGGAATTAGAGAGTTACAGCAGTGATAGCAGGTATTTAAAAAAGATTCAAAACAAGAACAAGGAATGCTGTGCTTTTGGGAAACAAACTGATACTTGCTGAAGCCCATGCACATATTTAAATGATCTAATAAAGATCAATGGAGGTAAAAAATAAGAAAAATAGTCTTACGGGATTGGCATAGGAAAGGAGATTGTCCAACACAGGGACAGCAGAGAGATAAGCTAGTGTAAAGCTGCAAATAAAATTATTGTTTGCCTTGCTCACCCAGTCTACATATTTGGAGGGATGTATAGCCTTTGCTATGCATTCTTACTGAAGAAAGGGGTAAAATGTTCAAGTAGAGGTGGCTAAAGATAGTCCAGAGGCTGGGGTAGCCGCAGTTAGAACCATGGGAACAATGAGGGGTTTTTTTATTTGAGGACCAAACTTATATATGGAAGTCAGGTTTGGGGACTTGTGTGTCCAGGGAAGTTTGCTTTAAGCTGGCAAGCAGAAATAAAAGATTGTGGGTTTTTCAATGTATTGAATTGGGGCATGGTGTCTACCCCTCAGATGTTTTAATGTAAATTGATACTGGAGAGGAAACATTTTGAAGGCTTGAGCTATATGCTTTCAGCATGAAGAGTGGAAGACAGTCGACCGATTTGAATTTTGCCCAAATTCTCCAATTTTCCTAGTCTCTTGACCCTTAGAGACTGCTGTTTAAGGCAGATGTATTATTTAGAAACTGGAATTATTCCTAAACTTGCCAGCAACTCAAAGCTCAGGCCCCGTTTAATTGGATGGTTAATTACTGGTGCCAACAGGTTGGTTTCCGAGATTGCACAATCAGCCTGTCGGTGACAGCCTTTCTGTGCCGTGCTGCCCTGGTACAATGGAGCCGAGCCCCTCTGTGACCCCTGGGAATGCAGACAATAGAGATGATCAGTCGTTGCACACAGCTTTCCAAGGGGCAATCACTTTGTTTCAGGTCTTTCTAGGAAACTACTCATGGTTTTGGAAGTATTTGAAAACTTAGCAGTTCTTAAGGTGTAGATTAAAATACGGGTTACTTGGAGTAACGGTGTGACACGAGCATCACACCCATTATGTCAGTGCTGGACAATGAAGTGCAGCAGTTAAACACTGAAAGCTTTGCTACCTGCTTTGAGTACACAAGAGTAGGGATTCTTCTTCCTACCCCCTCCTCCTGCCCCCTGAAAAATACACCAAATCAATGGGATGATGCCTTGTGCAAATGAAACACCATCGTGTTTCATGTCAAAGCGTACAACTGTTTTAACCTGGTGGAAGGTCAGGCTCTGAAAGCAATGTCAGATACGGCCTGTACTGAAAATCTGCAGGTCATTAAGCTGCCTGCAAGGGAGGGAAGTAGGTTTTTAAGGTCCGTTCTGGAATGTGGGTCGGAGGTCCTCGGGTCTTCTAGTTCTTGCTCGAAAGCCAGAAGCTGCAGGGCTTGTTTGGGTTTTCTGTGAGATGCTTTATAGACTGTTGCTTGTGGCATGGGAACCATGTCATTTTTCAGAGGCTGATTGTGCTGTTGGCACCGTTTTCTTCCCGCAGAGATTTGGACTGATTTGGACCTCTTTAGTTGTTTTATAGGAAGGAATCCTGTTGATAACACCTGGAGTGATACAAATACAGCGCAAGCATTTAAATCCACGGGTACACCTCAGCTTCCCAGGGAGCCGGGGGGAAGTCAGGGAGTGTGTGGAGATTTTTCTGGACTGACTGCAAACCGTTCGTTGTTCAGGGTACAAGATGCCCTTTAAATTTCATCAGAGGTTTCAGCTTAGAACAGAAAGCAGACCTTTTCTACCAAGGCTAAGAGCGCTCTGCAGCCAGAATGTGTGTTATTTTGGTTGCAATCTGATGATCACCTCAAGGGTAGAGAGGGAAACCCCAGCAACCTCTAGCATTCCAGCCCTTCCCCATCCCTGCAACTTCCATTGTTGCGGTGCCTCTAAATCCGCTTTGCCTGCTCAGGACTTAAGTAAACAGACATTGTACTTGGGGGGGAGTTATGCATCATTTAAAAAAAGGATTGAGTTTGTTGAATAGAGTTGGATCAGTACTGGGATAGTTTGGTGTCAGAGGTTAGATTTCATTATAACCGAGACAGGGTTGGGAACTGACATACTGTAGCTTTTCTTGAGGGATCTAATTTTTTTTAAGTGCTCACAGCATCCTTAGAGAATGAAAAGTACAGTATGTTTCAGTCCTTTTTCCTGGAAAGTGCATCCTCTGCTACCTGCTCTCTGAGAAAAGATTACAGCCAGGATAATAACCCAGGTAATTTCCTCCAAATTCTAAATGTGCATACCTTGCCTTTTGTAATGCTGAGACAGAAGGGATCTTTGGAACAGAGGGATTACAGGCTTATTTGAATTATAAAGGCACTGACCTCAGGCAGCCTTTTAGTCAAACCTGTTCATGTCTTCAATTTATAATCATGTTTGTGTGATATTGGTGCAAAGACATAGTGTGATTATCTATCGGGGATATCACACTAAGTCATTCTTACACCCCTTGCCCTGTATTCCTCCAGTAGTTTTTTAACATCTAAGTTAACTGATGCTCACTAGCCAGGAAAAAAAGAGAATAATTTTTTGCTGATTCAGTGAATTGAACTTTCTCCCCAGAAAGGGGTAAACACCAGAGCCTCATTCACTAGAGGATGGTGAGGAAGCAGCAGGACCAAGAAAACTGAGACTGGGGGCAGGAAAGGGGTGGGAAGCTGGTGGATTGTTTAAACCATCTTACGATGCCTTCCCCCAAGTCTGCTTTGCTACAGCTTCTCCCCTCTGCATACAAAACATTAGAAGCTGATGAGAACAGAAGCCTCCCATGCATCTTCCGTGGAACCTCCTGACCAGCAGGTCAGAAGGGTTGAGTTGGTCGTTGGTGAAAGGGAGGCACCCCTATGAAAAGGTTTGTTTCCAGCAAATAAGTGTTTCATCTTTCTTTTGTTTAAAAAACTGCCTTTATGGGAGTTTTCCTACTGAGCCCTTGTCGAGATTTCGATTTTTCACCTTCTCCGGTGAAAGTCTCTGTAAGACTTCCCTCATACAGCGAACAAGAAACTCATCTTTCAAACCTTTTAACGAAATCTCAGTACAGCTCCTTCCAAAATGCCGTCTACTGAAGGCTACAGTTGCTTGGCTTCGTGCTCCCGGGCACACGCTGCCCGAGAGGAAGCTCAGACACTCAGGTCACTGCCTTTTTGAGCGAAAAAGAAAAGAAATTCCTGTAGGGTAAGGAAAAACTAATGAAAAGAAGAAAGTGGAAAGGCTGAAAATGAGAAGTTGGACACACAGGGTGTAAAAAGCATTAAATCAGATTGAAATCTAGTTAAAATCTCCACTTGCAGCTACTTTCCAACTCCGCTATTCTTGCTTACTGCCAGTTGGTGTGGGCTGCCTTTCTGCTAGCTAAGTTCTGTTTCATTAGCAATTCTTCTGCCAGTCAAGCCTGACATACCTGTATCTCCCCACTTGCTGCATCCCAGGGCTCTCTCAGCAGAAGTTTTGGCAGCAAGCAGCCAAATAAGCAACTGGGTGTATGAGGTGTGAATTGTCTTTGCTTCAGTAAATTCGGCATACCTTGCAAAGTCAGCCCCTGCTATTTGCTCGAGGCTTCAGCAGAGTTTACTTCTCAAGTAAATATTAGAGTGAAATGAGGTACAGCGCTGTCTTTGAGTGCAGAGCATTATTTTACACCTCGTTAGGTCTATTTTTCCTACAAATACGGCGGTGGCAATTGGACAAGTAAAAGACGGATGGGATGAACAAAAGCGGTGCTCCTTTCCTGAGCACCATAAATCCGTTCTGTAAATGTGGCATAAAAAGAAAGAAAAGAAGAGGAAACAAAAAAAAAAGACCCCGAACCACATGGCAGAAGTGGTTCCTCCTAAGGAAAACCTGCAGTACAGCAGTTTGTACAAGTTTCTGCACCTCTCTATTTAACGTTTCAGACCTTCCTTCCCCTTGACATTAAAAGGATCATTTGTCTGTGGGCAGCTAATTTGCTGGTTTGCTCAGATTTCCTGAAGGAAATATGCAAAATAGCATCATTATGGCTGGATTCTTTTTCTGCTTTTGAAAAGTTAAGTTTTTATAAAAATTGAGAACAACTCAATCTTGTTACTTATCAGTGTCTTTATTAATCTTTCTTAAGTAACATCATTTACCCTTGGTTTGGGCCCCACTGGTCCCAGCACAAGCTTATGCTGCACCAATTATGATGAGGGAAGTGTCCCGGGCATGTGTCTAAGATGCCCTGTGAGAATAAATTGTGTAGGGGAGGAAACTTAACCTTACACACAGCTCCACACAAGCCACTGACCTCTTGTCCAGAAGATTTAAGAGTATTACAGTAACTGAGAGTATCAAGATTCCTTTTTTTAGGGGTATCATGTAGCGAACAGCTCAAGTGATATCTCCCCTGGCTACCTGCATCACCCCTCTGGCATCAGCTTCATGTGAGTAAACCAGCACAAGAAAGGAGCCACTAAATGTGAGCTGTTCCATGTACAAATGTGCACAGCTTGCATAGATGCATCAATAATGTAGATTTAGTGATGCTGAATTTTGACCTAATAATGACAATGCCATGACTTTTGAATATTCTTGTTTGGGTTTTTTTCTGGTAGAAGCAGCTTTGTGGTGTTGCCCCTTCATACCCCGTTTTTCTTGCTTGCAAGAGTAAGATTCAGCTGTTGATACAGGATTCTAAAAGGCTTTGGGGTAACGGAGTGAATTAAACATTCCTCTTCCAGCTGCTGCTGTTCACAACACTTTTGACAGTTAAAATACATCACACATTCTCTTGTCTGTTTAATATAAACAATTAGTATTTTAAGTGGAGTCCAGAATCAACCCCAAATAGGAGGATCCAGACAGGCAGTTCAGATAGGAAACTAAGCAGTGTCCTGAATTTATATAAAAGTGGTTTGCAGTCACTTCAGTCTATGCCTGACATACTGTCTACCGCAGCACATTACACTGTGCCAGTGGCTTTCATTTTTCATCTCAAAATTCTTCTAGCACAACTTCTTATCTGAAATTTTTAATACAAAGAAGACATCCAATATGCAACAGTACACTTACAAAAAAAAAATCATAATTAAAGTATTTTCTTTTTAATATATTGAATTATTGTGCATAATGAAACATTTTAATTAACCCAAGACCAGTTCTGGAGGAAACCTTGTTTAAAGAGGGTTTTCTTCTTCTGTTGGTTTTGGGCTTTTTTTTCCTTCCATTCTGGAATGAAGACATTTGAAATCACAACACTCAATGAAACAAACAAATTCTGACTTGTCTATACAGAAACTTAATTTTAGTATAGAAGCAACACTGTGAGAACAGTAGCAATATTAGTAGTTTTAGGAATTCTAACAGGATTTCTCCAAAATGCAGTTTGCTAAAATTTATTTCCTAAATAAAGAAATTTGTGATAAAGAGGTTATAAACTGAAAAAGCTCCTCACTCCTTATAAAAGGCATCCAAGCTGCAATTCTATGTGTATGAAAACACCTTCTTTTTGGGTCTAGACAGTGCCTGGCTGCATAATGTAGAGGAGGTAGCATTCTGTACAATACTGCTTCGCACAGCTGGTACCTGAAGTCAAGGCCCTTGTAGATGTGGGGACCTTGGAAACTGCTCTGACAACTTTTCCACATTAAAAGCTAAGCCTGTGCCACAGTGCAAAGCTGGACCGGGACTAGCTGGACCATTTAGGATTGAAGCCTCTCTCTTGCTACCAGCGTGGGTAAAATACCTAGTAGGAAGTATTTAGCCTCACTTCTGCATGCCAGGAAGGAGGAAGCTAAATTTTAGGTTACAAACTTTGCATCGAGGACTGTTTTTCCCTGTATTCCTTTGTGGTGATTAGCAGCTTGATCATACCATGGCATGTGGGGTCTACAGCAGGGCAAATAACGAACCATAGATAAATGACTAACCAACTTTGCGAAAGGAAGCCAGGCAATTATTTTAAATTGAGACTTTGTCTAAAATTAAATAGTCCCCTCAGACCCACATGGCAGCTTCTGAGGCCATCAACTGGGTTTGCACCTTTAAAGGAAAAAAAGGAGCAGGGCACAGGGAGTAAAAATGAAAACAGCTTCAGGTTGTTCAATTTCCTGTTTGTTTAAATTTGTCCTTCCTGACATGCAGATTCATCACACTCCTTTACTGGTGACTACTTCATTAGATTACTTTAGTTAGGTATTCCGAGGGATTTTTATCTTCTGACTCATAAAATTCTTGTATTCCCCTAATAATTTCCTGTGTCTGACTGGAATTTTATGTCTTTGTAGTTTTAGCTGTGCTCCTTGAAGAAGCTGCTTTCTAAATGACTGTGCTTTTGAGGTCTTCAAATAGCATCTGAGGAGCCCGATTCCTGTTTTCCAGGAAAACTGATCCGTGCCAGCACTTCACCTCTTAAAATTTTAATCAGTTAGATTTTCTTCATCTGTTTAAACTCTTCCTTTCCGGACAGCATTTCCCCTTGCTGCCCATGCCCTTTCCAGGTGTCCACTTCAGAATATTTTTGCCCAATTCCAGAAGTGCACCCCGGTGGCGCAGAGTGCTGCTGCAAGCCTGTCCCATCAGGTTTTCATCACTCACTTGCTATAAAGCAGAGAGCTAAGGTTACGAGTATATTGGAGCATTTAGCAGTTGATGAGAAATGCCTCGTAGATCCCTCCTCTGTCTTCCTCCCCCCGACCCCCATCCTTTCCGAGGAGGGTGAGAGCCAGGTTAGGCTGGAGCCCTGGTGTGTGCTCCTTTGAAGGGTTCAGTGAATTGAAGGTGATGCTTTTTGACGTCTGAGCTCCAGAAACCTATCAAGGGAGTGTCGTGCCAATTTGCCTGCTTGCACGAGAGCCGCGTCTGCCTTCCTTTCCCCCTCAGTGCCAAATCACGGCTGGAGCTCCTAGATGGGTGCCCTGAAACACAGCTTTAAATACCTGGCAAGTGTGTTTATTTGTAAGGTTACTTTCCCCGAGTATATTTGCTTATAAAATCAGCAGGTGGAGACACGAACAAGGCTATGCGCTGCCGCCGCTCCCGCCCGCGCCGCCGGGCCCTGCCGGGCTCCCCTCACCCTGAGGCGGCAGCCAGCGCTGAGGAAGCCCCGGCCGGGCCTGGGGCGCGCCCCTCCCGCGCTCCCGCCCGCCTGGACCGGGCTTCCCCCCACGGGCCGGGCCGGGCCGTGCGGCCGGAGCTCGTTGCCCCGCACCGCCGGTGCCTGTCTTGACCCGCGGTGCAAACGGCCCTTCGAGAAGCAGCGGGAAAGGGGAACACATGCTCTTGTCCCTCAGACGCCATAGCCCGCGGGTAATTCCTTTCTCTTCTTCCTCGCCCTCGTCCCTCCGGGGCTGGCTGCTGGGAGATACCCACTGCGGGTGTTGAAGGGCCCCGAGCAGCCGGCACGCCGCACAGCCTCGCCTCCCCGTGCGAGCGCTGCGGCCTCACTGCACCCTGGGGCAGAGCAGGGCAGGGCGGGTTGTGCCGCAGCCGGGACGGCGGCTCCACTGGGGCCGTGAGACATCCGAGTGATGCTGGGGGGGAAGCCCAGGGAGACACACAAAGGGTGCGGTCCTCAGAAGCGAGCATCCAGTGGCCATAGCTGAAACGTGAACTGGGCCCATGGCTCGCCTAGGGCCGTGGGAGGCACCATGTAATGGAGACGCGTCCCCATGAGTATGGAGCGTTTTCCTTGAACGGCATGTATTAGGGGAGTGCATGCCCGCTCCTAACATCTTGCCTCTCCCCAGTTTTCTCTTGCATGTTGGGCCATTTCCTTTTTCTGATTCTAAATCTTCTCTTATTTCTCCTCTTGCATATTGCATCAGGTTTCTTTTTCAAACCAATTACTCCTTTTTACATATTTTGTATAGCGTAAAAGAACACAAGGCTCTGAAGTGAGTCGGATGTTTATGGGCCAGTATTATTTGTCTTCAGAAACATGTAGTGAGTATAATTGACTTCCACTGTGACCACTCGCACTGTGCCTAGTTACAAATGCTCTTAGCTTAGGTTGAAAATTACTTCCATGTCTGGAGCATTTTGTGTACGCTGCATTTGTTTTGTTTCAGTTATTTATTCAAGAAAAAAACAAAAAAGTCTAATCCAGAAGAAAAAGACAAAAATCAAAGACAATGTCATATAAGGATCAGCACAGGCACCGAAGCAAATACGAGACCTGTGCTGAGCTGATGCATGCAGCAGCCATGGAATCTTTGGGTGATCCCAGAGACAAGCTAGGCTTCCCCCAGAAGAGCATTAAAGGAGAATAGCTTCTCCTGAGATCATTTTTAAGCAGTTTGCTGTTTCTTTTCTTGGTCTGTGTCACCAGCTACACAGTATGGCTGTGAAAAGTTTTCCTTTGAAATCTTTCATGAAAGAAAATACGGGGTTTAGCAGAAATGACATGCTTTGCTTTAGAAACTGTAAAAGAAAGCAAACCAGAAGGTGAACATTATAATCTGAAATATGAACTTTTCCATTTCAATAGTTTAAGTTTTCAGAAGTTTTCATGAAAAGTACAGCTGAAGTTTTCCACAGAAAACTTAAAGGAAAAGGAGTGCGTGGGAGTGTGTGTGCACATGTATATTGTTTTTGTCAGGCTTTTCTGTGAAGAAAGGTCTTTATTTTCTCGTCAGCATTATTGCCTACCTCCTTTTGTTTGCATAAGAGGTTGTTAAAAAGATTTAAATCCCCCCCCCAACTCTAACCCCACAAATCATTCCTTTTTTCTTCTTTTTTTTCTCCAGTGCTTATAGCCTCTGCATCTTTTTGCACATGACTCCACAGTGTTCAACTGTGTGTGTTGTAGAGACAAAATCTTAACCAGAGGGCACTGTAAAACTGCCCTGGGTACCAGGTCTGGGGTGGCAGAAGTGCCTTGGAAGCCTTTGCATGAAGCTGCAGTGAGCGGCTTCTGCACTCCCCAGGTGAAGGAAGGCTTCGCGGTAAAGGTTCCTCACAGGGTTTGACAAACCTGAGGCACATAACAAGATGTTCCTGCACTGGGATGAAAAACTTGCTCTGGAAATGTCTCTATTTTAAGGACTAGCATAGTAGATAAGCTGTAACATTAGTCAAAGAGAAGGGTTTTTTGCTCTCTGCCACTTCATGGTGAC
This sequence comes from Gallinula chloropus, assembly GCF_964237585.1. NCBI lineage: Eukaryota > Metazoa > Chordata > Aves > Gruiformes > Rallidae > Gallinula > Gallinula chloropus. The sequence continues at coordinate 30,869,787 of NC_140085.1, read as the reverse complement.
ATCAAAAGGAGCTCTACCCCACCTTCCTGCGCTAGTCTTGTCCTGTAGCTGAATGGCTCTTACAGCAGACACGGTGTTTTGTGACTCTGTCTTCACCCTGCTCTTCAGTTCTCTGTTTTGTCAATCTTGACCAGACATTGCCATCTGCTAACTGCCCCGGTCTTGGCCCAAATCTTGACAAAAGCTTTCCTTGATGGCCAAGAAAGTTATGTCCCTTCTTAGTTATTTGTGACCAAGTTCCCTCACCAAGACATCTCATTCAATATCTAAAGTAAACAGAAGAAAGGAGGCCTTTGTCTTTCTTCTCTTTTTTTTTTTTTGGTTTTAATCAGTGTAATAACTCTTTCCCTTGTTTCAGAACTTTACAACTGCAATGAGAGCCTGTTTGTCCAGCTGTAATGAGGAGGGTGCTTGTCTGCTAGTGCACTGAGTGCTGGAGGCACTGTAGAAGGAGGCTCAGTAGAAGAAATATAACTGCAAATGGAAGACAGTACAAGCTACTTTTCTTTTTCTTTGAGTTAAAAGTAATTCTGTCAGAATTCTACCTCTGTAGTTTCAGTTTTGCTGTTTAACTAAGTTCTGAGTGTTCTTTACACAAGTTATTTCCCAAACATGTATAACAAAATCGCAGGAAAATATTTCAACAGGTTTAAAAACAAACTGTGGATGTTTATTACTTGAAACACCCCCATGACAAATTTTTCAAATATGTACTTCATATGTGACTGCTGTTCTTTCAGGGCTGGCTGGTGATTACCACAAGGTTGCATTTGCTGTTTGTTTTTGTGGTTTTGGTTTTTATTTTACTTTCTCTGAGAACACATTGCATTAGGATTCCAACTTTGTCAATCACTTCCATCGGAAGGCCTGCCAGGTCTACCGCTGTCCTCATTTACTCATCCTGTATGAAAGCACCAGTTATTTTAGGGAACTGTGGAGGTAACTCATAGGTATACCCACTGCAAGATATTCTGCAATGCATGCATTTGTTTTATCAATACTGCTTTTGGAAGGAAAACAAAAGCAGTCCAAGTGGAGTTGCTTTGGACTGAGGTTACTAGGTCAACAGTAAATTTTTAAAACTATTTGAGACATTTCTTGATGGCATTTTTAAATTATAGCTTAAGGTTACACTGCTTCACATGATTCTGTTTGGATCCTTTGATGCTGAAGATCTACAACTGACTTATGTGTAAGATATATTTTTAAAAACATTAGCCATGATTTAAAGTAACGAGACACTGTTCAGACGAGGGGAGAAACCCATCCTTTGGGAGGAAGTGAGTTAGGTTCAGTAGTTTTGTTGAACCTGAACCAAGAAAAAAACCATTAGTAACTCAATCTTTCTAAGAAGACTCGAGGAAGATCTCAGCTCTTGCCTACCTGTTGATTTTAGCAGCAGCCCAGACGTTGGGGATGTCAGGAGTGTTTCAGAGGAAGGCTCTAAAACAGCCGGGTTGTGTTTATCTGTACTTTGGAGCTCAGGGAAAGGACTAAGGAAGCAGCGAGGGCAATCGTGGCATTGTGATAGTTATTAATTGCTGAAGAGAGCAGGCCCCATGCTTTCATTGCTCAAGAGACATCAGGGGCACTCTTGTTCTGAAAAATTAAGATGTCGCATGAAATTGTAGATGTGAAGTTCCACATCCCCCTTAACAATCATTTAAAACAAATATAACCTGCTCCCACTAACAAAGAAATAAATCTGGTTTGCATATGCTGGTTCTTAGTAAGCTGTTTTGATGCTCAGAGTGCCACAGTGGAAGAAAATAAATACAACCTTTATTTATGGCTTTCACTTTTTTATTTCCCAAGTGAGAAACATAACGAAAAAACCAGATGACGATTGTCTCATAAAAGCTGCTACTAGAAGTTCAGTTGTTTTGTAAAAGTCCCTTCCCACACTCTTCTGTCAGAGTGGTGTTTGCCTGCTGCAGTAGCCTGAATTTGCTACTGCTGTTACTATATTAGAGATAAGCCCCCTCTTTACTTTTCCTTTCAAAATGAAGCTTTATTTTGTCTTTGTCTTCCCTGCCCCAGCCTAGCTACCACTTGAAGCCCTGCATTGCCTGCTGAGAAACAGTGCCATGAGGTCCTCCTGGAAAGGGCCAACTGTTTACTTTCCAGAGGCATACGTATCAGAAATTGTTTGTTGGTGAACAAGAATGTTTCTGTGCCCCATTCTGTTTCTAGCCACATTTAGGTAAATTTGATGAACCTCCACTGAAAGTTGTGTTACCTGATGGTAAAATATTTGTGTAAGAATATTTACTGTGTATTCACCATCGTGGAGATACAATGAAAAATAACCCAAGAGGTAAGGCAAAACCCACCCTATATCTGTCCAGGCATTCTACATAATAGCAACATGTCACTTTGTACTTCTACATTAAACTTGTATGTGAGAAGATACAGCTGTGGATGCCTGTGTCTTTCAGATTCTGTTTCAATAAACCTGTGAGAAAGAAAAAAGGTGAAGGCCCTTCAGCTTTACAGCAGTTTCAAAGCAGAAGCTTTATTACCTTTTTTTTAATCCTATGTGCTTCATGTTTTTACACAGACATAGCTTCTCAGGGAAGATAAATGATGAGACTACCTTAAAAAGCCTTTGGGTTTTCATTAATCCGCATTAGGTTAAAAGGGAATCAGAATTCTAAAAATACAGCACATCAGAGAAACAAGGTATTTTTCAGGTCAAGGTCCTCTTTTCCATCTGGTGCCATTTGGTAGTTCTAACATCTTCCATCTCCCCCCTACTTCTCCATCTGTAAATAACTCACTGATGTAAATGCTTGGAATAATTACAGCAAAGAATGATAAAATGCAGGTTGAACTTAATCTCTTTGGGATCTAAAATGAAAAACATAACTACAGACATCGCAGTTATTGAGAAACTGTGGAGGTCTCCAGTCGGCAGGTGTATGAAATGGGAATAATGTCAGAGCACTGGATGCTTGGGGACTGCAATTGTTCTGTTCAGAAAAAAAGTCAAAAGGAGTATTAATTCAGGAGAGGGGAAAAAATAGCCTAGCAGGGCTGATTTTCAAAAGCAGCCTGCCAGTTTGCTTCTGCAAATAATTATAGACTCATATTTTAACGGTTAAATGTCTAAGTGCTTGCATCCATTTATTAGGAAGTTGGAGATCTAACTACAACAAAATGTGTGCAAACTTGCAAAACTGGAAAGAGGCTTGGGATGCTTCTAAAATTGATCAATCAGTCAACAGCTGGACTGCTTTCCAAAAGTTTATGGGAACAAAATGTCTGTCTTTATTTGCATGAGGTCAGCATTGCCCCAAGAAAGAGTCCTGGAGGACCCCATGAGATAAGGTGCTTTACAAGCGTTTTGTGATGAAGAAGCATGAACTGCTGTCTCCTCTTCACCAGAATAGGGACTGTTAGGAAAAACAAAAGGTTCAGTTTTGGTGAGGAGGTGTGGGGTGAATTTTAGAAATGCCGTGCAGCTTTTATGAAATATTTGGGGGACGTCCCAGAATGAGGAAGAATGGGACATGACTCAGTATGTGTGACACCCAGCAGCATCAGATCCTTTCTATTACTCATGCAGGATGGAGCGGAAAAGATCTGTCAGTAATGTTCAGTTTACACATGGTTTTCACTTAAGTATTTGACAGAAGAAAGTTTCAGTGCTTTATTTGGTGTATTTCAGATCCAAGAAAGGATACTTGCTGTATATCTGAAAAACTATTCATCTCTGTGGCTGGCTTATTAACGTACCAGAAAGCGGCCCGGGGGATATAGCAGCCTGACTGCCATGTAAAGGGTCATCAGAGTGAGCACAAACACAACAGACTCTTATCTTACAGCCCTTTAATATTGGCAGTGTGATGCAGAGTGATTGTGAAACTGACAACGAGCCCATTTTACATGTCTGTAATGCGATAAGAGTTGCTGTGTTGCGCTCTCCCTCAAACTAAACTTTACATTGGGGGATAAATGTATTCACAAACCTCAGCTGCTCTTCACACACACAAAAAAATAGTGCATGTCATTTGAAGTTGTTCACTCAGCTGGGAGACCGTCCCCACCCCCATCTTGTCCTCTGCAATTACCCTTTGCCCCTTTCCTCCAGCAGCTATTCCTTCCTAGCTGTTCGGTTTTACCATCCTTCCAAAGTCATTCTCGTGCTGCCCACGGGATGTGGTGAGCCAGGCCTGACAGAAGGCCGTTGCTCTAGGAGGGTCAACTCTCAGCACTAGCATTCGCGGAGGGTCTCCTCCAGCGCTCAGTCCCTGCAGTGTGAAGAGTTACTCTTTCTCTCAGCTCAACAGAAGCAGGAGACATCCACAACAGGCTTCTTCACCCCCTCCCTGTCATTCCTGCAGACTCACATGTAGAGCGAGCCAGCCATTTTGCAGCCTGACAGGAGAGCAGGAGTGGAGGAGCAGCAGCCAGTGAGACCACAGGAGAAGTAGGCTGGAGCTTGTGAAGTGAAGGCCACTGCTGGGTCATTCACCACTTACAAAGAGAGATCACATGAAGAGCCCACAGGGGTCCAGTTGGCTTTCTACGTCACTGGGAGTTGCCTGGAGTGCAGGCAAGCAGACTGCTTCTACAGCTCATTCCTGGCAGCTTTTGAAGTAAAGAGAATGGCCAGAGAAGGCTTAGCAGACTATTGAATGGGTTTTCCACTTCAGCTCAGGAGAAAGGAAATGAGACAGCAGAGGGGAATTGATTTTCCTGGTGAGTTTAGCTCATCAACTCGATGAGCAGTTCACTTGTCTTCCTCTCAAGGTCAGCAGAGTGACAGTGTATCTCAGTATGCCCTTCAGGACCTTTTCTGTTGGAAGGTTTTCTCCGTTTTCAGTCAACCCTCATGGAGTTACTGGTTTGTCACAATAATGCCGGTGCGTGACCTGTCATGTCACTCAAGAAGAGCTGGCTTAGACTGAGAGTTAAAAGTCCACACTGTGAAGCCACAGCCTGTTTCCCAGTCCCTTTCTTGGGGACCATATGTGGCCCTGGTGAAGCCTTTGGAACATGTGTCACATGTAGCATGAACTAACAGCCTAAACTGAAGTCACTCCAGTTGGGTACAAAGGCTACTTTAGGAGGAGCTTGCCTGTTTATATAGTATTCAGATGACTTCATTTTTTAAAGTGCATGGAGTGCATCCAAAGCAAATAATTTTCCTGTGGTGAATGGGAAGACCAAAAGGAAAAGTCTGGAGAAAGGAGGATGGATAGTCTTCCTTTAATGTCAAAGCTGACATAAACACGTCTCCTCCAAACCCTTCTCACAAGATAATTTTCTCAGCAAGACACAGATTGCTTCAATCTCTGTGTAGCAGCCTTTGAAGCTTTCCCCTTATTGCTGTTATGGAGGAGGGAGGATTGTCTTTGAGAATTTCTGCAGTGCTGAAGTGTTCCTACTCCAAAAGCTTTCACACGATCAGATACTTGGTAGCTCTGTTACAGCTCCCTCTTTGGAACACAAGGGCAAACAATCTGTTTTGCAAAATTACTAAATTTTAAAAATGAAAAAAAAACCAACCCCAAACCCAAAACCCCAAAACAACTAAAAAGGCTTAATTAAAAATATTCTGACCAGTTCTATTTAAGGCCTCAATTTTCATTAGACAGAGGCACAGCTAAGAAGATGATGAATGGTGTTGGAAAGGAGCCACCAATTATGAGACATCAATTTTTCTGTCAACAGGATAACCCCTTCTGCAAAACTTGTCATATGTTTATTCCTTTTCTGTTTGTGGAGGTATTTGTTTGGCAGGGATATTTTGCATGAGGGAAAGAATTTATAAATTGTTTTTTTACGGTTGTCATTGCTGCACTGGTTTGAGTTCCTGTCCTGTGGGATACTCTTCAGAGTTCTTGCTCCTCAGTCTGTCTGCTGCCTGTAACTCTTCCAATTGCAATACATTTTTGGGGGAAAAAAAGATTACTTACTTCTGCAGTGAGTTCTTGGATGGAAACACATGTGCTGGTGGTAGACACCTTGGGAGCATAGAACTTGGGGCTTGCAATGCCTTCAGGTTGCAGGCGTAGGAATGCTACTATCTGGGTGTTCCCAAAGAGAGGATTTGGGAAGAAATGCCATTTTCTGAGCATTTTTTTCTTTAAAAAAATATTTTATGCCTGTTAAGCTTGCATCCTAGTAAGTGCTCTTCCATATTTGCTGGTTTAAGATACAGCTGAAGACATTGGGATTTTTTCCCAGTTTACACACTTCCTTTACCCACATTCAGAAAACTTGATAGTTTCCACACCCCCTTTTACTGGGTAGGACATTTTATTCACTTTACTTATGGGAAGCTGTGTATATCCTTTATTCACAGCTGCTGTTGTGTTCCTTATTAGCTTATTGCAAGTCATTTTGTGAAATCATCAGTAGCAAATGCTTAACAGATACTAGGAGAAGAAACAAGGAAGTTCTCTGTATGTGGGCATCTGTGTATCCACAGAGAGCAAGAGCTGCATGTTATATTTGGCAGGGGGCTGAATGAGAAGGACAGATAGCCGGTGGGATTTCAGATGGGCACTGGTAGATGTTGACATGACCTTAAAGCCTATCAGGTTCTTATGTGGGAACCCAGCTTCAGGAAGTGGAGCATATGATGACAGGTTTTTGAGGGGTGGCTGAAAAGTTACAGCTGTGTAATGGGTATCTACTGCAACACTGAATAGACTTGTGTTGGGGAGAGGGGGAGACTTGGCAAGGAGTAAAGAGTAGAAGGTTGTTACTGAGATCGTAAGTGGCCGTTGCTGGTAGATGAGGTATACACCTCGACATCATGTGGTGTCAGGCCATGCTGCTCAGTCCTCAGCTAGAAGCTATGTTGAACATATGTGTTAACAAGTGCAGTTCTGTCCTGGATGCAGACCATGTGCAGAGCATCTACTAATATCTAATATAAGCATAGTTATGACTTCACCTGTCCATGGCTGATCTGAAGTGCTCATTACTGTTCTGAAACTTGACTAAGTAGTCGTCATCTCACTGCCTCTGATGTGTGATGGGTCAGTGTCTGAGCACATCCTTCTGGGTGTGACTGTGTCTTGGTGAAGGCAAAGGTTAAAGCAGATTTTGGGCTCTGAACTGCAACTTACTACTTTCTAAAGGACATTTATACTACAAAAGCAAACCCACTTGTGTTCCATTAAGTCTCATGGTTTGTCGTCAGGGTGGAATTTGTGGGGTTTTTTAAATGGATGATGAAGCTGGATCTGGCTTACCTGAGCAACCACCTTCGTGCCTGAGCTAAACTGCTACCACTGTTTGTGGTATTAGGATGGAAGTTTTCCAATGTATCCAAGTGATTTAGGATCCAAAATCTCCATTTAGTTATTTCCAGGCTCTGGAGTGAGATAACCATTTTTCAAAGTGTGATTCTGTCTTGCTTTTTACAGTGCCATCTGCCATGAAGACACCCTCTTATCTTACTTACCTCGTTCCTCTTTTCCAGGTTGGCCTTCCTTCTATGATGTGATCAGTCCCGATGCAATTGCTTTCAATGATGATTTCTCCTATGGGATGCATCGGATTGAAATATCCTGCAGTCAGGTTAGTTTATAGCACACACCATTCCGATGGCTTAGGCTGTAAAAATCATTACAGCCTGCTGCACTTTCCCTAAGATTTGCAAACCTTTCAGTTCCATTAAACAGTAATCATTGTGAGAGCACACAATGGGCTGTAGGTATAACAGCTGGGTGGAACGAGCCAAAGGCACAACGGGCTCACTGGAATGCGCGTTGTTGTCTTGGGTGAGATTTAACAGAGCAGATGCAAATGGTTGGACTCAGTGCTGAGTCTACAGAAATTGTCTTCCTGAAGAGGGTCCCTTCAAAGGAGCTCCTGAGCCTGAGCCTGGGCGACTGACTCCACACGTGAGCAGTTGAGAGGGAAGCCGAAAGCAGCGGAGCGGCCGCCTGTGTGCTGATTCCATCACTGCGCATTACCGTGCAGCCGTGCTAACTCATTCCCAACATTCATTCCCAGCGCAGTCCTAATGGCTGCCTCAAACAATCCATCTGCCATCATAATGAAGTCAGTCACGATTCAAAACATGCCTGAGTTTTCCGTTATCTGTCTTGTTCTACTTCCTCTCATCCTTTGTGCTGTCCTCCTCCCTGAGAAGGGAATGGCATAATCATTACCTAGCAAAGGGAGAAGCCGCTGCCTTGGCGTTTGCCAGACATACCCGGCAGCCTGTGGTCCTCTAGCTCCCATGCTCAGACTCCCCCTGAGAAGGTGCAGCAGCTTCATTTGGGCCGTGAGAATTTGCTGTTCTCTTTCCGGACAGTATTGTTAGAGGGATAACTGATTTCATCCCTGACAACATGCATCCTTACTGATCAGTCACTCCTCATATATAAATGCTCAGAGTAAGTGAAGAAGCTTGTTGAAAAGAGGCAAAATTGTCTTCATGGAGAATCCATTATCTTCAGTATGGGTAGAGGGTTAGGCCCAACATGCTAATGGCCAAATCAGCATGTGCTGGTATGCCGTGTACTACATAGTTCTGTAGTTATCACATTGATGCCATGTTTTAGAAGATCCATCTAACACATTTTGGGAACATCTGTTTCCCTAAATTCCCTAGCAAGGTAGCAGTGACTGAGAATCTCATGCTTCACCAGTGATTACTGGCAAAACCAAAACCACTCTTTTCAGCTCTGCATAGGAGGCCCAACTGGTGCTAAAATCAGTGTGCTGCCAACCTGCCGAGCCTCTATCTGCTGACACCCTTGAAGACATAGCCAGAGCTCCTGGTTTCACCCGAGAGAAGCCCAAGGCAGCCTGTGGTCAGGCCAAGGAATCTGGGAATGTCATTTACCTGTTGCCAAACAAAATAGGCTTAGCAGACCCGAGACCAGCAGTATTAGCAGCAGTCACATGCAGACACCATAAAATAAAAGCAAAACCAAAACCTGAATTTAAAGCACTAAGAAAAAAATACGACCAAGGTTGCTATATAATCCGATGGCAGCTTCCTACCAGCCACTCCAAATTCTTGGTCCAATAACCCCACTGATGGTCAAGTCACACGGGAAAATAGCTTGAGGAGTGGTGAGCATCTTTGTGGCCACCACTCAGCACAGTTAGTACCGCCACATTGTGTATCCATAACAAAACCATTTCCTCCCCTCCTCGGAGCCCTAGGAATGTGAATTGCACATGCAGCTGCAAAAAAAAGCACAGTTTTTACTGCAGCCTGGAAAGCGGTGGGATTGATATGGCAGCCCTTGGTCGAACTGAAGGGAAATACCCTCTCCCACACCCAAAGCCTTATTGATCTTTCGCAGATGAAAAAGTAGTTGATTTTTCTTTAAAGCTCCTTCCACCTGTCTGAGGGAACTAAAAAACTCTTAATGTTCTCCATTATAGAAAGCAAATGCTGGGGGAAAATTGCTGTAATATTAATCAAAGACATCCATGGGATTATCCTAGCAGTAACTGCTACAGTTTTTGGAAACACATCACCCTGGATGTATTTAAAAGATCAATGATTAGTGGCAGGTAGAAGCTAATTAGAAATGCATTTGAGGAATACTGTAAAACTGGTTGCCTCTCTGTTTTTCTTCTTGTTGTTTTTCTCTTCCTGCTTTAAAGCCCCTTCCCCTGAGGTCTCCCTAGCTGTAGCTGTACAAATTGATAAAATTCTGTAGCCACGGAAGGGCCGTTGGCACATGGGTATCTCAGCTGAGTGCAAGCTGCTTTCCGTGCCTCCCAGCAGCATATTAGAACCAGGAGGCTCGGGAGATCCAAGCGTACTGACAGTTAGTAGGGACCCCCCCTTTCCTGCTCCCAAACACATACCTCAGATGCTTTACTCTAACCGTTCACCGTCCCAGTGCATTCTGCCCAATATATTTATGTGCGGGGCCGCAGCAGATGATTGTGTCTCCTTGGGAGTCGCTGCAGACGTGTATATGCGCCCTAGAAAAATGGTCGGCACCTGTGATGTGTGGGGAGGACAGTAAGATCAATTCATCCTTTGTACTCTCAGCTGAGGGCCAGGTTTCTTACGCTGTGATACAAAAGATTGAATTACCTTCCTTTTCAGGGCAGATGACTTATAGAGTCCTCTACAGAGAGAATGGCCACATAAATTTTTGGTGAGGGGTAATCTCAAAAGGTAACAAATTTTGCAGTAATCCAACCCCAGTGTGATTCTGCCATCACGAGAAGGTGCAGTGAGTCTACCTCAGACTCTCTCACAGCTTCTCAGGTTTTTGTGAGGAAAAGCTTTTTGATAGATTGTCTTCATAGTCCGTGTGTTTGTGAGTATATTACTCCTGCAGGCCGTTTCTCTCTATGGTTTCTCTTGTTCTGTTTCTGTCCAGTGGAGAGGGAATGATTTATCTCTGGGTAAATGTTAATCTGGAAAAGATCTGTTTAATACTGCTAGCCAGGAGATTTTGAAACATTCTCAGTTGAGATGAGATGATTTAATTAGGATGCTGGGCATTTAGAAAAATACTCTCTCTGGGACACAACATTTTTTAGTCGTTTTTTTTTTCCCTAAGGTATGGAAAAGCTTTACAGTTGGGTGAAACACCTCATTTTCAGAGACCCCACTCTGAGAAACATCTCAGGTATTCTGCCCAAACTGCCTAAGTCCTTCAGTCTAAAGGAAAATTAAATAAATTAAGCAGCAGAGAACGTAGGAAAGGGTAGCAAGAGAGCATTCGTTGAGGAACAAGGCTTGAAACTGTGTCTTCTCTGGTTCTCATGCCTTTGCCTATTTACCATGTTTTGTCTTCCTTCTGTTCAAAGCCAAGCAGTGCTGGGAGCTCATCCTGCTGACACCATGGGCTAAAGTGCCCTTGCTTGTTACTGGGGCTCTTGCTGGACTGCTGGGCTGTTTCAGCAGCACTTCTCAGGGAGCAGAGAGCCTGCCCTGGGTCATGGCTACGCAGATGGGACTGATGGGCAGGAGCACTGAGGCTTCCCGTCCCTACCTGCCCTGCTCCCAGGGTTCGTGAGGATTATTGTTTCAGATGTCATTAAAGGAGAAGAATTTCTGACCCTCCCAGCTGGTGTGAGAGCTTCTCCCAGTCTTGCAGTCTCCAACCTGAAAGGTTCAGAACCTGCTCCTGCACACCCCCTTCTTAATGGTGAATTAAACGCCGTAACAGCAGGAGAACATTAGCAACACAGTAACTTCAGAGCAGAGAGATGCCATTGCTAACTCGTTCACAGTTTGGAATAATCAGTATTGCCTCTATGTATTTGGGATCTTATGAATTAATTAAATGGTAAGAATAATCTGCAGTCCTTAATTTTTGCTGTCTGACTGCGAGCCCACGAGCAGCTCTGTGATCTCAGTTACATCATTCAGGCTCTCACTGAGATCAGCTATTGACTTGAAAGGCCAAGGCTCTCTGGTTAAGCAGCATGACTTTCCTGTTCAAGACAAATATTTCTCCAGTGCAAGGTTTTGTTTTTTTATTTCTCATGGCAGGCTGTAAAAATGAACTCGTGGAATTTAAGTGACTAATTACAAGAAGCTCTTATTATCCAGAGAAGTTGTCAGCCATAATGTGCAGCAACAGTAATCCTAATTTTTGAATAATATCAGCTGCTTCAAAATATTGTACTCTCTGTAAAGCAAGGGACTGTTACCTTTGTTTCATGTAGGAGCAGTAGTGTTCACCCTGAATACCACTGTGAGTATCTGCGGCTGATTCATGCAGAACAAAAATGAGCATGAGGGTATACTCCAAAGAATTTCTTCACTACTTTAGGTCCTCAGTGGGTTCACCAAGGGGTTTAGTGGTTTTGTTACTGAAGGCTGCAGGCTGAGGAGAGCCCAGAGCTCAGGGATACACAGCTACCCTTGCAGCCATAAGCGAAATTTGGGCAGCGTTACTCTCACCATCACAGGTTTCTCTGAGCTCCCACCATGAGATCATTACAGAGGCAGGTGGCTTCTTGGAACTAGTGGCCCAACCAAACATATGCACTGGCACAAACACCCAGGAAATTTGGGATTGAACTCTTAGGTGCCTTAGATGATATCTCAGATGATGATCTTCCTAGATCACTCTTGCAAATAAATGTAGGATGTAAATCCCACTTGAAAGGGTAGGTGCCAGTGTGCTTCCTTGGAAGCAGCTCCTAGTCATTGCTTAACACCATGGCGATGCCATCAAGGTGCACAGTGATCCTCTATTGTGTTTTGTTTCAGTGTGGTGCTCACCTGGGGCACATTTTTGACGATGGACCTCGCCCAACTGGCAAACGGTACTGCACAAACTCTGCTTCGTTATCTTTCAAGCCAGCAGACAAGAACAACGCTGGAGAAGGCAGTGCTAATGCCAGTTCTGCCCAAACAGGCAAAGCTGAGCTGTAGGATGGAGGAGCGCCTGCAGAAAACTGTGCTGATCCCACACAGCTTACAAGGAATGTTTTCTAAGTTGCGTGCTCTCTTTCATCCTAAGAATGTTTAAATGTATGAAAGCATTTTGCACCTTCCTCCTTCTTCCTCATCTTTTTGGAACTGAGGCCTTGCCTGCTGGTGCATTTACTATATAATTGGATTGAAAGATGTGTTGACTGACTCCACAGGTTTTCTTTTCCTTTCTTTTCTTTGAGATTGCTTTGGGGAATCCTTAAATCGAGAGGCTTTGGCAGCGTTTAGTTATTAGTTTCTTCTTAGTGCTGTGCTACTCTAGGTTTGAATGCTGTTCCTTTCTGTGTGGGAGATGAGACTTGTGTTTGTCTCCAGTCTATAGGAAACTTCTGGGCATAAGAAAACCCTGAATTCCCAGCACGATGCTGCTTTGTTCTGACTTGCGAGGCATGCAGCCTTTGGTCATATGTATCCAGCCATCTCCCGGCATCAGCCGCACCCTGCAAAAACTTGTACTTATGGCTGTTCCTTCCCAACTGAGAGAGATGGATGAGATGTAAAGCCCGTCCTTTGGCTAATTTACTGCCAGAATTTCAAGGGTGTGGTTGAAAGGATGTAAACATTGTCTCAGCGTCTATTTTTCCCCCCTTGTTTGGTATTTATATCAAGGTTTTAACTAGCAAGGCTCACTTCTGCCGGCTACTAATGAGGCTTTGTCTTTTTTTGTGAGGCCTGTTCAGCCACTGTAACTCAAATCTCCATTAAAGTTGAAATCTGCAGGGGGTAATTATATGGACAAGTGCAGAGATAAACTTGGGAAGTGAAGTAGATGAGGGATGACACTAGCCTCTTTATCTTGCCGGTTACTACAAGGGTTCAGAAACATGATGGTTTCTGCTAAAAGGGAGTTCGGGCATGAATGCAGCAGAAAGAGGGAGGCCATCCTGAAGCATCCAGTGTTAAAGATTAGCTGGTCTGGGTGCGTGCTCCCAGCAAGGCCACCACTTTTAATCTGTGCCATTTGGGTGTAGGACATGAGTGAGGGGGTTGGTTTCAGCAATGGATTGGGAAAATGCCTGTCAGAACTTGAGAAATTCTCATGTAGCAAAATTTGCTGTCCCACAAGATGTTTTTCACAGCTCCTTTTAGGTTTCGTTGTTTGTCTAGAATTGTGCACAGTACTGTTCTTTAAGCTATACTGTACGGTATTTGCTAACACCACTTTGCCTTTAAGCATTGGAAGACTTAATGAATATAGTATCTACTTTTATTATCAAGCTTTGTGACTAACGCATTTGGATCCAATTTTTTTTCTGGTAGGAGCAAAACAACCACCGATTTTCGTGGAAGCAGGGCTGGGGTTTTTATGTCAGTGATAACAAACGTATTACCTAAAGTACAAACATCCTTCAGTTCAAATACAGCTACTGCGACAGCGTATGGAACGGCCAGAATTGCCTTTTTCTGAGCAACATAAGGGAGACATGAGAAAACCATACAATACCTTAACATTAAATAGATGCAAATAAGGACGGTAGACATTTAGAGCTAAACCACTCGGGCTCTGCTGCAGTGAGCACTTCCTCACATGAGTATTCCCCCAGATGTTGTGCAAGGAATTGCTCGCCAGCCGCAGGAGAGGTTGTGCGGACTGACCTTTGGTGTTTCCAGGCGGTCAGGCTTCTCGTAGTCCCTTTGGGGTTTAGCAATTTCTTCTAGAAGGGCTGCTTTTATCCCTCGCTTTTATTTAAAGAAAAGTAGGTTTTCTCCACCACATTTTCTGACACAAACATAAAAAAGGCAGCATCTATAAAAATGTGGTACATAAATGCGGTTTAATTCCAGATTGCTGTTGGGTTTAAGTGTTATCAAATTTCAGTATATTCCTGCCTTATGTTAAAGAAATATATTACTTAAACTTCAGTGCACGGTAATGTATGCTGTCCTACAGGAGATTTATTCTTGCAGGATATGGAGTGCAATGAAATGAGTCAATATGGTGAGGTGTATGTGATCTCTGGGAGTTAGACCATTTAACATAGGAAATGCATTGTTCTCTCTTGTGCGCAAACTATACCGCAGCGCAGCGCAAGGTAAGACAGATTTCCTTTTATTGCCCTTGGAAGATGCTGGTAAGGGCTAGAATTGAACCCTCCGAATTTGGTTCAGTCTGGTTATGATCAGAGGAAACTTGGGGGCTGAGCACAATGTATAGAATAATAGGAGAATAATTCCGTATGGTTAAATTTTGCACTGTCTAGATGCTTATAAAAACTGAATGCAAACTGTGTAGAAAGAGCAAACTATATTTTATAATATCTCTATTGTTACTCAGACGTTTAAATAGCATACCTTAAAATATCATGTAAGCCACACATGTTATTTATATATACTATATATATATATAAAATTGCACACGTTTTTTATATATATATACGTACACACACATATATTATCCAAATATAATTTTAGCCTTCGGTACCTTTTTAATAACTAAAATCTTTCCTTAAGAGAGTTCAATACTTTTAAGAAACCGAATATACATTTTTCAAATTAAATTTGTTTTCATATATTTGTTGTACGCAAACATAAAATAAATTTCTTTATAAATAATTCTGTTCTCTTTTCTTATTTATGTGGGTTTATGGCAGCCTTTTGTGCCTCTAGCTGCAGCATGTCGTAGGGACCTGCTTTTACTTTGCTTTCCCTGAACTAAGGGTGGATATTTTATAGCCAGCACTTTCTCTCCAGCCGGTTTCTGGCAGGGGTGCGGCGCTGCAGGGTACCAGGTGTTCCTTGGACTTTTTCTGCTATCAGGAAAGTACTGCAGGCCCAATAGAGAGGGGAAACGTTTAGAGAAAGGCTCAGCTTGTACCTTAGTGGAAGTTTTGGAGGCTTCCAAGATGAGTGGGATGTGGTGGGTCACAGGCGTTGCTGTAGGAGGAGCCCCGCAGTGCCCAGGCTCAGTCTGTGGTGGAGGAGGTCGTCTGGGAAGTTGGTTTCTGTTCGGGTTTCATCTCTGAGGATGCAGGATGTGAGCAGCAGGTTAATGCCGCTCAGTAGATCAGCTCTGTGGTGGGGTTTGGAAAGATAGGCATGAGGGAGAAGTTTTAGGCTGTTTTCAAACCAGCTTCCATGTTTCTGTTCATGGGAACTGGAGAGTTGTGTCAAAATAAATTCGCTTGCTTCTTGTTCCCAGGCATTGCGGTGTCCTAGGACAGGTGACTCACTGAAGACTTTTTAAACAAGTTTGGTATAATCCATGAGTCCAAAAGTTGATCCCTTGCAGCCCTCTGCCTCCCACCCATCACTGTAGTTCCCCCTCAGAACTGTAATAGTTGGGTATTTCCGAAATGAGGGACTTGTGGGTACCCACTAAAATGAGACGTTGCTGGACGCCTGGCAGTGGCTTTGCCCTCTGCTCCCACTGTAACCCAGACAGTCTGTCCATCAGCACCCTGAGGTGCTGCACTAAGGCAGCTCTTTGGAGCTGCACAGCCTGCTTGGTGCTTGCTGGCCTGGCAGCAGACAGGAGGGACAGCTCTGCACCCCAGTCCAGCTTAAGGCAGGCTGTGTTTTGCAGCGCATGGCATCGTGCGTTTGCACCTCAGGCACATGTGCACCCCACCACCTCAAGGTCAGGGGAATTTCCTGTCAGAGGTGCTCTCCCTGCTGCTCCTTCTGCTCCCCAGGGTGCCCCAGCCACAGTGTGGGAGAGGCAGTCACAGCAGGGTCAGTGACAAAGCCCAATTAAATAACCGCTTTGTGATTAACTTATCACTGTAATCACAATTACAGAGTGCTGCCCAACAACAAGGACAGACAGACTGACCAACCAACCTGACACCCTAGCCATACTCAGACTGTTCTGGAGGTACCAAACCCCTACCCTTCTCCAAACAGCTGCTTTTATTGGGACGTGGTGTCAGGTGGTGTGGAAAACAGCCCAGGCAAGCTCAGCTCACCTGTGCTGGCTGCTTGGGAAGGGTAACTGTCCTGGCCAGAACCAGGACAGGCTTCCATATATTAAAGGTACCTTAACCATAGGCCTTTCTCACTAAGCCATTTCAGCTCTCATGCACTAAACAAGTACAGACTCTGTATGTGACCTGGTTAAAACAGGGACCTTCTCGTGGTGGCTGTAGCCTGCATTCCCCACGTGGGTAGTGGCAGGCTGGCATCTGGATTCAGGCAGCAAAGACTTCCAAGAAGAGTGAAGGAGCTTACTGTGAAGGGGTGCATTGGCCTTTTACTTGCACTCACAGGTAAGTGGTGCCTGAAGGCTCTGTCATCTCTTCAGCAGAAAAAGGGAGGTAAAACTGAAGCGTGCAACCTGCCTCCAACACAAGGCGCTGGTAGCAATGGCCCGTGGGATCAGACCTGCTTAGGTACTGGCATGCGATGCGAGACCTTACTGCCCTCCCCACAGCTGGTGAAGGCAGAACTGTTCAGAACACTGGGACAGGCTGCCCAGGGAGGCTGTGGAGTTTCCTTCTCTGGAGACATTCAAGACCTGTCTGTACATCTACCTGTGTGATATGTCCTAGGGAACCTGCTTTGGCAGGGGGGTTGGACCTGATGATCCCTGGAGGTCCCTTCCAGCCCCTACAATTCTGTGATTCTGTGAACTTTTTGTGGTGCTAACTAAGCTCCAGTGTATTTCCTCTTCTTCTGCACCCCAAAGCCAGCTCAGTTAAATAAAACTTCCTAGGTCAGCATTTCTATTGGGGTGACACTGAAGAGCACATTGTCACAGGCACAGTGCCAAGTGCGGTCTTGGTGCTTTACTGATTGTACTGAAAGGTCTTCCTGGCAGCATTCAAGGCCAGGCTGGATGGGGCTTTGGGCACCCTGGTCTGGTGGAGGGTTTCCTTGCCCATGGCAGAGGGGTGAAACTAGATGGTCTTTGAGGTCCCTTCCAACCCAAACCAGTCTGTGATTCTATGTGAATCGTTTTTGCTTATTGTTCAGTATGTTACAAAATGTCTGTGGTTAATGTCAGTGCGTGGCCAGCAGTGCTCTGTTCCTTCACCCGTGCTCTGGGCAGGGATGTGAAATACAGGGTGCAGGCTACTTTACTGGCCATAACTCAGAGTTTCAAAATCATGTCCTCTCTGTTCCCATCCTTGGAGGAATTTAAGGATGGTCACAGGTGGCCACACTTCCAGAATTAAAAGCCGTGGGCTCTGTATCCACTCATTTACAGAACACCTGGCAGAGTATTCAGTGGCACTAGGAGCAAATTCACCAGCTTCTAAATTCAGTAGAATGAAAGGAAGTGTTGCTTAGCTCATCAGCAAACCAAGCTAATAGTTCTTGGTTTACTGACTATTAAAATGAGGCCACCTACAGGTCCCACGACAGACCTGCAAAAATGTTTAATCCTGGTGATTTGAAGAGCTGCATTCCAGCCTGGCTTGTTCCTGCTCCGTCACGGGGACAAGTGATACACCACAGGGCCTGACGGGGCGTTTCAGATCAAAGCCGTGACAGCAGTCAGCGACTGTATTATTTTTACAGTCACTTAAAAAAAACCCCACAAGATAATACTTCCAAACACATCCCAATTGGTGAAATCATGGAAAGAGCCGGACTCTGAGCGGTGCAGGCATGTGACGTCCTGAAATCCTTATACAGGCCACTGGTGTGACATTAAATGCACCAAGCAAAAGGGTCTCAGTTATGTCCACATGTTTTTGGGATCAGGACCTGCTTGAGCAGCCCAAATTAAGCAGAAATTGTACACTCAGAAACCTTCCCCAGAGGCCTCCTAGGACTTGTAGCCAGCCTTCTCAGCCCTTTCGCTTAGCCAGCGTAGGCCACTAGAAAAAGAGAAGCGGTTCCAGAAAAT
The DNA here is from genome assembly GCF_964237585.1 of Gallinula chloropus. Classification (NCBI taxonomy): domain Eukaryota; kingdom Metazoa; phylum Chordata; class Aves; order Gruiformes; family Rallidae; genus Gallinula; species Gallinula chloropus. The sequence goes on along the minus strand of NC_140085.1, from coordinate 30,851,599 downwards.
AAAGGCGGCTTCCAGTTTCAAACTCCTGTCTTACTCACCTTGTCAGACAGCTTGCGAACACAAGAGACATTTCACTCTGCAGATGTCTTAGCTAGGGCATGCCCATTTGCTGCTCTTTGTAGTTCCAGTACAGATGATACCTGCGGCCGAGCTCCTTTTAGCCAGGAGATTTTACTGCCCTAATTGAACAGGTCTGTTTCCATCTCCTCCATATTCAGGTGCTGTGAGGATTTTCTTCTCTCTTGTTTTTCGATAGCTGGCATTCCAGGTGATGGTATCTTTTTTAAAAAATTCTTTTATTTTCATTGTGGCCTACAACAATGGCTTTATCTTGTCTGAGACATGATACTTCTCACTTCTTCTCTGCCCAGGTAGAAGGACTGGCTGTTCCCCAAAACACAAGCAACCACCTAAAGAACCATGACAAGCCACATGCACCCACTTTCTGGGAAAAGTAGCAGTTCTTTGGAAAAGCAAATAAAATACGTCTTTATCATCCTATTAAAGCGGACAAGTTGGTTTTGTGTGTGGGCTAGTTAATTTTCATGTTTTTCCAGGCCGCCCTAAAGCCCTTCTTCTTGCAGTCTGGGTATTGTCTCCTCTGGTTTACAACTTTATTATTGTATGTTTCATACAAACACGAACATCTGGAGAACATCCTCAGGTATAACTGCTGGGCAGTGCAGAAAATATCTGGTGTGATCTGAAACAGGTTTTTCTTCCCATGAAAATACACCCCTGGGACTGGGAAACTTGGAAGGTCTGTAATGGCGTTGGAGATCCTTTCACCTCCAGAACACCACTTCACATTTGGCCTGGATCTGAAACCGCCAGCATCCCCGGTGATTTCTTAGCTGTTCACTGGCTTTTTCTTTCGTGAAATTAGTTAGTGCTGGTACCGGTTCACGGAAATCACTGCAGGGGCATCCCCGAGAGCCTCAGTGATGCTGCAACCGGTGAGGAGATTGAATTCCTTGCTGTTAAGAGCAGCCAGTTTCTATCCAGAGAGCAGGCCGGAGATGGAGGGGTAAGTGGAAGGTGGGGAATATTAAAGAGGCATTTGCATTTCGCCCCTTGTTGGTTGCCTCTCTTTTTCATCTTAAATTAGGTGGATTTCCACCGTGGCACTGTGAGATCATGCTTAACTCAGGACAATTAAAATAATACAGGCTTGTGAAGCCCTGTAAAAATAGGTCATAATTCTTAACTTCATTCCGGTGTCTGTCTGCACTGACTGCAGTGAAACAGAGCTCCAAAAGATCTGAGGGGATGGGAAGGACTAACTAACGTCAACGGAGAAAGATTCCTCAACATACTTGAGATAAAATACTTCCAAGACTCATTAAAATCTTTTGTAGGAATAGGATGCCTTTGGAAAATTCCCAATCTTCCAGATAACTAATAGGAGTCCTGAAAACCACGGGCCAAGTTTTCAAAAGAAAGGTCTGTAACCAGCTAAAGCTCAGCACAACCTCAGTGAGGGAGCCCCCAGCCTGTCCCATGGTCATCCTTACCTTCCACTACTCACTGCCGAAGGTACTTCACCCAACTTCATTCACACACCCTGGCAGGTTCAGCACCTCTCTACAGGGATTTTGAGAAAGGTGATGATTTTACCTCATTCCTAGCTTGAACAATTTCTAGGGAAAAAATAAATCTGAAGAGTTGTAGATCTGTTTGGGGTTTTTTTCCCCTCAAAGTTGAGGAAATTCTAAGCAAGCTCTAGAATTTGCTGTCTCCATGTTCTCACCATCAGCTTGGTGGGCTACCACCAGTCCCAGCAATCACCAGTAACTGTGAATTCAGTATTCTCTGTTGATAGATTATAATTTTATCTGTGTTTGGCTAGGACTTTTAGTAGCCTGCCAACTCAAAACCATTGCCTAATATATCATTAGAGGGCAAATATGTTCCTGTGTATGACTGTGGTGTGTAAGCAGCTCCTACTGAAGCCTGGGCATTCCAGCATCCTGCTGAGGAAGGAAAGCAGTGCCCCAAATCATTTAGACTGCAGATTTTTCTTCTCAAATAAAATATTTTTTGTTTTTCAAGGTCAGACACTTGGGGCTGTTCAGGTCACAAGACGCCAGAGGCTGTTTACTTTGGAAAACAAGGACAGCAGTGGTGGGAGGTGCTTTTAGGAACACCCAAATCTAGCGTGTTTTAACCAAACAGCAGTCTGGCCAAAGGGCAGCTTCACTCATCCTTACTGACACCATGACATAGGGGAAGAACGTGCAAGAGCTGACTGATGTACATGCAACAGGAATAATATTTGGTATTCTCACTTATGAACTGGAATACCTTAAAGCCTGTGGGAGATCCTCAGATGAGAGGAATAAATATTTTGCATTGGCTGCAGTCAGTATTTACAGTGGAAACTGATTTCTTGAAAGGCTGAGACAGTGCCCAGTAGTGGGTTGCATCTAAAAGCCTTTTGGTCATAGTGGAGCAGCATTTTTCCTACACTCAGATGCCAAATGGGATGGTAGGTTTTCCTCTTCCCTTTGGGTATTCAATTTCATCTTTCAGTTGGGTCAACTATTCAGGCTATGGAGATTTCTGCAAGCCAGGTTTCCTTCTAGGTCATTAGTGGAAAACCAGAAGAAGTGAATCATTGAGAAGTTTGTGATACAGAGTGGCAAAAAAAGAAGTGTGAAAGGTTCCTACTATGAGTGCAAATGGCAGCTCTTTTGTATATGGTTTTGCTCCCCTTCTGAATGGCATGGCAGGGCTGATGCTGACCGAGTGTGATGCACAACTCTGCTTCTCCTTCCTAACTGGCCAAGCTAGTTCTTTCTGCAGGACTTGTAGCTGAGGACAAGGCACGGTCCCCAGACCTTACCGAAACCACGCTGGAGGAAGTGTATGTCTCCAGCCCTTTCTGTGCCTAGCTGGGTGGCCACACATGAGTTTATGACATGGTTTTAAAATGTATGTGACTTGCTGTATGGGGATTGTGTTGGTTTTTTTTCTCATCCTAGGCTTTTTCACCACAAACCAAAATTGCCATAGATAACTACTTTCCCCCTGTGAAGACATTTGTTTCCTGTTGACATTTAATTAATAGATACATCCTGTGGCTCAAGTTAGAGGGCAAAAATAAAAGTGAATTTTAGATGATTCAGCCCATTCTTAACCAGCAAAACAGTGTTTAGAAATGTTAAACTGCAATAAAAATCCACATCTATGTGGACTCACCTAGAGTTTCACAACAGCAGTGAGGATAGGGCACAGAGCTTCCTATTTCAAATGTCTTCAAAACATCCCTTCAAAGAATCTCTATTAGGTGTTAGGAGTATAGAGCCTGTGGCATCCAGTTACACAGTTCTGACCGTTTAAGAGAGGTGAATAAAATAGGGTCGGTTTCAGAAGCGTACTGTGAATGGATTACTGTTTTAGCCCTGAAAATACACATTTCTTCCAGCAGTATAAAAGTGAGGGGAGCGTTTATGCCACCAGTGTAGGAAACACACATCTCTTGTCTCCAGTGACTACACTAGATTAATGAGAGCTATCAAACTTGCTAATGACCGAGGGGAAGCCTTTCAGTGCCTCGCACTGGTAAAACCTAAGTGCTTTCTGTAGAGTTACTTCCAGTCGACACCAGTGTGAACATTAGGCAAATAGGATGCAGCACCAACGTAATGCAGTAGTTCAGGTGCTCTTACTAACAGTGAGGGAACCTGGAGAAGCAAGTCTGAGCTGAGCCACTGGTCCAGGGGAACATCCTTGAGTCATGCCATGAGGATAGAGAGGAAAATTGCTCTCACAGGCAGATCCCAAAGGGTTGTCATAGAATCACCAAATGCGTTAGGTTGGAAGGGACGTTTAAAGATCATCTACTCCTACCCCCCTGCGGTAAGCAGGGACATCCTTACTAGATCAGGTTGCTCAGAGCTTCATCAAGACTAACCTTGAATGTCTCCAGGGATGGGGCCTCCACCACCTCTCAGCAACCAATTCCAGTGTCTTGCCATCCTCATAGTGAGGAACTTCTTCCTAATGTCTGATCTAAACCTACCCTGCTCTAGTTTAAAACCATTGCCCCTTGTCCTATTGCTACATGGCCTTATAAAAAACAGTCCTTCCCTAGCCTTCCCATAGTACCTTCAGGTACTGGAAGGCCACTATAAGGCCGCCCCAGGGCCTTCTTTTCTCCAGGTGACTTCTGTTTTCCAAACACATATGCTGTCCTGGGCAATGCATCATCTCAATGTGTTTGCCATTATGCAAAGCAAAATCTGAACTCCATTCCCCTCGATCAAGCAGCTTGTCCTTATCAAGATCCGTGGGGCGGGCAGTCAGCTGTAGGAGGCCTGTAAAAGAGCAAGCCTGGGATTGTTTATGAGATGATACTTGGTGATGCCTTCGAAACAGCTGAGGCAACCACTGCTTTTAGAAGCCAGACGTTAGCTAAGAATATTTGTGTTTTGAGAGTAACAGGATAACTTGGGATGAAATGCTCACCTCCAGCTCACAAAGCATTCTCATGCCCGAGATTGTGTTACAGTTTAGAAAATTCATGGCAAAATCTCTGGGTTTTCTTTCTTTTTTTTTTTTTTTTTTTTTGAAGACATGAGTGAAGAATTATATGGTGAAACGTTTCATTCTGGCTGTGAAAAAAGTTAATTCAAAACAACTAAGACGTCAGCCGTAAAGATGTACAACATTTTTCAGGAAGCCTTGTCCACCCTGAACAAATGTTTTCATAAAAAACACCCTGCCCGTAATAATCACTGTTACTGAAAAGACATCCCAAGGTTGCTGTATGGAAATATGTTAAATACCTTCTGAAATTCAATCTAATATAATTTCAACATTAGAGCTCATTCATAATCCTGTATTAAAAGCCTATGCAATTTTCATGAAATATGTCTGTCTGTGCGTAATCATGAATGCTGAATATTGTCATGGCTTTCCAGGAATTTTCAACCTCAATGCAGAGGAAAGAAAACTCTTCCAACTGGACTTTTACACCACTGAGAAGAAATAACAATAACAGCTCTAAACTTAAAATAAACATTTCTGGAAAAACGCTATCTTTTAAAAGAGGCCGTAGGCTGAATTTCGAGCTACTAGTAATACAGTGCGGGGGCTGCGAATGTGCCTATGGTTACAGCCCCTCACTCTGTGTGGTGCTGGGGCTGCATCAGAAGCGTGGCCAGCAGAGAGAGAGAGGTGGTTCTACCCTTCTACTCTGCTCTGGTGAGACCCCACCTGGAGTATTGTGCCCAGCTTTGGAACCCGCAGCACAAGGACAAGGGCCTGTTGGAACAGGTCCGGAGGAGGGACACAAAAAAGATCAGAGGGCTGGAGCACCTCTCCTGTGAAGACAGGCTGAGAGAGTTGGGGTTGTTCAACTTGGAGAAGAGAAGGCTCGGGGGGGGCCCATAGTAGCCTTCCAGTACCTGGAAGGTGCCTGTAAGAAAGCTGGGGAAGAACTGTTCACGACGACATGTAGTAATAGGATGGGAGCAATGGTTTTAAACTCGAAAAGGAGAGATTTAGGTTCAATATTAGGAAAAAATTCTTCAGTATGAGAGTGGTAGATCACTGGAACAGGTTGCCCAGAGAGAGAGTGGAGGCCCCATCCCTGGAGATATTCAAGGTCAGGCTCAATGGGGTTCTGAGCAACCTGATCTAGTGAAGATGTCCCTGCTTACTGCAGGGGGGTTGCACAACATGACCTTTAAAGATCCCTTACAACCTTACCCATTCTGTGAGTCTATGATTCTATGAGACAGCCCCAGGAGGAAGGGATCTGTTTACTCACGCCTGGATTTAGCAAGCAATTCCTTCAGATGGAGTTGGCCTAAACCCCACAAGTATTTCTGGTTTGAACCCCCAGATTTATGACTGGATGTAGCTGTTTTTCTGGTTATCAAGTCAAGTCTTGCCAATTCTTGCTAATTCTCTACTACAGCACAGCACCGCAAGTGCACGTGGCATCATGGGGCTGGAGGGATAAAGAGAAGGTCTTCAGTTCCAGTACATTTGCTGTACCTGTGGAAGTCCCTAGCTGCTTGTCATGAATTTCTTTGTCATTTTATGGAAGAATCAGAGCCTGCAAAGCAGTACTTGCACACACAAAAAGGTGAGGAGTGGGAAAATTCTGTTTCTCTCTCTCTCTAATGGTCCTTTTCACCAATGGCTCTGATACTTTTCCTTTTTATGAGCAACCCTTTTTTTTTTATTAGTGGAATATTGCTGGTTCTGTGGCATGACTTTAAAATGATAGGAAAAATTATACGACTGGGATCTCAATTATTCGGCGCAGCCATTTTAATCCTTCGTGTTATTTGATCCAGTACAAGGTAATATACGTCTTATTTCCAATTAGAATACGATTCTCACCATATCCATCATCTATCGATGTCTGCTTTTCCATTCGCCGGAGGCATGAAAGCCCGTGATTCAAAGGGTGCCATTCAGACTGCCCTGCTCGCGGCCGTTTATAGTGTCAGCAAGGCTGCGCCGAGGCTGGATGCCTGTAGCCCGGGGCAGCTGGATGCCTGTAGCCCGGGGCAGCTGGGAGCTGCTGTGCGCTTCCCCGCTGCCCAGTTTCTCACCGGCTGACAGCGTCGCAGCGCCGAAACGGCCCCTCCGCAGCCCTGTGCCGTTTGGAGGAGCGAGCGATGCTGCAGAGCACGTTTGTTTGAGGCTGCACAGCTGCCGGTGGCTAAAAGGTCCCTTCTTGTGGCCGGAGGGACTTATCCTGCAGCCCTGCGTCGTTGGTGCTCTGTGTGTGTGCTCTGTGACCCTGTGCCTTGCTCTTCTTGCTGTCCTGGGGGTGAGGTGCATGAGGAGAGGGAGAGGGGGAAGGGGAGGAGAGGGAGAGGAGAGGAGAGGAGAGGAGAGGAGAGGAGAGGAGAGGAGAGGAGAGGAGAGGAGAGGAGAGGAGAGGAGAGGAGAGGAGAGGAGAGGAGAGGAGAGGAGAGGAGAGGAGAGGAGAGGAGAGGAGAGGAGAGGAGAGGAGAGGAGAGGAGAGGAGAGGAGAGGAGAGGAGAGGAGAGGAGAGGAGAGGAGAGGAGAGGAGAGGAGAGGAGAGGAGAGGAGAGGGAGAAGGGAAGAAGAAAGGAAGGAGAAGGGACAGGGACATGGAATGGTGGTGGGTAAAACAAGTGTGGCCCTCGCCCATCACTGGTTGCCTTTGCTGGGTGGTGCTGGCCCTGGCCCCCTCTTTCTGCCCCTTCTCCACACTCCTGCCACTCCTTCATTTACCTTTCTGAAGTCACAGAGGACTAACTCAGCAAAAAGGCGGTGGCAGCTTGGACTGCTGCAGTGAACTGACTGACAGCGGGACGAGATGAGCACTCAATCTGGTAGCCAGGCACAGAGTGAAGGAGGAACAGGGACTGGGAGAACTGGAGGAGGAAATGGTGGGGACATCATGTCACCCTCTAATGGGAGTGACAACTTGCTCTGCTGTAGCGTGTGATTTCACTGTTCTGCTGCCCTTTCCCCATCTATAGAAATAACTAGAAAAACCCTTCTAGTGCCTGCAAAATATGTGGAAAGGTATCTTGAAAGCCTCCAGTGAGTGAAAGGCTGATGTTGACCACAAAGCTGAGCATCCCTTCTGTGAGTCAGAGCAAGACCTGTGCACTTAAGACTTACTCTGGCCCTGTAGTACCAGGGTAATATGTGAAAACTCTTCAATGTTCTTATGGCTTCAGCCACCCATACCCAGATGGTGCTGCCTTGCAGGGGCTGTGTCACAAAAGGACTCCCAAATGCCATAGCTGGGCAAAAGTTTGCACTATGAGCTCCCTATGGTCCAGCCCACTCCTTGCATAGCCTGTAGTTATGAACCAGAGGGTGCGTATGTGTGTGGTGTGTCAGCAGCCACCTTGTGAGCATTTGCCTCCATCCTGTGCTCACAGGAAAGACAAAGTCTGCTGCCTACATGAGAAAAAATCCTCAGAAAATTTGTCCCGCTGAGTTAATAAATGTACAAGTAGATCAGAAGCTGAGCTCGTATTTTCACATAAACTTTTGAAAAGGCTTATGGTGAAAATACTCTTCTTTTACTCTAGCAGCAGGGTAACTAATGATAATGGTTAATTAGTAGCTGTAACATTACATAGCATTGGCACCCTGCACATGGGAGACGGAAACTCTGGTCTTTGACACCATTAAACTTTTCACATATTCACAGAATCACAGAACCGTAGGGGTTGGAAGGGACCTCCAGAGATCATCGAGTCCAACCCCCCTGCCAGAGCAGGTTCCCTAGGACAGGTCACACAGGTAGGTGTCCAGACGGGTCTTGAATATCTCCAGAGCAGGAGACTCCACCACCTCCCTGGGCAGCCTGTCCCAGGGCTCTGTCACCCTCACTGCGAAAAAGTTCTTCCGCATGTTGGTGCGGAACTTCCTGTGCTCCAACTTGCAGCCATTGCCCCTTGTCCTGTCTCCACAGACCACTGAAAAGAGGCTGGCCAATTCCCCCTGTGTCCCACACTTGAGATATTTATAAACATTAATGAGATCCCATCTCCGTCTTCTTTCCTTAAGGCTGAACAGCCTCAGTTCATTCAGCCTTTCCTCGTACGGGAGATGCTCCAGGCATTGAGCTAAATCTGTGAGAACAGGGGAGGAACACAGGGAGAAAGGAAAAAAATGAGAAGCCATGGGAACAAGTAGACTCATCCCATTTATGTAGGAGGAAACTAAGGCACAAATGTGGTTATGAACCATGTGAGGTGAGGAATGCTGAGGGGGGGAACCTTTTACTTGCTGTCTTTGTGTTAGTCCTCAGACATGCATGGGAGACCCTCTGCTCCTGGCTCTGGATGCTGGCCTTGCTGCCCCTCTACTCAAGCTTAGGCAAGTGGGTGCTGCCTGGGCTTAGAGGAAGGGCAAGGAGGGAGGCTGTGGAGGGGATGTGTGTCACTGGTGACAGCACTGGTGGGCAGTGGGGTGCCTTTGTTTTTTTGTGAGTACATCTGTGGTGGGTAGCAGAAATTACTGGATGGTAACTATTCCAGAGAGGACGGTCAAAGTGCTTCCATCATCAGCTGTGCCTTAATAGCAGTAAGAGTTTTACTTCTCACCTGGAAGCCCCAGGTAGGCACCCAAGGGGTTGAAAAAAGAGCACAGTAATCTGAAGTGCTCCATGTGTGCCAAACCTTTCTGCCTCGGTTCGTGGCCTTTCCCCAGCGGGCGGGTGTCCCTCTGTCTGTCCACTGTGTTTGTGCTCAGGCATTGGCAGGGTGTGTTGCCTGGTCTGGGGTCACCAAGCTGCAAAGAAACACACCCGGTCGGGCCCAGAGCTATGCGCTCGCTTTCATCACATGGATATGCGTCAACGTGTCACTTTAAAGTAGTTCAAGTAAGAAAGATGGGGGAACAGATGAGGAGGAGGGAGGCAGGAAACATGTCATAAATCCACAGCGAGAGGGACTCTGAAATAAGAGCATTAAAGACTCTGGAAAACACATAAAAATCTTCTGTAGAAAGGGCACTGTCAATGCATCCTGTCAGTGCAGTTTGCTTTTTATTTCCTAGTGTGCAATACGATATAAAAAAACGTTCACCTTTAGTAGATGATCCATGAAAGCCTGTTTTTCACACGAGATTTATTTCTTCTATGAATAGACTCGGCATTTCCAGACACGGGTGGATGTCAGTCGCCGTCTTATAAAGCGAGGCCACCGGCACCTGCGGTCTCCCAGGAACTGTCTCTTTCCAAGTGCTGTCCCTCACTCAAGGGCCATTTCGTTTCGTTCCTACTTTGTGCTTGAGTAGGGCTAAACTGAGGAATGTAGAGTTAAATAAAAAATAATGGGGAAAGATCATACTGAAATAACTTCCCTCCCCTCCCCTCCCTGCCCCAGTCCCACTCGTGCAGCCATCAGATACGCGAGGCTTTGCGCTTTCTCATGTTGCTATTGTAAAAAGACAGAGAAAATTTGAGTCCGCTCAAATATTACAGAGACTCTCAAATCCTACAAATTGTTTCCCACCGTGGGGATCCAAAATTCCCTTGACACCCAGAATATTAAGCAATCTGGGGCTCGTGCTTTTAGATAGAGATTCGAGGGATGGGAACGTTCTGGCTTGCCTTAGAAATGATTGCTGAAGGAGAAAAGTGCACACGCAGCAACACCAGACTCTCTGGCAGCCAACTGCATTCTCACTCAACCATTCCTGCTGCCTTCATGGGGCTTAGCGTGTTCAACGTGGGGAGAAGGCCTCCAGGCTCTGTCTGAAAGACTCGATGATGCTAGTGAACAGTGAATGGGGAGGAGGATTTGGGCTGTGTAAAACCAACTTTAAACATGATGAAATACAATCTCCCTACAACAGGGTATGAGCTGGGACACCCAAGCCTGAGAGGGGACTTTCTCCTGAGAGCCAGCATACCCCTCACTGCACGTCCTCCTCTTACTCCTTGGGCACACTAAGTGTAGTAGTGAGGACACATCCAGTAGTTTGGGTGGCAGCTGATTGCAAAGGGTTTATTGCATGGCTTTGATCCACTGCATCTGCAAAGTATTCTTACAGTACTAAGTGCTCTGCCATGGGGACATAGGGAAGGACAAGCTGCCACACTTGAACTTCCCATTGGGGACCCACCAAGCAGACTGGTCCCTTCTTACCACCCATCTTAACTTGCTCTTCTGCTCCTAGTGTGGTTTGAGAGCTATTGCTGCCAAGACTGCATTTTCCTTTCTTCGCTCCCCTTGCTAGCCTGTGCGTAACGTATTAGTGGTGTGAAATGGAGAGGAAGGAAATAGAGGGGAAGCACAAGGAGAAAAGTAAACATCTTCAGGGAGGTAGAGACCGCACAGAGAAACCCTCACTTGGCCTTTTGAACCAGGAATTTAAGGTCCTTCTGCTTTGCGTGACAGTCCCGTGCGCAGCGCTGCCCTTTGGGGAGCCTGGGGGGTCCATGAGTCAGGCTCCCAGGCACCTGTCCATCACTATGCCTGGACACGTGGGACTTGCTTTCAGCTTTGAGGCATTTGGAAGGTACAGATGCATTTCTCTCCAGATGAACAGGCTGCTGTGTATTGGAAGGACCGATGTCGCAGAAGGACCCACAGGGTCTCCAGCCACTGTCACTGCAAAACACGAGGTCCCAGCTGAAGTTTCATCTGGGACAGCTGTCAACTCCACACGCCCCCAGCCTGGCCAAGGGGGGGCAAGCATCTCCAGGGGATGCATGGCACGGCTCTCATGCCCCTGCCCTGGTGTCTTGCCCAGGGAATGTTGCCTGTGCAACCAGTCTGTGGTCCTCTGCTTCTGCTGGGAGAGCCGCTGCAATTGCAGCTACAGATTATATGGCTGCAGGCTGAAAATGTTAAGAGGGCAGGGGTACCTATGCATGCCTTCAAGGTCCTCTCAGCATCCTGTCACCCCATCCACCCACTCCAGGCAACAGCAGCCTTTTAGGGCCATAGCACAAACACAGACATGGCCGGGAAATGGAGCTGATACAGGTGGGACCCTGGATTTCCAAATGTGAAAGATCTGTGAGGAGCCTGAGGTGGCTTGGAGCTGAAGTGCCTGGAGTTAAAGCCAGCTATGCTTCTACTGGGACTAGACCTGGGTCATTGGATCTGTCGTAGTAACTATCAAGCCTGGGGCTGTATGGCTGTTGTGTGGCAACCAACGGAGAAGAAAGAAGCAAAATGATATTGTTTATTTGCCTGACAGTCAGGAAAGTGGGTAGGTAGCTTCAGTGACCATCAGCAGCATAACCAGGTACAGTGTCGGTCACCATTCTGGAGCTATGTGTCCACTGACCTTACCCAGGTTCATTTTGTCTGTTCTTCACCTTGGTGTAGTTTTGTTTGCTTCATGGAAACACTGTGACCTGCAAGGGTACAGAGCGATCCCAGACACTCTTGGCAGTGGCTCAACGCTGCTTACTCTTTTGCCAAAACTAGAACTGTCCTAAAGGTGCTGCACCAAAGCCTTCTGCCTGATGGCAATACCTGGCAGGAGTGCAGTGATGTTGAGATGACCCCACTTTTTCAGCATCCCAGGTGGAGGCCAGACAAGCAGCAACGGCACTTCTAAAAATCCCCTTTTCCTTGAGCTGGATGCAGAGGCCATAATTTACCTATTTTCCAATTCCTTTACCCTCTAATTTTGCAGCGGCTACAGAAGTGTATCTGCTTCAGTGTGTCCTGGAAAAGCTGTGCTCCCACTGTGGGAGAGAAACAGGAGATCTCGCATGCAGCTGGCCTCTTTCCAACATCTCAAAAGCTGCTCAGCCCAAATTTCACCCTGAATTCGCTTCTTCAGCTTTGGTGATCTGATCGACAAAGTAGCAGTAGGTTGTTACTTTTTCCATGCTTCTGAGACCAGCATCCACGAATTTAGCATATGGAGCTCATGGGGGCTGTGATTGGTATGAGCAGCACCATGAATGACTTGATCCGGGTCAGGCCCTGACTGGGACAGCCCAGTCCTGCTGGATATAGTTTGGGAGGGCAGGAATCAGCCTTGGAGCTTGTGGGGCTGTGGACAGGGAGGCACAAGGGAGGTAGTTGGAAAGAAAAGCACAGCCTCTGAGGATGCACACTGCTGAAAGATTAAGGTTTCTGCCTGGAGAAATGGCTGTAGGAGTCACACATGGGAAGAGGATGGTCTGGTGCAGGGGATCCAGTGCAAAACCTCTGCAGACACGGTGGCAATGGCCACCGTGGGGCCTCTGGCTCAACGGGCAGCCCCTGGCCACGGGGGTTCATTGGACACAGACCACTCAGGAAAAAAAGGATTTCTTGGAAGCAAGTGCAGAAACATGTGCCCCCACCACTGGCCCTGCCTCCTACCCGAGCTACCGCAGGGCACCATGTGGTCTTTTGGTTAGAATGTGCACTGAGCGGCACATGCGGATGTCCCTACATATGCGCCTGGTCTGTGGCTCCAGCGCGAGAGGGGCTGTGGGAAGAAAGGGAGAGGTTAAGCTGTGTAGCTGTGAGCACGCTGCATCCTCAGGGATGGGCTGCTGGGGGGCAGGAGGAGTGGGGGGGCCTGTTCCCATGTGGGACTGGAGCAGCTGTGGCTGAGGGTCCCGCCGAGGGTCCTGCGGGGCTGGAGGGGTGTTTGCTGACTCCAGCCCCCAGCCCCTTGGCATGCAGCCCAGTCCCAAGAAATATAAACCAAAGCAGCATAAACAGATGATCACATGAAAAATATATCATGATTAGCAAGATAGATCCCAAATGTTTGCTCTGTAAACTGCAGCAGGCAGCACAAGTGTTCGCTGCAGCTGTAGTTTCTCATCTTATTTGTGTAAGTGTGCCATTAAGCTCAGACATGGGCAAAATAATCTTTCCTTGATTCTCACTTAAGAAGCTGCTTTAAAGATATATTATAGCCCTGTTTGATTCCACCCTTTTGTGACTGGTATTACACCGTAAACTGATTCTCACTTAAGAGAAAATCTTTTTTTTTTTTTTTTATTTTTTCCTCCTGGGTTACTTCCTTTTCCCTCTGAAGCCAGTAAAGTGGTTTGTTTTGTGAATGAAAGCTGGATGCCTTTAGCAAGATGGCATTAACACTGACCTCTGCTCATGCATTGAATTCCTGCCCAGCGGGAGGGGAGGTTGGAGGAAAGGGTTAGTTCATTGATGGTCAGAACCTGCTGAGCGCAGGGCTGTTAACCTGCCTGGAAAGGGAACGGCTCAGAGCAAGGCTTTTCCCTGGCTTGGATTAGCCCAATGAAGCCATCCTTCTCTCCCTTCATTTTTAACCATCTGCTAGAAAGATGGCGCTGATTCATCTCAGCTTGCTAGAGACTTTTTATTTTTTTAAAGTATATAGAATGGCAATAAATTGGGGGGGAGATACACTTTAATTTTCTGATTGCTACTGCCTGTATCAGAGAAAGCTGTCCGAATTTCACAGCATGAAATGTTTAGCAAAAGACAATGCAAAGAAATCAAAACCAAACTCCTCCAGCCATTTCCCAAGAAATTCACCATGTTTTATGCTCTTTGGACCCTAAAACACATCCTGGAAGAAGGATAATCTGGAAAAGAAAAAATTTGCGAAGCTGATTGCCAGCGGCATCTTCCGACGGTTCGCGCAGGAGAGCCGCTCCGAGAGAGGCGCGCCCGTAATTTACAACGCAACTGGACTCTGAAAAGGTATTGTGTAAAAATAGCAACCTTTCGTTTGATAGTTTTATCTGCTGTACGTGGTGATAAAACCTGTGGTCTGCTTTTTTAGAGCTGGAGAGGGCCCAGAGTGCAAGTCGAAACCCAGAAGGTTCACACAGCACAACTGGAAAACGCGCTATTGGTCTCTCTCCTCTTTATCTTCTTAGTCCTTCAGCGCCAAGGAGGCATTTGGAAAACCAGCTGTGCCTGCGCTCAGTTTTACACCATCAACAGATTTGTTAACTAACCTTCCTTCTCTTCCTCATTTTTCTGCTGGCACTTTGGCTACCAAGCTGCTTCAGCTGCAGGTGGAGGAGTGGCCGTACTGAAAGCCAAGCAAGATGCCCATTGGTGAAGTTGAACCATGGCCACAGCCATTAGCAGAACAGCATCTTATTTTAGGTCTCACATCAGTGTCAATCAAGAAGAAATCCATTAAAGTCAGTGGAATTGCACCAGCACAAGGTTGGTTTCCCTGAGATTAGGCTCTAACATTGGTGTCTGTTTTATTTGTAAATTGAGCAGATAAAAGCCACTGGGAGATCATTAAATTGGAACTCAGCATTTTTCATTTCCATTTGTTGGGTTTTGGGGTTTTCTTTTTTAGTAAAACCGTACTTTGTTATCCTTGCTAGAGTCTACAAGGACTAGTTTGAACTACTCCCACCAGCTAAGACAACACCACTTCTCTATAAGGTGAGCACACTGAATAAAGCTTATCGAGGTAGTTGTTTCTTTTTCTTTTAATTCACCCCCTGACCTTTTAAAATTACTTTACTCAACAAAGGACAATAGGGCCAATCCAACTCCCATTAAAGTCAGCAGGAGTCTTTTCATTGACTTCAGCTGAAGTTGGGCTGGGCCCAATAAGAGTAACTTTAAGAGTAAAAAATAGCAACTCAAATAGAGCTTTGTCTTGCCCCCTGTGGCTTGATAACTGACCTCCCATCGTGTTCACTTGGACAGGATTGGGTCCGTTAAAAAAAGGCCAAATAAAACTATTATGGGCCTAATGCCATAACCCAAAGCTTATAAAGTTTTTGCATTTCCTCTTCTTAATCACACAAGAATATTTCAGAAGTAGTCATGACTTTATGAAGGTGGAAATGCTTCCAGCTGAACAGATTGGATTCATCTTTGGGTTGTCTTGTGCTCTAGAGCTTTTCCTTTTTAAAATAGGAAGATGACAGGGGTGAGACACTCAGAGATGACCTCATGCAACTCCTTCACTCTTTGCCTTTCCTGTTCCATCTTCCCACACAAGCACCATCCTCTCCTTTGCCGGTACATTGCCAGGTCACCCCACCTCGCATCCATTTGCTCTCTCAAAAGAAAGTGCCATGGGTCTCCTCTACCTGCTTGTCCTGGAGTGAGCAGAGCAGCCCCAGGAGAGATTCAGCTGGGGCAGGGTGGTGGTGTGGTTTCCTGGTCTGATGGGAGGAGGAAGACTGTATTTTCTTCTTTGTTACACCTTTGGCCCAAGACACCAAACATTTGTTTTGTTAATAATGCTTAAAATACACCCTGACACAAGGAAAGTTCCACCAATTACACACACCCTCAGTTTGTTTTATGATGCAGATTTTCCAGTGGTTCTGAGTGTGACACAAAGCTGATGTTTTTCTCTTCATTGTTTTTTCATGATGCTCTTTTTCCCTTTCTTTCTAATTACCTGACAACAAATCTACGTGGAGGACTCCATCCCTAGCACACAGAATTATTTCACCACCCAGACAAGAAAGGTCATTCGGCAGCTCTTTGAATTGCTGTTAAAATTACCACCTACCGTAGGTGCTCGTATGTTTTATTCTGGAGACCCTAGATCACAAATTTCCTTGAAGTTAAAAATAAATCCACAGAGAACATTTTCCAATGCCAAAAAACTACCCCGCCATCGCACTAATTTGTAGCAGCCACCCAGGGAAAGGTGGGCGCGACGCCGCAGCCACGTTGCGTGACAGGACGCGGCACCACCGCAGAGCGGCAGATGCTGTTCTTTGCTCACCCTGGTGTCATGAACCCTTCTGCTTTTTCAGCCAAATCTAAATTTACCCAGGCCTTTAAATACAGATATATATAGTACGTTAGAAAGAGCTCTCAGATATCCTCGGCATCTCCCTGCGTGAGGAGGAAGAGCCCCCCTGACTCCCGACACCGTCAGCCGTGGTATTCTCTGCACTCACCCAAATGTGCTGCAGCATCAACATCAGTCACTTCAAAGAGCTCTTTCATGTACCACATATTTTTTTATCCAGAACGCCCAAGTGAAAGACAGATCTGGTTGAAACTGGCTTTATTCGGCTCGCCACTTGTGTGGCCCCCTTGGAAAGGTCTCAGAAGAGTGAACAAACTTTCCGTGCACTTTCAGTGAGCAGGTGTAAGATATAAAGCTTTTTCTGTCACCTGTTGTTAGGAGTGCAAGGTAATTAATGGCTTTGTGCTGCTCTTGGGTGTGTAGGTCCTACTGAGTGAAGGATTCCTCCCCTGTCTGCCCTACAGAGAAGTCCTGTTCCCTGTGTAGGACAGTGCATGGAGATGGGCAGCTTCTACTCCTCTCTGTCTCAGGAGAGAGCCTGCCAACTGAAGCAGGACTTGCCATGGTGGCATGAGAAGAACAGACAGCTTCATGGCTGCCCACCACAGCCACTCCAAAAACATGGGCTGCCTTTCATGGCGCCCACCTCTCTGCAAGCTGCTGGAACCATGCCCAACTTCATCATATGGGACGTGCTCCGAGGAGCTGCCTGTGGTAGGGGTCACGTCTCCCAAGAGAAACTTCAAATTCCTCTCTATTCTGCTATTAGATCCTTACTAATGCCACACATTGAATGTTGTAGGTCTTTCCTGCTTGATCCTTACTAACTTCAGGCAACAGGCAACTAATTCAAGACTTTAATCACCGTAAGCTCCTTCTGTCATCTGGTTCACTGTCCGAAGGAGCCACTGCTCTCTGCTAAGCATAGGGGGAGCCCACCAGAAATAGGGATCCGATATGGGCAGTTAAGGGCCTGAAGTCAGTTGGGAAAGACCCAGTCTACACCCTCAGAAATTACTAATCAAGCCTTTAATCAACTTTGTAGTCTCCTGAAAACACGAGATCTGATTAAAAAATAGTAGCACACATTTTTGGGAATGTTCTGATAAAGTCATGGGAGCTGATGAAATTGCTTAGCATTTATGTGCCACCTAAAGCAACATGTGTTCTTAATGATTTATGTAGATGCAAATATTCTGGCAAATTCTCTGCTCTTGGATCTCTGCAGGGAGAGACAAGCCAGATACTGCACTCTACAGTTAACCAGAAGCCAGAAGAGAAGGCACATACCAGATTTACTGCATATACCTTCGTTGGCCAAACAAGGCAGGCAGCCAACAGCCTATTCCATGCAGCAACCATGGCTTCATCTTGCTTTGGCAGCCAGATGAGAACGGTGAGGCATATGGCAGGAGGTTATATTTTGCTCTCTTTATTCCTATGACAAGGTTCAAAGTTTTTTTGTTTACATGCTCAAAGAACAGAGGCCAAGTCTCTTTATGCCTGTAATTACTTGGGTACAACTAGCAAGAAAGTTTGTTTTTCTCATCTAGAAAGCATTTGTCTGTAGACAGTCACTTATAAAAGACTTTCAGGATAGTTTTTTCCATTTCTCTGATCTTTGGATGTTAAGCGGCAAGTAGAAAAACTGATCCCCCAGAGGATATAATAGATTCTGCTGCCACAGACTGTTGTGTACTTAGCAGAAACATTGATTTCCTTTGGACCCAAAGATATTGCCATTTTTCTGATTGATTGAATGTGGCTGCATATTTCCAAAATACACAAAGGTGGGATGACCACAAATGTATAACTAATGAATTGTTCTGGCCATATTTACTACAGAAGTTACCTGAGCCTTGGCTGGAAAACATATCCATCCTGGTTTGGGCCAAATGCATGCCAACATGTAGTATATTTTCATTAGGTTACACGATATGAGTGTTTTTAAGAATCACTTGTGTTCATCCAGTCTGCCCGCCAGAAGTGTTGCCCAAATCCATTCCCTATTTAATCGTGAAGGAATGCTGTTCAAAAGATTTGGGGTCAGAAGTGCTCAATAAATCAATCCCGATACACTCCTAATGAGTGGCGAATTAAACAGCATTTGTTTTAAGATCAGAGGTCCTCTTGGGAGATTATTTTTTACTGCAAGCAGAATTGTTCACTTGCAGGTATCAAGAAACTGGGAGTTGAGGCATGTTAGGAAGGTCCACAAAAGAATCTGGATCTTCTTTACTAAAAGCATCTGATTGTGCCCAGACAGCAATGATGAATAGGTGAGACTCATGTCCTCCACTGCAATACCCAGTTTCCTGAATTAATGAGAAAGAGGAAATTTGTAGCGTCAGCTGGGGTGAAGCTTTTCTGCATGTATATATCCAGAGTCTTATCTGTGCCGACCACAACACAGGGGTTCAGAACAAGGGGCATGGAGAATGTAGCTGAAGTGGAAAGAAGTCTGGGAATGGGGGCTCACTGACTGCTAGATCTCTGTGGAGGAGGTAGTCCACTGCTGGGACAAGTTCATTCCTCTAGGAAGGCAGGGGACATCAGGGCCTTGTGCCATCTTGAAGGACAATGTGCAAAATATCAGGCAAAACATTTGAAAGGGAAAGGATTTTGCTTGCTTGAACTGTCTTGGTTATTTCTAGCCTGCTATGTTTTTGAGAATCGATGCTTTTTCAGAGCATTAGAAATTAATAATTCTAGCTTTCTGGCAGCTCTTTAGCTTCCTATCAGCCACCCTGCTCCAAGCAGACCAGCAGGCTCTCTTGCACATGGTGGTAGCCAGTGAGTATGTTGCCAGGCAGCTGAAGTGGCATCATGTGGCCGCGTTACACAGGAGCAAGTGGGAGCCCCTGAGCAAGCAGGAGAGGATCAGGTCCCACACCCGTAGCTAGGGAGCCAGTCTCCATGCTAGGGAAAATGGAGAGACCCATGCATATAAAGGGACATGACCATACATCATCCTTCCATATTATCAGGAAAGGTGTAGCCAATTCCCTCTGGTGTCTGGAGAAACACAGTTAGGCCCTTTCTGTTTGGTCATTATTATGTTTGTGTCACACATTACTCATTAGAATTTCATTTAATTCTAGTTTAAACAGAGAGGCTGGCATTCTGTCTCCTGTCACAGTTCCACACTTGGACAGAGACACCCCAAAACACAGTAGGCATGGGGGGCAGGGGGAAGGCACACATGAACAAGATGACTTCCAGGTGAAGTATGTGGGTGCAGAAATTTGAAATATCCTTTTAAGGAACAAGGACTTTGAAGCTACGATTTCCACAGAATATTTAGAACTCTGTGCTCTGGGACTGAATTACTAAATGAATTTTTTTGTTGTTGTTTTTTTAGAAAAAGTGACTTAAAGCTAGTGTGGGTCAAAACTTCTCATTTTCTTTCTGTGGGAAATCCTGACATTTCCAGAGAATTTTTGTTCTGTATAGGAGCAAAGCCTGAAAAAGTTTTACCTTTCCTGTGGAAATGAAATTCTGAAAGTATTTTGTTCTGGGAAGCTCAAATCATGTTTTTTGCTTTTTTTGAAACCAAATGCAGCAGACAGATGCTCACTGGTTGTCTTCTCAGATGGCTGCCAAGTCTGAAGTGCAATGGTGTCAAGTGACTATGCAGCATCCCCTCGACTGTTCCTGTGAAGTTTGGTGCACAGGAACACCTCCATCCCAAGCATTCTTGGGCCTCCAGATGTGCCACGTGCCCAGATGTGCAGTAGAGAGCCTGGGAGCTGCGGCTCTTGACCCAGAGCTGTGCTGGCGATCAGGTGCTGCCAGAGGACAGTGAGCCTGCAGATTGGCAAGAAAGCTTCAGCCTGGGGATGGCAAGAGTTCCAGAACCAAAAAATATTTTCATGAAGCATATTGTTTTTGACATATCACCATTAATCAGTGAACAATTCCTGACTAGTTAGGAACCTTGTTTTGTGGGCATCGAAGTACGTTATGGGTCTTGGACACCCGCAGTGGTTCTCAACACAGTCACCAGTGGGAGAAGGGAGATATATCAAAGAGATTAACCGGTGCTGGAAGAGAGAATGAGCTTCAACAGCTCTGAGGTGATCCTATGGATATATATATGAGCCCAGGGAATGTCACTGATGGAAGTGTAAGTGTGCAGCTCGTATGTGATAGGAGAAGGGCTGCAGATCTAAAACATGGTCTGGGGCAAACACATTAGCATTTAGGTTATTTGTGTTGGTTAGACACCGACATCTTTTCACTGTTCTATACCTCACCTCCTTTTGAAAGTGGGATTTGGACTCATAAGTTATCTGGGCATTTTTAATAGTTTTATTTCAAATTAATAACTCTTCAAGGAGTAACTTCAGTATTTGCACATTCCATGTTTTACAGTGGATATTATTTATCCCCCCATATGTCAGTTCATGAGGCAGACCATTCAGAAAAAGATGTGGCTTATTATATAGCAGTGATGGATGGTTTCTTTATAGAAACCACTTGCATGTGAGAGTACAACTGTTGTGTATTAAATACGTTTCCTGTATTGTGCATAGAGTTCATACCTGTCATAGAAGTAAAAATCCAAAGACAGAAGGAAAGAGCAAGAAAGCTCGTGAAATTACATGAGCTATCCACATAAATACCAAGGAGTACACCGTGATTTTTGTTATGACAATGAGCACCCATGGTAGTCATGATGATGTGATGCTTGAGAAACTTGGCAAATGGGTTAGTGAGCCTGGGACTTTTTGTTCCTGTACTGAAGAAGGATGAAAACTTGAGGAGTTAGTTACTCATAAAGCATTAGTAGCTGGAGAGATGCCAAATCATTATTGTTTTTTCTGGAAAGGGTATTAGGTATTATTCAACAAGATAAGATTTTCTTTCCATGTGTCCATACCAGCTCAATATTGGAAGATGAAACACATACCTAGGGGATTACAGGCCCAGAAAACACCTTTTCCAGGAAAATGAGCTGAGTGAATCACTTCAGACAAAAATGTGTTGAAATGTTAAACAAGTGCTTTCTTGATTTAATGTTCTTGTTAATTATTTAAAAAAAGCTCTATGAAAATGGAGACAAGTTAAGACTGATATTGTTTTATAGAACTAGTATTATTAAGGGAAACAATGAAACCGGGCACATGACCTCAAACTATTCTTAAAAGTGAGTAGGACGCATACTAGGAAAAAAATAGGTCCTCTATTGTTTTCCAGTGACTGCACAGTCAGAATCGTCGTAGCCTCGTGATTTTGGCTGTAGGCCAGCTAACAAGGGAATAGCTCAGTAGACCTCCAGCTAGCAGAGTTGTTTTCATACTTCAGGCCAGCCAGGGTTTCTCTGGACAGGTCTTGAACCTCAGAGGTGACACAGCTTGGACATACCTTCAGAATGAGACCCATCCCAATGTGGAGATTGCCCAGAGATTCTCCACAGCATGGGAGCCTTTAGCATACAGTTCATGTGAGCTCAGATGATCACATAGGCTCTGTGCAGTGTCCCTCATTTAGTCTTTTAAAATTATTAGTAGGGTCCTTCACATGGTGATTCTGTTTCCTGAATTCAATGCACCCACAAAATGGGGTGTGTGTGGGAGGATTCTGTTTCCTTTCCTTCTCCCATGGGATCTCAGCATGCGTGTATGTGTGTGAGTGTATGTATATATTCAGAAGCATATGCACAACTGGGGGTTGGGAGCCTTAAAAGGTCAAGAGCTCAGTGCTGGTGGCTGTTGACAGGACAGGAGGAAGGACAGCTGAGTCAGAAGAGCTCAGACAGACCCCTGACAGTGGCAGAAGAGCACAAGGATCTGATTGCACCAGCTGGGATTTCTTTGCCAGTTACAACCAAATTTGGCTTTTTTTTTTACAAAAATTTTTCATTGAAAAGTTGAGATAAATGGAGGGCCTGTGTCACAGAAGGCCCAGGGACCACCAGAGGTAGGAGGAAAATCAAGGTTTGGACTCCATGAGCGTGAGGTAACAAGGCAAGTTTCTGGGAAGGAATCTCTAACAACCTAGAAATGTCTATAAGAGACACTGACATATTTCTGCTCCTTATTTAAAAGAGCTGGATTACTTTGGGGCTTTTTTGGGCAGTGAGTGAGTGGTAGAGGAGATGGGGGAGAAGACAAAGACTGATGTCAAGAAGTATCTGGCAAGATAGTGTTAGGCTGAATCTAGTAAAAATAGCAGCAGAGATAACTGGCCTTTCTGCCAAGCCATAGGGCTGGGATTACTTTGCTTGGAATATGCTGCAATCTTCCTTGAATCCACAGATATTTCAGGTGGAGGAGACCAACTTTCCCCACAGTTTTCTCTGAGTCTGGGCAGATTCACCATATTTTCCAAGCTGATGCTTTATTCTTTTTTCCCTTCTCTTGTAAAGCTCTTTTATTTAAGCCATGCTAAACTCTGGTAAGTACAGAGGTTAGTCCTTCCTACTCCTTGACTCAGGGCATTTAGTTTCCTAGGTCTCTGGACAGCGAGTTTAAGTTGGCGATGCTGAGTTTTGCCAACAGGAAATCAACACCAGCCCATCAGACTGCCAGTAAATAATTGCTAAAACACTGCATGAATATTCAAGCATATATGGGCATCTTTAACACATAGTCCTCTAATCCAGGGAAATAAGCCAACGCCACCACAAGTACGCTACATAAATGAGTATGTTTTGGTCTGCATATACTTATAGGGTATGTACGGGCATGTATTTAGAGAGAGAGAGACAGGGAGAGGGCAAGAGTAAACTCATCTGTGGAAAGCCAAATAAGGCAAGATAAGAAATGCAAAAGCCCCATTCCACAGGCCTGTGCTGGCCGGTGGCACAGCAATTACATCCCAGCCAAGGCCGCGGGGAGCTCACGGGCAGCTTCAGCAGCAGGACCAGCCTGTTAACTTCTCGTTAAAAGTCACCCCTCCAAAAAGGCACAGGCATGTAATGAAATCATTGCTACCAGCAGAGAACACCCTTCCCTTGGATGAGATGCAAGGCACTGATGTGGCAAAGCACCTTCCCAAGCAGCTGCCGATGGCGGCCTGTCCTTTCCAGCCCTCCTTCCCCTGCTTCACCTCCCTTGGGGAACGCTTCTGCTGCTGCTCGGCTGCAGCCAAACTCAGGCAGCACAGACCTCAGCCACTGGGTTGGCCCCACATGGCTCTGATTTCCAATTCTGCACAAGCAACAGCCACCAGCCCTGGAAGCCAATTAGAAAGTCTGTAAAATGCCGCCGGTTACAAGGGAGTTTTCTGCTGAGTGCATGGCCTGGTACTGATCACTATGGGCTCTAAGCCCAGGCTTTTCTTCTTTTGCTTCAATTACAGGGCCTTCAAAGCATCTTGTGTTTTCAGTTGCGATTGTCATCACACTTCAATGCAGTATGTGCCATGGCACGTGTGTGAGCACAGCTGGGTTTCTATACAAAACCAAAGATATTTGCTTTACAGGCCGGTACATACAGTCCCCACAATCTGCCAACAGCCAAATGTGTTGGGCTACCATTTCTAGTGAAGGATCAAAGAGTATATTTAAATGCTTCTAATTCAACATCCAAGTAACTGCAGGCAGTCACTGGCAATGGGGGCAGCAGGGATGTTGGTGAGAGAAAAGGAGGTATTAAAAGAGCATGTTTGCTGGGTGTACATGTACAAATTTGGCTGGCTGTGTGAGCCTGCTGAATGTGACACACACTTTTTGGGTACTGCACCCAGAAGGGTGTTCCCACTGCCCAAACTAACCCTCTTTTCTCTCTCTGAGCCCTGGGGCCGAGCAACAGACCTGGGCAGGATGCCCCGTGCTGCATGCAGAAGAGCCCATGTCACCTGGCTGGGCATCAGCCAGGCTCCAGGGAAATGGCGATTGAGCACACTGTCTTCAAAGCCCACCTGTGGCACTTGTATGTGGTGGACAACTCTTGGACCTGCTGCACCTCCTCCTGCCCCAACACAGGCCAGGGGAGTTTTGTCCACACTGCAATGATTTGGCTTCCCATTCCTCCCCTACGTGGGGACTGGTTTGGGCCTTGGCAGTGAAAAAGGACTAGATTTCACATCATCTGGTGGAAACATCTCTCCTTCTTGCTCCACAGTTCCTCTCCAGGCAATAAGAAAGATTTGGCAGATGCCAGGAAGACCCAAGGCATGTGAGCAAGCAGCCACATAGGTGAGATGGGCTGGAAGCTTTTGTCTACTCATCTTGCAGTCTTTCCTCTTTATGGCTTTGTGGCAGGAGAAGGGAAGTCCGCTTCCTGTGCAGTAAAGATTGACAGAAAAGCACCTGAAAATGATGACTTGAGAAGATAAAAAAATGCATTACACAGAACAGCCTGGAAACAGCTCCATCTCCTCCCCTGCCCCAGTGAGAATGTCACACTGGGAGGTAATGATGCTGTGTTCTTCTAATGTCATTCTTTCACTTCTATAGAATAAATCATGTAAACGACTTTCACCTCTACTGACTTATTTTTTGTAATACAATAAATGGTGTGTAATTATGAGTGCATACTATAGCAAAATTTACAGTATGTGTTTACTGGTACAACTCATCTAAGAATTAAAAAAATGAATCAAACTCCCCAAATTTTGGTGTGTGGCACATTTCAGAGGTCCTGACCCAATGTTGGGAAAGCCGCACAGACACCAGCTCCGGCTGCAGTTATGTCCTGCAGGACAGCCATCTGGTTCCTGAGCTATGGAGAGGTGTTGGTGCGGGTGCTGAGCTGGTATCTTCATGGCACCAAACTGTTGCAGGTTGGGAGCCACCACCAAGACTGGAGCAGGTGATATAGTGAGGGAACACCCACAGCAGGGCAGAGTAGGAGCTCACTGAGCCATGGCTGGGGTTATCCTTGTTGGTTGCTGTCAGCCTGTGAGGGATGTGGCTGTTCCACAGCAGAGCTACAGAGAGCAGCTCAGCTCTGGTGTGCTTGAAAAGATTTGGTGTGCTATCCCTGGTTTAGCTGAGCACACAGTGCCTGCCTTAACTTTGATTTTTCTTGGGTTTGCTTGGTCTGTGCTATGCCTGTGATGTTCGTTAAGAAGTCTTTTTCTTTTTCAATGAATGTGTACAGTAGCAATTTACCAGATCAGAAAGGATTTACTCTCTTCTTTCTTTAATATATTTTAAAAACAAAATGTATCTCTCTTCTTTTCCAGGGTTAACATAAGAGACCCGATCTTGTAATAACCCTGTTTCCTGGTAATGATGCAGAACAATGGACAGTGGTATGGAATAATTCTTTCCATACAGGAGTTATAGGCTGATTTCATTGCCGGTAGAAAATACAGGACTGTAGCAATTATCATAGCTTTAACCACTTCTCCACGGTTTGTGGATTTTCCTCTGATCTAGGATACTGTACACGTAGCTGGGAAGTTGCAGCTAGCTACAGTACTTGTCAGTTTGAATTCCAGCAAACAAATGGTACCAGATTTATGGTAAACGACTCCTTTTACAGAATATCTGTGCTCATAAAGGAGGGTATCGTATCAATCAAAAGTCCAAATTCGCCCTCTCTGTCCAAAGAACAGGAGTTAACCAGGAGCTAGGAAGAGTGGGAAGGCGGTCAGTCACCTAAATATCAGAGCTTTCTCTCTTTAGCGCACCACCAAGTTTATGGCATATCTTCTCATGGATTGTTCACCCTGACTCAACAATAATTCGGATTAAACCATCAGAAATACATCAACTTGACACTGAAGAGCTGGTAGCTGGCTGCAGGTAACAGTGAGCAGCTGCCTGGTTTGAAAGCAGTGTAATGTTGATACACCCTCTTTTCTCTGTGCTGTAGGCACAGTCGGAGTCCCCAGCCAAGCTTGAGGTTTTGCATTGTCCGTGCAGGCAGATGCAATCCTGCCCCACAGTGCTGCAACCTGGGAGTGGAAAAGTGGGAGAATGTCTTATATCCAGGATGAGCTGAACCAAGTTACTCTAGATAGCTGGCTGCTTAGCCGCTCTGAAGTCAGTGCCAATTAAAATGTCCTTAGCAGTCTGGGCTTGGGGACCTGGGATCCTTCAGAAGTAGCTTCATTCCTCTCCCCAGAGATGTCCAGGCTATGTAGGCAGCTGCTCTTTCCTGCTCCAGGCAGACATTTGGGATCAACAAAGTACAACAATTAATGAAAATCATACCAGGTAGCTCCCCACTACACCCAAGTGCTGTTGGTAAAGTGACGCTGGCCCAGACCAAAGCCAGGGGTTCTGCTTCTGTTTTCTCACCCACTGGGTGAGGAAATCACATCAACTTTCCTGATTTGCTTTGTTGTGACTGGCAAAGCAACAGTAAAATTAGCCACGATTACATAAGATTTTATCTTGGTGTCATGGAGAGAGAAAGCAGCCCAAGTTTTATTAGCAAAGGTTGATTGATTAGAAGAAATTAATCAGTTTTCTTTGTCCCACTGTGCAGTCTCCTGACATGCCAATGAAAGATTTGCAGGAAACAAAAGTCCTTCATTTTACTGTCGGGTTTTTCTCTTGGTGGCGTTGAAGAAAAGCCTGGTACCATGCCAGGAGGGAGGCTGGGGACAGATGTGTGCATGAGTGTGGGATGTGAGTGTGCAAGATGCGCATGTGTGAGAGTGCAAGGCATGTATGCATGAGCAAGCAAGATACATTTGTCTACAAGATGCATGTGAGGGTGAGTGTAGCGCAGTGGTGGAGGAGGCTGTGGGGCAGCCTCCACCCTGATTTTCATCTTGTGTTGTGCAGCTAGACTGCTGGGAGTCACCTTTAAATAAAGAGATGCACGATGATGAATCAGCTGTAAATTATGCACCCTGTTAGGATATGGACATAGTGAGTAAATAAATGACTTCTCAGCTGGCCGTCCGAAAGTTAATTAGTTAATTTAGATTATTCTAAAATAAATCCTTATTGGTTAATGACCAGATTTGGTTTGCTCCAGTCATCACCAATTGCTGGAATAGAAAAAAAATCCATCAAACCTTTAAAGATATGAGTCATGAGAAGAGCTGGGATATATCACTAACACATAGTTGACAATATTTCCTGCATCAGTTCACAAACCGCCAGGATGTCCCTGGTGAACTATAGACAGCCCATCGCATTCTCAGGGGGAATATGTGTGCCGTCAGTCATTGGCAGCATGGTGGGGAAACCAACAATGAAATAAAAGCCTCGGCGCACCCAACGGAGGTTGCGGGATGCTAGAAAACTCCATGAACAGCTGAAATGCTGCTGCGGAGCAGATGATCCAGAAATTGAATAAAGCACTGGGATGCAGAAGGCTGGCTCGTTTGTGTGAAAGCCTGGAAAGACCCCCTGCGTCCCATGGAAAGGGCACGTTTGTTAAGAGAAGAAACTGCAGGCTCATGTCAGCATTTGAGATTTATAAACAGAGATTTGGGAGAGAACAATTCAGACTCCACTTAAATGCATTGAACTAGACCAGATTTCTGGGGAGACAGAGAGAGAGAGAGAGAGAAATAAGGGGAAAAGTTGAACTCTTTTGTAGAGCCACAGTATCTTTGTAGTGAACTGCTCATCTCCACATTTTATAAAACACTGTTTGCAAAGTTAAGTTTGTTTTTCTGCAGTGACACAGAGTGAACATATGACACTCCAAAGGTTACCTACCGACTGATAAATAGTGGAAGTTATCTGCCATTGGAAACGACATATTTTTACCTTTTTTTTTTTTTTTTTTTTAGGTTCTTTTAGCAGAACAAAAATTGTGATGAGGAAAGTTTCACTCAGTTAATGGCAAACCACTTACTGTCCAGTAACATTAGCCTCTACATGCCCCTGGTGCTTTACAAGAGTTTTTGTCCCTTTGTCTCCAGAATTAACCATGGTTGGACTCCTTGGTCCAGCCACCTTCCAGGGAGACCTTGGATCTTGTAGGATCAAATGGCTGTGCTACAGCATGGGAGCTAATCCCTCTGAGGAGACTAACCAAGACTAAACTGTTTTGGTTGGGGTTTTTTTTTGTGGTATTCTTTCACTTTAGAAAAGCAGGCTTGCTTCTTCTGTGTAACACAGAGAAATACTGGTGGGAAGTTCCACCTTTTTTTTTTCTATCAGATGCAATAAATGAAATGTCCAAAGAAGATTAAAAAATATTCATAAACATTATCACACATGGGTCCTTCAGTACTGCACATTAATATCCACACAGACCACAGGTTTTATTTTTTTACTGGGAATATATTGTGTGGTTCCTCTCCAAGGCTCTTGTCCTTCTCTTCAGTAAGGTACCTACATATGCCTTTACTGAAGGAGAGTTTAAAACTTGATTTGCTTAAAACACTTGA
Source organism: Gallinula chloropus (assembly GCF_964237585.1). Taxonomy (NCBI): domain Eukaryota; kingdom Metazoa; phylum Chordata; class Aves; order Gruiformes; family Rallidae; genus Gallinula; species Gallinula chloropus. Next base: position 30,823,186 of record NC_140085.1, on the reverse strand, counting down.
TTCTCCACACAAGCCTTTAAAATCCAGAGTGTGAACATGGCCACATTAGTACCAACTGTGCCCCATGTGAAAGCCCACAATTGTTTGACTCCATTGCAAACCAAATCTTATTCACAGGAACATTCATGAGAAAGTGAACAAGAAGGTTCACTCAGCTTCACCTTTTAAATGAAGACTGACAGCAGATATGAAAATGGCTTTTGTTTTCAATTTTATTCCATATGGTTATGGAGTGGCTGCAGGATCAAGCTATTTGTATCCAAAAGGGAACATTCTTTCTGTAGATATGAAACATCCAAGTATTTGCAAAACTTAAATTTTAAGAGAAGTGAATAATTCTGGTTTTACTACCTTTTCAGCTGTCCTGGAAATATAGACCATCCTGCACTAATGAGTTCCATTTCAGGAGTCTTTTTTTGTTTGAAAGAGCAGATGCAGAAGTTCAACCTATAACCTTTCCAGATAAGAGAAGAAAGCATTCTTTTATGTATCAATAATTTGCATATGGATACTTTGTGTGCATAATTACATGCCCGTGTCATCACTGGTATATTTTGATGTTGGATGTTCAGTACTTAGTTACCACCCAAGTGCATTTATCTTTGCACTGTATCATTATTTTCAAGCTCATTCTAATTGGAATCCTATAAATACAATTGTTAAAAAAATGTCTTTTATTAAACAAACTGCTCTACTCTAGAGGAAAATGCAGTTGGCTCTGGGATGAGACACTTGGGTCTGCAAAGATAATGAAAAGAGTCTTATCTAAATTCAGCTGGATTAAGATAAAGATATGTCAGTAAATTGAATACAACACCCAACACTGGATCTCTGACAAGAAAATTTAAGCAATTTTATAAAGTTTGCTATTTAATGGAAAGGAAAAGCTATTTGCAATTTAGCATGAAGGGGGAAGAGCCCTTTACCTCAGAGTCACTCTCTGCCCAGACCGTTCCCAGCCTACAGATCCTCCCATCGCTGCATCTCCTCCCCTTTCCCTGCCGACCTTTCCCTCTTCCCCCCCTGTCTCTCCACCTGGGGGCCAGAGGGACCTTCCAAACATCCCTGTCTCTCTTGAAGGTTAGTCTTGAGCTCTGTGTGATGGGGGCAAGAGGAGGAAAAATGTGGTGGAGGGAAGTCTTCAATCATGGCCATGAATGCTGAGGGCCTTAGGAATTGAGGGGGAAGGGTTCAGGATGAGGAGAAGTGTGCCCAGGGCTCAAGATTCCACAAATTTGTTTCCCGTCCTTGGGGACACACAGGCAGCCTGTGTGTGTCTGTTTGAGGTGAGACATGTCAGGAAGGGAAGGCTGGGGACTTCCTGTGTTATCCCTTGCATTGGTGCCTCTTTCCCTGCATGCAGAGGCAAGAAAAGAGTGAGGAGCCAGTAAGGTGATGGCCATCAATGTGCTGAAAAGGAGGGATGTTGGGAGGCACGCTACCATGGCAAGACCTGGGATGAACAGCCAGATTTGGAGTACGTATCAGGTCGTGACTTTCATGGCAGAAATGTCAGGTGTTAGGAGCCAGCTGCAACTAGACCTCTCACTGATGGAGGCAGCAGCAAGTGGTGCTAAAGGGAAACTGAGGCAGCAACAGAGGTCGGTGCCAGTTCCAGAAGAGCTTTTCTGTTCTCACCCTCAGTCAGTTGGGACTAAGTACATCATGTGAAAACGTGGAAAAATGGTATCTGCTCATCTGTCACACAGCCAGGATCTAGCCCAGCCAGACTTCTGGGTGGCTGTGAGCGGCAGGCCAGTGAGGCGGCAGCCCTGTGGAAAAGGCAGATATCTCTGTAGTTTTGGAGCCCAGACCAGCTTCATTCCCTCAGCTAAGCACAGGCCTCCAAGGAGTTTCGTGTGGCTTTCCCTGGAGAAGGTCCATCGGCCGGGCCCAGCGCTTCGCTGAAGCAGATAACAGTGTCTGAAAGACCATCGTTATCTCTCATGCCGTCTGGAGGCCAGGGCTTCCTTCCTGTCTGGCCTCCAAACTGCGCTCGACACTGTCTGCTCACAGCCATGGCCGCCACTAGCGGGTCGGGACCTCATCTCCTGCCTTGCAAATCCCTCACTCAAAACTACCCTCACATTTGCTTTCTTCACTTTTTTTCTCTTCTTTTAAAAAGTGAAGTAACATAAATTCACTCTCGTAATATGCATCAAGTGAAGACCATCTGCGTTACAACACACTCCCTTTACATGATGAGATGGAAATAGCTTTGACATGAGGTAAAACGATACCCATGGGAGAGGGAGATCCGCGTCCGCCTCCCAGCCCCTCGCTCTTCCCACAAAAACACTGGCAGGCTCCGGAGCTGAGGGCTGGCTCATGTGGACCCTGCATATTTGTGCTCTGAAGACAGAGAGAGGACATGTTTATTGACGAGCAGTCATACATATGCAATGTACAAAAATGGCTTCCATTGGTGTGGTGTGTACGGCCCTGAGCGAACAGTCCGGCAGCCTGGGCCCTGCCTTCCCCTGGCTCTCCCTCCTGGTGAAGGCGGCACAGGGCCTTTCTCCTTTGCTCCCACTATATAGTCTTTGGAAAAAATATGCCTTGGAAGTGTCTTGTAAGAGCTGATATTAGCTCCACCTGAGGAAAGTATTTTCAGCACCCAGCTTCCCAAATATTTGGCTTCCTGGCCTTTTTTGCGTTGCTTAAGGCAGGCTGCAAGGCTGCTGCAGCTCCAGGCAGAATGTGGGCAGCCAGAGCTCCTCTTCCCAGAGCTGCCAGACCATAGGTCCCTCAACAGACTGCAGCTATGGCACCAATGCCAGCAGCCTCCAGGAAGCAGCCTGAGCACAAAGCCTGAGGGAATTTCTTTTGTAAAACTTTAAAAAGTAGATCCCTAACCTGTTCCAACTCACCCAGGCTCCCTATACAAACACCGCCAAGAAAAAAAAAACACTCTGAGACTTATCCAGCAAGCCCCTTTTGCTGCCACTCACCCAAGGCCTCAACAAGCTCTAGGGCATGATGAAACCCTGACTGCAACTGAAGTCAGTGGGTTAGCCATGGGCTTCAGTGGGACCAGGAAGCCACCAAAGCAGTGGGTGTGGCTTCTCATGCTGCACATTTCTGGCAGCACATGGAAGATGAGCAGGAAAAAATACGCAGGTTTGAGCTGTGCATACTGCTAAGGTACTCACCACCAAACACAAGTGTCTGCTCAGAAACTATTGTCATCTGCACAGTTTGTTAATACAGCCACTGTCAGCACCCCTTCCTTTCCATTATTACTTGCTACGTTATTTTATTCTTGTAATGCTGCTCCACACAGAAATGTCCCTAATCCATTTCAGGCGGGCAATGGGTACCAACACCCTCTCCCATTGCTCCGTTGTGCTAGTTCCCGAGGATTACAAATGAGGGCCATCTGTAGTCCCTGCTATTTGTGGAGATGAAAAGGAGCTTAACTTAATGTACTTTGGCAGAGTAATAGGGAAACATCAATCACAGGGTGACATGTTAGTTCGTATGCACCAATAGGCTCATGTTTGTAGCTGAACACATTAAGTGGATCTGTTTCTTTAAAGACGAGTCCATCACTTGCAGACAGGCATTCAGAGCTCTAGCATACAGGACACTTTTAAGAGATACTTGATAAAGAGCTTGAAAATGTGAGTAGTGACATGAAGCTAAACTCTGGCTCATTTTCTTCAGATTCCCTATTAATATGAGCCTCATAAAGTTGAAATTGGGGTCACTTGTACAGTTATTTTAGCTAAAACAGATGGAGTTGTGGTGGCTGCTCCTAAAGAAGCAACTTTTACCATAAGTTACCACACACTGTCTCTGGGATAAATATATTTTCCTGTACTACATCATTTGGGATTGTGTGGCAATTGCTGGTCCAACACTGGGTTTTGGTGGCAACCATGCTAACAATTGCCATAAAAAAACTACTCTGAGATAGTCACTGCAATGATGAAAAAAAGCCCCAAAACTATATTTTTCTCACAAATGCCAGAATCAAACAGTTTCTTAATTTATGACAAGAGCATAAAATTGAGCATCCTCTGAATTACTATTTTCCCTGTGTAACAAAATATTCTGCGTGAAGAGGGATTATTATTAGACCCCCTGAACTTCCCTTGTAAGCACAGCACAGCTGTGCGAACAATTCACAATGAATAATTTATTGGATGAAGTTCAGCACTTTTTTGATTTGTGAACTCTTCAGGAGTGGTTCAGGACTTCCTTCTTACTGATTGCTATGCAAAATTTGCCACAAATTTCTTCCCTAATTCCATTTTCAAATGCTTCAGGAAAAAAATCTTTCCCATTACGTAAATTCAAATTCATTTTGTGTTAGGTCAGCAGCATAACTCAGGAGAGGTGACTTTTGTCCCTTGACTTTACAACATACAGAAATTATAGACTAACTCACATTTTCTTCTATTGAATATGCAATTTCTAAAGAAGCAAAAGACTTGACATATGTAGGAGCTAATTACTTGAGGAGCAAATTTGTTACTTGCTATCACTACTTTTAGTCTCATTTATTAGCCTAGAGACCAACCAGGAGTGGGGCTCCCCTCCAGCAGACGCAGAAAGATGGTGGTGGGAAGTTCATTTCCCAAAGAGCTTATGGCTGCAGCCAGGACCACAGGTGAGGAGGTGAGGAGGGAATGATAGCAGGAAACATTGTGTTAGGCTATTATGGTTTTGAAAAGTAGTAACATAAGAGTGGGATAAGTTATAAAGAGAGAAAAACAAAGAGAAGAAAAGGTGTATCAGAGGTATGGAGAAAGAGGACCAGATGTACAATGAAGGTAAAGTCACGATGAGAAGGGAAGAATGATTTCTCTTTCCACCTAAGCATCGCCCAATACTTGCCGAAATCTGGCATGCGATGGGAACTGCCTCTTTAAAAGTTGTTTTCATATGGGGATCAGGAAAGGGAAAACCCAACAGCTCCCAGCACTGCCAGGAACAGCCCTGGCAGGTGCTGCAGGAAGTGCCCCACAGCTTTGCTAATGCATCTCAGGCATGGTTCAAAACACCCCGGCCTTCATTACTCTTGCAGTTCCTCAAGCAAGGCATGCTATTTGTACTGAATAGTGCCAAGTTCTGCAATGAGAAAAAGATGTAGATTAGCCCAGAGAATTCAAGCTCACTTTGGTTTAAAGCAGAAATGAAAGGAGACACATTTGTGATTGAAATCCTGTCAGTTCGAGATCACCTGGGAGCAGCACATCCAGGTTGTGGATTAGCTGTGCCCTGATAAAATATTCCCAGCCATCATCCCCTGCCCTGCCCCGCCCTTGAGGTGCATTCTTCATCATAACTTCATTTTTCAAAGCTAAATATACTAAATATGTACTTACAGTCCAATTTACATATGTTCTGTATTAGTCTATTGAGAATAACTTTGAGAGTCGACTGGACATGGAAAAGATGCAGATGACTTCAGTGAACAGTACCAGTGAATTTCTCCTCAGTGCCTGTGGAGGTAAAGGCTAGATATAAACTGCAACTGATTTCTATTAGCTGTCTGAAAAGCAGTGTGAGCACCTATTAGCCTCCCACATACCCAACTGTCAGCTAAGAAATCACTTCATTGAGGCAGGCTTACACCGCTGCGACTTCTGAGCTCACCATAGTGTTCATTTCTCCATGGTTTTTATTCCAAAAATCCCATTGCGATGGGCACATAGTACAAAGCAGGCAAGCACTAACCTGCATCTGGTAGACCCCAAGGATGTGGTGTTGGTGCTCTTTGAAGCTACCAAAGACAAACAGCTATGGGGAGGAAACTTGCCAGCTGGGTGAATGACAGTGATAGCAGGTTGCTGTCACCAAGATTCTGAGCCAGGACAAGGTCCAGAGCAAGAATCAAAAAGACATAACCAGGTCCTTCTCCTCACATTCATACTCATGTGGAACCCCCATAAGGGCTAAGGGTGGGTGGTGTTGGGTGGCCTACTGAGGGCCAGCCTAGCAGTCAGCATCAGAAAGCTAGCAAAAAAAAGCCGGCCATGAAAAGCAGTTGGAAAAGGAGGCACATCGTTAACTGAAGGCCTGTTTTCAAGGCAAACTCGAACTGGTTTAAATCAGCTGAATCACTGTGTTTAACAGAGAGCCAATGTGGATCTTAATAAGACACCAGATATGTATCAAGAATACGTTTTCCAGGTGCAGTAGTGTGAGGTTAATCGGAAATCTATCTAAAAATGTCAAACCTGATAAAGGGAAGAAGCTGCTGTAGGTCTTGGTAACAAAGGCAAATAATAAAACTGCAGCAGTACAATGTGTCTTTTAATGGCCCATCAAGACACCACCATCTCCTGGCTTTTTGAAAACATTTGTTCTATTGTTTCCGGAGAAGACCTGGAAGTCCTCTCTGAGTTGGGCTGAGATTTAATAATGGAGTTAATGTTGCATGTTTGGGCTGTCATGGGGCTGAAGTGTCATAAATTAAGCAGGTCTGCTCTTTCTGCTTCTCTGTTGGGTTCCCTACTGTCCTGGTTCCAGCTTAGATTTAATTTCTTTCTAGCAGGGGGCATAGTGCTGTGTGTTGGATGTTGTATGACAATAATGCTGGTTACACACTGATGTTTAGTTGTCACTAGGTAGCTGTAGTTCTACACCAAATCAAAGACTTTTGAACTTCCCACACCCTGCCAGGTGCCCAAGAAGCTGGGAGAGCACAGCCAGGACAACTGACCCGGACTGTCCAGAGGGATGCTCCTAGCCACAGCACATCATGGTCCGGATGTAGCTGGGGAAGTGAGCTGGGAGGCAGGATCCCTGCTGAGAAACAGACTGGGCATTGGGTAATTTTGTTCTCCTTTCACATGTGGTGAGCAATTGCATTTGTGCATCACTTGTATTATTGTTATCGATCTCTTCCTTTGTTATTCTATAAGACTATCTTTATCTCAACCCACAAGGTTTTTTTCATTCTCTTTCCCAGCCTACTGAGTGGGGGGAAGCGAAGAGGGAGTGAGCAGCTGTGCAGTGTTTAGCTGCCAGCTGGGGTAAATCCACAATAGCTACACCACACTGGGTGAGCTTGGAGCACAACATGCCCGCTGCAGTGAAAAGCTGCTGTTTATAAAAGGTGAAGGTTATCTGACAGCTGCGTGCAACCAGGAACACACACAATATACCTTCCAACTAGTTTATAAATATTTTTTAAAGGTGTCTCTGTTCTGTCCTATCATCAGCCATGCAGGGGTGTCCTTCATTAGCATTGCAGGAATTAATAAGATTAATATGATTTGGCTATGAAACTCACTTTCTACTGACCATACTTAGGCTTCTAACACATCTCAAATATTAATCCTGATCCATTCCACTCAATTTTGAAGTGATGTGATTTACCTGACATGCGCCACAAGCTAAGGTCAGTTACTTGTGGTATCTCAGTCATGTCCCTTCTGATGTATCCAAACTCAGAATCACAAAGTCTTCCAGCTGAGTGGAACAGATGTGGTTCCTGACCCACCCACATTTTTTTTCTAGACAATCTGTCACGAGTGAGATAACAATTTGAGAAGTAGAGAGCAGAAGCAAGAAAGGAAGGAGGATGGAAAAAAGAGAAAGATGGCATAAGAAGGAAAGGAGACCTTTGAGAAAACAAGATATATGTAAGTCAAAGAAAAATTTTGGCACAAGGAAAAGTGGACAGTAATAGGTCATGAAAAATGTAGTCTGGAAATAAGAAGGAAGATGAGCAGTTTGATGAGGTTCTGAATAGTCTTTTGTAGGAATAACAGGAGCAAATAACTTACCTTTTTTTCTTTTTTTCTTTTTTTTAATGAGGGAGGGTTTTTTTTCCTTTTATATTTTTTCAGAGGGAGAGGCTTTTAAGAGGGAATTTGTGAAAGGTATTAGTTAGTGTGCTTGCCTATGATACTGGAAGACTAGACCTGCGATCCAGGAGTCCCCTTTCAGGAGTGTGATGCTTTATGAGTGGTGGTTAATGGCAAGAGTGAAATTAGAGGAGAAAAAGTCAGAAGTCCACAGTGGATATTGTTCTCTCAAACACAAAGAAACAACATTTGGGTGTATTGAGGGCTATCTTGTCTTTAAAACACAATGACTCAAACTGCTAATGACCAATTTCTATTCTCTTTTCAAGTGTGTATTTCTTTACCTGTGAAAGGAGGGGCCACCAGAATCTCTTTTCGGTTTGGGCAGTAGATGATGTGTTTCCAGAACAGCCCATGTTAACAATCTGTTTTAGAAATGGGAAGGGGGGTGGGTGTGGTGTGTGTGCCTGCAGCCATCTTTGCTCTGGACACAAACCTGTCGAAACGGGAATTTCTTATTGCTAATCCTGGATCAATACAGTATCACCTGCAGAGACAGTAATCCAAGGAATGCATAGAGCATATGATTCAAATTTGCTTCAAAATGTGAAGTATCATGGGATGTGCTTACTGCTGTGACTTTGAGCAGATCTCTTCACAAGAGACAAAACCTCTTTTTCTTTGATGCTCTTTTCCTTTTTACTACTAATGATGGTAGTAAAACGTCCTTTTTTTTTTTTTTTCCTTTTCTCAGATACAATTACATATTTTGGGCATTTTATTTCTTCATGAGACCAGGTACAGTGGCCAGATGCAATGCCATCCTGCACAGTCATGCTTTTGTCCCCTTCCCTAGGGCATCTCTCCCACTGCGTTGGGACCATCTCTGTCCCTGGAGGTCAGTGGGAATGAAGCCTGCCTCTAGTAAAAAAGGGCAATTTATGGAGAAATTGTGGTGGAACCCACAAAGAAAAAAGGCCAAACACAGGTCTGGGAGCAGCAGGATATGATAAATGCCCTGTGCCAGGCTACCTGTGCTGCCCTGAACACTGCAGGCAAGGCTGGGCAGAGGAGGACCCAATGTGGAAGGTGCTGCCTCCTCCTCCCTCACTGCAGCCTAACCCACAGGGCGAGTGCAGAGTGCAGTCAGAGGTCACTGGTTATGGCCAGCAAATGTCCACCAAGAGCAAGAGATGCGCTGTAGCACTGCCTGACAAATAAATGGCATTAACACAGATGCAGATGCTCTTAGAGGTGCGTGAGGGGAGGCTTGTATCATCATGAAGCCACATCATACACTACATCATATGTGTGGGCAGAGGCACAGGCAGACTGGCAATGCTGATGCCAGCAGAGGGGCTAGTCTTGACATCGCCCCTCCCCAATTTACTCACGCCTGAAGTGAAAGCCTATCATGGGGGCAGCCTGCAAAGCCTCATAGCGCATAAACACACCAAGGACTTGAACACAGAGCACATCACATCCCAACAGATGTTCCCCAGCAAGGTCCGTGGGGAAGCGCTGTAGGGTGGTACAGATCCCGGTGTTACAATCCTGCAGGAGGAACTGGATGTGAGTTTAATCCATGCAAATCTCTGACTTCATCAGAAATGCCTGTTATTATTTGGTTCCCAGCTTTCAAAATATACAATCCAATTACACAAACTTGTCATCTGTAACTCTGTATCTCTCCATTCCCACCCTCCCCTGACAGCAAAAGCTGTGCTTGAAAATCTGAGGGAATGTGTCTCTAGGTGGGAGGCTGCTGAAATTACTTGAAATCTATTTCTCATGATTTTTTCTTAGACGAAAAAAGAAGACTGCCTCACCAGACACTGGGAAAAATCAGACTTGTCAGTTTGCCTTCACTGAAGGGGAAAGACTATGAAACTCCTTTAAGGAATCAAATAGGGAACACTTGGAAAAGCAGAGCTTGATTAAAGACAGCTAACATCAATTCAGGGAAAGGAGATCATGCCTAACTAATTTGTTGGAATTCTTTGAGGAAATTACTGCCCTGGTAAGGAAGGGGAAAGGATATTATAGACTCCGTTTTTCAGAAAGCATTTGACAACATTCTCCACTGTTGGTTAAAATGTCTAAGGTCTGAAGTCATGGAATAGAAGGACAATGAGCATATTGGACTGAAAACTGGCAAAAGAGGAGGAAAGAAAGGCTAACTATGAATGGGAGCCTTTCATTTTAAAGAGGGGGATGTAAGAAGGATCAGGGAAGAAACCACATTTTGAGTTTGAAAACAAGATTTCCCAAGGTTACTGACGACACTCCTGAACCTTGAGAAATACAATTAATAATGAGGAGCTGTGCAGACAGATGGAGAAAGGAATGGTTTGTGTTACCACGGTATCTTGGAGAGCAGATAGAAAGGGGAAGACTTTCTCGACTGCTCTGCTAAAACATATCTGTCACAGTTTGAGTGATAATACGTGTTAAATTCCACAGACACAGGAAAAGGCAGAATTTCACACTGCAGACACTGAAGGTGACCTGCCTTTCCTTCTTCATGTTAATGATTCACTTAAGCCTTCTTTTTTTCAAGAATGATCTTATGCAATTGGACACAAATGTAACTACTACAGGTCTTGTCGTACAGCAACGATTTCACTTCACGTTAGTATTATGTCATCAAATAGCACAGGAAAATAGTTCTGCTTTCAGTCCTTGTTTTAAGGGGGAAACCCCCCACTCTGCTGCTCCTTCACACTAGGGTCTTGTCTATAATTGTGTACACTGAAGCATGTGTGAAACACATTTTAACCAGTAGACGTGATAACCCATGGTGTAAGCTAAATCTTAGAAAGCTGCTGCCATTCCTGCGTTAAATTACGTCTCTGCTGACCTCGAGGTACTGACCAAGGAGCAGGTTTTAGCCTGGTGTGTGCATATAGCTGCCTCTGGACCCCCAGCATCCACCAGCAGTGGTCATCCATGCTGGATGGGCTCAGTCTGCCTATGCACCCTGTGTGCCCTTGTAGCCAGCAGTCTCTCGGGGAAGAGTCCTGCAGCCTTGACGCTGCTGCAAGAGGCTACCAGGAAGGGTAGCCTGGCTCGGTGCACTTCAGCCCTGGCCCACAGCTAGCAGCCCAGCTGTTGGCTCTGTGCTTGGTGAACCACAGGCACTAAGGCTTGCAGAGCAGCTTCCTTCACCAGGAGTTTACTCTAGAACAGGCACACAGTGCCTGCTGTGAGTATGGTCTTCTCCAGGGGAGAGGAGAGGCAGCAACAACAAGGACTCCTATGTCTTAAGCCACTGTGCAGTCACTAGGGGATGCCTGCCAGGTTCCTTAAAAGTCTTGATTTCCACTTTTCCAGGGTGTCTTACCCCATCTGATGCTATGCCCAAAGAAAAAGCAAGCTGATACTTGTGTTTAGCTGTCAGGTATGTTCGCATGAACATGTTTTCCACAGACCATCTGAAAGCCATTCTCTTGCATAAGGCCACCTTTGCTGCTAGGAGATTAAGGACAGGAGCACTTCACTCTGCTGATTACACCATGCTTGGAAAGGAAGCAATAAGTTAAGTGGTGTGATACCAAGACTGCTTCTGATGGGCTTTAATGCACATGGGAGAAGGTACCTTCTATCAGTGAGAATGTTAGGCTAGGAAGCTTTGTCATGCACAGGGCATTTCTTTCAGTAATAGAGCCTTATAAGCCTCTGTTGCCCTAGAGAAGTTGATGTAGTGTGTGCCCTTGGAACCAGCATGTCTTTCTCTGTTTCCTCTCTTTTCACTTTGAAGTACAAAAGGCACTAGTGAATTTTGCTGGTTTATTTGGTTTTTACATACCTAACTGACCAGAAGGAAACAGGATACACAGCAGTAGCAATAACCAGGAAAACCCATAATTTCATCAGATTAGCATGTTTTACTGCTTGTCTTGTTGGGTATGTCTTCTTTTTCTCTGCTGCCTTTTCTTGACTGGCTCTGTCTAGGCATATTTATTTCTTTCTAGGATGGAATTTGCCACCAAAAGAAGTATTTCCTTGCTCTTCCTTTCCCTCCCTGGTTCTATTTCTCAACACCCTTCACTCCCAATTCTCACTGTATGTGCTGGTGGTGACTTCGAGTGCATTTGTATTTTTTGCATTTGCTCCTTTTCAGAAATACTCCTTTCTTTCTTTTTTTCCTCTCATTTGAAGCATCATTAACTCCCATTAGCCTCAAGCTGGCCCTTCTGTCCTGTACATCGAGAGTTTCCTTTGTCACTCAGAGCAGAAATAGCAGAAATCAGAGACCTGACTCTTTTGGACACTAAAATAGAGTTTTTTATCAACACGCTAGATCTCTCAATGATAGTTCCCTTATTAGCCAAAAAAGTACGTAATGTAGGAAATAAATTACTGCATAACATTCAGTAATATCTGCAAGTAGAAATAGAAGATATATGTTTTATTTTAACTCATCACCTTTCACTGGTAGGACAAAGGCTGGACTAGAAAAATTCTGAACATTAAGCCCGTAACCTTTGGATCACCATCTCATCCCAGCCTTTCCTCTCTATATTAGTTTTCTTCTGATGCTTTTTTGGCAGCCTTTGCAGTATTTTCCCCTCAGATGATACTGCAGCTCCAAGCATCTTACGGGGAGGGGGGGAACTTCCCAAAGACAATTCTAATCTACTCTAAGCAGATGTCCCTAAACTATTCCTTATTAATTTCTGCTTTGTCAAAATGTCTTTTCTACATGCCCTTGGGCTGATTAATAGGCACAATAACAAATTTATAATCTCACTCTCATTATTTGTCTTTACGGGCAAGGGAAGGGGAGAGGGTTATATATTTTTGATTGTTAACTGTTGTCCCTCCTCTTATCAGGTTAATTGGGCTATGGTAACATCTGACTTGATATCCTGCCCAGAGATGATTTTAAAATGGCAAATGTAATTTTTTTTTTGACTCCACGCTGGAATGTCATCCCTCTTGTATAAATTACAGCAGTTGCTCTTGTCTCTGTGACACAGGTATTTCTTTAACATGGATTCTTGGATAAATAACTGCACAGCTATCAAAAAGAAGGACTACATGATTTCACAACAACAAAGAAAATAATCTTCCACCAGTCTCATTGCTCTGGCCCTGTAAAAGCCCATTGGTAGCAGGCCAGGTTTAAAGATGTCACCATCATGCTTGCTACTTCCACTTAGCTCTGCAGAGCTCTGCCTGGCATCTTTTCAAAACAAATCTTGGAAAGTGCACAGAGAAATGCTTTCTTTCTGGAGCCCTCTAGGTCCTTCTAACTACACTGTTACTGCAGCTAACAGGGCTCTTGCTCTTTCTTTCCCTTTTCCCTTCCCTCCCCTGTCCCTCCTCTCATTTTAAGTACCATTTGTTCCAGCCCAGAAGGTCCTGCCTCTGCCCGTCCCAGCCCTGGTTCTGTGCTGTGGCACGGGGAAGAGCTGGTGTTGGGGCGGGAACTGCGGCGGGGTGACGGCAAAGGCGGTTCCCACGGCTCGGGGTGCTCTGCGAGGGGTAGCGCCTACGGTGTTGACAACTTGTAAAACTCAAAGTCCTTGAGCTGAGCAGACCGATAAGCAGTGAACATGGCGAGATGAAGTAAGGAAGGAGCAGTGATTAAAGAAGTGGAAAGGCTGCTTTTGTAATGAGGGTGTCACAAGGAGGGAAAGAGGTTTTGGTCTGGAAGAGGTCATTTCTTGGCTCTCGGAAGCGCAGATAGCAAAAGGACAGGCTCTTCTTTCAGGGCAGCAGCTTTGGAAGGGGTCTTGTGCAGTGAGGACTCATAGGCAGTGGGTAAGAGAAGGCACCTTCACAGACATTTAGGGATGTCTGTTGATTGAGCTCAGTGACATGTGCATAGGGCTGGATCTAGCGCTCACCAGGGATGGCAGCAGGTAAGACAGCTGACATTTAAACACCAACTGAGATGGGACTCCAAGACACAAACTTTGTTTCGCTTTTCAGAGGCCATTAATAAATGATTTGGCAGCATTTAATTTCATAGCAATTTCAAGAAGTGTTTTGTACAATGCTCACTCGGTTCAATATCTTTCATGACACTTGTTTGTTTGCTTGCTTGTTTTTTACCATCAGGTTACTCCTTTCTTCAACAAAGGAGGTCCATACTCCTTGTTTCAGGTTTGGCTGTTGTCTCTATTTTGCATCAGAGAAAGTCAGCCAGGAGAAAAATGTTGTGGTGACTTAAATGAGATCACGCACATAAATTTTGCTGAGATCAGAGGAGACTGCTGGGTCAACCAGGACAGTTCCCAGCACTGCCAGAACCCCTCACGGTATCTCAGCTCTCGTGGAAGTGGCTCATTCACTATTTTGCTTGTTTTCAATAAACTTCTGTTAGTACTGTCCAAATAAATTCAGGGAGCTTTGGACGCAACATAATATTCGATAGATAGAGAACATTCCCTTTTTCATCAGGGAATCTGAGAGCTCTTTGTTATGATTTCAGAGAATTAAAGCTTCACAGTATTTCCGAATTATACCTGGAGGAATTATTCCCATAAGCAGAGGGAGCAGAAAGATGGATGTCCCTTCCTCATGCTAGGGTTAGGATAATGGATCCAGTGACTCGGTGGCTGGGGCTGCCACAAGAGTCTCCTTGTTCTCCTGTCCACCAGCTCTCAGGTGGTGACCAGCCCAGGGTAGCAGCCACCCTCTGATGCACCCTAAGAGACCCAGAGCGTACTCAAGATCTTGCACCAGCCGAACCCTGGAAAAGGGATCCTGAGAGAAATAGGGGAGACTAACAAAATGGTAGGAGCTGCTGTGTTTTGTGACTTGTTTTAAATAAAGAATCCATTTAAACCCTACTGGCCTCTTGCCTGCTTGCCTCATTCAAAATAAAACACACTCTCCAGAAAATGGTTTTACATAGCCCAGCCAAGTTTCTGGTAGAGCGCAGACCCCAGACATCCATAATTCATGAGCAAGGAAGGGTGTGGATATTTTGTGGGAACTGGACCCTCCGTGAACAAGATCATTTTCATTTGCTGATTATGTCGTGTAAACAATATGCTTTTAGGATTCAGAGGAACAGAACTGTGCATCTAGCAAAGTCAATCTGTTGATTCATATGCTGGAAGGAAATTAAATTAACCTGAAGCCTTCAAGTTAACAATAAAATATTAAAAGGAGGAGCATGCTGTCCTTCAAATTTTACTTTACCAAATTTTAATTCCTGCTCTGTATCTTCTACCCATTGAACAATGTAAATGCTGTTCAGCTTGCAAAATCCTTGCGCTTTTCATTACCGTGGCTTAGATTTGCAGTGCCATGGCAAGGTTTGATTGTTTGAAGCCATTCAGAATGTTTATGTCTGAGAAATGGCAGTAAGTAAATTGAAATGTCTTGCCAATTTATGCTTGACAGAATCGTGCAGAAAACAGGGTGTGGTGGATAGCCATTGCTTTTCCTCATGCTGGTGATTTTTGATCCCTGTTGCTAAAACTCTAAGATACATAAAAGATGCATAAACCCCCTATCATACATGGGATATGATAGCTACTTTATTGTACATATCTGATTTGCAACACTATAACTAGGTGCCAAGTGCAGTTGTCAATTGTGCTGGATTTACAACTTCATAGCTCTAGGTGTTACATCCACAGAAGTACTTGAATATGAAATTCTTACCCTAAGTCCACTGAACATTTACATCTCAAACATTCACAAAGCCCATCTCTCAGCTGTCACCTAAACCTAAAGATGACAGAGTCTGTGATGATGGAAACTCTGTCCTTCCTGATACCAGTATCAATACCAGTACCACGCAGATGACTCGGTGAAATTAGGTGGCTGTCACTCCGTGAATCAAAAGCTGGCATAGCTGAGAGGCAGCAATCATCTGTGTTTCACAGGCAGAACATTTGTACATCATGTTTTCTTAATATCTGTATCATGGCTGATAAGAAATAAATATTGGGACAGCTTCATTTTATGCATCAGGGTATTATTTGGCTTCTCCAAATAGAGCCAGGCTTTTCTACAGAGGCTATTGTCTTAGGCATTTGGGAAGACCTTTAGATCACTCTAGCTGTGTACCACGTACAGGGAGTCACACTGAGAAATGCTGATGCCTCACCTGAAAATGCCTTACTGAATGTGAATGCAAACCCCGCTGGCTGGCTCAGATCCACAGGCAGTATGTGGCTATAAACAAATGATCTACATCTCGTGTGAAACCCCCTGACAGACTGTCAGAATTGCCTACAGAGAGACTGTAAGAGCAGCACTTAAACCCCAGTGTGTGGTTTCACTGTCGTTTCGGGCCAGCCTAAGCTGCTGAGCTGCCTGGCTGGTGCTGGCAGAGGGCTGGCCCTGGTGTGGGGACTCAGGGTGCAACTCTGACAGCGGCATGGCCTCACACTGATTTAAGGGCACTGTGAACTTCCATCCTTGGGACTCAACACTTTACTTTCCAGAAACTGTATGCAGGCAGAGAAATCAGCCACTCTACATTATGGAAATGTATGAAATTCAGCAACAGGCTTGAATCATTCCTGGGCCGCAAAAGACACTAGTCATGACCAAAGCCAAAAATGCTTTGGATGACACCAGGTTTATTGTGAATAACAATGGTGCACAGCTTACTGGGATGGAAAGACAGGCTGTACATTGTGTTGGCCTCATATTTAACCATCTGTCCTTCCTTGATGGCCATCCATCCTTAGGAGATGTCATCAGAGAAGGAAGGCTAGCATCAAAATAGGATCTCATTCTCCAATTGCTCCCTTGGCCAACACAGGGCATGTGGCAAGATGAACTCATGGCCACATCAAGCCTGCTTCCTACAGCAGGAGATTCACTTTTCTCCCACAGCATTGGAGCCTTCCCTTCCTCTTTGGTGGTAGGACATAAGGGAACAGTAAAAACTACCTTCACAGAGAACTAGAATGCTCAGAAAAACACATTTGTGGCTGACACACTGTGCTGCCAGTCAGCAAGACCTGGACAGGCTGGAGAGCTGGGCAGGGAGAAACCAGATGAGATTCAACAAAAGCAAGTGTAGAGTTCCCACCTGGGAAGGAATAACTGTTCGTATCAGTACAGGCTGAGGGGTGACCTGCTGGAGAAGAGCTCTGTGAAGAAAGACCTGGAGGTCCTGGTTGATGACAGGTTGGCCATGAGCCAGCAGTGTGCCTCGGTGGCTAAGAGAGCCAATGGGATCCTGGGGTGCATCCAGAGGAGTGTGGCCAGAAGGTCGAAGGAGGTGATCCTCCTCCTCTACTTTGCCCTGGTTAGGCCCCACCTGGAGTATTGTGTCCAGTTCCGGGCTCCCTGATATAAAAAAGACAGGGATCTCCTGGAGAGAGTCCAGAGAATGGCTACAAAGGTGATTAAGGGCCTGGAGCATCTACCCTATAAGGAAAGGCTGAGTGAGCTGGGACTGTTCAGCCTAGAGAAGACTAAGGGGGGACCTTATTAATGTTTATAAATATCTTAAGTATGGGATGCAGGGGGAATCGGCCAGCCCCTTTTCAGTGGTCTGTGGGGACAGGACAAGGGGCAATGGCTGCAAGTTGCAGCACAGGAAGTTCCGCACCAACATGCAGAAGAACTTTTCCACAGTGAGGGTGACAGAGCCCTGGGACAGGCTGCCCAGGGAGGTGGTGGAGTCTCCTGCTCTGGAGACATTCAAGACTCGTCTAGACACCTATCTGTGCAATATGTGCTAGGGAGCTGCTTTGGCAGGGGAGTTGGACCCGATGATCTCTCGAGATCCCTTCCAACCCCTATGATTCTATGATTCTATGATTTTAGTTAGATAGACAGACAGACAGACAGACAGACAGACAAAGAATTAAATAAGGACAAACACAACCATGTATGAAAGGTGGATATTTTATACAACAGGCATTAGGAGCTCTGTGGCTGGGAGTTTAAGAGATTACAACCACATGAGAAGGCTAACCAACTCCTGTAAGAGCTGGCAACCATTCATTCAAATAGAACAAGAAAATTAGCTTTAGCTCTCTCTGTCTGAAGTCATTGTATTCACCAGCAAACTCCTAAGTGAGAGAGATAAATTGAAACAGAAAAGAGACCAAGGGAAAAAAACCCTAACCTTACACAGACATGCATATCAAGCAGGGGTAGAAGTGGTGATTTAAATCACGCTTGATGCCTGCGGTGCCTTATTACACGCCAGCTAATGGGGAAATGAGGAGAGAGAGAGAAATAAGGTGCCCGATTCATTGGACCAGCTGCAGGGAAAGGACTCCCCCACCTGAGGGAACAGGAAATTCATTTTTAAGACTTCATTGGGGATCATTCAGCTGGTTTTAACCCCAGTCCCCTGGGTATTTAAACTGCTCCTAGACTGGACATTAAACCTTATATATGGAAAAGACAAATCTCAAGTTTTCAGGCAGTAGACAAGAAGCGTCTGAATTTCCACTAGATAGGGATATAGGTTGTACCTGGAAATATGTGTATGCTGGCACCAACACTAAATACGCCTGCACAAATGGGGGAATTGTGTGGAGTGACCTATTTTGCATTCAGAAGTGTGAAATTTCCAGCTTGCCTCAATAAGAGTATGCTCTGTAAGTGTATTGCCAAGGTTTGGGACCAAGAGCTGTGCACAGCACGGTGTACGGGGTCGTAAGTAGAAAGTTGGCTCTCAACCCTTGCGGCTTGGCCTGACCTAGAGCTGACTTGGCCCTCGTCAAACTCAGGATGTTGTGAGCATCCCGGCCCCCCACCGGCACTTGATAATTTGTGCTCTGTGCGGGTGGGGGCGTTGAGGCAGGGGGTGGAAGCTTGGCCCGAAGTACATATAGGAGGGAGCCAGGATGCCTGGACTGCTTGCTTCAAAAATTTGCTTCAGTCTCAGCTTCTCCAGCTCTCACTGTTGTAGCTCAAATCCCCAAAGTCCCTGCTCCATATTTACTCCTTCCTTGGCAAAACCATGATCAAATTAGTGGAAGTTTTGACTGAGGGGAAGCAAATTTATACCCTGGTCCTTGGCCACCTGAGGATATATATATATGTGTGTGTGTGTGTGTATGTGTGCTGGTGTGAGGCAGGGAAGGAGTTGCAGAGGGTGGAAAAGGGACAAAAGGATTATTCACGGTTGCTCCCAGCCATGGTCCTACACTCCCAGTGGTACAAGGACCAGTCCAGCCTGTAGCCTTCACGTCACTGCAAGCACAGCCCAACAGACTACCCTGAGGCCAGCAACCTGGGTGGTTTGGCCGTGACGATGGACACACACTTGCTGCCAAGGTCTATCCATCTGGCAGGGTAATCCCATCTTAAAAACACCACAGCGGGCCCTGTGGCACAGTGAGCATGTCCTCTGTCACGTGAAATTGGAAGGGGAAGCAAAGAAACTCTCCCCTGCCTCTATGTACAAGCCGCATTTCCTCAGGTTGATTATGGTCAGTGAAGCAAAGAGGAGACATTTAAAAGCTTAAATGCTGCATGGAACTGAAATCTGTAGTTTTTCAGCATGGAAGCCAAGGGTTTCTGAGAAGTGCGAAGAAAGCAATGAAGCAAAGCAAGTTCACAGGCACCACACAGCTATCTACCTGTGTGACGTTTCTGAAGGGGTTTGCACACCTGCTGGAAAATGTTTAGGGATCTACAGATTTCAATGAGCTAAATGAGCTCTCAGCCCTTGTTAGCACAAGGCTGGGCTGCTTGGAGCTGGGTATAAGAAGTGCTTTGTGCATTGAGACATGCTTGGGCCAGTCAACAGATCGTCTGCTGCACCCCTGCCCACTCATGGGGAGTCCCAGCACCCTGACCCTGCTTGCTGCACCCAGGGTGAGCTGGAACAGGACCATGGCTCCATCAGCAGCAAACATCTTCATGTGGGAATAGCACAGAGGCCTCCAGGCAATAAATTTCCTGAAGAAGATTACACTTTTTGGCAGCTCACTTTTTGATGTTGCACCTCCCCTGTGGCACTCTGCTTTCACTTACTGTGTGCAGTGTGTGATGTGGATTTTCATATAATATTGGTAGACTTGGTTTTGGAGTTGTGCAGCACCAGATGCTGCCCATGGGCCCTGACATCTGGTGGAGGTATAGCGGCGAGGTCTGCGGGGGCTGCTCTCCTGCAGATGCGCTCAAGCTCTCACAGGGTGTGAAACTGTTCTTAAGGACAAGATTGTCTTATGAGCTACCTCTTGATCCCATCTGTAATCCCCCAGCCCTCAGTATGGTGACTGCTGTGTTCGCTCATGGCTAAAATAATACTGGGGTAATATTGCTGTGCTTATTCCTGCCTTTAATGTGAAGGCTGTCTGTGCATGTGATTGCATCCTAAAGCATTTCTCTGATCTCAGAGGTCTGCAAATGTTTAAGTTAACAATGAAAATAAAATATTTTCCTTATCAAAAGCTTGCCTTTCTCATGAACTGCACTGGTGTGTCAGAGGGCGACATGGAAATCCTCGCTTTCTCTGGTTTCTGTCTGGTCTTCACCCCACTCCTTCTGCCAGGCCCCTTTTCCTCTGCTCTCCCCCTCCCTGACTGCCTGTCCTCACTTCAGCCTCTCACCCCTACTCTGGCCTCATGCTTTCTTCTCAGGGAAGGAGGGAGGCATGGAGAAAAAGATGCCCTGATTCCTGCCCCAAGCCATTCCTTGATCAGCCTTCACCGTACTGGTCCTTCCACCCACGTAACACAGGTTTTCTCCAAATCTCTAGGCAGTAGGACTGCCAGACTTTGGCTACAGGATAGGGAGTGGAGGGAAGGAGCAGCATCTCGATGCTGTCATACTCTATCACCACCCAGGACAGTAGTTGCCGACTCTGCAGCGCTAAAGAAAAGTGACTTCCTTACTCCTGGGAAAGTAAGAGAAAGCTAATCCTAAACTGTGGCTTTTCATTTGTCTTTCAAAATCCACATTATGAATGTCAAATGGTTGTGTTCCACAGCAAAACACAAAGAAGAGACCTGTGTCCCCACCTAGAAGAAGACCTATTAGATGTGCTTAGATTTCCAGGCTCCAGCTCGTGTGAGCAGTACATAAGTTACCAGCGAGTAACCACATTGTATTTCAGAAGGGGCGGAGCTATGCCACTGTACAAATGATAAGTGCATCTATCTGCCCCATCAGATAATAGGCAGAAATAATGGGTTGCTGTTGGCTTTCATCAACAGAGAGTAAAGGAGGTGTTGAGATACAGGCCTGTAATCTCTGACAAGAACTGTGGCACTACTGGGAGAGCAAACTACTTCTCCTGAGCATGAAAGGGGTCACTGCATGAAGGGTGAAATGGCTTCCCTCTCCCCTAAAGGGCTACCAGGAGTGTGAGTTTTCATTCTGAAGATTAAATGCAGGGGAAAGTCATGGATTTCTTTCTGAAGTCAGGAGCACATGGGGACAGTTCGCTGTACAGGTATGGAATAGATAGCGTGATCCTCCACAGGAGTTGATGTGACATTTTTTCACTTCACATCCTGCAATAAGAGCTTTCACTGCTCTTACTTGCCCTGATGGACCATTGCTCCTAGGTTAAGGAAATCAGGAAGCAAGGTGAATGTTGCAAGGGCTGTCCTATGCACCTCATCTTAGATAATCACACTTCCTCTTCTTCTCATGAGAAGAACATTATCTTTGATTGTGTTCCTTCCTAGCCCACTGTGCCTTGTTTTGAGTGCTGCTTCTCTTGTGTTAGCCCAGCACAAATGGGGAAGCTGCTTGTAGCACTGAAGTGGAGAGGAAGTAAAAATGGCCATCACCTAGGGTCTGGAGGGAAAGTCTTATGTGGAGACGCTGAAGTCCCTTGGTCTGTTTAGCCTGGAGAAAAGGAATCACAGAATCACAGAATCACAAGGTTGGAAAAGACCTTTGAAGATCATCAAGTCCAATCATTCCCATACTAAGCTAAACCATATCCTTAAGTACCTACTCTACCCTTTTCTTGAACAAATCCAGGTAAGGTGACTCAACCACCTCCCTGGGAAGCCTGTTCCAGGCCCTGACAACTCTTTCAGTATTTTTTTTTTCTAATGTCCAATCTAAACCTGCCCTGGCACAGCTTTGTGCCATTTCCCCTTGTTCTATCTCCTGACACCTGGCTGAAGAGACCATTGCCCACCTCTTTACAACCTCCCTTCAGGTAGTTGTAGGTGGTGATGAGGTCTCCCCTCAGCCTCCTCTTCTCGAAGCTAAACAGCCCCAGCTCCCTCAGCTGCTCCTCATAGGATTTGCCCTATGAGGCAAAAAAAAAGGAGACTGAGGGGAGACTTCATTGAGGTCAATGGCTTCCTGATGAGGGGGAGTGAAGGGGCAGGTGCTCTACTGACCAGTGATAGAACCTGAGGGAAGGGTATGAGGCTGTGACAGGGGAGGTTTAGGTTGGGTATTAGGAAGAGGTTCTTTACTGACAGGGTGGTCAGGCACTGGAACAGGCTCCCCAGGGAAGTGGTCACAGCACCACTGTTGAGTTCAAGAAGTGTCTGGATGATGCACTCAGTCATGCACTCTGACTTGTCTGGCCTTGTCTGGAGCCAAGAGATAGACTTGATGATTCTTATGGGTCTCTTCCAACTCAGGATGTTCTGTGATTCTATGACCTGATATTATTAGGTGAAAATATCCACAAAACTTGCCAAAACTTTTTCATCTACCATAGCAGCAATAATTCTGACCCTCTGGGCCCTTCACCATCCCACATGGTCCCCTACCTTCTCCTCCATTTCTCATAGTAGAAAGGGTCCAATCTGCTCCTCAGGATGTCAAAATGTAATTGTATTTGCATTCCTGAGAAGACACTTTCTGCAGTCTGTCAACTCTGACATGAAGAAAAATCAATTTAAAATTTAAAATTATATACTAACTAAAACATTTCATAGGTCTTTTGTTGCAATAAATTTGGAATAGAAGAACCTTAGCAGCTACATCTCCTTAGCTTCACTCACACAAATGCACACTCCAACAAAAAGGAAAAAAAATTAGATATCAAATTCTAGATCAAGATTCCTGAGGTTTGCTTGCTTCTAATGATTCATTTCTGGTTTTCTTAGAGAGCCTGAAGCTTCCTTTTCTCCCTTACAACAGCAACATGGGTAGCTAATCTTTGGGGAAATAACTATCATACTTCTTTAGCTCCTTGTACTGTTGGTTTAGTATCTCTAGTGGTCAATAATAAAACTTTAGTTTCATGGTTGAGTCTATCTTGATAGCAGCCATAGTGCAGCTACTCCTTTGCTGTGCCACTGTCCTTCCAATCATCCCCAAAAATCTCCTTTCTGCTGTAGACTGCTAGCAGTAAAGGAAATCTCTATCTGCCTCTGTTTATCCAAAGCTCTTGGAAGTTCAGAAAGGCTGCTGCCAATTCTTTATGGCTTGAAGTTTGGCCTTGCATGTCTCCTGTTGACTGCAAGGAAAGTCAGGTGGTAGTAAAAAACTGGAAGGGCATGGAATCAACTCTTCAGTATCACAGAACAGCGAAGCTTTGTCAAAGAGTCTTTTCCTCATGAAGGTAAAATACTTCACAGTGTGGCAGTAAAACGCATGTGGACACGTTGCTGTGTCCTTTTTGGGAAGCACAGTTATGGCAACAGCCCATTTGTACACAAAATTCTTATGGGCAGGCAGGGAAAACAGAGCCAGAGCTTCATTTGGTGGAAACTGGCATTGCTCCACTGATGCCACCAAAGCTGTGTTGGTTTACACCACCTGAGAAAGATTAGGTAGGTCCTGGAGAAACTGCCTATGTGCCTTCTAAAGGGGGAGTACTGTGTCTTCTTGGGGTTTGGTTCATATCTGGAATTTCCCTAAATTCCACTCACATGAAACACATAACTCAGAGCTCATTATTTCTTTAATCAGACACTAAAGTCCCTGTTTATTTAAAACTCTGCAGAGATAATCGGAACTAATCATCATGGCTAATACAAATAAAGGCATTCCTTCCTTAATAGTAGGAGCAGATCTAAGCCAGTTGTTCTCCAACTGAACTCTGCTGGACTAAGATGAGTTTTCTCTACTTGTAGTAACTGTTAGCCTGTCACTAAAGGGATAATGGGAGGAGATACTCTGATTTGCAAGGCAATAATCGGGTTTGCAAGGGAATAAACCACGAAGAAGAGATCTAAGTCATTTTTCTCAGTGAGGTGAGTGGATTATTCTTGATGAAGATGAGGCATTCTTTCTGTTCTACAAGAAGGGAAACAAAACCATTGTATTATCAATAAAAATTATAGTAACTCCTTCCAATCATGTCCTACCCTCAGATGCATCTTTCTAGGCTTAACCTGCACAAAAATGAGAAATGTCTCCAGCAGCTCTCCCTCCCAGTTCCATCCCCTCCACAAGGCTGATTTAGCCAAATGTTACACAGAATAAACATGATCTTTCCCTTCTTCTCCCTTTGTCCTTGTAGCTGCCTAAAGCCAAGCTGAGCTATCAGCTTCAGCACTTAGTGCCCAGAGCACTCGTGATACCCGGGGAGGGCGCTGAGTAGTTCAGGACTCCAGCTGACACTCAAAACTGGTGAAAAGCATTACAGCTATTTGCAGAGGCAAGGAGAAGGTTAGATTGAATGAAGCCAACATTTTTATAAATAAATATGGGGGGAAGATGACTGTTTTGTTGCTCCAGAGATGCATGGAGGGAAAACTCTGTTTGCTGAAGTAAAACCAGAGAAAGAACTTGAAATGCCCACGGGGAATACTGTCCCCTTCACGGATACTGCCATTGCTCACAATACTGCAGTATCATCATGGAAGTGGGAGCGTGTCAGGTATAGCACTGGAAAAATGGAATATGTACTTCTTAACAGGCAGAAAAGTTTCCTGTCTCAGACCTGGATTAAAGGCAGAAAGGGTTTTGGTGTATAATCTTAGCCTTTGTGTTGGTAAACTGTGGAACCTGACTCCCCAGAGCTTTGTGTATGTGTCACGAGCAAGGCATGGGGAATATTGTGATTGACACTCACTGGAGCTACAAGTGCCTCACTGACCTAAGAGTCATAAAAGACTTAAAATATCTCAGGATATGCAGCACCTCAGAAATAAAGAGACATAGAAAGTATAGGGGGGGGAACAAAAGAAGGTGAAAAAAGCTGATGCAAACCTTTATGAGGAGAGGCAAACCTTCTGTTGAAGAATTTCTTTTGGTAGAAGCAAACAATACCATCACCTGCAACATCTGAATATGGCTGCAAGTACAAGGAGACTTGCCACCGGTGTAGTTGATGCCATGCACTTAGTTTTCACACACAGAGTTACAAATTCATCAAAGAGCCCAGAAGGGAAGATACTGTAAATCAACATATTAATTAGCTTGAGATCTGCAATAGAAAGGGAAGAAAACTTTATTTCATGGAGATCCCTTCCAGAGCCCACAGCTGGAAGGAGACACTTCTAAGGTAGGCTTTCCCCCATCCTCAAAACAAGATTCCTCTGGGAAGGTGATTTCTTTAGCTCAAATGGGCACGGTGTGAATCAATTTCTCCTGATTAGCCACTGGAAAGAAGTTTCTCCTGCTTATTTGAAACCAGTTGCAAAGAAATCCAAGAAATATTAGTGGCAAAGATAAAAGATTGAGAGCACGTCTTTACATTTGTGACATAAGCCAAGCTTCATATCAGCATAGCCTCAGTCATTCCTGCTTTGTTATTCCCTTTCTAGTACATCCACATACAGGAAAGAGAAGATAAATTGGAGATAAGATGAAAGGCAGTTTAAATTGTTATTGTAAATGCATTCTACATCTGAGAAAATACAGCTACAGAAATAACTGTAATGCCAATAAACATAATTGTGCAGCTATAAAAAGTTGCTGTGGGTTTTGTTTGGGTTTTTTTTTGTAAAGTAACTACATGCATCTTTCAAAATTACAAAGTGTCACATCAGAGGTTGCAATGTAATGTACTTATTTATTCTTTAAATCTTTAAAATATAGATATGGCAAAAGGCACCTTCCCAAACACTCTAGGCCTGGTAATCAGTTGAAAAAAAAGTTGATGTTTATGCTTTACCCAGCCACAACTGAGTTTGTCGAGGAAAAGGGGAAAGAAAGTCCTTTTACAGTTCAGTTCCTACAGTAAATTTTGGGATGTATGGCTCCTTTTATGTGGAGTCCTTGCATCCATTCTCCACATATTTACATCTCCAATTTAACGCTATTGCAGAACTGCCTATGGCACACATGTGGAACGGCACAGTGCATGGATGGCTGTGCTTCCTTCCCTTTAATGGGACACGAGCAGCAAGTAAGCTATATAGGCTGTTCAGCTTTTATATATTGCCTCTGCAATATATGTATGTATACCACCACTTCACCACCCAGAAACGGCCTGGCACACAACTACTGCCTGGTTCTTACTGCATCTTTATAGGAAGCCATCCTATAAAGAGCTTTTCCCACTATGCTTTGGTCATGCTTTGCAAAGCTGGCCCTTCAAATTTGACACAGATGTGCAGCTGTGGTCCTGAAGTGACCGTTTTCATTTTGGCTGCTGCCATTTCTCCCTCATTTCCAACCAGCTGGTAAATACACTTAATGTGTGCTCTGTTTCTCCTAGCTCTTTCCATTTGTTATTTCTTGGGAGTCAGCACTTTTATACAGAGGCAATGGGTCCGTATCCCTTGCAGAGAGTACTGGTGGGTCACCACACAAGGAACCACAGGTATCTTCTTCATGAAACAGGTCATAGTGAGAGAGCTGGTGCTTCCAAGGTGCTCTGGGCCACCTGAACCACCAGCGCTGGGCTGGCGGTATGAGGGAGTTGGCTTTCTGAAGACTGCGGTCAGCTTCTCCCTTGCTTTCTGGCCAATTAGAAATCTGTAGATAAGCCTCTAATTTGAAATATCTTCTAAACTTCCTGAATATCTTGCTGGAAGCTGTTCTGTGGGGAGCCTGGAGGCACACTGTGCAGAGACGCAATGCAGGCAATGCTCCTGCCCGCTGAGGTGACTCCCAGCAGGCACCTCTCTACCTTTTCAATCCCTCTCACTTTAAATGCTAGTCCTGAGGGTAGCCTGGTTTTCAGAAGTGCAGCCTCCCATAGCACAAAGACTCCCTGTTGCTTCAACAGGAGGACTTGTGAAGAAATGGGATGTGGGGGGACCTGAGCTAATTTTCCTTCCTTCAGGGCCTCCGCTTGCAGTTTTTTTCCAGTGTCAGCGTACTCCCCGTCTCTCTTGGCCACCCTCTGGAGAAATGCTGAGCACCTGTTCTTTCCATTAACTTCAGAGGGAGTTGCAGGTACTCAACACCTCTCACAGTGACTCATGGACATCCACTGGCACTGGAGGCACTTAGCACCTCACAGCTGGTGCACAGGGGATCAGACCCTCAGAGAGGCTCCGGGAAAGTCCATGACAAACTGTAGGACACATATACTTCTTTGAAAGAAACTGAAATTGGGCTTTTCCAAAAAATACATGTGTAACCAAGACTCCAGGGATGTTGAAGCATTAAGGAGCTTGTAGTACTTGCTTGAAATTCACACCATTCTGTTGATGTAAAAAGGGTCTCCCGCGTAAAAATTTTAAGAGACCTGACTGTGCTCTTCAGAAGGAGAAAACACACAATGCCATAAGTAAACATATAAATCAGTTAGAGAACCTAGAGATTAAGGATTAGGTTAATAAAGCTTTATGTTCTATATATGGAAAGTGCCAAAAGTTGCTCTTAATGACTTTGGAAAAGGTATGTGCTTTTTCTGTAGTCCTAGCTCTCTTTCCCCTTGTTAGCAAATGGTTTCATTCTACACTCGAAAAACTCACAAGCCAAAAAGGGGGATGGGGGGAAAGGTGAGTGGAATTTAACCAAAAAAATAATAAAAGTCATTCGTGGTTCAAGTGCTCAGCCTAAGCTATATTTATTCAGTTGACATTTTTTCCAAAAAGACCAATGCGTAAATTAATGTGCACATGGACAGGTCTGAATTATACCCTGGCCATTTATAGTATGCAAGGTTTTATGTGACTTTTTACTCTCTTGTTCAATAAAACAATAAGTAGTTATGCAGCAGCCAGAGGAGCCAGTGATTCATTTACTTACACGGGATGCCAAAAACCTTCTTAAGGAAATACACTTCCCAATGTGTAATGAAAACCTTTTGTACTTTCTGTGGTGCTTCAAGGATTAATAGAATTTCCAAGGACAAGAGACAAATGAGATACAGTAGCGAGCGCCACAGAGGCCAGGTTTGGCCCAAAGGTGACTGCGTGCAACTCAGCCTTCTCTGAAGCTTCACCGCCCGCCCTGCGTTGTTTGCACCGCGGCAAAAGCAAAGGCCGCTTGCCGCCAGAGATTCACCCTGCACAGGCCGTTCTGTTCTGTTCCTTCAGCTCATTTTGTTAATGTTGTAGAAACCATAAAGCAAAAATCCACAGGTTAGCTCTGATATGTTTAATGAAGTGTGCTCTGGGCTTGCTTGTCTTGACAGGCACGTGGCTTCCTGTTGGGTGGTTCTAGTGATTGGAGAAGAGGCAGATAGACGCATTCTGGAGCGAAATCAAGTGCATTTCTGGGCCACTAAATATTGAGTTTTTCTTGATCTGCAAAGAAAACAAGGAACAAGCCTCACTGGCTGGTGGTCAGGAGAACAAGCGGGTTGGTGAGAACTGCTCAAGAGGAGATGCTAAGGAGCTGTGCCACTGTGCCATGCTGAAGGCACTGGCAGGACAGTGCACCCATCTCAACAGCAGTGTGTGAGAAACAGAAGCACTGCAAGAAAGAAATTATGTCAGATAAGCAGGCATGGAATGGCAAACATACAAAAAAAGACTAAACAAATGGAGAGTCTTTAACTAGAAAAAATGCAGCGGAAGGTAGATATGACAGGCTGAAAAAACAAAGAAGGGGGGAGGGGGGAGTGGGGTTGGGAAGGATGGGAAAGTTTTATTGCTTCTCCCCACAGACAAAACCAGGAAGCCTTCAATGAACTGACTGGACAGAACAAGATTTAAACCAAGTAAATCTCTTCACACAAATGTGAAGCTTGTTGCTGCAAGGTTGTTGTGGTGGCTGAACGTACACATTGGTCAAAAATAACGTTAGAACAAATCCATGGAAGCCTATTGACTGTCCAGAAGGACATTCAAGGGCAGGTTGGTTGGGGACCTGAGCAACCCAATCTAGTTTAAGATGTTCCTGCTTATTGTAGGGAGGTTGGACTAGATGACCCTTAAAGGTCCCTTCCAACCCAAACCGTTCTATGAAACTTGCAGATAAAGACGTCCTTTAGCCACTGCCGGGAACTGCAGAGGTTTTATTTCTTATGACGCCATGGAATACCCTTTTTTGGCCATTGCTAGGGAAGATGTTCGGCAGTGTGGTGCACTGCAGCAGTTCTCCTGCTCTTTACCAACAAATGCAGGGCAGGGATGGAAGAATGGACCTCTTGGAGTGGGTCCAGAGGAGAGCCATGAGGATGATCAGAGGGCTGGAGCCTCTTTCCTACAAAGCCAGGCTGAGAGTTGGGCTTGTTCTGCCTGGAGAAGAGAAGGCTCCGGGGAGACCTTACAGCAGCCTGCAGAAAAGCTGGGGAGGGGCTGGTTACGGGCATGTAGCGATAGGACATAGGGCAATGGTTTTAAACTAGAGCAAAGTATGTTTATATTAATCATTAGAAAGAAGTTCTTTACTCTGAGGATGGTGAGATACTGGAACATGTTTCCCAGAGAGGAGGTGGAGGCCCCATCCCTGGACACATTTGAGGTCAAGCTTAATGAAACTATGAGCAACCTGACCTAGTTAAAGGTGTCCCTGCTTACTGCAGGGGATGTTGGACTAGATGACCTTGAAAGGTCCCTTCTGTAATTGTCACAGCTGAATATACAGACTTTTCTTTAGATTATCATAGCATTGTAATAACTGATACCAGTGAGACATTGAAATCAATAAATAATTCATTTCAAATCATGGAAACCCTAATTATTCTTTTGCATAGATTAAGAAAAGAAAAAGATCTAGTGGATACTGTGGACTTTTGGACATTGACAAAGTATTTTCTCTGATTAATCCCAGCTCTCGGCTGCAGCGGAGGACGCTGAGGAAAGGGTGCACTGAAAAAAACTTGCTGGCATTAGCATTATACCAAACAAATCTGAAACGTGTTTATTTAGGGAGACTGAAGGGAAGATGCTATCAGTGCACAGATACATCCTGCTCACCCTGAAGAGCGAGGAAAGCAATTAGATTGCTGTCCGCAGTGATCAGGAGTCAGAAGGGTCTCTGCCCACTTACTCTCCCGTCTGCATATGTAGGCAGCACTCCTTTGTACTGATGGGGTTTGTTCGAGTACCTGGATAGGAGAGCTGGAGCTGAGGTATTCCTGGCCTCTAGCCCTGCATGTGGGACAGGACAGCGTTCCAGTCTCCTGCTTGTTTGCTTTCTCTTAGAAATGCTCATTCCTAGGGGAATGAACCCAGACTCAGGAATTCTTTAATATTTTTGGACTCCAAATGTATTTCCAAATGGACCTGGAAAATAAACCAGCCTTCAGGTGACAAATCAAAGATTAACTTAGGTACAAAACCCCCAAAAAATCGCTTCCAATCATACATGCAAACAGCAACTTATCACACATAAAATCCTAGATGTCAGTAAGTAACCATTACAATCCAAGTGTGCTGCAACTCCCTTGGAGAGCCGAGTGATAAATCTGCATCTTTTGCAAGAGATGAAGCATGATAATGCCCCAGAGATTGACTGGCTCTGCTCTCATGAAAGTCAAACAGGGAGCCAGTGACCCTGGAAAAAGTCTCGCACTGGTCATTAACAAACAGCCAGTAACATACCTGTAAGACTTGTTTAATGCTTACTGATAAATGTTAATATATATGGCTAGCAAATTCTCTGAAAGGAATCCAGACCTTGAATGGACTGTTTCCTGGAGAGACAGTCTGACTGGGATTTTCATTCATAGACCTTTGAGGTTATTCCAATACGTCTGACAGTGCTATACACACCAGAGCTTCATTCTTCCCTCTCCTACACCGTGTATATCAGAAGTAACTTCCAGACACAAAGAATTCTCACCAAGGAAGTGTTGATATGTTGGTATGAAAAAATGTTTTTTGTCAAATTTAAGTCTTCTTTTTTTGCTCAGAGTTTTCACCCATTTCATATTATTTTTAATGGAAAATGCATTTGTTTAAAAATGTTTCATGCTTATGGTAAAATATTTTGAAATTTGAATTTTGTCTATAAGCCAAAAAATTAAAGAAAAATCTGTTTAAGAAACTGAGCAGTGTTCAGTATTCTTTCTCAAATTTCTTGCAAGGAATGTTAAAATCAATCAAAATATTCAATTATTTTCTTGTATCAATTGACTTTTTCCAATTATCTCATCAAGTCTGTAAGCTTGCTGAAGTAAAAAACAATTAATGGTATTATACAAATAGCACTGCAGTGTACCCACATTTTTTTTTGATTTGCATATGTCTCACATCTCACTTCACAATGTCTCAGAATTCCCCATTTACCACACTGGCAGTTTAGAGGTCTCACAGAGGATGGGAAAGGCAAGTAGACTCATGCCATTTGGGGTTGCAATCCTTCAAGGCAAGCAGTGTTTGATTTTTATTTTTATTTTTATTTTTGTGATGAGGGATAGGCAAAACCCAACAGTTTTACTGTTGAAATGATTGTAAGATCCACTGTAAAATTCCCTGGATCATCCCAGGGAGCTGGAGGTTTTGGAGTGTAGTCCTTAGGGAATTTCAGCATAACTTAGATTCTCTGCGTGGCAACTGGTGTCTTCTGTGGATTTAATGCAAGCTTTGTACCCATGTTATTTGAGAGCATTTGTGGGGCTGCCCATCAGGCTTTGACTCGTGGTATGGAGGCTGCTGGTTCTGAGATCTTCCCTGAAATGCCACTTCATTCATTACAAGGGAAATACTCTCCATTCCTCTTAATGCTGTGGTCAGGATCTTTCAGTATGGCCTTACAGACTAACAGATCCATTTATTTTAGTAACTAGTGCAAGTCACAGAACTGAGTAAGTCAGACTGGAAGGGACCTCAGCAGGTGATTTAGTCCAAACTCCTGCTCCAAGCTGGGTCAATGCTGGTTTCTCAGGGCTTTGTCCCATTAGGTCTTGAAAACCTCTAACTACAAACATTTTGCAGCTTCTCTGGACAACCTCTTCCAGTGCTGACAAATCTACTAACAAATGGATGTAATTTATTCATCTAGCCAAGAAAGTGGCTCATCAATAACTGTGATCCATTCGTAAGGGAAACTATTCACTCATCAACTCTATGCCATATCCCATTCCCTCTCAGTTTCTGGGAACCAATTAGCATTTAGGGGGGAATATGGAGCATTTGGATTGCAGCCTGGAGAGAAAATGGCTGAAGAGCATGTTGGAATTTGATCATTTGTTGGATTTTGCAGGTATATGTTGGGGGGGGGGGAGAACCTGTGACTGAAGCTGGGAGACGTGACTGAAGCTGGGACAAAAAAAGTGGCCATAGTATTACACGGTGTATCACCTTCTATATCTGCCTTCCATAAAGTATTGTGAATACTTTGTTAATGTGCATTTTGGAAAAGGTGATATGGCTTTTAGCAAGTTTTTTTTTCTTTTGACCAGGAGCTTGGGGTTTCCCTGGATATTGTTATATATTCAGCTCAGGTCAGCTTTTGCTGGGGCCAGCTCTCACACTCTCATACCCTCAGAACAATCATCTGTAACCCTCTCCTCGCTATCACAACTACTTAAGGCAAGTGCAAAGATATGGTCATTATTAGCATGTTATTTGCTGAAGGTAAAACACCAGTTATTTTCAAACACATGGACATTTCACCCAGTCCTTAAGAAATCACCTCTTCTTGTGGAGTACTTGCTAGCTGCAGCCCAACTTAAACCAAATTGTTTTGAGAGGGGTAGTGATGCTTCCACCTCAGGGGGTGTTGGTTCAAAGTCAATGCCATGCATGAGAAGCTGTAACTGTTTACTGCTTATGAAAATCTCCAAGCTACCTTGTTTGTGTTGGGCATCTTGGCTGCTAGTGGTGTATCTGATCATGGATGGTAGCTTCAGCAGCCAGGGATATTGCTGTTTTAATTGAAGCTGCTCTCTGGTGGTTCCTGTCCTTTCAGAGCGCCGGAATGTACTCCTTGGTGATGGTTGCTTGGACTCGTCACTGAGGGCTCTCGAATACAGGTCAGCTCTGCTGTCTGTGTTCTTCAAAGTACAGTCAGCTGGGGAGATCATTATAAAATACAAGGCAGAGTATATTGACAATGCTCGTCTTGTATTTCATGTGGATACTGCAAGTTCAGTCTAAGCTGTGGAGGAATGTCTGAATGTTACTGCTTTTTGGCTGCATTAGGGGTGTCTTGTCCTCGGTCTTGGAAAGACAGAAATGTTGCTGCTGGGTATACTGTCTTCTTGGCTAGAAAAGACTTATCTGGAGACTCTGAATCAGGTTAATAACACTGGCATCATTTTTAATATCTTCTTGCACTTGGAAGGCCTTGAGTTGGCTATGGAGTTAAAACGTGATTTCCAGCTATGTGCCTTGCATAAGTAATTTCCCCATTTATCTCGTGACAGCCTGGAGAAGCATGACCCTGAGACTGGATTTTTCTACCTCTTTCTCCTGCTGGCTTATAACTTATTTACAGTACTCACGGTTTTCCTGTCCTGTGACAAGATTCAGTCTAACAGTGCCTTTTTTATACTGGGCACCTTTTAAAGACACAGTGAGTGTACATGTCCAGCTTGAAAGTAACCTGATTATATTCAGGCCTGTGAATCAACCTGTCCACCATTTAGGCTTTGCACTCACAAGCCCTGTGGCATATTGGTAATCTTCCAAGAGCTCAATATTGTCTGATTACCTCTTTCTGTAATTTAGCTTGTTTTGTCTCCCTCTCATAGCAAGAAACACTTAAAATGTGGGGGGTGGGTTTTTTTCTTTCTCTGTGATTAAAATGTTATGATCACTGTTGCCATTTAATCATTTATTTCTACTGGGTTTTATTTATACATCTACTTTGGCATTTTTTTGAGATTGGAGTGTCCTTTAATTATGGCAAAATTGGTGTGGGAACCATTCCAGCGTGACCTCCTGGGTTTTGGAGGGGATAAGTTTGCAGCACTTTTTAATACTGTTACTTCAATGCTTTATTTGTTTAATATTCACATCTAAGTATTAAGTCTGGCTTTGTTTAGCACCTATTTGGGGGGGGGGGGGGGGGGCAGGGGACGGGGAGCTCTATATACCTTGGTGATTTCTCAGGGTATACTTATTCTTGCCTGACTGAACACATCTTTAAAGACCTTTTCATACAGTTGCACTCGTGAGTTTTACTATAATGGTATTATTGCACCTTCTTTTCTCCCTTTCATGGATTTTTTTTTCCTAGAGGCTTTTTTTTTAATCATTCACTAACACCTGCGTCATCTCCTGACAAAAGGCATATGCCCATTGTCACGTCTTCTCCAGCCTGAGCAAAGTCTACCTGCTTTTTCCCTGTAGGTCATGGCCCCTGACCTTTTTATCAATTGTGTTGCTGAATTTTAGGCTGCCCTGGTTTATCACTAGCTCTTCTGAACCAAGGGGCCCAGAACAAAACAGACATGAGTTATGTTCTCGGAGTCAGTGGGACTGCTGGTGTGACTAAGTGCTCACCAACACGAGCCAGGGTCTCATGTCTGAGTCCTGAGCTGTGAAAAGGGGAATGCTTTATGTCACTGATTTACTCAGGTTCCCTCGGAACGTGTCCAAAAATAGCAATTTGCTTTTTTGCACAAAGCATCCTGTCATGCACCCGTGATTAATTTATATACTGTCATTGCCTGGTCTCTTCGTTACTGCCTTCTAGCCAGGATTCTCTCATCAGGTACGGTATTTCTGCTGGTGTTATTTCCCCCATGCCTCCTGTCAACCAGAGTAATAACTACAAATAAGTGATATTGCCCATATTGGCAATTCTGAAAGAAAACTCAGCTTTTTTTTTCTCCTCAGAACCTTTCTCCACATGTGGAGGTCAGCTTTATGTGCTCAAATACATTTTATAGGGAAGGCAGTGGAGCGCAGCATGGAGCAGAGGAATCAGGGCAATTGCTTCCAGGTACCTGGGAAGTGGCACATTGATCCCTCTGCTGAGAGTTACCCCCTTCACCACCCAGTGCTTTAACCAGGGCTCTGCCGTGATAACGCACAGGCTTACTACCTGCAAAAACCTCCGTTCACAACTGGTGAAACCATCCTTCTAAGATGGAGCAGGGGTAGTTTTGTCAGTGACTCCAGTCACAGAATCATTAACACTGGACAAGATCCCTAAGATCATCTAGTTCAACTGTCCCTCTACCACCTATATTACTAACTAAACAATGTCCCTAAGGACTTAGTCCAGCCTTTTCCTGAACACCCCGAGGGACAGTGACACCATCACCTCCCTGGGCAGTCCATTCCAATGCCCAACCACTCTTTCTAAGAAGAAATTTCTCCTAAGTTCTAACCTGAACCTCCCCTGGTGCAACTTGCAGCCATACCCTCTTGTCCCATCACTACTAATCTGCGAGAAGAGGCTGACCCCCAGCTCACCACACCCTCCTTTCAGGTAGTTGTAGAGAGCAATAAAGTCTCCTCTGAGCCTCCTCTTCTCCAGGCTAAACAGTCCCAGTTCCCTCAGCCAGTCCTCATAAGACTTATGATCCAGACCCTTCACCAGCTTTGTTGTCCAGGCCTTTACCTACACAAATGGGTTTCTTCTCCAAGTACCACCTTCTCCTCACACTATTTTGCTCTAAATATAAGGCTCCCTGTTGCTACACGTAGCACCACTCAATGCAAAGTGCTGTTAGTCTTCCTTATTTTGGCTACAAGGGTTGAGCTCTGTTGTATTACTACTCTCCACAACTTGTGTACGTATTATTCCTTGACTTATGATGTGTAAGCACCAGGGAAGAAACAGAGGCCAAATGTGATCCACAGATGTCCACAATTCCCTCAGCGCCTTCCCTTTGCTGAGGAAAACCACCCTGTTCCCTTGGGCCACCGCCATCCCTCCCCACTGGCCGCGGGGTGGTTCCGCGCCGTGTGTCGTATGCAGATCAGAAGTGGCCATCAGATGTCTGGCGGGTGGCCAACGCTGTGATCGGTTGAGCAATATTTGGGAGCTCTTGTATGTTGTTTATTGCAATTACCACTGGGCAAGCCCTGCAGAGTTTGGTTTGTTTGAGCTACTACAATCAAAGCTGCAGGGTTCAGTTTTCAGAGGTTAGCGCTTGAGCAACCTCAATATATTTACTTGGAGGTTCAAGATCTATTAAAAGGAACCATTCTGCTCTTTTGTCTCCTGTAAGCTGTATCACATTTGGCAGGACTGAAAGTACAATGGTTTCTTTGTATGTAATATATTGCCTAAAAAAAGGTATGTGATTGGAATGAGAGAGGTGCTGGCTGCAGTTACTGCCCAACTGGAGACGGATGTATTTTCTCTGATGTGGAACAATTGTGCAAGCTGAAGAAATGGTACAAATCAATTGACTTATTGCACATAAAAGTAAAGTTTGTACTCACAACTCTTTACTCATGTGGCAGATAACATCCTGGTAAAAAGAAAGCACTTTACAAACCCAGTGCACATGCCATTATCTATTGTGGCTTTCTTTTTATCTTTATTTTTCCCCAAAACATTTCTAATTTTATTTGAATAGCAAAAATCAAAATCAGCTTCCCTTTTTACCAATAGCCTTGTGAGAGGTCCTACTGCTTGGGGCTCATAGGGCCATATTCATATTGTTCCAAATATTTTTTTTCAATTCGCCTGTGAAACCAAGAAATAGTCGAGTATAAACATTTAAAACACTTGTTTCTCATGAAATGTACATTTAACAGTATGGCCCAATAATCTTGACTAAGAAGATCTGAATGAGAGCCACACAAAGGAGAAAACCTTTTTCATCTCTTTAGTTTCACGTTGCATTTCCACACACAACTGCAGGACACCAGGACTGGGGTAACACGTTTAGTCTCTTCATCAATATTTAGGGATTCTATTTATAAAGGAAAGATGGAGCATGACACAGAATAAGATTATTTACTTTTTCATATATATTCATATTAAAAAAACATTTGAAACTACTCTTTTCAGTATTAATAAAACCCATGAGTTGTAAATATAAAAAAAAAGTTCTAGCACATGATTGATAGTGTCATTTCTTGAAAACAATTCTCCCACAGCAGCTGTAAGCTGTAGGTCATCAGTTTTGTCCGGGTAGACTTAAAAAATCATGGAGTAATTGAGCCATGACTGTCCTACTCTAAACTGAAACCACCTTTTCCTTCCATGCTGAGCACTACAATTGTCCTTTGCAGCGTGGGTCCCACCAAACTAATTTTTATCAACTGTGTCATTTCAGAAAACAGATGGTATACATTTTGGCTAAATGTAGAACATATCTATATAAAGTAAAGTTAAAATAAATAGGGAAAAATATTTAAATTGTATTAATTAATGGTAGAGTCTCTTCTAAACAATTGTGCTGATGCAGGGATTTATTGTAATCTAGGAATTAAGTTTTAACTTCTTATCTTTATTTCATCCTGCTTCAGTGTCTCTGGAACTTAGTGTCTCAAGGGCACAAACTTTGGACTGTATCTGTAATATCTCCATTTATCTTTTGGGAAGTCTCTAGCCATTTTGCAAGAGGGGAAGCAAAAGAAAATAAATTCATCTTGATTGAAATATGAAACATAACTTGTTGAACACATATTTATTTTAAAGTTCAAGTTATTTTGAGGACCCCAACATTTTAAATAAGTATATAAGCTTTATGGACACATCTTGGTTGAATATTGATTACAGTTCATTATTTCTGAGTTGCTGAGCCTGTAAAGTTTCTTTTCTTAATGGGGGTGTTTGGGGTCCCCTTCATTTTCAATATCTTTCTGGAAATTTTAGTCACCTTTAGAATTCAACCAATCATTTCACCCCCACCTTTTTTATAGATTTTTTTCTAGAATAAATAGTGCCTGATGCATGGACCGAAGTAAAAGTTATTTTCCAGGCTATAGAGCTTCTGTGACTGCAATACAGGATCCATTAATTTTCTACTCAATAGTTACGTAAAATTACCAGTTATGTAAATTCTACCAGTATCAGTTCCTTTGCCTTTTCCCATCTGAGTTTCTGTATCAACCCTCATTAAGCTCTAGTTTCACATCACATTACATACTTCATGGTTTGCAAGGTCATGGCTCGCCCATGATAACATGTATTCATGAGTTGTGGTTCTTCTTACTGATTTCAGATTGCCAAACAAAACCAGCATAACATGATCCACAGTAGTAGTCAATATTCAGATTTGGAGATGACTCTAATTGCAGATGCAATTATGTCTGTCCAGTGTACAGGCTGTCTTTTAGTAAACCCATCACAAGCATTTATGTCACCTACATGCTTCAGATACAACTCCTTTCCTTGAATAAGTCAGATTTTTATTTACCACAGCAGCATGCAACATTGCTAGAAACTTCCTAGAAATACCCTTTACTACTCAAGCAGCACAGCAGAATCTGTGAATTTGACTTGACTCTTTCTCAACCATTTAAAAGTCATGGGACCATATTTTGACTTCAGGAAAAGCAGTTGAAAAAAGCTGTGGTCAAATTCTTCATATTTTCATCTTGTTCTGAATAATGGCTTCATAGGACAAGTTCTTGTTGGCAAGATAATATATTGTACTTAGCATTTTTATTAGAATCTTCCTGTTTTCTCCCTTCTTCTGAGAGTTCTGAAAATGAAGCATGTCACCACCATTCCTTGTGGTCTTTTGAAGAGTATCAACGGCTCCATGATGACATGGGGAAACATGGTGCCGTTCAGATTTGTGTCAAGTCTTTTTCCAATTAGTAAATCCAGACTGTGTGAAAGCTTCCTCTGAGCACTTCATCCAAAGAAGTTTGAAGAAACGGTAGCAACAAAGTACGTTACCCCTGTTAGCATGGGAAATACAGGTCTGCTGAAAATCACAAAACTGGGGTAAGCATAAAGGCTGGCTTGTTTTTCCAAAGTCATGCACAGGGAGAGTCGTAAGTAGTAGTCGACGAGGTGTTTAACAGTGTCAGGCAATTAGTGTTTGGTTCTTGTTGCAGATGACACCGGAGACACGTCAATCCTACAACCAGCTAAATTTGATCCGCTTGTTGTTGAAGGTCTAGTCTTCTGCTTTTTAATCATCCATGGTTCAAGTGATTCCATTTTTGCACTTTTAAAATCTAATCTTTGGGATTTTTCATTTCAGTCAGTCACTGGTCGTTTAGTAAGAATGGCATGGGATTAAAGAATTAGATCCACACAATACCGAAATAGGTAGCTGGCCCCTGGCTTTTGTGTAGCCTCTTGTTCATTCCCAAAAGGTCTACAATACAGCAAATGGGAGAAAGGAAACAGCCTTTACCTGATCTGCTCACTGCCCAGAAAACAATCCCTTCTGTGCTTTGCTTATATAGTCCCTGCTTTCCTGCCTTAACCAGAGAGCCTGACAAGGAAAACAAGACAAATAAAATGGGAGTTGGTGGCCCCTTGACCCCAGGGTTGATTGCACTGGGATCAGACACTCCATGATGTCTGGCCTTTCCCCAACTTCTTTGCAAGGAACTCATGGAAAACCAACAAAACCGGGAGTGGAACTATGAAGGAAGCTCTGGAAACCATCCCAAAACATGAGCATCTGGGATCTGCATCCACCTCAGGTACCCAGGAAGGCAAGGTCACTTCTCTGTCACATGCAGGAACTTGTCCACAACACATGGAGCACACCAAGCTCCTCCAAACAACAGCATCCCTTTGCCTAGAAATGCTGAGACCATGCCAAAGAGGAGCCAGGACCCGCTGATCTGTCTGACATGAGTCACATGATGTGCCCTGTAGATCTACAGCTGATGAGACCAGGTCAGTCCTTTGCTTGTCCATCTCCATCCTTCCTTCCCACTGGAGCCCAGTGCCTCTGCACATGCATTGTGCCACACCCACATAAAAAAAGGGTTGAGAAGTCCTCAAGCAGCAAACAAGAAAGGTGGCTGATAGCTTTTCAGAGAAGTGGGCTGCTGGAGGAGCATCAGGAGCTTAGTCTCAAGCTGCCACACAGTCTGCTCTCACACTAAAGCAGTTCCTGCTTGCAGAGGCATTTCTTTCCCAGAGAATAAAGGCATTGGTACTCATCATACAAAGAGGTGCTGGATGCAACCTTGTCTAACAAGAACTAGGTAATGTCCAGATAGACACAACCATTGGAAGGGGATGTTAATCTGATGCTGAAGAGGACAAACAGTGAACCGATCCTGTTATATTATTGAGTATAAAATATATACACATAGTTATATAAAACTATACATATGTACATCTACATAGAAATAAATGTGTGTATGTTGGTTAATTCCAATCTCCTCAAAACCAGCAAACAAAAAAAGCTGAGTAAACTCTTGGCTTATCCAGAACTGTAACTACAGAAATGTGATGTCCACAAAATGGAGTGTAAAAGATGGTTCGGTCTTCTGCTTAAATATGAGACTTTATTCTGTACTGAACAGGATTCCAATTACAGTGTAGATGAACACAATAACTGAATAAAGCCTTGCCTATGTGCACTTCTAGACTGTGTCACTAGAGACCAGCTTGGTTGTAGACCACAAGACTTGCAGAATGTAGCAGCGTGTGGTCAATGAAACAACTGACAGAAAACCCAGAGAAATTTGTGTTCCCTTTCACCAGTAAGGGAATGAATGAGATGAAGAAAAGGATCTGA
The DNA here is from genome assembly GCF_964237585.1 of Gallinula chloropus. Taxonomy (NCBI): domain Eukaryota; kingdom Metazoa; phylum Chordata; class Aves; order Gruiformes; family Rallidae; genus Gallinula; species Gallinula chloropus. Next base: position 30,782,740 of record NC_140085.1, on the reverse strand, counting down.
AGAACACGGTCATTCAAGACGTAGTCCAGTCATTCACCATCTATAGGTGAAAACCTGAGGAGGATACATGATGCATGGACCTTTTTTCTAGGTGAGCTGAGAGATGTATATCTGGTCACATAGCAAGGAAGTGAGCGTGGATGGTGTGACAGCTCATCCAGAGCCTCAGACCTTGATTATCTCTTAGAAGTCCTTCAGGAGCAGGATGGATTATGGGTGGAAGTGAGTAATGATATAACCTGGGCTGGATCTGGCTGGCCACCATTGGGGTATAGGATTCTTTGAGGTCCATGCAAGCCCTATAATTCTCCAGATTTACAGTAAATCACTCAAGATGACATGAGTTAGAACTAGGAGAATGCCACTGGGAGGGATTGCTGTAGATAGACGCAATGGTGCGAAGAGGACACAAACCTTGTTATCATTATCTAGCATTGCTAGGAGTAAGTGGGGACAACAAGAGAGTATAAATATCTGTCTCAATATGTTAATGCTTACACCATAGGTACCTGTGCTACCAGTGTCTTAGAAACATTGCCAAGGTAGGTGATTTCCTAAAACACACACACAGAGGAACCCAGGACTGCTGTGATTTTGTTTTCGCTTCTACTAATCCCAGAACCATAGAATCACAGAATCATAGAATCATAGGGGTTGGAAGGGACCTCGAGAGATCATTGGGTCCAACCCCCCTGCCAGAGCAGCTCCCTAGCTCATATTGCACAGATAGGCGTCCAGACGGGTCTTGAATGTCTCCAGAGCAGGAGACTCCACCACCTCCCTGGGCAGCCTGTCCCAGGGCTCTGTCACCCTCACTGTGAAAAAGTTCTTCTGCATGTTGGTGCGGAACTTCCTGTGCTCCAACTTGCAGCCATTGCCCCTTGTCCTGCCTCCACAGACCACTGAAAAGGGGCTGGCCATTTCCTCCTGCATCCCATACTTAAGATATTTATAAACATTAATAAGGTCCCCCCTTAGTCTTCTCTAGGCTGAACAGTCCCAGCTCACTCAGCCTTTCCTTATAGGGTAGATGCTCCAGGCCCTTAATCATCTTTGTAGCCATTCTCTGGACTCTCTCCAGGAGATCCCTGTCCTTTTTATATCAGGGAGCCCAGAACTGGACACAATACTCCAGGTGGGGCCTGACCAGGGCAGAGTAGAGGGGGAGGATCACCTCCTTCGACCTTCTGGCCACACTCCTCCTGATACACCCCAGGATCCCATTGGCTCTCTTAGCCACCAGGGCACACTGCTGGCTCATGGCCAACCTGTCATCAGCCAGGTCCTTCTCCACAGAGCTCTTCTCCAGCAGGTCATCAACTGCTCTGTTAGAGCAGTTCCTAGAGTCAAGTGAATCTTAGCCCAAAATTGTTTCCTAACAGTTATTAGATGTTTGATGCTAACAATTACTCAATGCTTTCAGCAAACAATGTAAGAGTGAAATCTACTGTATGAGTAATACGAGCAATGTTTTACCTGGGCATAAGACTAAAGTCTGCAAGCAAAATTAGAGAGTTAAACAAGGAAATGAGACTAATGCAGACTCTTTATGAAGGATTTTTTTTGCCTCTTTTTAATTTTTAAATACTGCTAAAAAAAGGCTGTTGTCACATCAGGAGCAAGTGGCTGGATTAAGGTCACTTAGTTTATAGGGGTTTTCTATAATGTTATAAGGTCCCTGCTTAGTGCATCGCTTCATACAAGAAGCATTGTATTTATACATGGTGCTATAAGTTGCCTAAGTGTAAACTGCTGGAAGTGGGACCTCTTAAGAGCCAGGGACAAGTTTTTTGCAGGGGAAACTACTAATGAGGTTGTGAGGAGCACATGGCAGGTACCTTTCCTTAAATTCTTCATTCATGGTAACTCCTATCATCCATGTGTAACTAAGTTACACTGCCCCTGAGCCTGGCTACCTGGGAAGGCTGGATGGCTACTTCATAGCAACCAAAAGATATGTGGAAAATGTGCATGAAGAAGTTGTACAACACTTCCCAAGTCCCCAGCTGCAGACTGCAGGGAACTCAAAATGCTTTTTGTTGGCCAAAAGCTACAAAAACAAACAAAAACCCCCCACATTTATTACACTTCCAGGGACTTCTTGTCTGCAGTGTACACGTTAGGAGGAAGAGACGGGCTTCTACAAGCTGTAACTCACACATGTGCTGTGCCTATACACACAAATAATGATAAAAACACACATGCAGTACAAGCAAATCTGTGTACTTCTCTGAGATCAAGCAGTGCGTGAAATGGTCATGATGAAGCCTAAATAATGTTTAGGTTTTTACTTCATTCCAAAGCAAAAGGATATCCATATACAAAAATGCTGTAACCTAGAAAGATTCTTATCGTTAGTGAGTGGGATACCAGTACATGAGTAAAATGGGACTCTACTCTTGGCTTTCATAGTAGTTTACTGAGCAGTCTTGGGTAAGCCACACAGTATGTCCCCTCACCTTTTTGTGTCTGTTTTCTCCCACAACCTTTAATTTGCCTGTAAAATACAAGCTTTTCCCAGCAGAGGTTCTGTACTCCCACTGTATTGTACAATTCATGGTGATCCTGTTGGAATTTTGTGATACAAACAGAGTAATCTGATCCAGAGTAGCTCAGCTGGGTGCCTGTTCACAAGTGCCTGTGTAGTTCACATAGGTAGAAGCTTGACACATGAAAGGAAAGTTCAGGATGAGATTATTTCTTAGTACAAAACCAAAATTCTCACCTCCAGTCCAGTCCCTTCATACAAAAAGGGTGGCACATATAGCAAAGGGGGGTTGACTGGCTTGGGAAAGAGTTGTTCTGGGTCAGGAAACACGGAGACAACCCTGTGGGAGCGTCAGTGCCAGGGGCGTATTGGAGACAGAGGAGGTGATGGGGAAGTGTAAAGAGAAGGGGCCCACAGCTGCGAGGATTTCACCATCAACCCCTCACATCCCCTGGGAAAGCCGGTGCCGCTTTTCACGAACACACCTGGTGCCATGGAAACTATGCCAACTTAACTCTGCTGTCCCCAGGGCAGCCCAGCAGCGAAAGTGTGCAGAGCCAGCGTGTCGGAAAAGCTTTTGTCAGCTGTGCATTGTGCTGTTTAGAAGATGGGTCTTACTATCCAAGCACCTGCAATATTCAAAAAATAATCTAGGGAAGCAATACATTTAAAATATCCCCCCAAAGCCCAGGGTTTAACAAATATATGGTCTAGTTCTCCTCTTTTACCGCTTCCTGTGTGGCTGCAGCGCGGCCCTTGGAGTTACTCCCAAGCACAGCCCGCATCAGGTAGACAGCAAATACGAAGCAACATAAAGCGCAAAGTCATTACATAGTTGAAAATGCTCCTGAACTTACTCTCTAAGTGCTCAAAGCCACCTGCTTTCTCACTTGCATCATTGCACTCGCGTTAGGGAAAGCCTTTGAACTCTGTGTAGAGTCTGATCCTGAAATCCTATACAGGAAGCTTAGCTGCTCAGCCCTGTCCAAAGCTGTATCTCCATAGAGAAGTGTCAGCTGGGAGTCTCTTATGAAACGTTGGAGCACACCCTGGTTCTTTCAACGGAAAAGGGATGATGTGTCTCAGGCCAGCTTTTAGTTCCAGCGGTTCCCGTCACACTGAGATGGGTTTGAAGGGCAGACTTCTTCTGAGGAATGGCAAAAATAACACTTCTCGGGAAAAATGACACTTCTTTACCCAGGAACTCTGCTCCCTATTAGGCATTATTTTATGAACTGGGTTAAATCTCATTGCAATATTGCCTTTCTTTACAGAAAGTTATGGGGAGTCATTTAGGACCTTTACATATTCAGCTCACTAAAGCTATAGGAGCTGCTTTCCAACATGGGCATGAGTCCAGGTTCCAAGACAGTCTATGCTCTGAGCCCTGTGGTCCAGAAGGCATACCCAGGCATTGGGACAGCAAACATGGGGTCTCAAATCTTTCCGTAGCTGATGCCTGGGTCCTAAGCACCTGCGCTGAGGGACTGAATGCCATGCTGGATCGGGCCATAGCATTTACAAGCAGATGTTCACCTTTTGTCCAAGTAAAGTTGCCTGTATGGTGTTTAACTCCATCCACAAATCCCTTCAGGGTTCTCCTGGGGCAGCAGCTTGGGTGACCAGGAGGTAATGCTGCAGGGTCAGACCTGTCCCATGCAGGCAGACCTCCCCACCCCATGCTGTGAGGCATGGGAGAGTGGGCTGGAGCCTGGGTGATGCTGGCCATGCAGCACAGCTCTGCAACCACAGGACAAGAATTCATTACATCTGTGTAACCCCATGAAACACATTGGAGCTTACATAGGTGTAACTTAGGCACAGTTTGGTCCTCATAATCTTTATTACTGATGATGATGGTGATGATGATGTGTGAGAAGGAAATAGCGCAAGCTTGACCTTCATGTCCCAGGGGGAATTTGCAGAGCTGGCAGATATAAAACCACTCAGCTTTTCACTTGTGAACTGAGTAAATTTGTTCTGGTAATCATTAATACATAATGCCATTTTGAAGTCAGTTTTTGGAGCAGAATTGTACATTCGACTATCCAAATCCTTCTGTCATCCCCACACAATTCTGCAACAGGGCTGGGACTGAAAGAAGTCAATTGTACTTCAGAAATTACAGGCAGCCAGTTTAAATAAAGAAAAGTATCTGCTATTTGGTGCTTTCCATTCATAATGTGATTCCGCTTGTTAAAATTCATTAGGTGACCTAAATCCTGAGAACCCATTCCTGCAAATTGCTGAATGCTTCCTGGGAAGTGCCGCGAGCTTTTGACTCTGTGTAATGGGACTTGAAAGAGGTCAGCCCCAGCCAACAACTGTCCCTCACGTCTCTTCAAAACGCCATGAGTCTGTTCCCTTTCCTCGAGGTGATGTAGTGACAGCCCTAAAGATTTGAAAGGAAAAGGAAAAGCGAAAATACCAGACTTGAAGTTAGAACTGAACGAATTCATGACCTCTTGCACAAGCCCACAGTTAGCTCAGGCTCCAAGTAAGTGCTGGACATGAATTGGCAAAGGACTGCAATCCCAGCCAGGTGTAACAACTTAAGAGACCAGTCTCAAAGCTTTTACTGATGTGCCTAATCTTAGCACATCTTTACTGTCCAAAATTTTTCCGTCCACTTCCACTGTACTTGCTTTCCAGATGAAGACCTAATCACAGATAGGGGAGGAACACAACTCATCCAAACGCATCACTCCAGCTGGAATGTCACACGGCATTTGCTTTTCTTGCACATTAACTCTACAAGCACTGAAAGGCTTTGATGTGCCTGGAGCGCGAGCTCCCCGATCTTGTACTAACTCCCCTTCATTAGGGCTCTGCAGACACATCTGCAGGGCTTGCAGAAAGGAAATCATGTGACATTTCAATTTACCAAGGTTATTGTACTCACTCTGTACTCGGTTTAAAATTAAATGGAGGGAAAAAGCCTGGATGGATGCTTTGCTACAGATGGATGGTTACAATCACAAAATGTTGGGAAATGCAGAAGTAAGGTTCCAACAGCAGGCTAATTTAGCCGCTCATCCTCTGTATTTTGGAGTCTCTGTTTAAGAAAATGTAAATAATACTTGGGGCATTTAAATAATGAAAACGGGAACTGAAAGCTGTCCCTGTGTGGCTGAGTCAACAGTCTTCTGGAAAGCCTAAAGCTAGTGTGGGGTGCGTATGACTTTTGCCTTGGTTACTTTGGGTTTGCCCTTTAACTACAACCCATTTTCAGGAGGTACAAGAGTGTGTGCCTCTCTTCAGGCCCATGAGCAGACTCACTGGACTTTCCCGTTGCTGAATCATACAATCATAGAATGGTCTGGGTTGGAAGGGACCCCATGGATCACAGAGTTCCAACCCCTTGCCACAGGCAGGGCCAACAACCTCCAGGCCTGGATCTACACAAGGTTGCCCCATCCAACCTGGCCTTGAATACCCCCAGGGACGGGGCATCCACCACCTCTCTGGGCAGCCTGTTCCAGCACCTCACCACTCTCTCTGTAAAAAACTTTCTCCTAATACCTAATATAAACCTTTCCTCATTTAGGAATCCTACCCTTCGGGCTGGAAGATTGCATCTCCTGGCACCATGGGCCTGGAGGCTGTCACTTGTCATACCTGTATGGTTTGATACAGAGGAATAACGCTCTGTAAAGAAACTAATTGCAGTCAGTCTATGGGAAGAAGTTCCAGATTAGTATTTCAGCTGTTTTTGCTGCAGCAGTGTTCAGAAAACCACTTACCATGGGGAAAGTGTTGTTTCTTTTTTCTCTACTGTTCCCATAAGTAAAAAAGCTGAACATATTGTTCCCCGATTTTTAGACTAATTGCCGTCAAGCAGTGAGTGAGAACAGGCAGCACTAGCCCAAAAGGGATTTTTCAGAAGGTTATAAGACCGTGGAACAATGGAGTTATGATGGAAAATGTTTATGAATCTCGACTGAAGTGGCCACTGCTATAACACTTTGTGAGGCATTATACTTCAAAAGATCAAAGAGCAATACAGAGCTGAAAATATATTACTGTCTTTTTAAATGGGCTTGTTAGACTTAAACCTGAACATTTAATGTTAGTCTCTGGGAAAAGAAGAGGAAAAAACCCAACACATGCAAAATATAATTAAGATAATAAATGAAAGGGCTTTCTTTTCATCATTTCTATAACTACCTTAAATATCTGCTGGAAATGATTATATCAGCACAGGCTGGACTATATTAAAATAATGAAGAGTGAAGTTTTCACTGTGTTCCCATTTAATCATCACCTCACAACTTTACATTTTAATGTCTGACCTTAGGATATCCTCTTCCACTATCACATTAAGAATGTTGAAAGGAAACAGGAAGGGCCACAAGGGCTGTAGTTTCCTCCGAAGAACAGTGGCTATCAGCCTAATGGATTCTGAGTTTCTCAGACAAAGAGCAGCAGCGACTCAGCCCACAGTCAGAGTTATCAAATGTTCACACAATACAAGCCTTTCCTCTAATTAACAGAGTTGCCTTCAATGAGGGCAATACCTTTTATTTTGCATTGTGTTACTGGAAGAAAAAAGGAAAAAAAATTCAACTGTGTGGTGGGACCTATTCTATAAATAGCCTGATTAAATTGAAAAGACAAAACAGTCCATTCACTTGCTCTAATAAACAAATAAGGAAAAAGTAGGCAAGAAGACCTGACAAAAATGCTCTTGCACCTCCTCCACAGTTCAAAGCCTAGACTTGAAGTAGCTCCTGAAGTCATTAAGCAAGTAAATGAGTTTCTGGATGTCATTTCTGTAGGTTGAAGCTGAACGTTGCTGACTCGAGCACAGGTGAAAAGGCTGGGCTGGTCTTCTGGTAGGAAATGTATAACATTTCCAGGGAGGTGGGGGAAAAGGAATTACAACAGATGAAAACAGGAGACAAATTATTAAATCGATTCATTTTGGCAAACAGGCTGATGTTAAAACTGCATGTTCATGTAGGGGGTGAACAGGGAAAAAGATGAGGCTCTTCCTCATTATATGCATCATGTAGGGCCAAGGCACTGGGAAACCTTGGATGCTGCTTTAAAGCAGTTCCAAATGTGGGAACTGTGTTTGTTTCATGCAGACCTAGATGGAACCTACTATTACCTACATGCAACTAGTTTGATGTGGTTTTCTCAGCAAGAAATAGATGAGGATCCATCCTGGAAAAGAAAAGATGCAAGGAACAATTTCACGTTGAGCAGCCCCTGAGTTTGGCTACTTATAGGAAGCAGGGTGTCAGCGAAGCTGGGTGGCTGTGAGTTTTTGTGGGCAGGAGCCGCGGTGTGAACTATGGGCCACAGTGCTCAAGTCCTGTCATTTTAAAAATCACTTTTCTTTGGCAATATCAGGATGTTTGTACTACATTCATGGGACTCCCTCTGGTGTATAACTTAACACATGAAATTTCTTGCCTTATTCTTTCCCAACGAGCCTGTGTAGCCTGCTGCACGGAGAAGCTGCCTTCAGGACAGTGCAGCAGCAGATCTGTGACATGTCTGTTTCTATCACAGCTGGAAAGAAGGGGCCTTGGTCAGGTCATGGCCACCTATATGACACGTGTCCATTAGTCCAAAGTGGCAAGGGTCACTTCAGGTTTGGCTCTGTGGCTGCACCAGCAAAGGTGCCAAGCATACTGAGCCTCTCTTCTTTATGCAGAACCCTTCTCTGAATGAGCTAACAAAATTTATCCTTGAAAGCAGGCTACTGATGAAATGCTTTTTGACTCCTCATCTTTTCTTCACCAAGTTCTTCTCTCTGTATCTCATATTCAGATCCCTGAAGGAAAAAGGACACCACCAGAACAATCTCAACCTTGTCCACCCCCAACCATGAACTATATAAAGAAAAGGCATGTTGTGGGTGAGGATTGGAGAACACATGGCCTTCCAATAATAGCCTTTGTCATTATAGGGCAAAGATAGAGATGAATGGGAAGCTTGCTTTTGAAATTTCTTGGTAGGCAGGTGGCTACCTGCTATGACAAGAATGAACTCAGCCCTTCCCTTCCCTTCCCTTCCCTTCCCTTCCCTTCCCTTCCCTTCCCTTCCCTTCCCTTCCCTTCCCTTCCCTTCCCTTCCCTTCCCTTCCCTTCCCTTCCCTTCCCTTCCCTTCCCTTCCCTTCCCTTCCCTTCCCTTCCCTTCCCTTCCCTTCCCTTCCCTTCCCTTCCCTTCCCTTCCCTTCCCTTCCCTTCCCTTCCCTTCCCTTCCCTTCCCTTCCCTTCCCTTCCCTTCCCTTCCCTTCCCTTCCCCTCCCTTCCCTTCGTTCCTTTCCCCTCCCCTTTCCAGATCATACAGAAGGAGAGGAGTTGCAAGTTTGTTTTTTTTTTTAAAGTATCAACTAATTAAAAATGAAAGTCCAATTCCTTTGCTTACTCTTGCATTCAACTATAAATAGCAGAGCAACTACTGGATTGAAATTTCCCTTTGGTTCATGTATTGGCATGGAATACAGAAAACTGGTATTATTTATGCTTCGATTATACAAAAGAGTGACCTCCTTTTCCCTCCTTCCATATTACACACACATATTATTCACAACAAAGGATGTACTGCACGGTGTGTGAAGAAATCAGATTTATTTTTATTTTGCTGAAAAGCATTTGATATGAGAGTTGGTTTTACCTCAGCAGTTTCAGCTGAGAAACACTGCTTCCTTTAGTAGTGCCCTGTCTCTTGCCATTGACCACAGACGGTCTGAACTTAGGTGCCAAATGTTTCTTGATGGCTAAAGTGAAATGAGTCTTAATACTCTGTGTGTTTCCCATTTTCAGTGGCTTAACCACAAAAAAATCCTTCTTTTTACACCAATAGTCCATTATGTGACAACATATACTGTGCACCCATAAACATATTGGACTGAATTCTGCCAACTGATCTTCTTGGAGGACCTAAGCTACAACTTGAGGACCATGGTCTCAAGAGGCATCTTGGTACCTAAAGTCTGATGTTGAGTGCTACCACTCAGGGCAAATTAGAAGTCCTTGTTTCCTAAGAAAACAACTGTTCTCAATTTTTAAAAAAGCAAAACAAGTCGTTTTTATAGTGCCCCAAACATGCTATTTCACTCCCCATTTTCTCAAAAGGCCTATCCAATTTTGCTTGAATCAGTTCAGTCCAACACTGGAAACACGCATTCCAAAAAGATGATGTTTTAACATAGTTCTAAGTATCTGAAAATGAGCTTTTGGGATGAAAGCACACGTGTAACTTCATCTGGGGGAACAAGTATGCAGTCTCGTAGAAAAACCAAGTGGGATAATATTTTATGCTAGACTTTTAATGGCTCCGTTGGCATTCCCATTTGCCTGATATAAATGCAGCACAAATACCATACACTTCACTTTTGGTTGTTAGAGATAACCATGAAGGGAAAGCTCATTCATAATTTCACTCTATTTTAGTACTTCCTAAGTTTGAAGTCATTCTCAATTCATTAGAAGCAAAACATTCGCTTCAGATTTATGATCCCCATGCCCTTTCTCTCATTCACAGAAGTTGAAATCACGCGCACTCCGTCGTTACGTGACTAACAGTCTTTTAACAGGGTGGTGAAGTCCCGGTGAGGCCAGCTGCTGAACACAACAGCAAAATCTTCAAAAAAGACAAGAGAACAGCCTCGTTAAGGAGAGGAGGTGTTGCCGAGAAAGGATGGGTGCCTATGCTCTCAGCGGAGAAGCTTTTACACCCAACTTTGGGCTCGCGTCCCTTGGTCATTCCATTTCTAAAATGTTGTTGGTTGTGACTCTTGTAATAACGTGGGGTCTGCTGATATAATGACATTGGGTGTTTTCACTGGTCCCTTTTGATTTTCCACGTTTTTTGGAACGGAGACCGACTGTGCAGTTCCGCCGAGTGAGCCCTGATACCCTGCGCTGTGCTCCGAGAGGCTGCTGCTCCATACAGAACTACTACACATGAGCTGCAGCGCTAGTGGGACCCAAGCAACTCTTACCACTGTCAGGACTGGACCTGTTTGCAAGGGCAGGAAAATGTTTACAAGCATCTCCTACTCTTAACCAACACAACTCCCTTACGCCACCTAGAAAATAATGTAGGCTCCTTTCTCCGGGGGCGTTGGGAGGATTATTAGTTGGTGTCTTCATTGCTTCGAGAATGTAAAGCACGTTGTGTTATTATTGAAGGGCTGACATCTGTGAAACCCAGCGTGTATTTTGAATTCTAATTTTAAACCGAGGGAAACCAAGTAAGCAAGAACTGACCATGTGTTAAAAACACTTGAAGCCCTCTTTCTTGTGACTGTTTATCTACATTTTTAAACCTCTGTTTACATTGTAGTAACAGCTGTGTTTAAAGGGGACATGACAGAGCAGACTAATTTGTAAAGCTAAACTTGATTTTGAAGGGAAAAAAGCTAATGTTTGAAAAAACACTTCAAAAGAAGACAAAAATGATTAAAATAGACATAACCATTTGTTTAAACTATGACTTTCTCAAGAAAAACCAGGCTAATGTAAACTGGCCTATGCATAGTCCAAGCAGCTGTTCTGTGTAGCTGTTACACAAACCCCTGGTTTCGGGGAGGGATAAAATTAAGACAAAACAGGTCATTCTCAACGAAGCAGCCAAAGTAAGGAACTGGATTACAAACCATACGTGCATACACAGGTGAGATTTGCCCCAACCTGTCAGAAGAAAGCAGGCCAACTTTTTTTTTAACTACTTGCCTTCAAGGGGGTTTTAGCCATGTAAATCAAGTTTTGGGTATTTATTTTTGTTCACACCTTCAGGGAACCCAGAGCCAGCACTGGCTGAGTTTAAATGAAATTACTGCATTTCCTACTGCAGGCAAAGATTTTCTTCAGGGTTTTATAGACTTTCTTTCTAGGATGTTGAATAGCTACTGAGGTAAGCGAGATGTATATATTTTGCAGGGACTACCAGGAGAGATTTTCTGTGTCTGGTCAAGGCAGAGGGGAACATTTTAATCACCTGTATCATCGTCATGCTATTTCTGAGAAAAAATGCTTTGTGAAAAGGAAGATGTTGTCACATGCCCAAGCACCAGTCATACAGCATTAAATCTATCTTTAAAATCTTATTAGAATCTCCTTTCACAAAATGTTTTCTGTTTGCTTGATTCATCCGAGGCTTTGTAAGCTGTTATCTTTGTAGAATACAGTTGAACCGAGTGAGTCAGGGTGGTGATATCACAGTGGTATGACTCAAGTGGGTCCTAAGTCAACCGTAGAGCCTTGAAAATTCAAAGTAAAAGCTGGAAGCAGAGAATGAAGTGAGCAACAAACCAGTGCAGGGATAGAGGGTAGAAAAATGAGGGTTTATGCTAACCTGCTCCACTGAAGGGAATGTGTTTATCTGCATCTGGATTGAGACACAGATAGTAACTACAATAACCCATCCTGGACAGGATAGACACAAACATCCAAGTACTCAGAGTCTCACACAGCTTAAGGTTTTGGTCTTGCTCATGAGCTTTTGTCAGCTCCCATTTAAGAGGAAGTGAAGTCTCCCAAGTGAGGTTCTCCTGCTGTAGGTCTGGGCCAGCAATTACTCTGAACAGTAGTCTGACCTTCAGGTCTTCTGTCAAAGCTGGAAGACAGGGAGGTGTGTCCACATTGCAGATCCCCAGTTCAGGGTGCTTGCAGAAGGAAAGGCATTCACAGGCTTCAAATCTTCAACTCTGGAGATGGTTGATGGTCAGTTCACAAACTCTCCTCTCCTTGGTAGGAGCTAGGTAGAAAAGTCTTAGTAGAAGAGCCTTGGTAGAAAGTTTTTTCCAATGATTTTCACAATTCAAATCCAAATGCAGTGGGAATGAGAAGTAAGTTGGGGCGGGGGGTGGGGGGGGGGGTGGTGTAAAGCTCACTGTGGCCACAGAAAGCCAGCACAACCATACTCAGCAGTACTGCTCAGGGGCATCTGCACCTGAATGCTTTACTGTTTCCTTTTAACAGCCCATTTTTGCTTAGGTTTGTGCCACCACTAGCTGGAACTTTGCACCCAGGGAGGTGAGAAGGCGAGAGGAGAAGCAGCACATGTTCCAGACAGAGCTGGCAGCCTGGGATTTCTCTTCACCAAGAAATGGTGAAATGCCTAGAAGCATTTTTCATCCACATTGGTGCCCAAATATGCTCAAATCCTGAGTTTTAGTTCTAGTAACAAAGAAATCAGCACTGGGATGTCAGCGCTTGCCTTAATCATTTTTCTTCTGAGCTGGCTGCTCACATTCCCAGCATGTTAAGTGACTCCTTGCCCTTCTCTATCACTGGGCTTCAGCTACACAAGCAGGGTGTTTAGCCGTCATTGTGAACAGAGTTTGCTGTATGGAAAGATGGATCTTGTAGTTGGACTCACCTGGTAACAAAGTTGTTAAACACTCCAGTAGGCACAAACACATGTAGAGGTATTATCCAGAAGCATCCTCCACCCACTTGCACGCAAAGATTAGGCTGGCTGGCAGCTCCACTTTCCCCATCTTTGGTGGTACCTGGTGATTAAAAGGCCCGTTAGGAGTTTTTCATGTACCCTGGAGCAAACTGTGCCATTACAAATGTATAGGAAAATGGCAGCTGGAACAGATTTGCACTGTCAAAGCAGCACAAAGGAGCGTGGTGTAAGCATAAAGCTCGTATCTGAAGGCAGGTACTATTTTCTCATGACACATTTCCACAGCATTTAGCAGAATGAGCTCCACTCCTCTGAGTATCTAGGAAGTCCCATGGTGTAAATAATGCTAGCAGGCTACGGGCACGCGGAAATGAGGAACATTTTCCCCATCCATAGACTCTGCTGTAGCTCAGTGTAATCTGCTTCTGAGGGAGACTGAGGCTATTTTTAAGACAGAATGGTGTTTTTCTTGGTCTTGTGTTCCAGCTAAAGACACTGTAATGGAAAGGTGATAGATTATATACTCAGTTAATGGACATCCCACTGCAAAGCTTCCAGCAAGTTCAGTCTTTGTATAGACTACCAAGGGAAATGTTTTCTAAATTCCAGTTGTATTTATTTACTGCTGGATCAAGAAGAGAACTATATTGTATCATTAACTAATTCTCTGGGTTCTTATTTTCCCACAGAATGAAAATGACATGTTTTATTTATATTGTTTATTTTAACTTTAAAATAATTTATAAATCTGAACCTGCAGTTTCAGGGTACCCAAAACAGTTCCTCATTTCAGTGCCATATTTGAGTGGGCAAGTGCTGAAAGAATACATTTTAAATGTATGCGTGTAACTGAGCAGATAGCTGACTGTAACTCACCAATTTCAGAATACTGTGGACCATGTAATCTATAGTGCCAAACACACCTTCTGGCTACACTAATATATATATATATATTTACAGCACTGACTAACTGAGTTTATATATACAAATGTAGAATTCTTTTCTTTGGGTTAGGTTAACCCATGTGAAAACCTGACTTGCATTATTTACTTTTTTACATGAGCTTTTAAGACTGAGAAGAGTCTGCTCAGGATGAGAAGCAATCTCATTAGACTTAAGATCTGATTGCAAATAGGAAATGGAATACTCATGGCCTGATACTTAATGCAGTGTGTCTCATTTTCCAGGTGCATACATCTGGTCTTTAATGGCCATTTTATCAGGACTGCATCATTTCATCTCCGTCCTTTCACCACAAGTATTTGATTGTAATAAGATCTGACTGTGGGATGTGTCATCTGTAGTACTGAATGCATAGAATTCCCCGAGTTTACTATTCCTATCTTCAAGGCATCCCGTGTGCTGTTAGGGATGAGAAGTTTTTCATGGCAAAACATTGCTGACAAGATATTGTGCAATCAGATTCGCATGACCAAATATCCTGTGAGTAGTCCAGTAGTTAGGATAGGAAACAGAGAGTCAGGACAGCCTGGCTCTGTTCCCACTTCACATACTGACTCATTGCCTGACCCTGGGGCAAATTGCTTAGGCTGGTATTTCCAAGGGGGCTGAGATGCACAGGTCCCAGGGAAAACCAGGCAAAGCTGGGTGTCTGACTCCTTTCCATCTCTTGGGAAACCTTATGCCTCCGCAGTTCTGCAACTCAGCTTGCCCACATCAGCACAGGGACAAGGTTTACAAAACTATTCTCATTTTCTTTATTAAGGAAATTATAGTCATTGCATAAATATGTTCTTTACCAACACATGTTATTCACTAGGTACAAGCAGATGAACGAATCATCTCCTTTGCTCCTTGAGAAATGCAGTGCAGTTTGTTTCTCTTCTACAATGATGAATTAAAAAGACTTAGGGATTGTCCAACCTCTGTTACCAAACGTAGTTTACCTACAAACCAACAACTGCAGGGCAGCTCTTTGTCCTGTGGCAGCTCACCCATACGGGCTTGAGGAGACATGGCTTCTTCTCTGCTCCATCACTAGATTCAGCCCAGGAACCAACCTGAAAATATATGCTAGCCCCCCATACTCCACCTTGTATACTTGCTGTTCACCCAGTCAGACACCCGAGTCTGCATCTTTCCACCACCTCCCACCTTGCACTCCCTTCTCTTTACTGCTCTGCCTTCTGTTTATGTCCTACCAGGAAACGTGGATGCTGGCTCTGGAGTGGGGTTTGCTGCAACCACTGAGGCAATAACGTATTGTTGATCCACTGCTGGATGCACGACAACCAGAGTGTGACACACTGACACCATAACTTAGATAATTATCTCCACCTACACTGCTGGAAGCTGTCCGCAGAGCTGGCTTCAAAGCGGCTTGCACATCACCAAGAAACCACAATGTGAGGAGGTCCCTGGGGAGCCACTGGGTTTGAGTACTCATACTGCTACAGAAGAGATTTTTTTTTTTTCTCTTAGAAAGCAAACAAACATCATAACACTGGACATTTTTACACACAGGACAAATCCTGACCAATGTTTTGGTTTGGAAATTGCAAAAGAGAAAGGCCACTCTTCAGATCAAAGTAAAACCGCGTGTCTTAAAATTTCTCTTCAAAGAGAAGCACCGTGTTTGATACGGCCACACTTGTGCTATATTGATGCTATTTCTAAATGGCTATTGGAAAATGCTTGCAAGAATGGCCATTGTCTAATCGAAAACTGTGCTTTCCAGAATCACAGCTTCAGCTGGAAAGGTATGATGGGACCAGCTGATTTGGCTCTGAGCTTGGGTCTCATTTAATTTGGGAAAATAATTTGAAAATAACAAAACTGACAGGGGCCCAAATCTTCCATGAAAGAAGTTACTCCAATTTACACCATCACAGGGGTAAACTGACAAGCTGGGAGCTTGCATCTGATGCTGCTTTAGATCCCTAAAGTGTCTCCCTGAGTCTCTAGCTGAGACTGGAAAAAAACGGGTCTGGTTTACGTTCTCTGCCTTAGCTGCAAGACTTGTGCTGATACGTGGATACCACAGTTGGTCTAAGTAGGCACCAGACACTGTGTTTATGCTCACAACCACTTGTTCCCCTATGCTAAGTTTACTAGCTTGGATCTTGCCTGGCTAGAGAGCAATGTAGAAAGGTGTCGAGGTCTTCTCACCAGTGCCTGGGAGATTGAGTGTGTTTGCATAAATGATATTGTTCAGCCTTTGAGAGAGATAGACAAAGAAAAAGGAAAGGAAAGCATTAAGGTGAACAGCAAAACAAATGGGAGCAGGGAAACTTGGCTCAGCACTGAATGCCCTTCGAATGAAGCCAGGCAGTAGTGCAGAAGGGGAGGGGGAAGGGGGGAAGGTGGAATTTGGCACTGAAATAACTTTTAGCTCACATACAGTGAATTTCCTTTTATCACTAGTAGCCTGGGTCACAGAGACTCAGAGGAAACTATCCCACTCCAAATGCTTGATACTGAATTTATTTGGCTGGTTGCCACTTCCAGATGTGAGTAAATCCAGTTTGTATATTGTCTGATAACACAGCTTGGCCTCAGTCTTTGCTTTCACTTACAAGCCCAGAGTACAACCCAACCACCTTTCTGTTGCCTCAGCTGCTGATCCATGTACACAGACTTTTCTGGTTCTCACTGGAGCAGCTTAGAGGCTGCTGTCATTTGTGCCAATGCATCGTATGTCCAAGAGGGGTACATGCTACTGTACCTGGATCACAGAGACGGCAAAATGCCTTCAGGCTTGTTCCTTTTATCGTGATACTTGCACTGAGATGGCAGCAAGCAACATACCCCTACATCCCAATGCTGCACAGGCAGCCCCTCCAATCCGTTCTCCTGCCGCCAGCTAGGTCTGCTTTAGTGCAAGCTTAAGAGCAACAGACCAATGCAAATTTGCCTTAGATCAAATACGATCTCGCCTCATCTCTAAGGTTGTTTTTTTTTAATCTCTTCTTTATCTGGATACCCTACCCAGCAGCTTTACGAGGCTCATGAGCTCACAAACCAAAGAGAAGTTGAAGCTCACTCACATCCCCCTTGTTAGTGGGCCGCCGGTATCGCATGCTGTCCAACAGCTCACTCCTTCGGCTTTGAAGAAGACTCAGCCCAACCAGTATGAGGGAGGTGGCTGGGACGATAAATTACTAGCGCTGCAGCTGTGAGGCAAAGAAGTTGAGTTGTGAGTACAAAGAAAGAAGGGGGAGAATGAGTGTACTCTCCAGATAAGATTAATCCAGAATTCTACAAATTCTACAAATCTCTTGACACAGTGAACTCAACTCCTCCAGCAAAGATTTGATGGAGAGGGAAGCATTCTTTCTACTGGAAGATATGTATGTTTAAGTTTGCTGCTACTATATTTGCCTGTTTGCAAAGCACGGTGGGCTTCTCCAGAAATTGTTTTTGGTGTCTACAAACCAAAAAAAAACCAACCCCAAAACCCAAACTGTTATCATGAGTTTTAACAGTCCTTGTAAAACAGCTTTAAGACTGAGATAGAACCAAGCAAATTAGGATATGGTGCAACTTTATGACATTCAAGGTCTTGCAAACCTTTCAGTACGTGTGGGCAATTTGCTATGCCACTGACAACTTCCAAAAATGTGGGGTTTTTTCCTGCTAATTTTTATTGTCTATTTTATAGGCTTCTCGGTTTATGTATTTCACAGAATCACAGAATTACAAGGTTGGAAAAGACCTTTAAGATCATCAAGTCCAACCGTTCCTATCCCATGCTAAACCACATGCCTAAGTACCTCATCTACCCTTTTTTTAAACACATCCAGGCATGGTGACTCAACCACCTCCCTGGGCAGCCTGTTCCAGGCCCTGACAACTCTTTGCTTAAACCTGTTCTGTTTATTAAAGGGAAGAGGAGGCTATGGGCACATTTCATATCTGTGTTACAACGGGTGCCTCAGCTGCCCAGCGTATCAGGGTCTCTCCATACACCCGTTTCTGTGTGCCGGCGTTTCTGTGCACTTAGCACATGTTTATGTTTACGCAGGGAACATATGGGGAATCTGTATGCCACCAGCATGCCGTATCTGTGTGCATATACATGTGCACAGGGTCCAATGTAACATCTCCTCTTCCCAGCACATACACACACACTCCCATGCTCCGAAGTACGATGTTTCCTCTCGAGTCACTTCTGCCTCACTGCAGCCTTAAGCAAAACCCGAGCCTCTGTGGGTAGCGCCCGCAGGTCCAAACCCGCGATGGAGGGGGCACTGGAAGCCTGGTTTGTAAAACGAGCTTCTTCAGTTTCCACCCAAACGTCCTGCGATTGCCACGGCACCAGTTTGTCTCCGCTGAGCCCCGGGAGTGGCTCGGGCAGCCCTCCGGGGCTGAGAGGCGGCGCAGCGAGCGGCCTTTCTGCTTCTCGGATGCACACGCCGACTTCAGGCCCTGACCTTGCAGAGAACCGCGGCACCCCGGCAACGCGGCCCGGCCGCTCCCCCCGCGGCGGGAGTCGGTGGCGGCCGGGCGGGCGGGCCGCTAGGGGGGGACCGGGCCCCGGCTTCGGCGCGGCGGCAGCGCCGGGGTGGGCCGGGAGGGGGGTGTTGGGGCGGGGTCGGTGGGGGGGCGGGGGGGGCACGCCAGCCAAATCCTGCCCTGGGGTTAGGTGCCGTGCCGGGCTGAGCCCTCCCCAGCGCCCCGGCCCCGCCGGCTCCCGGTTGTGCTGGCGGTGAGGAGCTGCCTGCCCTCAGGCCGGGGCTGGCCCCGGAGGGCTGCGCACGCCCCGCCAGTACCGCGTTCACACCTCGTTCCCGAAGCCGGCCCTGGCTGCCCCTTCACGATCTCAGCCGCCAACCCCCGGGGAGGGGGCTGCGGTGTGGGAGGCCCCCGGAAACATACTCGAGACCCGGAGAAGGTGGGCGCGGGCCGCGGGCTCCCCCCACGCCTCCCGCGGGAGCCTCCCGCACCCCCGGGGGTCGGGCCCGGCCGCTCAGCCCACCCCCCGCCCGGCGACCCCGAGTTTTAGTCACCAGTATGTTCCAGATTGGAACGCTTTAACGTTTCTTCCAGGTAAAATGAAATACTAACTTCTACCCCCCCCACCACCCCCCCACACACACACACACCCCACCCCCCGAATAGTATTTTATTGAATCCCGTTCCACATCAGTCGGAGGACACGAACAGCGCTGTAAAAAGAAGTCCCTATATATCACCCAGTCAAGCAGTCTAAACAACTGTGCTGGACATTTTCCAGCCTTGCCCAGTCAATGACCACAGGCTTACTTGGAAAGCGATAAGTTAGCCTTGGCGGTCATGTAATCCTGCCTTTCTGCCGGTCCCCTCCTCCCGAGCTCTGCTAGGGAGAGGACCTCAACTGTGCAGAGGATGCTGTTGGGAGGTTAAGGGTGTATTTAACATGCGATTATCACCTGTGGCACAAGACAGAGGATGAGGGTTTATGGCTTCTATGAGTCACAGTTATGCCACAGTCCTAGAAGGTTTCTACAGCTATTAAGAGATCACAATTAATAAGTATTAAGTTTATAAGTAATCAGCAATTAATAAGATTCATCCATGATCATCTTTTTCATGGGAACCTTAGGAGACACTTCAAGCATCTTCCAGAACCAGTACATTCCTAGACAAGACTACAGTGTTTAAGATACTGGATACAAGAGAGGAATCTGATGCCCCATCCTTCCAATAATACACAGCGGCTATTTGTCATAATAATGGGACAGTTAATTTGTTAAATATGTTGTTTAAAACAGTGCAGCAAATAAATGGATGACATTTATTGTTCCATGCATAGGATTTAGTTAGATTTTAAGTGAAGAATCACAACAGTAAAGATGTAGGCTTGTATAGGGGATAAATACACAATACTCATCTTCCAAACTGACTTACTGTGAGACAAAATTTAGGTTTTCTGTATTCGTATTGTGCATTTGTGTTTTCAGAAAGCAAGAGAGAAATATGATGTAATGTACTCTAAAAAATCTTCTGTAAAACAATATACTTGATGTCCCTAATCTGAGCTGACAAGTTTTGCATAGGTTGTCATATTTAATCAGCGTATATCGACTATTCTGAAATGTAAAGTGGCATAAACAGCAACTTATTCCTAACTGGTACAATATAGATATTGGAAGTAATAATATGTTGAGATTTCATTGGCTTTACAAGGCCTTTAGTGGTGATAAGAACAAATAAATGATAAAGTTGTAGGGTAAAGCTGGAGTGTCTGAAGGATCTGTTCATAGCAAACCTTTCAGGTTTGGAAACTATCCTGCATACACATTGCAGCCTTAATTGTTGCTTGCGTCCAGGTATTGAGACCTGAGAATTGCAACAACAGTGTCTTATGTTCTTTTTTTTTTTTTTCTGTGGGCTAATTAGGGGTGTATTTGAACATGCGTATGCAGATGTGTAGCTGTACGTGACCCAGTGACATAGACATAGATGGTGTCTGAAGCTTCTGGTGAGGAGGAGAATTTCAATAGATGAGTTTTACATTTTCCTATGATTGTCATGTAGCCTCTGATCTTTCTTACCTTAGGCAGAAGAAATTCATTGGCCTAGGCCATGGCTAGTTTCCATGAAAATAAGTCCTTTTGTGTACACCTTCTGGCTTCTGCTCACGCATTTTTGGAATGAATTCTTCCCCACGGAACTGTTGAGAATCACATGAATTTATCAAAAAGCTGGAGGTACCCCCATTTGGAACAATACAGAATCACAGAATGGTTTGGGTAGGAAGGGACCTTTAGAGTCATCTAGTCCAACCCTCCTGCAATGAGCCAGGACAACTAGATCAGGTTGCCCAAAGCCCCATCCAACCTTACTTTGAATTCTTCCAGGGACAGGGCATCTACCACCTCTCTAGGCAACCAGCGCTAGTGTCTCACCACACTCACTGTAAAAAACTTCCTTAGATCTATTCTAAATCTACCCTCTTTTAGTTTAAAACCACTACTGCTTGTCCTATTGCAACAGGTCCTACTAAAAACTGTCTCAATTTTTCTTAGATATCTCCTTTAAGTATTGAAAGGCCACAATAAGTTGTCCTTCTCTTCTCCAGACTGAAGAACCCCATCTCTCAGCCTTTCTTCATAGAAGAGGTGCTCCAGCCATTTGATACCTTCATGACCCTACACATAGCTGATAGTCTTGATTTCGGCACCCCTTTTTTAAAATATAGTTTTTTATGTTATGTAGCCCTATATCAGAACAATACCTATTGTAATTCAACCGCCTTAACTTGCAACAGACTCACCTCATGCCATATGAAGACAACAGAAACCTCCGTTTCCTACTGCATGGCAGCAAATACTACATCCAGTGTTCCTCTACCTTCTCTAGACCGTGTGTCTAGACACACACAGCAGAAAATCCCTTTTTGAATTTATTGGACACCTCTTGGTGTAGCTGCTGCAAAATGAAATTTGCCCCAAATTGCTCAGTGTAATCAGTATCTTGACACTCTACTGTGTACGTTACGGGACTGTCATAAAGCCTCTGATTTCATCACCCTTACAATGAATGTGGTTGCAGTAAGTAATCTTAATACCCAATAAAATTATTTTGCAGACATGAAAAAGCTCCCTTCCCCCTGGTATTGAGGAATTTGTGGGTAGGGCTTTGCAGACTTGCAATATTTAAATGAAGCTTATAGACAAAACAAGATATGTTAAACACTTCCAATAACATGGTCAGAAACCACATGGCTCCTCTTAAAGGTAATCATGGAATTTAAACATCAAAATAAGGTGCTCAATTAATATCGAGTCATAGGAGGATACCTTATTATATATAATTACTTGCAACACACCTGAATACTTTTAATACCCAATCTGATAATGTTTAATAATTGCATTTCTCCAAACAACAGTATAGATTAGCAAACAGATTAGTGTATTTACTCAGCTTCAAAACAAAGCATTCTCTGAAGCCAATGGAGTGATGTCTGTCTCCTTTTATGCTACCCTGTTTTTCACAAAATTGTAGAGCTGTGATTGAGAACAGCAGAATTTTACCGGAAATAAAACACTGGTATTTGGACCAATTGTTTTCTGAAAGTATTAACTGTGGGTTTTGTGTTTGCCCTTTTGTTTTTCTTTCTTTCTCAGCATTTTTTCTATATCCTTGGTAAAGCAACTGCTAAAAAGTTAAATGACCCTGAGAAGACTGAACCCTGGATCAGAACTTCCCTAACAGACTCATCCCAGTTTGCAGCTTCATGGTAATTTGTAAAGAGCTGTACCAGGACTGATGGTCTGCCTATGAACATGGAGCGGAGCTACCCCCTCTGCCTGCTTCTTCCTGGTCAGCCCAAAGCTCTCTCCTTCCAATGCCCCACTCAGTAAATGGCATTTTAAGGGAAGCGGAATGGCAAGTATCCACAGGTATCCCGGCAAAATCTATGAGAAGGTGTGTACATGAGAAGTAAAAGAAGTTGTCTGCAGGAAAATGACACACATTGTGCACAGGATGACTTCTGCAAACCAGGAAAAGGATGCTCCAGCTGGGTCTCTGCTGGAACTCTGCTGCTATGATTCTTCTGGGAAGTCTCAATAGCCCACTCCAGTCCTAGTGTAACACTCCACTCATTTAAAGGGCTTCTCAGCCATTCATCCTCTCAACGCTCCTGAGACACGGGGAGTTCAGCAGCATTACTCAAGCAGTGCCATTTGAGAGGCGGGCGAGGAGGAGGAGGACGATCTGCCCAAGACCCGCAGCCAGCCTCCGGCAGAGCCCAAAGCAGACCTGCTCCCAGTTTCTGCTCGCTCTTCCAGACCTTTCTTTTTTTTGGCACACCCCCAAACTCATCCTGCGGTTCGTGAACCTTAACAAACCTTTCAATGAAGCTTGTCTGGGTTTTGGATTGGTAAAGAAATTTGAAACCAAGGCAGGGCTTTGTGTTGGTGTGTGCTGCGCTGTGAAAATTTCACATGCCTCTTTTTCACCCCACTTGTTCAGCCATAATAGCACAGCACAGCGGGCCAGAGAACTACAGGTTTTACTGAACAACCACGTTTATAAGAAGAAGCTGGTGAGAGTGGCGGGTATGGAAAATGGGTTTTCAAGAGTTTATGAAAGTTACCACTTCCTTTGGGAATCCACATTCCTTGCAAAGTCTATTCCTATTCCCACCCATACAATCCCTTTGTTTTTACTGCAGTGGTCCTGTGTACCTAAGAATTTGGCACTACATATTTGTTAACAGACTCTTCATGCGTAGTTTGAATTGCTCATAAAATCCTGTTTTCCGCAACCTGTATGGAGAAACAGAGAGAAACTAGGTTAACCGAAATCAAAAGAGAGCAATTTTAAGTCTTCCATAAAATTTTAAACAAGAAAGGATAAAGGGCTCAAACAATAGTGGCTTTAATATGTCTGCGCTAGCGCACTCTTGAAACCAGTTTGCAAGTCAGCTGTGAAAATGTGCAGCCTGAAACATGTTTTCTGCTTGCACTGAAGCAACCAGCCTGCTAATCTTCATCCCAAATGTAGACATACCCTGTAAAAAGCACACAGCCTGTGCAAACTCTTACTCAGCACAGTAGTCCTTATTTGTTCCCCCGGGGCTTTTTACTGCTGCCACTACAGTCTGTACACTATTGGATTAGCAGAGTTAGACCCTCACACGAGATCCAGCCCTACGCTGCTGTTCCGGGGAGCAAGAGGGTACAAGAAGCTCTTTTACTTTCCCTTCACAGCCAAATTGTGTTTTAAGGAACAAGACTCACTCTCAAACAGCCATTTAAAATTTCATTGAGCCTACCCAAGCTGTGCTGAAATGGAAGGTAAGTAATCGGCCTCAGGCCTGGCGCTGGTGTATTTTTCATTTTGTCAGTGCAGTGAAGGTGGAAGACAGACATCTGCTTTCAGATCCAATTGTGCTGACCAAAGAATCCACCATCTCTGGCTGCTTCACACTTCCCACCATCTGTTTAGCACTCCCCAGTTCTGCCAGCGGAAGGACTTGCGGGAGATTTTAGGCAACCCACTGCATACAGCGGCTGCTGGGAGGGCTCGATCCACTTCCAGCAGCCATCTGACTTGAAGGAGACTCTTTGTATCCCACTGCTTATCTCTTCTTTTTTTTTTTGTTTTTTAAGCCATGATGGTTGGTCATCAAAAAGAAAAACCAAACCGACAGAAAAGACACCACCTCACCCTACAGAACTTGGAAGAACATTGCCTATGTTCTTACTGCTGCTGTAGCAATATTGTACATATGTAGGTAGTTAAGTGGGTAGGTAGGCATAAGATAGATAGATAGATAGATAGATAGATAGATAGATAGATAGATAGATAGATAGACAGACAGACAGAAGGATGGAATGTGGAGGGGGTTTTGTCCTGTAAAGGCACATTCTTAAGACAAAAGCTGCTGCACACTTAGACAAGCACATTTTCTCATATTGCAGACTTTTCTTTTAATCTGTATCTAACCATCCCAGAACAGGTTAGGCTGCATGAGCCTTTCTGTCTAAGGAAGCTTGTCCCTGTTCTCCATCTCTCTCTATCAAGTTACTGAATAATCAATTTTCCATTACTTCTCCAGAATACAACAAAAGCAGTTCTGAGAAATGTCTTACCATTAAAGAGGGTCAAATATATCACTGGAGATGCACAGTTTAGGTGTGTTGTGACGATTCTGACATGAAACCCATGGGTCTCACCATTCCTTTTGTCCTCTTTTCATTCTTCACAACATATGTCGTGCATGGTTAGCACATTTTGTTTCAAGTTTTCTGCTCCTTTGCTTTATCTCCTTCCTTGTATGAACTCAGTAGTTACGAGAAGATATTTACCATCCATACATACTTTGCACCTCCAAGGAGAACACATCAGGAACGACTCTCAAAGGCGTGCAACATGAAACATGCTATTAGAAAGTTTACTCAAAATTGTTTGTTGGTAAGTTTTACTCTTTTGAGATCTTCCTTTTACAGACTGTTTTTGACAGGCACCTTCCAGACAGCTCTGCAGCATCTAAACCAAACTGAACGTTCTCCTGCATAAAACAAAAGCCACAACCAACTGCTGGGACATCTGAACAGCCCAGCAAACCAAAGAATTTCTTTCATAAATGTTACCAACTTTCTGACTCCAGATCCACAGTTTTATTTTTTAAGGATATCTGTAACACTGATACCAATTTAGATCCAAGCATTCAATGAGTGCACAAACTCTGCTCTTGCTGGTGAAAAGTCATCTGAAATGTTTTCTGCAGAAGGACAATTAATGCTAAATTATTACAAGGCATTTTCAGAAATGGGAGCATTAAACCACAATGAATTTTAAGTGTGATTCGGGTTTTTTCTTGCAAAAAACAAAGGTCACATATAAATTGATCCCCTATCCCACATGCAGATTATGATTCCCAAATTTGTTTGAATTAGGATTTTGATGTGATTTTTATGGATCACAGCATCAAAACTGACTGCAATGATAGGGAGGAAGTGTGCTAAAAGTTTCTTTTGTCTATCACACCAGCTAACTTCTTGATTAGATAAAGACCTAAGAAAACTCCTTTGGTGGAGAAGATGGCAATCAGACGTGGAAATCTTCACTGTATAGAGCACCCTGGGGTTTGTTAAATATCTGCAGATCTGCTTGTTGTAAGTGACAATGTTTATTCTTGCAAGTGAATTCCAAGATAGCCTGGCTTCCTTGGGGTTTAATCTCAGCCTTTTTTTGTTTCTCTGATTAGTTGGAAACTGTAGCAGGTCACCCCGGCTCTTTGAAGAATGAAGGGTCTCATTCCAGGGTGAGGCCCGACGAATTTGTGAATGAATGAAAAGTTAATTGAGGAAAAGAGGAGAGCATACTTCAGTCATAGTTAATTTAAGCAAAGCTGATAAGTTAGTAAATAGAAACACCAGTGTATTCTTTCAAGGAGAATTTTTACCCTGGCTGATATCTTAGGTGCTGTTTCTCTGGCCCTTTTAAAGATTGGTGGCTGTCGTAGACACTTTATTATCTAATCTGCTGCCCAAGGAGAGATTCTGTAGTGTTGAGTAATTACAAATAGATTGAGCTCTGTTGGAAAGTGCATTTACAAAAACAAAAGGAAAGCTCATGCCCTATAAATGTGGGGTTTGGTTTTTTTTTTTTTTTTACTTTATCTTCTTAAAAATTAATTGGGGTTTTTTTGTTGGGTTTTGTTTGGGGTTTTTTAACTAACAAACACTGAGGAAAATAACATGAATGTCATATGCCACTGGATTTTTTGGGGAAAGTGAATGAAACTGTTGAATCCTCCTAGATTTTTATTGTACTTGAAATGTCTTTTGTAGCCACTTCAGGATTGTGCTAAAATACAAAAATGTAACAGCGGCTTCATAAACAGCATCTATTCAGTTTAAAACTGTTACATCAAAGCTGAAACCAAAATGCAGAAAGCTCACATGCAAGCCAGTGAAAGGCACTCTTTCTTCATGTGTAGAGAAGTGGAAGAGAGAGCTGTGTTTTGCTAGAGGAAAGCTGCTTAAGGAAAAAGCATAACCGTGAGCCATGCAAGAAGAAAGGAGAGCAGTGAAAAAAGCAAGGGGGGCAGCAGCTTTTAATGGCAACATTTTTTATGAGTCAGAGAGAAGCCATAGCAAACAGCTGGAGATGGAATCGAACATTTCTTCAATTTTAAGGATCCTCTGGACTGAGATGGGACTGCCACCCACACATCTTAGAGCACCCTGCCGTGGCTAATGAATTTAGTCTCCTACAGTCCTCAGAGGTGAGTGTTATTCTTGCTTGGTAGATAAGGAAAATGGAGCAGGAAGAGGTTAAACTATTTGCCATACGTCACCCAACAAGACTGCAAAAGAGTTAAAAATGAAAGATAGTCTCAATGAAGACAGATGACTTGGGGATGTTGCATGGTGGTGCTGGCAAACCTGAGGAATGAATATGCTTCAGAAGGTGAGGTGTTTCATTAGCTGTACTCACATGGTCCAGGCCAGGCTTCAGAAGGGCTGAGACCCTGCTCCCTGGTGCTGCCACTGCTTTGTAAAGTGACTTCAGGTTCCACATGGCCTCTCCCTGAACATCAGCTGTTTTCCTGTCCAAGCTGGGGACCGTAACACATATCTATACAAAACATTTGAAAATAAGGAAAAGCCAGAGGTCTTAGCTCCTTAGACATAGTACTGAAATTTTGGGGATTCATTTGATTTAACTTCAGGTCTAGATTAAGGTCACTGAAGTGGATTTAACATCTTACAATCAAGAAGCGTGAGACTCCAGTGTACAATTTTTGCAGGTTTCTAAAGCGTCCCTGCAAGAGCTCACATCTTCTTCGCCCTTTCCACCTCTAGCAACAGGAATGACTGCCATTAAAATGCAGTCTGTTGGTTTCCCCCAAGAAGAGGATGTCATGCTAATGTGACTTGGCTTTGTAATTGTGCACGTGCCCAGGTGCAAGCTTATCTGCAACAAGATTTTATTGGGGCATCCCCTCAAGGTGAAAGCATTACAGCCGCCTCTGCTTTTACTGAAACAGGAGCCATTTGAGCCGTTACAAATCCAGATCCTAACACATGGTGATGTTAAAGGTGTCAGGTACAAGTTCATTACTTATCTGTACACAACAGCTACATGCTGAGTAATGAAAACCTGATTTAATTAATGTATAAGCATATAATAACACTGGCAATGCGATCTAAAGATGTCTACACAGGCAGGATTGGTTTCAGGGACAAGAAAACAGGCCTGAGGTCCCAACCCTAGTTAGGGAGCAGGTGAACACCTGCAAAGCTCAGGAGGAGGAGGGAAGAACCTCTGCCTACTCTCTACTTTGCTCCACCCTACACCCAAGGCACTGAGTCTCCAACTCACCTTGCCACAAATATAAATGACTGAAAACCTGTCATTGTTTAAACAATGCTGAACACAAAAGACATTGTCTGTGCTGTCCAGTGGGTTGCTAACCGAGCTGCTTTGCTACCCTGTAGCTCAGCTGAAGCAAGGCATCTGTCTGACAAAAATAGAAACAAGAGTTGCACTCTTTCTGCTGATACCAAGGCATCATTATCACCACGATAAACAGCAACCGATTAAATGAGAAGCTGAAGTTTTAGTTGCAGGGCCAACTTCTAGCAGCCCTGGGTCATGCTTAATTTAGGTAACTGTGGTCAGTCCTATACGTACCTACAACTGAGCAGCGTGATTTTAATTGGTTTTCACCATGGACACAAAGTACAAAGGTTTCTTTCAAAATGTGTTGATTAAAACAGGAGTGACCCCACTCCAAAAGCTGTTTCAAAATTGCAAACATGGGTACAGATCAAAAAAACCCCCCACAACCGGCACCTGATGCCGTGTTTTGTTTTTAAGCCCCTGACTCCACACTGCAACACAATATAGGTCTCAGCTCCATCACTCACTGCCGCCTCTGCTTCCTAGAGCCTCCTTGGGACCACGGGCAGCCCCTTAGCCCAGCAGGAGCTGCCTGGTGCCAGCCCAGCGCTGCCTAACTGCAGGGGAGGCTGCTCTCCAGAAACACAAGGAGGTCTTCCCTTCACCTGGCAGCCCCAGCTGTCTCTCCAGGAGGCTTGTGACTAAAATGTGGTGCCAATATGCTCCCATGTTACTGGTCATGTGGTGGAGGTTAGATCCTTTACCCAAGCTGGGGGAGTTAGGTTCGGTGCCTTCCTTACCATGATGGGCCTGACACCCATGGCCTACGACCCAACCTCCAGCCTAGCCAGGAGCCGTCAGAGAAAGACTTTGGCTTCCTCACTGTGGTGTGGGCAGAGTCCCAGTTACCAACCAGGATCAGCTCTGTCAACCTACTCAGTCAACTGAAAATAAGTAAATGCTTCTAGAGATGGGGACCAGAATACACTGCTCTCCTGTCTCTGGCCCATGAGATGTTTATACCTTCCCCTTCCTCTGCTGTGGATGCAAATGCTTTTGGTAAGAAGCTTGGTCTGTCAGGTGTGTGCTGGCCAGGCAGAGCCCTCCTGAGGAGCAGCTCCTTTAATTTACCTTTTGGCCATGTGGCTGGGACACCGCACGCTCCCACGGATGTTGGTGTGGAGGGATGTCACCACAGCCAGGACCAGGAGCTGGGTGGGAAGCCTGTGGGAGCAGGACCCCTCATTAGCCCGCAATGGCTCAAAATGAGAAACTCAGGAAACCCAGATCCTGGGAGTAGAATGAATACAAAGCAGATGGGGGAAAGATGCTGTGCTCGTGTCTGCCACTGCCTTTTGCTCTCCTCCAAAAAGAGGGAATCTTTGGAGGCTATATTCCCCTTTCTTTCTCCTCCTCTCTTTTCAAAGATCTAATCCTTATTTCTATAGCTCCTCTGCTATTCACTGCCCTGATGTGTTTCTTTCACTGGAGAAACGGTATTTTATTTATTACAACTTAAGACACTTAACTTTCACTTTGCAAGAACTCACTGCCCCTCCCACCCCCCATTTTGTTTCCCTCAACCCACCCCATCCCCCAGCACCACATTTTCTCCTCAGGCAAATTCCCACTGTGGCAATGCAGCGCTGCTCACCCCGGGGCCCAAACCTCCTCCCCTCTCCGGGCTGAGGCTAGCAGGGAGCAAGGCAGGGGGGGTGAGGGGCGTGCAGGGAAAGGACGGATCCAGCCCTGTGTGCAGAACTCAAACGGGGACCTCTCAAAGCAGCCAGCTCAATTTAAACTTTGACCTTTTCCCTCTCTCTGCTGTGATACACAACAGGCGCTTACCAAACCCAAGCTGGTGAAATAACAGTCTTTTTCCCCCCCCCCTTTTTTTTTTGTTTTGTTTTGTTTTTACTAATGATGAAGCTGTGCCAGAGGAAAAGTCAATCTTTTTGATCTTCTGCAAAGCCCGCAAATACCTCCGTGTGACCAATTTAGCTACAGGTGTGAAAAATATTTACAGGCTTCTATTTAAAACTAAATAAAAATAAAATAAAAATCAGTGACCATGTCTCCCTTCACCCTCAAAAAATAATAAACCATGCCTTCCATTAACTCTTCTTTAAAACTTTTCTTCTTTTAGGTATAGGAAACTGTAAATTCCCCTGGGAAATACACTTCTAATTATAGCTACACCCCTCCCTTTTTTTTTCTTCGTTTGTCTCAATTAGATTCAGTACTTAACAAAATTGTATTTTAAATTAGTTGAGATTTTAAATTATTTTAATTTGGTTTATTTTTTAGGTCTTTTAAAAGTCAATGGGATAAGTCTTTTACGTCTCCCAGCCAGTTAAGGAAAACAAATGCCATTCCTACTTGATGTTCTTTAAGCTTCAGTGATTTTGTTATTTTAACATCTCTTAAACGTAAAGAACTTTTCAAGATGTCAATTCTCTCACCAATAAACTTAATTAAAATGTACATTTAAATGAAAGAGATAATTAATTCACACCATTCCATTTGCTTATTACTTGACAGTCAGGGTGTATTAAAAGCTCAGACCTGTGAAAAGAAAACACGCAGAAAGAGGCACAAATAAAACAATCGGCATCAAAATATCATTTTTCTGTCACCATTTTCCTATGTTCCTATAATAAAACTGTCAACCACGTGAAGTTATTTTCTGCTTTTTATGGGCGTGGATTATCCTCACTTTCCAGTGAATTAATTTCACTGACACTGTAAATTTTTGTTTGTGCTCATTTTTCTTTTTAATTTTAGAAGTTGCGATAGTTATGGCCATTGCTATATTTAAACATCCCCCACCACCCACCCACCCACCCACACCCCTGAACGGCCGCCTGGACTATCAGTAACTTTTTCCAGTTAATTCTGTATAACAAGTCAGTGTTTTCTTTGTTTGAAAGGTGACTTCTAGAACCTCTGGCTTCCAAGTAGGAATAATACCCATTTGGGGGTTTCTTCTTATTATTATTTTCTTTACAAAATAATCTAAGCTGTTGGGGATTTTGAACGGAATGTGTTTTGTTTCCAGGCAAATAAATGTTGTTTGTGGAAAGTCTAATAATTAGCAAACCACTCTTTTCTTGTTCAGGGGGCTGTATTGATTGGGGTGCGAATTCCCTCCAGCGAAGCCGAGCAGAGCTGGCCTGTCGCTGGCCAGCTGACTAATTCCTACCCATCTAGGACCACCAAAAGAAAGGCACAGAGAAACAAGGTTGGTTTTGGGAGCAGCTCCGGTCCCCCTTCACTCTGCCAAGAGGCACCCCCTAGATGCGGGTGGGCATCGTGCTGCTTGCCCAGCACTCGCAGGGCACACACCGGTTTCCTCCACGGCTCCCTGAAGGAAACCAATAGTTTTCCAGAGGCTGGAGCCATGCCCCATGTCTCTGAAGCAGGCTTACTAGCAGTGTTCTCAGCTTTGCAGATGAGGGAACCAAGCCCCAGCAACAGAAAAAAAATAAAAGGGTGGGGGGGACGAAGCATCACTTTTAGCCAGAGCATCATGGAGAAGCAGGAGTTGTCACTCTGAAGTTTTGGTAGGTTGCTTGTTTTGGATGGAGAGAGATTTGCGCAGCCCACCTGGGAAAGTACAGATGGGTTGATGGGGAAATCTCAGCTTCTGGAGGTCTCCTCCTTCAACCCCAAAGGCAATCAGATAACCCCTCCCCAGCCGGCTTTCCAGGAAAGGGCAGGTCAGATTACTGAAAAATGTTGGGCTCCGTAATGCCCAAAACATCTACCTCAAGCCTCCTTTATGAAGCTGTTCCGAGGAAGCTGTGAGAAGTAGCTGAGCTGAAGAGCCTTTGTGATACAAGCTGTCTTTGGCAGTGTGAACACAGCTGATCTGTTCTTGATTGCATGACTGGCTGGGAAATTTTGACCACAGAGACTCAGTGTGACTGGTGAGAAAAAAAAAATAATCGAGTAAAGTACAAAGGCTATTTTGGGCATAATAGCCAGTCATTCTGGACAGCAAGGAAATACCCACATACACACAGAGCACAAAATGTTACACATATGCAGATGCTCTGATAGCTCATAGTGTCTCATAGTTTCCATTAAAAAGTTCTGTTTTCAAGGATTTCATTATTCACCCCTAAGCACTTACTCTGGGACAAAACTAGGCACACATTATCCCTTGAAAAGTGGGAAGAGAGTTGTGAAAGACCTACTACCCAAACCCTAATTTGATGCAAATATAGTATTAATAAAAATTCTAACAAAAAAAAAAATGGTTAGTGACAGAGTGACAGGACTGCTTTGTGAATCTGAGACCATCAGTATACTGGGCTCTTGATAGTCCACCTCTCACATGGGATTTGGAAGATGTTTGCAAACATTATTTC
Source organism: Gallinula chloropus (assembly GCF_964237585.1). Taxonomy (NCBI): domain Eukaryota; kingdom Metazoa; phylum Chordata; class Aves; order Gruiformes; family Rallidae; genus Gallinula; species Gallinula chloropus. Next base: position 30,750,696 of record NC_140085.1, on the reverse strand, counting down.
AGTATTGCTGTCAGACAAAACATAAATGGTCTCCATCTGACACATGAGGAAACCAAAGAGGATCAGCTTGATAAAGGAACCTGTGGCACCTAATCTAAGTGATCCTGTTCTGATGGGGGGGTTGGACTAGATGATCTTTTGAGGTCCCTTCCAACCTCTAATATTCTGTGGTTCTGTGATTCTATTATGAGTCCCAGCGCCACCGATTCTGTTCTTTCTTCTAACATCACCTCTTTCTTCAGGTACAGAAATGTGTCTCCTTGCCTTAGCAGCATTAAAAAAAAAATTTTTTTTTAAATCTTTTTATTTTCATTGTAATTTAGAATTTTCATTGTGATTTAGGAATGTGCTTCAATAAATCACCTTTGAGACTACTGTACTCAGGGCAATTGTCTCTGCAGTGAATGATTGACCATAACCAAAATAGATGTATTGTTGCCCTAGAACATTGGAACTTTCATCTCAAAAGTGGATGGAGTAATGCATTAGAGATGCTAAACTTGTATAGGTTATCAAGTGTAAGGTGGTATCTGTCCTGGGAGGAGCTTTCCCACACTGATGTAGGTGGAAACACTCTTCCACTTAGCACTGGCTGCCAGTACTGAATGTCTTAATTTATTAAAAATTAAACCAAACTAAACCAAACACAACCTTTCTACCGTGGGTGATTTCTTTTTAAGCCATTAGGACACATTTCTCTCACCTTTTCATCCTGTCTTCCCACAACACAGAAAAGGATCTTGTGCTCCTCGATCTCTGTGTATAAATAGATCACCATTAGGCTCCAGAAGCTGGAGCTCCAAAAACCACACAAGTATGGGAGACGGGCAAATACTAAACATCACAGTTTCAGTGGTGATGGGCTGACAACCCCAGATGCTGCTGTAAACAATTTCATTTCTGTCAAGCTCGTGACCCCCCTTCTGGTCATGACTTTTAGTTCTGGAACTGCTGCTGGAGATACCAAAATGTTTACTTCAAACACTATGCTCAGAACTGCTGACCCTCCCCCCACCAACAAATGAAAACATCAGGAATCAGACTCTGAGGCAGTTGTGAGAGGGCAACTTTTTAGATATGGTTATTTAAGGCCTCTTCTTTGAGCCTACCTTACTCTTTCAACCCATCCTCCCCTTCTGCAGGGGTCTGCGCGACAACTGCAGCCCTACCACCCTCCCCAAATTTATAGTCAGCAAAGTAACGGTGACCTTCTCTGGAAAAGCTCTTGTAAAAAAAGAAACCCAGCACAGAAACCACGTGCTACCTGATACTGTTGAGAACTCACAGCTTTTCCTTAATGTAGAAATTCCTGGTGATGGATGCCAGTCCAGCCCAGCCCACACCTTCCCCTTCCTCCAGCTGAACCTGCAGTGACTCCCTTCTTTGCCAGGAGGCTTTGTCAGGGTCCCTGCTCCCAGAAACTGCTAGGAAGGGAGTGTGGGGCTGGAAAGGTGTCTGCCCTGGCTCCCAGATCCTAAACTTGGGACAGGTTTATTTCCTACATCTTTACAAACAGCCAACCATGTGTTATACGTGCAGAAACCTTTAGTCTGCTGTCTTCCAGGGCATTACCAGGATCAAATCTGGGTGAGTACCAGTGAAGAAAAAGGGACCCAGAGAGAGAACCCATTTTCACAGGAGAAGCAAAACCACTCTCTGTAAGAGCAGGGCTTGGGCCCTGAGCACTGGCAGGAGCTCGTGAGCATCCTGGGAAGCCTCCCATGGGCAGACTGCCGCTAATTGGAGCCAGAGTCGCCTTGGCCTGCCAGCTGCCAACACTGCAGCTTGTCTGAGAGGCGTGTGGCCTTTGGTGCTTCTTTATGATGCGTAAAGAAACCCCGAAATGATATTTTTCTTTTGGCATTAGAAATTCAGGTGTTGTCTGGCTTGGAAATCTCCCTGGCAACCAGGCAGCAAAGGGAAACAATGACATTACAAGAGCCAAGAGAGTGAAAGCTGAGCAACTGAGAACCATTAGCAGCGTGGCCAGCTCTAGCGGTTTCCCTTACAGGCTGGAGGATTTCAGACCCTCTTAAGCTTTTGGAGGGTTTATCCTCCCCTGGCTGGTTGCTCCCTTTCTCCCACCTGCCTCCTGGGGAAAGAGTCACCCAGAGGTGCTCCTGCTGCATCTTTTCAAAGAATCAAATGCCCAGGGCTTTGCTTTCCAGCTGCTCTCTTCTCCTGCTCTCCACTTGCAAGAGAGGGGGTGCAGTACTAGGAGGTGTATGATAAGAAGAGTGAAAGAGTGGCAGCTAAGATAGCCACTGCGTTAATGAATGCAGCCAGTGACATTGTGTTTGGGGGAAGGAGAGGTGGATAATTAATTTTGGAGGCTGTGGGGATGAAGGAATCTTGTGCATGAAAATTAACCCCTACTTATCCAAGAAAGGAGCACATAATTACGTTTTTCTGTAGGGGCTGGAGGAGTTCCTTGGGATGTATCATGAACAACACTGTTCATGGTAACAGTGCCTGAGTTTCCAGCTCCCTCTGTCAGAGCCATGGGTAAAGTTGGGACTTGGAACTGTGGCTACAGAAACTTAGGGCAGAAATGGGTTATCCTTCCCCAAGGATGCTGGACTGTGTGCGGCAGCACAGTTTGCTAACTATTTCTTGTATCAGTGCTGTGAAGAGTTCTGTTGAAGCAAGTAAGCACAGTTCTGATGTATTATTCCAGGGACCTAATTTTTAGTTGTAGATATCGGGCCTGATCCCCACCTGGTACTTGTATTATGAGAAGTTCTTCCAACTTGCTTCATCTGTTATGTTATAACTGTTTCTTTGATTTGCTGATTAAAGAAATAATTTATGGAATGGCAGTGAATCAAATATGGAAGGAAAGTCTATGATAATGGTTACTCTGTGGCACAGACCATGTAAAAGGAGTTGTAAGCTAGTTCTGAAAAATCCCCCCTTAGTTTTCCCTAGCTATTTCACAGTTGCTCTCTATGCTAACATGTTCCACACAGGGGTCAGCAGTAGTTAACCATAATGAGGTAATTACAAGGTACATTGAGTACAGATGTATGTTAAGGGACATACATTAAGGATGTAGACTAATGGTGCTGTGGTGACAGCAAGTTCAAGACTTGTAGTAATGTTCTGTACATTGAATGTCTTTAATATCACTTTTTGTTTTAAAGTAGGCTTTATCAGCTTTGATTTTCCTGAATACTGTATATATTACCATGTGTACATTTATCTCTGTGCGTAGAAACAATTGTCAGGGGTCAGGAATGTCAGACATGTAATGATGCAAAACAGGTAAGAGGTGTATTAACATTTTTTGGTCCAAGCTTTCTTCCTAGATTTAAAATTATCCCTTTGCATTTACCCCAAATGAGAAATATGGGAGGGACGGTGTGTTATCTTTTGTGCATGTGTGATTTTGAAAAAAAATAGCTGCAGAAGAGGAAGTAATAGGACAGTTGGTCAAGTGAAACAGCTGCACTGGCTAAAGCAAAGAGGAATAATGTGTGAAAGGAATTGAGAATGAAGGCAAAACATATGTTTACATCATGAGCACAGCTCTTGTAGTGAGCTACCTTAAGGGAGGTAGTGTGAGTTCTCCTGGCAGGAGGCGTGCAGCAGAAAGCAGCTCAGCATGGGCTGTAAAACTTCCTTCAGACTGGCTAAGGTGCTACCTTGGGTGGTTAATCTGCCAGCAACACTTGAGCTGCTAATTTTGTACCAGTTCCCAAGCTGAAGCGATGTACACCTCACATGTCTGCAGCACAAAGGCATCCAGGGCAAATTCTGAGTCTTCTTTTGGAGAGATTGAAGAACCTCTTGAAGGAGAAGGATGTTAATTTTTGAGCATGGAGGTGAATTAGTTGCACTTTGGGTCTTGGGATGGTTCAATTATCGATCAGAAATCTCACTCCATAAGGATGTTACATAATTTTATTAATATGCACTTAGCAATGGGATATTATTATAATAATGGAGAAATCTCATTAGTGTAGTTGTCAATGCAGGAAATCACAGGCTGAAGGATAGAAAAGCTATTGAAGAGCTCAACAAAACAACCCCCATGCATTGAGAGAAGATGCAGGAGAAAACCCCAAAATGTTAATGTTTAATTAACGACCACCACCAAGATGGAAGACGCATTTTGATTAGGCTGGCATCCTTAAATTTAGGTATTTTCCAAACTGCACGCCTGACTTTATGACTTGATTACTTAAAATTATGGTATTTCCACCTTCAGTATAATACAGGTATAAAATACACACTGCACATCACACATTACTGACAATGAAACCACAGCAGGGAGAACAGATCTCCCGTGGAAGCCAACATAACCGAGTAAATCTGGTGTGTGACCTGCTGTGACATAAACGCAGGCATACAACTACGCACGGAGGTATAGCTATGCTTACATAAGCGCACACGTTTAAAGTTGGGCTCTTATTTACCTCGCTAATGTAACTATCAGCACGAAAGCAGCTTTAGTAATTCCTGGAGACATTATCAAATTTAACCTGCCTTACACATTTCAAATGGTGAAAGAGACAACAACAACAACAACAAAACCCAAGCCTAAAAGCGAAGAGAGGCTTTCCCGCCGTGTAAGGACAGTGTTTTTACAACCAGAAGGGCCAGAGTTTAAGAGTTTCCTTTTAAACCGCCGCCTTTCCCTGAAGCGCCTGGGGAGCGGCAGCAGGAGCCGCCCGCGGAGCGCAGCGCGGTGGGGACGCGGCGGTCCGAGGCTCGGTCTCCTGTTAAAATAGCTGAAAGAAGCACCCGGGGCGTTCCGCATCCCTAGAAACCGCCGTCCTCCCTCCCGCGGCACCAACACGGCTGGTTATGTGGTTATTTACTTCCCCGCCGCCCCCACCCCGGGTCCCTCCGCGGAACACCTCAGGCGCTGCCGCGTTTCTGGTGCCGGACGCTCGGTCCGACGCGCTCAGCGCCGGAGAGGGGGCGGTGGGGAGCCCGGGTCCGCAGCGCTCCGCACGGCCGGGGCAGCCCGCCGCTTCTCCGCCCGGCCGGGGCGGGGGGCGCCGGTCCCGGGGCAGCCGCGGCCGGCGGGGCGCTGAGTCAGTGCTTCCTGTGTCGGTCAGCGCCGGCACCGCGGGTGCGGCCCGGGGTGAGAGGGGTGGGGGGGCGGCGGTCCGCCCCCGCGGAACTAGCGGCGGGGCGGACCGGGCCTTAGTCACTGTCCACGAAGCCGGGGGCGCGGGTCGCTTCCGACCCAGACCCGCGCCCCGGACGGGGACCCGGCAGCCTCACCCTCGCCTCCCGGGCGCGGACCCGGTCCTCCCCCGGGCGGATTTGTGTGTGACACAGCGGCCGCCCAGCCCCCGCCGCCCCCCATTCCGTCCCTTCGGCGGGGCGGAATCCCCCCGCCCTGGTCGGGCGGGGGAGGGACGGGAGGGAGCCCCCTCTGGGTCTGCGGCGGTGGAAGGCAATCGATCTTGTTTAGGAGCTGGTGCGCAGCTAACACTTCCTGCAGTAATTTGTGACCATGGCTATTGATTGTCCTCGTCCCGTTCGCTCGCCGCCCCGACGCCGCGCAGTCTGGGGAGGAGGAGCCCGGCCGGGCGGGGAGGGGGAGGAAATCCCCCTCCGCAGCCGCCTTCTTTGGGGGTCCCTGTGCCGGGCCGCCGCTTCCCTTTTTTTTTTTCTTTTTTTTTTTTTTTTCCCGTTTATTTTATGAATGGACTGGATGCCCGGTGACACATTAACCGCTCTTTCTCGTTCTTGGAGAAAGGCAGCCGGCGTGCCATGGGTTCAACCCGAGTTTCAGCAACAGCTCCCCCCGTTCAGCGTGGGTCGGGGATGGAAGAGCTGCCCCCCCACCCCCCTTCCCCGCGGCACCGACGGCCTCCTCTGTCCCCCCTCCCCCTTCCCCGCGGGCCAGGCCGGCAGGTCCCGCTTTCCCCTGAGGAGGGGGAGTGAGGGGGGGAGTGCTTCCCGAGGCTGCGGGTCTCCGTGGCCAGGGCGCTCCTGCCCCGGTGGGCAAAAGGGGGTGTGGGGGACCGGACACAAGGCCAGCTGGAGGAGGTTCGGAAACGGGTCTCCCTCACGGCTCCCGGGTAGGGGGGCATCCCCGCGAGCTGAGGCAAGGTCTAGGACCCCCTAGCCCTGGGCTGGAAGGAGCCGGCTCTGCTCGCCTTGGTAAGGCATTTACGATCTGTAACTGCCCTTTTAACTCCCCCGGCGCCCCCGCCCTCCTTCCCCTCCCGGTTTATAGACGGTCCCAGCGGTAGTGACACACACGCACACTCATACACACAGATATGTTTACCAGACACAAAGGTAAATGGTGTGTCTCGCGCCCGAGGGCGGCTCTGGCCACTGCCCTGTCCCCAGCGCGGATGGCATCGGCCGGGCGTGCAGCCGGGCTGCGACACCGCCCGTCCGCCTGTCCGCCTGTCCGCCCGCCCGCGGGCGTGCGCGGAGACCCAGCGGCGCAGCGAGCCGGGGAGGGAGCGCTTGCTTCGCAAGTGCTTTAAACTTCCCCACTTTCCCGGGGTTCCCCCCACCCCAACAGTCTGCACCGATATTCCCCCTTTTCGAGTTCGACATCGAGCCAGCAGCACCACCACCACCGCGCCCCACCCTTAGCCCCTTCGTGCTGAAACAACATGACTCATTTTTGTAACCTCACCCCCGCCCCCCCCCCCCGTCCCCCGTCCCCGGCTTTCCTAGGCGAAGCGGAGGGCTTGGGGCGGGGGCTGCATGTTTTCTGAATGGTGGCAAGGAGGAGCGTAGGGAAAGCGGTGATCTCTTGCTGCTGTCGAGCTGGCTGCCCCGATCGTGGGAAAGTGGCTGCACGTAAAGCAGCAGATTCTTTGTCCCTGTTGTTCTTCTGTAATCGATCTCACTTCAAGTCGAGGGGTGGAAAACTTCAAAGGCAGATCAGGCTGTTGGAGGTCGGGGCAAGAGCACAATCAGCTCGAAATGCACCCACTTTGCCTCCTCCCCCTCTTACTCCTCCTCCTTCGGGAGCGGAGGGGGTTGGATGGAGTTGGGGGCTGAGGGGAAGAGCCCTCCGATCTCTAAAGTACATCCAATCGATAAATAAAATGTAGACTTTGTGGAAAGAGGGACAGACGGAGGGAAAAGAGTTGGGGGCGTTAACGCACCCGAGTCAGTCACACGGGCTCCCCGACTGCACTTTTTCTGACTCCCTGCCTTGTGTAAATAGCTGCATTCTAGTTATATATAGAATAGTGGTTCGCTCCCCCCCCCCCCCCCGCTCCCCCGCCCCCCCGCCTTTCTAGGTCAATTTTAGGACTGTAGAGTTTACAGAGTAAGAAGAAGGAAAAAAAACCTGCTTGGCACCAGCGAGGGTTTGTCCTTCATAGTGTGTCGTACAAAGCAGCCTGCTATGGCATGCAGTCTTAGCGCTGGAGGGAGGGGGGAGCACGAATGATGCCAAGACAATACATAACCAGGCGGTGGACATCTGCCATTCAGAGCCAGCTGCGGTTGGGACTTCGGTCCTGTCTGCCAGCGCTGAAAACTACATCTAGGAAAGGGCATCTGAAGCCATGGAAACGTGCTCTTGCACTGAACACCATTTTGCTAGGTGAGGGTAGAAGAAGCCGTGTCACTGTTTGTGTGGTTCAAGGCATTTTCTAAATAAAATACTTGGGATGAAGTGTCAGAAAACTGCACGCAGTCAGCTCTAGATCCACCCCACACCTCCAACCTGTCTATCATGGTATCATGAACTTTTTAGCACTGTGAGAAAGTTGAATTTGATCTCACGTGATCAATGATTTTGTTGCTTTATTCTGCTTACTGGTATGCCTTCATTAAACCTTTAAATGCAATTTGACTGTATTATACTAATTTTTTTCCTTCCCTTAGCTAAATGTGCAAAGCTGGAAATCACTGAATTTGGTGAGTAACTGCTTAGTAGAGTTTAGGTTCCTGCTCCCACCGTAAACCATGCTCACCTTGCAGCAGAAAAACATATAAAGCAGCTGCTACCCAGGCCCACCTCTGAGCCTATCTTGGCATTCCCTAGCCATAAAATAACCCCTGGTAGCACACAGCAGGCATGCAGCTGGAGCAAGCTACTTTGAATGCCAAGTTGTGCCAGTAAGTATAATTTTAGGGTAGTCCTGTGGCTGCTGTAACTTGTAAAAGGAACTCGACTAGCCTCAGATGGAGGAGAGGTGAAAAGATAACTGCAAGTTGGTTTGGCATCTCAGGTACCTTAAGTATCAGCTGTGTTATCCTACGCACAGGGGTTTAGTCATTCCCAAGAGTTTTTGAGATAATAGTATTTTTTTAACAAGTAATAATATTTTAGCATTCTCCACATCACATAATAACCCTCCAAATATCTTTCCACTTGTACAGTCAGCAGTGGTCAGCTTCAAGTGTTTGCAGTAGTAAAACGGTTACTTATTATGTGCGACTACATAGCACAGGTGGAGTTTATGGCAACACCCTATGCTTGTGTTGGGATATTATAAAGCCCATTTCCATTCAGTTGATTGTAGCCTTCCAGTTATTTATCCTTTACATTGCTATTTTCTGTCTGATTTCTTTCCCAGAGTTAATTATTCAGGAGTTATTTCTGAAAATAATATTTATATATACACATACATATATATATTCAGCTCTGTTTAAATACAAAATAAAATCTGAAATGCTAAAAGCACTTGCTTATCGTTTTACAGTGTAACCATATTCTCAACAGGGTTGGTTTTTCAGTGTTGTGGTGTAGAGAGTTAAAAGTAGGCAGGAACCTCAGTCAATTAGGAACAAGCCATTTAGTGAAATGCTGGTACTTGGTGTGATCACTGGGGCTGGATTTTTATCAAATGAATGGGTTATTTTTAAAAAAAATTCCTTACATCCAATTAACCCAGCCCATGCTGGCTAAGAGAACTATCGTTGCATTGTACATTTGCACATGGAATAGGAATCGTATTATAGGAATAGGGGTAACATACATCTGATTTTTTTCCCCTTGGATGACAGCTCTCCTTCCCCTCACCCGCCCGCTGGGTCCCATCTGGGTAACCTTTTCATAATTGCACTCTGTGTTTTAAAATTTCTGCCAGAGTGGGAACTGGGGCTTTTTGTTTTGTTTTCTCTCTCTCTCTCTTTTTTTAAAATTTTTTTTTATTTCCCCTTCTTTCTGCTTTGTTTTGCTACAGGGAGAACTAGACAAGGGGTGGGCTTGGTCCTGTGTGGTATCTAATGAGAGAGCAGGAACAGAGCAGAGGAGAGAGGCAAGTGATGCAGTGGCAGACACTAAGTGGAACAGCTTGGTGCAGTCCCAAACTGCAGAAGATGGTTTGGAGGACCATACTTAGGAGAAAGAATGCCCTAGGTTGGGTTGATAAGAAGAATAGTACTAGTGTTTGAAGGAGCTTTGGGCACAGGGGAAGTTTGGAGTGGTGTTCCACCAAGCTGGGAAGTGTTTAGGGAAAGGTACAAGAAGTTGGGGGTTGAGAGCTCCCTTGAACTTGGGGTTTGAGGATCTCTGAGTCAGGAAAAATTAGCATTTCCTCCCTGGGCACTTCTAAGAAGGACATCAACTTGTAGTAAGTAACACATACAGGGTTGCTGAACATCATCTCCCACCATAATATAGGACAGGCAGCAGTGGTGGGCATGCCATATGCATCCTCTACAAACCTGCTGCAGAAACAGATCACAATGCCTACCCCTACTGTGATACTATTAAACCTTTTAGACATGGTTAGTAAGGTTTGGTGGGCTGTAAATGGGAACTATACTCCCATTCTAGGTCTCTTTCTACCTTCCCTCCTTCCATTCCTCCTTTGTTAGACCTTTGCTTACCAGTTAATCTTGCTGGAAGAGAAGAATTTATCCCTGGAAAGCTTCACCCTGTGGTGAAGGCTTCAGGACAAGGTATGCTGAAGGTGCTGGGAATGAATCTCCCTTACCTCCATCCATATGCCCAGCATTCCTGCTCTAACAGTTTGCAGAGGGTAAGGAGAAACACATTAGCTGACATAGGGAAGAGAAAGGGCATGTCCTCTGCCCCATCACTGAGGTGGAAAAAGTACACAAGTAATATCAAGAAGGCTTTAAAGAAAGGAGAGGAAGGGACACAGCAGGGCTGGTTGGCATGGGGTAGTACATGGGGTGGCACGAGTGGAATATCATGGATATTGTAAGAATCCACCTTTTTAGGCTAAGAATTTTGAAGTTTTACCAACATTTTAATATTTGGATACATTCTGAATTATAATGCTAGTGACACCAGCACTTTGTCTATTTGTGAAGATACACGTAAATCTGAGGCTGAAGTTCCATCGCTTTAAAGTTCCCCCCCCCCCCCTTTTCTTATTGCTGTTGAGTTTGCACAGACCTCATTTTCTGTCTCAGTGCATCCTTACTGAACTGAGAAGTACCAGTAGTCCCATTTTGCAGATGAGAAACCAAGGCGAAGAGACACTCCAAGTAAATCTTGATGACCGTGCACATTTTGAAGTAAAACCTCAGGGTCCCCCTGTCTACAATGAATACAGATTTACAGTGGGGCCTGAGCTCTGCATTACCATGGTCTGATACAGCACAGTCTCTTATGCCACACAGTAGAGGAGAAGCAACAGTGCAGAGCATATTTTCCTCAGGGCCATGTATGCAGCCTTGCACCAAAGCTGTCGCATACATGTGTCTTGTGGATCTTCTCAAGACAGTAGTGTCTCTCCAGACATGTCCTGTTATAGGTAACTAGGGCTAAAAGGCACCTCTGACCTCTTAAGATGGTGCTTGTGGGCAAAGCTGGTTAGTTCTCAGGGAATAAGTTAAGCATATTTAGCATAGGTAGTCAAAGAAGCTCAATGGCAACTTTGGAAGTGACCCTAATAGACTAGTCTTTGCATTCAGAAGTCTCTGGCATAGCTGGGAAGCAAACCCAGACCTCCCCAGTGCTCCTTCAGTTTGCTAAACATGAGCTGTGCTTCACACTTACCAGTACCACCTATTCTCTTCCCCTCCCTTTTTTTTTTTAAATCCCTCCCTTTAGCACTTTTCTACTCCTTTTACTCTTCATATTCAGCTTTCTTTCACTTTTCAACTTCAACTTAAAATGCTCTATTTAAAAATGTAGGGGCCAGATCCTCGGAGTCAGCCAAACCACACATGGTGCAGGTCCAGGGTGTAGGGAGGGGGAAAGTGGCTCTAAGCCATTTTTCATCTCCCTGGATTCTAGGTTGACTTGATGCCAAAGTGGCCCCTGGCATAACTGAGAGCAGGAATGCTCTAAATTACACTAGTTAGAACAGTTCCCAAGGGCCTATCCTATGCCACTTGCTCCTTTCCGCCTTGGCCACCTATGAAGGCCTCCTACACTGCCTTACTTTGTGTGGGGATTTCCTACATCAGGGAATGCCCAGCTGCCCTATTACGGTACAAAGGTGATGGAGAATCATTCCCTAAGCATTTCCAGTATAAATAAAGCAATTCTGTTAAAGAAAATTACAGAACTAACATAACATTAGAATTTGTCATTTTAATGACTTTGCTTGAACATCACATTTTTCCTTCCTACCTTCCATGTGCCTTTGACAGGGAAAAGGCTCGTTTTTAATTAGGCTGTAAAGACTTCAAGGTGGGGGCTGTGTAGGTTGGGTGAAGAATGGTCTGGAGAACAACACAGAAAATGGTTTATACCGCGAAAAAAAATTTGGTAGGTTTTATTTTTTTTCTTTTCCCTTTGATGAGAATATTGCATGTGGTTCTAGTCACGCTGTTTCTGGAAGGTGACTCTCATTAGGGAGATGTGACAGAAGGGCTAGAGCATGGGAAGACTGAAAGGATTGGAAGTGACCCACTCAGAAGACAAGTAAGAGAGGTTATAATAAAAAATAACTAAATATAGTCTTGATTTGAGTGAGCGCCATCTTTTAGAAAAGGCATTTCTAAAGGACAGCAAACTGAAAACCAGCCCAAGAAAATATTTTCTCATACAAGGAGGCACTTGACTGTGGCACTTGAGACTTCACCAACGTCTCGCACTGAAGAATATAGCCAAATGCTCCAAGTGAGGCAAATGTGATAACAAGAACGTCCCCTGTTACAGTTAATGCTTTAAAAGAGGCACAGTTTGCACAAGGGAAGGAAACATGGTGCTTCATAGTTCATTATGGCTTGTAGTTTAAGACAACTTTTTAGGGGTTAGTGTTTTCCTGAAACTATTTGTTTTATAAAGATGGCAGACAGCTATCTCCTTTTGAGCAAGGAGAGGAAGACTTGTCCGCTGAAGGGATCCTTTCCTATATTTATTTGCTCAGGACAAATGACTCAGATCAACTGAGAAATAAAAGATTTTTTTTTTTTTTTCCTACCAACTACCAGAGATCTCGTTTCTTGAGCCTCCAGAACTGTTGGATAGTGCAGAATGGGGACTGTATGACCAGACTCTTAAAGGGGTGTTACTGTCACAAGGCATCAGACGACTTTTGAAGAAATAAGAGGCAGATCACATCCGCAGAACCAATTTGTCCTTTGTTTCAGTCTCCAGGAGTGGTCTTGTGGCCTCAGGCCACATTGCATTTTATTTTGTTTCACATTGTCAGCTTTTGGAAACTGGAAAAATACTTTCTTGCATGGTGGATCGTTTGTTCAGCTATTAAACTACGGGCAGCACCAGATAGCTGGTGTGCAGACTTCTTGCAGGTCAGTCAGTGTTCAGCTTTAATTCAATTCAGTGAGGTTTTATTGGCCTGACAAGCTACCCTAGCACATGCACATGCTGAAAGTTTAGCAAAATCACACCTACTAAAATTGCCCTCTTTTATAGGGCAATTTGTGAAGCACTGGTAGCACTCAGGTGGCATGTTACAGTGTCAACAGAGGCTTTCTGAACTTATTGCTGCCACTGACCAATAAAAGCACTAAGAAAGACTTGAATGGCTTCTATTTTTCCACAGATAGCTTAAATAATCATGTGATGGCACTTTCAAATACTGAAATAATTCTGTTGTGCTTTGGGGAAATCTTAAGTTAGTAATGTTTCCTGACATCTGTGCTGAGCTATCTCGGTCCAGTATGTCAAATTTGCAGCAAGGTCTTGTTCTACTGGAAATCACACACCCCTGCAGACAATTTAGTCATACAGTATATCAGACAAATGGATACAATTCTGATGTTGTAGGGGCAGAAACCTGAGTTCATACATTTTGAGGTAAGTGTTGTGATCTCTTAGCCGTCCCTGAGAAGCCCCAAAGAGGCTACGATGCTGGCCACAAAGGGGCCTCCCCATGTCAGATGAGTGCCAAGGTGGCCATCAGTGACTGTATTGGCTTGTGCCGTGGTCAGGATACTACATGCCATGTGTTGTCTGGAGGATCTGATCTCAAATAAACATACTTGTTTGGTCTTGAAAACTCAATTCTAGATGGCACAAGAGCACAATCTATGATTCTAGCACAGAGGAGTCTCATATACAGTCTGGTTCAGAGCATATTGTGGCATGCCAGAAAGATAATGCAAAATGCTGGGAAGGGTAGGGCACATGGGTAATAGTCAATGGAGATTTTGCCATCTCAAGTATCAGTTTTAATTGCATTCAATTAAAACTCAGTCCCAGTGATTGTCTGCCCACTGGTGGCTTCATCGCTATGGTATGGGAGGTGTTTGCCACAACTGAGAGGGTGAAATATCTGAGGGAAGGAATGGCAGGCAAAAATCTTTTAGAATGATAATAAAAATTAAATAAGCTGACATCACTTAGTTCCTGTGCTTTTCACAGCTCTAGTAGCTGAGATATTTGGATTATGTTCTAGAGGAAGGAATAACTTTCTTCTTTTGACTCCTATGCCTCTGAGAAGCCTGACTGGATTGACTGATGGCAGTGGGAATACTCATGGGAGCAAGAGGCAAGGTCAGAACCATGCAGAGGTGTCACCATTAGCAAGGGCTTTTGCTAATTTTCACATGGAAATGTTGCAGATAAGAACCTGGACGTACTGATAGCTGTATGTGGAATTGGAACAGTATCTGTCCACGGTTCTTGTCTCAAGCCAGCAGTTTATCCTTTGCCTTTCTATGCACCAACGTTACCCACAACATGGTTTAGACGCAAAAGTATTACATGTGTTTAGTAGCCAGTTTGCAAATATTAAACTTCCCAACTTTATTATAAAAATGGTTTCAGAAGAGGCTAATCATTATTGTGAACTGGTTTTATAAAACATAAACCAGTTAGGCTTCAGCTACAGAATAGTTCTTGTGCCACTACTGGCTTCTAGCTTTTAAAATGACCACATCATTGTTCTTGAAAATAGGCTGAGATGAATTTGTACTTACCTGGATGCCTGATGGAGACCCATATGCAATGTGACAGGCAGTTAAACCTCTCTGGGGGGAAAAAAGAGTGTTGTGCCACATATATTTCTCATTTTAGATCGATCTTTCTAATCCTGCACTCACTTTGTCTCCTTTGCACAGATTCTCAGCCACCCTCCATCCTCAGAAGATCACTCTCCTGCATTTTCTCAACGCATTTTTAGCCTTGATACTCTTTGCTGGTCTGTGGGAACCACAGTTCCTCCCACAGCGATGTTGGTCCAGATACACAAGCAGTCTGTTTTCCATTGCCATTCAGATTCTGTCCACATGCACCCACCCTAATCGTTTGCTTATCCTTTGCAGGTCCTTTGGGCAAAGTCTGAAATGAGGGTAAGAACTCTGCGACTGGAAAAGTGCCAGCATGCCTTCTGTACTACAGTCATTTATTACAGATTTTAGAAAGAATTTTTCCAGCATATAATTATATAGAGGGGCAGTGTCCATTTCTTGCAGTCCCATACTCTGGTCTATCAGTTACAGGTGTTGCTGGGTACACTGTACTACAACATGCACCTGTTATTCCCATTTTTCATGCTATGCCTTTTCACTAGTAATTCTAGTCCCCTTCCCAGGCCCTTGTGAAACTATGCTCACACGAAAGCCCCAAATGGCGCAGTTTAACGTTGCTCTGCAGCCTGTGCCCAGCTGAATGCTCACAATGGTTTACTTTTTCTTCTTGCTGCAGCAACTGTCCTATTAGAAAGTTGCTTGTTCCTGCTCACTGCTAAACAAGTGGAGGAAATAAATGGAGGGCACACTTTTGGAAGAATTGAGCAGAAAATAAAAGAGTCAGCATGCTCAGGTGGCTCCTGGTTGCTCATAGTTTAGAGAGAATGGCTGTGATAGAAGGAGACAGGGAGATAAAGAAAGGGTGAAGAAGGAGTGGTATTAGGAAAAGCTGGTGGGTTTAGTCTTTTCCACGAATACCCAAGTGTAGACACTGAAGAGAGTGTCGTTCCTGCCAATACTCTATGGTGGTTATTTTCCCAAAACTTCACAAACCAAACATCTTCTTTTCATAAACAACTGCTGAGCATTGGGTAACCTGGGATCTCAGAACATGTTTCCACTTAGTGGGACTGTCATCCCACCTTTTCCTTCTGGACTCAAGAAGTGAGATAGAGTCCTGAATTCAGGAACTTGGGTCTTACTGGCTCAGTATTTTTTTCTCCCCTGTGTTTTAAAGGTCAGTTAGAGCTCTCCATTGGATCCCTTTTGGAAAGCAGGTATAGAGAAATGCAGATGGTAGTTGGCAGCTACGAGCCTCATGATCGACCACATTTCTAATGATAATAACTTGTTAAAAATAGCTTAGCAATTTTTAAGTAAACATAAAGTAATCTAAGAAGAGATGACTAATGCAATACATTCTGTAAGAAGAAAGGACTAGGTAGAGTGATTTTTTTCTTTCTAATCCTGGCTGTGAGCTACAGGCTGTTGCTGTGCCCCAGGACATCTGTACATATTTAGATATTCTTGTATAATCCATGAGAAAAAGTCTTGCAAGCATGCTTGTTGTTTGAGGTTCTACCATACCAGTAGGATATGTTAACTACTTACAGTGAAGCCACTAATTTGGATTGTTTATAAAGAAGTTTATTGTTGGTGGCTTTTGTGGAACACATTAAGTGTGTAGATCTGAGAGGCTTGATTTTTTGTTTTCTTTAATTGTATATAGCTCTCAGGTGGAAGAGAACTTCTTAAATTAATACAGTGTGGTTTATTGCCCTTAAAAAGTTTGTCTGGTCTAATCAGTTTCTTGTCACTGTGGAAAACAGGGGTTTCTTGTCACTATGTGTTTAAAAAAAGGGTAGATCAGGTACTTAGGGATATGGTTTAGCATAGGACAGGAATGGTTGGACTTGATGATCTTTAAGATCTTTTCTAGCCTTGTGATTCTGTGATTCTGTGATTCTGTGAAAAGTGGGATACATTCCAGTTCACACTAATTACTAGAGTATGAAGAAGAATGTAAGAGGGATTAAGATTCAGTAAATCTACAACATATAGAAACATGTTACTGTCTGGCTGCTGTAGTTTTTACAAAATAGGTAGGAACTGGAAAGATCAAGGGGCTATAATTTTAGTAAATCCACTAATTTTAGAAGTCTGTAAGTTGGTGCATCCACTTGAGATAGCTAAAACCTCACCGGAGGAAAGAAGCAGCAAAATTACTGAATACTTTCAATGGGAATGGGTGGCTCCTTCAGCGTGACAAGAAACATTTACACTGCTCCTGTAAATCTTCCCAAGTGCTTCACATTTTGCTAAATATTTATAAAATCTTCACGGGTCTTCATGAAGGATTTTAGGAACTTCTCCTGACTTAATTTTTGTCTTAAGGACCTGCCCTTCATGCTGCTTATCCTCCTTGAATTCTGCTGACACCACGGATTGATTACTCTTAGGTTCTTGGGAGACTAAGCCCTATGAGAAAATTTATTCAATTAGTTTAGAAGTTGCTGAATTGCCTCCCATTTTGCGTTCAGTTGATGGCCAGTCACTGTGTAGGACCACTCTGTACAGATTGGTTGAAACACATTCAGAGTCTCCACAGAAATTGTCTGGTTGCCTGACCCATGTATTTAATTCTTGATTTTTAAATAATTTTTAAAATTTTTTTTGGCAAGTAAAAAGGGAGCAGGAGTTTTGTCATGTTGCTTTTCTCAGGTTATAGGAGGGACATGGTAACTGGGGAGTTGATGGCAATGATAGTGGTTATACTCCTAAGCTTGCTGTCGCAGGGTTCTTCGCTTAGTAGGTAACACCAGGTAGCTGGTACGTGGCAGTTCAGAAGATGAGAAAGGCCCAAGCCGTACCTGTATCTTCTCCTGTACGTTTTTATCTTGGGCTCCTTTCCATCCTGAGTGACATATTTTTCTAATATGTATGCAAAAATGAGTTTGGTAACTTAAGAGAAAATTAAAAAAAGGAATGAAATCTTTGAGAATTGCCTGGGTTTGCTCTTTTCTGTATGGTTAGTACCCTCTGTCCAGCTTTGCTGAACTGTATTAAATAACATTTCAGAGCTGGAATAAAAAATTTTATCCACCTGTGGAAAAACTGTAATTTCCAAATATTTGAAACCCTTCTTACTCCAGGAAGAATCTCAGTTCTTAAAAGGAATTTCTTTAAATGATTCTCAATGAGGGAGAGAGACATAGGAAAGGTACAAAACTGACAAATAACCACAACTGAACTAACCTGTTTACCCATAGAACACGCACAACCTAGGCAGCAGCTGTAGATGCTACTTTGCCATTAAGTTGCCAGTCTCTTCCCACCTTGCTCTGCAGGCAACATCGTTGTTCACTTTATGCTGTGCCTGAATCTTTGGTCTTACTTAAAGGAATACCAGTGATGATTTAAGTGAGCTTGTCCATCAGAAGGAGGTAGAAAATTAGCGTAAGATTTTAAACAGCCTAACTAAAAATAAGATTTAAAACCACCTCTGCTGGATATGTAGCAGTAGTATAGAAGAGAACATTAAATGTCATTCAGAGATTTAAATATTTAAATTATCTTGTGCTTCAATACATCTAACAAATCAAATGTTAGAGGTTTTAAACCTCTAACAAAAAAATGGCTGCATCCACAAATAAAGCTTTTTAATATCTTCATACACATGCAGCCAAAACTAGGACAAAATCCAGTTTCTGCTTAAAAAAATAATCTCATGAACCACACTTACCCTAATGGAATGGTTGCTATAAAAATACTTCAAGGAACTGCAAGAATAGCCATTCCAGCACAGACCAAAGGTCTGTCTGGGGTGATATCCTGCCCCCAGCAGAAGGCAAAGCAGATGCACAGGGAACAATATAAGGGGGCAGACACGTCTCCTGGCCTCTGGGAACTTACAGCTCATGGATTTCCTGCATCAGGCGTTCTATCTTTCCTCACTCCAACACAAAGGTTTCAGGCCTCAGTGGAGGGAGGGCTTACCCTATTAATTTGTCTAATAAACTTTTACTGTCCACAGTATCCTAGGGCATACAATTCCACAGTGTGACTCCCCTCTCTTTGTTTTCAATCTGTAGACTAATGAACTGCTCTCATTTTCCCTCTCTGCTCCTTTTCACTCCTCTTGTTCAGTTCTTGCACTGTACTGTACACAAGGCAAAAGTCAGTCTTGCCAACTGTTTCCTGGGACTTTTTTAAAAAAAACCCTCTGTTATTGCCTTGCAAAGGTCCTCCTCAGTTAGTCACCCTCATGCTATGAAAGTTCCTCTGGCTTAATTTCTTTTCTTCTTGAGCCAGGTTTGCCAAAACATGGTTTGTTTAGGGAAGCTTTTATCTTGCCCCCATTTTGAGAATGGTAGAAAACGATCCCTGCCGATAAAAAGTTGCTGTGCTCGCTCCAAGACCTCAGCAATATTTATTCTCTCTGTTCCGTTCACCCTGGTGCAGGCACTGCCCTGAACACGTTCCCGAGATAGACTTGTTCTTCCGTGCCGCTCATCCCCACGGGA
This sequence comes from Gallinula chloropus, assembly GCF_964237585.1. Lineage (NCBI taxonomy): Eukaryota > Metazoa > Chordata > Aves > Gruiformes > Rallidae > Gallinula > Gallinula chloropus. Next base: position 30,731,926 of record NC_140085.1, on the reverse strand, counting down.
GTATACTGAGTACCTGCCAGCAGCAGCTTGAAGTTTAGATCTGATGCCAGTGCTTTAAATTTCCATATCAGAGTGAAAAAATACCACTAGCCTTGCTCTGTTTTAGTAATTGTGTCAAAAGTACCACCTTACAAGGATGCTGTTTGTGCAGGGAAACTTGGCAGCATTATTTAGAGCCTTCCCTGTTGCTGTTTGTTGTGCCAGCACTTGGCACTTATATTAAGCACAGGTTTGGGATTCATCTCACCTGCTTTAGTATGCCTGTAGTGGAGCCCTCTACAACTGAGAGAGTCACCCCAGGCTCCTTTTAAGGAGAGAAATAAGTAGGTTTAGACACAATTCCTCAACATCATTTGTGTTGTTTAGAGCAGGATTTTTATGCCTTCTTTCTTTCCATTGACTAATAATGCAATCTCAACAATTAAATTGGTTGAGCTTCCATAATGTAGGTATCAACACTTAATGTTAAGTCTTGATGTTAAAGAGGTAGTCTTTAATATTCATCACTGTGGTTGATGCATAAGCCTACAACATTGGGACAAAAATGTTAATTCCCACGTTCCACGCTCACCAGTCTTTAGAAAAACATACAGAGAGAATCCTGAAAGGTTCAACTCCTGGAGGAATGGGTTGTCACTGGCGACAAGTAGAAAATATATAAGCTCAAGATTTATAAATGACAATCCTTAATCAAATCAAGCCCTTCTTCACTGGACACCATGGATTTCATGTATACTTACTTGAATTTCTCCTCCAACTCAGATGCAATCATGAAGTAGAAACAATACTTCACTCCTTGGCATCCCCAAGGAAGTCTATGGGCTACTCCATGGGATACTGTTCTGCTGGGCTTCTTTCTTCAAAGCCAGTGGAGCTCTAATCCCATAGTATGTTTGTATAGACACTTCATAGAGACTGAGTGCTTGATAGTCACCACACTTCTCCTGTCTTGGAGAACTTATTAAAATGGTTCTTGGAGTTTGGTATCCATGGAGTTCCAACCTCACTTTCAGAGGAGGTTCCAAAGAATTGGGATTTCATCTTTTTCATTTCCTATCCCTATACCCTTTTGTTTGCAGTATCTGCAGGTGTCATACATTCAGCAGTGATTGCCTGAGTCAGCAAGTAGCCCCTAAAAATAGCACTCAGAGAAGTAAACTGATATGTTAATCTTCTCCACAGCTCTCTGCAGCTGAGGAACTTGTCATTTTCTCAGAACCCCACGTAACTTAGTCTTTGGCTGCAGCCAGACAACCAGGATGGAGTTTTTGTCTCATCCTACTGGCATTTCTTGGCAGCCTTTTATCCTTCTTTAACTTTTCTCACAGTGCTTCAGGTGCTGTAGTGTGGATCAAAGGAGTTGGGAATCACAGAACTGTCTTGCAGGAGTCAGAAAGTCAGGCTGGAGAGGTAGACAGCGTGGAGAGCAATGTGAGATGGAGGTCTGAAGAAGAAAGCCGTAACAAATATGACAAGAAAAGCCTATATTGGTGGTGGCTATTGTGAAGTTTATGTTCATAAGTCTGTTGTTACCAGGACTCACCAGAATAAAATTCAGTTCTGTTGTACTAGAAAGTATGCAAGGCTGTGTCAGAGCTTGCTTTGTCCTCCCCTGTGCCTTCTGGTAGAGGACAGCATCTGGGCCAGTGTTTTTAAAGGGAAGTCACTCTTTCATGTTTCTGTATCTGTTAGCACACTCCTCAGGCGTTTGACTCCTTCAAACCTTCTAATCATGTAGTAAAAACTTTTAAAAGAATATATCTAGCCAAATAGGCGGCTGAGTCTCAAAAGCAATTGTTCTTTTCCAGCAGTGGCTTCTAGTTCAAAAATCTCAACCATCTGCTTTCCATCTTATGTATATTGATGTTATTTTTTATTTAGTCGGCATTTTATGGGGCCATTATAATAAAGGGAAGTCTGGGTAATTAAAACTGTATCATGGCTTCATGATCATTAGTGGTAAAACACATCTGTTGACACAAATTTATCTGGGTTTGTTTTTTTGTTGTTGTTGTTTTCTTTTTGTTTTCTTCTACTTTTTTTTCACTACTTCAGCTGCTTTGGAGATTCCGATGCTTTTCTTCTGCAGTATGATTTTAGTAGTCCAGTGCACTCCCAGGGTTGATGTTCATGTTAACAAGGGCTGGCTGCAACCGTGTCAACTACTTAAAAATGGACAGGGCCATCCAGAACCAGAGACTGCTGCTTCCCTGTTTCTCCTGCATGGTCCTTTCACTGGAATAGGGATTTTTTTTTTCAACTACTCCACACAATGCAGCGTGCAGGTTTAAAAAAGTGATCTTTTTCAAATTAAGCAATAGTCACCTTGGGCTGTTAGGTTTAGAAAGAGTACTCTCACTCCTATCCACTCATAACCTGTCACCACTCCTTTTTTTTCCTCTAGTGGCTGCAATGCAAAAAGGGGTTTTTTCAACCATTCAGAAATGGGAATGTGTGATGATATGGGCACGTCTACTGCACTGCCTTCTGACCAAGCATTCTGGATTTATTGATATTTATACTGGGAAAACATTTATTCACTAACCCTTTTCTTTAAAGCTCTATGAACCCAACTAGTGCACAGAGATCATGCTGATCAAATCATGCTGGCTTGATGACAATTATGTGGTTTTGCTGGCCAGCTTATTCCTTAAAAGCAGTTCAAAACAGAAAGGTTTTGTGTTTTGTTTTTTTTTTCCTGTGTGACTGCACCTACTCCAGGCTTTGGAGGTTTGATTTTTATGTTTTATATTCTGTAACTAACATAATAGTCCTGGCAGGGGATAATCCTGATTAGATTCTTGGGACATTTCTGTGGTGTTGTCCAAAGGTGAACTGGCTGTCAAATTCAGACTCACCAACCATGACCATTCTAAGCCTTTGTGACTGCCCAGAAAGGTCACTTAAGCAGAAGTACCCATGCCCCCCAGAGTCTGCAGGCACTGCTACTGTCTACTTTCTGTTCATATAATCTAGTTTCTGGGCAGATGGCATAGCCCAGCTAGGCAGTAGACACTTGATGAATGTTCTGAGCTGCGGGGTAATATCTGAGAGGATAATACCAGTCAATGTGAGCTGACGATGTGAGGACAGCAGAACTATCAATACTTAGTCTTGGTTTTGAGCCTCCTTTTTGCCCTGCATCATAGGCATACCCAGCAGCTAACAGAGCTACCGTGCATCCAGACAGAAGGGGTGACGATTTGCCAGTGCTGAGGAGATAAATGGAAGAATGAAGGAATTTCGTCTGTGGCCATCCTGTTAACACGGAGCTGGTAAAGGTTAAAAAGTCATCCCGAGTCAGGGAAGAAGCGCAAAGCAGAGACTTGCTATGACATGTCTTCTGACAGCTCACCATGTGCCTCGACCAGTGATTTCAGTTGACAAATAGAAAGTGGTCAAATGCAAACAGATCCACTCTTAGGAGCTACTTGGAAATGAATTAGAACTGATTAGTGGACTTTATCCTGCAGAAACAGAATGTCTCTTTTTAACCCTTGCCTATTAATGCTCCAGCTGGTCACTACGCATCGTGGAAGTCCCCCCACCAACTTCAGAAGAAGGGGGATGGAAAAACCTATGCAGTAGGAGGAAACACTGTCAGCTAGTTATGCTTTTAAATACAAGGCTCATCTGTGTCTGCTTTCCACTGTGCATAACCTGGTGGCAGTGGCTTGCCAGGTATCCTTCTCTAGATTCTTGAAAGCGTGTGCATTTTCTCTCCTCATGTCCCTCAGTAGAGGGTGCTTTCTGTGGATGCAGTGGGTTTAATTATTTAAGCCTTGTTCATGTTCTGGTATTTATAGATAGCTGTACTTTAAATCTCTGACAGTAACATAATGTCTACTGGGATTCTCAGCGGAAGAAATATGCAGACAATATGATCACTACTGTAACACCCCTTTATTAAGCTGCAATTGCAATTCATGAAATCATTGCAAAATAATAATAAAAAAAATGGTTGGAAGATAAAGGCCTTAGATACGGTCCCTAGAAACCACTGCTCACTTTAATTGAGAGCAGCTGCAATGTTGCAGAAGCCCAGGGAATGTTGCAGTTCATATTCTCCCTCCTTGGCTCTTTCTAGGGGAGTTCAATACATTTTGACTAACATACATCCTGGCAAGTTTGTAGGCAAATGTTTTTTCCTAAATATAAAACCAAATGAATTTAAAAGCCGGTTGCATTCAGGAATGTTGATCCTTAGATGCTCTACAGCTTCAGATCCAAACAGGCTGCTGTTTTCCCGTTTCCTTTGTTCTTGAAAAATTGCCCATACATTGAGTTGTGCCTTTAAGACTTCCAATTGAATGGGGCATCTGGGAACCCAAGGGAGCACTTGCTCTGCCAAAATTTTGCAGGCACAAATAGAAATAAATTGGAAGAATATATATAAAAGTTATCTGGTTCATCTTCCAGTTCAAAGATTTTGTTTGGGCTGGTCTTTCATGTTATTTCTTTATCATTACTTCTGGAAAAAAAATGCATGAAGTCATACAGAGCTCCCAGAACCCATATCTCTATTGAAACAGGCATTACAGCAAAGAAATAGTGAGAACCTGGTATTTTTCAGTCCCACTTGTATAACTGATGAGAGACTATAACATATCTGTACTCTGAAAATACTCCAGTGTGCATTTTTGGCAACAGAAAACAGGTATTACGGAACACAGAGACAAACAGCTTCATAGTCCAGGTGCATAACTTGCACTTTCAAGTCATCCTTTCTCACCCAGCCCATGTAAGCCATTTTATTTTCCCAAAAGCCAAGTCAGATGCAAAACCAGATACAACCATTTAAAAAGCATCAGATCTGCCTTTGTTTACCTCTCCTCTTGGTAGCATTAGGGATTGACTAAAGTGAGTGCAATTCTCTGGGGCAACTACCAAAATTTAGAAACCTTCAAAACAATGGCCAGGACAACATTCAGCTCCTGCTAATGAATGGCTCAGTCAGCTGATCTACGATGGATTTTACTGTGTATATATGTGGAAGAAACCATGCAGACAGCAAGACAGCATCTTGCAGTGGAACACTGCACATCACACAGAATAAATCTCTTAGAGTTAATCTTGCAGGTTAATTCTAGTCCCATGTGTTGCACTAGACATGTGAAGTGTGTGCCACACTCTGTTTAAAAATACATAGTTCCTCCTTTTTTATAAACCCTAGGAAGTAATCTCTCCAGATGGTTCTGGGACGGACATTGGTAGCATTAATCAATTTTTATTTTCTGAGGAGAAAGTGAAGTACAGTATCTGTGTCTCTCACCCAAGATCTCCTAGAAAACCTGAACAAGAGAAAGAATTCAGTTCCCCCTTAATCCAAGCCTTTCTTCCTTCCCCACTAATATTTTGTCTTCCTCTCTGATATTTCAGATTAGCCATACAATGCGTAAGGAAAGGGTTCGTAATGAGATTTTCTTCTGTGGAATTTTTCCAGGGTTCCACCTAGACATGGCATTTTTATTTTTATTTTCACAGAAGGACTCTCCCTTCCCCAGGCCCCACAAAAGTTTCTCTGATGGAGAGATGGGACAACTTGGGAGGTCTGTGTGAAGAACTACATTTTGCTGGATACACTCCTGCTGTTAGTAAATTGCTCCAATGGGAGGACCAGCCAACTAACTCAGTCAACCTACTAAAATGGATTCTCTATTTTATAGAGATAGATCCTCTCAGTTAACTCATCTGTTAAGATTGTAAAAAATGAGAGAAGACAGAGCACACGCTACATGGGGAGAGTAAACAAAGGCTAATGGGTAAGGTTTTGTTGGTATCAACAAAGGTTGGTACGTCCCTGTTTGCTCTTTGCTCTACATCAATTTTCATGCTTTCCCTGTCTCTCTTCACTGATTCTGATTTTGATTCTGTAAACATAAACCAGTCAAAAATTTCCACAGAGAGCAAACAAAGAACTCCTGGCAGATTATTGCCAGGATTGTCAAAAGGAAAATGAGAAAAAAGGAAAAAAAAGAAAAAAAAAAAGAGTATATGCAAACCCCACAAAGAATTCTCTGGGGATTCTCATCAATGTTTGGATTTAACCTGAGCTCTGTGAAATATGAATCCAATGCTCTTTACTGCTACCTGTACAAGTCGGAAACTGCCCAAGCAACTGGAAAACTGGTCCTAAGTTGCAAGCTTTGACTGGATGTTTCCTTCAGTCAGCTTTGGCAGCCTATGAAAGAGTACCAGCTTTTGGAACAGCTAGTTCATCACATGAAAACCATACTACAGAATTGTATTATTTCTGCTGCTGTCTTCGAAGACAGGTCTCTGGTTCTCTCTCTTGTAGCTCATGAATACCCTCAGTTGGCTAGTTTTGCTCTTGTTAGTTTTCTGGCAGCAGTATCGTTACGTCAGTGAGTTTCTCACAGTGCTGGATAGCTTTTGAAAGCTGGTCACATTTTTAAAAACAGCAACGGGTAGTTATAGCTGTGTGGCATTTTTTATCCTCAGTGTAGGCAGTCAAAGCAGCAGATTTGTCAATCAAATCTGAAGTCTGGGCTGCAAAGGCAAAGAGATCTGGGTATAGATCGGTAACACATTAGAATATGTGTCAGATTGGGGATCCAACCAAGGCAAGTGACAAGATAGGAACTGTTTACTGTGTGTCTTTTTACAGGCTGCACATAACAGCAAACAATGCAGGGAAGACAAATAGGATGCTTCTGCTTACTCTCTTGTAACTGAAATTCACTCAACTGCAAAGGGAGCACACTATGACTTAGATGGTAAACAGGTTGCCAGAGCAACTGATGGCTGCAAATTTCACACCACAAACTTAGTGAGCATAAAGCAAGCAACCTGACTGTTGTAACCATACACATTCAGTTCAAAACAGCAAAGAATGAGAGCCACAGGGACAAACCCTGAGCTCACAAAGTGGAACTCATTCTAACAGAAGTTATTAGTGACTAGTCCAAACAGTTAATGGAACGCAGGCAGCATTATATGCCACTAGAATGACCTGTAGCTTCTTTCTGTTTGGTTTCACAAGCCTTCATCAATTGCTGACATTCTTGGTGGTGGTATATCCTACTAAACACAACATTGACTTCATCTTTGTGTTTCATATCAATATGCACGTACCTTGGGTGCTTCCTGCTGTTTTCAACGCTGTGGTATGATGCTTTTGGTCAGTGTTTGTGGCAACATCATTGAGCAGTGGCAGCCTAGATGCTACATGTTATGGTTAGCTCTGTGACAAGCTCAGCTATCCAGGGCTGGAATGGGTATTGAAGAAACTGGTCAATGGTTCATCTCAAAAGCAAAATATGAAAAAAGAAAAAAATTAATTCCCAGACTGTTTGTCACAACTCTGTGGGAAACATGTATTCTTTCAGCATTAAATTATGGGGGCATTTTTATTGTGCTGGTTTTTTTGTTGTCATACTGTATTAACTGCATTAATTGTATCAACTTCGCTGGATTGCAAATTCGTTGTAAAATCACACCATACATAACAAACAGATATTACACAGTACTACTTAAATTGGTCTTGATTGTGTCTTCAGTCACTCTCTAAAGCCAGTAAGCACTGGTCTTGTAAATCTATTGTAAATGCTCTCTGTTCTTACCCAATTTCTGCGTGCCTAGAAGTCTCCTTTCCAGTTTTGCTTGTCAAGTTGAAGACTCACTCTGTTGTGTAGAACATCCTTATCTCCTTGTTTACCATGTGCTGATGCTTGTTGCAAGGTGCAACCCTTCTGCTGTTCTAGAAGTGGGTGGCTATATTATTGAGGAAAAAGGTTGATGCAGAATTAGCAATTCATTATATAGTATCATTTTAAAACGTACAACAATGTGACCTTTAGATCAGAAGGTGAATACGAAGTTGCAGTATATCAGCAAAGCCTTTTTAGCTCATATTTGGACCCAGAAATAGGATTTACATAAAAACATGACATTGGCTTGTAGCTCAGAAGAAAAATCCTCATTGCAGACCTGTGTAATTTCAAACCTTTCATGGAAGTATCCAAACCAAATAAAATTAAATATCTGCCTACTTGTATCCCAGATTCCTTGGGTGGACAAAGGAAAGGGACCAGATTCCCAGACTATGTACAGCTTGCAGACGAGGGCAGCTGAGGCAGCACATCATGGTAAATGCAAGCTAAATGACCTAGATTTTCCTTCAGGTGTGCTGGCAAGCAAGACCTAAAGATTTTAGACTATTGGTTTTGTGTTCAAAATGGTTCACAGATGCAGAAGACCAGATAAGTGAAGACTTGGGCGCAAAAAGTTAATTCTTGCAACACCAGCCTTCTAACATCTGCTCCCCAGGGCTTTATGCTAGATGCCTGGGCTCCCTCTGCAGTAGGGGTTGAGCTGGGTTCCAAAACAACTGGCTGAACTGCTCTAAATGTCTGGAATTGGCCAGTTGCAAAATTTGAAGAACAGAGATAAATCTGTAAACCTTCTCCCCAGTGGATCACATTCAAGGCTGGAGGAACTGTTTCCATTCACTTTACATCTACAGCTTGTCCTTTCTTGAAGAAGGTTATAAACATCCCTTCCATCTGGAATTCAAGACAGCTCATTTCTCCTCAGAAATGAGGCTCCAGTTCTGGTAGCCTCACCATCTTGCCTCTGGTGGAAGAGTTTGAGCACACACCTCTGACACAAGAGACCAGGGTCAATCCCCAGCTCTGCTGGTGGGGATCCACATCAAAAAGAATTGCTTTCCAGCAGGATGCTTTACACACCAGATTGAAGGCTACCGTAAAAAGCCATTCCTTCTGTTAGGGTTGTGCCATTGCAAAATGTGAGTGAGAGTTTAAGGCCAAGCATGACTTCATTCTCATAGTTAAGAAAGTTCTTGCGTTTTTCAGGGTGGTTTCTGTGGTTTAGGTGAGGACTATTTTACTTAACATTAGCTTAGAAATATGAATGGTCCTGACAGACAGGATGACGACTCAGAGCTTCTCTGTGTTTGTTCTAAAAGAAGAGGATGGTTGGTACTGCATTTCCCAATACATTTTATTTTATCAGTGTTTCCCATACATACTTCATTTCTGGCCCTGATAAAGGACCATCCTGCACATCTGGGATAGAAGAAGTTTCAGGCTTTTCCATGGCACAGATAGAGGCTTTTAGAGGCAGCTGAGGAGAGCTTTCCAGGGCTACCGCTCTGTGTGGAGAGTTAAGTCTCTGTTTGAATTAGATCCATGTTCTTTTTCAAATATAGGGTCATTTATTGAATGCTGGAGTGATTGAGGCTCCTCAGCATGCCATCGCATGGCTCTGTGGCAGGCGGCAGGCTCATTGTGGCACTGAAAAACAGCTAGATCTGAAAGCACATCACATGTCTATCTGACCCCTATGTGCAAATTTGCATTGGTGTGTGTGTATATCCACGTGTACCAAGTATTAACCAACAAAATTAGACAATGTGCGAAGCTGAAGAGTTAAAATAGGATTGTCATCTGGCTTGCCATCTGCTAAAATATTCATGCATGTCAGTGAAATGTCTTTTCTGTTCATTTGTACCAGTATAAATCCAAAAGGGCTAGAAAGAGAGTATCAGGAACCTACAGTTACCACTGTACACTCACTTTATATCCCATCCAGGGTGAATGCCTACTTTTCTCTTGGAAACAAGTCTTCAACAACCATGTCCTTTGAGATCAGGCACAAGTGTCTTCATAAGGGACTTCTTCTAGAGTGTTCTGTTTGGTATTTCATGCAAAAATGTATAAACACTTATCTCAGAGTTCAGATTTCTTAGGCTTTTACTCTCTTCTGGTTTCATGTTGCCCCTCAGATAATGAATAATGATAGGCATCATTAGAAACAGAGGGACAATACCGCTCTTCTGTTGGGTGTAAATCTGGAGCAAATCCATTGATGTCAGAAGTTTTAGCCTAGATTTGGGTTTGTGTACACGAGAACAGAATTTGGACCATACATCTTATTTTTCTTTTGATATAATCCAGTGTATCCGGAAACGAAAAAGCTATATCAAGCCCCAAATCATAGAACTCAAGTTTTTAAAGATATCAACTTTCTTTTGCGATCTGGGTGGCCTTCACCATGTCTGCAAAAACATGAACCCAGTGGCCCTGGTAATGCATCACCTGCTTTCTTCCAGACTGCTGTAATCAATTTGTCTTTATCCACCACATTACCAAAAGACACTATTAAAATTCATATCTGTGTATTCTCCCTAGAGGGTAAACCATCAGAGATCTCCAGGGTTTTGGAGGTTTTTGTGGAGATGCAGAAGGCTTTAATTAGGTTGAAAATGAGATCAAATTTCTTCCCTACAGTAATTTCAGATACTTCTACCAGATTCCTGTAGGGCTATTTTGCACTCTGAAAACTTGATCAATCCTCAACCCCACAAATTACAGCTTTTGTTTACATTTTTCTAGAACATCAAAGCAGAGGAGTGGTGCCCTTAACCAGCGTTCCCAGGCTTAAATAATGATGTTTCAGTTTTTTGCTTAAAGACTTTCAATGATCTCTCCTGTAGAGCCTGGAATGGTTCATTTGGTAAGTATAAGAATACATTTGGGCATGAAGGATCTTAGTTGCACTTAGGGTAATCTTTGAGATATTTAGTATCCTTTAAGAGATGAATTCTGAGGTTATTTCTCAGGCAAAGCTGTTGAAAGACATGGAGTTCTGCCTGAAGAATGACTAAGAACCAAGTGAAAACTTTAAGTTTTGCTCCCAAGATATTAACCTCTCCTAAACTGTCACAAGAGACATAGTATTGTTAGATCCAAGGGATTTGTTTCACTGTGTTACTGAAAACCTTGGCATTATAGTGAAGGAAAGAGACTCTGTGCTTCATCCAGATGCCTCTCCCTGCAAAGCATGACCCAGAGAACAACATCAATACGCCTTTGGGCTACCACCTCCCTGCTTGTGTTTGAGGCATCTTCTTTCAAAGGAGTATCTCAGGAAAACAAGCAGCATTCCAGACAGAAATAAATAGAAATGCAAAACTAGTTGGAAAGTACATGTTAGTAGTAATCCCACAATGAGAATGGTCATGAAGAGCCCACTGGACTCTTAGATCAGAGCTGCCAGTAACCCTGCATCGCTGTCTGGCTACACATTTGCTGTGTGGTACCTGTCCATCATGTCCTGGATGTTGGTCTGTGGAAATCCATAAGAACATTTGATTTTTCTTTAAAATTATTTTTTTTGGTGAAAGACAAATCTTAGGTTTCAAACACTGTACAATTTCTTGGAGGAAATAGGTATACAAATGTGGTTTGGCTTCTCTACTATTCCATTTTAATAACTCTCTATGCCTCCTTTTTTATTACTTTTTGCAACATCATATTTCTTGTATCAAATAAATGTCTCTTCTTTGTATGTTGTTCTGTTGTTTCCAGTATGAACAAAAATTAGACTCTCTATAACTGGAGTTCTTACCCATAAATAATGACCACTGGGATCCATTTTTGCTCCACCCACGCTCTTGCTACTACTGGATTCTAGATCTCTCCACAATCTAAAGTCTTAAATGACAGCTTAATCTGGAGCAATCATATGCACTGTTCTGTGAGTAGCTAAGGAAGCCTGAACACACTCTCTGTGATGTTGGGCACCCTCTAATTCCCCTACTCCTTTTTGGTGCAAACAATCCCACATTAGACTTTCCCTACCAGACAAAAAGAGGCATTTTATAGCAAGCCTGGAACAGTACATGTTCTGAGTGGCCAGCCAATCATTTGTACTGACTGGGTAAAGGGCTGCTGTCAGATTTAACATATTACACACAAATTCTTTCCCTCTATTGGAGCACTCATTTAGATACCTCTTATTTACTTGTGAGAGCCTAATTATTTTTGAGACTTTGACTGTTCTTTTAAGTATGATAGAAATTGATGGATATTTTCTTTAGATCAGGCTGAAGATGATTGCTAGGGGTGTGCCATCCATTTTGCAGAACGTACTAGGGGTGAACAAAATAAATGATCAATGACATCAAAAGCAAATTGTCTTTCCTATATTTTCCAGTGCTGTTCAATCTTCCCCATGCTGTCTCTGTACTGACACTCCCACATCTCCACAAAATTAGTAAAGCCTTCCAGCGTGCCCTAAATGTAACCTAATAGAGGTACTGATGCCATACCAATACCTTTCCATGACAACTTAACTTCAAAACTAAAATGACTTCAACTCATCTTCTGCTGACTGCAGAAGCAGCACAATCCTGCAAAACCAGATTGGAAGTCACTTTTGGATTACAACTGAAATAAATTTCAAGTATCTGTTCCCAGTTTCATCAGTTTCCCTCTCGATTCCACTTTCTCAAACTTATGTGGCCCTATACAACACAAAAACCACCAACCCTGAATCCTGATATAGTCATCTTGCAGAGGAGGGTCTGAAAAGATCTGAAGTACTCCTCATTCTGTCCAGCAAAGCACATAATCTCCTGCTTAATTTCAGGCATGTGACCAGCCCCACTGAAGAGAACAGAACTACCTTCTCAACTGGGTTCTGGCCAAAGTGCTGAGCCTATGAAGTACTGAATTATCAGCAAAGATAAACTGTCTTGCTCTGAGTGAGATAGACTTTTGGAAATAGGAGAGTATTATATTCCATGCAGCTCTGTTATTCTATTATTTAGTTATGCCAATTAATGTATGAATGCTCCATCTAATTTTTTTTAACTTTGCACAAAGTTCATGCATTTAGGACAGTGTTCAGTCTCTCAAACAGTAAGAATTCCAGATAAATATATTCTGTTTTAAAGGACATGCACACTTGAATTAAACCAATGTTCAAACATCTGGCATCTGGATACTGGGGATTTATTTACAGTTTACACTCAGAGAATCTTACTCAGTTCAACAGAAGCATCTGTACTGATCTTATTGGGCAAACGTTACCTTATGTGTCATCAGAAAATAACATAAAGCTATTACTTGTTCAGGTCTAGGATGGATGTAGCACCTACTACAACTACTCAGTTATGAAATAATTACACAAAACTCACAGAAGTTTAAACATTTGACTTTCAAGACAAAGAAAGTCAGTGACTGTTTCTTAAACTCAGAGTTCAAATTTTCATTGAGGTAAGTATCTTTATAGACCACTAGAGACACGTGGTGTGTGTTGTGTGTATTTTACTGGTTCTTGTTTGGACTGGCTTGCTTTGGGCTATTTTGTACTGAAAGTGGACCAAGCTCAAGCAGTTAAATACACCCTGCAAACACCCCCTTCCCAAAATTAAACATTTCTCTCTATCCATCTGAAATACCATCTTTTAACGGGTAGAATAAACAATACTCTACCTAAGTTCAACTTCTGGTAACTGTTTTAATCTATCAGGTAATGTAGAATTTTATTCCACGCATGAGATGAGAATCACTAAGGCATTAGATATTATACACCCTCAATCATGTGGAAATAGATCCCAGAACTGCCATTGGGCTGCTGTGCATCACACTGGTATATCGAAAAGCTATTCTGGATAATATTAAGAGGGCTCTAATGTGTTAATATGTGGAGTTTTTTCCTTGGATCAGGTCTAGTAGTTAGACCTGTGGTACTAAGGTAGCCAGGTTTTAAAAGTGCAATAAAAAAAGCGCATGAAAAATATTGTCCCTAAATCCAAGCATAAGCAGGATAAATGAAACGATTTTCTGTGTTATGGTTGATATGTCTTTTTCAGTAACCCCTGTCTGCACTCATAGTCCATTCCCTCTTCTTTCCCCTACTCTTTTCCCCCCTCCCTCGGTATCTTCCGTTGCTCAAGATGCCTGTGTGGTTAATCCAGCTCCCTCCATGCCCCTGACAAGCAAATGGACAAGGGAATATATATGCTGTGTGTGTTTCCAAGCTCTATCTATCTTTATTGCTTGAGTAGCCTGAGCATGCTCAAAAGGGTTGTGATGGACAAAACAGGTGGAGCTCCCACCACAGCGGTTCAGTTCAGCTGGGTTCAGGTTTTGACCGTTAACGGGTCTGGATTATAGCGGAATGCTGAGGAATTTGGGAGATTCTACTCTTTAGATCTGGTGAGCAGTATAGAGCTTGGACCAGCTTTATGACCTGCTGGTGCTTCAGCTCCTTCCTACTTGCTGGGTCTTGCAGATTGTGGATCAGGCAAAGACTGAACTTCAAAAGACTCCTCAGGTAAGCACTGAGTGCCGAAAGCATCACTGGACTTTATAGTTCTGTGGATGTGGTGTGAAGGGATGGGCCTGACTCATTTTGGAGCATTCATATTTGCTACTTTAGCTTTGTAAAAAACAGGACTGCTAGATGATCCATACTATGAAATGCTACAAAAAAAAGTCAGATAGGGTTGATATTAAAGGTTAACTTTGCCAGTGATCCCAGTAACGCTGTCCACAACATGACACCACCAAGTGCTCATTGTGCTGATATATCTCTTAAGATACATAAGACATATTACACTTGTCCTACCTTAACACACAACTAAGAGGATGTGGTAACTAGGAAATGGTGATAGAGATTGACTTTGGATAACTAGCTTACAAAGGAAAGTTGAGTAGCAAGTGGCATTTTTCTCCATCAGAGCTCTTGCATCAAAGAAACTGTATTTGCTTTTCCTCCCTGGCCAAGCAAACTGCTTTGGATCTGCTGGAAATAACCCATATGCGTTCAGATGGACTTCATTCCGTGCTGATCCTGGACAAGGTGTTTTTCTGCAGAAGTTTTTCTGTGAAAAATTTCTTCAAAGCCAGCCCTGGAGCTAGTCCAGGAGGGCAGTCTGTTCAGGAAAGCAAACCCAAAGAAGACAGAACTAACTACAGCCATCATCTCTTGCCCTTTCCACCCATACATTTGAGTCACTTCTGAATCACTTCTACTGTGAAGAAAAAAAAAAAGGGAAAAGAAAAGAACAGATTTTACTTTTGGAAGCTCTAGGGATTTTTGTGTCATTTTGTGTCGAATGCAGAGGAGGGAATGGTGCTCTAAGGACAGACTACAAAGTTTGGTCTAATAAATGTGAATGGATATACAGGGATTGATTGTTCTTTCACACCAATGAAAGTCTTATGGACTGACATCAGGCACACTAATTACACAATATACTTCTGTAAAGGATTTGTAACTCTGGAGAGGCTGAATTGTAATATAACCTAAGGCACAATGTGAATGTGCACCCCTGGTCCCTGAGGCATGTGTTAATAGTAACACAGCTTGTCATCGTGTGTTTTTAAATTTTTAAATCTAAATAAAATATAACATTGCATGTAATATGTACTTTAAATGGCAGATGTGTAATAAACATCTCTATTTATGACAGACTTAGGCAGCAAAACATAATGAGGTGTGGTTCTGGTACAAATTTTGCTTCAGGTTCACTTTGTACTTTTAACCACCCCAGTTAATTACACATCCAAGATCATGCCCTGGAGAGTTTTAATTTTCTTGTGATTATATAATGAACTCTTACTAATATCATTATTCAAAAAAAAAAAAAAGGCTAGAAGTATTTTCAGACAGAACTTTAAGTAAGAAGATTCATTTAAACCTCTTCCTTAACAATTCTGAGTCACAATTAAAACCATTTAAAGATGTTTCTTTGCCTTAGGTAACCACACAGCTTTTCCTCACGGTTCACATTATTATCTCATATATATCATATATATATATATATATGAATGATTTTTGAATGACTGCCATTACCCTGGTTTTTGTAGGCCAGAAATGTCTTCATCTTCACAATGGCCCTGGAAGACAGGGAATACTCACATCTGTGTTTTCATTGTAGGGCACAGACCTTTCACTCTTGCTCCACTCGGTGGGAGGTGGGCATGTGAACACCTCTGAGGAGCTAAGCACACGTGGTTTGCCCAAGGTGAGGCAGGAACAAACGCCTGGCTCTGGGAAAGGTGGGATCTCTGTTCCCTGAGCTCACAACTGGTGCTATGTAACCTCTGGATCCTCCTTTGTATTACATACATGCACAAAGGGAAAGCCGGCAAAAAGCAATCCAATTATCAAAGAAACAGAGCAGTTTGGAAACGTAATGGCTGTATGCTATAGGAAACAGGTGCTCATATGATGGAGTTCAGGATTTTGTGGCAGACGGGACAATTTATCAGGTCCACAGCCTGTCCCAGGCAGCATTCCTCCCTGGGTACAGCTCTGGAGTGTCTAAGGAACAGGCTGCGTGTCAGATGAATCGCTCTGGCAGCAGCCACGGCTCCCACCCGGCCCCAGCCTTTCCTGATGGCTCCTTGGCTGCTTTCCCATCACATGAGGGTTACGTGTCTGGGATGTGACAGGCAAATGACCCCATGGCAAGATGGCGGCTGGGAGCAGCTGCCATTGCCGGAAGAGTTTGTCCAGCTTGCAGCCAGCTCTCCTCCCTGTTCCCAAGCTGTTCAGGGAAAGGAGGTAGTGAGGTGCAGGCTGAACGATTCAGCTGCTGTGGCAGCAGCTTGCTCCTGGCGGCCCCGTTTGCTGGGGCAGCTCAGAAGCACGCTACGATTTACCTGTGGAGAGGCATGCAGCAAAGCCAGTGCTGGCAGGGGCCCTGGGCACCGCGCTCCCACACCATCCTGCTCCTGCAGCTGGGGAGAGGCCGCCTCCCCTGCTGCTGCTGCGGTCAGAGATGCGGCATGCCCGACTCGAACCCACAGGCATCTATGGACCTGTGCGAAGTTTCAATTTGGAAGAGTATACACGTAGTAACGAACGTTCACCCTGCCACTAGAAGGAGATGGGTGTAGGTGGACAGTGGACCCAAATCTGCTGCTGCTGTAAACTGTTGGTCCTCTACCAGCCAGTCTATATCTTTCTCCTTCATGCTAGTCGCTTCTCCCTTCCCCTGGGTTAATTTTGTTGACAAACTTGTTTTGATCCAGCCATGTTACAGTGGTTTTAAGGCTTCAGCAGGCAAGAAGAGATCTTAAGGATCTTAAGTTTTAATGCACATTCACAAAATATCCATTAATTTGAGTGAGAATGCTGATTTTAACACCTTTTGGAATATGTACTAAGAATTTACTGTAATGTAAATAATTTACTACATACTTTGTGAAAGTAAGTATAGTGGAAAATTATATTTAGCCACTAATTTCTGAACTGAAACAGCAATATACTTCTCTGGTGTAATATATTTTCCAGTCATGTGCTGAAGAGAAGCATTTTTTTCAGCTGAGCTCACTTAAAGTTCAAAAGATAAATATATCACAATGACAAATTGCAAAATGCTATTCATACATTTAGGTAAAAATCGTTCCCTCATTTGTTTGTATTTCACATAAACTGTATTACTGTTATTTCCAAAGAAAATATAGCAGAAAATAATTCTGATTAAAAATACAAGTATTGTTAATGGACCAAAGCAGAAATTTATCTTAGCTTGTGGGGGGAAAAAAAAAATTACAGAAACTAAGTATACTTTCTTTGGGTGCAATTCATTGCCCCACAAAGTGATACCCACTTAGCCCTCTGAAACACCTAATCCTTGACTCAGGGCCCTACAGGGTGGGAGACGAGTGGAACAACAGTTAGTGCAGGGATTTTGCATCTGGCCTGTTCTGGGTGGCTGAGAACTTCTCCACGTGGGAAAGTGGTCTGCATTTACATCACTAGCAGACTTTCTCAGGACTTGTCCGCAAGGAGAAGTGAGAAGTTTGTGAGCAAATTTGCCATGCGCTTGTGACTCCATAGCTGCAACTGCAAGGACGCTCAGCCTGCTGCGAGCAGGAGCTGAGTTATCTGATGTGCTGTGAGCTAAGTCACACTCACTGTGCAAAACATCTGCCTGTGCAGGGAATGAACACGCAGCAGGCTGATGCAGTCAGTTTGCCACTTAGATGCATCCTCTGTGTGTGGAGTCGCAGGCAACAGTCAGAGGTGTCCACTGCAATGGGGCTACTTCATTTTCTCCTGGGAGCAGAGAGGCATTTCTCTGTTAAATCCTCATGAGCTCTCTCCATACATCCTGACACCGAGAATACAGGGGGGTTTTGCTTATTTTGGTTAAAGCTTATGATTTGTCCAATGAAGCACCGATCCGTGCTTTTCCCCTAGATGGTTAACTTACCCTGCACACGGATGTTCTCTGTATGGTCTTCAGCAGGTAATGAGCTTCTCGTGCAATGAGTAAGGAATTTCAGCAGCTGCCTTAGTTTCATCTTCATGTAGGTTACAACTGACTAACGCCTTGTATGACTCAGGTCGAAGGATCTACAATTAGAATGAAAGTAAAACTGAGGAAATGTGACAACAATAAATCTGATCTTTAAAATCATATAACAACCAAAGGTGAATGAGTCATTTTATTAGCGGAATATATTTAGTAGAGTAATATGGTGGGATCAGAAGTATGATTTACCACACATACGAGGTAACGCACTGGAGGTCTATAATTTCACTGCTCACTATTTTTATCGCGTTTACGTTATCAGTTCAGAAATCACTTATGGAATTAATATACCCTGATTTCTCTTTCCAAACAATTATATGCACCCTGCCTCGCTTCCAACACATATGCATGTTCTCTCCCTCTCTCTCTTTCTCTCCCTCTCTCTCTGTCTCACACACACACAAAGGATTCTGTAACAACAGGACCATTATAGAGAATGATCTAAAACATGTGGACTGCAGCCAATATTTAGATATGGTATAGTAAATTCTGGAAGGTATAAAAAGGAAATAACTGAACTCATTGCAGAGAAAAATGAGCCAGTCTTAAGTACTTTTAATCACAGAGTTTCAGACAAAAACATATGCAAGATACTGAACCTAACATTGAAGGGAAGAGACACTAAGGGAGAAATCCAGTTCCACTGGGATTTGGGATGGTAGTTTTTTAGCATTTTTCTAAGAACCTTTCAAGAGATTAATGAAAACCATTTAAGCAAGTGTGTATCTGTGTTTACCAAAAGGCAGGCTTCTTGGGTGACAACTGCGATCTGAGAACTCTGTCAAGCACCCCCACAGCTCAATCTGAGCTAAAGGGATATGTAGTCAGTACATTGCTCCTCCATCCTTCCCCAGATTGATGTCACACCTGTTTCACTCCAGGACTCTCTCCACTGTCTCACTTTCTTCAAAGGGATCGCTGGAAGAGAGAAACAGCCACTGGAGCAGTATCAGAGATGAAGGAAGAGTGATCCAGTTCCTCCCCTCTTTCTCAAAACACCCAGCTGTATCCAAGTTTCTACCGAATCAGTTTTTGCTTGGCACCCCGGCACCCTGAGCTGAGCTCTACAGCTCACCTCCCCAGCTGTGTCTGCCCCCTTTGCCATTTCTGAGCCTCTGTAAATAGTTCTAGGCGTATGCAGTTGCCAACCATTCTGCATATCGCCGTGTTCTGAATTTGCATAAAATGCCATGCATGAATTGAAACCTGCCTGCCATTAATCAAGGGCTTTAGTGAGCTAGAGTTTTTCACTGAGGGCTTTGCTGAGCCCAGGCTTCAACATTTTCACACTTGCAAACTGTGCTTAAAAAAACCCCGTCTGCCTGCATCTATCTGTCTCATAAATATGTGTTCCAAAGTATAGCACACGCAAAACAACGCTTCCTTGCTTCAGTTTTGTGTTGGACTTGGATGTGGGAGACGGATAGAGAGAGGCTTTTTAGAAGTATCAGTCTTACTCAGCGGTGGGGGGTGAAACACCCATTTCACTGGCCTGTTTTGTAACTGCTTCCCAAAGCACATGGAAACATGTGGGATTGATTCTGCCAATTCAGCTCGTTCGAAATAGAACTTTACTCCGTCAGAAATCAGCTTGAGTCTTCGTGGTGCTGCTCTGCAGAAATGAGGCTTGTGAGCACTAACAAACAGGACAACACAGATGAATGGGAATCTCCAGCCATAAACTGAAGAATTAGATCTGCATGAAGAAATTAAAATCAAATTGCAAAGTTTCTATGAGTGAAAGGGCAAATTTTGCTTCAAACTAGCAAATCAATGATAAGACACTACCAGGCTACAAGAAGAGGTTCTTCCTCCTCAAACACCTTCAAGTACAGAGCAAGTGAGAACTAATGAGCAGAGGCTACAGAGGTGACAGAACACCAGTTTGCTGAGATGAAGTCTAACGAGTATTTCATACAGAAATGCAGAAAGTACCTTCTGGACTGAGAAAAATCTCATTATGAAGGGTGACAGCCTAGTTTCGTAGCTGTTGAGGTGCAGCGGAAGCACGTCTTTGGCCCATAAGGTGGCCATGTTGCAGTTTTAGGCTGTCTTTAGGTTTGAGAACGGTTACCAAAATAATCCCACGTGGGCCGATTCCACTGCAGCTGCACCAGGGTTAGCAACAATGGGAGCCTTAGTATAGACAGCTTTCGGCTCCAGCAGCCGTTTTCAGCACTGTATCAGTTAACCCTGCTCTGAGGAAGGTTAATTGACACAGCGCTGCAAATGGCTGACGAGATGAAAACTCATATATTATGACTCCCAGCATCCCCAACAATTGTGCAGCTGCATTCATATTAGCAATGGTGGGAATTTAGAGGAGGGAAGAAAATTCCCCAGTGCAGACAAGGCTTGAGAGTGAGCCTTAATGTTCTTTTCTGTGTCTTGTTTGTCAGTCGCAGTCATGCTTCCCTAAAGCATTCTCCTGGCCATCTGCAGACTCCCGATTATGAAGCAGCAGCCACTGTTGGTTCCACCAGTTGGATGAAAAGAAAGGAGTGGATGAGTGGCAATTCACCCTGGCCTGTCAGATAGGTGTGCTCCAGGTTCCCGTGCCAGCTATTATTCTCTCTCTTGTATCCCTAAGAACCAGAGAGAGAAAATAACCAGCAAACCCAAAAGTTAGCTTTTCCCACAAATATAGGGGGTATTTGCAAAATGTTCTTCTCTGGGAGGAGTGGTATTCTGGAAAGAGAGCATGGGGATTCCCAGCTCCTTGAGTACCATTGTAGCCTTTGACTACATAAATAACTTTGGCCGCTCGGGTTGGCCACAAAAGGGAAATACCCAACCGTCAGATGTAGAGAGGGTAGCCTCTAACACTGGTAGGCTGAAGCTGTTCCTCTGAGGAGCTCTTTGAAGCAGTGCAGAACTGTGACCCCCTGGAAGTACTGAGGAAACGGGTAGAAAAATGCTGAATTTTGCCATCTGGTCTCCCATCCCTGGACAGAGACCTCTTTCAAAGTCAAATCACTGCTGCTCCAAACCCTGAACCTTAGATCTGCCTTATACTCCTTTGTAGTATTTTGTACTCCAGGAGAACTAGGGTGGAGAAAACAGGATACCCCCCACTTCCCTTGAGCAGAATGAGGGGTAGCCTGATTCTGCATTCTTACATCCATGGTGTGTGGGCACTATGAAGTCAGTGACAAGTTCCTATCACACAGTTTGCATTGCAGACCTCCAGGGAAACGCAGCAACTCTGGAAAAAATGTTCCCTCCTCATGCAATGTATTACCAGTTGACACTATCCAAGCATCCAGACTTCCACAGGTAGGAGTTTGAGTTACATATGGGTTATGCTAGGTTGCTATCTATAGGTGACATGTCCCCAGAACAATGCACACTATCAGCCTGTTGACTTACAGAGTGTGGTTCTTCTGCATCCATGGGCTTTTGAAAAAGTTAGTAGAAGTGAGCAATGGAAGTGGGTTCCTTGTGGCTACTTACAATCTCCAAGGCCTATTTAACCCATAATTTTCTGTCTTTCTGAAAGATACTTTGCTACAACCTGCAGTTCTGTGTTCTGAGAGGTAGTATCATTGCGGTTAAGACTCCACAATTAAAAAAAAGATCCCTGCAGGGCACAGAGGCCAATTAACTCCCTACTAGCTATGACACTGACTACAGAAAATGAACAAAGAAACAGCCTCTCTACATGTTTTCCAGGTTAGGTAGCAAAATCTACATCTTGGTTTTGATTCTCTTCCTAATTTTGTAGGAAGTTCCTCTAATTTCTGTGGAAATTTTCTGAGTTTGTAGGCTCACAAAGAGTTGAAACTGGGCCTTGCTTTAAGGAAACTGGGCCTTATTTTATGTGTATAAATTTCCTACCCTGTCATGAATGCATCCAGGAAAAAGAACCAACCCAATGCCCCCAGCAAACCAACAATTAATACTTCTGTTGATAAATCCAAGCTTAAATCTGTAACCAAAGCTGGTGGAAAGTATGTTATCTCTACTCCAGTAACTTTGCAGTATTCTCTTCACTGAATTATACAGCTATATTCACTGGTGTTTGCTCTGGATGTAATAATCCAGTCTTTCAGAGGATGGATCGGAACAGTGGAAGGAACAGTTATCACCTCTCTTGTGGGAATGAACCTGGAACAAAATCAAGAGCTGTTTCTGGCTTCTCAGCTTCCACCAGCCACTTCCACCAGGCTTTGGGGGTCCTGGATGTTGTGACACTTACCTGCTCTAAGGCACTCTGGAGAAACATAAGAACAAGTTGTTGGATTAGTCTTGATTGGTTTGTATTTGCAGAGCTGCCATCAAGAATCTCACACTGGTTTATAATCCAAGAGCTTTTGATTAAGGAATGAACCAAGCCAGTTTCAAAGGAATGATGGTCATTTAGATTCCTCATGCTAAATGATAGAGAATCTGCAAGCAGACATCCTGAGCAAGATCCAAACCCTGTTGTGCTGGGCACAGCGCAAGCACCAAGACCTTTCTTTTGGCCAGAACAGTTTTAAAACAGTGAGTTTAGGAACATCGCCCTCATGTGAAGATTATTTGCTTATGGCTATATGTAAAAAAATATTCGGACCACAGTATTGTTACTCGGGCTACTCAAGGGAGGACTGACAGAACTATTAATAGCCCATATAGGATGGACCTGTGGGGATGGCAGTTTTGGAGCGATCTGGGGTTTTAGCAATTCCATGTACTACTTTCTTCCAGAGAAACGGATGCATGAATGTGCTTCAAGGAGATTAATGGACGTTATAAAAATTATTTGCTGTTATGCTTTAAACCACAGACTTTACAATCTCCGATTGAAACCTCGATCTCATACAGCAGCTTAACCTTTTGATGTACAGAATGGATGTAGGGCCCAGCGGATTTCTTCGTGGTGTGATGGGAGCAGAGTATTTTAAAGCATAGTTGCAACTACAAGACTTTTCTGATAGCAATGAGATTTAACAGGTGGACTGTGTCCATCTTCTATAGCTGGTTGCTTTTGGGGATGGGAGGGAAGCAGGCTTTGGGAAGCTTGTGATTGGATTAAGAACACTTTGGGAATATTTTCAGCCTTAAGAAGGGTTCTAGGATTTCTCTTTCTTTAGCCCATCTGTCTGCAGTGTACTTTTCCTGTTCTACAGAAAGTAATTCAGCTGCCTCCTCAGCAGAGTCCTTGCTTGTTGATGATCGCGTGTGTTTGGTTGGAGGGAGCTTTTGCCTGATGATGTTTCTTTATTTATCTATAGACAGCTAAGAATTGATACAGTATCAGGACAACTGGATGCATCTAGGTAGCCAAGGCAAGAAGCCTTGCAGCAGTGTCTCTGCCCTTTTCAGCTTTATAGATGATAATTTAACTTTTTATTCCCTTGTATAAGAGCTCTTGTGTTTTGTCCACCCCCGAGCAGGGGGGGGAACGATGCGAGTAGACAGCTATAGGGCTGGCTCGCTCTCAGCCCAGGTCCGAGACCTTGAGGGAGGTGCAGGACTGGGGAAAATGCCAAAGTCGCACGTGGAGCCCAGGTGTGGGCGTTTTCTTTGGGGGACGCACAAATATGGGGGCCCTCCCTGGCCTTCGCGGCCATCTCCTTAAGCCACAGTGGAGGGGCGCCCAGCCACGGTTAGCGCGGGCGCGGCAGGACCGAACGCCGAAGGAGGGAGACGGCTATGCGCCACACGCTGCTGAAGGAGCTCGGGAGGTCCGTGCCCCGCAGCGCAGCCGCGCTCACGGGAACAATGTCGGGGCAGGGCTTTTCAGAAGAGGTCATTCCCCGTGCCCGTCACCGTCCCGGCAGGAAAGCTCCGACCCGCCGTCGGGTTACACCACCCACCTCTTTTGCCCGGGCGGCTGCCGTCCCTGGAGGCGCCGAGCCCGCCGCAGCGTGTGCCGCCGGCGCGGCCCCGCGGTCGCAATGGCAGCGCCTCCCCGGCGGCCGCACCGGGGGCGAAAGGGCCGCGCTCCCGGCGGTTGCCCGCGGCCGGAGCGCGGGTGGCGCCCGGCGGGCCCGTCCCAGGGGCGGCCCCGGCCCCGCCGCCTTTGTTCCGCTCGGCGGCGGAGCGCCCACGTGCAGCGGCGGCGGGACGGGACGGCACCGCGCCCGCGCAGCCCCGCGCCCCCGGCCGTGGGGCGGGGGGCACGGAGGGTTGTGTTGGGGTGCCGAGCCGCCCCCGACCCCCCTCCCGTCGCGGCGCTGCGCGGGGGCAGCCAGGGGCGCGGGTCGGGGCGCCGGGACCTCGGCCTGGCCCTTTAAACCTGCCGCGGCGGCGGGGCCGGGCCGGTGCGGGACACGTGAGGCGACCGCGGCGTGCTCTGCCGCCGCTGCCCCGGCTGCCGTACTGCTCATGTTGTATCTGGGCGGCCGCCAGCCCCCGAGCGCTGGGCTTTTTGGTTTTGGTTTTTTTTTTTTTTTCGCTCTGCCTTCTCCTTTTTTATTTTTTTCTCTCTTTTCTGCGCAGCCCCCTCCTGGTTTTTCCACCCCCGGGTAAAGGTGGTTTTTCTTTTTTTTTATAAACCCGCATCCTAGTTTAGTCCGTGGGCAGGACTCGCATAATAATATTTCCAGTCCCAGCAGCTCGCATCACAGACACGAACCCAGGACCGCCCCCCCCCCTTTTTTTCCCCCCCCTCCAAATCTCCCAAATCGTTTTACTATTATTATTTTTTAAATGATCGCTCTTTTTGCCCGCTGCTCCCGCTGCTGCCGAAATCCCCGTCTTCCCAGGGTGCATGCTTCTGGCAAGATTGTGCAGTGTTCTCAGTCCATTTTCAGTGTGTCTTATCTTAATTTGTCCTGATCCGATCTAAGCGCGATAGCCACCACTTGCTTTCAATTTGTAGGATTTTTTTTTCCCCCCTTCTTGGTTTGCTCCGACTACCCTTGGAGTATTTCCCTCTCTCCTTGCATTTCCAGGGTTGCAATTTACTCTGCTTTTTCTTGTTCTTTTTTTCTTTTTTAACCTCCCCTCTTTTGAATTGCTTCATGTTACTAACCATTCCTAAATTGTAAGAGAGATTCATTCCCCCTCCTCTTCCACCACCACCAGCACCACTACCACCATCACCTCCTCCTCCTCCTCCTCCCCTTCTCTTCTCCTTTTTGGCAGCACCAGGACGTCCGGTGTGGTGGTGGCAGCGAGCAGCAAAAGCAGCAAGAGCTCGTTTTGATTCCCCCCCTTCCAAGGTGCTTTGGAGAGACTGGCTTAAGGCTGAGCAGCAGAAGTCACGATGAGTGCACAAGGTGAGGGACCCGGTCAGCCTTCCACTGCTGCCCAGGAGCAACCTGCAACCGCAGAGCCTCAGAAGAGAGGACGAGGCAGACCCAGGAAGCAACCACAAGTCAGTACCGTATAGATACGTAGAGCCGCAGATCTATAGTGTTATAGGCATGTACATGTACGTATTATGCTGCAAGCGAAGGAGTCCTGGAGACGGGGCGGGGGGCTTTGTTGTGTGCTGCTTCCCGGCGAGGTGGTGCAGAGGCGTAGCGAGGGGCTTCGCTGGGCGCCCCGGCGGGGGTACCCCGGGAGCGGCGGGGTGCTGCCTGCGTGTGGCTGAGCCGCGGAGCCTCCTCGGGACTTTCACTATTGTGCACGGAGCGAGCTGGGGCATTTCAATGTAAATGGGGAACTTGGAGCAGCGCGGCTCCGACCAACCAGCGCTCGCTGGGTCATTTCGAGCTGATTTTGAAATTGCGAAAGCGAGGAGCGGGGAACGGGGCTCTCCCGGCTGCTCCGCTCTCAGCCCTCGCAATGTCTCAATCTGTGTGTGTGTGCGTGTGCGTGCGTGTGCCGGGTCCCACCGGGGGCTGCTGCCGCCTCCGATCTTGACCAGCCCAACCCCTGACTGCCCCTAGATCCTGGGGTTGGGGGAGAGGAGGGTGTCTAAAAAGTCGCATAGGTTTTTTCGGCTTTTTTTTTTTTTTTTTTTCCCCTGCGTCCCCCCCTTCCCCACCTCCTCCCTCACTCCCGTCATCGTATGCAGAGAGGTGCCCCCGTTGCCGATGGAGGTGGGGGAGGTAGCCGGAGGGGGCTTGCCCTGCGTTTGCAACACCTTTTGCCTTTGCTCCGGCGCTTTCCCAGGCAGGTCGAGACGAGTGGGGGGCTCTTCCCGGGTCTCGGCGCGGGGAGCTGAGCCCGGCTTCCTCCCATCCGCATCCACAGCCTCCTCCCGGGCCCCGAAAGGGACGGGCTCTCCTCTTTTTGACTTGCGAGACCTGAATCCGCGCTAAGGTTGCTAGATGCGTGCATTATTTCCATTCCCCCTCCCTCCCTTTCCCTTCCTCTCCCCAAGTGCCATTGTCGCATCGCCCGTAAAAACCGAGCTGCACGCAGCCCCCGCCGCCGGGCCAGGCGGCCCGAGAGCCCCCGCACTCGGCAGCCCCTCCGCGGTCGCTGCCGAGGGGGGATTTTGCCCGCGGATGCAACCAATTAAGCCCCAAGTTTTGGCGGGGGCAGCGCGGAGCGGCTCGCAGCCCTTTCCATGCCTTCCTCGGAAGTCAGGACCGGGAAGTTAGGACTGCCTACGGAGCTCACTTTAAAGCGACCGTCCGCGGACTTTAAAAATGTTTACACCATTCATTTGGCATCAGCCCGCCGCCACGAGAGCCTGCGAGGGGCTCCGAAAACACCGAGGGAGCTGAACAGAGATCTGAGCCGGGGGAAACACGGCTGCTTCCCCCCCCCCACCCATGTGCTCCTGCAAATTGACCAGAAAGCGCTTTTTTTTTTTTTTTTTTCCTTTTGGAGAGCCATGAAAGGGAGCCCCTGGCTTTCCCGCTCTGCCCGCGGTGACACTCACTTCGCCGGAGCGGCTCCGGGCTCTGCCCCCCATGCCGCTCTAACCCCCGCACCTCCGGGCTGCCCTCGCCCAGCCCCAGCAGCCGGCATCAGTTTGCGCCGGGGCTTCCTTCCCCCCACCTCTTTCCTCCCCCCCCCCCTCTTTTTTCCCCCCTTTCCCTCCCCCCCCCCCCCTTACAGCCCCCCAGCCCCCCTCCTCCTACTACAGCGTTTGAATGTATGGAAGAGAAAGAAAAGTGCGTCTCCTTAAACGTGTTCAGCCCACATGTGCGGAGCCTGCGAGGCTCGCCTCTGAGCTGGAGCAGTGAGGGAGGGAGTCCCCTCTCCAGCCTCCCCTCAACCTACGCGGGAATTAAAAAGCTGAAGGGTTTTAAGCTGGTTTAAGTTAACAAACTGCATTTAATTAGTTTTACCACATCCTGTAATCGGAACGAAATGTATAATATTTAAGACTAGAAGAGTTTTATAGTATTTATGATTCACTGAATAAATATTTGGAATCTGAACTCCTAGTAATTCATACCCATTTTTAAGGGCTGGTTATTTACTGTCAGGCAGATGAGCTAGTAAAGAAAACTGCTAGAATAATTCGTGTTCCCGTCGAGTCATTTTAGAGTTGGGGTTTTGTTCAGGTTATTTTCTTTGGTGAGGGTTTTTGGCTTGCTGGTGCTCTGTTTGAAGAGAATTTCACATTTGCATTTTAATACAAATCAGTTGTGTTTAGAATAGGCATGAATATAATGCCGATTGCAGAACAACAGAAAAAATTCACCCCCAAATATTTGTGCCCTCGAAAGAGAAAATAGTTTAACCTTACTCTACAGTTTTCAAGCAGTTAACTTTTCCCCTCCTCAATGTTAGTGTTAGAAACTGCATATGATAATTGTATCTTGCTATAATGAAATGCAATTGAAATTAAATGGGTAGCTGGGTTTTTTTGAAAGATCATTCTTACATGACTGAAATCATAGCCATCCTTTAAAAAGTATGTTTTCTGCTGTAACTTACGTGCTGGAGTATGAAAACTTTTCAAAGTTTTAAATGCAATTACAAGACAAGTTAAACTCCTTTTACTGTGCGAATTTTTTTTCCTTAACCTTGAGTTGTTTAATTTTTCATGTTGCATTTTAAATATTGTGTTATTTATTTATACTGTTAATTCACATCCTTTAAGTAACTTCTCGATTAGAACTTATCCTTCAGATCCTACTGGGTTAGTTGTAGCCTCTTTCCACAACAGCATGTTTTCCTGTATTTAGGAACCAACTGGCGAGCCATCTCCTAAAAGACCAAGAGGAAGACCCAAAGGAAGCAAAAACAAGAGTCCCTCTAAAGCAGCTCAGAAGGTGAGGTTATTAAAGGGAGTCCGTTCCTAATGCTGTTTTTTCTTCAACTGGGAGCAAAAAAAATCCAGTCGATTAGGCTGGTAACTGAGGGGTTGGAAGCCTTTTTAGTAATGGAAACTGTATTTTGCATTTTTAAGATTAGAATTAACATGCTGCATGTGAAGACCCTAAGTACAGAATCTCTTAGGGCAGCTTGCTTATTTAACAGTACAGAGATTAGTGAATTAACATAATGTATGTAGTGTATTTCCTGAGATGTCCTCTATCTAGCAAGGGATATTATTTTCTCGATTAAGATTTCTGAAAGACTAAGATAAATTTCTTGCCCACTTACAGTCGTTAGTGCTACAGACCAAATCTGTGTATTAAATCTTAAGTGTTTTGTCAAACATAGGTTAATTAGAAGTAAATCCAATTATGTGTTGAAGGAAATAAGTGCATATATTGAAATTTACAGCTTTAAAATGCGATGCTAAAGTAAACTCCGAGTTACCAGTACAAGCTTACTGTGTCTTGTTTAGCAATCCGTTTCAAAGAGACTTTTACTTGGAGTGCTGTGAGTCTTCTGAACCACTGCTTCTGCTTGGTGATGGGGGCAAACTTTTATTCTGGTGGTTCTGAATTCATTCAGCTGTAGGAGAAGCTTCCTGAAGTCACTGCACTAAATGCCTGGGCTTTGCATCACAAATACAACATGAATATGGGACCTGATTTTATTTGAATTGGGGAAAGCTCAGCATTAGAAAACTCTGCTGTCAAGGCAAATAATACCTGTCTGTATGAATTATTTTAGTGAAGGCAAATAGTTGTGTATGGGCTTGAAAATAAATACGGGAGTTTTGTTTATGTGGATGGTTACACAGCAGTTAGCACCAATTTACAGGTACTAAATTGGAAACAAAAGCTTACAAAATCTGCTGGTGAACTGTGGTGCTTAAGTGTCTCAGTATCTTTTAAGTAAGTCTGTGGCAAAATGTGTGAGGAAGATTTTTGTGGCCCCATCTAATTATGGTTCACTTCTGAATATGCCTATGGTACTGACCATATTAAGTTTGATAGTTTTCACTGTTATAAATTACTATAGCAACTACTGATAAATATAAAATTATTAGGGGGTGACTATGGTTTCATGTCTGTTTTGTTATAAGTGTTTTCCATATTCGAGGGACATTTTCCAACTCTTTAAATTAAAAATATTTTTTTAACCTTTCTGATCTGGAAAAAAAAGAGCAGTATATTCTGTCAATAAGTTCATGAATTAGTAAAAAATACTTTACAGATTAAGTATTTAAAATATATCAAAGCCACTCTGTGACCTAGCGAGCTTAACATGTTGATTTTTTTTTCTTTATATGGTAAAAATGTTCCTCAGATTCACTTAAAATAGTTTAAATTTCACTCTTCAAAAGCGAGAGAGAAGTTTTTTATTAGTCTTGCAAGTCCAAATATGAGCCTGAGTATTTTAAATATTACTCTTAGGAGTGTTGGCTTTCCTAGGAGAAATATTTGCAATAAGATTACATTTTAAGTAATTTATAGAAATACGTTTTAAAAAGATATTTCTAAAAGAAATGTCAACGTTATTTCATTCATATGAGTGATTTGAAAATAAGTATAAATGGAAAATAACTTTAAAACATTTTTATATACGTAGGTATATCAAGTCAAGAGCTTTCCAGATGATTCCGGTGCATATAGTTGTGGGGTTTTTAAATCTAATTTACGAACTGAGCAATTTCATTGTAATGTTTTGATTTTCAGAATGCATCAAGTTACTGCTCTAATTAAAGCAAACCCTTTTGGGTGTTAATAATAGAAAAAAATTGACCAAGGGCAACGTGTCTTTTTTATCACTAAAAAAAAAATCATAAATCTTTGAGGGGTTTGTAATTACGCATCTTACTCGTTTCTAAGTTTGTAGATAAAATATATAAATGCTGGTTAAATCCTCTAAAACATAAAGCACTTACAAAGCCTTGCTAGAAGAAAGTCACCAAGATCACGTTTCAAATAAATATTTTAGCTCATCTTCCAAATTGATAATTAACCCTCTCTAAAATGGTTCAGCTTCTCACCAGGCATCTCAAAGTATCTTTTTATGTAATATTAATTCCGATAGTTTTTCTAACAGCACTAGGAATAGGAAGGTTTTGGCAGCGTAAGAAAGCTGCATTTGGTGGGGAGGGTATCACCTCTTAAAGAGTGAGCTGTATGTTTGATTTTGTGGCAAACATATTTACCCATACATCTGCATACATATATTTATTTAAGGCTTTCTACAGCCTGTCTCAGCTCTCAGAAAGAGAGCTGGCTAACTTAGCTTAAGCCCCTCTACATGTGAACTTGGGTACTATACACGCAACTGGAAATTGCTGGAATTTCTAAAGAATAGTGTGTGGCCTGTGTTTTTCAAAGGGAGCTCATTGAAATGTATTAGAGTGTTCACAACATGTAAGATAAACGTCGGCCAGGAGAACCCACCGAGCAGCCATGAGAAGGCACTCATGATTAATTGATTGGGTGTTCTCTTGCAAACCATTACACATCACAATTAAAAATGTATTGCACAAACTGGCAGGGAGTTAAAAATACCCCGGTACTGGGACTTTGTTTTGTTACGCTTTGGAAAGGAAATACCCTTAAATAAGTTGAGGGGCAGTTTGCCCTGAAATCATGGTTGTGTTGTGCACTAAAAATTTCCTGGTTCCTGGGATTACTTTTTTATTTAAAAAAAAAATATTTTATTTTATTTTTTTTTTAGCTTTCAGAGGTTGTGTTTGGTCTCAGTAAAGTGGCCTTGGGGCATCTGAAAACAAACTGTGCTTGTTAGGAAATTAGCAACCTGAAACTTGACAATGCATACAGAATGTTGCAAGACCAATTGGACAGCTAATAATGTGGCAATTACTCTAATTTTAGGTAATGCACTTTTTTTTTTTTAAAAGCCTGGCATATCACCCACGCCTAACTTCTTGTAAACCCGTCAGAAAAGGTAAACTGCATTTTATTGAAAAGCAAACCATTTCTCAATCGTTCAACTCTCACAAGCAGAAGGAACATATAAGTTGTTAGCAGATGAGAAGCGGTAGGCACAAAAAGACGAACCACCTTGTGTCCCCATGTACAGGCTGGTACTGAAGGCTGCGTCTTTAAACAAGTCATTCTCTTATTCATTTGCAAAATGCAAATATTTTGATTTTCTTTTTTTTTTTTTTTTTCCTAAAGAACGGCTTGTTTTGTAGGAAGATCCTAGTAGGGTTGTTCCTTTTCAGTTTCCTGGGTGTTCTGTGGTTGAGTTTTATTTGTAAGACTGAGCTGTGTTCCCAGCCCATAGCATTTCCCTTAAGCATTCAAGGGCTTCTCTTTGTTTAGCTCCTGTAGTTGGGCTTGACAAAAATACTGTATGGGCATAAATACTCTTCTGTTTGGAAGGAGGAAACACAATTGTGAGGTTAAAAAAAGAAGGAGTAGTGGCTACTATGTGTTTGTCTCAAAAGAAAATGTCAAGGGATTTCCCAGGAATATCCAAAAGTAAGTGTGATCTAGAAAAATTCACCTTCAATTAAAATATTTGGAGTTTTGTTGTAGTTATTGATGTGATGAAATTCATGGAAAACACCTCGAGATCTTGAAATACCATCTGCTGAAAACCAGAACTTGTGGTACTGTGTGTGACTACCCTCAGCACAGTCTCTACATTACATGGCCAGAGTTTAGTATGTAGAAAGGCACGTCCCTGAGTTAAGCAGTCCAAAGGTAAAAAAAAAAAGGAAAATAAAAGTGCATGTGACCAGGACTCTGCCCGGAATTGGTTCATGAAAATCTATTTGGCTTCTCCATTCTTCATTCATTCTTACCCACACCAGTGATTGCAAACTTAAAGTGAAAACACAGTGAGATTTGTCAACTGATCATAAAGTGGTTATTATAGCTAAAAAAAAAAAGAAATAAGAGACCACAAAATCAGGTGTTTTGAGCCAGATAGAAAAATTGAGAGAAGACTTCATTCCCGTATAGAATTAAAATGGGAAAAATAGGATATGGCAAGCATGATTTTAAATACATTTTTTTAATCTAGCCAGTGTCAAAGTTGCTTTTAAGAAAGAAAAATTTTTTAAATCTTGCCAGTGCCAATACCTAAGTTTCCTTTCTTAACAAAGTAGCTTTTTTTTTTTTTTTTAGGAGAGGGACACTGCCTTGGGCAAGGTCTTTTGACATGGTTTGACACCAATGATCTTCCTTCCTCAGAACTCTCAGTTATTTCACCTGGCTGTACAGATCTGACACATATTATCTGAAGTCTCCAGCATATCATTTTGCAAAGTGGATAGAGTTCTTCAAATCTAGATTCTGTTGCATTTGAGATCTTCCTTGACAATAGATAGATGCCCAAAGAGCACTTTATAGCTGTTCAATTATTTATACTAGTCTTGTCTTGTTAATTGCCTTCAGTAGTACAGCCCCAGTTTCTGTCTGGGCACAGCACATCTATGTGGCAAGGAGGCAGAGATGATGGGCAGTCAAGCCCCTACGGTCCTTGACAGCATGTGGTTTAAAGTAGGATTTGTTGGTACAGGGCTTGGGTGGGTTACAAATCTGCCTGGGGACTGTCAGCTCTCTTCCAGATGGCAGCAATGGGAATGTTCCATCTTTCTCACCTGGACTAAAAAAAGAAATTCCTGTTTAGATCATGCACTTAAAAGTGAGTAAATCTACTTCAGTTCTTAAGACCTGACATGAAAAAGTTAGGTATTCATGTTATGGTTGTAAGAAATTCTGTATTTCTTCATGAAATACGATAAATTAGTGCTTGATAACACACCCATCCCTCCTTTAAGTTTGGCGATTCGCTGTAAGCTCCATACAACAAGGTCATGCCTTGTAGTGTAGCAGCAAATGTTAAGAAAATCCTGACCAAACTCATACCAGTTTCGAAAGGCACTTTAGAGGATGAAGGCAGCAGCCTCAATTTGGACTAAGCAGGTACCGACTGCTGTGCGTAGGGCGGCTGGGAACGCTGGTGCATCTTGTTGCCCAGGTGAGAATCCCTCTTAGCTCTGCATGGACCTCTGCGTGGTTTGGGTCTCTTTCTGCATTTGTTCCTACCTTCTTCAGTGAAGAGCCAGCTGGCATGGTTCTGATTATGCACATACCTGTTTCAGAGGAAGAGCAGTGCTTTGGCATTGTGTTCCTCTTCCTATTAACTACCTGGAAATTATATGAAGAAACATTGAATTATTTGTCTTACATGCAAGAAAACATTTCTTCAAGAGCTTAAGTTAAAACGCAGGCTTGTGCTGATGGAGAAATACGGGCTGGGCTTGCAAAATACAACCTGAAAAAAAAAATCCAGGGAGGGAGGGGTGGACTATTTTCCTAAACTTTGGGTCTCTGTTACCACCACTGGGCTGCCACTGCTCCTTTTTGGTTGTTCCAGAAGTGTTTTGTCTTTCTCTTCCCTTGGTGGAGATAAAAATGTCCACTTTGGAGGTTCCTGTCATTGATTTTCTGCAGTTTAGTCTGTGGAAACCTTCTTATTTACTTACAGAATCGCTTGGTACCAAAACATCATCTCTGGCATGCCCTGCTGTTTGCTCAGCTCACCTCTGGGAAAGATTTGGTTTTGATAAGAACGATGGAAATGTTTTTCTTCTAACATGAGGTGGAAATCATATACAGCAGGAATATAGCGCCTTTCAATCTGAAAGGTCCCCGAGCGCTTGACAAACTGATATCCAAACTCACCAGCAGGAACACCAGCCACTTCTGACACGGACCTTCCTCAGGGTAAAGCGCCGCATTGTTCGTGGCAAGCGTGACAGTTTATGGCAGGAAGCAAAGATTAGTTATTCAAAGAAATCTCTCATGTTCTCTTTCCCATCAAACTAGATTATACGCTGTAGTCAAATTTCCCATTTGTGTCAGGCTTGGAGGAACTTTAATTGTGAGACCAAAGTAGTTTTGTGTTTTCAAAAAGTTAAATTGTTTTTTTTTTTTTAACAGAGTTCTGGAAAAGGGAATTCTGTTATTTCCCTCAGATGGAGTGAAATACAGAAGAAATTAAATGGCATTTGTGCTTTCATAACATGTCAGGTGTTGATTTGTTAAGAACAATTTTAACCAGTATTTTCTTTTTAGATTTATGCCCGGTGTTTTGTGAAATAAACATAAACGCAGGGGGCTACAGCTTGTCAAAACTAAACCACATCTTGTTTTGCATCCTTCAGGTCGTAGGGTATAAATAAACAAACACTCTAAGAGGAACCAAAACTCTTAAAATAGACAGTTACAGTATATGGTAAATGCTCTTTAATGAGTATTCTCATAAGAGGGTTTCACCTTACATATAACACTGGTATAAATGATTAAAGAGCAGGTTTACTCTTTTAACAAGTCTGAGTGATAATTTTGCCCTTTAGGAGTGTGAATTTTATTTTTTCACAGCTTGCTTCTTGGTGAGATATTCATTTCAAAGTCATTGCATTGAACTCATGGGGCAGGTTTTTGTAGAGATGCCTCTGCTGCTTCCTCAGCTCAAGTTCTCTTTTAGAGGGATCCGCTTTATGCGGCATTAGGTTACAGTATACGTTACAGAGATTGACCAGAATGTGATTTATTTAACAACACTGATGATGTCTAAGGGCAAATCAAATACACATACAGATAACTGGAAAAGAAAAGCAATTCATGGAAATGTGGAAGCAAGTTTACAGAATCACAGTTTTCCTTCTCAGGGACTTGGGCAAGTCAAGCCCTCATTTGTGGCACAATCCTCGACACCCTCAGTGGGACGGGATTATTTACATGATGAGGTGTATGGATGGGCAGAGCCTATCTAGAGGAAATAACCTGCAATTTTAAGTTCAAAGCCTGTGAGTATTTTAGTGTAGCGGATAAGTCACAGTGGAAGAGAAACCATATTTCCTTTATGTTCAGCTCTAAGACCAACTATTGGGCTTATATAGTGGTCACTTCTAGGACACCTTCCATGTTTCCTTAGCTCTGGAAAGGGAAGGTGTGTTTTGGCACAGGAAAAGCTTTACTTACAGATTAAGGATGTGCATTTACCTGGGAAACTTCACATGAAGTAGAGAAGTTGTTTCCAATATGAACACACAAACACACACCTGGTGATAGTCTGTCCAAATGCTTTTCATGCATGAACGTTGTGAGACTAAAGGACTTGTGCCTGCTGTAAAATTGCTTTGTCCAGGCTTGGAACAGTCTGTATTTTTAATTAACTGTCTTCAGGTAATTTCTGACAGCCTGTGAAAGACTAGATTTGATGTTGTTGGGGTTTCTTGTGTCCCCATACTGCCCTCTGTCCCCATCTACAACCAGCATGCCTCATAGCTGGATGGGGCACCCCAGCTTTTACTGCGGGCACACTCCTCTGCACCCCTGGAAACAGTGTAGATCTGGGCTGAGGTACCTTTGGGTGCAGGAGAGGCATCCTCTGGCCACACAGTGTCAGGAAAACCAACATCATCATGTTCTGCCAGAAAACCCCTAGAGTGGAAAGGGGGGGGAGCGGTGCTTGCTGCCACCCAAGAGATATTATTATGGATAGTGTTACAGGAAAGGAGGTCCTAGTTACTGAGGCTGTTAAATAATGCTGAGGTATAAAATATGTTGTGTTTCTTTTCCCTTTACAGAAAGCAGAAGCCACTGGTGAAAAGCGACCCAGAGGCCGGCCCAGAAAATGGGTAGGTACTTCACTTCCAATCCTTTGATTTATTTGATGTGTTATAAAGGATGTTATGAAGTCCATTCTTTTTGAGAACAATTATTTCTGCTGTATTTGTAAAAAAGAGCATCCATCTTCTCTGTCTGATTGTTCTGGTGGATTGGCTATAAAGGGTCAAGATAGCAGAGAAGTTAACCACAGTTTCCCACCTTTAGACTCTGGTAGTTTGCTCAAGACACTTTACTACTAAATGTTTGCTGGGAGTGAATATTTATGTGTCTCTTATCAGCATGAAAAGAGGCACAACTCTTCCTTCAAAAGAGAGTAACAATGAGAAAACTTGTTCAGTAATTGAGTAACAAAGGTTAAAGGGGCACTATTAGACATCAGAAGGTGATTAAGAGGAGTGATAACATTCAGATGTAGTGTGCACAAGATAAAGTTTAAAAACCTAAATGTCTTTGTCCTACATTGCCTGGAAACCCAGAAATCCAGTGAGAAAGCACAAAAAAGATCAGCTGGATACTTGCCCTTGGATTTTTTTTCCATTCAGGGCCATTCCATGCCCCATGTCATTGTTGTGACTAGTTATATGTTTCATCAGAAGTTTCCTCTTCCCTGGCTGTTCAGTCTCTAGATGTGACTATCAGATACGTGTGTTTTGATGCTTTGGCCATGGAAAGATTTTGTTCTCAGGTTCTTGGAATTCTGTGTTCTCACTGAGGTTTGCAGCTATTGAGAGTCTTTCACTTATGTATACTCTTTCAGAAGGAAAGTGATGGGTATGTTGCTTGGAAAACATAATTGGGGATTAGAAGATGTAACGGTGTGGCCATGTGTTCCAGCACAAATTAACATTTCTGATTTCCCTCCTCTAGTTGCCGTTCACTCTATCTAGTGGGTCAACATTTTTCTTTACATTTCTTTTTCTAATTCGTCTTTTTTCTCTGTAGTCCCATCCTTTTTTGCCTCCTTTTGCATAGATGTTAACACAGCTGCAAAAGTATATGTTTGCCAAAGCTCAGACATCACCAGGAGGTACTTAAAACTAGAGCTGAGGTTCTCTAGAGCATCAGCAGCTAAACATAATAGAGATGACTTTACCAGTCACTTTAAGAACTAAGTCTGTAGCATTGTCCACTGATAAAAGTACTTAGGGTACTTCTGCAGAGAAAACAGACAGTGAGACATCAGATGTGTTGCTTACACCTCTGCTTTTTAATTAAAGTCAGGCAGGTTTTGAGTAGACAGAGCAGCTCATAGGCGTTAGGAAACAAGGTGGCATATTCCAACCTCCCTGTGCTGGTGATCTTTGCAAAGGCAGCTTGCAGAAGGCAGACACCAAGTACTGTAAAATACAGGTAAAATACGGGTGGGTGACTGTGTCTTCCAGCACGGCTGGGAGCTTGCGCATGTGGATGCTGAGTGTTGCTTGATCCTCACCTTTGGTGCAATCCCAAGGGAAGCAGCAGAAATAGCTGGTTTATGAGAGTAATTTATAACAGGCAGGACATCCCCACTGAATGAGGAATGTGGGATAGTTGAGTAGGGATGATTGAAGAGCTTGGCGAAAAAGGAAAATGCATCGGTCTGAAATGTTAAAAGATTTTTCTCTCCCAAGCACTCGTGGTCAGGAATTCAGATGAATTTTCCATGAAAAAGGCTGAATATAACACTTGTGGCATCTTTTAGGCTAGAGTGCCTTCCCCCTTTACTTTTGTATCTTTTTGGGGAAGAAAGAATGGGCGGTACAAGTGGAGCATTAAGTTTAATTCAAGATGGACTGTTTGTCAGGTGAAGAATCTGATGAAAAGAAATGGGAATTCCTGGTTATCTAGTAGGTGTATGCATCTTTTTATCGTGAAGCAGATAGTTAAAACAGTTGCACTCATTTTTTTTGTAACTGAGACATCTTTTCAGACTTGGTATTGCTTTGCAGTTATGCCTGTTGAAAGCTCAGTAATCTTGTTTGCATATTCTGATGATTGCTTCTTGCGATTTCCAGAGGTAGCGTTCCTATCTGCAGCTCTCATTGAGATACTTCTGTGGACTGTGAGAATCCAGTGTGCTATTTTTTTCTCCCTGTTGTCTTCTCTCCTTCCAGTTTAAATTAGGTTCATGGATTCCTCCTCTGTGCATGATGAAATGGAGAGTGATGTTATGTTTTGCTCCAGAAAGAAATGGGGTTAAATTATTTTAAGCCGTTATGGTGCCAATGATAAGCAAAGGTAATAGTTGAAGGCAAGGGAGGGTTCTGCCTGAAAGCAGGCACCAAAGTATCATCTTTGCTGCTTTGACATCCAGTATGTACTCAGAAAACATCCCTTTTTATCACCCAAACTTCAGTTAAGTCCTTAGTGATTATATTCTTCTTTGACCCAATTTATTTATATATCAAACCTAAACAATGAAGGTTCTGTACCAGTGAAAATTACAGAGTGCGTAGTGTTGGGGTTTTTTTTCTTGGAGAGGGCAGAATTCTGTATGGCAGGTATTTTCCTAAGTTTGTAGCCCCTTTTTGCGAGTCGAGGGTCTGTGTCATATGTTGTTCATCAAATTGTAAAGTATTATTTCTGCTGTTTCCTTCAATATGCAGACACGGAGACATACAAGCTAACAGACCACTGTAGAATTCCAGTAGCTGGTCTTTCTGCCGGTTCAAATTAAGTATTTAATGTTTGTGACTCGCAATGTATTTATTTATATATTATTTTTTAGATGAGAAGTAAATCTTTTTGACTAGTATAAAACTGGGAAGGGGGAGGGAGGCCCCAAGTGAAGAGGGCAAGGAGCCAAGTTTATCATGAGCACATGAGACATCCAGTGATCTTTAATGCTGTAATGTGTACTTGGCAAAGTTGCCAAGGAAGAGAAGACCCTCATCAGTAGAACTGACAGTAGAGATTGACAGACTCTTCCGAAAACAAAATATTCAGCTACATAGGAAAACTTTCCAAATGAGGAGAGCTAATTGAATGAAAATCCTGAAGATAACAAGGATCATGCAGGTGGGAAATGAACATACGTGGAATCAGAAATGTTGCTCTAGAACTCGTCTTCACTGTAGATTTCTGCACATGTGTGAAGGGCACTGGAGGCTGTGAGTCCAGTTGACTGGAAGGGAGGTAAACTCTTCATGACCTTGGTACTTCTTAATTTTAAAGGTTTTAACGCAGGAACATGTTCTAAGCTGTATGCATCTACACTAGTGTGCTAGGTCAAATCAGGAGTGTACCTTGGAAATGAATGTCCCACTTGTCCCCACTCACAGTGGGCTTTGTGGAGCAGTCCCAGAGCTCATGGACTGGATTCCTTTTGAGGGGAACAAAATTGGATCCAGTAGGCATTCAAACCTCTTGAAAGGTGCATCGTGTGGACCTTAGGTCCTCAGACCAGCTTTTTTTTTTCTCCTGCTGTTTGGCATTGCCAGTGTATTTTAGACAAAACCTCTGATGCTTGGAAAAGGCAGGAGAAGCAACCTGGTTTTTATTAGCAGAATTATTTTATGTAGCATAGACATAAAGTCAAATTCACAACCATGGACATAGATGCTCCTAGAAGTCAGTGGATGGTTCATCAGTGCCACGTTTTCACCTCGTGCTGCTGCTTGTGGAGTCAGCAACAGGGTCACCAGTGCTTTCACATAGCCCCTGTGTAAAGAGCTCATGGTCAGAGTTTTTTATTTTCTGTTTATTTGTATGTCTCCAAGTTGGCTGAAAGAAGTGGACTGAAGGGTTAGGAGTACAGCAGGAGACTGAACAATCAATTATCCTGCTGTTTGTTCCAAAGAAGTGCATTGAAAACCCCTGAAAAGTTCATAGACTTCAGGTGCTCTCAGGGATCAGCTGAGTGGAGAATCATGAAACCCAATTCTGAAGTTGATGCTTAAAAGCATATTTGGGTTTTATTTCCATTGGTTTTACTACACATTTAGGTAGTTTCTTGGCATTGTCTAATTTCACCTCCACGTTGTTTAACCTGAGCCACAGATTAACTGCATGGCATGGCAGAATTGCTCAAAAACATCAAGGAACAGTCCAGAGCTTTTTACAGTTTTGAGCAGGACTTTTATGTGGAGGATTGATGACTGATGCCATGAAACCATTTTGAAGGATGGCAAGATGCAGTTCTGCAGGCCTTGTGACTGTAACAGCAGAAGAGAATCAGTGAATTTGCAAGTGCAGGGTACATGTGGAGCATCCATGTACACATCTTGTTGCTGTTGCCCAGGTAACAGCCAGCTTGTTCAGAAAACCTCTCTCTCTCTCTCTTTCAAGAATTTTGTTTCCTGCTGAATAGTCTAGAGAGCACATTTCAGGTTGGTGGGAGGTAAACATAATCAGAAATGAATTTAATTTCCTCAATCAGGAGCTTTATCTGATCCAATCATGACTAGTGAGACTTTATAGCATTTCTGAAGCTCAGTTTTTCCTCTTTGTAATGAAGGCAGGATTTCACTTTATTCTGAAGG
Organism: Gallinula chloropus; assembly: GCF_964237585.1. Classification (NCBI taxonomy): domain Eukaryota; kingdom Metazoa; phylum Chordata; class Aves; order Gruiformes; family Rallidae; genus Gallinula; species Gallinula chloropus. The sequence continues at coordinate 30,691,550 of NC_140085.1, read as the reverse complement.
TCAGTTTAAGTGGTGCCAAACCACGTTAAAAAAAATAATTACAAAAATGCTTTTTTCCTAGTAACTTCTTCCTCAGATCATTTCCCACTGCAGTTTTGACATAGCTGAGATATCAAACTCTAAGCATGGAATTTGTGAGATGTTTCTATGCCAGCAGTTCAGAAGGCCTGTGTCAGGGCAAAGTCTTCTAATCCTAGTTCACTTGGAAGATCTTGCAAATGATATTCTGAATGTGTACCAAGGGAATATGTACCAAGAGAACCTTGTTGCCTCAGAAGACCCATTGGTGTTTTGAGGCTATTTCTTGCCCATAATGTGTCTTTGGAAACCATTATCTAAGTAGAAGTTGTGTCTGGTAGTGCCATGTTCTGTTATGTAAAGCCTGTTAACCAATTTCACTTACTTCCCATGCGGTGCAGTTGTTTTTGTGTCATGTGAAGTCATAGTCTGAGAGGTGCTTTAAGTCACACAGGCTTTTTCAGGGCAGTGGAGAGAGGAGGGTGCTCTGAGATGATAGTCCATCGTGCCTGAATAAGGCTTTGTTACAGGTGTGGTGAATTCCTGGCTGGAGATGGCAATCTTTAGCCATTGGGAAGGACAATCTAAATGATAAAATAAGACTCTTACCTGACTTGTAGATAGCAAAAGCTGTGTGTGACTGATCTCCTGCTTTGATGCATTCCTAAGCCAGTCTAGAGATTCCATTGTTAGGAGAACATACATTTGTTTGAATGAATTAATTCACAGTCCCTTTGGAGCAAACCATGCTTGAGGTAAAGCTTAAATCACGTGTGTTGGATGATGAATGAAAAAGGAAGTTGCTGTGTATGTAATTATAGATAAAAGGACAGATAAAAATTCATTTTCTCATACCTGGAAGAATAATGTAATTTCAATTACTTCATGTCTTTCCAACTTCTGACTGCAATAACTGTGGTGTCACTGCTTCATGTGAAGCACATCATGAAAATTTGCTTATGTTGCCAGCTGTTATTTTAATCTTCCTAACTCACTACCTTCTTTAGGAAGCTTGTTGATGCTATTCTGTATCATGGTAATATAAAATACCTTCTTCCATTAACATGTTTTACGTCTCTGTGAGCCACACTGTCACCTAAGAGGGGTCATCGTTCCATTTGTCTAAAGAGCTTGAAGAGGCTTTTATAATTACAAAAATGCACTATTGACCTCTCTCCTTCAAAATTCCCAAACTTAAGAAGTGGATGAAGGATGTGAATTGAAATCCTTAACAGCTTTGTACCTATACATTTAATTTTCACTTCAGATGATTTGTAGAAGAAATCATATCTCAAAATCAGCAAAGTTTTACTAAAGCAGTGACTGTTGTTTCTCCAATGACAATGATGGGTTGGGGAATTTTTTTGCCATTTTTTTTCTTTTTTTCTATTCAACATTCTGGGAATGAAAAAAAAAATCTTGCATTCTTGTATCAAATGCATAAAAATTCACTAAAAATATATTCTGTCTTACCTGTGTTCAGAGAGGTGGAGGTATGTGTCTTCATCTATCTGGAAACTTGTCTAAGCAAATGGTGTCCTTTCTTGGAGTCTGAGAGTCCTGTTCCTTGTTGGTAAAAGTAGATGTGGCACTGTTTATTTCAAATGCAGGTCCTCCTGGAGGCCACGACACAAAATGCAGCCAAAATATTATTTTCTAAAGTAAATTTATATTACCAAAAGGGTATTTCACTCATTCTCCAATTCCCTTCCACTTCTTTCAAGGGATATTAAAAGATACCCAGTTTAGCTAAGAAATAGTTTGGCCTCAGATGTCTTTTCAGAATTCTTAAAGGCAAAACTTTTTATTCTCTCTTGAGGTATAAAGAGAAAATTGAAATGGGAGAAAATGCAGAATGTAAAAATACAGCATCTGTACTGAAAGGTAGCCTGAAATTCTCAGCTGTTTTGTTTTTATGATCTCAGATAATGGCTATTCAAGAACTTCATAAAAAAATTAATTTTCTGTTTGGAAAACTGTATTTTGATTTTAAAAGCCTCGATGCCTGTTTTACAGACAAGGAACAGAGCACCGAGGCTGATTGTGGCAGCATCAGGAGGCATTTTTTGCACCTGCAGTGTTTGAATTCTCAGGTTTATTGCTAGTTATCAGCAATTGTGCATCTGATGGCCCACCAGAGAAGTGTAGTGAAAAGTGCAGGCACCCGTTCTTTCTCCTACAATTCCATTTTCACTGTTGAAAATGTTATGAATGCAGAAAAAGAAGCTGGGCCTCACCTCCATTGAAAATGTACTCCACAAGGTTAATTGCCTTGCCCAAGGAAATCTGTAGAAGAGCCAGGAATAGAAATCGGATTTCCTGGCAGCCAGCCCTGTGCCTTCAGCTCAAGGCCATCTTCCTTCAGCAAAGCTTGCTTATGAACAGGTTGGATGAGGGAGGGAAACATGTTTTTTGATTCTGTATCTTAAGCCAATATATGTTTTTTACCTGTTTGGGGATTTTTTTTCCTGTAAATTGAGACGTGAGTATGTTATCTCTAGCATATGTCTAGCTGGTGGGCAGTGAGGAGTAAGAGTAAAGTATTAGATAAATGTGCATATTCTCTATAAACAGGGTAGAATGGAGAAATTTGGGACCCAAAGGGCTTTGAACCAAACCCAAATACAAGCCTGGAAGGTAATTGATGCGTATTGATGGTATTTTCTTCTCCTTATGCCTTAATGACGTACAGAAGTAAAATACTGACCCAGGAAACAACCAATGTAGTCGTGAAACCAAGATGCCTAGTTAGTTCCTTGAATGTTTTGGGTGTGGTGATTCAGCTTTTCAGGATGAGCCAGTCTGAATCATAGCTGTGGGATGGGGCCATTCCCAGGCAACCCCATCTGAAGATTGTATTCCCATTCCCTGTCCCCTTCAAAGGTAGGGGTGCAGAGGGAATGAAAACCCGTGTGTTAAAGTGTGATACAGGTCAGAAGATTTGGAGCCAAGACTTTTGACTTCGGGGTTTTCTGATAATTTCTGACTGACTGTACTGTTTATTCAACCTATCTGTGCCAATTGTGTTTTATACTGTGAGCCCTGGCGTTGCAATAGCCTTATGAGAAAGTATCATTCCCTCTCCGTCGGTGGTAGAAAAGGGCCATCTTAAAAATGGCACTCAGTCCCTATGTGGGTGAATTTGCTCTTCTCAATTTAGGGTTATGATAAAAATTAAAGAGGAGTAATACTTTTGGATTTGTTCTCATTCTTTGCAGACCCAAGCAGGAGATGGTGCCGAAGGAATGCCAGGTTGATCCTCTCCTGGAAGGGTTGAGGGGAGGCACAGACTGTGATAATTAATATTTGGAAAGTGCTTTCAGGTGTTTGAATGGAAGTCATGACATGCTTTAGGTGCAAGTATTGTTATTTCCTCTTCCTTAATCCTGCAACTAAGCCTGGCCTTAAATTGCAGTTCAGTATTACACTATAGGTAGGAGGATAGATTTTCGATAAGGAAGTGGGCTGCTTTCACTAAATATCTGCAAAGTATCCTCACCAGGAGGCAGCTTCTAATTTTGTTGCATAACTCACAAAAAATGTTTTTTCTTGCTCTATTAACACTAACATACTTCAGATGCAATTTAGTTAGTACATTCCTGCTCTGCTACCTTGAATTTACTTCGTGCTAGCTACCAATTTAAGATACAAAAGGTGCATAGTTTACAGTGGTATTTACCTGGAACAGGCTGCCCAGGGAGGTGGTTGAGTCACCGTCCCTGGATGTGTTTAAAAAAAGGGTAGATGAGGTACTTAGGGATATGGTTTAGCTTAGGACAGGAATGGTTGCACTCGATGATCTTAAAGGTATTTTCCAACATTGTAATTCTGTGATTCTGTGTGTTTAGTAGTGTGGGGAACCAGAATTGTGGCGTTTCCCCTCATGCTACTCAGGACCAATTTGCTTAGCCATCTCATACAGATGGACACTTTGTGGAGAGCTGCAAGTCCATTTTTAGTCCTTTTCGACATCCTAGCTACTGCTCAGCCAGGGCTAAACCTGGCAGAGCAGGGCTAATTCTGTGTGCCAAGAGAAATAATGTGCCACAAGCTGGTCTGGGTGACAGTTCAAATCCAGAGCTATCCAACGATGTATTTAAAAGTAGTGGGGGCACATGGGAGAATAAGAAAACAGGAGAAAGCCTGGCCTGGTGCTTTAGGTGTTCATGTAAAGATCTGAGGTAACATCCCTAGGGCAGCTTTTTATCTCGCCTAAAATGCAGACATTGGAGAACGTAGCCTGGAACCCCACTTGTGTCTCAGTTTGAGAATGAGCCTTAACTAATATTCAGAAGAAACCCTTTTCTTCATTGTTTTCTTTTGGAGCCTTTTCTCTGCATGGCATTTCAACTTTCAATCCAGAAAATTATAGGAACTGGTGATGAGGACACTTGTATGGGAGATGCAGGTTCAAACCTTCATCATGTTTACTAATGGGCAGCCCCCTGTTGCTGACAGAGGAGTTGTGAGTGAAGCTGTGCTCTGTCCTGAGCTTATGTAGCTGTGATGGTTTCTCCAGAGAGTGGAGCTGGATTTTGTGTGGCAGTGGGCTGAAACTTGAAATGCGATGAAGCCGTACTTGGGGGGTGAGGGTGGCTACCTTAGACTTAACTTTTTTTAGCATGTTCAGCTAAGGGCAGAGAGCTTTAGGGTTAAGTAGGAAAATACTGGCAGCTGAGGAACTTACTGATAGGTGGGTGCAGAGAGTAGATGCATCAAATGCCACCCTAGAGAAATCTTCAGGCATGTAAGACATTATTCCTGTGTTTCATAGTGTGGTTGCAAGAATTTTGCAGGCAACAGCTTGCTGATACCTGTTTGCACGTGATGTTAACTCATTCTCTTACCAGTTCAAATGGTAATGCCTGTTGTTACTGCAGGTATTGTAGAGTTTTGGAGGTTTTTTGACAGTTCAGTTATGTATCTGCGTGTGTGCCCTTTCCATACCAGTTTTAGGAGCCTAGTAGTGCATATGTATGTCTTTATTCTGCTTTTTACTTTCAAAAAATAAACTTGCTGTTTCCAGTTTGTTTTGTTTCAGTCTGTCCGAACTGTTGAACAGTGTGACTGCAGGGTTAGACTTTGGTGCCATTTATGATGATTTAAATGATAGTACTGATAAGTTACATTTGAACTAATACATCACGTGTGTGTCTATCAGTGTTAATGAGAACAGAGCCTGGTCCACAGAGGTTGGTTTCCTTTGATTAAAAGTAGTTTACCCAGAAGTGGCAATTCTCCATTTTGGAGTCTTTAAGATTATCAGTGAATTGGCAAGATTGAGGATTTTTACATCCTGTCTGCTCAGAGTAACTGCTGGGAGATTAAAAAACAGTCAGACTAGTAGTTCCTGTATGCAGCAGGAATCATTACTTTCCCCAGTATGTTCTCCTAATCCATTTTGACTGTTATAGCAATTATTGTAATGGACAGCAATTGGGGCCTTTTACGAGACGTAATTCAAACACATACATGAGGTTTGCTATTATGATCTTATCAAAGTTGCATTGTGTTAACATGTTCTTGGGGTTTCCTTAGTATTCACACAGAACCCATTCACGCTCTGGCTGCTCCTCCTGCATTGTTTCCTGTTAAACACCTTGAGAAATCTGCTTGGGGACTCTCCTTCCACAGACAGCTGGCCCTTTGGGTCTTGAAAAAAGCAACTCACACAACACAGTGACAAAGTATATGCAGTATTTGGATTGTGGTATTAAAAATGTAGAGGAGACAAGGCTATCTCTGCCATGGCATGCACTCTTGCATTCATTAACATGCATTAACTTTCACAAAGGATTGGGGGGGTAGGGTGTATGCAATTTTTAAGATGCTTTTTGGCAAACTTCCCATTCAGCCATTTGAATATGCAACATTGTTCAGTCAAGCTTTATATGTAAATGTGATGAGATACATAGAGGGACAGATAGGCTGTCTGGGACCCATTCTGTCTGTGGTCAAGTAGATTGAATATGCAGCCAGGAGATGCATGATAAAATCTTGACTTGTTGAAGTCAGTGACCAAAATCCTGTTGAGATCAGTTGCCTGGATTTCAGCCCTTCTTCTGCCACTGATGGAATGTATAATCAGGTCTGCTGGCTGATTGGAAGCTCTCTGTATTGTGCAAATAGCCATGTTCACACGAAACTCAGGTCATTGGAGGCAGAAGATGTCTTCGTGTGTTCAGATTAGGTGCCAGATGAACGGAAACTCTACAGCGTCTCTCACCTGGCAAGAGCAGTATTTGAATTGATCTGTGAACATGAGAAATTTGTTATTTCTGTCAGTAAGTTTTGAGCAGTCACTGCATGAGTAACAGGTGGGCTAGACTTGTCTTGGGGTGGCGTGGTGCTCAGCTGCCAGCTGGGGCTAAACCGCGACACTTGTGCAGACAGAAGGTTTTTATTGATGCCTTTTTTTAATTATAAAGCAACTTGTATGCCATGTAGACAGTACTGTTTCTTAAAAGGAGAAGGATTTTTTTCTTGTTTGATCCTTTCAGTGGACTATTTGAAAACTGGAATATGGACACCTCTGTGCTTTAAATCTTCAGCAGTTTTTTTTTTAGGATATACAAAGACACGGTTTTGAAAATGCCTGAATGATCTTGCTTTTTCTGTGTGTATAACTTTGATTAAGGATATGGTCAGCTGTGGTATACAGAGAGTCTATTACTCACTGAAACAAATTCTTTTTTTAAGGCACGTCCATGTAAAGTAGTAACTACTGAAATGAATTAAATAGCGAGAATCCAACTGACTTGGAGCTAGGATTTTTCTCTCCAAATACTTGTGAATGGTGAATTGGAAACCTTTTCAAACCCTAACAAAAAGCCAGTGATTATGGTTTTGAGTAAGGGAAAGAATTTGCCCTTTAATCTGCAGCATATCTTGAGGGAGAAGGTTTTGTGCATCGTACTTTTTGTTTAAACTAGATCAAAATTCCTTAGGTAAATGCAATATCCATTGCACAGAGAGCAACAAAGAGAAATTATGTTATATTTAAAGTTCACACATACAAACAAAACCATTTCAAAATTATGTATTTAATAATAATTTCGCTCCAAGCAGAAGCTATTTCATCTCTTGGTGCTCATTTCAGGAAGTAGAAGGTCTCAGAGCCTCTTCAGGCAAACCAGAATCCATTGGTTTCCAAGAAAGAAATTACTAATCCTATCCTTCCAAATCACTAATAAAGCTATTTAAGCGAGAAGTTAGGGCCATCGTGATCTTTTTGCATAATTATAAATCATTGTGGTTTACTTTGCATGATTAAAATTTGAAATAGTTAATTAAATAATATCCCAGAGCAAGCTTTGTACATGGCAAAGCTCTGCACACCCTTCTTTACACCCCCAAAAGCCATTATCTTGAGCGTGTAATTACTGGGAGGCATAACTCTTTTATTAGTCTCCTCAGTTTTTTGTTGACTAGTTACTTTTCATAAAAGTTTTAATGATAGAATCATAGAATATCCTGAGTTGGAAGGGACCCATAAGGATCATCAAGTCCAATTCCTGGCTCCACACAGGGCCAGCCAAGTCAGAGCATGTGACTGAGCGCATCGTCCAGATGCTTCTTGAGCTCAGTCAAACTTGGTCCTGTGACCACTTCCCTGGGGAGCCTGTCCCAGTGCCTCACCACCCTCTCGGTTAAGAGCCTCTTCCAACCCAACCTAAAACTCCCCTGTCACAGCTCCATACCGTTCCCTCGGGTTCTATCACTGGTCACCAAAGAGAGGAGATCAGTGCCTGTCCCTCCCTTCACTCCCGCTTGTCAGGAAGCCATAGACTGTAATGAGGTCTCCCTTCAGACTCCTTTTCTCCAGGATGAACAAACCAAGGGTCATCAGTCCCTCCTCATAAGGGACATTTTGTCGAGCAGGATACTGTGAGACACTGTATCAAAAGTCTTACTGAAATCCAAAAACCCAACATCAGTGGTTTCTCTTGGTCAACCAGCTGTGTGACCTAGTCATAAAAAGAAATCAGAGTGGATAGACATGACCTTCCTCTACTGAACCTGTGTTGGCTGTGACCAATGACTGCATTGTCCTTTAGGTGTTTTTCAGTAACTCCCAGTATGATTTTCTCCATAATTTTACCAGACACTGAGGTGAGACTGACAGGCCTGTAACTACCAGGGTCTTATTTCTTACCCATCTAGAAAACTGGACAATGTTTGCCAGCTCCCAGTCAACTGGGACCTCTCCAGATTCCCAAGCACATTGAAAATTAATTGAGAGAGGTCTTGCAATGACATCAGCCAGCTTCCTGAGTACCCTGGGATGAATCCCATTGGGTCCCATGGACTTACATGGATCCAGGTGGAGCAGCAAATCACCGACAAGTTCAGGGTTCACTAGGAGTTTATCATTACTGCAGTCATGGTTCTCCAACCTGAGGCATCTGGAGTCCCAGAGCCCACCAACTGTGTTGAAGTCAGAGGCAAAGAAGGTGTTAAATGTCTCTGCTTTGTCCATGTCCCTGTCAGTAAGGTGACTGTTCTTATCGAGTAATGGATCAATGTTCTCTCTGGCCCCCCTCTTGTTGTTAATGTATTTATGTATGTTAATGTATTATGTATGTTAATGTTTTAGTGGCTGGGGAAGGATTCTGTCCTTCCTTGGCACTTGCGCAGTGTGAGCATTACAGAGACTTTGCACAAGTATAGAGGCAGGGGTGAACTGTAGCTGCATCCATTCTGTTTGTCTTCTACAGGTTGACATTTGAATACTTAGCTTGGCCACTCTTCTCATTCAGCGCTACATGAATGTCATGTATACAAGCTTTGAAAAAGTTCTCATTTTAAGTTATTTGAGCATGATAAGGCAGCTGAAAAACTGAAAAGGGCATTTATTTAATTATAAAATGTCTGAATGGATTTATTTGGAAGCTGTCCAACAAAGTAAACATCTGGTCCAGGGCTAAATATGAGAAATTTCAGGTAACCTTTGGGAAGGTTTTACCATAAGGAGTACAAGACAGGCAAAAAGTATGAACATAGAGCCTGAGGCTCTGAGCAATGGAGAATCATCACTTCCAGGTTTTTGGCTTGAATCTGACCTCACCAGCTGCCAGCTCAGTTGTGTCCCGTAAGCTGACATTAGGCTTTTCAGTGTAGGGTGAGAGTGCCCAAGTTCTCCATCTCATATTTTACACAGGTGTGTGAGCCCTTCTGCTTTTCACAGTCTAGGGAAAGGAAAACTCAGTCTTTCTTCCTCTCTCAGAAACAAAAGTGATGCAGAAAGTTCTTTTGTTTACAGCAGTTCTGCTCTGTATCTCAAGGTTCTGAGGAGTTGTCTTACGTATTTGGGTTAGCATTGGAAAGGTACAGTGCAAGAGGTTGCATCCTGTCTCCCCCTACATCTGATTTTCCTCATCAAATTCCTTTTTTGGATCCTCTTCCTTAGGCAGGCACCTGGGTCTAGTCTAGTGACTGGTTTGTTATGGCTGTTTTGCTCTATCGGGGTGAAATAGCAAGACCACAGAGCCAAAAGCCATGCCAGCTTGAGGATGAGGGCAGGATCATGGGATGTTTGAAGGAGTTCAAAATTAATTCATTCCCTTCATATCCTGTCTTAAGCTGTATGTTTGATTTTGCACTTCCCAGAAAGTGCAGCAAAGCATTGGACCCACAGCGTATGATTTAAACTGCTGCTGACATCAAGCTTGGCCCACGCAGCGCTAGCATGAAGGCTGAGTTTGGGTGGCAACACATCAGCACCGTGAATGACTTATGAATGAAGCAGAAATTTTTAAGGGGCATTTTCATACTTGGCTCAAGTGAAAAGTAGAGAATGTTATTTATGCAGATGGAAATGTCTGTGCCCAGTGAGGTGCAGTGTTGTCTTTGCTAATCTCCGATATATTTGTAGCCGAGTGAGGATTTTCTCCTTCTCACACAGGTTCTCCTTCTAGTTAGTCTGTCAATGAAGTCATAACCCTGCGATTGACATCATAGGCTGTAATCATGGAAACTATTGCGATCTCACAAATTCAGTTTTATTACAGTCTCCGAACGATGGGAAAATGAGCTGCAAGAGAGGAAGTTGCTGTTTAAACTCAACTATCTTTGGTAATTATCAGAAATAGAGAAAGTATTAAGACATGGTTCTGTAGGGCCAAATTGATTCTTGGTGTAATACTGCTGAAGGCACTTGAGTTACCCAGGGAAGAACCTACCCCCCATGTCTGGAATGACTTGATGGCAAACATGTGAAGAGGAAGTGAATTTATGCTCCAGTTTAATATATTGGAAAGTTTTCCCTCGCCTGAAAGTCTTTCTTTATCTCTGAATTTCCTGGCTTTTGTGGATTTATATTAGATCCTTAATGTTATTTCAATGTATTTTTTCTGGTGTTTGATGTCTTTTGGGTTGTTTTTACTAGGGATATAACATATATATATTTAATGAAAGTAAAAGCAATCTTCCATTGAGGAGGTCACAAAGCTTTCATGAGCGCTGCATAGCTACCAAGTGCAAAGCGTCTCCTTATTCCAGATCTGTGGTTGTTGCTTGAGTATACTTGCTAAAGTATTCATTTCAGTGAGAAGATGCAAATGCCTGTTGCATAAGCTATTAGCACCTATTGTCCAGGGTTAAATATTTCTCTAATTTTTAATTCTTTACAACAGAATTATGTCTCCAACTCTATATGCAGAGTGTTTGTAACCTCTTAAAATTAATGATCCACAGTATAAATAGAACATCAATGCATTATGCTTGTCAAAACCTTGAAAAAGTAATTATTTTTACGACACTTGGAAAGTTGGGATAAACAATTACATGCTGTACCTGTGTGCAAGTTGCTCACCCTTTTTCTGCATCAGCATTCCCCATTCTGAGCCTGCTGGGAGGCACAGATTAGGTACAAAGTTAGACCATGGGAAGTGGAGGCTTTTTAGGATGCAAGTGCATTTGTGCACTAGCCAGATTCCCAACAGAAGCACAACTTGGCTCTCCCCTACTTTCACGGGTATTCTGAGTGTGTGGCATTTCCCCTGTTTAAGGATCTTCTGATAGATTTTTATGGAATTACTGAGTAAAATATTAGACTTGGTCAACATAAAGCCCTTCTAGTGCATAAAAGGAGAATAGGTGTGTGCTGGGCTCCTCCCTGTCAAGCATGGGCCTGTCATAAGCCTGTCGGCTTTGCTGTCAGTGTACCTTTCACTCTGTTCTAAATGGGAGGAGAAGGAGAAAAAGCATTTGGGAATGGCCAGGGCAAATGGGGGCAGCTCTTTTTGCTAAGCAGCTGGGTAGAGTCATTGTTGCAGTGCTGACCAGCTTTCCTGGCATTCTTCCTGATTTACAGTAGTGAAACAACAGGTTGAGTCCTGACTGCTTATAGGTTTTCTTTTGAGGCAGATCAAGCCCAGAATGAATAGTAGAGCTGCTCCAACTCTTTATCTTAAATCATGAAACAAAAGTGAAAGGCAATTTCAACTGTGTTTCTTGCGTGTCATCTAGAAGAGCAGAGCTGGGGGAACCACAATCTAACCAAGCACACCGTGCTTGTTCCCGTGGCTGGGGAAGAGGGAAGAAATAGACTGCAAGAATCTCTGCCTGAAACAGGACCAGCCATAAAGATAATGGATAACTTACACTGTTCTTGTTTCTCTGCTGCACTTGCTGTTCAGGTATCCCATGTCTGTGCAGACAGGCTGCACACCTACATTTGTTACGTGAGGGAGGGGAAGCTAGCCATGGCTTCAGGGGAGTGGGAATTGGCAGACATCAAGTTTGATGGTCCAGGTACCACCTGGGATGCACTCAAGGCACAGTTGTCTCTGAGATCCCAGTTGGACAGTAGTGTGGAGGTGCTCCCACCTGCAGAGAGCTGCATGTCACATGCTGGCTGTGCAGAGCCACAGCCTTCCTTCCCCGCTCTGACTTTACCTGCCAGCGATAGCTGGCTGACAGATTTGCCACCCATCTGCTGCCCATCATGTAGAAGAGAGGTTGCAGCGGTAAACAAACTGCTGGGGAAGGAGCTCTGGAAAGCTCCGAGATGGATCCCATCAGGCAAATGCTTCAGCTGTGGGTTAGTGCCTGTGCTGCTGGCCTCACCCCATAGCTGACCAGCCTCGTCCCTATCCCGTGATTCCTGTGGCGCCCACATCACCTGTCAGAGCAAGTCCGAGTATCTTATGGCAAAGGTGCATGAGCAGCAGTTACTCTGATTGGTAGAGCAAGAGGTAGGAGCCATGAAGGGTTAATTCTAATGATTCTGATCTGAAGTCCATTGAGAAGATTAATTTTTTCACTATGGCAAATGCATAATTTCCAGAGGGAAAAAATAATCCATATATGAACCACAGAATACTTTCTGCTGTGTTGAGAAGGGAAGAGAAGCACAGGGTTGACAGTAGTTTGAACGTAAGGCACTGTGTTCTAGAAGCATTTCTTCAAGACACAATGCATATATTCACTACCATCAGGCTTTTCTGGACATTGCCTCTGGACCAAAAATCATGAAGGAAATTCTTCTATCCCTGGCCTGTATGGACGTATGTCATAGATCAGGTTTGGGGGAAAGTTTTTGTTTCCTTTTTTTTATTCCTGTGAATAGTTGCAGGAAAGCACTTTGTTTTTTAAGAGTTCATCTGCTCAACCTGTTTATTCCCTACTTGCAGTTTTACTAATCCTTTTTTTATGTGATATCATAATCATTTCCACAGCAACAGTGAGGTTGCAAAGGATTATGGCTTCAGGTGCAGACTCTTAAGAAACAGGTTTTCAGGCAAATGACCTTATTAATAAAGAATGAGAGGGGAGGGACAAAACCCCCAAGCACACAATGTACAGCACCAACAGAGGTGAGTCAGGCTGAACAGTTGTTAGAATTTCCTGTAAGGTTATGGCATTATTTGAAAGCAATAAAAATACGTGAGTCTGTGAGAAATGTATTTTTCACATCTCCATTAGAGATGCTGGAGTTGCTATTTAAAGCTGCTGTGTTTGCCAGAAACAAGTTACCTCCCGACTTGCATGTTTCAAAGCAACAGAAGCCCCCGAGGTGTAACTATGATTGAAAAAGACACTGTTGGTTGCTCAAGGACTTTGTTGTGAGTCATGATCCACGTGTAGCTGGCAGCTGTGATTGTTAGTGGCAGACATTTCTGATGAACTTCATTGCATTCACTGTTGGAGTGACACAGTGAAAAGATTCTGACAGGAATGATTATAGCTTTGATGCCAAAAGTTCCCAAATCTTTTTGATGATGTTTCGTACTTCCAGCTTCACTGCCGGGTTTATGGCTCTGAACTTTCCCCACTTTCTTTCCCTGTGGTAGCAATCTTCTCCCCTCCCCTCTCCCCAAGCACCTCTGTCAAAAAGCACTTGGACAGGGGTAACAAGTTCATGGAGACTTTGTTAGATGGGCAGCATATCCTGGCGGAGCTTTTCCACATTGGATCTTCAGCCCTGTCCCATGTCAGACCTTGAGACAGGATTCATAGCTATGGATATGTCAGTTAATAAAGTTGATGAGCTTTGGTAGGTTTTGCCTAATTTACTTGTATTTGTGTTCTTCAGGCATCTTTGTTTTACTCTCATTTCCCTCTCCTGATAACGACAGGAGGGGTTTCTGTGTGGGCCAGTCGTTCTAGCCCTAAATGCTTTCCAAATTTCCTTTCCCCTTTACTTTCCCACGGGCGCTATTTCTTCTTTTCTCAGAAATATTTCCCCTAGGATTTGTCTCAATTTTTTTCCTAGCATTTCAGAGTTTGGACAGGGACTCTCTGCTTCCTGGAGTTTTAATAATTACATCCTCTGTGCCCAGCCATGGGCTGTTAATGGAGTCATATGCACAGGGTTTCATGCAGGAATTTTCTGTTTGCTGCTCCTGAGGCAGCAGAAAGGTTTCTCACAACTGGTATCAGAGTAAAAACAACAAATAGGGCTTTTCCTGGGCAGCGGGACTGGCTGGGAGAGGTTGCTGACTCTTGATTTATCTGTCCTGAGGAAACGGCCGGTCTGAGTTTGCTCTTCATTTTGATTAACTGAGAGGAGAAGAGGTAGAACAGTCCTGGGGAGCAGAACCTTTTGCGCAGACCATTTTAATCAGATTTCTTGTGTAACCTTTATAACTGTGGGTCGGGATGGTACCTTTCCCCTTTTGAATGTTAGGCATCACTGGCCCTAGTATGGTGCTTGAAAGTTAAGGTTGTATAGGGTAAAGGTACTTGGCAGAAGGTGTTTTTAGTGGTCCTGCAGTGGTACTGACATCAATTCCAGGATGTGGATTATTTTCATGCCCGCTAGGTAACACTTACTGAACTAGGGTAGAGGTATAATTGAGGTGATCGATCACTTTCCTCATTGATGAGTCAAGATGAGAGGTGATCCGCCATTCACCGTCCCTTGAGTTGCCTGTGTGATCAGAATGTAAAGCTATAAAGCCAAGCCACAAAGAAATGAGATGACCAGTCATAAGGTGTTTGTCCTGATTCCTCTTCCCCCTCTTAGCCTGTCGCATTTTCATTTATTTTCCACCCTGGGCCAGGTCTTCTCTTCTGCCACTGGTTGCTGTAGGTAGGCACTATTTTCCAGTTCTCTTTCACCTGAGTAAACCTGATGTATGGGAATGGTGCTTCTCGAAATAGTGACCCTAGCAGGCACTGCTTCCCCTGGGCCTTGGGGGCAAAAGAGCAGATCCTTCAGCTTTGTGAGGAAATGTGCAGATACCAGCAGGTAGCATCCTTTGGGGTGTGGTATGCCAGAAAGGACAGAGAGGATCAAAAGAGAGCCTGTAGCTTTTATTAGGTACCTAAAAACTTCATGGTTGTGAATGGATGAATGCAAATGTACATGCTCTTCCTCTGGTCCGTGCGCACCCGAAGCACCCCGCAATCCTGGCTGCGGTTGTTGCAGAGTCATTCACCTTTCTACACACAGAGCTGTGCTCCGGCCGTGACGTGGGTGGTTATTTTACTTTCGGTTTCACAGTAACTGTACCTGGAATGATTACACCATCAGCAGTGTGAAACGTCTTCATGGCAAACGACAGCGATGAGGGGCATAGGCTGGGACCCTCTGTACCCACTCCTCCACCCCAGCCTGCTGCAAGTCAGGGCTCCCCCCAGCAGGGAGTCTGTAATGCCTTAACAGGCTCCAAGTGAGTAGTTTCTGTTCCATGTTGAGCACCCTAACATCTCTGCTAAAAAAGTAACCAACTCTGCTACACAAACACATTCACCAAGAGGTTTAAATGGTAAAATATTGAGATTAGTCTCATGTTCTGGGTTTGATTTTTTTGTCAGCCTCTCCTTAGCTGCTTCTCATTCTTAAATATTTTATTCCACGAGCCTTGGTGAAGAGCGCTTCCAGAGGCTAGTGGGAATGCTTTTCAGTGTTAATTCAGTTAAATATTCTTCAGATGTTATATATATAAAATCTCCTTGGCCGACGAGTGTGCATTATGGTATATTTATGGAAGTGACAAAAATACTTCAAAGCCTGTGGTCATTTTGTAACACCCGAACAATGCCTTCAGTTGTTTGAAGGAGACGTCAGGAGGCTGTGAGTGGCTGTGGTGAGGAGTCACATAAGGATCAGTCAGGTCTGATTTGATCAGGATGAAATGGTGGATGAGAAGTGAGAAAGAGATAGCCTTTGTGTGGATTGGATGTCATCTCAGAGAGAATAGATAGACCAGGATGTGGCTTGTGAGCTCCTCACTAGCGCTTGTGTTAGAGCAGTTCTTCTACATATGTATACAGGCAGGCAGGCATATTTTCAAACCAAAGAAATTCCAAGGCAACAACCTTTTATTATAGATAATAAAAATGGAAGGTATTAGTTTAACGTAGAAATATAAAATTGTACATTCAGTTATACAGAAATAGCAAATACCTAGTTGTATAGAAAATAATACTGCGGTTAAAACTTTTCAATCCTAACGTTTTCAAGGCTGAAAGACTGAAAATTCAGGTTATATTTGGGAAAAAAAAACCTCACTGAACAACACAACCCCCCACCATGTGCTATTTCCCAAAGCTTGGAAAATACACAATTGCTTACTTAAGGTCAGTCAACTTCATCTCCTCCTGATGTCCCTTTCCTCGCAACCAGAATTTTAGTAACAACCTTTCCTGTAGAGAGACTGCACTGGTGACACCTAATGCTAAAAACATATTTTTTAATATGTTACTTTTCATTACAGCTCTGGCAGACATTAGTGGGGATAAAATTTTAACACACCCCCACGGTGAAATTACTTGGTTTCTTCTCTCATTTTAATTGTGACTTTTACTTCACCCTCACGTAGCTTGTCTTTGAATCCTAAATGCATACCATGCTATCATTTGAAGAGAGCTGGCCAACCTTCCTTACTCCATTTCAGCCGATGGATCAAGTTTTATTTGGAGTCACTGTGGCTGCTCATGTTTATGGCCATCTGTGTGGGGAACGTCCTTGGGTTTGGAGACTGAGTTATGCGTGGGTCATGTTCAACTTGCAGTGGTGTGGAGGGCATTGCTGGTTTGAAGCCAGTGATAGCAAAGTTACTTAACTTGGTATTTGCCAAAAAAAGGAGTCCCTTTTGCTCCTAAAGTCATTCACAACCCAACAGGACTGATCAACAACTGCTTCTGTGTCATTAGTCAGAAAAATATTGTATCTCTAAATAGAAAATGATGTGATACAAATCCTTCAATTACGGAATAACATGTATGGCATAAATAATATGGAGTGCTATGTACAGAACATATATAATGTATGGAATGCGCTAAGAGCAATGTTTAATGATTTGGCAAACAGTCTGACTCTCCGTGCATGCAGCTTGGGCTGCATTTAATGTGGCGTGTCCTACATGTGGCATTCAGCTCCCTGTGACTTTTCCATTAAGTTCACTGACATGTGCGCTGGTTTTCTTGAAGTGCTTAGGGAAAGGAAGTTTTGCAGCAACTAATCTCTTTCAGGAAAAGAATGTAGCACTTTAAAGAATAAATATGAAAGGTAAATGTTTGGTGGGGTTAGCGAGAGGAGTTAAGGTTAGGTAGATAATCAGAATTGAACCATTCTGTCTTCTGTTTGTTTGCATGCTTATGGTGCTAATTGCTGCCTCAGTTTTGATTTTAAAAATTGCGAGTTGATACGCTGCTTTAAAAGGCATCAACTTATCTTGCCGAGCAAATGAGCAACGATACACTTTCAAGAACACTTGTTAAAGAGTCATTTCCTAGTACCACAAACCGAGGAAGTAATATTAAATGAGTAACTAGTCGATTTAATAAGTCAGCTAATGTACTCTTTAAAGGAATGGAAATAATTTAATATCAAACTAAAACATTTGATAAAGAACCTATTGTACCTTCCTCTTTCAGGCTCCACTCAAGTATTTAAAATCTGTGGAAGTGTTTTCTATGACTTCGGTGTGGGTTAATCAGGTTTTTACAATTACATCAAGCAATTAGACTGGTTGATCCTTTACAGTAGGGTCCTTACAGGAGAGTGTGTAGATATTTTGACCTTTAGTGACACTGCCTTCTGTGGTGGTCACTTCTGTGGTAGCCTTCTGTGCAGAGTAGTGAATAGCAATGAGGCGTTGATGTAAAATCCTCACTTTGCTATTCCTACCAAAACAGCTCTTGTGGACGAGGCTGCAGTTCACAGAGCTAAACAGTGAAAGCTGTTTCTTCAGCTAAAGTCCCAAACTTTGGGTTTAATATCTTTGCCTCTTAGGTGGGGTTGCAGAATGTTTTTGTGTTGAAATTGAAGATGACAGGCTCTTTTACATGAAAACTATTTCCCTTCACTTGGACCTCCAAGTGTGTTTCTCTCATCTATGTGTAAACACCTTTTGTAGGTCAGGCAGGAGAAGTATTGCTGAGTTATCTTTGCCTGTTGTGATTAACTCACCTCCTTCACGTAACAGTTACTGAACTTCATGGCTTTTGAAAATTTTCTGTATTAAAACACATCATAACAGCAGTAATGGATAGAGTAATGAATTGTAAAATAAATGCAGAAATCCCCAGTGGATATGGGGCTGGTTGTCAGTTCTTTTTTTTCAATGAGTTTTGCTATTCTGTTCATCAGGAAGGGATTTTGCACACCTTAAATGAGCAGGGCTAAGAATTCACCTTCATAGAAAAGGCATTAATGACTGATTACAGTAGAAATGTAATCTATAGAGTTTTATGTACCTATAGAGTTTGATTCATTTCTTTCACTATTTTTCTGAAAGAGGTTGAAAATGATAGAAAACCACATTGTTTTTAAAGTATCCTATATAATGCAGTGGCAAAGATGCAATGATTTATTAAGTAGACTGGGATTTGTTTTTTCTTTTTCCCTTTTGCTGCTATTGATTTTATTTTTTTTAACAACATGAAATTAATGATTCGAGGATTTTTGTAATTAAAGTGTGGGGCTTTTTTCCATCAGGGATCTGAGAGTCAATATGCAGAACTGTATCTGAAATGCTTCTAGCTTTATGCTATAAAGGCTGTTAGCTGAGGCTCAGCACTCACAGCACATTTAATAGAAAGATGAACAACGAGCTGATAAAAACTAAAAGATGAATTGGATGTAATAGAAAAAACTGAACAAAAGAAAAATTAAGTTGAATATTAGGAATATTTTCTAAAAGGCAAAATGTATAGGGCCATGGAGGGAGCAGAGTCCACAAGGTCCTACTGGAGACCCATTGCTTTAAGACCTCTGAAAGAGTGCTACCAAACTGATAGGATGTTGGAGTTGAGCTCAGCCATGTCTGCTGATTCACTGCTAGCTGAGCTGTGGTCAGTGGAGATCACAGCTAATTTAGCTGCTTTATTTCCCCACTGCCTCTTGCTGCTCTGGTGGAATCCATCCCACTGGTCTCAGATGCTCGCCTAGAAGCATGCCAGATTGATGCACTGATGCCCCGGTAAAGTCAGTGCCATGATTTCTTAGCCTAGGAGCGTTTCTACTGCAGTATTTCTCAAGCTCTGCCTTTGTCTCTCCCTCTGTAGAGCTGTGACTTTTCACAGATGTGAAGCCAGATGGCCTCTGCAGCCACCAACTGCCCTTAATCTTTCTCAGGTTCATGTTGTCCCAGAGGACCAATCCTGACAGCAGTATGATATTCTCATTCACTCTTAGAGACATCTGCTTTGTGAAAGAAAATGGGCGCGTAAGGTGTCTTGAGATGCCATAGCTTATAGAGACCTAGGCAAAATAATGTCCTGTTTCACTGCCTCAGTTTCTTTGTGGGTTTATGGAGAAAGAGCAGAATCATGTGAGAAGCCTGTGATGTCATTTCTGATGCTTTTATTCTCTTATGATCCACGGAGTCACTTTCTTCTTGGCAGTGAGTTTCCAACTTTTTCTGCTAGTTCAGCAGCGAGACATGTTTCCCTCCTAGGAGAGCATGCTTCTCTTTCCTGCTAAAGCCTCCCCTTCACACGGGCACTGTTCCTGTCTGCCTTACATTCTTATTTGCAAAAGCTCTCATGTGAAGATGGGATGATAAAACAGGAATGAGTGGCAGAGATGTGCTGTGAGGAAAAGAGAAAATGCCGGGGTAGTGTAGAAATGGCATCGCAGAAAGAAAAAGAGGAAAAAAGAGAGGGTGGATGAAAAGGAGAGAGGAAACAGGCACTGGGGGCAAGTGGAAAGAAAGATAGGCTGTAATCTGCTGTACAGCATAAAAGAAAGGAAAAGTGGAGCAGAGCCAGAGAGGGTAAGAAAAAGCAATAGATTACATTGCATTATTTTTTAAAAAAATAAATGTATTAGGCAGTGGGCTTTCCTGCAGTCAGTGGACTAGATAAGGTGAGGAGTCTTTCACGGTCCTGACTTTTGTGTTTCTGTGACATTACAGCAGCAAAAGGAGGGAGAGGAGAGCTCAAAGAAGGAACAGAGAGAAATAAGACTTTGAGTGGGATAAACAGGACAGAACTCCAGAGGAAACCTCAGATTTTATGAGTGTAAACTCACAGAATTCTGAGTTTATACTTGCATATTTCAATGGAGAGTCAGTGAAGCTATCCGCTGTTAAAGATGTTACTCATTTGGGGAAGCTGTACTGAGCAGCCCTGAAGACAATGCTCACAGGCTGAGCAGAGAGGCTCAATGTGGTCAGCAGAACTGTCCCACTCTACGCTGGCTTGTTCCCAGAGCCTCCCGGCCACTCAGCCTGAAAGGCAAATGCAGAACTTTTGCCATTACGATTTGGCAAGTGTTTCTGAAGCAAAGGAAATAGTCGTGAGCATGTTTTGCCTACTGACCTGCCCTCTGACTAAAACGTTGGTGTAGGAGGCAAACTCTTATATAAGAGCAATGAGGCAGAATATTTCTGCCATTAGTCTCCGTGGTTAAGAGGAAAAGGAAATAACACAGAACTGGATCAAGCATCGTCACCCAGCAAGCTCCACACATTAGTATCACTCAAGGAGTATTTAGATAGCATTCCTATCTTAGGTACTCAACACTGCAGTGTACTTCTGTCCCTTAATAATGCCAGCGTGAAATGCAGCAGCCACTAAGAGTGCAGGGACTATTTTCCAGTTTGTATTTGCTTCTCTTTCGCTAGAGATGGGTTGATTCTTTATGACGGGTTTAACCCTAATGGGTACCAGATAACCAACAACTGTGAGTGAGTTTAGGTCTCTGTAACTAATCAGCAGTTGCTAAAACTCTGACATTCCTTGACCATATCTGGTGTGCTGTGAGTTTCCAACTTCATTTGATCAGTAAGTTACTCCTCATAGCCGTTCTGGAAAGAGAACTGTATCTGTATTTTCACATCCAGGCTCTCCACCCACTTGTGCCATATGTTCCATTTAAAGTTCCAGGACAGGAAGTAGAGTAGAGATACCTTTCACTTCTACATCTAATGACAATTAAGTGCTTTACATTGAGTCAGATTTTCAGTTTCCCAGTTCCAGCATTCCACAGATGGGACTTTCAGTTAAAGAAGTGGGACTTAAGGCTTTGCCTCAAGAGTGTTGATTTTGTAATTTTCCTTCATTAGTATCCAAGGCAAAAACAGGCAAAATGCCTTTTGTCTGTTGCGGATTTTTATTCCCATGGAAAGATTTTACAGACACAGTCTAGAGTGTTTTCAGAGAATCTAAGGGTCTGTGTTACTGCGACCTTTTCTTACACAGGGGTGTTAAGATGTGGGGGCAGAAGCCAGGTTTTAAGCGAGGGAACAAGAGAAGGGTTTGCACAAGATGTCAGAGCTGCACCAAGCTGCAGCAACCCCCCCTCCGAGTTACTGCTTTTTATACTGAGGATTCCTGCATGTGGCACTCACTATTTAAAATATTTTTTTATGAGTTGGAGTAAATCATCAGAAAAACAAAGAGCAGCACCGCTGAGGTCCATCAGGGTTTGTAGTAGGTGCTGCCAACAGGGTCACTAGCCAGCTCCCATAACCAAACCATTCATTTTTTAAGGAGTCTTGATGGCAGTGCAAGGCATTACGCTGTGTACAGCCCAAATATCATGTAGACGGGTAACTTACGTTCTTACATGTTCATGTTGCATGCTATTTGCCTTTTATTCTTTTCATCTGTAGAAGATAAAGACATTTGAGGATGGTAGGCCAGAGCCTGTGATGCTACTTAAATCGCCAGAAGTTGAAAGGGAGGAACTGAGAGTTAACGTTTGTACCAGTCTCATTGGCTTCATACCTCAAGCAGTTAGAAGAGGGGGAGGCCCCACTTTTGATTCCACAGGTGTGCCTGTGAGAAATGCAGAGAAGTACAAATGGGCAAACAGATCTTAGGTCTATATGCCCAGCTCTTTTTTAGGTTTGATAATTGGTTCATGATAATTAAGGGGAGGTTTGAAAAGGTCAAGTATAACGTCATACTTGTCACCATGTAACATTTACAACTTCACTAAACATAGCCAATATCTAACAATTATGAACCTAGCCTTTGCCACCTTGGGCGTGACACCTCTAGCTATATTTTAGTGCTACTGGAGATGCTTTTATCTACAATTAAAACCACATTTTTAGTCTGTTTTTGAAAAACAGCCTTCCTTTTTTTTTGCCTGCAAATTTGCTTCAGGAAATAATTGTGGTTGTCATTTATGGTACTTAGAGCACTAACTACCTGATCACATCTACAAATTATGCAATTAGACATCTAAGGACTAGAAAATGAACCTGTGAAATAATCCTCACAGGTATTTCTGGAAGCAGAATTCCAACCAAAGAATTAATGAGGTCAAGCCCTTTCAATAATAGCAAAAAGCCCAGTGCCTCTAAATTAGTTTTCTCACAAAATGGTTATTGCCACAGTTTTTGTTAGGTGAGTGATGATACAAGTATTTGATTGATCTGGAAAAGCAATGACCTAAGGGTTGATTAACAGTATTGACAAAAGCAACACATATGTAGAATATAAATATCTTAATGAAACTAAAGGTATTAATTAGAGGTGTTGGATAAATGGCCTCTGAAATAGAATCCTGCATGCAAATAAAAATTCTATCGTAGCCAGAAGAATTGCAGGTTGCCTCACAGTGCTCCACCAGCTTGCCTAAAGCAGTTGAAGGTTATATTTAAATACAGACTCTGAAAGCCTGTATGTATGTATACAAGTATACAGATGCAGATTTGAAGCAAGAAATAAGACTCATGAGGAGGTGAAGCAAATACCACAGACTCATCTGATTTAAGCCAAGGAACCAGCATTTAAAGCACAGCAGTACCCAGTCACTTGTCATTGGGTCTGTACGTGAATGTGCCACCCCAGAGCTAAAAGTCTTTTATCAATCCTTGGGAAAAGGAACCTTGGATCATCCTACATAACAATAGCGTGTACAAAATCCACACAGTCATACAGGGCATTCAGTCCTGCTGAATCATCCTTGTTCTTCCACTTCACTGTAATTTCTCCACAGTCAGAGCTCGTAAGGAGGAACAACATAACACTGAGGTTAAAAGGAAATTAAAAGGAAGAGTCAACAGGGTGAAGTGACTTTCATTCGGCAAGAAGACTACTTACAGGCGTGTTAAGTGTTCAAGGTATGCATATACCAGCTATCAAAATTACTTTAGGAGGATTATGAAAAGGCTGCCATTTATAGGGAGATGAGTAGAGAGACAATTTTAAATAAATAGTCTTCAAGAAGTAGAAGTCATGTCCAAATGAAGGAAAAGGGAAGATGTGTTTGTGTTAAATAAGAAGCATTGATGAAGCAAACCTAAAAAGGTGCCTGTTAAAGGCTTGGAAGCACTGATAAAACCCCTTTCAGAGGTGCTGGAAAGAGAAAGACGTTGAAGCGTCTGTAAAGGCTGTGAATCTTTAACAAGTAAAAGGAGAGCTCGAGTAAGGCAAGGCCACAGCAGTAGAGAGAGACAAATTCTAGGTACCTTAGAAGAATTTAAGAAGATTCCCACACCAGAACCTTTCTTTATGGTTAGTGATTCTGGTTAATTGTCTTGATGTTGAAATGCAGGTGAAGGAGTTCTCAAACAGGTCAATAAATTAGTGGCAACAAATTGTCAGGACCAAATACTGTTCTCTGAAGAGGTCGGATCAAACTGATACACGAAATTTCCAAATGTCCTACAGCAAAGCCCTAGTTGTAGGGCACAGACTAGATTGTTCATGGCCGGAGAAGAAGGCAGCAGACATCAAGAAAGCTCCTGGAACTACAGGCTAGTAGGTCTGATCACCATACCAGCCAAATAGATGTAAGTATGAAAAAGAAGAAAATTGTAGAGACATGAGTACGTATATTATTGATAAGAAAATTGAGTTAGAAAAGCAGTAAGCATTTTAGAAAGGATTTGTGTATCACAAACCTGTTGGAATTCTCTGAAAGAAAACTGCTGAGTGTGTGACTAGGGATGGTTCAAACGATGTGATGTGTCTGGCATGTTATTCATTGAGTGCATTTAAAGGAATTAAGCAGTCGGGGTATGAGAGAAGGTCTTCTGCCAGGCTGCTTTGACAGTGGAGGGGACAGGTTGTGCTGGGACCTGTGCTGCTCAAAATTCATCATTCTGTAATTGAATGAAGTTACAGTTTGGTGGTGATAAAAATTTATTCAGGTAGTTAATACCCAAATGGATTGTGATTAGCAGGAAGAAGGAGCACATGGTGCTGAGTGGCTCAGCAGTGCAGTGGCAGGCAAGACGTTGTGTTGCTCTGGTCAAGGTAACAAGAAGCAGCTTATACAGAAGATATGTTGAACTCAGTGGACTGAATGCCATCTCCTGCTTCAGAAACGCAGGAAGTGCCATTCCATATCTGCCATGTGTGTTTTTCCTCAGCATCCATTGTTAGCCACTGTCTGATCTGGCACTACTCTAGATACAGATTTTTGTTCTGACTCTGTGCAAGTGCTCTTCAGGTCCTAATTTCTAGTGCAGTATGGTTCTGTATCATAGGTACTATTTTGACAGTAAGACTCTTCAGCTGAAATAACAGTTCCAATATATCCTGCAAGTAAGGAATGTGTATTTTGATGGATGTAAAATATCTGGGACCCCTGGACTGGAAGTGTCTATCCCACTTCAATTATCTTCTACATGACACGAATCAAGATAGTAACTTACCTTATGTGTAGAGAAGTTGCAGTTGTTCCTGTGTGCTTTCTGTCACTTCTTTGTCTGCTTCAGATATGCCAGTATAGGGTGGGTAGTATGCTATGGGAGAACTTTTATGAACACTGAATAGAAATACATTGTTAATCAATAAGGGTGTAGGACAATTTTTCTTGTAACAGAACTCCAATTCTGTAGCACCATATCAAGCTCTCCATTTCCATTACAGCACATACACATAACCATATATATTTGTCTGTGGAGAGAATAATCCTTAGCACATTGCACTTAAGTTCTGTAGATTTTCATATTAATACACAAACATTTATAAATGTTCAGGTTAGTTATACAGAATTAAATATACTTAGTAGTCAGGTGAGGATTGCGAATGTGCTGAATTTCAGGTAGTGTTGTGGTAGACATAACATTTGGGTTCACTGGATTTCAACCCAGTATCATAAGATGAGACATAATGAATCCAGGCAGAACAAGGAAATAATGCCTGCCACACTGCTTTTCTTTATCATTGGACTTGTTGTTCATAAAGGTCTTTTACAATTTAAACAACTATATGACTCTATTCATCCTCCTTAAAAAAAGCCAACCAACCAAGGACACCTCCCCCCCCCAAAAAAACCCCAACGAACTAAACCAGCCAACCCCAAAGCAACAACAAAAAGGCAAAGATACTGTTTAAAAGCATCCTTTCAAAGCAACATGTTAGATATGCCTGTGGTAGCAATCTGTTGGGTCACTTAACTTACTGCACAGGTGGTTTTGCAGGAACACCATGCACAAAATTATGTCGTTCACAAAATTATGTGGTTCCGACATGAAAGTCCCAGTGGGTGCTGGGAGGTGAATTTCACCGCTCTGCTGGGCTGCCAGGCAAGGAAGCAGATTTCCAAGCGGATGGGGTAGCAGAGGTGCCTCTGTCACAGCTCTCCCAACAGTGCTTACAGTGAGGGCAGCAGTGGCTTTGCCTTGCACAGGGTAAGTCCTGCTGGCATCAGGGATGGTGGGGAAGTGTTGGCTTAAAGCATGTTCTGCAGTTCTGCACAGTTACTGTTTCCACCTTTTTTGAAGTTTTTTTTCTTTCCTTTTCTCTGGTTTATGCCAGTGGAAGATTGCATGAATATTTTTTTCTAATACATTGAACCAGAATGGACTCTTTAGCCCCTATAACATTTGAATCACAGTTTTATTTACTGCAGCAATGTCTAGACACTTGCATAAAGGTGTGTGACCTAAGCTGGAATAGATACAAGGCAATAATATCCCCCTTTGCAGTCAGGAAAAATTTGGGACATTGTCTTGCTCAGAGAAGTGTAGAAAGTCTTCAGCATAACCAGGAACAGCATCGACATACACCAGTCTTGTTCCCTACAGGGCTGTTCCTTCTCCATCAACTACTGCATTTTAGACATAAAGCCTTTAAACAGTGATTTGTGAAATTGTACACATGTTAAAGTAGATTTATATAATATTTTACGGAGATTCCAGTCAAAGATGGGGGACTAGTTACACATTTTAAAAAATATGTTTATGGTCGGGTTAATTCAAGCCATGAAAGCATTGCTGAATAGTGCAGTGCCTGCCTCACTCCTGTTAATGTAGGTCAATGGTACTTTTAATTTCCCCATTTTTTTTAACTCTCTGGAGAGCAGCAGGTGTTACAGTGGACATAAAAATCTACTGAGTGTGCAAATCTGTCTGGGACTCAATGCAGAAACAATGTGATGACAGTGTGTCTGTTTTCACCATGAAAATCTGCTCCACTTCCAATTTGGGTCCAGTTACTGAAGCTATCAGAAGAGAAACCAGATCCTTTGAGCTCCTGTCTCCTTGGCTGAAGGGGACAGTTTAACAGCAAGAAGACCATGTTACCACCTGACAGATCCTGGGTTTCCTGAAACAGCTGGAATGTCATCAGAGGGCAATTTAGAGCAGCTCAGGGCAGAGGTGGGTTGCTGCAAAACTAATGTAGTTGGGCCTGGGTATGTGTGATTCCTCAGTGGGAATTTAAGCAGCTTAGTTTAAAAAAGCAAACAAATGGTAAACAAAAATAAACCCTGGAGAACTAGGGGAACCAGCCACAGGCTGTATTTTTGTTTCTGGTTAATCTCTGTGTATCTACAAAGAGAACAAGGTAAAACCTGTGTGACGGTCCCCAGTTTTACTTTTATCTCCTCTGCCTTTTGCAGAATGACCCTTTGAGGAAGCCAGAGGTCCCGAGGAAAGATTGCAGCTGAGCTGATGTTTCACAGGGAGGGACAGATACTTGGTGTATGGTGATTCCAGCGCTGGTATTTCCAAAATGTTCTATGGTCTGTACAGTCACAGGAAAGGCTTGCTGTCAACAAGCCAGAGGAGGAAAGGGACAAAAGGGATGAGCTGGCACTGTGTTTGAAGACACTGCTGTATAGTAATTCATCCCCTGGATTTGGGGTAAAGTTCTGTGGCTAATGCTGGGACGAAGAGATAGCATCAGTCTGCTTCTTCAAGCTGTGTGCTAAAAGGACGTGAGGGATTTTTAGGATGCCTGAGTTCATGCTATCATCAGAAAAGCATCACCACTCTACATGGAGTTGTAAAGGGCAAACTCAGGGTGACTTCACATGTGTTGCTTGATCCTCAGAGCAACTGAAATTGTTGCTTACCCAAGTAGCTAGGCCTGTCATTAGCAGCTTTATAAGAATAAAAAGGTTACATGCAAATTAGCGGGCTTGAGAGTGCTTGTGAGCTCCTAACTCCAGATGTGCATCCCAATCATGATCCAAATCCGTGTCCAGGCAAGACGCAGGAGCAAACCAGCCTCTCATTCTTCCCTCCCCCAAAACACACACACTTTTCTCTGCAAAGGAAACCAGGACGCACAGGCCAGAAGGGAGCCATGGCATGTTCGAGCCACATCTCTGATTCGGACAACTGCCATACCAGAGCATTCAGCCGCCACTCAGTCTAGACACAGCCAAAGGAAACTTCAGGCCTCCTCCAGACTCTGCTGAGCATTCCTCATCCGTTCTGGAGGCTCTCCTCTGCCAGCCAAAAATGAGAGCGTAGAGGAGGAATTAAAAGGAGAGTAGGACTGGAAAAGACACACAGGAGAGGTAAAATGGATAATTAGAGGTGAAGAATGAAGTTCAGGTGACAGAGCTTTTTGGCTAGGAGGGAAGGTGACTGTGTTCAGGGTGTCTTGAAAGTCGGTTGTGCTACACAGGAGGGGAAATGTTCACTGGTAGCAGAACCAAGAGTCATTAAATGAAACTGGTAACTCAGTTGGGACCTCCAAATGTTGGGCTACACGTTTAATGAAGGCCACTGCATTAGTTAACTCTGGAGGGGTTTACCTATCAAGCTGGCCCTGCCCAGTCAAAACTTCCTCACACTGTAGAAGGAGCTCGAGTCCCCATAGTGTGATGAAGAATACGTTGGGGAAGACCCTCTGAGTGAGCAGCTGCACGGTGCTTAATGGCTGCCCAAGCCTAAACCATGGCAGTAAGTCTGATGAAAACAAAAAAAGATGCTTTTTCACACAAGGCATA
Source organism: Gallinula chloropus (assembly GCF_964237585.1). NCBI lineage: Eukaryota > Metazoa > Chordata > Aves > Gruiformes > Rallidae > Gallinula > Gallinula chloropus. Next base: position 30,663,487 of record NC_140085.1, on the reverse strand, counting down.
TTGAAACCCCTATGTGCTTGTTGGACTCACACACTCCTCCCTAAGTGTTCTGCTTTGGCAACCATTTCAGAAAGGATCCTGGCCTCAACAGTCTTAACTGGAATGCGTGTTCTCATCTTTTCAGGAAGGAGGTAATGGAGAAAAGATAGCATCTGTGATCCAAGTAACGATGCAGAGATTTTACTAATAGCATGATACTAGTAACCAAAGAAGCTATTAATGTAATTAACACTGGAGGATCGAGCATACCATATTACCAGTCACTCATTTTCATTAGGAGAGACCTTTGCAGTCGTGCTCTAACTGGAAAGCCTGTGAGGTCTGCAAGCTCCAGGTGCTGAGTACTGTTGGTTGTCGGTGGAGTTCTTCAGAGAGCGTGCTGAATTCAAATTGGCAACAAGCAGGATTAGGTCATTTATCCCTCTTCCCCCTCAGATGAAAAGTACTTATTTAGGTCACATGGAAAATGAGTTTCTCCTTTAACAGACACCACAAAATTAGTGCATGACAAACCTCAAGCAGGATTTTGTTAAATAATTACTTTTGAGATGTAATTTTGCTAGGTGGTCAGTTGACTTTTGACGCTATTTCAGAGGTGGAAATCGGCAATTAATTACACTTCATCATTTGTTTATATTAAAAATGTCCATTCATTTGCTATGCAGACATGTATTTATTTGAGTAAGATGCTGCAGCAGGATATATTGTGTTAGGCACTGGAGATCTCACTCATGATGGGAGGCTGTTTATTGCAACTCAGCCCCAGCCTGTGGCATCTGCTTTTATGTCATCCAGGGCCTTCCTGGAGCTCAGAGTTTTGTGCCAAACTGCATGTTCACTTGTTTGTTTTACGAGGTGAGAGTAAGAGGATGCTAAAGAGCATTTCTGCTTGTCATATGTGCTAAGACCTTGTGCCGTTGAGGTGAAATGGATTAAAGTACCATCTCTGTTAGCTAAAATTCCCTTGGTGTTCTTCAAGCTTGATAAAAAAAATACTTAATAGAAGAATGGAGCTGATTTCAGGGGTTTTTAGGCTTTTTTATCTTTATGTGGTGCAGGTGAATAATTTAGTAAGGTCTGAATTACGACTAAAAAGCAAAAGTGAACTAAGAGTACAACAAAGTAATATGTTTTAGTTGAAAGTACTTTATATTTTTGTAGTTTCTACTTGGCTGGGCCAGCAGACTGTAGAGCAGATAGACATAGCCAACACTTTATAAATAACATTAAATATAAATGTATAGTGATAATGTAAAAATAGTTTCTGTTCCTTGGTGTTCCTCTTCTTTGCCTCTTAGATGTCATTCCTCTTAAAATATCAAAAGCTCTACAGATAAAAACCTGTATGTGTGATTTTGAGAAGTGCCTCAGTGCCTTCTGTATGTAATTTCTGCAGCTATACTGAAGGTTTTCTAAAAGAGACCACGCACACCAGCCTTCATGAGATGGGCTGAGAATCATAAGAGACTTAAAAGAGAAGCTGCTTTCATGTTTGAGCTTTTACTTTTAAAATAGTTTAATGGTGATGTATTTTAATGTTTTTATATATGCATTTGGCACCAGCATCTGAGAGTTTAAGCAGCACACCCAGTACCACAGGACACATCATGGAACTTAGTGTGCCAGTCTTTCAAGGTGGTAGCTCCTGACTGTTCTGCCAGCCTTCATTGCCATCTTCTCACCTCATTGGCATCCCGTCCTCTCCCAGTCTGGACTGCTGCTTCTGTAACCTGCCTTGCTGCCCCAGTAGCCCAGCTGTCCTCTCTTCTTCCTGTTTCCTGCCCCTCCCCCAGTCCCACCAAAGTGGCACAGAGCTCAGCCCGATGATGCTGTCTCAGGGAATAAGCTTAGGCTCCATGCCATATCTCACCTTGTTGTTGCCACACCTCACCCATCAGGAATGCGGCATTTCTGGAATGATGGTTTTGACTGGCATAATACAGGAGTACTCATGTCCATGAGTATTTCCAGGCTTAGATCCCACAAGTACTTCTCCAGTCAGTACAAGTGGAAAGGTGACTCTTAGAAGGGAACTCTTCCTGTTTTGCTAGAGTAACTTTTACATAGGATCTCTTAGGAGGGCTTTTCCTGACCTGTACAACATGCTCGGCAGACTGTAGCAGTTTCCAACAACCCATTTCGACCCAATATATGAATTACTTAACTTTGCCTTGGTATGTTGTATAAAATATGTATTTAAGGCAGGGATTAATTTTTTTTAATGGAAATGTATCTGTGTGTAGTTAAAACTGCTTCTTCAAGTCTGTCTGTTAAAGACAGAGAATCAAGTCCTGCTTCAGGCAAAACCATTTGAACAGCTGGCCAGTAGGCTGGGGTCTCAAACCCCACCAACTCTGTCTCTTCCCATTTGTTAGGAAGAAGGTAGCAATCCAGAGCCATACTAAGATTTCTCATTACAGAGATGTCATAGTTGTTTTTTTTTTTTTTTCTCCAGTACTCTGGAGCACATTTGCTGGTGCATTATCAGTTACTAACACAAGCAATAAAAGTTGACCTGAAAAGCACCATGTGCCAGCAGTCAAGAGTGTTGTTTCTTCATCTTGCTGTGCTTCTTACTCACTAGATGGCAAATAGAGCCAATGGTTGCCACAGGTTGAGAGCAGGAGATACAGTGGTGTTTTCTTAGGATCCGTAGGCGATATGGGGATGTACGATGTAGTGTACCTGTTGCAACTGGCATCCCAGTGGTATGTATACCAGTGGGGCAGGGTGTAGATAGGATAGATGATGAAGAAGCAGTGCTCGGGCACCTGCTGAGTAGTGCATCTCCTGAGCTGAGCTGAATTGGTGTAAAATAGGAAAAATTAATCTGTGGCGAAGATACTTTCTGCACCAACAAAGCACCATATCAGGGTTATGCTGAGGAGCTGCAGGCAGAGCACTAGATGCCCCAGGTGTAGCGCCAACAATGTTTTTCATTCTAATATACGTTGTCCCTAATACAGGGACAGGGTTGGGGAAGGTATGACAAATCTATGCTGGTGAGCTGTAAGCCATTATTTCCTACAGCTCCTTGCTTTGGATGAGAACAGCAGCGCAGGGCTGTGGGCCATGGAGCACCTTGGCTCCGGCCAGCAGATTCCCCCTCTGCAGCCATTCTGTGCTCATTCCACACAGAGCTGGCCCATCAAAGCCCATGTAGTCTCTGGCCAAGGAAAAGGTCCCCAGTGTAAACCATTTTAAACACCTGCCATTTTTCAAATGGCCAGTTCAGTGAGGCAGCATCAGCAATAGATGAGAAAGTTTGTTGGCGAGTCACAGATGGTTGTTCAGGAAAGTTTGTTCCCTAGTGCCAGATCTGTGCTCTGAGTACCAGTAACAGCATACAGGCTCTTCCAGAGGGCTGCCCAGTTCCTGCCCACGCAGCCCAGCACCTCCTCCCTGTGCAGTGTGCCTGCACGGGGCTGGGCGCTGCTGCTGCTCCGGGAGGGATGCACGGGCAAAACCAAATCAAGGAGCCCCTAACCTGTGGCAGAGTTAGGTGTGCTCCATTTCAGTCACTGGTGGGTGAAGAGCCCATGTGTGGGCTGAGCATCTCAGACACCTGCTTGCCATTCTGTCTGGCCTGTGAATGTTCATCATCCTGTCTGTAATTTAGCAGGAAACAGTTCTTCTAATTTCTTCAGTAACGAGCATCATAGGAATTCTGTCTAGAAGGCGTGTTGTCTAAGCAGAGAGTGAGATGTCTGAATCATTGCATGTGTACCTGCTAAGCTGCCTTTTTACGACTGAATATGTTGGTCATTATTCTTTTATTTTCCCAATCAGACTAGCTGACTGGGAGATCAGCGTTTCTTTGTAGAAATGGAAGAGAGATACTAAAAAGCATTCAGACGTGGTAACCTCATTTAAAAAAAAAACTCACAAAAAACCATCAGTATGATTTTAAAAGCATGAAACCAGTTATTTTTGAAATACGGTAAAAATCATGTGCTCCCTGGCTGATAGCTGTCTCTGCCAAGTTCTGCTCCATGAACCAGTTTTACAACCAGTTGTAAACTCTTGAATTTAGGGGTTTATAATGGAAACTGCAACTCTGCCTTCACCGAGGCTGTGCAGGCACAGCCTGGTAATATTGATTTAATTAGACTCTGCACACTTATTCCTGGTAACAAAAGCAAAGGGTATGCAGCATTTTAGCATCACACATACTGCTTTTATTCGGGATACTTGGCAGGTGAAAATCTGAAGGGGAGAACTGGAAATAGAGGCTCTAAGCTGTTTGAATTCCCTCCTTGCAGCACTGGTTTGTGAAGTGATTTATTTGAGCTGCAGCCTATAGACCATACATCACCTTCCTGGTTGGCTTTGTTGGCACCTTGTCACATTCTTGCGGGCTTGAGGAATTCATTGTTCTTGTTTGAACTGATAAGAACAAAAAAGGATTTTCTGCCGGAGACCTTGGGAAAGGCAGAGGGGGAGGAATGTTGACATGAAACAGCAGGGCTGCACTTTCCCAAGCCTTTCAGCCGGCACAGCAACCCGCATTCTTCCCTAGCTGGGGAGCCTGGGCTTGAGGTGTGCTGAGCATCACTTTACTGGCTGCTACCCGCAAGCACGGTGCAGGGTGGTGGCAGAGCAAGGAGGGAACAGGGCGACAGATGCTTTTGGGGCTCAGTTTAGGATGGCTTGGAAGGCAGTCTCACATAGTGGCAGGAGATTGCAATCACCAAGAGGAATGTGAGGCGCAGAGGGTTGCTTTGATTTGAAGAAGCCCTTCAAAATTCATTTCACTGCATGTGTTTTAGGAAAGGTCCCATACTGATCCTTCTTTCTTTGCTGCATCCTTGAATGCTCCAGTCAGGAACGCAGCCTAAAGCTCATGGTTCCAGCTGACACATGATCCATCTTCAAAGGTGGATCACAGACTGGCTTGGGTTAGAAGGGACCTCAAAGCCCATCTAGTTCCAACCTCCCTGCCATGAACAGGGACACGCTCTATGAGACCAGGCTGCCCAGACCCGAATCCTGGATTGTGTAATGGATATTGAGAGTATCGCTTTGCCTTACAGGCTTGGTAGCAAGCCCTGTTGCAGACTGGATATCTCATTGTTATCTCAGGGGTTGATATCCTGGATGAAAACTAGCTGTTTTTTTCCTACATTTCATCAACATTACAAAAAAAGTGTGTTTACTTGCTCCTCCTGAAAGTACAAAATGTCACCACAGGGGCTTGAGGCTTACAAAGATGTGCCAGTATCAACCATATTGATACTGATGAGCAGAGAGCTACAAAAAAATACCAATTAAAGCCAGAAGTTTTGCTCTGAGAATATGAAAGACAACCATCTGCTCCAAAGTTTTGCACCTGCTGTGTGCACAGAGGGAATGTTTTGCTCTTTTTATGCCTTCCAGGTATCTGGAGAAAGGAGGTCACTGCTTCCGCAACCTCTCTGATTTAGAGGATGTCAGAAAGCCCTAACAGAGGCTGTCCTTAAAACAACATAAGCTCTCTTAGCAGTAATAATAATTAAAAGAAAGCAGCTCTTTACCTTTCCGTGTGATTTCAGGCTTCAGTTCCAAAATGCTGATGACAAATACGTAGGCTTGTATCATTTTCAAATTCAAACAGAAATGGGGATGTTGGCTGCAAGGGAAGGGTGTAAGGTCAGGGTACGGCAAAGGATCTGATCAAAAAGAGTCTTTCCTTTCTGTTTTCATTATTATTTTTCTTACCCCTTAGGCTACTGGTCTATTAAAGGTGTCTAGAGGACCATGTAGCATGATCCATAGATACAAAATGCTGCTGGGTGTTGCAGCCAAGGCTGACAGAGAAAGCAAGGGTTACCCTCTCCTTACTGCTATTGCCCAGTCATGGGGAAGGCTGGGGACCATTACAGAAGACAGAGCTCACTCTCAGACCCTTTTCATCCATGCTCTATCCTGCAGGGTCATGTGCCCGCAAGATGCAGAAAGAGTATGTGGCTATTTGAGGAAAAAAGGAATAGGGCCCATACTTGCATACTTGAGACGAAGAAGTGTAGGGTTACTTCAGGCAGGATATGGTGAAATGAGCAGAGAAAACAGCAGAATCCCATGTTTATGACTGTGAAGTTCTGTTCTGATATAATTCATGCATGTTTCTGTTGCCTCAACAGTTTTACAGATAAGTTTTATAGTAGATGCTGACATGAAAATATCTTGAGGCTACCAAGTTAGGAACAAGGAGGAGGAAAGTAGAAAGAATCATGATGAGCTCCTCATTTGAAGCCGGTGGCCAGGCTCTCTCTGGGTTGCTGCGGCAGAGGACACAAGCTTGCCTGAACTCCCTAGCCCTGCCACCACCCAAGCAGGCTCCAGCAAAAGGGGATCCAGTCTGCTTCCTACCAGCACCAGGAAGTTTCTCACCACCACTGTTTCTCCTACACCCCAGCCATCTCCTGCAACAGGAGGTGTAGCAGGTTTCACAAGGTTTCTTCATCTTGCACATGGGTGGAAAGGGAGCCTGGCTGGCCAGGTTTCTCAGCTCTATATAACCCAGAGCCAGCTCTGACTGAACCGTCATTGCGTAAAGAGCAGTTCCTGCCTGGGTTTCATTAAGACAAGAAAGACTCTTGCTGCTCTAGGCAAGGTGAAGTGGCCAGGGTGAGTGGTGGAGGGTGTGTGTACGCATGCATAATCTTGATTCATGAAGCTGCCTGCTGACATTGCAACCTTCTTTTGGTGGTAGCAGGTGCAAAATATCCTTATAGCTCAAATATTGAGGCTGGTCTAACAGTGCTTTTCATAAAATACAATTTGTGTGGTATAACGGATGCTCTCTGTCTTTTTCTACTGTAAGAGCAGACTTGTGTCTCCATTTGGGAAATGAAGCTGGAAGACAGTTACAGTGTAAATCAGCTGCTGTCACCAAAGGAGGTGGCTCTCAGTAGACCAGGTCGTTTACTGAGCCAGGGTGCTGTGAGGAGTACAGGCTTTAAAGCTCTGCAGGGAGTGTGAGCATCCCCACAGATTGCTGTCACAGGAGGGTGAGTGAGAGGGTGAAGCAGCAGCCAGGGAGGAGAGAGCAGGCTGATGTCAGCAGGACAGAGGGGAATGAGTGAAGTGGTGAGGGGTGTTGAGGAGTTAGTGGCAGAGAGCTGAGGCAATGTGGCAGGCAAAAAAACCGGTGGTAAGGTGTCCCAGCTACAGGCAGGTTGGGAAGCATCAGTGTATGACACAAAACCTGCCTGCCTGGCTTCATGTCCTCGGTCTGGTCAGTGTATTTTGTGTGCTTCAGTTTTCATCATGTGTAAAATAGAACATTAATCCTGACACTTCACTTTGGGAAACATTTTGAGATCTTTAGATAAAACCCAGTCATTTTCACTTGGGAAGGCTTGCTTCTGAGGGTTCAGATCAGTTCCTTTGGGATCGGGACAGGTAAAGCCTCTACCTGCTGCTTAGACCACGGTGATGAAATTTGTAGTTTAACAGATTCAGGTTCAATACCTTTTATTGCCTAAGGATGATTCACATTTTGGCTGTGTTACTACTAATAGTGGCTACTGAGAATATGTACTTGGATAAAATACGTACAAGGAACATAAGGGTGAAGTAGCTGTGTGTAGATGTGTACGTGTATACAAGTAAGCTTATCTTTGCAATAAGTGAAGCAGCTTATATGCAGGGCAAAGCTTGAGACAAGTTTGTCATTCTTTTTTCAATCAGTGTTAGCTGGTCTAATAAAGGAGTCTCTGCCTACCTGCAGACCCTGCCTTGCTCACAGCCTGAGCTGGTCCCATTTACAGTGCCTGTGTTATTTCAAACACAGTTTGTAAGATGCTCTTCTCTTGACAGCACTGAATCTTCTCCCTGATAGCACCTGAACCTGGTATAAGCATCTTTAGCAAAGGCTGCCAGAGAATATTAGGACTCATTTGGAGGCAGGTGGAGTTTATGGTACAAACGCCCCCTGCACTTCTTGGTTTACAATGCAAAATGCTGCAAGGATCAGATACCTGATCTGAGAGCTCTTGCTCACAAGTATTCCTCCTGAATGAAGGCTGCTGGCTCAGGCATTGCCTCTGCAGGTACTTTTAATGGTTTTCTTTTCAGATGACCCTACAGTGTCAGCTGTTTCTCCAACTCCAGTTCCTCTGACATTCACATGGGTGAGCTTGCCAGCTTTGAGCTTTGCCTCTTAGGCTTGGAAGCTGCCCTGCTTTCCAGGGCTGAGCTCACTGACAGTGTATCACTGCTCTCTGCTGGAGAAGCACTGAGCTGGGCCAGGCCTCTCTGTGTCTCCAGCTGTTTGTCAGGAATGCAGGTGTGATGGCCAAACCGATAACCCCTGAGCCTTCAAGAGCAAACTTAACTTAGTTTATTCCTGTTCCCTATATGGCCCAATTTAGGGTTGTCGTTGTGCAGGCTGAAGACAAGAATCATCAGAAATAAGATGAGAGAGATATATACAGTGATGCTGGCTGTACATAAACATCTGTGGTCACATGTTATCCTGGTAGCACAGGATGACAGACACTGGAGTAATTGTCACAGGTTTCTGCTCTAGCCTGGAGTATGATTTCCTGGTTGCATTTGTGATCATACCAAATGTTGCATCTGTAGAATGTTTCTTCTCGTTAGGTACCGTGTCCAGTTGTGAGTATACTGTTTGTCTACTCAAGGGGTGCAGCAAGCATGAGGGCCTAAGATTTCGTGTTAAAAGAGATTCGTTCTGGTGATCTCGATTGGATTTTGGTAGTTGCAGAAGTCGATCTGGCTGTTGCATTGAGTAATTTTTCAGAGATACAGGCCAATGATTAGATCTGGCCTGAAAAATGAAAATTATTTAAAATAGTCTCTCCCACTTGATCCCCCCACACACACACATAACATGTACATGCACACATGATACATCTTCTAATTTCATATATTTTTGTAGCTCTGGCATCTTTTTTGCTTGAAAACAAACATAAATCATAAAAAGGCAGCTTTACAACAGCTTTAAAGTGCTATTATATTCTGCAGCATTCCAAGTGAATTATTGCTGTGCTGTCAAAGAAAACAAAAACATTTGGGAAGGACTGTTTATTTTACAGTGGTTGACCAAAAGTATGCAAGTGGTTATAAAAAAATGTAGACAGCTAACGATGGGAGGTGCCATTGCTCGTTCTGTAACCCATTCACAAACCTTTGACACTGACTTTAGATCACAGAGATGGAGCTAGGCACTTCCCACAGGAAAATACACACACTCCCAATCACTCTAGTTATAAACAAAACACGCTGTTCTCTCCTCCCTCACTTCACCCTGATCCTTCTTCCTCACCTACCCACATAGCCAAGCAAAAGGTGCAGGATTTCTGTATGTGTAGTGAGACCTACTCAACCAGCTGTCTCTTTGAACTGTTTTCCGCTATGACAAGGTGTAACTTGTAGGGCTGTGTATTTAAATTTGACTTGTCTTTCAGGGAAAACTTTTACTAAGGTGGTACCATTTGTGGTTTTATAGGGGTACCGTTTCCTCTATGAGGATCCCTTTATATTGAGCTCCCCACCAAAATAGTTCCATGCAAATTGAAGGTCAGTTGGGGTCTGTTTGTCAACATCTTGGAGATACGGCATGAGGTTCTGGTCTGCTCATCCTAGAAAGAAGGTAGCAGAAGAGAAGGCAGCTCAAAGGGTGATCTGGGAGGCTGCAATATGAGTGACTACCCCGTGATGAATGAGTGACTAAGCTGGGACTCGTCAGCTTGGGAAAGAAGAAGAGTCTACTGAGTCATGAGAGGCATGGAGAGGCTTGGTAGAGATTGCTTGTTGACTAGCTTTTCTAAGTCAGTAGTGGATGGAATCAACTAAAACAAGCAGTAGCATATTTCAGAACAAGGAGAGATGGTTCTTTGCACTGCAGATTGTAGATCAGCAGAATTCCTTGCCACAGCATGCTGGATGCTAACAATTTATGAGGGTTCAAGGGAAGGCTGGAGAAATTCGTGGAGGGGAGATCCTTTGAAGGTAACTAAACACACACAGACCACATCTAACTGAGATGCCCCCACAACTTAAAATTCCTAAGAGCTTGAAGAGTATCAGGGGATTATCCTTTTTCTGCATATCCTTTTTCTAGGCACCTGCTTACAGAAAATACTGGGATAGATCAACATTTGTTTTGTCCTAGTAGGACCATTCCTGTATATGTAGCATGAGGTTGATGGTGGAGGCATCTTCTAAGTGCACGTAGCTTCTCTTGCCTTCTCTCTTAACAATAGTAATTGAGGCAAGAATGAATTTTTGAAGATGCTGAACACCTTATGTTGAACATTCTTTTCTCTATGTTCATCTTATATGGACACCATACAGGATCAGCCTCCAATGACAGGGTACTAAAGGCTCAATCTTAAGTGCCATGTGGACTCCATTGGAAATCTGGATAGGGGACCGATCCTAGGACAGTCTTAAATCCTTTGGTAAGGATCCTCATGAGCTAAGTGCTGACCTTGTCGTCTTCAAATGCACCTCACAGTTGCCATCTTTTGATAACATCAGAGACCATAGTCATATCTTCAGTGAATCTAACCGTCAAATTGTTTCTGTTTGTCTATCAAAATAGGTGTCATATTATAAGCTCATACTCCTCTTGAGCACATTTATCCTGGCTTGAGTTTAAGTGCATTTATCAGGCTGATGCTGAGCCCACCAAAGTCAGTGGAAAGCTGGCTTTACTGAGGATTAGATCAAGCCTTTGGTGCTGCCCTCACATGTTTAGTGGTCTCCCAATGTGCAGTCACCAAATTTAGTACTTCAGGAGGGTGTATGTCTTCCTAGAAGATCTGTATTAGGTGTCACTACCCAGTGTGAAACACTTCACTGATCACCATCCCTTTCTGTTCAATCTCTCCTGCAAGAAAACATCTGCCAGAGTTTTTTACAAAGAAATAGCAACTGTGATTTTTACCAAATGAGTCTGTAAAAGAAATGGAAAATGGCAGAAGCTCACTGCAGGGAGTTGGACTAGATGACCTTTAAAGGCCCCTTCCAACCTCACACATTCTGTGATTCTATGAAAAAAGAAAGAAATGGCAGAAAAGTCACCTCTGATCTGTGAACCATCTTGCATTATATTTCCTTGTTCTGTGGAGTCCCTGAACTAACCTTCTTGCTTTGGTTGGTCACAGTGTAAATGTCGATTGGGTGGGGGAGAAATCCTTAAAAGCAAAACAGTAATACTTAGTCATATTCATAATAACAATCATAGTCATAGCAGTTTATGAAAAAAATTCCCCTGCAAGTCCTCATACTCATCGCAAAGTGGTAGAAAGATCAGCCTTGGCCTGCTGGAAACTGAGAAAGTGGAAGAAAGCAAGCTGTAATATCATCCACCCACTGCCACGCTCTGTGCACGCCAAAACGTGCGCAGGCTCCGTGCAGTTGTTGACAGAGATCTGTTGATGAAGGAAGCATGTGAATCCCAGTGAACCTGCCTTTCATAAATGTGCCAGGATTGCGGCGTCATTGCTGCTGACACATTTCCCTTCCCTGTAGGTGCACACCCTTTCCCATGCGTTCCTGCAGCGCATGTGAATTGGTCTGAGGAGTCTTCCAGCTACGCCCCTGGTGTGGAATGTCATTAGAAAGCCAAGGTGGGGAGTATCTCTGAGCTGCTTAACGGATCGGTCCTTTTGCCCTCTATTTACTACCCTAGTGTGTCAACAGTGCCAGAGACCATACAGCACTACCTCGCATGGCTATGTAATTAAAGCTATCTTGCCTGACCAGAGGGAAATAAGCATGCAAAAGTTTGCCAAAAGCAACTTTAGTCAATGGGAGAGTGAGAGATGTTTTGTGATTGGTCTTTTTGCTGCTTGTATTAGAATCATGCGCTGCTATTTCTATCCATTTTGCCAGTTGGCATCCATCCACCTTTTCTGTTCATGCTCAAGCAGCCAGGAACACTACAGCAGGAGAGGAAGCCCCTTCTCATATGTTGCGAGCTGAGCTGCCAATTCCTTGTGTTTGTAGTGGATCCAGCAAACAAAACAAAAACAACCCCATCAGATCAGCTGTGTTTGCGAACGAATAGGCCCGCTGAATAGTAGTGGCGCAGCGTCCCGGAGCTTCCCATCCTCCGTCCGCTTCAGTTGCAATAAAGGCATTAGGCTTAGTGAATATCAAAAGCAGAAATGGGCATATGTTTCTGCAAACTTGAATAGCTGTGGTGACAAAAAAACACAGGAAGGAAAACCCTGGGTCATTCACTACTCAGACGTACGTGGAGGTGAATTAACTTATTGTGAATTGGTCAAGTTGATTAGATGGTTTAATTGAGCTCTGGTATAGCAGAAAAGTAGAAATCTATTCTGACCAGAAAGTGGTAAAAGCTGCTTATAAACACAGACCATAACGAGAGAATCCGAGTCATTAACTTGCATGTGCAGATGGGGCATACAGTTACATGTCTCATAGCCACAACAGTACTTCTAAAGGGGCTGAATAATAGCTGGGGGAAACAGAGGGGATAGGGAAGCAAGAAAAACAGCCAAGTAATTGAAAACATCCTCCAGAGAAGTAGCCCACAAATGACATTCGGGTTTCTGAATGTGAACTGGCAATATGAATACATTTTTATGAAAAGCTGTTTGTTGAGGTAGTCATCATTTTGGGACTGCTTAATTTGAAAAGATATGTTCTGCTAGAGACAGATCTGCTAGGCAGTTCCTAGCCTTCCCCCATGGGAACAGTACCTACTGATGCTGGGGTTGAATTCTGTTATTGGTGTCTTGCTGAAAAGTAATCTTTTCTGTCAGAACCACCTACATAGGAGATTACCATGGGAGCCAGGGCTGCGTCCTGTGTTAACCATAGTGGAACCACTGGCTAGCTTTAGCTCAAAGACTCACATCAGCTTGTTTTCTAAAGCAACTTGCTGTCAAGAATGATGGGAATATTTCTAACATGAATAGTATGGTCTTGTAGTCAGATGCTTCTATTTGCTAGAATATATTGGTGCCTACAAATACTGCTTGCTCCCATTAAGATGGAGGTAACAATGATTTACTCAGCTTTCTGAAAATTCAAGACTAAGAGAATATAATGTAGTTAGGGAAAGTTAATAATAATTTATTTTAAATGGAGTGACCCACATTGTAAACAGACTCTTTTTCTTCTGAATTAACTGGCATTTTTGTTCTCAGTCCTCTGGACCTCTGATTGGGGAAGTAATTTATACAAAGAGTGAAAAATTTACTATCTTCTATATATACTGCATTTCTGATATGTAGATCTCTTGGGCATTCTATAAAGGAGAATGCCATTGTCCTATTTAGGAAATGAGGCAGCAGAAAGTGAATTGATGGCTTTTTTCAGCTCTTCATTCCCTGCCTGATAGACTCTGCTGCTTCTGTTACCCATAAGTAGGTTTCAGGAGTTTAACTTATAAGGTACATAATACATTTTTCTGTTGGTTGCAAGAAAAATTAATGTATTTTGAAAAGTTTTGTCCTTCAGCTGGGAGAAAAGAGTATTGTGAAAGTGTTTCAGAAACCGACAGCACCTTTTTTTTAGAATTTTCTCTTAACATGGAAACGTGCCAGCAGTTTCTGCCTCAGCTCCCTGCTAAAGGAATACTCTGAAAATGGAAAATCTAGTCAATGAGCTGCTCACATTACAGAAAAGGAGCAAGGATTGACCCCGGGCGTTTCACGTGTTCATACGCAGTGTCTCTTCCCCGCAAAGCCCGTCAGAGCTGGGATAGCCATGGTGTGTTACGTCGTAGAGAAAGCTCACAAAAGGAGTGGAACCCAGGATCCATTTTGCCTGTTTGCTGATGTGTGGTAGCCAGCCACGTGTGTGTCATTAGCCCGCTGCAAATAGAAGGTAAAAACTATCACTTAAACTGAACTCGGAGAGGGAGCCTGTGGTCAGTAAGTTGACTGTGTGCCTGTGATTCCTATTTGGAAGTGACCCAGAGGCAGTCGGTTACTGGTAAAAGTCTACCTGAGAGACATTTTGCTGGGGAAGTTTAAGACATAACCAATGTGGGGATAGGCTGAGTACAAAGGGGATTAATTCAATGTAAATTGGGAGAAGTCAGTCCAAACTTTTCATCCTAGCATTAGCAGGGGTACTCTCAGCATAGCTGCAGTGCCTCAGGAAGGAGGGCATTCACTTCTGGGATGTCCCTGAGCCTGGGCTCTCTGGACATGGGAACCTTGTATTCACAGAACAAAGCACCAGAGCTCTGAGATTCCAGAGTTTAGTATCCTTTGGGGTGCTTTTCCTTCCTTGCCTTTATGGACAATGAATAAACCTGAGAGAATAATGTACGTATAGATTTACTGTATGGGTTTTAAGTCTCATATTCTTTATGGCACAAGGTAAGCTGTAAAAGGTTTCAGCTCTGTATAAATCAGTGTAGAGCCATCAAAGAGTTTGGGACAGTGCTTGTGTATAAAAATCAGGGCATGATTTGGAAAAAAAAAAAAAGCCTAGTTCTGTATTATTCAGCTCAAACCATGTCACCACCCTGAAGAAAGTAAAAACGTCCAGGAATAGTAAAACTTTTTCAGTGGCCCAACGTTCATCTTGATCATTTTTCAATCATTTAGAAGTGGACCAGTAATCTGTAAGGCCAGGTAGGGATGCTTTTAGTTACGCCTTAAAGAATGAACCCTTTACAATCCTGAATCTCCAATTTTGCTCTTTTGTCTAGCGTTCTGGGCTGTCACAGCTATTCTTCTTATGAAAAAGGAAATACTCTCTTTTAAATAGGCAGTGGTTTTTGCACAGGTGAGTAGTATCAGCACATTATTTGAAAAGCATTTGAAATGCAGGATTCTTTTGTCTGAAACCTCTACATGAAAGAGTTCATGGATTTTCCATTAGTTTGTTTTTACCAGGGGCAGTCACTGTATTCTTCATGCCGTAGTAACTTGGTAGCATCTAGCAGGTGGATTCAGTTGATGAGGACTTGCATGTGCTATGCACTCCCCTCCCCCCAGCCTTTGCTTAAAGCCCTATTTCAGGATTTTATATTGTCATTCCTTACTACAGTTCCTGGGTGCCTTTGGCACAAAATCAACACCAGTGGCAAAGACTCTGGAGAAGGGCACAGAGCGTCTTGTTCTTCCCTGTGGCTGAAGTAAAACCTCTTCGTCAGAGGCAGGGCTTGTGAGCTTGGCTGGCAGGAGGGCTATTGGCCGGGCATCTCAGCAGTGAGACTGTGAGGGTGCCTGCTGGTCCCGTCAGATCCCTCCAGCCCTCACCTCAGCCCTCAGGGACAGGGTGGGCAGCTTGTAGAAACAAAGGGAAAACTCTCATTTGTGGCTCTGTATGTTTTTGTATGTGTCCACTGCTTGTTGAAACATCCAGTGCTTTAATTACAGCATTCTCACGTAAATTGCATTTATTCTTGCCTCAGCTGCAAGCATGAACTTGACACACAGAACAGTATTATGCATGATATCCTCATTTATTGCCTTCGCTTGCAAAGAGAAATGCTGTGACTTGACTGAATGGTTGCATCCAGAGGGTAGTGGTCAATGGTTTGATGTCCACACAGAGAGGTGACTGGTGGTGTCCCTCAGGGATCAGTACTGGGACCAATGTTACTTAATATCTGACGGTGGGATCAAGTGCACCCTCAGGAAGTTTGCAGATGACACCAAGCTGAGTGGTGTAGTCAATATGCTAAAGGGACGGGATGACATCCAAAGGGACCTGGACATGCTAGAGAGGTGGGTCCATGCAAACCTCATGAAGTTCAACAAGGACAAGTGCAAGGTCCTGCAATTTGGTAGGAACAGTCCTCGTTATCAATACAGGCTGGGGGGTGATGTGATAGACAGCAGCCCTGCAGCAAAAGACTTGGTGGTATTGATGGGTAAAGAGCACCAACATGCACTCACAGCCCAGAAGGCCAACCATATCATAGGCTGCATCAAAAGAAGTGTGGCCAGCAGATCGAGAGAGATGATTCTCCCTCTCTACTTCACTCTGGTGAGACCCCACCTGGAGTACTGTGTCCAATTTGGGAGCCCTTAATACAAGAAGGACATGGACCTCTTGGAGTGGGTCCAGAGGAGGGACATGAGGATGATCAGAGAGACTGAGCATGCACTCATGTTCCCCAAGCTTCTTTCAGTTAATACCTCTTTTCCCAATCTCTGGGCCACTGTAGACAGAGACACTGGCACTCAAATGGCTTATGATAAGAGTTGGGCAGCCTCACAGCTCTCCTGTATATGGGTCTCTGTTGCTGAAGAAGCATGCTGGATTGAAAGCAGCATTGTACTGATCAGCCGCTACGGGACAGACAGGAAGAGTGAAGATGAAAAGTGTATCTATGGGTGGGTGGGAGAGAAGATGCAATGCTCTCACAGTGCTGTGCAGGCTGCAGGGACCAGCCAGCCCATGCATCCCCCTTCTCCTCCCTCCATTTCAGCCTCCTACTTACTCCTTTTTGCTCTTCTCAACCTACTCCACCACCTATTTGGTTAGCCCTGTGATTACAGGCCTCTTAAAGCTGTGCCTGCTTGTTTCCTGGGAGGAGGAGGAGGGAGGAGGGAGTCCCGTCTCCCCGCTGACACTCACCCCCATGGTCTTGGCCGGGGAGCAGCTGCTGCTGGCAGCGGTCTGGGAGGAACTTGCAGTGGTAGCAGAAGAAAAGAATTTGGCAGGGAGGTGAGCCACATGATTGTGATTCATCCTGCGCTCTTGAAATGTGGCAGGAGGGCTAGGAAGGGCTTCGGGTGCCAGCAATGAGAGCAGAGACACTCACGTTCAAACATCACATTCTTTTTATAGTAAGGCATGCCTCATAGGGAAAATATTGAACTTGGCCTTCCAGGATGAAGAAAATAGGCCCAACTGTGATTTTACTGCTTGAGTCACTCACTTAATCAGTTACTGGTTGCATGTAGGAAGCCTTCTATTAGGCCAACTTGGAAAAATTGGTTTTAATTATTTAATAGTGACACTGAGCTGTTTCTCAATTTGCTCAAAGCTGTTTTCATTTGTAGTTCCTTTACATAAAAACACTCTTAAGATACCATGACTCTTCTGAATTGAGAAACACCTTAATCCGGTCACTTGATGTAACTGCCTTCTAGATAGAACTCTTTTTTTTAGCAGGGGTTAGAAGTTTGCTGGAAAGGTGAAAAAAGTTGTGCTGGGATTATGATAGCTTTGTGGGCCTGATTCTTCCACCTTCCCTCGTAGAGGAACCCATAGCCCTGGGTTGCACGTGTGTCCCACCCCACGTAGGAGTGAAGGAAGCAGATGGCATTTCATATGCATGGAAGTTGCAGGGTGGCAACTGGAAGATCACAAAAATGTTCTGTAATGACACCATCTCCTTAGCCTTATTTCCACCCAGCTCTTTTGTCTGGCAGGAGGTGGTCACAGATGCAATTGTGGAAGTGCAGCTCAGTCGAGGAACACTGGTCTGCACAGCCCTGCGCTCTCCCAAGGCCCACGTTAGCTCAAAGGCTTATTGCTTCCCATGCACCATAAATCTGTGTCTGCATCCAAAAATGTAGAGGCTATAGTGTATGGAAGTTCCTCTTCCTTGCTGAGTGTGTTTATGACAGATTTATATTGATGGCAGCAGTGCGCCACAGCCACAGACTTCTATTATATTCAGGCCCTCCTAACTCAGTCCCTATTTCCTGTTGAAGGTGAGAGAAGGTCCTATATGAATGAGGGGTGAAATTACAGCTGAACTTTCTAATTGCTGTTAGTACAGGAGAACCTTTAAGAAACAGAGCGAGACCTTTTGTGTTCAGAACTACCTCTGCCCTCCCTTCACCAGTTTGCTTTATGTTAAGTTCACTTTCCCCCCTGAAAAGCCAGTAAATGTGTGCCTATATCTCTTGTTATGTTTACAGAGGGTATTTGAAAAGAAGGTCAGAAGTGCTTTCATTCTTGAAAAAAAACAGCCACTTTCAGCTACCCAGAACTTTCAAAGTGTATACAAAAACACAAATGCTGGTAACTGTTATTTCAGGCCTCAGGCTTAGACATGATAAATTAACACGGTCCAGATTTCATTTTGGAAGCAGTGCCTACTCCCGCACAGACACATTCATATCCGGATGAACTCCAGGGAGGCTCGGAGGGGCAGTCACCACATCCTCCGTCTGACCTTGACGGTGACTGCTTCCTCCTGCCCTCCTGCGCTGGGAATGAGCAGCTGAACCGGGGTGTGAACACTGCCCACAGCTCTGAAAGCTGAGCAAATGTCTACTTTAGCTCTACCAGAGTATTCTAGGGCCAGATACTCCTTCATCCCATCCTCCTTCCAGACACTTTCTCTCTGTTTCGTTGTGACAGCAGATGAAGGAGAATCTGATGTTTACAGTAAGGGCCTTAGAGGTTCCTGGCATGTGTCAGGGGTGGTGCTAGGGTCTTCGGGACTTTGAAGAACCCCCAAAGCTGCTCTGGTCTCATACTGATCTGGCACCTCTGTTTTAAGTGGAATAATTCTTTCTTGATTGTAAGTCTAGATTGAGAAGAGGCAATACGAAGTGGTAAACAGAAAGAGCCTGTGTTCTCTGTAAATGTTCTGTCTTTGTATGTTTGTTGGAGAAACATCATTTTTGTTTAGCTTGCTGTTGTGGGGTCTGGTCATTTTGTTAGGAGGCTAGAGGAGAAGCAGAACTATGAACACAAGCAGTACCTAACTATCAAAGAAACCAAACTAACCCCAGAAATCACAGGATGCAACAATGCCTCCAAGCTGCCTTTCCACTTTTCATGTCTGAATCTAAGCCAGTCAGTCATATCTTGCTCCAATCCTTGTTTCACTACAGGATTTAATGGCTTAGCTTAATGGTTGTTTGCAGTGGTAGATAACTCTGCCTTTGATTGAAAGAAGAGTTCAAAATCTTCTGAACCGAATCCCCTCTTTAAACACCCAGTCTTTATTTTTTCCTGTAGAGCAGAAATCACTGGGGTGTTCCTGTCTGCACTTGCAATGATTCACCCACCCGGCCACCTCATGCAGGGTGGTTTCATGCTGTTCCTGCCTTGAGCCTCTGTGTCACCCCTCGTGCGGGAGGTTGTGCTGGCCAAGGTGTCTGCTGCTGGATTAACACAGGGTTTTTTTTGGTCTGACATATTATTGCAAACATCTGTCTGTGCCTTTAGGTTCCTAAAATATCTTTAAATGCCTGGGTGTACACGTCTTCTCAAAGACACAGAGGAAATCTGTGGTAGAGCAGGAACTTGTCCCTGAGGGAGGGACCCTGACAGTGCAGAATAGCGAGTAAATCAGTACGTTGTTCGTGGACATTTTTGAAGGGAGCTCAAAACACCAGCTAGTAAAAAGAGCATGTGTGGGATGACGTAACCCCAGCTTGGCGGGGGGAGAGCCCGGGCTTTCACACTGCTCTGTGGCAGCATGACAAGTCAGGCTTCCAGGGACAGTCATTTACCCTGCTTGCCTGGATTTTAATGGGTTATGGCTGGAGTTGTTACGGTCTGTTTGGTGGAAAACAAGCAAACAAACAAACAGATCTGTAGTTTTAGGAGCCTGTTTTAAAATGTCAAACATCTGCCAGGCAGAGGCTCCAGTAAATCAAGGTCGCAGGAGAAGGTTAGTGCACACGTGTGTGCGTGTGTTTCGCAGGCTTTGTGTGCGTCTGCAATGACCTGCTTTCTGAGTTGCTACATATTTTGCAGAAGATGCTCCTAGGATCTATGCAGCTGATGGCAATTAGAGAACTGTGCTGGGGAGAAGGGTGCCCCGTTTGGAGGGAATTAAATTCTGATCTCTCAGTCTATTGCTTTTTTACTGTAGCTACACTGCTTTGATTGTCGGACCTTGGAACTTGCTGAGTGTCTGCGCTTCCCTTTGTATGTAAGTGGCACCATAGGTGCTGTGTACCTTTGCTGGAGAGATGATGCCTCTTGAGACCTGTTGTTTAGCCGAGCATACGCATGAAGCGTGATCACAACCCTTCCAGCCTGCCTGCCTTAAAGTTGTTTTCTTTTTATTTTCTCAGGGCCCCATTCTCAGGGCCTCTCACCTGTCAGAGCAGTTCTGTCTTTACCCTCAAAGGAATCCCATTGAAGAAAATGAACCGAAATGAATTAAGGTGAGAGACCCCAGGTCTCCCTTTCCTACCGAAGGAAGATTCTGTCCCAAGTTTTGCAGTCAATTACAGCAGCATCTAGGGCATCCCCTAACCTGCTCATCTGGGAATATTTAGGAGAAATCAGAATCTAGTTGTTAGTAGAAACCTTTGGTTGCTTTTGTTCCTTAAAAACCCAACCAAAACCAAAAAAGAAGAAAAGAGGTTTTTTAACAGTACTGCCTTTTTACACATCAGTGCAAAACACGATGCACCTCACAGCCCAGCTTTGTTCGTAGACCTGGCTCTTTATTCCTTCTCTGCTGCTGTGCTGCTGTATGGAGGTATATCCACTCGGACTGGTGACAGAGGATTTAAAGCAAATAATAAAATTAACATAATTTGCAGAGCAATATATGAAACACCTTTGCAAATGATTCACCCCCATTTCGATGAAATGTTAGAGTGTCAGTCTCCAAAGTTGCAAATAATAGTTTTATTGGGTTCCGGGTGCACGCATACAAACAGAGGCAGGACACACCCAGAGATGCTTCCAGCTGTGTGGTTGTTACTTCACTCCTTCATCATCACAGCGAAGTCTTTCATGCGGGACATAAAATAGAAGTCATTAACAATGTTTATGAGGAAGCATATTGTGTTTAAGTACACATTGTGAAGGAAAAAAGGCATTAAGATTGTTCAGGGCATAGGAAGTGAGGAGGGGAGGAGGAAATCGTGTTTGTCGAATGTGTTTATGTGAGGATTACACGCAGTTTATGCAATTCAAGATTTCAGAAGCAGATAAGATCTTCTAAATCAGCCATAAAATCTGTATCTGATTTTTCACACCAAAAAAATAACAAAAAATGGTTTTGTTTTCTCTGGAGGAAAACAGAGGGAAAGAGGCATAGGGCCAAATTCTGATCTCACTTTTGCTGGTGTTTGGTGAAATTGTTGGAAATACGCTGGATTTACACTGATGTAAGCGAGATTAGAGCCTTGCCTGTGGCAGGCAGAACATCGCCTCTGTACCTTCAGTGTGGTTTGGGGCTATTTTAATACAGAAACTATTTTAAATACATTGATATTTCCGTACTGTAGTTGACAAGGTCGTGGTATGCAAATACAGACAAACCTCATAGAACAATTTGCAGATTTAATACAATTTTGCAGATAGTTGGCTGAGTTCTTTGGGTCTCCATATAATTTGGTAGTTTAAATGTGTTTCTTATGAATGAGTTCTTAATTTTGAAGAAGCAAAAGAGCATCTATCATGTGAGTCTGAAACGAATCAACATCCACATGTCATGTCCCTTTCAGTTGCTAAGTGACAGCTTGTCTCGTCTGATCTTGTAAATTTAATTCCTGGCTGGATGTGTTTATGCTCTCAAGATGAATTTATCCAGGCAAATCCTTGGGTCTGCAGCGCAGTCTGCAGTCTTAGCTGCTGTGTAGCTCAGAGGTGATGCATATTCATTCGGCACAGACATTTACAAGGTGGGGTGAGTCAGAGATGGGGCATCAATGTTCATTCTCCACCGGTTGCAGGTCCATGCTGGTGTTTGGGTGCATTTCTTCTATTCTCTGTGCTGAATGTGAGGTCAAATTCTGTACTGCTGTAAGCCGGCGGAGATCCTTTTACTTCAGTGGATCTGTAGCAATTTGCACTGGCGGAGAATTTGGCCCCTAAAAGCTTGTGTCAACAAGAAGTTTTAACTGGGGAAAAAGCAGTAGGAAAAAACCTAAGTAAGTAAAGCTGTTGCTGTTGGGAGACGTTTCTATTATGTAATCCCAAAATTGTAGTGTTTTGAGTATAGCCCGTTCAGTCATCCTAAACAGAATCAGTACAGTTGGGAAAGGGGGATATGTGTGTGTGAATGTTTCAAGGAGGTCTTTGAAGGTTTTCTTCAAATGTTCATTGCATCTAAGATCCCATTTTTTGTGTGCCTTTATTTGCTCCAGAATGCCGCGGGACTGCCAACAAAGGAGGGCCTGTCCTCCCAGGAATTTTCTGCATTCCTCTCTGGAGTAGGCATTTTTCTCAGCTACAAAGGCCCTTTGGCAAATTCCCTCTAATCATTGGATTTACCCTGGGATCTGATAGGTGCCATTCATGAACTTGGTCTGCTGTTTGATGGGGCTGAAGCATTAATGGGATCTTTTCACGATAAACAAAACAGAGTAACATTACTGGAGGAATCACAAAGCTGCTCTTGTAGAGCAGTGCTGTTATTTCTCCCTCCATTCTCTCTCTGTTTCCCTCCCTTCTCCATTTTCTGCTCATTTTTTTCCTCAACCTTCTTTTGCTTTTATGAACATACTTTTTTTTTTGTCCATGGGTGGGACCATTCTGAGTGGCAGATCTCTGCTCACCTCCAGAGGCAGATGACTAGCTCATCGCCCATGCTCAGCCCCAGGAGATGCAGTAAGCCCATACAAACTGCCCAGCTTTAGTAGCTCAGTGGTTTCTCCCAGACATCTCAGGCACCATCAGAGCAGAGACATAAACAGATCCTGATTCCTGTCTCCCTTCCCATGGGTTTCATTCCCATCAAAAACTGGCATTCAAGCAAGGAGGGGAAGGAAAAGAAGTTAGGGAAGGACTCACCTTGATATCAAAATAAAAAGACAAATCTGCTGCTGCTTTTGAACTTCATTAGTAATGTAACTTTGTAGCGTTTTAGACAACACATTTGCAGTTTTGTTTTTTCTCCAGTACTTTTTAAGAAGTGGTATACTGCCCCTGTAATGGGTATGTCCTGAAAAGTAATATTCTGAGATCACAGAGGTAATAGAAAAGTAATTGTATTTATAACAAGTAAGCTCAGCAACCAGCGATAAAATAGAACTACATCTTTTCTTTGAAGCTGTTTCTTTGTGGGGTGATGGGATCCATTCGCATATAAACACTATAAGCCCAAGGTTGGTTAACATGCAGAAGCTTTTTCTCAGTCTGAGGGAAATTTTCAGCTGAGCTGCCAGGCTTCTTGTATACAGCATAACTGGACCTTAGCCTCCAAAGCTCCCTGGCCCAGCTAAAGTCCTAGAGAGCCCAGAGCATCCAAATTCCATCAGGATCCCAGGGAGCAGGCTGTTCCCTGCAGAAACCACCAGCCATGAGACCTACCCCTCTTTTCATTTAAACACCATGCACATCTTCTGATGAAACATCACACCGATGGCTCGGGTGAGCCGTACAGCTCCTTTTAAAAATAAAAAGAAGCAAGAGTTTCCTCTAAAAAGACCTCTTCATTTTAAAATTCTGCACTCAAAACCCACTACATTTCCAAGAAGCAGATTCAAACCTGGTTCAGTCACCAATCCTGGATGTGTTTAAAAGAAAGGTAGATGAGGTACTTAGGGATATGATTTAGCATAGAACAGGGATGGTTGGACTCAATGATCTTAAAGGTCTTTTCCAACCTTATGATTCTGTGATTCTATGAAACTGATTAATTTTCACATTCACCGCTTAAAAGTGTTCATTCAGCTGCTTTCAAAGGTCATAATAAATCCATTAAATAAAGATAAACCAGACATTTTTATTTCAGAATTTCCACAAGCCAGCTATTTTTAACACGAAGACTTTTTGTTGGAAAAACAAAATTACAAGGGAGGAATCACACAGAAGGGAGATAAGCACATTGTCTTCCATGTGTCGTAACTTCTCACACTTCCATTCTGTTGAACAACACTGCGTTTGGAAACTGTCGAGGAGGAAGTTGGATGCACTTTTAGTATGTTAGAGAGCTCTTCTTAGATTCATAAACAGTAGATCAACGGGCTACATGTGAAAGCAATGCAGTCCATAGCTCCTTTTTTTGGTGCCCTGGAGAACCCTTCTAGCCCTTCACCTTAAGCACCTGATGGGGTTGTTTAGGTTGGAAGAAACATAAGATCTCCTGTAATTTGGCTTAGTTGTAGCTTGTTTGGGGAAAGATGATAAGGGCTTGAAATACCATACAGTTTAACCTTCCTTTCTTCCTTTCTGATGTGTCCACACACCTACACATCTACATCTCATTGCAAAGCTGTTGGAGAAGGCAGGGCTTTTCTGACGTACTCAGGGGATGGAAAAGGCTGCCTGAGCACAGGAACAGAAAGCCCTCAGAGATCCAGCTGCCAGCTCTGAGGGTAAAATGAGTGTGAACAAGTGAGAGTAAGAGGTTGTATCTCTTGACAAATTAACGGAAAAATGGGATGAGAATGGCTGCTGTGCTCTGTAACCTAACCAGGCTGGCTGGCCTGGATGTAATGGATGCCCTGGTGGGGCACCTGCCTTGGTCATGCCATGGCCAGGACCTGTTTGGTATATTTCACCAGCTTCCAAGTGCTCTGCTTCCAAGGAAACTATGCCTGATAGGGTGTGCTTGTGGAAATTTGCCAGCTACTGAGAGTCAGGAGAGTACAGAAAGGAGTCATGGCATTGGCTTGACAAAAATGTCAGTATCCTTAACTGTAAGAAGACACAAGATATGAATGACCTCAAGGCCCCAGAGCCCCTTAGCTCTTCCATATCAACTTCCAAACCCAGAGTGCACAATGTGTTATTAACAATTGCTATAACACTTACTTGGCAGCAATCACAGTGGTGTCCAAGGACCTGTGTGCATTTTAGTGAATTAATTAAACATATTACGGCATTTAATGCCCACGGTGGGAGATTCAGCCCTGGGCCATGTGAACTCAGAGTTGCATGGTTTGAGTAGGAGACATGATTAAAGGTTGACTAGTCATAACTCCAATCAGTGCACTGACAGCATTATTTTGTATTTCTTCTTTTTTTAAATCCACCTTCCAAAACACTCATTGCCAAAAATACCACAGGGATAGGGAAATAATGTGAAAGCAACGCTGTGTTCAAAATCATATTTTTCATACCTCTCGAGAATATCTGGAATGGTATAGAAATCAGAGGTACCTTTGAATAATGGAGCCTTTTTCTCAAAGACTGTTGGTAAAAATGAGCTTTGCTGTCTTCAAAGAGCTGGCGTTATAAAATGCCAATCACAGTTTAATTGTGATTGAGTATGTTAATTACACATGACAGAGTAGATGTCTTTGAAGTCTTAATTCTTGATTGTGTCTAATAATCTCATTTTTTATAGTGCTGAACTTTTAAGACACAGGCCTGCAGCTAAACTGATGCAGGAAAATCTAGTCATGAGGTCACATTTAACAGTGATTGAAGGTGAAGTCGTTCTGGTGTTCACTTGGAGACTGGAGTCGAGTCATGAAGGGGTCACCCCAAGGGTCAGTCTCCAGCCACAAGCTCAGATTTTCTGCAGAACTGTTTCCTATGTATTTGACAGAAAAAGGGTAAGATAACCATTTGAAAATTTGGGGGACTCAATCAGAATGCTGCCTTTCCCATCAAATAGGAAATGCTGACACGAGAAGGGAGAAGGCTGTCCTTCCACATGCCTATTGGCCTCTTCCAGCTTGCTGAAAAAGGACATTAGACCTCTGCCTCTGCTGGATGGAATCAGCCAGAAGATGAGGGTCTGCTGAGGGTCTTCTCCATAGACATACTTTTTGGGTGATCTGAATCCTTCAGGTGAAAAACCACTTGAAGGAGAATACGTGCTCTGTGTGGGAGATAAGATTTACATTGGAGAAAACCCTCTGGCATTACAGAAAGCATGATGACAAATGTCTTCTTACTTCATAAAAGCATAGAATCTTTTAAGGTTGTCAGAGACCTCTAAGAACAAGTCTAACACCACCATGTCAACTAAACCATCTCCTGGAGTGCCACATCTACATGTTTTTTGAACACCTCCAGGGACGGTGACTCTTATCACCTCTCTGGGCAGCCTGTTCCGATGCCTGACCACTCCTTCAGTGAAGAAATTTTTCCTAATACACAATCTAAAGCTCCTCTGACACAATGTGACACCATTGGAGTCTCAATATGAGACCATTAAAGTCTCAGTTGAATTCCCAGTGATGCTAACAGGTTGACGTCTGCAAGAGAAGAACAGATGACAGAATACATCAGTGCTTGTTATGGACTTTATTTAAGTTAAGAAAACAAAAGACACACAGCACTTGACTCCCCCAAAAAGATGTCCCTTACTGCGTGTTGCTTCCCTCCTGCCCCACAGATGGGCTGTGGGCTGCCACGTGCCACCGTTGCCGTGAGTTCACAGCATCAGCTCTCTTCTCCCTCTCCGCTGCAGAGGTGTAGTTCTTGTCGCAATACGAATTGAATGGGAGGAGATCCAGTCTCTCTCTGTTACGTGCAGGGCTTGTGAATACAACTGCAGCAGAATTTGAGACGCACTGGCGTGTGATTTAGCCCAGGTAAAGTTGATTGGAACTGCTTTGGAATTTTTGGAGGATTATCTATTTTTTTTTTTTCCATCCAGAAACACTAAATTGTTTAATCAGAGATTCCTAAGAGGCAAGGCCCGTTTCAGCAAATTTCCCATTTCAATTAAAACAACAACAAAAACAAAAGGTTACCTGTCCTCTTCTGGCATTTTCTAAGTGGACAGGTCAGCTTTTCCATTTGAAATATAAATCAGTCTATGAATAAAACAAACATGAGTGCTCAGAACTGACTACAAATATCTGAAATGAGAAGTTGATTCATTCTGTTGGTGTTTTAATTTACCATTTTTGATAGTTTTATTTTTAAAGGGCTTTTAATGGCTTCTCTTCCTCAGTCCTTGAAAAACCATCTGCTAGGTGACGCAACTTCAGTTCTCTGCCGGTAGCACAGGATTTGTCAGATTGCAAGGCAACATCACTCCCCCTCGGTTGCATGTCGGCCGCGCGTCCTCTGTCATGGTTCATATGGAGGAACCAGAGCTGTAGCTGGAAAGAAAATTGTGCTGTTTAATTGATAGCACCATGGTCTCTTTTAACTTTAGAAGCCAGCTTTTCAGCACCAGCTGCTTAGCAAACAAGCCAATGTGTGGGCCAGAGAAGACCCATGGTACCATTGCCATTGTAGTGGCAACTTGAAGTCTGGTTTAGTTTTGAGAAGGAAGCACAGTCTGAAAGCACAGTCTGAAAAGATCTCACAAAAGTGGGGAAAATATTTCCTGGTCGGTGCTAAATTCTGCACAAGATCTTCCAGAAAGACAGTATAGTCTCTTATGTGGAATTATAATAACCTCTTAAAACTGATACAGGGTTGATTGTTCAGTTGTGCCAGATCACCAGAACTTGGCTTGCTCACCCTTTGCATTTTCAGCTCCCACATGCACATGAGGTACACATTTTGAAGAATGAAGGCAATTGATCCCGGCAACAGCTTGCTTAGGGGATGTGGTGAACTCTTCAAAACTTGCAGTCTTTAAATCACAATTGGATGTTTTTTCTAAAAGATATGTAGGACTTCAAACCTGGAATTAAGATGTTGATACATCTTTGCCGGGGCAAATGTGTGACTTGTGGTGTACAGGACGTTAGAGTAGGTAATAGCAGTGGCACCTTCTGACCTTCTTGGTGTCTGTTAGGGGTGTTTGGGGATTTATTAATGACTGTGACCCCTACACCATGCCTCAGTTCAGTGTTTTATTCGGTTTGCTGTTACCGTGAAGATTATTCATGTTACTGTAGCAGTAAAAATTATCTGAAAGCAAAATTTCATCCTTTCCAGTGCTGCGTGCTGGTGAGCAGGGAACTATTCCTTGGTTAAGGAATTTCCCTGGGAAATAGGACAGGTTATCCTGGCTGCCTGTTGTCCGTGGAGGACTCCACGTAGTTAAGCTGTAGAAAGATGTCCCCTTCAGGATGCGGTGGAAAAGGTCACTGCCCTCGGCTGCTTGTCACAGCTTCCTGGGCAGAGGTTGCTGACCTTGCCCAGCTGCAGCTGAGCACTGTCTGTAAGTGCTTCCTAATCCGCTCCAAGGAAAATCAGCCAGATTAGTTCAGTCAATTTAAATGGTTGATCTGAGCGAACCTGGCCAATTTTGTCTGAGGAGGATGGGAAGCCATGCCGCAGCACGTGCCAGTGGCAGAGCAGCAACTGGCAGCAGTGCCGGCTTCTCCTGGCCTCAGGTTCAGAGCTGGCTCTCCCTTCCCTGACCCTCTCCACTGCCCAGTTCCCACCTTGGAGACTGTCTTACCTAATTATTCAGTGGAGTGAGGCTTTTTGTTGCCATATTTGCACGCGATCAAACCCCACCTGAATTCAACTGTAACTACCATGACTACACCTCCGCCATGCTACACCTCAAAGAAGTCCGGCTTACAGGCACATCCTTTCGAAAAGGCTTTGTTTTATTTACTCGTCTAGGAAACAGAAGTTCATATCCTGTGAGTTGCACTGGCCTTGTTTTTCCTGCTCATTTCTGGCACTGCTCTGCTGCTGCTGCGAAAATCTGTTTAACTTGTCAGCTCCCGGCAAGCAATAATTGCATTATCAGCTCTATCAAGTTATCAGCAAACCTATAAAGCAGCATCTTTTCATGAACCCCCTGTGCCTTGCAGCCTCCGTGCTTGCAAAGCTACACACATGAAAGAGATTGCTGTGCCTGGCATCAGTACAAACTTGTGCTGAGACCGGCCTCATTTAGTGCAAGTTTTATTACCTGTGGAATTTAAAAAGGATGTTCAGTGTAGCATGTCCGACAGGCAGGAAGCAAACTGGGGCTTGATTTTTAACTCTGGTTAATATCCAAATATTTTGTCATACAGGAACTGCTAATTTTTGTTTAATCTTTTAAACAGCTACCGAGCCAAAGTCCGCTGGAGTCATAACCTCAGCAAGGAGGCTGAGGGCTTGTGTATCCAGCAGTGATATTCTAGATTTAAATGTGCATAATCTAGTCAAACGAAGAGGAAATCTAGTCTTACATAGGTAGTTTCTGCTGATGTGAAGAAGGTGCCTCAGTTTTTAAAACCTGCTGCTCTGTAGGAGGAATTTGAGGAAGGCAGTCTTCAGGAACAGACAGCAGCCAGTCCATGCTAGTTTTATTTTATTCCGAGCATAATGTTAGTTGGCTGGTGATGAGATCAGAGTTTCTGTTAGATGTTAATTGAATTTATTACAGTGGCCCATGCTGGTATCGCTTCGGTGGAGGTCCTGTCAATGTTTCCATTATAAACTTTGTTTATTAGTAATAACACAGCCATAAAAAATCTCTCCAGATTGAAATGTAGTGCGCAAGTTCTCAGCAGAGATCCAAGAACATTTTTTTTTTTCCTTAAAATTCGAAGGAAATTGGTTTGGCCATGGTTTAGTTAGAATAAGACGAAAATAGGATTTTGGCTGCGTTTGGACATACTTTACATTTCTTTCACTAAAACAGAAATAAACATTTTATAGGCAATAATTTTCTTTACTGTTTTTATATATAACAAAATTAAGGAACCAGACAGTAAAAAGATTTTGCATACAATTTAACTGGCTATCCACATGTTGAAAATATGGCATAATTCCCCATCTCCTCAGCAAGGGCATTCTCTTTTAAGGTCGGCAGTGAGGGAATAGGGGTTGTTACGCTCTGCACATGCCATGTAGGCACCTCCTTTTAAACAAGATACATCCACAATAAAGGATTAGGTCGTGGGTTCACTACTCTGTAGTCAGCACCAGAACTGGATAGAGACAGTCTCCTAGTAGGCAGTTGTTAATGAAAGAAGCCCATGAGGGAAGATTCAGTCTGGCTTAGGGGGCCTGTAATGGTTGTTAGATGCCCTGAAACACGAGGATGTAGATACCAAATGGCACTAATCCACCTTTTTCATTTCTTTCCATTCTCCTGGAGTTCCTACAGCTACTTTTGATAATTCGTTGTAAATGAGTGACCCACAAGCAGGATGCTGGCCCCACAGACACCTCCTGCAGCCCCTACAGAGCACTCTAGCTGTGGGCAGTTTGGGGACTGCAGAGGTGTCATGGTCTAAACGCTGGGAGCGCAGCCATGTTCTTGTACCCAGACATTTTGTGTCTGCAGGCTGGTATGCTGGAGAAGGGTCATTCACTCTCTGATCCCAGCTCCCATCAGCTGCCATCTGATCACCCGCAGTTGCGCTGGGTGACACCCAGCTCACCACCATCTGCCTTGCTGCTCCCACTCGCCAAAGGGAGGCCATCCCCAAAACTAGTGGCCCAAGGCTTGGCACAGTGCCAGAGGGAAGATACCTGAAGAGAACTCCATCTTCTCAGAGTTGGACTCCTCCCATTTCTTGCTGTTTCCAGGGGGATATATTTGAAAGCAGGAGAGAGAAAAGCTTTTTAGGTGCTGCTTTTGTAGGTATTGTTAGTCTGTAATGCCTGTCAGTACTTCCCACCTTATTTTGCAGAAGCTAGCACTACATATGGTCTTTCTTTTGAAAACTATAAAGGTGTTAGTCTGACAGTTGTTGTGGTTTAACATGGCAGGTAGCTAAAACACCCACACAGCCATTTGCTCGCTGCCCCACCTCCTCAGTAGGATGGGGGGGGAGAGAATCGAAAAGGAAAAGATGGAATTCATGGCTTGAGAGAAATACAGTTTAATAGGATTGAAAAGGGAGGTAGTAATTGTAATAGAGGGTAGTGGTAGTATTAGTAAGAATGCAAAACAAGTGATGCACGGCACAATTGCTTACCACTTGAAGCCAGTGCCTAGCTAGTTTCTGAGCCACACTGTCTCCTAGCCAGCACCCAGTTATATAGGGAGCATGACATCATGTAGTATGGAATATCCCTTTGGCCAGTCTGGGTCAGCTGCCCTGGCTCTGTCCCCTCCCAGCTTCTCGGGCATGCACCCCCCCAACCCCCCTTCTCATTGTCAGGACAGTATGAGAAACTGAAAAGTCCTTGACTGCTCAGCAACAGCTAAAACATCAATGTGCTATCAACATGGCTGTCATCTGAAATCCAAATCACAGAACTGTACCAGGTGCTAGGAAGAAAATTAACTCTATCCCTGCTGAAACCAGGACATAGTCCTGGAAATAATCTGATAATCCCTCAACTAGCTTACATTCTTACACTACTATCACTACTGTGGAAGCTGACTGGAAAAGGTACCGGCCCCATAATTTCAGTGAACAGTTATGTGTTGAAATCCTCATTGGGAGGAACAAAGAAAGAGTCTTAAGCGTGGTTGCTTGCCCTTGGTCTGTGACTGCTAATGAGAGCTCTAAGGAGCAGTAACCTTGCATATGGAGCAGCATCCTTGCATATGGAGCGAGTGGTTGCTGCAACGGGACTAGGACACCACCACCATGCTTTGCACCAAGAAACTTGCTGCAAATTTGGGTGACACATGCAGTATCTTGTATTCAGGTTTTAAACTTTTGTGTTAGAAGCTAGGAAAAGCCTCTCGTCACGCAAAAGGAACCACTAGGACTGTGGTGTCGTTGACTGGTACAGTAATCACGCACACAAGGCAAAGCCTGAGCTCCTGTGCTCCTGGAGCCTGTGTCACTGTTTGTCCCGCTGGCCAGTGCTGCATGGAGTGCTGGCAGCTGTGATGGTGCTGCCACTGCAGAGGAGGGCCACAGGGGTGATCAGAGGACTGGAGCACCTGTTCTATGAAGACAGGCTGAGAGAGTTGGGGTTGTTCAGCCTGGAGAAGAGAAGGCTCCAGGGACACCTAGTTATAGCGGCCTTCCAGTACCTGAAGGGCCTACAGGAAAGCTGGGGAAGGACAAGGAGCAGTGGCTTTAAACTAGAGCAGGGTATGTTTAGTTGAGACATTAGGAAAAAGTTCTTCACCATGAGGGTGGTGAGACACTGGGACAGGTTGCTGAGAGGTGGTGGAGGCCCCATCCCTGGAGATATTTGAGGTCAGGCTTGATGAAGCTCTGAGCAACCTGATCAACGGTGTCCCTGCTTACTGCAGGGGGGATGGAGTAGATGACCTTTAAAGGTCTCTTCCGACCTAACGCATTCTGTGATTCTAAGCCCATAGGGAAGGGGTTAATGGCCCTATGGTCTACACAGTATGACTTGGCAGACATGGCATTTTCCACAAGTTTGTTTTGTTTGTTGGGGTTTTTTTAAATGAAAGTCCCTGTGTTAAACATTGGCTGCCAGCTTAACATTTCAATTCCCAGACTGCTATTGTGTCAGATGTGACAGGCTCATGCAGATGTGATAGAAGGATTAGAGTGCATATATATGCACCTCACAGACTTTGGGAACAGGAACTGAGCAAAGGAGATCTTGGAAGGTTCAGTGGCAGAAGTAGTTTTATGTTGCGTAAGCTTGGCTGCACAGATACGCTGGAACTTGGTGCATGACAACATCTTGTAACATGAGAGAAGCCTAATGCAGTGATTAAGCTGTTTCTATAAGCCAACAGGAAAGGGGAAAAGCGTCATTATTTATGTATATCTTTTAGTGTATGGGAAATTGTCTGGTACTTCACACAAGCCTCCTATGGTACTGCAAGCCAGGGAGATCCCAGTACTCTACCATGCTGAGTGGATTGCTCAGAGGGACCCTGTGCTTGTGTGCCTCTCGTGCATCTCCTTGCAAGGCACGAGCCAGTTCTCACCGGTACTGCATCCCTGGAGCGAACCCTGGCTGATGGCAAGCTGCCAGGTGTTGATTTTGTCCAGTGCATCTCCAAATGGCTTAACATTTGGCTCTCAAACAGTTCGCTATTCTTTACTTGTACATTTGGAGCAGAGAGATCCAGTGGTTTGATATATCCTGGCCTCCTCTCCATGTAGGTGGTAAATGGATAGAAACAGGGCTCTCGGGGCAGTGAAGTCTTCATCCATGGATCTGCAGGCCATATTGAAAGCAGAAATGTGTAGGGATGGAGAAGGATACAGGTTTTGGGAGCAAAAGCACACAGCGGTGCCCTGTTAGAGCAGCATATAAAGCTTTGCTAGCTACTGACCAGGCTTTCTGTTGAAGGATTTTAATTGGAAAATCGCATTTTGGGTGAAAACAAAATCTGGAATTGAAAGTACCCGCTCACTTCAGAAGATTGGGGAAAATTGAAAATGTAACATTTTATAGCCCACACTGCAGCAGCTCATCAGTAATGAGTTTCCCTACAAAAAGCAGAGGCTGCCCTTCCATCAGCATACGGAAGTGTCTGTAGAGCAGGGGAGGCGGCAGAGGTGTGTGTGCGTTCTCCAGCCTGCTTTCGCGTGACCTGAACCGAATCCAAACAGTTGGTAGAGTTCAGAGGCCTACCAAGATATGCAGCATTAACCCGTTCACACCTTTGAGAAGGAGGGAAGGGAGGAGGTACTTACAGATGTACAGGGCTTGTGTGAACCTTGTGGGCCAACTGTTGAGCTGGAGTAAATTGTTCTGGCTCCATTGACCTGCAGCTATGCTAAGTATGCATTAGGGGGTCTGATGCATTCAAGCAGATCTTGCTTTGTTTACATTCATTCAGCAATCTTGCCAGTACCCAAAGCATGACATGAGCACATATTTTAGAATTTAATAATATAAATTAGGTTGGTTTTGAATGGGTCTTTTTTTTTTTTTTCCTTTGTTTTACTTATTTATGGCACTGGAAACGTCAAATTAGCATGAATCCCAAGGAATGTTTGATCTAAAATAAGGAAAATTCCTTTAAAGGAGAGGTGTTTAAGGGGCTGATTGTTATTTATTTTATTAGGCATATAAGGGTTGTTTGGATTTGTGTCCTGCCTGTAATTCCTGTATTTAGAGCAATGCTGATGGGAAAATGGTATCCAGCAATTTATGAAAGGTGATACTGTGTCAACAGATAGGCAGTGGGTTAGGACATGTGACAGTAATCTTCCACGGCAGTCAGACCACATGCATTAAAACATCAGCAAAATACAAGTCAGAGACACTTCCCGAGGACCATGGTGGGGGGATGTTAAGGAGGGGAGCCAGGAGGCTGCTTTGCAGCCTTTGGCGCTGGGGTGCTCTCTGGAAAGGAAACGGCCTGGGGGAGCAGGACCACAGCACCTTCGAATGAATGAATGAATGAATGAATGAATGAATGAATGAATGAATGAATGAATGAAGTTCAAACATGTGAGGAAGTGAGTGGAAGGGGCCAGCAGCTGCGTGACGTTAGCAGGACACTGGACTGGTGTGAGGTTTGCCCACGAGTGTTTACTGATTGCTTTTTGGACGCCTTGTTACAGCAAACTCATGGAAATAAATGGTGGAAGCTTGACTGTTGGCTGTTGTTTCTACTCTGGCTTTTCTGCATCGCCCTGGTTTTCATCTGTAGGTTGTAAGAGCTTTTTATAAACACAGCACGTCTTAGCGTGTATAGTTTGTAGGGGGGTTGAAAGCTGAGGAATGCTAGAGAAAGATTTTTGTCTTTGGAGGCCAGCACTGGAGAAATACTACTTTTCAACTTAGTCAAAGCTCATTGTCAAGACATCCCGTCTCTACCCGCTGCTTCTGTGAAGGCAGGGGTTGCAGTCACAAAACTCAAGAGAGTAATTTGGGGGTCCTTTTGAGTGCACGTACAACCCAGGGGATCGCAGGAAACCCCTTTTGTACCTCTTTGGCTCAGCCTGGAAAACTGAAAGACAGGAGGAAGAACCTCAAACCACAAATAAACTATTCTGTTCATTTGAAGGTAATGGGCCAAAACTCGGTATTTTTACTCAGGCAGAACTCTCACTGAAGGCAGTGTGTCTGAAACAGGGCGGCAGGTCTCGCTCTGGAATTATTTATTAGGACCTGTGTTTCTGAACGTCCCGCTGGTACTGCTCATCTGCCTAAAAGCCAGACTTCTTGGGAAGGGAGTGACAGGAGAGTCCTGTGTGGAGGCTATAAAATGGTTTACATTCTATATTAATATTGATTTAGCAATCATAAAAGGAACATAAATGTTTAAAAATTAAACATTTTTTTGTTTAAATATTAAACATTGGCATTTCTCCTCCTCCTCCTGATTTTTAAATCGGCCCCGGAGGAGGCTGGGGCTGGTTTACAGTTGTTTCTTGCCATCCTTCCTAGGTAACTTTTTAGTGGCACAAAAGCTTCCAGGCAGGAGAGAATACCAAATGGCTAATTGTAAGTACAGGGGTTATTTCCAAACGTGCATTGCTGTTCCTTCCTGTTGCGAAGTGTTCATCACCTTTTGAACTTTCTGACTGCCAGCCCAGGTCATCCAAAATGTCATGTAGATTGATATTGCTGAGTTCAGGACAGCATAGAGGGGGAATAAGCCTTTCAGGCCTCCTTGAAAGATCAGTGACAGTTTCCTTAATTGACTCAGTGCTTTATGAACATCTCTCAGCACAGTCATTAATTTTATCAGTCTGATGTTTTAAAAGACAGCCCTTGTGCAAAGAGCCCCTGAGCCAGTGCCAGCTCAAACTCTCTTCTGCCAGCAAGACCTCTCCTTTGACCATCAACATGGACTGCTAAACCCTAACTCCTCAGCAGGACTCCCCAAGGTGGGGTTTGCATCAGTCCCCACAATGGAAAGGGCATGGCGACTTCCTACCTCTTTGCATTTCCTCTTCCTGGGCAAGAAGAGCAAATGGAACTTAAATAACTTTGGGCAGCTTTGGAGCCACTTGTGCCCGTGTCACATCTGCAGCTTGGATCTGTTGGCATAACTGCACAGCCTGCGTTGCCCTGAGCATGATTCAGGGAAGCTGTCAGTGAATGCAGTGTGCTCCTCCACGGCCACCTCCGTTGTGCCCTTTCGCACAGCCAGCCAGAAAGAAAGCTTCCTTTAATTCAGCCAGTAAGGCTTGCGGCTCTCCCAAAGCAATCTCCAGTGCCGCTGCCTGAAATAGGGATACGTCTTGAAACACCCTCATCATAAAGAAAAATTGCTTCAAGGCATTCCTCCCAGAAGTGAAATCTCTGGGATGTGTTCAGTCAGCCAAGAAGAAACTGTGCAAGAAAGTTCCCACAGTCACGCTTCCTCCTGAGCTGGATTCGACAGACCTCCACAAATAAAACCATTCTTATGTACGTTTCTGCCTTCAGTCGAGTTGCCTCGTGCTCATCAACAGGAATGTTTGTGGGCTGCAGGGCAGACTTGCTGGGAGAAGTAATATGGCGTTGTAAATAGCCCTCTGCCTCCCAACATTTCATGCAGCGCATGCCCTGGCTGCATCTGCTCAAAGCAAGTGCTCTGCTCTGTGCTGCAGGGCATGCCTCTTTCCCACCAGCATAAGCTTGGGAAGAGAAAACGAAACAGACAAAGAAGTTTGAGCTTGAAGAGCTGTGAAGAAGGCTACTAAAGCTTAACGTACTCCATGTTGTGTAGAAAATGCATCAGAAATGTGCATGGCTGCAGCATCCCTCTAAGAGGTCTCCTTCTTCCTGCCCACCCCCTCAGGGCTGTGCTGGGAATGCCAAGGGACTAAAGCTGCTGCAGTCTATATCGGTGAGCACCTCAAAATGCCCCTCCAGGGACAAAGCACTGAAGGGCTGAAGTTTGGTTTTGGGATATTTGCTGCAGCTGTTGTGAAGGTTGCAAGGCTTGTGAGCACCTAACTGGGGGCAAGTTTCCTTCCCTGGCCAATGGTCCCACATCTCTGTGTTCTCACACCCAATGAATAAAAGGCTGGAAGTAATCTGTCCAACTCTGCGGAAACCGCACTCGAGCCTCTCGCATTACTGCAGGGGAGTAAACGCTCTGTTTGCATCCACCACCTCATTGCTCAGTGCTGTTTGCAGAGGGTGGAAGAACGCCATCGGGCAGCAACTCAGCCCCAAAGGAGGGCTGGCCGAGCTGGGGGGAGATGAGCAAAGAGGCTGAATCCCTCGTGTGGAAGTGGCAGGGAGAGCTGCATGTGAAGCTCGCACATCTTTCAGGGGCAAGTTGTTTGTCTTCTCACTTGTGATTGTTAATGACCATGACATACTAGCGGGAGACCAGCCAGGACACCCATTCTCTCTCTGTCTAGCTTTCAGGGCACGCAACACTTTGGGATAATGAAGTAAATGTAGGTTGTCATTCCAAAATAATAACACTTTACAAAGTGGAAATGCAAATTTCCTGTGATCTCCCTGAATAGCAGGTGGTATTTCCTGCAGTATTGTTTTTGACCTTCAGGGAAATTGATATTATGGACCGACTGAGGAAAATAAGTACGGTATCAAGCTCCAGCAATTAAAGTAAAACAATGAAAGAAGAGTAAGCTGAGTAAAGCAACAAGCAAGAGAAGGCTTGGGTTTTGTATGTTTGTTGTTGGGGGTTTTTAATAATGCTGCAAGCGCTGGGGTTAAGATGCAACATTTTCTTTACAGAAAAGACTGTGGTGGAAAGGGAATGAGAGAACATGTTTAAGACTCGGTCTAGTTGCATTTAAGGCCACAAGGAAAAAACATGGAATAATAAGTAGTGTTAGTATAATTAATTAATTTATTAAGGTTAATTAATAATTGTGTATGTCCAGCAAAGCAGATGCACATTCACTGGAGTATCTAACCCTGAGATCAGGAGCAAGCATGCCTGTGTTTCTGTTAACTAGACTGTACTCAGAAAACAGGACAATCTGTGCTTGGTTACTCTGGGCAAAAGAAATCTCGATTTTAGTTCTGACTTCATAAACAGGAGATGAACTATTAGGTTTACTGGTCTACACTTCAGGTAGTGTCACTTGGATGCCGCTTGAGTGAAAGCTGTCTAGTGTAATCTTAGGCATATAACGCTGTTTCCTCGAGTGTATTCAAAACCAGTACCTACCTAGAGCAAAAACCTGGTAACTGATTTTAAATTTCTTCTGAAGAGGCATTGCTGTATATTCCTACATTATATATAACTTCATAGCTGAAAGTCCTATATAATACCTTGGCTCACCCTGTAGAACCTCCAG
Organism: Gallinula chloropus; assembly: GCF_964237585.1. Lineage (NCBI taxonomy): Eukaryota > Metazoa > Chordata > Aves > Gruiformes > Rallidae > Gallinula > Gallinula chloropus. The sequence continues at coordinate 30,625,781 of NC_140085.1, read as the reverse complement.
GATTTGTTTCTTCCGGTGCTGCAGTCCTGTGCTCTGCCGTGGGCAGTGAGTCGTGCAGCCAACCCGATGGGTTTGAGTTGGGTTCACTTCTGTGAAGTTGTTCAAACAAACTCGAGATTTCTAATTATGGTCTTAGTGGGTTTTGTGTGGACTACTTTAATTTCCCTTGATCTTAATTCATTAATTTCTCTGCAGCACCTGGCCGCATGCTCCCGCTATGTAAGGAAAATGCTTGTGAAAAATAAGCCATCGTGGCAGTAGTTCAGTGAGACAGACTAGCTCTCCCTGGTTAGAATAGTGACGTTAGTATCCGACCGCTGATTCACAGATGCTAAAGCCACGCGGGACCACGTGATAATCTGATGTGACCTCCTGGGCAGGATGGGCTTTAAGAATCCATCACAAGTGAAGATATACTATAGATTGCTTAGGATTATTGCTTTGGAATTCCTTACTGTGGATGGCATTTGAATGTGGGTGACCAACTTTCATAATCTTTTGAGTTGTATTTTAGAAATGGGGACTATGACAGAGGTCTGGGCCAGTTCCAAGAAACCTGCATTCAGTGACATTTTTGACACTGAGATGTTCTGTGAAGAACTGTTGCGTCTCTCTGGGCCTTTTATTCACAGGCAGTAAATTACCCTGACTCTCCCAGTGGTATATGGAAATCTTGTTGCCAAGAGTCTTTATGTCTCACTTGCTGGGTTCATTGCTTGTTGCCTCAGAGTTGTGCAGTGCCATGGGAAGACAGGGATGGAGCAAGGAGCTTGGTGAGCATTTGCTGTGAAGCCTGGAAATGTCATCTTTGGTGGGTTTTCCTATCTCTTGTAGCCCAGGGTTTGATTCCTTCTGGTCCCACTGCTGACTGTGGTATGTAGTCCAGCATGGTACAGCTCATGAGCTGCTTAGTAGTAGCTGGTTAGTAGCTGTTCATACATTAAATACACGGTGTGATTCCCATTTTAGACAACAGAATTCTGGTCACAAGGTGGTCATGGGAGGAGTATTGCCATTTTGAAAAGAGTGGGGTTGTGATCTGAGTTTCTCATAAATCCAACTGACACAAGCAGCACCCTGTTCTCTTTGTGTGCCAGTGCTGAAAAAATGGTGTTTGTGTATGTGCCTTGGGCTATCACATTTTATAGGCTAACTGGGAAATAAAATTAATACCTCCAAGGAGACATGGTTGCTGTGCTAGAATGCACTGTTCCTTCTGGTTCACTTAGAATGAATGTCTTTGCGTGGTACTCAAAAAAAACTATCATTGGTGGTGGCATTTTTCAGATGAGAGGTAAAATCAAGGCCCTGATCATTCATGATCAGGAGTTCACATGGCACTTTTCAAAAGAGTTGGGGTTTTGACCCTGATGTCCTGGCCAAATTCCAATTTGAATAATAACATCCTTCCTTCCCATGTATATGCTGGATGTGCTATTCTTCACCTCATGCCTCAACTGTATGTATCATTGTCTTGTGCCATTAAAACAGCTGCCAGACTACATCCTAGAGATGAATGCAGCTAGGTAGAGAGTGAAACACATCCCTTTATAAGGTCCCCATGTCACTTCCAGAGTATAAATCACTTAGGGATCTGCAGAGATGAAAAGGATATTCAGAGATGGAATTATGCATTTAGATACTGTGATTGGTTTTAGTTATCTGGTGTATATTCTTAAGCTTTTTGTAAGAAAGTCTGTGTTGAACAGAGTAGTACAGGTATGACCCATCACACAACATTACAGGCCTCCCCCAGGACATCCAGTAATGACCTGGATTTTGATTTCTGAAGGTTCAGTTAGGGTTAAGAAAAATTTACTTGAAGGAAAAAAAAAAATCCACATCAAGTGATACTAATGAGGAGACAGACAAACATCTTTGGTATCCAGGTGGTATCCAGTGTGGATGCAAAAGAAGCGTCTTCAGGTATTAAGTCACAATTGGAGCTGAGCACAGAGACCTTGAGTACCTCTGTAAGGGACCGCTCAACTGACCCCAGCCCAAAAGGTGGGGCCCCATCACACTTTAGGAGGGAGGAGAGGAAGGACACATCCACAGTGCTGAGCAGGGAGCCATATGGAGCTTACGTGATGTTGAGGGGCGGGTCCCTCTGAGGTACAGAATGTTTATTAATAATATCCTGATGCGGAGGTCTCACAGAAGTCCTGGCTGTCTTGTCAGTCAGGAATCTTTATGGAACTGTGATGATGCATCTGGAAAACTCACTAAATCATGAGTTTTGGGCTGGTGAGCCATCTTAGAGTTAGCAAAATGTTGTCGTCTTGTCTGAGAAAAAGAAAAAATCAAGAAAAATAAAAAAGCCCAGATTTGCTAAGTAAACTGGAGCTAGACTACATCACTTCCATGAGCTCCGTATTCGCTTAACCAAAAAAAACCCCCAACCTATATTCAATAATAGAAGATTATTATACAATGCTAAATGAGCAAAATAACCACAAATTGCCGGGTGTGTGCCAGCAAGGGCAGACAGGAATTAAAGTGAAAAAACGTGGCTGAAAAGGCCGCACATATATTAACATAAATGCTTGTAAATTAGTCCCAAAGGCAGACATTCCTGGGAGGTAACGAAAAGCAAAGAGGCATGGGCAGCTCCTTATCCCATCAGTGTCCTCTACCCTTTAGAAGTGCTGAACTAACTTTAGAAGTTAGTGAACGTCCTGGCTGTCCCACTGCCAGCGTCATCTCACCACAAAGCTGAAGCAGACCTGCTTCTGCACAGATTGCCGTGCTGGGAGATGGCTTGAGTTCTTCCTCAGGAAGAGCGTGAGCCCGTGCGGATCCTGCTGTCATCAGCCTCGAATGGCAGGTTGTTTCTCTGCTTGCGGGTAGGGGTGTAATCATCACTCCCCAAGGCAGTACAGTCCCAAGTCCATTTTAGGATCTGAGAAGATGAGGCTCTCCCATAAAGCCTACAAAATGTTTCTGATCCTAAAATCTGAAAAACCCACTGGTATCTAAAAACAGTCTTTCTAACAAAGCTTCCCAATTGCTCCCTTTAAAAACACCACAAAAACCCCAAAATATGTCAGTAACGCGCACATTTCTAAGACCGTAAAAGAAGCCAAGAATCTGACAGCAATACAGACATCTTGTGTGTGTTGGTGAACAGAAAGAAATGTGAATAAGGTATTTCTGTGTGTTTCCTCTCAGTTTCTTGCCCATAATGGGCAGCACAGAGATCTTCCCATTTGTGTGCAAGCAGGGAAGGTAGCATGCGTTTGGTCCCCATCTTCCCCACCATCTCTTTGTCACTTTCATTCTTCCACCCCATCCCTTTGGATCATTTCTACTGTGCAACCCAACCAAAAATTTCCAGCAGAGTTCCCTACCAGCAAATATTTCCAGAAGTTCCTAGGTGTACATGAGCTATCCATAGCTGTACCCTTGTTTCCTCATCCTCCCACCAAATGTTGTCCTTCTTTCGATGGTGACCTCTTTGTTGGCCATAGCATTTGCCTGGAAGAGCAGTGGGCTCTCAGCAACCTCTGGTGTCTGTGGTGCTGTCCTCAAGATAAAAGTCTTGCTTGGTGGTGGGCTAATCACAGGCATGGCTTGTGCTGACACGTAGGTGCTTAGGAGCAACCTACTGACCACCAGCAGAAGGACCTTGCTCCACACCATCAGTAGATCCCATCATACCTGTTACCATGCTGAGCATCAGCGTGTCCTTGGCCACATTGCTGCCAATGCTGAAATGATCTTGCAGCTGCTGTTAAGCAACCTGGTGCTGATACAACACCTGATCTCACAGAGGTGGATTATGTTCAACTGCAAATCAAGCTTCTGTCCGCCCAGTGTACCCATTTCCCAGAAAGGATGTATCTCTGTGTCAGCTATGGAATTTGGAGGCCAGCTAACCTGCTCCTTCACCCAGCAGGCTGCTTCCACTTCTGCTGCCAGGACCACCCAGCCACAGATTCTACCTACTGGTAACAGCCTTGGCATGTCCCAAACCTCATAGGTTCCAAGCACAATAAAACATAACTAGTTGGGAAATTGAAGCATTTACCTCTTTGGGTAGACTCTCTGACTGGCTTGAACCAAGGGCAAAATTTAGCCATGGACAGGGTATAGCTGTGTTTTTTGTGGCATGGATGGTTAGTTTTTGTCACTTAAGCAACAGAAACAACAAAAGATGGAAGAGTTCTCAGGAACTGAAAGTAAGTATCAGGCAGTCCTGTTCTCTGAAGTGACCTGCGTTTGGTGAAATGCTCATGAGCACTCCCTAGCAGCCCTAATATTTAAAAGCAGGCTCCTTTCCAAGTGGTGGATGGTGTGAGGAAACCACTTTAAGCTGTGTGAGGGAGTGGGGCTGTAGTAGGGTGCTCCAGGCACTGCATTCTTGATGTGGTATTGGGTTTCAGTACTATTATGAAAAGAGCCGCAGGGGATTTGCGTGCATACCTAACACACATACCTTTGATGTTCACGTTTTTAATTCCAAGCAACAAATAGGATCTTCAGGTCAGATGTAGCTTCCAAAAGGCTATTGAATAACTGTAGCTAGACAGTCAGGTAATTGTGCTGTAAAAAATACAGGCAAATTCTTCTCTTCCCAGGCTGGGCTAAATTCAGAGTCTGTCCAGGGACATAAATAGAACAACTCCAAAATTACACCAGGATTATCAAAAGCAGAATCTCTCTCTCCGTCCCCATCTTTCCCCTTCTTTCAGACCAGGGGAGGTATGTGTACACAGACACTATTCATATTTCTGCTGCTGTAGAGAGGCTGATGATAGGATATTGTAGGCTTTGACTTTGCAGTCTTTTAGCAGACGGGTTCTAGCTGCTTAAAAGAGAAAATGGTTTTGCTGCTGCCTTTTAGAAGATGGTTACTGTGTCACACGGATTTCACAATGATGCAGAGGATGAAATCGCTGTTAGTGAGTGACTGGTAAAAGCACACCAGAAACACAACACAGCGGCTTTTTTCTGCTTCGCGGGGAGAGCCTACAAATCATGCCTTTGGACATAATGGATGTAATTTCCATTTAAAAAAATAGCAGTGTGAACTGAGTTCAGTAGTTAACATACCATGCACCATAATAATCCCCAAATATATCAAGCCAGGAAGTAGATTAATTACAACACTTGCTACCAAGCCCCTGGTGAAGTTCAAGTACGTAGAAGATGTATTTCTATTTTGGACACTGACTTCTTTATGAAACTGTGCCAGGATGTCAGCAGGCTCTGGTCGGACTCTGACAGATGCTCTTAGCAGCATCAGTTTCCTGGAGGCAGTAATAATTGTCAGATCTATTCGATAGACAGACAGCTATCAGACATCTGTATATCCCAGACGTACAAAAACATCCCCAGCCAACCATGTGGCTACCAATGGGTCTGCTCAGACAAAGAATTTCAAGAGAAGTGCCTCAGGCCAGATCCTCAGCTGCAGAAAATCAGCCAGCCCTTCCTTGTGCTCTGTGCCTTTTTCTTCTGAGGAAAACCCTGCCCAGCCGTCACAGGGCAACGGGAGGTCACGGAGGCAGTGGGATGGATGGGAAGGGAAAGCTCCCGCAGGAGATTAGGGCCGGGCCTGGGGATGCCCACATAAGCTCTGTACAAGATGCTTTACATCTCTAAAGGGGCAGAAGTGGCAGTGTAAAAGAAGCTGTCTGGATCCCACGTATCCTTACCTCAGTGTGTGCAGACGGCAGGACAGAGAGCTCATCCTGGTGGGATCTAGAGTTGTGCCCATGCTCAGAGAGCTGAACAGTGGCTGGGTACAGCCTCTAGCACTGCTCTGTGTCTGGGAGCCTTCTGTCCTTTGCCATCTTGTCATCTGCCACCTAACATGGTGCCCAAGTGTGGTAAGGGCATAGCACAGACCAGGGCTCTTCTCTCTAGGCAGTGTGGAAAAGATGGCCCTGTATGGGAGGAGGAAGGGTGGTATGGATGCAAACCAGGCTGTGGACCCAGTCTGGGTTGTTTTCTTCTGTACATGAAGTCTGCAGGTTTCCGAGGTTTCATGGTCTCTTGCACCTGCCTTAACACAGTGCCCATTTGTCATGCTTTCTGTTTGAGATGTGCCTTGCTGAACCACAATTTTCTGATATCTGGGGGCAGCAGCACTTCTGGCATGCCCCTAAATTGAAGAAATACATGACAGGCTGCCACTGGGAAATACCCAAGAGATGATGCTGAGACTCCTTGGCTTAAATCATTACCTTCAAGATAATTTGATTACCTTCCCAGGGTAGGGAAGATGTCCAAGGACTGAGGGAAGTGCCTACTGTATTTTCAGTAGTATCCTCTGTCAGAGGCTGTTGTGAAGATGTGCAGCTCAGGGCTGTGGTGTGGCCATTGCAGGACCAGTCTGGTGGAGGAGATACAGGCCAGAGCTGCCTCCAGACATTGCTGGGACACTGCTGAGTCCCTGGGCTGCCCTGCAGAGCAGTTTGCAGCTTGTTTTCTGTCACTGTCACCTCAGCAATTTCTCCATCCCTGCCTCTAGGCTTGGCCCATTGTTAGGAAGCTTTCATAGGCCTAGAAATTAATTTGGTTGGTTGTACTACATTGCAGAAAATGGTCTGTGCATGTTTTCCAGCCTCTAAATAACCTAAGGACAGCCTTACTGAATGAGTTGAGGTCTTGTGACCTTAAAAGGAGGAGAACGAATGCAGAAGGCCAGAAAGAGAAGCATTGCCTGACAATAGGAACTGCCCCTGTGGGTCTGTGTGGCAGGAGGTGCCTGAGCAAGAGAGGGAAGACTCTCAAGCAAAAGCTAGAACCGGATGGTAATGTGATACAGTGCTTTTCACCTCTAGGTCATCAATTCAAATTTAGCCTGTTTAGTAGTGACCAAAAATCATTTCCACATGGGCCAAGAGAAACTCACGGTGAACACAGGAGTTGCTGTATCCAAACAGACAAGATAGTCTGGAGATAAAATGTTGCACAATAGTTGTTTGTCTGGAGAAGTCTGCAAGGTATAAAGTTAAGTAGTTTCTGAACAGTTTATATCCTTGAATCATGAGGGCTTGGTTTCTTTGCAAATACCTTGTAATTTATTTCTGTCTGCCAAAGTGTAGAGTTTTTTTTTTTTTCCTTACACTATAACTAAGAATAACTGGAACCTCCCATTTGGCTTTACCGATTGTCTGTGTAGGGAGTTATAAATAAACAGACACATACGATGTTTGCCAGACAAAAGAGCCAGCTCATGTTTCCTTAGGTGCATATCAAGAAAGGCTCAATGCTGACCTGTGTACTGGAATTATTCTGAAAGGCAGAAATTGCTTCCTAATATTTTAGCAGAAAAATGCACAGGGTGCTGACCTAAACCTGAGCAGAATGCATCAGGAAAGCTTCCCAAATACGTGATGGATGATGACGAAGTAACAGGGGAACCCAACAGAGCCACTGTGACTAAGGAAGAGCAGTCAGCACCAGCAGATCCTCCTGCTGACAGACTCTATTGATTTCACCTGAGTGCACCAATTTAAACTTTGCTTATAGTATTGAACCACAGATACAAGGCCCATTTAATAGGTATTTCATACACTGCACTGCCCTAAGTATTTTATGGAAATGTAACCAGTACTGGCTGAAACATAAAAATTAATAGAATCTATCAGGAGCACTGAACTAACAGCTGCTGTGCTTTGCATTTTGATTATATCCTTGATAAACTCGATGGGGTATTGTGCTTGAACTAACAGTTCAGTTAGCAGATGGAGAAAAACTGTGGGCTTTACCTTCCCATTGTAATCGTTAAATTTGTACTTACCAAGATCTGTAACGGTGGGAAATCTTACCATTGAGAGGAAGGGTGGATCAAAGCAACTGAAAAATAATGGGCTTTATGACTGTAAAAGAAAATATAATTTGACTTTTAATACATTTCTTTCACGGTTCTTGTCTTCTCAGAAGGTAAAACCGTTGCGAGTGTAGCAGCTTACAGAGGTTTTATAGTGAAAGTAGCTTTCTTTAAACAAGATGTGTGAAATCCTCACCCTACTGAAGTCAGTTGTTTTGACTTCCATTGGATATATACATACCTGACTGAATATATGTGCCAGTGCCTGAACTTTCAGGATACCAAAAGAGTAACTTGAAGCCGTGTTTTTTGGATTTGCCAATTAAAATATAAAATTTTGTTGCCAGTCAAACAACTACTAAAAGTAATTTTGTGTGCTTGGAAAACTCTGATGCTCCCTGCTCTGTTAAAGTGGAGTAGAAGCACTATTTACTTTGTCGTCAGCTAAAGTTATTGGTGCAGCTCCTGAGATGTTGCAGGGTTTTCCAGCAGCAGTCAGGGGAGGTCAGTTTAATAAGCTAATAAATATTTTTTGAATGACCCGACTTTGTATTTCGTACTAAAAACTTAGAGGAGCGCCAAGTAGGATAGAAAATAAAGAATAAAAGTTCCACAGATTTTGCCAAAATTCTCCACAGATTACTATTAGCCTCCTTTATGAGACTGCACAGAGGACTGTGAAATCTCCTTTGAACTCTAAGGACCAGATGGTTTTGCTGTTAGATCCTAATGACCCACAGCAGAGTGCGTACACGGACACCACAGTTGCCAGTTGACTGCAAACATGCCACGGAGGCAGGAGAATTCATCACCTGTGCTTCCAAAACATGACCCTTTCCCGCCTGGGCAGAGGGGGCATCCCCCCTCCCTACTGATGACTTCAGAAAGCATTTCTGCTAACCCTTGGAAAGGAGGATAATTTCTGAGGCGAGCCGGGAGCATACCTGGATCAGAGGAGTGAGTAGTGGGCGCACCGTCCCGGGCAGTCTGGGGTGGATCCCTGCTGATGGTTGCGAAGCTGGAAGTAGCTTTTGCCCAAAGGCGAGGGCTCTCTGGCAGGCTGCGTGGGCCCCCGGTCCCAGCCTTGTATCGCTCTGTGCTGGGAGAGGGAGGGAAAGGCTGGACTCGAACCAATTAAAGCTGTAGGGCAGAACAGTAGTTACTCTGCTGTCATATGGAACTGCTTGGAAGACATGATTTATTTTGGATTATATTGGTTTCAACTGGTATAATATGAACTTCCTGATTTTTCGAGGATATGTAGACAAAAAGACTAAATATGGTTTTACTCATCTTTTAATTTAGAACTACAAGTGTTTGGGTGACCTATGAAATTATTTTAATGATCTCCGCACAACACTGAGCTGTCAGCACTATAAATGTCATCCTAACTGGGTATTAGTTTCCATCATGGTCATTTAATCTCACCAGCAGAGCTACCTCCATGCGAATGTCTTGTCTGTGTCAAGCTGTGGGAATAAAACAGAGAGTCACTGTTGCCAAGAAGCATCAGTCAAACATCTTCATAATACTCAGTTCGAAGAAGAAGACACGAACACAAAAGCCAGGAGCAATGCAAGCGTGCAGCTTGCCCATGGAGCTTCAGGCACAGCAATCAGGGAATGATTTGCATTCAAACCAGTGCTTTTATCGCTGAACATTAAGAATGTGTTCCAGCACTGCTTGTACTGGCTGACATAGACTTACCCTTATCCTTCCTTACTTTTATAACCCTATGAAAAGTCACAGGGTAAGAAGCACTCCCACAAATGAGAAGTGTGACGAATTGAATTTGATGCAACTTTTGCCCGCTGGTGCAAGATGAATATGGACTCGTCACATGAGGCTGCTTTTTTGTTCTCGGGAAGAAGGCAAAGAAGCTGCTTGGTGTCTCCTTTGAGGCCTTGAAAAGATCTCTTGGCGAACACAAAGCTTAGCGAGTTGAGGTGTTTGTATGTATTGTGTGTCAAGAAGTTTCCAAAGGCATCACATCCACCACGGTGAAAGGAATGAAACGGGGCACTTGGGAAACTGGAATGAAAAGGGATGCTTGGTAAAATTTCTCATTGTTCCTGTATGTCTCAGTTCTTCTGGTCTGGGGGGACCTAAGTGAGTGGACACTGCAGTCCTCGCAGGACTGGACCTTCCTCGATCAATCCATCCCGCATGCATCCAGACAGCTCTCCCATTCAGCCAGGCTGGATCTGGAAAAGCAGTGCCCCTGAAAACCAGCACTTTGCAGTGATTCAGCCACCACACGCTGGAGCCCTTGGTGTGACGTGAGTGGGCATGCCTCCCAGCGTGTTAGTGGTGTGTGCCATTAATACCGGCTGAGGGGCTGAGCTCTGCTTTAGAGCTTTCATAGCTGTGCTTCTTCCATTTAAGGGAGAAAGCATAACACATGCTGAACTCCAGCTCCCAAATCCAGTGGAAACCTAGCCAGCAGTAAGCAAGCACTGCCAGGGAGCTCTCGACATGAAGCACTACGATAGCAAAGGTCCTGAATGACTAAGATTCTTGAAAGCCTTGGTCAGTATCAGAGACGGTTTCCAACTGGGCAAAGTACAATATTTTCCCTCTGCTTTTTATGAATGGCTGGATAGGATTGTGCTGGAGTCAGTCCCCTGTGAAAGCCATTCATAAAAATAACAACAAACCAAAACAAACACACACACACAAAACTTTCCAGGTCCAGTCCGGAGCCACTGGGTGCCAGAGGCTGGGAAAACATGCTGGCAGCTCGAGCCCCAGCTATCACTGAAAGTATTCAAGGGGCTTTTTGGTGGTCTGAAAAGTATGAAGTGCTGTGTAGAAGGGCAGCTGGTAGAATTACTGTGACACATACTAGGCAGAAAGCCAGGGCTGGCCTTGTTTCAGACATTGTCTTTCCTCTCATTGAAGTGTCAGGACCTAATTCATGGAAAATTTGGTGAGTTGGCAGCTCTTTCAGAAGATTTCATTGAGCTACAGTGTGTGAGAGTCACATGAATGCAGAGCGCGCGGCCAAAAATATATGGGGATTTCTGAGCAGGAGAAACCAGTCAGCCTCTAAGAATGTCTGCGGGTTTCATGTGGTTTGGGAGTAAACACGTGTACAGGTGTAATCAGCAGGCAAAAAAAAACCCCGTGGAAAAGCATTACTGGCAGATTACTGAAGAGCTCAATAAGTTCTGTAATTACGAGGGATTCCTTTGAAACAAATCATTCCTTTGTCCTAGGGCAGAAAATGTCCATTAACGAGTTCAGGGCTTGCAGTCCACCTGGAGAAGGCATCAGTAAAATGTGTGCCTTGGTAATAGCTTCTCCATTGTGGGGGAATTGAATGGAAAAGAAAAGGGTCCACCCTGAAGTTTAAAGGTAGACTCAGTCATCACTTTTTTTTTCCCCCCTCATATTTATTTGAGAGCAGAACTTGGAGCCTGAGGCACAGATACAAAAATATAACAGCAACAGGATCCCGCTGAATTAGAAAAAAGACTGAAAATAAACAAAGCATCTCTTGTTAAACCGGGACGCTTGTGGTGGGCAGTCTGAATTGAATCAGTTACATTTAATTTACATTTTCATTGATCCTTCCCACTGAAATATTGCTCTGAAAGGCCAGTTACACTAAACTGTTTATTCAGAAATATTCCAGTTATTTCCTACTACACTGTCATGAAAATTAGGTTTTTGGCCGTGCAGAGGGACAGCATGTTGGCTTCTGCCCAAGCGAGGCACTGAAATCATGGCTGGGATTAGGAACAGACAGGAAGGAAGGGCAGGAAGAAAATCATTGGGTCCAATTCATATACTTTGAAAACAGCAAGTCCTGAAGGGGGAAAGGCAGCAGCTTTGCCCCAGTGAAGTAAGAAAAGCCCTTTTGTGCTCTCGGTGTCAGGATTTAATCATTTATCTGTAGCTTTATTGTTCTGTACTGGTCCTAGCACCCACAAGGGTCGTCGCATCACCTGGGTGATGCGCTGGTATGTTTTAAGTGCTCCTGTGTTCCTGAATTGGTACTCTTCCTCATCCCTGTGGGGGGTGAAGGGCACTGGCATCTTGGTGGGTTTCCTGACTCATGTGGTAACTGTTTGCCATTCCCAGGAGGGAGCAGTCAGGAAGGCAACCTGCTAAGAAGCTGTGTCATTAGGTCCTGTGAAGTCAGGTCAACATGACCTCCAGTTCTGCCTGCCCCATGCCAAATGAGCCTGGTGTTGGGTAGATGTGAAATAATGTCATCTGGCTCATGACCGTCAGCACAGCTTCACCTTCTTTCAGCTGGAGGTCCCAAACCAGAGCTTTCCAGGGCTGCAGCTGCTGCCCATCCCAACCTCCTGGCTTCAGCATGGATGGCTTTGGTCAGTTGGGAATCCCTGGCTTGGGAATGGGGTTGTGTGTCCTTCACCTCTCTGCCTGAGCTGGGCTTCCCCACAGCAGGACACTCTACTCATGGTTGAAAGGGGCATGGAAAGAGACTGTACAGCATTAGGGGACCCAATAAAATCTAGTTATAAAATTAGGCCAGACGTAACATGCTAAATTAGAATTAACCTTGGTTTTAATTACACAAATGTAACATATCCCTCTGCATCCACAGCAATCCAAAGTACTTCAAAGCTAGGTCGCCTAGGTAAGTGTAGGAGAGGTTGGGTGTCAGAGCTGGGTATGTTCATCACTCCGTTCCTGAGTGCAGGCTTTGCCCCTGTTTTATTGCTGTTGCTGAAAACCTTTTACTCGGCATCTCTGAAATCATTGTTACGTGACCTCAGCAAATTTTGTTTCTCACTGTGCTTTTGTTCTACTTTTCAGCCTCAACAAGTGGTTCAAAAGAAGCCTGCTCAGGTAAGAAAATTTAAACTCTCTAAACTGCTTCAAATTAAATAATTCTTCAGTCTTTAAACTGGTCTCCTTTGCTGTAAAGAGTGAAGGGAAGGACATTGATTGTATGAGCTGGGGGACAGCTGTTGTCTTGCTAGGCACAGCCACCAGAACAATTCGCACCATGGCCCTTGCGAATGAGAGGAGGAAGCAGTGGATGGGGCTTGCTCAGGAATGTCCTCTTTCTGCCGCGGCCGCCTTGCGATGATAGTGCAGGCACACGTACATGTACATCTGGTCCAAGTCCAGCATGTGATTGTGTGTCCTGAACGTGGGCAACTGGGGACTGCTTAGAGCAAGGAAGGTATAGAACCCTCCTCCCCTCTGGTCTAAAAAAGTCTCTACATACATGGAAGAAAATGAAAAAAAATGGGAAAAAAAGAAAAAGAGAGGCTGGATTTGGCAACTAGACTAACACCTCCAAACTACTTCTGTCAGATAGTAGTATTATTCTTTAATAACTTGGACAAAGCTGAAGTGTCATGAAACTGGACAAACGATGCTTTTATGATCACCTCCATGTTCTTTCCCCAGCCTACCCCAGGGTAAAAAAAACCCAGACACCCAAACTCCCACTTTGTTAGATACACACCAACAGAGAAGAGCCTGTGGGAGTGGGAGCAGGTCCAGCCCTGCCCGTCAGAGTCCACGGGCTGTGCTGCTGTACCTCGGTCAGTACAAATGATTGCTGAATCAAGAGCATAAAGCATTGCTTTTCTGGAAAGAGGCCTGCTTTTGGAAGGGAATACTCCTTTTTCCACCTTCTGGTTTTAATATGTCATTGCACAGTGTACCTTATTGTGATGTCTGCTGTAATCTGAATTAGGAGTTGTTACATAAGCAACAGAAGACATCCTAGCTGTGAGTTGAAGGGGTGAAATGATGTAACTCTCAAAAGTATGTGCAGGAATTGGGTTTCTATGAAAGGAATCAATACAGTCATAGCAATGGTGAATCTCTGGCACTGGCAATAATATTAATGCCTCTGAATGGTGGATAAAACATAGAGGATGAATATAGAGGTATTTTCAGGTGAGGTAAACTTTGCAAGGAGAAGTAGTGTCTTTCATTAGGTCAGCTTATGCAAGAAACACAACATCAGTCCCCAAGGACTTACCATCTATAACCTTCTAACTACACCACACAATTCAAAACACACCAAGCTGCTCTAATAAAAGATATTCCTCTCCCTGGTCTCGCTTACATCCTTCAACTGTTACAGCCGCATTAGGGCTGTCCCTACAATATCGTGGTAGTAAATCTGCCAGTGGGCACAAAGCCAGCCATCTCCTCTGTGGCACTTGAGAGGCAGGGAGGCTTAAGCCCTGCTGAGCAGAGGAGGCCAAATCCGGGAGTCAGAGACGCCAGGACGCTGCTCGTTGAGCTCATCCCCATGGGATCAGTGGGAGAAAAGGGCCTAGAGCTGGGGGCTGCCCATGGCCTGGCCTGGCAGAAGATGTAGCTGCTGATGGCACATGTGGTGCTGCTATAGCTCTCTGATCTCCCTGGACACTTACTCCTGCAAGTGGTTTGTTTGTATCAGCCCTAGTGCGAGAGGAGAGGAAATGGCTGGAGTGTGGGAGGGCAAAGAGGGGACCCAGGTCTCCATCTTTTGGTAGTGGAACAAAGTAACAACAGATTTAACTGATGGTGAAATGATGCAGGCTTTTGAAATGAAGCACCAGGGTTCCCTGTATAGATCTTCCTGTCCCTTCTTTCCCAAAGCAGTGGCTCTGGTGGGGATGCCAGAGGGTGTTTCAGCAGCCGGATGCAGCCGCTGCTGCACGGTGCTTCGACAGCATCTCTGTGGTCAGAGAGAGAGAAAAGGAGGCCCTTTGACACTCCCATTAGTAATGGAAATGTTTGTATAGAAAATGAGGAGGCCTGGAAGAATGCATGAAAGGAGAGAGAGGGCTTTTTCGAAATCCCCAGTCATCACAAAACGACTAGTGAAATTACACTCTCTAAATTATTTGTGTGCCATGTCTTCACTCAGAGAACATTTCTTTTTTTCTTAATCCTTGGCCTGAGGGATGTTCAGTGAAATCACTGGCTTGTTTTTAACCCTTCCTGGTTTTAATGGGCCCTGCTTCCATGCTTAACGATAGCACAACATTGTGGTTTTGCTGGGTGTGGGTGTATGGCAGAGAACAAAAGTGATCTCTGTGAGCAAGTGCTCATAACAGTGTGCTCCTGAGGCTGAAAGGAGGAGGTGTAATTCCTGGGATGATCAAGAACTTTATGCTGCTGGGTTTTACTTGAGTCCGGTTGCCTTTCTCTGTTTTCTTTTTACACTACTGAATTTCCCTTTAAAGGAGGAAGGTTCAGACTCAGAATTAACAACAAGAACATGAGCTCATGCAGGCTGCCTAATCTGAGCTGTCTAAGGAAATAGTGATAAATTATATAAACATGGGGACTACATGGAAGTTCATGGAGGATAATGTAAATCTTACACTACATTCAGAGGAATCTCTTCCTTTTCCATCTGTTTCCTTCAAAATATCCTCCCAGATGGCTTTACCATGTGGCAGTCTGGATTAAGTTAGAAATGTATCCTTTCTTCATCAGTGGGGACTGTAAGAGGTTAGAGTCGAGAACTGCTGTGTGATGGTGAGCGTGTTCCCCCAGCCTGCCTTGGTAAAAGTGGCAGAAACTCTTGGTCAGGTTTCACCCTGAGGGCCGTGCCTTGAATTTTGGTGTACGGTCAAAGATTTACACGACCATTAGTTTACATCACTGTTACTCTTGTTCCTGCTGCTAGTAGCCACGCCTCTTGGGTTTGTATCATTTTATGAGTGACAGCTCTGTTCCCATCACAGTTTCCCAGGTTTTAAGCATCGTACCGGGCTGGACCATGCTCTAGTTCTCTCTGTGAATATCTGCTCTCCAGCTAAGAGCCACGCAGATGCCTGTACAAACTTATGTAATATCTTCAAACATCTCCAGAGCTCTGGAGATTTCTCATCCTGCAGATGATAAATGCAGCAGTAAAATCAACTGGAAACCTACATACCCAGATGCATACTCTCACAGTTCCTTGGGAAAATGAGGGAAGGATGGCCCACCTCAAATTGTGACACAGCACTAAGTTTAGCGCCTTCACGTAAATATGTGCCTGAACCCCCAAAACAAAGTGATCCTTTGAAATCCACTGTCTCCAGTGAATGGTGGACAGCTAGATCTTACTATCATGACATTGTAATTTTCTTACCAAGGTATGCAAATAAGAAGTCTGAATATAAAGGGAAATTTCTCTATTTCCTCATTTTTAAGCTATTTGTAGCAGCTGTAGGCTCAGCCATATGGGGGAGTCACACTCTTAAGTAATACAAAGGAAATAGATATTTTTAGGAAAACATCATGAAAGCTCTCAAAGTTTTCTGGAAACAGGACATGTTTTATTTTTAACATTTCTGGAAAGAAGAAACACTATGAATGTAGAACAGCCTTTTGAAATATCTTCGTATGATCTCTTTGTGAGGTCTATTGCAATCCTTGCTAATCCTTTGTATATGAGTCTGAAAGACATATGAGTCTGAAAGACTCATATCAGTCAGAAAGACAGTGTATTGGAAAAGTACATGTAAAGTGTACATAGACAAGTGTACACAAAAAGGCATATAGAAGTATACCAGAAGTACACGTAAAATATATGTCTCTGACTAACAACTAAGTGCATTAGATGCTTTTAAACCAACATCAAAAAAATATAATCAAATCCCCTCAAGAATAAAAGCTAAAACCAAAAGCATTACTTTGTATAGGAAAGAAAATGGAGATTCGCTGTGTTTTTCCCATTACTCAGTTCTTAGTCTTGGTTTCAATAAAGTTACACATGTTAATTGGTCATAATATATATACACACACTTCACAACCTCATATTATATGTGCTCCCCAGCAGCATCCATCACATATGCCTACTCAGCATAGCACACAGCAAATGCCAAAAGCATCAGACAGGCTCTGCAGCCCAGGAGCTACATCGATGAATCACACGTTCACATGCAGCCCAGAAGCAGCAGGCTTTGTGAGCAGAGCTCAGCCTGGGATCAATGGTTATTCTGTGGCACCTCTGATGCACTGAGAAACCCAGGCTAGTGGGCCCATGGGGCATGTGCTGCATCACCTCTCTGTGCCATGCAATAAATCTGCACTTTCACAAGCTTCAGGCTTTCTGTGTATGTGCTAGCCACCACATACAGATTTATTTCTTTTTCCCTTCTGGGCAATCCCAGAGGGAAATGTGGTAGAAGTGCCCTAGAGATCCACTTGAGCAGACTTCCTTTGTGGACATACACATCTGAGAGAGTGTGTGCCACTGTCCAAGCCTACCCTGAGTCCTACCAGGCCAGGAATATTAGAGTCACAGAATCACAGACTGGTTTGGGTTGGAAGTGACCTCAAAGGTCATCTAGTTCCAACCCCCTGCCATGGGCAAGGACACCTTCCACTAAACCAGGTTTCCCAAAGCCCCATCCAACCTGGCCTTGAACACTGCCAGGGAGGGGGCAGCCACAGCCTCTCTGTGCAGCCTGTGCCAGGGCCCCACCACACTCAATGTAAAAGCTGTTGTTGCATCTTATGTATTTTTTTGTATTTCCTAGTGTGAAGAGTCAGCAAGTTTTCAGATGCCAGAGGGGGATCAGAGCAGGGTAACTGCTGGTGTGTTACACACACCACTCCAGAACATCTTCTGAAAGGCTGAGCTGCCATTCTTTCATTACAGTTATTTTTAAAGCAAATAACCAAATGTTCTCCCACAGACAGCAGCAGGGGACACTGTGTATGTGCTGGGGCTGTTGGTACCATGTGCACACATGCCGAGCAAGTGTACATCACAGCTCCATCAGCCCAGGCTCACACCACCTCCCCTTGTGGAGCATGGCCCTGGTGGAGCTGCCCAAAGCTTTCTCAGTGGCGCTGAGCACCAGACCTGCTGTGGGGCCCTCCAGCTCGATGCCCTGCCTCCCACCAGGGAGTGATGCTTGTTGGAACTGCTCAGAGGTTCTGCACAAATAGCTTCATGGTGAAATAACCTGCTTTTATTGACTCTTTTCCCCATAGATGTCCTTGGAATTTTTGTTTTTCCAAAGCTTGACAATATTATGATTGCTTGGGGACTAATTTTTTAAAATCAAAATAAGATTGGATTTTGGTTTTTGAACACTTTTGCTCTGCAAAATCCTTCCAGATTTTGCTTCTGAGTGTTCTGGAAACATTTTTCTGATTTGAAAACATCATTTTAACAAATGGATAAAACTGTCATGGGAAGTCTTATGAAAAATGGCTCCAATTTGAAAATTATGTTTCATTGTTACCAGTTCTGCTGTTTTTATTTCAAGCAACATGCAAGGGTTGCTTGATGTAAAATGAAAAAAACAAAATTAGAATAATAACAGGTTTATGGATTAGAGCCAAAATTATTAGGAAATTAGGTGGATACCTGAACTGCAGGAATGGACCTATCATTGCTCTGGGAAAGGTTTACATTTGATTTTAAGGAAATCAGGAAAATCTTACTTTCTTGCTGGATGCAGGAGATGGAATTTCATGGAGGATACTGGGCTCACTTTCTTTCTCCTTCCAAGGTAAAACGGTTTCTAAGAGGAGACATACTCAGTCTTCTTCCATCATATATAATTGGTTTATTGTGACAGGGAGACTGAACAGTTTGTGTGATGACTAAAAAACCAAAAAAAATCCCACAGTTTTTTTTTAATAAATAAAAAAGCTGGGGAAAAAATACAGAAGTTGCAATTATTAGCTCTACAAACCAATGAAGCAGATAAAACAGTTCTGTAACAGTTGACAGGAAATACATTGTTATTTATATGACATCACTTCTGAATGGACTCTAAATAATACCTTCTGATGAGGGTACACCTAAATAGCCAAGTCAGTGTAAGATTCAGGTTTCTGAGGTTTTAGGCATTTATGATTGTCATTTAATAGATAGCTGTGATAACGTGACTTTTTTGATGTGGCTACTTCCAGAAAGTCAAAAATCAGAAATGCATACAGGGATCTGAAGAGGTTTCTGGTCTGTGAGGTGCTTTTTTTTCTTTCTTTTTTTTTTACATTTTTGTAATTTCTTTTATTAAAGGATGGTAGGTTCACACTGGCCTCTCCGTGCTGGGATGGCAGTTCCACACACCTGACACTGGAGTCACAGGGTCCTTGCCGCAGATCAATTTTATAAAAATGACTTTTATAAAAACTGCTTTTGCTCACAGCTTGTTCAGTATTTTCTTCAACTGAACCCTTCCCACCAGTAATGAAAGTACAGGAAGATCTCACCCAGCGTTTTCGCTGAGGAATGCAGAGGACATGGGGTTTTTACAAAGGGAGTTAAATGTTTAAGTGTGCATCCTACAGCCCTGCTTCACTTCAGATAGGCAAATACGCTTTGTAATCCAGCCTTCAATCTTTCTGATCTACCCTGGGGTGTACAGACAGCCCCGTTTCCCTGCAGCAGCATTTGGAATGTTTAACAGAGAAAAAGACAAGATGCCCTCTCCCCCTTGCGCTCCCTTGCACTGGAGCCTTCCCCGCAGGAGCGAGGGGCACTTGCCCTGGGGCTGCACTGCCATAAAGTGCTGCCTACTGCAGGGTCCTCTCTCATGTTATTTGGGAGTTACGAACCCTGAATGGCTTCCACTTGGATCCAGTATTTCGGGGTGGTGCTTCTAGTAGGAAGGTTCCTGCTTCTAGGAAGACCATGGCGGCCACAGGAGCTGCTGTGGAGGTAGGTCACCTGGGCAGTGGCCCCATTTCTTGTCCCAGCAGCACTCCAGCCTGCCAAGGGAGAAGTGTTCTTTGTGCTGCTCGCTGAACCCGGGACTCGGTGCAGCTAATGATTCAGAGGTGAAAGAGCCACTGAGCACACAGCCAGGAGAAAGGTAGTTTGGTGGAGTCCCAGCTTCACAGCATCACCAGCCTCAGTGCAGAAAAGAAACAAGAAGAAACAGGGTTTTGGAGGGTCCTGTCTGTTAAATTCAGGTGCATAGTTCAGTCAGGAAATGCTGATTGAATTATGCATCCCCTTGCTTAGCATGCCAGGGACCCACAAGGCAGACGGAGGTCTCTGGCCCATGTCCCCCTATGCCACCGCACGAGCAGAGGTGCCCCTGTCAGCATTGTGCCAGGTAAGCCTCTTGCTTCCCTTGAAGCCATTAGTGTTGAGCAGTGCAGCATGCAAGTCCTGTTTTAGGCAAGTCTCCCAGTGCCTTGATTCCTCTTCTGCTAAAACTGAGGTGCTGATGTTTGATGTGACTAAAAAGGAATATGATTTAGCAAGATATTTTTGCTTCCTGGCTTGTCAGGAACTCTATGGGGGATTCAGAGTCTTGCCTGCTGCAGCGTGCCACTTGGATATGACATGTCCTTGTCAGATGGTTTCTGAGTCAGTGGAAGAGCAGGAGTGCCATGGCATAGCCCAACACAGGAGGAGACTTCAGCTCTGAACAAGACCAAAAGAAGATAACTGTTCAAATGAGATAAGCCCTGGAGCAGGAGGCAGCTTTGTGACTGTAGCACTGGTCGCACATTTGCCCATTCGGTACAGACATGCACTCAGGTCGCTGTTTTTTCCGTGTGCTGGGCAAGACCTGTCCCTAATGGCACATACAGGGACTACAGCTGTTGAGCTGCTCCATGCATAGCACTCTGAGAAACATCAGCAGTTGGTGGTCAAAGGCTGGAAGCCAAAGGAGTAAACTAAAACATTTCCCTAAGTGAGAAATGGTCCTCTTCACCCTCTCCACACCTCCTCCCTCTCCCTCCCTACTGGGGGAAGAAGCCCAAGGCAGGCAGGCAATGCCCATGGCCAGGGTGGCTTTGTGTTTGACCCCATGGCTGTGGGCAGAGATCTGTAGGGAGGTACTCCATGCACTTCAGAACTTGACACGAACCAAAATCTCTTTAATGGTAGCCAGAAGAGAAGGAGCTGTGACGTGTGCTTGGGAAACACCATCAGGGAAGATGGCTGGGCAGGAAACCCTGTTTAAATAAAATGTCAGTCAAGAGTAAATTAAACAGTGCTACTTTGCATACACATGCTATGTGTTTTGGCCAAGATTTCCAACAGTAACAGGAGTCTGTGCTGCCAACACTTGGGTATCTTACTTCACTTACAGGTTTCTAGGCAGTACTTGGCTATCCCCTGAAAATTTGGACTTTTTAAAAGATGCTTCCAGAATGATATCCAGAAAGTTGAGACTACCAGAATTATCAACCTCTGGACTTATTGCAACAAACAAAATGTTTATTAGCAAATATGAGCTGTGTCAGAAGGCTGTACAGGAAGAAAGAGTTCTTCACTGAGAGCTTGGTTCCTGAGTTGATCATAAAGGCTCTGCAATCTTTCACAGTCCTCCACACCTGGCTCAAGTCACTGAAAGATACCCTATTTCCTGACATAAATATTACTAATATATACTCCAGGGCTGTAATCCAGCTCATCTGCTGTGCCAGAGATCACAGGACATACACCTTCTATGTAGCCACTTCCACAAATTGCTGCAGCTTCGCCATGCCAGTTCAGGACCATATAAATTCTGTTGCAAATTGTATGTTAAAAATGCCGCAATGGATGTGTAATAAGGTAAACACAAGGAAAATCAAAGGAAAATCAAAAATGAAAATACATTTTTAATCTCTTAAATAATTTGCTAGGATGGTCACTTATAGTATTTGCTTACCAGCGCTATTAAAAGAGATTTGGCTAGGGAAAAGAGCAGTATGCTCAGACCTTATTAACTGATACACATCTTTAAACTTCCAGAAGGAAGCAATAAGAAGCCAATATAGTATTTTATTCTGGGGTTTCCATGACATGTGGGGAATTTTGTAGGGTCCTCTTGTTGCCCAAAATAACAATCTTGGAACAGAAGAAGGAGCATTTCACAGCTACTCTGTCAGTCACTATGGGGCATTTGTGGAATTCAGTGAATTTAGTTCCTTGAAACCAGTGCCACCACACTACCCTGGGGTGAAATCTGGCCTCCCTGGATAGCCTGTCAGCTTGTGACTCCTGTGCCAAACATTAAGGCTGGGATGGATATGCTGGACCTATGAACGTGCCTCCTCCCTTGCAGCTCAGAAAGGACAACTCAGGCAAAGGGTTTATAAAAACGAGCAGAACATAAAATCATGATAGACTCTCTAAAGCCAGTTTCTCCAGTGGAGCTTCCATCCTGTATCACTTCTGTTGGTGCTCTCGCTGCACTGTCCCTTAGTGCTGTGATGGTGGGAAACAACCCAACCTGCAAGCACTGGCTGTGACAGGCAGGCTAATGTTGGGTGGCCTTTCAGAGCCCATGGTCATTGATTGCTCATTGGATATTGTGAGCATGGTACTGCTGTGTGTATAGACAGAGAGTTTGGGAGCATCACAACCTCTCAGTAGACTGTGGTGAGTGTTACACTCCTGGGTACTTTGTGTTGACAGCTGCAGGAGTACATTGATGGTTTTCAGACATGAACACACTGCCGAGCAGTGCATGAAGGACCCGCACCTCAGGGCAGTCCAGTGTTTGTAAACATCTTGAGTTCATCCTTACAGGTCCTGCAATAAATAAGTGTACTTTTTCACACCAGGAAAGGAAAATAGCCATTCAGAATGACTGCCTGACTGGTGGGCATTGTAGCACTCACATCAACACAGCAAACACTCATGGATCTTGTTTCACTGGAAGCCCTATGCAACAAAGGTTATTTTTTTTATGAAGTCTGCTCCAGCAGATGGTGAGCAACACCATGATGAAGTTCTGCTGTTGATCCATGGTAAGGCATTTCTGGAAATGCCAGAATGTTTTCAGAAGGTGCTGGCTGAAATCTCACTTTAGAAATGATTGTTGCTTACATTAGAAAGGGATATAATACTGCCAGTGTACTTCTTAGTTTGCCTCTCCTCCTTCAATGTAGTCACATTGTTCAGGACCAATCTCAGATCTCAGGTTTGGGGAGTTATTTGCCACACAACAACCATGGGAAAAGAGGAGGAGAGAAATAAAAAAATGAATCACCCACATTCTGCCCGAATTCAGATCTCAGATTTCCCACATCCTGGTATTTAATTTCTCACAAAGTTACCAATGGTTGATCTCACGGCAGGATTAGTGGGAAGAAAAATGAGAGCTCCATTGAAACCAGACTTGAGTCTGGAAGGAAGGGACATGTGAGCTCTAGGACCCGAGAGATATCAGATTCGGGGTAGTGAATGGCTTCCACCCCCTCCCATTCCCTGATTCTCAGGCTTATTTTGACGCAAAATCTGGAAACTGAAATCATAACAGCAAAAAGACAGTTACAGTACGTTAGGCGGCTTGCCCATGGCTTTTATAGTCTCCTGAGAACTGTGTTATATTGTGAAGGCATTAACTGTCATTTATATTAGTATTTTTTATGTTTAGGAAGAGGAGAATAGATTAACATTGAGGTATAAATTGCAGTAAATCTGTCCAGTCCTAAAAGAAAACATGTTTCGAACACACGTTTCCACCAGAATACCTCTTCTGGTTTGATTATAGAGTATAGCTGTGTTCAACTGGAAAAGAAACTCCCATAAAAGGTTCTATAATCAAAAGGAAGTAATCACTATCTATTAAGTTGGACAGCCCCACTCACTGTGAATCAGACTATCTTGCTTAGAGAAGAAAAAAAAACAACCTTGGCCCTGTAGTAGTGTGGATCACAGTGCAGATGGAGCCTGAAAAATTGGGTTGCTGCTCTGTGACCACACTTTATCGCCATTTCCACTAGATTATGTGGAGATAGATAGTAAAAAAGTTGAAAAAAATCTTTGAATGCATCGCTCTAAATCCTTTAGGAGTTGAACATATTAAGATGACAAGAAGAGTATGTCATTAAACCGTAACTACCTTTTTTGGATTACCTGGTATTTGTAGATTTATTGGCAAGATGGCTTAAATTAGGGATATATTTTTAGCCTGCAGCATTACATAATAAAATAGCAGCAGAATTCTTTGCACTAAAAAAAAAATAAATGAGGGGATGGGGAGGGGAGCTTATTAAAACCAACACAAACTTCTATGATTTTGCGCTTTTGCCTGCACAAAGAGGTGCTCCATGGTTACACAATCAGTGAAGTTTGCAAGAAAAGCATTTCCATTACCCCGCTTTGCTCTGGAGTCATTGCCCTGCCTTTCACTGCAGACCTGCTGTTTAGTCTGAAACTGAAAATTAAACCCAGAACTCAGCTCTCAAAGTTAAATACTCTGCTTTACTGCCAGCACACAGCCCTCACCAGTGTCTGTGTGGTAAGATCTATGATTAAACTCTTCAGACGTTTTTAAAAGCGTTTTACAAGTCTGTTAAGCTTTAGTGTTTTTGTTTCGTTTGGGTTTTTTCTTTTTTTAACTAAAAAATAATTTAGTTTAATTATACCACAACATCCCACATGAACTCTGCTGAACCAGATCAGAGAACCCAGCCCGCTATCTCTCAGAAATATGTTTCTCATTTTGGGAGGAGGTGACTTTTCTGTGCACAACCTGGGGAAGGTAGAGCCCTGTACTTTAAACTCTCTCCTTCAGAAACAAAAAAAATAAAGGAAGAGGAAATCCAAGAGAGGCTGAGGAAGAGGGGTGTCAGCAGCAGAGCCCCCTGCACCCCTGTCTTCCTGTGCCTGCACGGCGCAGTATGGTGCGGGCTTCGTGCACGGCCACGAGCCGCTTGGCCTTGGGGCTGGCGCTCATAAAAATGTCACCAGTGCACTTCCACTGTGAAAGGCTCTTTTATCTCCCCTTCCCGCAGCCCCCTTCCAGCGGGTACGCGGGACCGGGACTGGCGGCTGCCGCTCGGCCTTCCCGCATGGCTGGGCCCTAATGAGGTGTGTGCGGCTCTTGGCTGCAGGTTTTCAACTTCTTTCTTACTACTTCAAAGCCGCTGCTCCGAGGTTCAGACAAGTTTGATCACTTGGCAGAATCTCTCAGCTGGGATTCAGAAGGGAAGACGCTTTATTTTATTATTTATCATTACAGATAGATAGCTGTTGCCAGTGGCTCCGTGGACCAAGCCATAATACTTTTTTAAGTGATAAAGGATTGGAGGTGAATAACTTCTGGCAGTTGCTTCCTGTCTGCTAACAAGCAGTCCTTTTTTTGAGTCGGAGGAGAATAAAAATCTAACAGAACTTACTTTATTCTCCTTTTCATGTTTTAAGGAGGGGGGCAAAAGGTAAACGATGGGTTTGACCTCCATTTCAAAGCCTGTCCTAGCATTCCTTTCCCCACTCCATTCTGGGAGAACTTTCACCGCAGTCCTTCCTCTGTCGCTCAGCATTAAATATGCACAGACGTCAGCACTGTTTTGAGTACCAGAGGGGCTCAGGAGGAAGGCAGACTCCCTCAGGTTTAAGTATCCTTTGGGGCTTTGCCATCTCTACTGCCACGAGAGCAGAGCTAATGCAGTGACTCCCAGCCTTTCAGTGAACTATACAAGCCTAAGGATTTTTCTTTTTTCTCTTTCTTCTAATTATAGACATCCACATTAGTGATTAGAGTCTATTATTAGAGGCTCTGCTTGCCTTATGCTACAGGCTGGATTTTGGTTCTGGAGTGTGGTGTGTTGTGTCAATGCAGAGCAGTTTGCCATCCAACAGTTTACAGCCTCCACAAGAGGTTTGTAAGAGCAGCATCTCAGAGTTTGGGTTAGTCTGGCGTGGTTATATATGTTTCTAACAGCACCACTGCCTTCTTTTTGTTAATATTTCATTTCCTTCCCACCAGAACTGTTTACATCTGTGAGGCTGAAGCTCTCCCAAAACAAAATGCACCTCCGTGTTAGCACAGCACCCACTATTCCTTCAAGCACCATTTTTGCTTTAGGTCTGTGCTATGCAGACTTAAAATTCTTCTGACTGGTACCGAGATTTTGCTGAAGATTTTCACTCTCTTTTTAATCACATGGGGAACAGATTTTTTTCAAAAGTGTTTTGACCTGCTTAGATCAAAAAGGCACTTGCTATACTCAGATGCCAAAACGCGTTTCAGAAATCTGGCCTGACGTAATTTAGACAGCTGAATCTCAATTTCAAAAGGCTTCAGCAGTGCAGGCTTCAGCTCTGAGCGACCTGCTGCCTTGCAGAAACCTTGTTGCTGAGTTAACTTTGGGGCTGCTTTAAAATCCATGGCAAAGTCTGGTCACCTGAAGCTGAGGTTGGTTTAAGCCCAACTATAGGGGATGTTCAGAGGCAAAGCCTAGGGCAAGTACTTTTTAGGGTATCAAAACATAGGCCAGCCTAATTCCTCTCTGTGGAAGTTGTGAGTGTGAGCTCTCTTGGATTTAAAAATCCTGTGTCAGAGAAGCCCTTTCTCTCAAAGTAACCAGAGAGACTAATTATTGCTTCATTATATCAAACAGTTCTCCAAGTGGGAAGTAAGCTAGGAGATGGAGAAATGTTTTTGAATCCCCCTTAATCTAAAAGGAAGAAGAGACTTGAATCTGTATTTGAAGAAGGCTGTTCTAATTCAAAGAGGAATGTCTTGTCCAGTCCTCTCCTGTCTTGTCCTGCTGAGATCCTCCTGAACTAATCCTGATCTCCTCTAGTTACCTGAACCTGTTACTCAAGGACCAGAACTTTACCAAGCCTTGCAAGGCACATCCTGCTGCAAAGGAAGGGGATCTGTAGGAGTGGCTCATGGGTGTGCAAGGATGGTAGTTCCCCTCTGATTTCTACCACTGTTGTGGTAGCAGCTAAGTCCCAGCACAGCCCCAGCCACTTACCTCTGGCTGCCTTGGCTAGTTCCCTTCCTCCAGCAGCTGGGGATGTGGATAATCCAGTAATGTCCATGAGCAGCCTTTTAGCTAGTCATCAGTGTTGTTCCAGCAGTGAGAGGACACCCTTAACTTGCTTACTAACTATGCAGCTCAAAAGCCACAGGCTGGTCACCTGCAGGACAGCAGCAGTGTTTCGTTTTATATTCCCTGCTCCCTTTCAATCCCCCACAGAATATTTGGTTCTTTATATAAAAGCAGAGTCACTTCCACAGAAGAATGATGGATCCTCCAAACACAACAGCTTAGTGGGCAGGCTCCTTCCAAGAGGGTGGAAAACCCAACTTGGAGTATCTGCTTCACACCAGAGAACATGGGTATTTCAAAACAAGCTGCATGTGAGTTTCCAGATCAGTGTTACTGCACACTCAAAGGATTAAGTCTTACTCTTGCTGTTTTGCCTTGCTGTCTTGAGCGTAAAAATCTTTGAGGACACCTCCAAGTCACAGGATCACAGTCAAAATTATCTTTAAGACGCCTCCGGGCCCTTAGACTGCTCCCAAGAGCGGTAGGCAGCTCTGTATATGCCTGCCTGCATGAACTTTGGCATTGGGAAAGTTCAGCAGTAGCTCAGCAAGGCTGATTGCTGGTATCCAAAGATTGGACTCACACTATGGCCAAATCTGTAATCTTTTGAAGGCCAAGATCCTTGGGTGACCAGGAGGCTAAGTCCAAAGGGACTTAGAGATTTAAAGCAAGAATGTTGGTTTTTCAGTCCTTAAATCTCAACCCAGAATTACCCTATCAGCTTCCACCTGGTTGTCTCTCTGTTTATCTTTAATGTCATTTAAGCACTGAGAGTTTTGCTTCCTTGAGCCTTGGGGGGACATGCCAGCTCACTACCCACAGGGCTGGCCCATGCTTTAGTCCATGACTGCAGAAACAGGAGAAGGTGTGTGTGTTGGGGGCATGTGCTCAGGACTGCTCTGTGAGCAGAGGTTTTAGCTGTGCTTTTACCCAACAGGCTAGAGAAATAGCACTCCTTGCATGCTATGGGTGACACTGCACAGCAATTGTTTGCTTGTGGTCTGATTAACTTAAGTGTATTTGGATACAGAGTATCTGTACTGAAACAATTTCCTTAGGTGCCCTGCTTAAAAACAGCCTTCAATCCAGCACTAGGAAGAGTTGTGTGGCCCTTCTGTATATGGTCGTGGTGATCTCTTCTGCCCTAATAAATCTTTTTGTTGTGATGTGTGAAGTAAATACCTGCAACAATTTGAGCTCTGAATCCAGCTTCTGGAATTAAACCTTACCTTACTGTTGAATGACAGCTGTCGCTGAGCTCGCCTGTGTGCTTTTCAGGGGGTGAAGTTGCTCAGAGCCTCGGATCCCACCTTTAACATCAAGCAAAGCAAACCTGCTCAGAGTGTCTGTTAGTGCTGTAAGAGTTGCTGAAGTGGTTTGGTGCGTTGGTTGTGGAGCCATCGTGGTGGCACTGTGTGCCTTAGCTGGACACAGCCCGTGCCCCTGCGTCTGCAATAGGAGCCACTGGCTTCAGGGACTCCTCTGAAAATATTAGCTTGCATGCCAGGGGATTTCAGACAAGTTAACAGCAGACAATGGCCCACAGTTTGCAAGTTGCTCTTGTCAGCAGTTCTTTTTGACATATCTATTCAAGCATAGCCTCTTGGGCTTAGAAAGCAGCCAGCAAAATCTGTGCCAATAGCTAATACTTTGTTATAAAATAAAAGCTCTGACAAATTCAGAGGCTGCATGTGTAGCATTACAGTGATCCTGCAGTTCATCTCTCAAAATTGGTTCTAGGTTTTTTTAATCCATGGTTCAGAAACTCGTGAGTGGAAGGTGAGAAAAATGAATTGCCAGCAGAATTGCCAGTGAGTTCCTTGAGGTAAAGACAGGTAGCTGTAAAGGAGCTTTGCTCCAGGGTATCAGAACAGAACAAACCTTTTTACAAAAATGCCAAACAGTTGCCCTTCTGCGAGTAGGGGGAAAGCTCCTCTCAAACTCCAAAAGTTGTCTCATGATTGGGTTTTATTGTGACCACTTTGTGGGAGACCAGCAAAAAAAAGAACGCAGAGGACATAAAATGACCCAATTAAGCTTGTCTGGTTTTGAGGACACCAGGATGCCACTAGCTGCTTAAACTGACAGAAGAAAATAGCCCACACCGACCGATCGTGGATCACCAAAGGGAGGTCTTGGGCAGCAGGTAGAGCTACATGTCACCCATGCACAGTGTTGTGGATAACAAGTCTCTTGGGAACACGGCATGACTCTGACCTGAAAAGACACTGTGGTTTAAATTCTGGATGGTGCCACCTCTGAGCTTTAGGAATGACATGCACATGCTAATGGGTATCGCTCTGTGTATTCCTGCAGCACACACCAGTTTGTTTTACCGCAGTGGAGAACTTTCAAAGGCAGAGATGCGTGGCTCTGGAGAGTTAGTGGGTCCGTGCACCTCAACACTTCTATGTGCCCTTTTAGGTATTGCAGGGGATCACAAACATCCACACAGAGCAGACAGGCATGACAGAGCAGACCTGTACCCTGCTGGTCTGGCTGTTAGATACCAGATGAGATACCCAAGACATCTAGAACAACTCTGGGCTCGTCTCTTCAGGCAACCAGATCCCACTAAGGAAATCATATTTTGAAACAGCGCATTGGGCAAGTCCAAATCATAGAATTACAGACTGGTTTGGGTTGTGTCGTGGTTTCACCCCGGCTGAGGGCCAAGATCCACGCAGCTGCCTGCTCCTTAAAGGAAAAGAGCAGGTTAAAGGGAAGGGGAGGGGGGGGGGGGGGAGAAGTAAGGGAAGGGAAAAGGAAGAGAAAGGGGCAAATAACCCCAAAATCAAGAAATTAAGAGGCCCGTGGGTTGGGATAAGGATAGTTTACTAAGATAACAGAAAGATACAATATAGCAATGCTAACAGGACTTCAAAGCAAAAATATATGAAGCTGTTGATACACAATGCAGTTTCTCACCAAACCACACAGCTCAGGCCGTGCCACCCAGAGCCGTCCCAGAACCCGACCGTCCCCCAAGAACCGCGCGTCCCGGAGCCGCCCCTGCTCTTCCTCCCATC
Source organism: Gallinula chloropus (assembly GCF_964237585.1). Classification (NCBI taxonomy): domain Eukaryota; kingdom Metazoa; phylum Chordata; class Aves; order Gruiformes; family Rallidae; genus Gallinula; species Gallinula chloropus. Next base: position 30,596,282 of record NC_140085.1, on the reverse strand, counting down.
AGCCCCCCGATATCCCGGGCAGGACATAACTGGCGTGGAATACTCTCTTTGGTCAGCTGGGTCACCTGTCCTGGCTTCGCCCCTCCTTTCTCATGAAGAGCTGAGAAAGTCCTTGACTGTCTGACAGCAATTAATATCAGGGTGTTATCAGCACTACTCCCATTTTACTCTCAAACACAGCATTCATCTGCTGTTACAAATGAAATTAACTCCATCCTGACCAAAACCAGGACAGGTTGGAAGGGACCTCAAAGATCATCTAGTCCCAAAAACCTGCTGTGGACAGGGACACCCTCCACTAGACCAGGTTGCCCAAGCCCTATCCAACCTGACCTTGAACACTGCCAGGGATGGGGCAGCCAGAGCTTCTCTGGACAGCTTGTGCCAGGGCCTCACCACACTCACAGTGATGATTTTTTTCCTAATACCTAAGTTAAATGTCCCCTTTTAGTATAAAGCCATCATCTCATGTCCTATCACTACATGCCCTTGTAACCAGCCCCTCCCCATCTTTCCTGTAGGCCTCTTCAGGTACTGGAAGGCTGCTGTAAGGTCTCCCCAGATCCTTCTCTTCTCCAGGCTGATCAAGCCCAACTCTCTCGGCCTGTCTTTACAGGAGATAGGCATACTGGCTGCAGATAGCACTTCTAACTGAAGCCTGCTGTCCTGCCTCCTAGTTCTTTTCACTGCGTTCACCACTGTTAAATCAGGGCTAACAACAACCCTGTCAACCCCCCACACAGTAGTTTTTCTCAGGGCAGATACCTGCTGTCAGTCATTGGGAAACATCTGTCCTTTTGCTTCTGCTGTTCCGCAGTGCCAGTGAGAGGTGAGAGGGCTGCACCGATAGGTTCCAGTCCACCAGCCTTTTGCTGGTGATACCTCTGAAGAAAAGGCCTGTTAAACATCTGTGCACATGGGAGATTTGGAGAAAGCCCTCTTGCTGTTCTTTCTTGGGTGAGGCAGCTTCTCCACATTACTCCCAGCTTGGTGGGGCAGTTAGAGCAATTAGGGGTTGAAGCAGCTCAGGGTACTGGCTTGAAGTTTGTCTTACAATATCATGCTGTGGCCTCTACTAACTCAGAATTGACATACCCATACATGGGATAACCAGGGACAGGACATGCTGTGTGAAACTGCCTCTGTGGCACGTCCCCGTGTCAATCCTCCTCTGAGGATACATGCCTGTGGGCACACAGTTGCGTGGGGAGCCACCTGGGATATTGTCTTAGCAGCAAGGAGGAAAGCCTGAGCTATGCCTGTATTTACCCTGCCCTTCAGTTGTGTGTGACTGTGGCTTCCCTGTTCTTTGGATCCGACTGGGTTAGTTTGAAGCTCTCTCGTGTTTCCCTTTGCAGGCTGGTAGCACAGCCTGTTGCCAGCTTGCTGCATCAGCAAATAACCAGGGAAGCTGTTCAAGGCAAAAGGGGGTGAATGAACATTTACGCTCAATTAACACATGTCACCATTCTGCCTCTGCAACTACAGTGAACCCACCAAAAAAGTGAGAACGACCTGAATTAAGGTTGCTGCCACGTAACTCGAAACCCTTGGCTCCTGACTGAGCGCTTCCTGTGGTGGTGTTGCTGAATTTATGCTCTGCATGGCTATCATGCTGTGACTGAGTGACTTGGATTTCTAATGCCTGCTCTAACAACTGTGCTTTCCTTCATAATTTTTGCCCTTCTCTTCAACTTGATTGGAAGTACATGTGGGTTCACAAAGTATTGCGCTCCTCTCTCGACTTTGGACTTGGGGACTGAGCCTATGGTACCATGTCATCAATGTTGGTGGGTCTGTGAGGCCTTGTAAGAGCCTGGAGGGTGCTGATGGCAAATTGTCCTTCCCTGAGGTGCCTACTACCCTGACATGATGCCAAGCAGTGTGCTCCAGTGAACGGCTAAAACTACTCAGCACACAGCCAGTTTTCAGCTTCATGGTTGGCACAGTTTTCAGAACTCCTGCACCCCTCCATTTTTAGGTAGAATATGGCATTCATGTGGGGTGCTGTAGAGGCAAGGGGTTTATGGGGGTGTTGTAGAGGCAAAGGGTGGATTGCTGATCACAGCCAACCATCTGATATTTGCAATTGGTTTTTCACAAGTGCAGAAAAGTCCCTCTCTGTCCGTCATACACATCTGAATTTTCTCTTTCAGAACCTCTGCTCGCTTCTGCCTTTGGGTCCCTCCATGCATATAGGTCTGATTTGTATTATCCCTTTGTTGGACTTGTAAGCACTTCAGAGCAGCAGTCATGTCTCTATCTGTGTCGTGACAAGAGACTTGCATGATAGGTTGGCTTAAAACCACCCATCTGTAACTGAGCTACCATAGGCTTTTGCAAGGGAAGAACTTGTGTGAAGGAAAGTTTTCTTTTTGCTGCACAGCAATCTGATCCCTTTGCCAGCTTAATGAAAATAAAAGTATTTCCCAAGGTTGATGTGAACTTGGAGTTGGCAAGTGTCACATTTAAAAGAAATAATAATTTGAATTTGGAGAGGGGGTGGGGTGTTAGCTTGGTTTTTGTTTTTTCATCCTTCTGGGTGCTGTAGGTACACATATTTGCATGTACGTCTGCAGATGAGAGAAACTCTTCCTTTGTTACATGAACATAAATATATACACATGAAAGAAGAACTTCTCATTGATTTTCTTGGTCATTGCAAGCAGGGGCTGCATGGAAAAAAACCCCATAGATTCACAGGAAAAATCACTAGGGTGGGCAACTCTTAAACGAAAAATAGCTTATCTCCCTGTGGCCACCCTGGCTTGGCCCTGAAAGGTGTCCTTCCACATATTTTGCATCTCTTCCATCCTTCTTATGCGGTGATTGGAAGTCTATACCTTCATTGAAAATGAGGCCATGAGATTTAAGTAGTGTCCTGACAAGCCAAGCATAAAACAAAGAGACCTGTGCTCCCGTCTTCTGAGAAATGATGGTGTGAGGCTCAGGGCTGACCGCAGTGCTGTAAGGAATCATCATCAAATGATCATCATCAAATACCAAAACATGTCCACCTGTATTACGCTAAGAGCATGGAACCCACAGTCACAATTTTTAACTGAAATACTGGGCTTGAAGGCAAAGCCGGTATCTGCAAGTATCATCCAGAGTTCGGAATCACCACACCGACATAATTTGCACCCTGTCTCCACATGCAGCACAGTTTAGCCCTTCGTTAGGCATCTGTACTGGCCATTTTTCTTCTTGACTGAAACGTTGTAACAGCCCCAGTCCTGTTCCGCAGGGAAGATAAGCAAGGAAAATGCATTATGTGTTAATGGGACTCGATGGGAGCTTGAGCTCAGGTCCCCCAGTGCTGCCAAGGGACGAATGAAAATTTGCTTAATCGTTTTGTGTGCCGGGGATCATATTTTTAGCAGCACCATGAATATAACCCTGCTACGAGTGGACACGAGTTGTTGGGAGGAAGAAGTTGTTCATCTGCATGATAGATTGGTGTCCTCTGGAATTTAAATATTAATTGAAAATTCAAGGTCAGGGGGCAGCTGACACTTGACTTTGCTCTCTTTCCTCCGTCCACGGCTTTGATCATGCTACATCTTTCTTTGTGCCTGGTGCTCGAGAGAGTACCCTGGGGTCATGGCCTGTTTCCTAGTCAAGAGGTATAAACCTACTGGCTTAAATATCTGAGGCCCGAGCTTTAGCAGGGGGCGGGGGTATGAAGGGGGGGGGGAGGAGCCTTTACTTCATGCTTTTCACATTTCCCACATAACCCAAAGCAGACTAAACAAAACCAGTGTGAAATCTCATGGCTTGATGCTGCTACGGTTGTATTTTTTAAGCTGTCATCCATTCATTTATACTCATGTTTATCCCCTGGATTTACAGCTTTTTTTTTTGCCCCCCCCCAGCCTTTTCTTGCAGGGAGATCTGTGGGGGGAGGTTGAAACCTTTTGAAAGGGGGTTGCAGGGAGCAGTGGCCTATGATTAAAGCCCAGTGTTTCTCCTCCCTGACTCCGCTGCTGCTCCTCCTCCTCCTCCCACAGCAGTGTCACACATGGTAGCATTTAGGAGCCCTTCACAGCTGAGGTGTTTCAAACACTAATGAATGGAGGTTTGGTGGCCTAGTGCGGGCAAGCTTTCAGGCGTGCTCTGCTGAATGGCGTACTGTAGCGGCCTGGGAAAGGAAGAGAGTTATAAATTGTGTCAGTTAGCCACCCAGACAAAATGAAGCCATGTGGAAAATCAAATCTATTAAAGTATGAAGACTGTTATAAGCTGTTTTAAGCTGGTCATTCTTAAAAGGTCTCTGTTGGCTGAGGGGGTAAATTCCTCATCTTCCTAGATCTTTTTCACGTGCTGTCTTAGGCAATGATGTGCAGCGTCATACAAAAAAACACAACTTTTCACTGACAGCCCCTTTTATCAGAAATGTTTATTGCCCCCGATTTACCACCCGTGTCCTGAAAGGTTCTGCATGTTTGGTAAATAAGCAGCGTAAGAGCATCATGTTTGGCCAGGCTCTGAAGGCAAAGAAGGCAGTACCAGGGCGGAGAACAGCTGATGAGGTGGTAGAAGGCTTCCCAGAGCACCCGCTTAATGTTTGATACCTGCTGAAAATGCTTTCTGCTTTCTGGCCGCCCCTGGCTGCTGGCCATAATAGGCCCATGATGGAGTAGGGCTCAGATTACTTTTTCTTGGCACTTTTTTTGCCAGGAAAGCCTGGCAAGGCAAAGTGGGGGGGCATCAGAGAGTAGGGGACCCTCCCCTCCTCCCCAAAGTGGCTTCTTGAGACATCACAGCAGCTGTCAAGAGCATTTTGCTAGCTCAGGAGGTAACTGTCAGCTGCGTGAGAGTGAACTGGCATCTAAGACACATGGTTGCCACAGTATTTATTTTTTCTGTTTGTGTATTCTAGGAAGAGACTGAAGAAACATCCTCACAAGAGTCTGCAGAGGAAGACTAGGAGACCGCACCATGCAATTTCTACCTCATCAGCAGTTGGGTCTTTTGAAGGGAGAAGACACTGCCTTGACCACTTATTTTCTATTGCCATGGTCTTTCCACTTTTGCCTGGGGGAAAAAAAAAATCACATAACCTTAAAAAGGATTTTGACTAATCATCTTCTTTGTAATCCCTTCACAGTCCCAGGTTTAGTGAAAAACTGCTGTAACACAAGGGGACACAGATTTAAGGATGCAACTTTTAATTACTGTTTTCTTTTTTCTTAACCTACTAATAGTTTGTTTGAGCTGCTAAGTAAGGGGGAATGGGTGAAGAAGAGCACCAAATCAGGTTTATGTCATTCTCTGCACTGCATATAAACAAGGAACTTGTAACATAGTCATTATAATGGGCATTGAAATAGGAAAGGCTAGGTGTGTAACACTAAAGCCTTGCAACACTTCCAACAACCCACTCCCTACTTAGTGAACTCCCTGTTTTAGAACACCAAAGATAAGGGATAGATACTACTCTTTTTTTTTGTAACCTTCTTGTAGACTTGTACTTGATTTTTTTTTAATTTTTTTTTTTAAAGACATACTGTTATTTCAGGAAAAAAAAAGCTGATTTTTCACTTCATTCAGCTGGTAATCGGAAGAAAGAAATCAACACGAAAAAGGTACTTTCATTTGCAAAAGGGAAGAAAGACAAAGATACGTTGCATAGTTACAGATACAAACATATCAGCAAAGTAGTAGTAAGCAAAATGAACAGCCCACATCTTCTGGACAACAGGAAGCCAGGCAGAGAGTCGGCTTTCTGTTGAGCCAGGTGTTTTCTATGGAAACAAAAATGACCGACTTCAAACACACTTATTGCCATTAATGACTCTTTGTAGAGAAAACGGTTTTAAAACATACAGAAAGGTACCTCAAAATTAATCATGAATTTATCAGAACAAAAATAATCCAGACGTTTTGCTTAGTTTCGACCAATTCCACTCGCCCCATACCAGTACTTCAAAAGAATTGAATCTCTCCTCATTACTCATCAGTTATGATGTAAGAACCAGCACCACGTACCTCAGCTAAGCTCGTGCATTACTTTAAGTGATATATTTTGACATAGGATGGTTCACTGAGCCCCTCTGTGCCAGTGGCATTTCTCCATCTTTTCATTCAAAGCAGCACTTTTAGCACCAGATGCAATATTACCCCACTATTCAATACTACCTCTGATTTTTACAAATAACTCAACAGACTGATAAATACATGCTGCTATACACATTCAATGCAGGAAATTTTTACTGGGTAGATTATCATGAGTATCTGCATTTTCCCCTTATTTCTACTTCAACACGTAATTGCAGTTAAGGAAGCAATATCTTTATTGTGTTTCGGCATGACTATGTATTTTCTTCCTCTTGGTTTGTTTTGTTTATTGTTTTTTTGGGGTTTGGTTTTTTTTTTTAAATGTACTTACCCTCTTCTCCGCTAGACTTCTGTGTAATGTACTGTTAACTTGAATATATTTTTGTACTGAATTGCTGATAGGTTTGTGAGGATAATTTTCTTCAATGACACTACATGACATAGAAAAAATTTAGCTGTAATGTTTAAATATTACTGTCCAAGTTTGTACCTCAAATGGATTGTTTAAAGAAATGGACTAATTGATTGACAAAGACCTACCTCCAGACTTTAAATGGAATGAACTTGTTACTTTCAGCATTAGTGTTGGGACATTTGAAACAGTTAGGACTGCAACTAATCCCTAATTCAAAACTATTTTTGTAAAATAACTTGTGGAAAATTAACACATTTTAAATTACTTTCGTATTAAAAAAAAAATGAACAAAAAAAAAACCTTCAAAGAAACTTGAAGCTTTGTAGGTGGGAAGCAACAAGCTCAGCTTTTGCATAATGCAATCACAAATATGTGTTTAAAAAAATAATTAGTAGATTGTAAGAAAGTACTTGACAAGTATTTTCGTGTATTTTACACAAATGTGATTTTGTAATATGTTTCAGCCAGATTTATTTTAAATGCTTCTTATGTAGAGGTTTTTTATTCTCCTCTCTCTTTTGTTGTCCTTTCTCTCTCTCTCTCTCTCTCTCTTCTCCTATTTCATTTTCTCTGTTTCTGTTTTATTTCCCTTCTTCCTCTCTTTCCTAGTCAGTACTTTGTACCATTGTATTAATAACTGGGCCGGGGGTAGTTTCTCAGGAAGGCGTCTGTTGGTATGGCTTTAGTACCGAGCCAAATGCAGTTGAAGATAACTACTTACTGGCTTCTTCCAAGAGGCAGTGTCAAGAAATGCGGACCTCCTCGAAAGCCCGCGGAGGGGTCAGTGATGGAAATCGCTGAGAAAGAGCTGATCGGAGTATTACAACTAGACACGCTAATATTAAGAGAAAGAGGAATAATCCTAGCTGTACAGTAGCTCTAACAGGCCAAATCCAGTGTCGCTTGAAGGCAGCAGAAGGAATTCTGCTGACTTCAAAGGGCATCGAATCAAGCCTTAGCAAGTCCCTTTTGGGGTTTGGGGTTGGGTTTTGTTTTGTTTTTCTTTTTTTAAAAACCACGGTGTTCAGTGGCTGTCACAGAAATAATCGCTGGGTGTGTGTCAAACTTCAACCTCCGAGAGACTTACCACTCTGATGAACTGAATCTTATATTTTCTATATATTGTAGTACAATCAAAACACATTACTACCTCTTAGGGCCTACTATACCTCATTTTTTTCAGACTGAAAAATTGCATGTGGCCATTGAATCAGTGAGAACATCATAAAATTTTTTATATATATAGTTTATTTTTGTGGGAGATAAATTTTATACGACTGTTCTTTGCTGTCATTGGTCACTGCTAACTAAGACTGGACATTGAACTTCTACCATTTCTGCAAGAGAGGTGTGTTTGCAGGAAAAAAAAAAAAACGCTTCAAGATGTTTAACTACAGTTTACTTTTTCTTTTGAGTGTCTTCTAACTTTTTGCTTTGTTCTTCGTGTAGAGTTGCTGTCTATGATTGTACTTCGAATCGCTTGCTTGTTGAAAGTGTTCCTTTAATGGATTATCACAGTCTGTTCAGCACAATAAACATAATAGCCTCTGTGATCCCCATGTTGTTTGATTCCTAGACTTTTGTCACAGTTCCATAAAATGGGTAATAAAGTTTGGTCACAGTGACCAAATTTGTAAAAGCTTTGCACGAAAGTAGTCTTTTTTTTGGTCCCAGGACTGTAGGCATGCGCCTGAGATAGACATTTGCTGCTAGGGGTGCCAGGGTGAGTGCTCAGCAGAAGGACACGTCTTAGGAGGCTCCCCCAAAAGTGAGGCACCCATTCCTGATGTGGGACTTGCTGTGCCGAGCTAAGTGTTAAGCTGTGCACTGGGGAGCAACAGTCCTAGTCAGGAAATAGTCTAGAAACAGACAAGGCTGAAATGGGTTTTGTAGCCTCTTCAGGGTCCACCAAGGTGATGAGCCTTCTCCTCTTTGTAGGAAAGATTGCAATTCACATCCAAGTACCTGGAGTTTACATTATGTGGCCATTAGATGAAAAAGAGCAGATAGAGCAGTAGAGACAGGGATGTGGCTGGGTAAGGTCTGGGGCAAAACTTGAGGAGCTCAGCTTTTGTCACAGGCAGGTTGGACAGAATTTTTCTGGCTTCCCCTCTTCATTTGCTCTTCATGGTCCCCTGGCCTGTTAAAGTGAGATTTAAAGATTGTGATGCATGTCTGTTCATTTATATTTACAACCCTGCCTCTCTCACCTAAGATGATTGTTCGGATAGTAATTCCTCAGATGTTTGGCTTTACACATTCTTTGTGTTCACTCACTTGCAAACTCACCACCTAATCTCCTTCGGCTTAGTAACCTCTGCTTTCCCAAGGGCTTCGTGGCATGTTCCCTTTGGACTTGGTTCCTTATAAAATAGCCAGAACACAGTCACAAAAAAAGCATTCAGTAGTAACACCCATTCAGTCCTGACTCAGAGATGTGAGTAATTGTATTCATCACATTATGTATCCTCTCCTTCTTTCTCACCCAGCTCTGTGCTGGTAAAGGATCATTCCACTTCTCGGTCTTCCTGGTGGTCTGCTTCCCCACGGTTGCCATCACTCAGCTCTTCCTGTTGTTTTATCTGATGCGATGCTCCAGCTGTAACCCACCCACCTTATGGATCAGCCAAGTGGCTGAACTTCTGCTACCCTGTGCTTAACTCCCCTCTCCTTCTCATTAGTCATTTCTCCAGCTTGCTTCACTCCCACTTCCTTTCTCGGGGCATCTTCCAGTAAACTTCCGCACGCTTTATGCCACAGTGGGACTATTTGTGAGCATAAAGCTCATCAGCTTCTGCAGGATCAAGGCCTGCATTTGTCTAGTGGCCAGGAGTGCTTCATGCAAGATGCTTGTGTCGAGGGGTCATGTTAAGTTTCTGCTTGTGCTTTCCACTCACATCCACACAAAGAAGGGGAGTAACTGAAAGCTGGCACTGCCAGTGCCTTGCACAGCAATTTAACTGTCCGTAGCTTCTTTAAAAACTGGAACATCTGGTCTGGTCATCATTAGAGGTGGGATCCAGCACAATGGCAACAATGTGTTCCTCTAATCACAAGTGAGGAGTCAGATCTGTCACACCTCAGGCTTCCCCTGAGGTCTGAACAAAGCAATGTTTCTCACCCCAGCATCTTTTCATATATGGATGTAGAATTTCTCTCTCTCAATTCATCCTTTTTTAAACTCCCACCATCTTCCTGATCACATTAATTTCTAAACATCCAAGTGTATGTTGGCATATAGCCTTTAGTGCAAATAAAGGTCCAGTTGCTATAAGCCGTCTTGATGTAGATACAATACCAATTGAAGCTTTGTTAGGTCTACTTCATCAGTGAAAGGAATGTCTCCCACAATTACATACATTGAAAAATGCAGACATCTTTGCTGTCTGGACATTTCATAGCTGACACAATTGATGTGGGTTAATGCTCTGTGCCTGCCTGGCTCCTGGACCCATGGGCCATACTAGAAGACACTAGTCATGGGGAACCTTGACCCCCTTGCTTATAGAATCATGATCATGATCGCCCCACCTCACTTATCATCGAATCATAGAATCGCCTGGGTTGGAAGAGACCCTTTAGATGATCGAGTTCAACCGCAGCCTAACCCTGCCTAGCCCACCTCTAGATCATGTCCTTAAGGACTTCATCTACACGCCTTTTAAATACTTCCAGGGATGGTGACACCACCACCTCCTTGGGCAGCCTGTTCCAATGCCTGACAACCCTTTCAGTAAGGGAATTCTTCCTGATACCTAGCCTAAATTTCCTCTAGTGCAATTTTAAGCCATTTCCTTTCATCCTATTGTTTGTCACCCAAGACCAATCGCAACATCTCTGCACCTGCCTTTGCAGGTAGTTGCAGAGAGCGATAAGGTCTCCCCTCAGCATCCTTTTCTCAAGACTAAAGAGCCTCAGATCCCTCAGCCATTCCTTATAGGGCTCGTGCTCAAGATCCTTTACCAGCTTCATCGCCCTCCTCTGGATGTGCTCCAGCATCCCAACATCCTTTCTGTAGTGAGGGGCCCAAAACTGAATGCAGTACTCAAGGTGCGGCCTCACCAGAGCTGAGTGTAGCAGAACTATTGCTCCTCTGTGGCTGGTTACACCGTTCCTGATACAGGCCAGGATGCTGTTGGCTGCCTTGGCCACCCGGGCACACTGCTGGCTCATGCTCAGCCTGCTGTCAACTATGGGCACAGGAGGAGCAAAGCCACCCTGTACATGTGCTTTGTCTTGCTCCGGGACACCTGATCTAGCTGAACTGCTGCTCCTTACGTCCATCAGTTGGTGTGATGTGCTCTGCTGTTGCTCTTACCCTGATTCATCTCATGAGACAGCAAGGTTTAGCATGTCTTTTTCCTTCCCACTTTTTAGTTCCCTTTGCCACCCAAACAACCTTTTGGCCTACTGGATGGGTTTTTTAAATTTCTTTCCTTCCCAGCTGTGATTTAATGCTTCCCCCCCCACCCCTCCTATTGCTCCAGACTTACAGTGCACTTGTTCCAGTATCCAAGAAAAAGAAGGCATCTTTCTGTAATGAACATCCTCTGAAGGTACATGAATGTAAATACAATTAGCCTGAAGTTAACAGTCCAACGTGGTAGCAGCGTAAGCGGGAAGCAGTCTGCCTGTTTACACTCTAAAGTCAGGCTGCAGATGGTTGTGCCCCAAACCTGCAGCACAGGATTATAAAACCTGCAGCTTTTATCTGCTAGCAACAGGGGAAATTAAAACATCAGGAGAGAAGACACAAGTGTTCAACAGGGCTTCCCTGTGAGGATGAGGCTAATTAAGCACAGCTAAAAACATTAGCATTGTCATACAAAGGAGGAGCTTTACACAGTTAATAATGGCTGGGGTAAAACTGGAGCAGCGATCCAAACATATGCTACATTAAGGCACACTATTAAAATAATCGGTGAAAGAAAATAACAAATGAAAGCTGGGTGGATCTGAAAAGTCAAGGGCAGGCAGAAACATTAATTAACCAGAGAGGAAACTTAGCAAAAGCAGAAGTCCCATCAAGAAACAGGATTGTATTACATTATATATGAATGTCAGCTACAAAATATTATGTGGGACCACCAAAGATTATGATTTTAATCGTAGGGGTTTTTAATTCAGAAAATCTATTAAATATATATAGTCCCTTAAGGCATTTTATTCTTAGTTCAGGGAGTAGGCAGAAAAATAAGCACATTTTTATTGCATTGGAACACATTTGCCATAAAACCATAGTTTTAGCAATATCACATAATAAAACCTGAAATTTAAATCAACATTTGAAAACAAATCAGCTCAGCAGATGCATAGAAGGAGTTACTTTGGCCCTACATAACTGCGGAGTATTGTCTTTACAGCTACATCATAGCCTAAGATAGGGGTTTTATGAGGCCTGACATGCTCTAAAGGTGTTTACAATGAATTACCACTCCTAGACTGCAGCTGCGCTTGGGGCCAAGACAAATTAATATCTATCTAAGGCGCTGTTATAAGAATATTTTGCCAAAGGTTCATAATGTGCTCCATTTGGGATGGTTTAGGTTTGGCATTTATATCCCAACAAATACACAGCAACTTCAATGAGATTGAAGGTCTGGAGAAATGTCACCCACTGGCATCTCCCCCTGTGATCCAGACTTCTGGTCTCCCCAGAGCGTGAAAAAAGCAGGCGAAAAGCAGCACCACGTATGGCTGTTCTTGTGTTACTAGCATTGTAGGTCTGAGGTACCACCATGGCTGGTCAGCAAGTCACCTTACTTCTTTACAGAGAGAAAGGTATCTTGCCCTGAGCAGATGTGTGATGGCAAAGCTCATCACACAGAACTTGTGTTTGAGGAGACCACAACAAAACCCCCACTCTCACCTTCGCAAGCATTTTACAATCACAAGATGCTTCTCTGTTCATCTTTGGGTGCACGAAACTCCACAGCAGGACTATAAATGTGACTGTATCTTTCTACCACATTAAAAAAAAAAAATCTATATTTTAGATTTTTCCAAAGGTTTCTGGTGATTCTCCATCCCATGTGCCTCTGGCACGCTCAGCAAACTGTTACGTTTAAAACAATATCACAGCAATGACACAGCACAGGGTAGGAGATGAGGATGAATGTCAAAAGCCTTGTATTATCCAGACCAATAGGACATTTGTTTCATAAATACGTTTCAGTGCATCATTATTCACAGTTTTATAGGGTCAAAAGTTACAGTTTCTGATTAAACCCCTAAGAATTAAATTGCTTCATCAGCATGCAATTATCCATGCTGGGCATGGAAGCTGGCGCCCTTCTGCCAGAATTTGACACAAAACACTTCAGTCTGGTTATGTGTGTGTGGTATGTGGAAATAGTCCCCATCGTTCTTAACCAGTACACACAATTAAGTGCTAAATTTCCTGATTTTGATAGGAAATAGGCTTAAGAAAAGAAAATAGGAAGTTTTCATTTCCTATGAAACACAGGAAGCATTCATAATCTTCTGTCTGTCCCCTTTTGCTTAACAGCTCCAAGGCTGTTTCCATTCTTTTCAATAATTAGCCTTGACCTGTAAGGGATGACCTCTACTATTGCCTTTTTTCATGAAGATTTGGCTTAGATCAGCTTGTAGTGCATAGATTTACCTTTGTACTTTTCTGAACTCTACGTTATGAGGAGCCTCAAGGTCTTAAATATTCTTCTAGGACATGCAGCCCTGAAACTACCTGGTTGTGGATAAGTAATGACTTTTCCAGTAACACCAAAACCTGCAAAATCATGAGGCTAAATAAGCAAAGGTGGAGATGCCCAGAAATATCAGGCAGCGAGGAAAATGGTGCTGGGGAGTTGGGTGAAATCTTGCAGGAGTTGGTTACAGCAGTGAATGTTAACAGCAATTAATCTCTTTCATGGAAGTGAAGACCAGCTAAAGTTGCAACCTCTGCTGTGTACACCAAAACAGCTAATCACAGCTAATGTACTAATTCCACTGCAACCTACAACAGAGTCACTTTGAAATACCCTCACTGGTATTCAGGTCTACTTCTGAAGCATCTCTGAAAGCTCAGCAAGAATGATGTCACTTAGGGCCATCATTCTAGGCGATGTCGAACACCCTACCCCTGGGACATGAAGAACTTAGCACTTTGCAGGATCTGGCCTTGAATTTCACCTCACTTTAGTTCCCTTGATAACGCTGCTGTACAACTATAAATTGGTTCGTGTGAGCTTTCCCTTTCACCCACTGTTGTGGGCTCCATTGACTCTATCCAGTGGTGACTAAGCAGAGAAAAAACAACCTTCACCTGAGAAGCTTCCAAAATGCTTTTTATTTTTGTGAGTTCCGTGCACCTGCACCAGACCCCCAGTTTTGTGATGAGTGATTGAGGTATAGAGATGTGGGTTTACACTGCTGGGAAGGTGATGCACAGACATGTAAGTCTACAGGCGCCTTCGGTATCTGGTGCTCTCTGTTCCCTGGTGACAAAAGTCCAAAGGCTTCTCACTCTGAGGGGACTGAGTCCCCTCAGCAACAGAGCCCTGCAATAATGACAGGAGTGCAGATCTTTGGGGTGAGCTCTTCTCCCCCACTCTGTGTACGAGGGTGGTTAAAAACACTTTGACAGCATTTGGAGAAGGAGCAGATGCCCTCGCAGTCTGCGGAGGTGTAGGGGATTGTACTAGAGCAGCCATGTCGTGGTTTCAGTTGAGGCAAATGCCCACAAGCTACAGAGGGCTGACCTCAGGAAGCAGTGGGATAGTACTAAATAAAAAAGTAAACTTGAGTGGTTGGTGCTGATGAAAAGTTAGTGGGGTTCTTTCCAGACAAAGGTCAGAAGAGTAGCCAATTTAAACAGGTTTTCTGCATTTAGGAGATCTGTGTCACCAAGCTTTAGCCATTTAAGTATTAGATGTCTCATCTAAGGTTTTCATCAGCCAGCGGGCAGTTAATTCCTTCCTAAAATACGGGTCTAAGCTGGGTGGGATGAATCACCGATCCCTCCCTACTGACTGTTCAGGAAGCTGAGACAGAAATGTTAACCTATCTCCAAAAAAATAGGAATATGGGTCATTTCCAATTACACTGTGGAGCTGAGAGCTCCTACTCATGAGCAGATCCTCTAACCCTTGGATTCCTCTTCCAGCTATGTCTCCAAAGGGAAACAAGCCAGTCATCTTCATCATATGCACAGGGTAGTTGCATAAAATCCAGGTTTAGGCTCTGTGTCCCAGTTTCACAGAAATATCTAACTGCAGACTGCAAAAGGGATGAAGTCAGTTTGGACAGACATTCCCCAGCACAACCAGTTGCTGGGAGCAGGCGAGCATTCCCACACTTGTCCCTTGAATGCTGTGTAATTTCAAGCCCTCGAAGGTAAGGGTAATTTAAATATAAAGCTCAGAGGTATTTATTCACATGCACCAGTGGCTTCTTGGGTGCCCCCAGTACATTAGGGGCACTAAGATCATACCTGCATTGAAGTCTTGCTATACAATGCTGTCAAATACTTCCAAGGAGACATTCATTTGCTGCAGTCAGTTCAAGCCTGGAACAAACATAAGTGTACATCTAAACCATGGGAATAAAAAGCAAAACCACAGTACCATGTTCTCACTACACTTTCTTACCAGTGTGTGTTTTACTTAAGATTTGTCCAGCCCTTGGTACAGCGCTCGGAAAGTGGAGGGAACAGCATTAGCAGTCAGAAAACATACTGGAGCTAATGTGAGGCCTGTAACCTCACCCAAAGGATGGGTGGGCCAGGTGGACTGCATCGGCTGAGTCGTCAGTGGGAAGCATTTTGTGGAGTATAAAATCATTGTCTTCTGGTCTTTCTTCATCTGATTTCTCTTATTTTTTCAAATAGCTTCCACTTAAAAAATTGTTCCACCTGGAACAATTAATTAAATAAGAAAGACTAATTGGAGGTATAGACTGAAAAATTTGTATCCACAAGTCATCCTGCTGAAACACACCTCTACACAAGACATACTTCCATATCTTCCACAATGAAAAGTGTCACTGCAATGAATGTAGCACCTGCATGACTTAATTTCGGGGTCTTTCTCTCTAGCCACATTCCTTGTGGGCTGAGGATGTGAGAAAGGAAAACAAATGCTCAAAATTTTAAGTGTCTAATGGCAACCAATCTCAATTGAGTCTTGCTGTTCACTGAGTGTACTTATGTTGCAGGCACCAAAGACAAGTATTTCAAATAAGAGCCAGCAGCTTCTTTGAGACTTGGAAAGTTCATCAGCGCTGCTCTTCCTGATTCAGAGCAGATGACAGCATCAGGGCATGGGAGACCACAAGCCCAAACCTGAGCAGATTCCCTCAGCTATAGTTAATATTGCACTTATCTATATCTATCTCAGCATGCCAGACACTTCCTGTGATTTGGATTGCTTCATTAAAGCTGATGTTAATTTCTACCAACACTGCCATTGGTCGTGGTCCTGCTGTGTTTACTCTACCTGTGCTGGGTTGCGTTTGAGTGAAAACTATACAGTCGAGCCTTTGAACGGAGCCTAAACCTCCATCTATGCAGTCCAGCACAAAGGCTATAAAAGGTGACTTTTGAATTATCATTGTGCAGAATGTGATGTCATAACAATAAAACAACATCAGGAAATAATAAAAATATGATGTACTTTTTTCACTGTAAATCCTTTGTGTTGGCTTCACAGGTGGTGTGAATGTAGGTCTGGGAAATCAATGAAACCACTCTGCCTACCTTACACCACTGAAGAAGATCTATCGAATTCAGGCACTTTTGGAGCCTCCTTGGCTAGAAGGAGGAGCAGGGAGATACACAGGAGCAGCAGAGGAGAAGCAGAGGTAATACCCAACAGCACTTCCCTGGAGATGGGGGTAGGTGGTCTAAGATCCATCTGAATGCCTAGATTAGATCCTAATGAGATCCACGTAGAAAGTGAAGGTGCATTCTCATTATATGAGGACAAATGGGTAGTGATCCTGCAGAAACTAGGGTTACGCTCATTTGAGCGCAATATGTATAAGAAAAGTTTCAAGCCTTCTGATAATTTTATATATATATATATATATATATTTACATTTGTGGGTTATAAAAAACACATTCATGCTGCCTTAGATATCTCATGGGTTGTGTCTTCAAAACCCACCCACCCCCAGGCCCCAAAGCATATGTTCTGCCTTCAAGCATTCTCAGAGTCAGAGCCTGAACTCAGCAGTGTACTCCACACTGTTACTGTGCGGAGACAGGGCTCGCTTCCCCATGTGGAATTCATTTCAATAGACGCTATCAATTCTGTATGAATCAAAAGCCTCCTCTTCTCTCCAGTCTTGGGATGGTCTGGATTGAGAGGCTGGATGTCCCCAAAAGCAATAAACACAGCCAGCGGGGGGTTTCTTTGTACACCCCTTCGAAAAGCTTTTGAAAACTTCCGTCATGCACATGCTGCATCCCAAATCCATGTCCGCGGCAAACACAGGGATGGCACCGTGTGCATCACCTCCTCCTGCACATCCTGAAGGTGACAGTGACCCCAGAGCAGGGGTGGTGTTGTGGAGGTGACCACGCTGACCACCCTACCAGAAGGCACATCGGGGAAGAGGTCTCCGCTGCAGCGCCAGCCGCAGCATCAGCGGCACCGTGCTCTCACCTTCAGCACTTTGCTGAATCATAACTTTACAACCCTGCAAGATCACAGGAACAAGCGCATATGGGAAAGAAAAGAAAGAAAAGAAAAATATGGACAGGAACACTAAAAGTAATATCTAACAACCAGCTATCACTTTCCAAATATTTTTCTTCTATTAATTTTAAGGGGGAAATCATTTGGTGGTAAATGGGGAATAAACTGAAACCATCTGCACCATGCTAGGCAGCTGTCAAAAAGCCAAGAGAGCTCTTTGGGTATATAGGCCTGATGTTTAAATCCACTGAAGCTATTCCAGCAGTGTCAAGCACACTGATGAGAGCCCTTTCCGAGCGCCGCGTGCGAGGGGGCCGGATCTATTGTGTGATTGCTAAGATTAGAAAGGTGCGGTAGAAAACCACTAAAATGATACAGGTTTGCAAGAAATGATTTGTGTCGGGAGATTAGTCATATGGCACCCATCTCTTTCGGAATAAAAGGCAACGAGGAGGGCAGAGAAGAGATCTCATGGGTTGATGGGATAAGATGCCTAACACGGGATGTAATTTAAAAACCAGAGGTCCAGACTTGAGACGAAAGGGAGGGGAGCTGCCTATAAGCAATTTGAGAAGAATGTCTTAATCCCAGAAGTAGTCAGCAGATAGCCTGATGGCTAACTTCGGCAGTTTGATCTAAGCAGTGAGCACCAGCAGTCCTGGAGGAGGGGAAGGCTTTTTGAAAAAGGAGTAAACTTACGAGTATGTCCCATCGACCAGATTTTTGAGATAAGGTTAATGAGAAATAGGTTGATTTGTATTTCCTGAGTTTAAAAGTGCAGATCTCCATGAATCATAATGTCCTGCCTAGCCGCTAATGTTCTTGTGTTAAATAAACACAACTTCTCATCCGAACATTAGGATAGCACAACAGTACTTTTCCAGGTCAAATCTGAAATGTATTTTATTCACTTTATACTACCAGAGTTATCTGGGGAGGAGGGAGAAGGGTCGACATTTGTGCTGCAAGGTACTGAAAACACTTCATCTGAAGATTTTGTAACTCTACTGGGACAACTGGCATTTCAGCCAGTATGAGTATAGATATTACTATTAACCATGAGTTTAAAAGTTTTATCCTACTGAGCAATCTTTGCAGAGGGTAAAAACCAAAGTTTTTCTTTTAATCCATTTTAGATCTCCAGACGCTTCCTTTCTCCTTGCTCACATAATGTAACAAAGAGCACATAAAAGTCTCGAGCAGCTTTCTCCATATCCTTCCTTATGGCTCACAGCCCAGTCCCAGCACCCTTTCTTCACAGAGGAAGCAGCCCAAGGGCAGAGTGGAAGCCCTCCCATTGAGTTTCATGGGGCCCCAAATCTCACCTGCAATTCTCAGGCCAAAGCTTGGAGCAAACACAGAGATTTTCACTGAACTCCAGGCATTTTGGATTACACATACAGTGTCACACTGCGTGAATTGCAACATTTTGCCAATTATTGTTGTCTTTATCCATCTTCTCTTTTCACTCTAGAGCCAGAAGCAGCAGAATGGAAACTTCACTCGTGTGCTGGCCACTGTATTTTGTGCTGTCTGTCCTACCTGGTGTTGCACAGCCATACCTCATCCAAAGCCATGGACTCCTCTACCAAGATGGGCTTGGCTAAGACTCGATTATATGCACACGAACAGGTTACCCTGCATGCACCTGGTAAATAGTGTCAGATAGGAGATGGAGGTGATGGGCTACAGGAGAGATGGCAGGAGGTCAGTAACAGAAGCTGTGGAAGAAAAGAACCACATGTGACAGGGGAAGAAAAAGGCAAGTTAAAGCTGAAATTTTAGAAATTGGAAGGGAAAAATAAAAACAGAAAGAAGGGGTATGAAGAAACATGAGTTTGAAGCTGCACAGCCACTTCAGCTGGGCACATATCTGTTGGCTGTCAGAGGCAGCCTCTCCTCCCCCATTTCCCATGCTCATTTCCACCATTTTCCTGTTCAGTCTGAGCTGGCTGGAAGTGACTAAAGCAACAGAAGTAGAAATGCCATCCAGTGATGCAGTTCAGGAGCAGGCATTTAAAGGCTCAGAAGCCAGGGGATCAGCAGCAGGAGGTGGGAGCCAAAAACTCTGGGTCTCTGCTGGATTCGAGTCCTCAGGAGTAGTCGGGCTGTAAGGATAACTTCTGCAGAGATGAACATGATGTCCCAAGCCCTGCAAGCACCCATCTTGCCATGTTTCACTACAGAGTCCAAAGAAGACCATCTTGGTTGGCATCTACCTGAAACAACCCTTGTAATTGAATGCACTGACTGCTGGGTGAAGGCTCTGGGCTGGATTTTCCCAATTGAAGACCTTGGGCTCTACAATCCCTCTGCTCGCCTTTGCACACTCAATGTAGCTCCCCCTTGACAACCTCTATGAGCACACATGACTGTGGGCATACCCAAAGTCACCAGCGTTGGCACCCTGCAAAGCTGAATATCCACATTTCCAGACCTCACCAACCCTGGTGGTGTGAAAACCTGATGAGTGTCATGGAGAGAGATGCATTCTCCAGCACCTCCCAATTAGATTATATTCCTCAGCAGGAGGCACAAATTGATTTCCAGAAGATTTCCAGGGAAGTCCAAAACCACAGCTCTTTTCTGTTTCATCCTGTAGAGCCGTTACATGGGATAAAGAAGACTTTACTTAAAGGTTGTTCCCTTTCTTTCCCTAGACCCTTTTTGACAGTCTGTTTCCCAGAGGAAGTTCTTGTCCCTGGGCCAAGATCACCCTTTTAGTGCCTATATCCCCAGCCTACATTAGACTTTGCAACAAAATGAGATCCCCTCATCTAGTTTCTCTAGTCAATGTGAGCAGCCAAAGCTGAGAGAGGGGAAGGCTGACAGGCAGCTCACACTGAACTCAGTGAGATTCTCCCTGCACACGCCACAGTTCAACTTTCACAGACCTGGGTCAAACTTTCATTCAAAGGCTTTGGGATTAGGTAAAAGTAAAGAAAAAAAACCCACTCTTTGCCTGAATTCTCCTTTGGCCTTGCAGGACGGATGGTCTCTCTTCTGCATCTGCAAACAGTTTCTCTCATGAAGCTTAAACATTAAAATGCAAAGAACAACAGTGCTTCAGATCTGTGTTGCAACGTGCTGGGTTTTCATTGCTACTTTCATCTTATTTTCACTAGGAGAAAGTGAAATTGTAAAAAAAAGTTAAATCAGCACTCGAGAGAGAACAATATAGATACAGTGACCTTTTCTTCCTGGATTTTATTAGTGAACTATAGTAATAGCAGCTTAAGAGCTAACTGTTGAGAAACTATCTTTCTGCCCTTAATTCCGTACCCCCGAGCAGAGCACGTTATCGGCACTTAGAAAGGACATCACTTTCACAGACATCTGTAATTTGTGGAGACCTGCAATAAAACTGTAGTAATCTTGGATTAGGGCAAATTGCTAGCCCTCACCCTCCTGTTCCGTGGTCGGTTCCTACCCCGGAGTTACAGCAGGCGGGGACCTGTCTGTAGCCGCAGGATTCGTGCTTGTCTGAACCGGAGAAGTGTTCAGAGAGACTTGCATGGACTTGCTGTGACATTCTTGAAAGCCTTTTAAGAATTGAAGCACATGAAAGCTTATTCATACTTTAAAGGGCCAAGCTTTATGAAGTGTGGTACAATGAGTAACTGAAATCAGAATAGAGTCCTCTGCATTGGAAAGCGCCTTTCTAAACATTTGGGGAAGCGAATCTTTTTGTGCTGGTACTCAGCATGTAGACTTCTCTTCCTAAGTGCTCCTAAAACAGTTTTGCTACAGATCTGCCATATTTCTTGAATAAAGCTCTAAGCCAAGAGAACCTTTCTGTGAAGGTTTATGAGCATTTTTCTGTGAAGCACAAGTCAAACAAAAGATCAAAGCCATATACTGAAAAGAAAGAGAAGTTAAGGGGGGAAAAAAAGAACAGCATGCTTTAGGTGGGAAACCTATTTGGGGCAATTTAGAAAAACGCTTTAATAGCTTCTTAATAAAAAATGAATTACTCCATCCCAGTGGACACTGTGTATAAATATTAACATTTCAGCTTTATAGCAAATGTTGGTCTTGTAGTACTTTAGCAATCACATCACAGAGCAGTTTGAAAGGAGGTGCGGGGCTTCAGTACTAACAGCAAAACCCATCTGCTGTTAGAATAAAGCAAATGCCTCCAAGTTTTGCCTGTAAGTTCACTGAAACCAGGATTTCCTCTTTCCCCACAGAGAATAAGGGTACTTATTACACCAGCGGTTCTGAGCACTGGCTCAGCTCCAAATACAGGATGAGTGGGGGAGCCTTTTTACATGTCAGGGGGCAGGCAGGGCCTGTAAGGAGGTGCTGTAAGAAAGGGTGCTGGGATGCAGGTTCTCCCTGGGCTTCTCCCTGCTTCTGTGCTTAGAATCCCAGGAAAAGACCGGTGGCTGCATGTCCCTGAAACACAGTCCCTCCACCCTCACTGTGTAAGGCTGGAGTGGATGTGTTTGTTCCCATCAAGGTGATGGGAACTGAAACATGTTGTTAGTAGGGTCATCTGAGACTACGTGTGCATGGAGGGAACAACTGGTGGGGAAGTCAGGCTGCTGGACCAACATGTAAGGGCCTGAGATGCACCACCATTTGGGGTGTCAGCAATAAGAAGCACAGAGCAGGACTAGGTCAATGTTTTCTGGTTTGTATTTGCCCTAAAGCATTAGTTGGGAGACATGTACAGTATCCCACATGTGGTGGGTTAGGGTAAAGCTGTTGGATGCCTTCCCCGGATGATTTAGGAGCCTGCACTGCAGGCGAAGGCTCTGATCTTTACGATGTCCAGCCACTGCCAGCCCCTCCTGCTGCTTGCATGCCCTGTCCAAAGCCCACACCCTCTCAGGTGAGGACCACAAGCCCTCCTCTGGGAACCTGTGGATGTGGGGCTTGGACCCACCAGGGATATCAGCAGAATTGTGGTGTGGAGGATCTGCCACTTCAGGTGATGTGTATGGGTCTAAACAGACATGTTTAACATGGCTCTGGTACCAATTTATGGTATTTGCCTGAACAGGGTAGGTCTGGATTCAGGTCCCTAGGTGATTTCTGTTTTTTTTTTCCTCCTAGGACTTGCATCTCCTCTAGATACTTTGTAAATCCTAACCTTGATATGCCTAATCACTCACACACCTTCCCAACATCTTCTGCTGAGTGGTACCAGGGCAGGGTACCAGGGCAGGGTACCAAGGCAGCGGTGGTCTGACTCTCTCATGCCATTGGAAAGCTGCCACTAAAGCTGTTCTTAAAGCAATTGCTCTTCACGTACAACTGTTCGATTGCTGAGTATTTCCGGACTGAACACATATTGAAACAGCTAAACACACACCAAATATGGCCACGAAATGCTTGATCATAAATACGTCAATTGTGGAATAGTCTCATAACAGTGTGGGGTCTTAACATTTTGGGGAGAGGAAGGTTATGCATAAGATAGTTATTACGTTGTAAAGGAATTTCATTTCGACTGTTAATGGGGAAAATAAATCATGTTTCTGGTACTGTGCAAATAAGATTTTAAAGCAAAAAAGGAGATGAGCGTAGTATGGGTTAGGAAGAGGATGAGAACACTGAGCCCCACCAGCGTTGGTTTTAAAACATTTCCAGCTGAAGCAGTCACATACAGTTGTCTTGACTTGGCAATATGTGCAGAGAATGGCTCCCGGGTTATGGTCTGGCACTAAGCGTGCTTGAAAGGATGTCAGGGTCTGGATAACCGCAGTTAGGAACAGTTTATCCCAACAGGGCATGGGGATACACCCAAATGTGGCCCATATGTCCCCATCTGCGTGAACCCCTCATCTCCTGCGTCAGTCCTTCAGACCAGAGAGTGCAGGGGCAGATGCTCACTGCCACGAGCCATCTGACCGAAGATCACCATAGCCTTGCCACTTAACCCCGACCCAGGGGGCATTTGTGGTGCTTGCTGCCCAATGCCATGGGACTGCCCCATGCTGCCAATGCCTTTATTGGGGGACCACCATTTTTTAATATATTGTAACACTTGTAAAGCACTTTGCAACAATAAATCTTTTCATTATTTATGACATTTCCCCCTCCTTCTCTCTCAGCGTGATAATATACTTTTAAAATAAACATTATCAGTTTATACCTTCATTAAAACTCCATACATGCTCTTCTATTTCCTCAAGGCATTTGCTGGAGTCATAATTGTAAACCCCATTCCTGGACACTTGGCAGCATATGCCGTTTATTTGGGTTTCCATTAAGGGTATTATGTTGACATACTTTGCAACCATAAAAGAGTAAATTATTTCAAAGGATTGCTTGATAGGAGACTTCTGTTTCAAACAGAGCTTGAATGTATGTGGGAAATTGCTGCCAAAAATGTACCTAATTGACCTATTGCTGCATACAGCTTTTTAACTCTCGTTTGAGCTCTGCAGGTTGATTGCTCTCCTGCATGGTGTTTTGTGGGGGTTAAAAGGGACTACATGGGGTTCCCTGCATCCTTTCAGTGTTTGGCACAGTGGGCTAAGCATTGCCCATGGTATATTGTGTGCCTGCCTCAGGTGCACCAGATAACCCTTGGGTGTACGCAGTCTTCTGCTGATGGCTGCGTTGCACAGACTCGTCTCTGGAGAGCCCTCTGCAAACCTGCCCTCGTCTTGAAATCCAAAAGGTCTTCAGGTCTTGCACATTCCTGAGCATCTCACAAGGTCAAAATATTAATTAAATACCCTTGATTATTACACACGGGTTTCTTTGTCATACTTTCCCCCCCTAGCTTTGCTACCTGAGGCAGCTTGTCCCACTTCTTGTTTCTAAATGCTGCTGTATTTGTGCTGAATGGGCTGAGTGAGGTGAGAAGAATGGGATCAAAAAGTGAGAAATCAATATTTCAGTATTTTTTCAGAACATATTTTCACAAATAGGCTGTGAAAATTTTTCCAACTTTTATCACCTGAAACAACAAAGCCACCCCCTCCCCCCAGCAAATTTTTATTTCTTAATGAGTTGTATAAAAAATATGGGTGAAAGATGTAAGTTCTGCTGTGTCAGTTCACTTCCAGCAATTGTCCTGTTATCACTCTTTCACTATCCAGGCAGTTTTAGTTAGTTTTATTCTTCATTATATTGTTACAAGAGAGAAACACAAAATGGGTAGACTCACACGTAAGCATCGAATTATGCCTTTTGTCATAAGCAAAGCACATGATTGCTATGACTGTGATGCATTTGTTGTTCTGAGGTGAATGTGTTTCTGAATATTAGAAACCAGCAGTTTTATCTCCACTTTCTGCTTCCTACTGAAGTCCCAATACTACCAGCACACAACTGAATGACCGAATACACGTGGATAATTCCACTGAATTTGATGGAATATACACTTGCTGGTGTATAGAAATGCTTGCAGTTTATACTTTGCAGTTTACTTGGCTAACTGACTTACTTTTCAACAAGATTTAATATCTAGTGTGGTTAATACCGTGGGATAAAATCACAAAATTCTTTTCCCTTCCCTATTTTGGAGTGAAAGTACACACAGTAGAAACACATGAGAAATGCATTGCATCACTCTATTTTGCCCTATCGCAGGACTGTTAATTGCAAGCCAACATCTCCCTGGTTTGCCATTGTCACAAAGTGTAACAGATGACTTTTGCAGTGTTAAATCATAAGAGAAAACAAACAGCGCTGAATAAGAAACCCAATGCTTACTGCTGGCACCGAAACCAGTGTTACAGCAGGCAATTAGCACATCTGATGTTTGCAGCTCCAGATACATTCTCATTAGAAGCTGGTTCCAAACCAGCACGCTGCTTCGACAAAGGCGAGTTAGATACAGGGAGGACCCAGTTCTGGTCCGGCTGTAACCGCTAGCAAACTCCCACAGTTTTCAATAACCAACTAGACTGGGTCCAAAATGCAGACGTTAGATATAGCATGAAAAAATGACTGTCTGGGATTTATTATGCAGCAGATATGCCACCAAACTGGAAATTTCACATAGGGAGGGGAAAAAAAAAATCTCATTGTGCTTTTAGCTTGGATAGGCTGGAAATGATGTAATAGAAGCATTATGATTTAGAACAAATTTATGAGCTATGCAGGCAAGCCGTTCTCCAGGGATATATGTGGTAAATGGAGAATACCAGTGGCAAATAGAATTTACATCAAAGCAATCCTGCAAACCTCAAACACTTATTACTCTATTCATGACCTTTGTTAGTACACAGAAGTAGAATGCAACTTAACATAATGTTAACATTTACCTAAAATGAAACATTTATGTTTAAACGGTTACTGAAAATGAGATGAAAACTTTACATAAGCTACACAACATATATTTTTGACATTATGCACCATTATGCGAAAGCAAGTTGCCTTTAAAGGCTGAGGTGAGTTTATTGAATCAATACACTTCAACACAAGGGGCTATTTTTCTGATAAAGTACCCATGGAGCCCCTCACAGGGCACGACGTGAAGCAACGTGTAATATGACTGCAGGCTCAGGCAGGTTTTTGACCCTTTTTTTTGGAGCCCTCGTAGCAGGGAGAGGAGTGTAATTCACAGCAAATGGCACACTCCTTCTGCTGAGATGTGGATTTCTGTAGTTCTGGCCCCAAAATAAAGTTACTTGGTTCCCCTAAAAGGGCAGGAGCAGCAGCCTTAGGGCAGTATCCAGGAAATTTTTCCCAACATTTTACCTTTTTCTATCACCAGGCCTGCTCTATGAAGACATACGGTGTAGTAGCAACCACAGGCAGTACCAGCTGGAACTCTGCATCACACCAGCACACCCGGCACTAAGGATTTTGAACAGACATGTGGCAAAGTCAGAAGGAGGGCTAGAGAGGTAAAAAGGAATCGGCAAAACTGTGCAGCAGGTCACTCTCTCCTATGGCTTCTGTTGCCTCTCTCTGAGATGAGCAGGGAAAATATTTATCACCTCCACTTGCTCTTTACAGCAGGGCTAATTTATTAAAGTTTGGTGGGCCTTGCACCAAGCCATAGTGTCCAAGAGATCAAGGCATCTGCCAGGCTGGAGAGGTTCTGTCTCCGCTCCAGTGATGGATGGCCTGAGCTGGTGTTGAGCAATCAAGGACTCCTTTTTTGTGTGGGTGATGGATGCTGCTCATCTTGCTTGCATGGGCTGGGCTTCCACTAGAAAACCCTCCAGAAATTCATCTCTCCTTTCCCCTCCCTGTAAAGTTTTCTAGATTAGGAGGTATTTCTTTTGCCAGGGGTGGACTTGCAAACTGGTATCAGTTGGATCCAGGACATTCTCATGATCAACAGATCAAATCAGAGAATTAATCATCTGTGAGAATGCTTAAACACTACAAACCCTCTAGATGCTGAATTAGGTCAAAAGGAACATGGATGGCCATAAACCAAGAGGACAGTGTTTTCATAAGGCCAAAGGAGATGACCTCTACTCAGCACAAGTGAGGCCACACCTGGAGTGCTGCATCCAGTCCTGGGCTCGCCAATACAGGAGAGACCTAGTGTGTCAGGTCCAGTAAAGGGCCATGAAGATGATGAAAGGGGCTGGAGCACCTCTCCTATGAGAGCAGGCTGAGAGAGCTGGGACTGTTCAGCCTGGAGAAGAGAAGGCTCAAGGGGGAGCTTATCAATGTCTACAAATATCTGAAGTGATGGTGTGAAGCAGACAGAGCCAGGCTTTCTTCAGTGGTGCCCAGTGACAGGACAAGAGGCAATGGACACAATCTGAAACACAGGAGGTTATATCTGAACATCAGAAAATGCTGTTTTACCATGAGGGTGGCTGAGCATTGTCACAGGTTGCACAAAGAGTTTGTGGAGTCTCCATCCTTGGATATATTCCAAAGACATCTGGACACAGTCCTGGGCAGCCAGCTGTAGGTGCTTGGGCAAGGGCACTGGACAAGATGACCTCCAGAAGTCCCTACCAACCTCAATCATCCTATGATTCTGTATCCCATTCAGTGAGCCCACCAGTGTCTTAAGAGCCCCAGCTTCTTCTAAAGTCTTTGGTGATTCATTTAGCTTATAAAACACTGATTCGTTTACATATCTACATATCTTAATGTCTCATTATCTTTGTATTTATGCATCATATCTCTTTAAGCATAAGAAAATCACTTTTGTTCTCATGTTGGAAAGAGTGAAGAGATGTGTCAGCTGGTACCAGGCTTCTTAACTTTTGACAGAGGTGAATATATTTGAAAATATAGGTAGGTACCATATATTCATTAATATCAGTGGAACTCAACTGTTTCTCAGCAGATGGGGTGTAGCAAAGGGTATCTGCCTGGCTTACTGCAGCTGTTCCACACGGAAGACCTGCTACGTCATTCACATGGAAGTGGTGATATATGGTCAGAAAATTAGATTTTCTCACACAGAGACACACACAAATCAAAATATGTACATTTGTTTTTCTGAACCTTCAGGTGTTCCCCTGAAAACTGAAAAAAATGGAACACTGAAAACTACCTACTCTCCTACGTCTTAAAATTGCACTTGAAATACATTCTGCAAGAGATTTACACATATTTTCCAGCACAATCTTCTTGATTGCCTTTCATAGAAGACATACAATGATTCATTTTGACCACACAAGTCAAATAAAACCAACTGTAGGAAGCTTTACTCATCCCCTAATCCTGTAGACCTGCCTCAGACTGCAAATTCTAGAATCACAGAACAGCAGAGCTTGGAAGAGACCCTCCTGCTAGAGCAGGATGACCTAGAGCAGGCTGCACAGGACAGCGTGCAGGCGGGTTTTCTATATCTCCAGAGATGGAGACTCTACAACCTCTCTGGGCAGTCTCTTCCAGTGCTCTGACACTGTCACAGTAAAGTTCCTCCTCATGTGTAGGTGGAACTTCCTATATTCAAGTTTATGCCCATTGCCCCTTGTCACTGGGCATCACTAAAAACCCCTCCCACTTCTTGACAGAGCCAGGTAGCAGCAAGAGGCATACATTCCGTCAGCATCTCCAGGAGCTGCGCGCACTGTCCTAGGGCACAGGAAGGCAGCTAGATCAGTACATCAATCTGGGTCCCTCAGTTTGGTGGGCAACTGGCTGAGTAGGTTATTCCATTAAGATTGCTCCTGCTAATCTTTTAATGTCCAGTCACCAGGCAGGAGACTTAATAGTTTTAAAGTCTTCATGAAAACAATGGTGTATTTATCTCAACCTTAATCAACAAAGGAAAAGAAGGATGCTACAAGGGTAAGCTATTCAAACATAAGTGTAATGTTGGATGTCAAACAATAGCATATTGTAAGTAATACCAAAAAAGGTTTACTCCTATAGCAACATTTAGGGAAAACATATGATAACAATAAAAATGATTTCCACAACCTTTTCACCACTTGTTCCATGTGGGAACGATAAGTGATACTCCTGCTCTACATTTTTAAAGAAATATTCCTCGCAAATGATACATTACAAGCCTTGTGCACTGAGCCTCTATTGTGCGTGTGTTCTCCGTTATTACTTTTCTGGAACACGAGTTGTATTATGAACAGCAGTGTGTAAACTCCACTTGGGCTCATTTCAAGGGGCTGTTTCTAGCCCTGAGTTCTACCAGAATTAAGGGAATGGTTTGGTTTTGAGTCATCTCCCCCTAGTTGCCATTTGAGCACAAATATTCGAATTTGTTCTTTTTTAAATCAACACCGGATGAGACCATTAAATAATATACACTCATTAAACAGATCGTGGTCATGATCTGAGTCGAGGCACTGCCAAGAACATATATTTGTGCATTATTGCTGAGTTCTGTGCTCTGGCTTACATTTTTAAGCCTGCGTCAATTCACAGCAATAGTTTCACAGCCAGAAGAAAGTGGATGAGCAATGGATTTATTTTTTTTTTGAAAGGATTCCTCAAGTGACAAGACACATGCCTCTCTCAGTAGCTTCAATGAGCAGAAATCTGACAGTCTTGCGTTTCCATGCTGTTCATCTGAGGATCACAAAAGCTTTGGCAAACTCGGATTGTGTCAGTTGTGCTACAGCCCTTAAAAGAGGTAAAAGTGTATGATGGCTCCGGTACAGATGGCTAAACTGATCCAAAAAGAGCTTGAGGGCATGATTATATGAGCTGCAATCACACCTTTGATGGCAGCATGGACGTTAAGACTTGCTCCAGATCACACAGTCAAACTGTGGCAAAGCTTGACACGAAATCAACAGCAACTCCTTTGTTCTACTCTGGCCTCCTTGGGCTGGGTTTCATTATGCTGCTTTCTTCATATCCCTTTCTCTTAAATACTGGACCAGATCAGACAATAAGATTTTTATGAAATGTAGAGTCATCTTCTCAACTCCTTAAATGATTTTTTAAAGAGGGATGGTTTGGTGATGGTATCTTGAGTTACTAGCCTGCTCTCACATTTCAATTAACAAGGCTGTTGCTGCTTCATGCTTACCCCTGTATTTCACGTTGCTGAAACTGGCTTTTAAAGATGAGAACTTTGCCTACACACAAAGTAACAGTCTCAGCAGAGCAGAGAAGTGCACAGAGAGAAGCAAGATTTTACTCCTCCACTTTTTTTCCTCTTCGTCGCTGAGTTAAACCCAGGTTTATCTAAAGCTGGGGAGTGTAAACCGGTCTAGGCTCCGTTATTGTAACATTGCCTTCTATGTTCCCATTTTTATATAAAATTTTGAGCTTCAAATCAAAGCCACACATTTGCAAGTGGCCAGACCCAAGCGCCCCTTAGCCTTTCCCAGCCTGAGGTAGTCTGGCAAAAGAACCTCCTTAGCACTAGGCTATTTTTACTAGTTTATTTTTAAATTCAGAGTTGATAAAGTGTCAATTTTTCTTCTACTATAAATCAAGACACCCTGGTCTGTGGGATTAGCTCCAAACTATTGGTCTGGACATGAACTTCGTAGCGAGTCGCTTCTCTATCCTGGCTGACATTTTCCCATTAACTTCTTTTTCCCTTTCATCCATTCATTGGCTGATGAGCCTATAAATACACTTCATCTGCTTTTACTTTGCTTTTTAAGCATAAACCAATACTGAACACGTTGACTTGATTATGTCCAGAGGCAAAAGCCTTGCATGTTTCTTAAGTCACAGCAATAACTTGAAACTTGACTTTCTGCATCTTCGGTCTGTTAGGATAATCAGTGGGTCACCTCCTCCCACACTCAGAGTAAATAGTGTCATGCAGAAGAAATGCCATCTTTGAAGAGCGATAAACACCACCACCGCTCACAGCCAAATGGAGCAGAGGGCAGAAGAGTGCAGGAAAGCAGTAAATAGTGACCAGGTGCTCCCCTTCTCTCTGCCCCAGCGTGCTTTGTAATCTGCAGGAGTTTCCTTCCCTGCCCACCCCCTGCCGCCCCCCCCCCCCCCAGGAGACCTCTGCCCTCCCCAATTTCTAATGCGATATAGCAACCAATTCTTTCTGGGAGGTACTGTCAGTTTTACCCACAGCCTGTCCATGCGCTGACATCGCCTACCCAAATTAATGCTTCCTTCCTCTAACCTGAGTTTCCAGGCACCCTTCTTGAATAGGGTCACTTGCCTCAACTCATCTGGAAGGCTAAGACCCCAGCGAGGATCCGAAGAAATTTTTTTCATATCTAACTCTTCTTTTGTGGCAGGGCTGAGATACCTCAGTGATTTTAAAAGGGAGCAGTGTTGGTATCTTTGACCTTTTGCCTGGTAAGACCACCACAGGCTATGGTTGACTAGCAGTCATCACCATAGCCTTGCCTGCAGCCATGGCAGCTGGAGGTGGTCTTGCCAGCGAACTCCGGGATGGATGTGCAGGCAACCCATGGCCAAGGAGCTCATGAGGGTGTCAAAGCACCATGACCAAGGTCCTCATCACTTGCAGGAGGCAGCTCCTGCTTGGGAAGTGCTCCTCAAGCTGCTCCAGACAAAACCCCACAGTAACCAAGACCCACAAGTCAAAATTGCTCAAAATGAGACGTGCAGAGTTCAGAAGAAGCTGGGTGCGCCCATCAGTTGGAGTTGCCCTCTGACAGGGGGGGGGTAATGAACCACTGGGGCCGGCCTGAAGGGATGACTCCTTGGCCAGCACAGCCACAGCCACACCAGAACAGCACACAGAGTGGTAAGCTGAACATGGCAGGCATCGGGAACATAACGCACATCCTGCAGAGTGTTATCACAAGCCCTTCTTTTTTCTTGCTCCTCCCTGGACTGTTTTTAAAAGGGGAATCATTGGGAAGTAGCTGTCCTAAAACAAGAAATGTAAAAGCTGTAGTACATTATTCCTAAGAATTGCAGATAAGAATCAGATTGTAAAAAGTGGTTCACTTCTGACATTGATTAAAATTACATTTTGCATTAGATTTACATACATTAAAATTACATTTTGCATTATCTTTGCTTTCCCAGATGGTTTAGCAGATTTAAATCCTTCAAAGAAGTTAAGTCTCTTGCTAGCAAACATATTGCAACAAGCTTGATCAAATGATAGCTCTAATTCGTAATGCAAGTACCACAGCAAAAATAACATTCCTCCCATATCAGCAACTACAGGCAGGGAAATTGATCCAAATCCCAGAAAGCTTGCCATTGGTTACAGGGTGGGGGTCGGATTAGGTCCTCATTTCGTATCAAGATCCAGACCTGTGTAATGTATGCATCAGAAAAAATGATTACAGCCTGTCCCTAAATCAGTTTTCCCATGAAAAGCAGCAATTCAGCCTCCACAATTACAGCAACGCCGCGTGCTACTGGAATAACAGGATGCAAAACATCCTCTTGAAAGTGTGTGAGTGCTCCTTCTCTGCCACGAGCTTGGCAGTGTATGTTTAAGCTGCTGCTGAGAGCTTTCCTGTAACTTTCATCAAAGGGGACATTGGGTTCTAGTTGAAGGAAATAATCTAAATCATGCCCCTTTTCAGGCTGGAAAACCATAGTTGGTTTTACTTTGTTTAGATTTAATTATGTGACCTGTTTTAGTCTGGTCATGGATGGCATCAAAATAATCTATCAGCAATAAGGAAACAAATCAAAAGTGTGCAAGAAAATGAAAAACGGGGACAAACTGCTAGAATTCCAAGATGAAATGATAAATAAATCCCCTGTCCTTCCTACCAAGTTCTTGTAGATTTCAACAAAAAAGGCATATGGAGCTGAGGTTCTGACAGGGAGTTTCGCTCCTCTTCCCACCAGCCCTATGGTACCAGAAGCTTTTCCTTCCAGCTGCTTGTCAGTGTGTGTAGCACAGTGCCTTACTTAAAAGACATTTTCTAAGGGAAGAAAGCTTGTGCTATTTATCTACACTTTATTGTGTGTGAAGATAACTTTGAAAGCTCCATAGCTTCTGTTCCTTCCCATTCATGTGATCAGTGCAAGTTGTATCTAACTCAATCCCAGAAAAGCAAAAGGGGTACTGATGTCTTTCTAAATAATACCAGGACAGATTCTTTGCAGTACCAAAATGTCATTCCAAGATTTCCTCCCCACCCCCACCTCCTCTTCTCACAGTGTGAAGGATGGCTGAGCATGACTGCACCCCTGTACCCATCCTTGCTTCCATAGTTCTGTGGTGAGAGGTCCCAAAAGGTACCTTCAGCTATTCCCAGAACATTGAAGATTCACAGAATCATAGGGGTGGGAAGGGACCTCCAGAGATCATCAAGTCCAACCCCCGCTGCCAAAGCAGGTTCCCTAGGACAGGTCGCACAGGTAGGTGTCCAGACAGGTCTTGAATATCTCCAGAGCAGGAGACTCCACAACCCCTTTGGGCAGCCTGTACCAGTGCTCTGTCACCCTCCCTGTAAAAAAGTTCTTCCACATATAGGTGCAGAACTGTGGTGTTTTCGCCCTGGCTGGAGGCCAGACGTCCACCAAAGTCAGTCTATTACTCCCTTTAGTTGGACAGGGGAGAAAAAATATATATATTAAGAGGCTCAGGAGTCAAAATAAGGACAGGGAGAGATTACTCTGTCAACAACGTGGGCAAAACAGACTCAACACAAAGTGAAGAAGAGAGAAACTACTCTACTTTATTAGACTACAATAACAGTGAAGAAAAAACGGGTTTGGGAGCGTGACCAGATCTTAAAACAAACGTAACCAGATCTTAAAACACTTTCCCCCCACCACTGCCTTCTTAGCAGACTTTAGTCAGGATTTTGCTCCCTTCTTCCCCCTGTTCGCAGTACAGGGGGGGCAGGGACTGGGGAAAATGTGGTTCTCTGTAGCACCTTCCCCCCACCCCTCCATTCTAAGCAGACTTCCCTTTAGCCATAATCTTGCTCCCTTCTTCTCCCTGCTCGCAGTACAGGGGGGCAGGGACTGGGAAAAAATGGGGTTCTCGGTTACTTCTTCATGAGCTGTTTTCCTCTTTCAGATCTCAAAACACCTCTAACCTCAACCCCCCCACCCCCCCACCCCCGCTCCCTTCTTAGCAGACTTCACTCTAGTCATGATTTCACTCCCTTTTTCCCCCTGCTCACAGTACAGGGGGGCAGGGACTGGGAGATGGGGGCTTCGGTCAGTCCCTTGCAAGTTGGTTTCCCTCTCGGCCGGAGTGGGGGGGGGCATTCATTCCACACCCTCCCCATGCTGCACCATGGGGTCTCACCCACAGGAGATAGTCCTCCACGAACTTCTCCAACGTGAATCCTTTCCCCAGGGCTTTATCTATTCACCAACTGCCCTGGCGTGAGTCACTGCTATGGCAGGCAGTCATAAATCACAATGTCTGTCAGTCCCAGTCCTCTGTGGGGTCACCAGCCTCCCCCAAGCAAACCTGTTCTGGTGTAAATATCTCTCTCATCTCTGTGTCTCTGTTTCTCCTCATGGCTCCAAGTGCTGGCAGGGGTTTGTTCCAACGTAGGGTCACAGCATCTTCTCTATGTCTCCACCTGCTCCATCCAGCGTGGAGCCCCTCCACGGGCTGCAGGTGGGGTCTCGGCCTTTTCCATGGGTTTCTCCACGGGCTGCAGGGGCATCTTTCTCTCTGGCACCTGGGCCACCTCCTCCCCCACCCTGTTCCGTCCTTGGTGTCTGCACAGCTCGTTACATCATCTCACTCCCTTCTCCAGTGGCAAAATGCAGCTGCTTCCGGGTTGTTTTCTCCTACATGTGATTCTCAGAGGCGCTCGACTATCTCTCGGGCTGCAATTTTGGCCTTGAATTGCTCATTGTTTCTAGTTTAGGCTGGCAGAAAACTCTAACTGCTGCTTAAAAAAACCCATCTCAGCAGCACAGCCTCACAAAACTGCAACAAGAACTTCCTGTGCTTCAACTTGAGGCCATATATTTTGTTCATATACTAATTGTTTGCTACCTTCTTTCTCCTTCCTTGTTCCCTCAACACCTGCCCCATTCTTCTTCTTCTTGCCCCATTCCCCAAAGTGTTCTTTCCTTCCCTTTTAGATACTCTCTTCCTAAAAAGGCTTACCACCACCAGACAAGGGGACAACCAATCCCTACCAAAACAGATGTTGCCAACAGGTCCCGTTGTGCCTTGCAAGCCCGGGTGAGATGTCTGTGCTAGCACAGTGCAATGACCCATTGACACAGGGCTGTCTGCAATGTGGGCTCTGAAGTCTTGCCAACAGGCATGGACCCAGCTGCCAAGCCAACCCACTGGCACCATGGTGCAAGGCTCACTGCTGGTAAGATGGAACACACTCATGTTGCAATGTTGGGATCCTGGGATCCCCAAAATGCATGATCTGAACAGAACTATGCATATGAGAGAAGTTCAGCTTTAAGCCCAGCATTCAAATGGCAACGTTGGTCACAGTTTTCAGGAACACCTCTCTGGGGGAGCTCAGCTCACAAGCGTTGAGAGTGTACATTTCCCTCCACCCAACCCCATGCTTACTGCTGTGTCCCCAGTGAGATAGTTTGGCTTTAGTATACCTCTAGAACACTTGCATGCCAATTGTGTGGCATAAACAACAGTGCTGTTCTCCAGCCGCACTACCCAGCACATTGAATAATGGCATTAAAATCCCTCATGGAGAGGAGCAAGTCCGTCTTCCCACCAACCTGACTCCAGTTGGCCTTAGAGGGTGGGTAGATGCCAAGTCTGTGGGAAGATTAAAAACACCAAGTACCCAATATTGATATGTTCTTACAATATACCTAGTGCAGTGGTGTATCACCTGGCCCGGCTGCTCTGTGTTATTTATAACTGCCTACGTGGCTGATTCATGTCTCCTGAAAACTTATTGCCACAGCCTTGTTTTGAAAGGAATGCAGTGTCCCACTCCCCCAGCAGCTCCTGACGGACCTCTCCTTGTCTCATTTATTAATTCATTCCCTGCCAAGAACAGCACGGTGATGTAATAACGAAATGTGCTTTGAAATCAACATGATATAAAGGACTTCTGCAAGGCTTCAGGCCGGCAAAGCACTTAAAAACACACGTGACTTCAAGCATGTGAGCGGTAGTCCCGTTAGTTTCAACAATGCTACACATGTGCTTAAGTGCTTTGCTGGATCGGGGCCCACGTTTGACAGACAACTCAGGTTATGCCTTAAACAAAGAACCTCTTTGACACAGGATTTTTCCCAGAAAAACACGGAGTTTCACGTAATCCTTAGAACGGAGCGTAGAGCCAGCGCTGAGCCCACAGGAGTTGATAGCGAGACTCCCATTGGTTTCGGTGCGGTGGGACTTTTGCTCTGAGGTTCTGGAGCTGGGTGCGTGTTCCCTTCCAACTAGGGAAAAAAGAAAAGATGACACCCCTTCCAACCCCTATGATTCTATGATTCTGTGATTTGTTTTTTGTCAAAGCATCGCAAATAAGAGTAGCTGACTTTTATTGGTTACAGGCAACGTATGTGGTAGCTGTGCAGATTTTAGCTGAGTTATTCTTGCAGGAAAGTCTAAAGAAGTGATTCGTGAATCTCTTCTCTACAAATATAGACCTGTCAAGGTTGAACAACTGTTCAATGTCATCGTAAGCAAAACTGACATTTTATTTACTCATTTGTACCACCGGAGTGTCAGCTCAGCAATGATTAAAGCTGTCAGTAGAATCAACAAATAGTGTAAAAACACCGAGCTGCCAGTCCAAGTTTCTGTTTCATTGAACATGTTAGTTTGAGTGAAGCTTTGCCTGAATGTTTTGATGGTTTTGTGGCTTATTTTCACTAATTAATTTGCTTGGCTATTATCCTCTGGAGGCAAATAACATAATTGACAAATAAAATGGCTCACACTCATTCATTCATTCATTCGTTCATTCATTCATTCCTCCAGAGTAAACCCTGTGCAACTGGATGTGAACTTCCAGCTGATCTGTTATTTTGACCAGTACCATTTTTTTATGCTGTTCAGATTTCTGTCAAGGAGTTGAAAGTCACCCATCTAAAGAACAGATTAACCCAGGCCTAATCTCAGGAAAATGACATGCTTGAAAGCAATGACCTATGGTGTTTACCTGTAGAGAAAAACATACATTGCAGAGGTTGTTGGAATAAAAGTTGGCAGATTTGCCTTGGTCTGTTTAGTAAAAAGGAAGAGGAAGGGAAAAGAGGGGAAACAAGGGAGGGAAAAAGCTACCCTGTTTTTTCAGACTTCTTCTCCAACCTCAAAGCTTAGCTCAGGCAGGCCTGTGAATTTTATTGCTTTGTTCACACACAAAGTTTAGGGCTGGAAGCCCTCAAATGCCAGGTTCAGAAAAATAATTTACTCTTGCTGCCGATGAGAGAGAAGATTTTTTTCCTCGATTACATGGACATAGGGTGTGATGCCACTAAAGCCAAGACATGTGAAAAGACAGATATGGAGCAGTTGCTCAGAATGGATTCACCAGCACAGTGTTCTTAGACAAAGAAATAACATCGGACTCTGTGCACTGTAATAAAATAGCCAGGAGTTGCTGTGTGAGGGGTTTTATATCACTTCCAGGACAGCTATCAACTTTCCCAACAGAGGAGCCCGCCAACAGAACTAAAGCTACACAAGGCTTTTTACAGAAGAAATGTACTTGCTGCAATACATTTCTTGAGAAATTACTCAGGCAAAGCAGCACAGCCATCAGTAAAGCAATCCTATTTGCATGCAGGCAGGCCCGATCCTGCCGGAGAGCACCCATGCCTAGAGACGTGGCTCCATCATGCTGCTTCTAGAATGAAAACCCTTTGCTGCGTGGCACCAGTGGCATTCATACCCCGCTTTATGTGCCAAAGTGTTGGCAGGACCTGCCCTCTTATCACGACACTTACACTCGGCCTGGTCAAAAATAGATCATGTAAGCGTGTGACTGAATGGCTGATGTTCACAGGCTGGTTTCCACCATGGTTGCAGATAAGATTTCTATGGCTTCAAGAAGTCAGACCCTAACTACATTAAGGCATTCAGAGTCAGACGTTTATCTAATTCTTCTCAAAACCTCAAATTTCATTTTAAGTCACCTTATGACTTTTGTGGCGTATAACATGATCTTGCAGTCATTACTTGCCCTGCCTATAAAATCTCCTGGAACAAATAAAAGCTATCTGCATATCCTAAACCAGAAACCACTCCTTTTACTTACAAAAAATGTTCATAAAATAGAAAAAGTATTCCATGTTTTGAAGTTATGGAACACTGTTTTAATTTTAATTTCCATCCACAATCCTGCCTCACTCATATTCTTGGACCACAGAAGTTACAATAACATTTACAACATGTAATGGATGTTTTTGCATTTACAGCTGAATACATAAAAACATCATGGCAGGGTCACCAAAACTGTTTCCAAAGTAAATTTGGGTAAAGGTTGAGTACAAATTTTTTTGTTCAAGTTTCTCCTTTCCATGCAAGGTTTCAACTTTTTGGGGTGAACGGGTGGGGGAGTTTTCTTCATTTTGTACAGATAATACAGATGATTTTTGCTGACCAGCTAAAATCTGATGAGTCTGATATCAGTACATGTATTTGCCAGCTATCTGCATGCTAATAAAATGCCAGGTATGAGCAGCCACTGTATTCTTTATTCTCTCATTTAGGGGACACTTCTCTTTGGCCCTTTGGTTCCAGGAATAGCTCTATCTTTAAGAAAAAACATCTTCTGAAATCCACTTTCAAAAATATCCTGTTGCAATCTCCTGCCCTCTTTGTTGTGTTTGTCTCACGCTTTTGCAGTGCTGCAGCGCTTGCTGCACAGTGTGCTCTGAGGTGACATTGTTCAGCAGAAGCAAAGTCCTCAGCAGATCCCTCTAAACCTCCAAGTCTTCCCTTCATAGCAGATCATGAGCATGGGTCTGTGTTCCTCTCAGGAAACAACAGGATCCTCTTTGCATTAAACAGTTATTTTCCAGCACATCCTTTTAAATTTTTTTGTAGTTACTGTTCTTAAAAACAAAACAAAAAAAAATACCCCCAAAAAAAACCCCTCCACCCAAAACCCTGGAGAAATTATTTAGTCTAGCAAATGCTCTAACAGGGCACACTTGGCTTTACCTTAGGTGACCACCTACTCGGTAGGTATGTAATGAAGCTGAAATATCGGGGGGACAACATCTGGCAAAGGCTTGTGAATTACAATTTTCTTTTGCAAGTGGAAAACCATATCCTGCACCAGGTCTCAGTGGGGTTTAATGCTGTCAGAGCATACAAGGTTTGTTTTGATCTGTTATGGAGTAACACACATAGCTTTCAGTTCACACTAATAACATCCCCGTGCCTGGGGTATACACCAATCCAGAGGCTACTAATTAAAGGTTAGAATTAACCAAACACAGTTCCTCTACAAAACATATGAAACTTATTAAAACTTAAAAGTGACGGCTGGTTCTCAATATAAGCAAAGCAAAGAATGCAACAGTATTGTGGAGGGTTATTTAAGCACATTTTATTTCAGCATATTAAAAATTTCCTGTGTCTGCCAGTTCAGCACATAACATTTTAATGTTTCATGTGAAAAGACAGCAAACTTTTAAAGAATCAATTATCGGTCCTGCGTATCATAAAATAAATCCTGTTTTCAGTGTTGCCATAAAGCTTTTAATGTCATTTTTATCTGAAGGGGCTTTTTTTTTTCGAAGGCTCACAATTTTAAAAGCAGAGCAGCCTTGCAAGACACCTTTTATTTATCTGTCTCAGTTACCAGCTGAATATTTTGGGACTAACCTCACAAATAGGAGTGCTCAGACAAATGGAGTGTGTGGCAGCTATTTCAAGCTTATGATAGGAGTTCAGTGAGTAAGCACAACCAGGCAGTCCCATACTAATAGCACTCGATCTGTAAGCAGAAACCCCCTTTGAAACAGGGGGAGCGACGTAACCTGCTAACTTTGACCCTCTTCGCTTCCACAAGCCGGCGCGGAGGGCGTACTATGAGTGTGATGCAATTTATGTGCCCAGTAGATCCTCCTATTTACATTTTGAAAATATACCCTCATTAAGCCCTCCAGCGTTATCTACCATCTTTGAAGTAAATGCTTTTGGTGCAGATAGGCTATCTCTGCTGGCAGAGCCTCCTTTCCTCGGCGGCGAGTGTCTTCAACATGTTGCAGCCTGTACCCTCAGCCTGATAATGTCTTCCCGTGGAACTTAATGAACTCATTACCCTTAATGCTGTGGTAACAAGATAGCTTGTAAATGTACTTATTTTTAATTAGGTCTATTCAGCTGTGTGAATTGAATTATATAAGACTAATTAATTAATGTAATTGAGGACCTTGTAAGGATAGGGCTTCTCAGATTGGCAAGACACACTTTTGTCGAATCCTTCTGTTCCCCGGATTAATTAAGGGAGGCCTGGAAATAGCAGCTTCAAGGCTGGTAGAAAAACTTAAAATCTGTTGAGGAGTAACAGTTACTGCAAGGGCTTTTTCCTCAGCAGTGATTTTTCTCACTACCTCACCTCAGCACAAAGAAAATAAAAGGTAAGACTATAAAATCTGCACTTGTAAGCTGTTTAAAATCGGGTTAGGGTCCTATAGCTTCTAATTAAAAGATAAGAGCAGAAATCACTGAACATAGATGTATGTTATTAAACTGTGCACGTGTTGGTTTACAGCCAACACAAACCTTCCTCCCACAGGCTCCTTTTTTTTCTTTTTTTTTCCTTTTTTTTTTTTTTTTCTTTTTTATTTTCCTTTTTGGATCAAGCTGAAACATTACAAAGACAACACCACCGCATGTCCGTGCAGCTCCAAGCACAACGGGGCCCTGCACTGCAGCCGGGGCTCCTGGGCTCTGTGGGAAAACTCCTAATCCCCAGTAACAAATGCTCTTAAACACAGCAGTGAGTGTTACACCTCTGTTACCAGAGCTGGCCCCTGAAGCCCACGGCAATGGAGCTCTGAGGCAGGGAGATCTCAACCACTCCATGAGGTTAAACAGAGCTTTCTTCTAGCAACTGAGTGCAGTTTAGGCGGTATCAAATATGTACAATAATGTAGGCTGTGGGATTAGCAATCTCTTTTTTTACCTTAAGAGAGTTATCCTTGTTATACTCCTCAGTAACAGGTTTGGGTTTTATTAAAAGTGATTTCCTTTGTTTGAAAAAACAAACGCACTATGACAAGCTGGTGTGTGTTAGTGGGAAAGGAAAGGTGTCCCTTCCCTCTCCCTCTGACTAAGAGTTCAGTGCAGAGACGCTGCATCACCTGAACCGATGTCATCTCACCCTTCAGGTCAAGCCTCTCTCTCACCCTGGATAATAAAATCTGTCAGACAATGGTACGGTCCGTGGTCACAAGGGCTGTTGTCCAGGGGTAAGCAGGGTCTGCATTGCCAGCTGATTCCTCAAGGACTGCTGATAGCCACCTGCCAGCTGGACCACAGGCAAAGTGGTGTGTGATTGCGGAGCAAGTTTAACCACTGAACAGAAAGTGGCAACGTGAAAAGCCATTCTGAAGGGTACATCCTGCTTTCTGCTTCTGACTTTCACAAGGACGTCATATACCTTTCATATATTAGTATTTACATGCTATTATAGCTATTTCCTATCACACATTAGTGTCACCTGTTAGTGGGCTGGAAATGAGCGCAGAGCTACGAAGGAAGAATTAACGATCGTTTTCCTGAGTCCATCACACCCCATGACTTCTTCAACCAGAAGACAGATGCTGCTTTAGGTTAGAAGTTAACAGGAGCTCCTGCAGCCTTGGGTACCACAGTGAGGAAAGCCTGGTTCCTGGGTGAGCTGCTGCAGAGCGCTCACATCTGGAGTGCTCTAGCCCTATCACAAAGTATTTGGCACAGAGCTTCCCTGGGCGCTGTGTCATAACGGTA
Organism: Gallinula chloropus; assembly: GCF_964237585.1. Lineage (NCBI taxonomy): Eukaryota > Metazoa > Chordata > Aves > Gruiformes > Rallidae > Gallinula > Gallinula chloropus. The sequence goes on along the minus strand of NC_140085.1, from coordinate 30,555,007 downwards.
GCTTTCAGTAGCTTTTCTGATCAAAGTGCCCAAATAACAAGAATGCTGTACTGCAGCCCAACAGACTTGTTTTTATGGCATGACATAAGGATGTATCCCATCACATCCTATGGGGCTTGGTAGGAGTGTGCATGGAGATGTTTGAGGGTTCAAGGTTTCCTTTAATACCCTCCTTGCAGGGGAAGCTCTCACAGCTAAATAAACCCACCAAGACTTGGGTAGTTGAGGGTCTGACATGGTGACAGAGTATTCACCAGTGTTTAGCTCTGTATTAAGTCCTGCCATTTTCCCACTTACAATTTGTTATTACTTTTCATACTTAAAACTGTCTTAGTGGGCTTAATATAGAATGTCAGCTTTGTTTTCTCTTCTGTCCTCAGCAAGGAAAAGAGATGTTTATAGCTGAAGTATTGGTTATTATATTGCCTCATTTTTCAATTCAAGAAATTGATCTCCCAGAGGAAAAACATTGTAATAGGTAATAAAACCTGAGAGCCCAGTCAAGGTCTTTCTGGTAAAGGATCAGTCATCTTCACCTGCAGTAGTGTGTTTCCAGAGGTTCTCTCCATTCAAGCTGTCAATTATGTGCTGGGAAATGAGCAGTGCCCTGTGGTGATGAACATGTTCTTTCTGCACACACACATACAAAAAAATAAAGATTATTTTGCTAAAGCAACTGGCTTCCTGGCCAAAAAGAAATACAATTAAACATTGTTAGCAACAGCATTATTAGCCACCATGACACAAAGCAAACTACAAGGGAAGGTAATGGTGCCTTGCTCCCTTTCAGTCAACACTCTCTCTCTGCCAAGTATTTCTAAATGTCGCAGGAATGTAGTTCATATGTTTCACAGATTATGAGCTACTTTTCCCAGTGCTTTGACCACCAGACACAGCAGCATCCAAATGCAACACAATGGTAATTCAAACAAGACTGCAGTTCCTCTTACATTATAGATATAACACTAGAGTGGGGAAAAAATAGATCTGTGACTCGTGCACAAGTCCAAAAAAGCACCATAATGATTTATAGTGTACAGAAGAAAAGCTAGAGGAAATAAAGTGGTAAGATAAAGAGCAGCACAATTAGCAGGGCTGAGCCTCAAATCCCTTTGATGGATACAGCTTATCTTCAGGATGAGCCTGGATGCCCAGCTGAGTACACAGTCTGTAAGTTGTCTATAATTCTGATTATTTTGCAGACAATGGTGCCCAAACCTTGTACAAATTGCATCTATAGAAAGGATGCTTCCAAGTGAAGCTGGATCTACAGCATGAGCCTTGTGATATGTCCTCAAATAAAGCAGAGAGGGAAAGAAACAGGCTACAGAGAGAGCTTTCCTGGAGACTCTGCACCTCCAACTGCCGTGGCCACACTCCTGGAAGAGCACATGCATGAAGGGTTATGTTATCATCACAGACAGTTCCAACGACACACACTCATCATTCGCATCACTCATCATTTCCCAGCAAATAATCCCATGCAGGATTAGAGGCACAAAACTTTATAAATAGCCAAATTGTACCACACAACTAACAAATGATGGACTAAACTGTTCTTTAGACAATAATGCTTAAGACTATTAACATTATTTGCCTTTCCATATCCTTAACCTGGCTGTGAACCTTCCACTCCCAAATGTGAATTTCTGGCCTTTCTGTTTTTTGTGAACTGCGCTTCCAACCAGACCTTGAACTGCAAATACATAAAACTGGTTTTGTCAGAAAGTGCTTACCCAAATGTCTCTGGATTTAACATAAGCTTCCCTGCTTAACCTCTCGGAGTTCAGGATGTTTTGTAATAACTAGATTTTACCACAAAGAGGAGGTCAGGTGGTGTGGCGAGGACCTCAGGATAAAATCTGGAGGAAGCTGGTGTAATGCCCAAGGGACTGGGAGAAAAAGTAGAAAGAAGAGCCTGGGCATTTCTAGGATGAGTTCTAAATTTGGCAGCAGAGTGACTCACGTGAGAGTCTGTTTGAAACAGCATTATGATGGCAGATACCAGGAAGCACTGGAAAATATCCAAACATTTAAAGAAAGTGAAATGAGAACTGTGAAATGGAAAGCTCTCGTTTTGCACAAGAAAGAGTGACCATTTCAGTCTGTCTGAACTGCAGAACTGACACTGTGTAGATGTACCTGCTGAAACAAAGCCGGGCTCAGGTACTACCCCTTGCTGACCCTGACCTGTGCCATGCACTCCTCTGCTCCCTGCCTCATGTGACTACTGTGGTGTCCACCTCAGCATCCCCAGGGCATCACCTGGACCACGGCACTGGCTTTTCAGCCTGATGCCAAACTGGTAGTGTCTCCAGACATGTGTTGGAGTTCCCAAACTAAGACCACACCGAAAAACTTAGGATCTTGAGTGTTCAGTGGAGCTTGGGAAGGGGAATAGGAAATTCTTAGGTTGCTGTCACAGATATGATGTGCACAGCAAGTCCCAGACCTAACTTCATGAGCTTAACTGAGGTGCCTAAATTAGGAACCTGGTCACTTCAGATTACCCTGGCAACCCCTGGAGAGAAAGTGGGAGAAGGCAAGCAGGGGGTTACAGGTGCTGCTCTCCTCCTGCTGACTGCTGAGGGAGCCACAGGGCTCAGTCTCCAATTTTGGGAGCTGCCATGACCCCATTTAAGAAGAAGGAACATGCCTCTTGGGGGTGGGAACTAAGTTATACCAAGTCTGGTATAACTGCTCTCACCCTCCCCCAGCACTTCAAGCTCCCAGGCCCTTACCATAAAAGTAACCTTTCTTTTTTCAAAAAAGACCTTTCTTGGCATAACAGATGTAAGTAAAGTCAATCAAATTGAATTCCAGCAAGTAAGGGGCTGCCCTCTTTGGGGGAAAATGGGATGGTGTTCTTCTTGCCGATGGGACGGTGCTCAAATAGGCTTTTCTGCAGCACTGTGCTGCAAAACCCTGGCTGAAGAGGACCCAAACTGCCATACTCCAAAACATTCAGATAATTATTCAGGGTTTCCACCAAAGCCCTACAGGGTGGTGGCCCACCACAATTTCATTTTTTACCCCTACACATTTCCTTCCCGGGAAGCCTCCACCCACCATTAACTTCATCTAAGACCATGCCAAAAGAAACAAAGTTGTCTTTTTTTTATATATATAAAACATTTAAACTTCAACCACAGAAACCACCTGATGGCTCAATTTTCACTCTTCCTTAAAAATCCTGCGTATAACTCATGGTAAATACAAAGACAAAAAGTACTGATTGCTACATACAATGGATGGAGAACCTGCAGCTTTGTCCTAAACGGACTGGTTTCTGTCACTACTATTTTCTAAAGAAAGCATCTTGGCACAGAGTGAACAGTTTAAAAACAGGGAGTTTTTGAGGGTGACAGAAATGCTGAGTGGAGGATGAGCCAGCTTCCCATTTCCTACCAGCTACTTAAAATAAGTGGAGCTTTCTCAGCTCTGGCTTTGTCAGGGGGAACGGGTGTAGGCGTTAAATTGAGGGGGAAGTAGCGTAGTAGCAGGGAGTGTATTAGTAATATGTACTTTGAAATCATAATAAGGCTGAATCACAAGTTACTCAGCACTTTCCCCATTTATAATCTTGAAGGCTCGCTATGACTAATGCAATAGGCACTGACCTGGCTCAGCACATAGCTCTTTAAACAAACACAGACACTGCAGGGCCAAATCACCATTTGCCAGGGCTTGCACCACCTAATTTGAGATGCCTGTTAGGGATACGGGAGTCTAGACCTTTTCCCTGGGTGCTGGGCTCCAGTATGTTGGGGGGAGTTGTTGATCTTTGGAGATGCTCCAGAAAAACCCACATGGAGGAGAAAGAGGATTTAATAGGTGCATAGCACAGCTCCCTCTCCTCTGACCTCAGTGACTAACCTTTCTCCCTCAAATACAAAGCAAGCCTGCTTTTTATGCCCTTAATAACCAGCTGGCAGGAGCAGCTGTGTCTCTCTGTGCAGTAACACAGTAACAGGAGTGCTCATCCAACATAGTAGACAGCCAAATTTGATTTCCCTGTCTGCTTACAGTGACCCAGGCTCCTGAACCCCCACAGACAGGGAAGCCATTAGGCAAGATGTATAAAATGATGCTGGAGCAGATGCCTAGATTCCTCCATCCTGAGGAGCACCAAGATGTACCAGTTCCTTCTCCCTGGCCAAGTAATTTCTACTTTTGTTAAGCAACAGCACTTGCCTCAGGCAGGACAGAGCACATGGAAAACTGATCAGGGGATTAGCCCCACATTGCAGGTCAGCACATCGCTCTCCCCACCCTGCTGCTGTTGAGCATTAGAAGAGCTGTTTCTGGGTTAGAGAGTGACCTGTTTTGTTATACAACATGACAAGGAGAAATAGCTCTATCATGGGTCCCAGTAGACATTCAGTCCAAGAAACATGCCCAGGACTCTCAGAAGCCGCCATCCCCATTCACAGGACTTAAGCTACCCCTGCCCAGCATTTGGAAATGGAAAACTGAAGAGCTGCCAAATTTTCATGCCCTGTGGCTCTGGGCAGTAGAGGAGTGGCTTCACAAATTCTTTCTGATTCCTGTTGGAAGTGCTTGGGCTCCTGATGGAGGTGAGCTTTAATGATTTACTGCTGCTTACCTTTCGGTTCAGAATGAGCAAATTGTTGTGTTCGGCTGAGGCTCAAGCCTGCTTCTGTTTTGAGCTGCAGAGCTGCTCCCACTGTTACACACGTGTAGTTTTTTGAAATTCAAGGAAAGGAAATACACTACAGTTAAAAATATCAAAAATTCATTTGATTGCTTTCAGCTGATGCACCTTCTGGAGATGGGGATTAGTGCTGTACTCTAAATGTACTCTTTTCATGAAAAAGTAAGTAGGAATTCTTGTGTTTTGACACACACACATTTAGTGTCTTAGCAGACAAAATCTGAGCCTCTTCCCACCTCATTCACTGCTCAAATTTCACACCCAGTCTGTATTAGCAGATCCTCTGGCTCCAAAGATATGCCCATAAGTAACCATCTGTAGTACACAACTTCAAAGAGGAAGGAAAGATGCTAAATATAATTTAGTTGTCTAGGAATTTGCATTGTCTCCATCCCTGTAACACCTGAGACCTCACCATCAGAACCATTTGTATCCTCACAACATCCTCACGTGGTCTGGAAGTGCTCGTATTCTCTTTTCTTAGCCCAGCTTCCTTAGGAAACCAGGTTTATGCAACCACACTGTCCATCTGCTGTCAGTCTCCTCACAAACAACTATTGGCTAATTTCAACCGAATTTAACAGCATAACTCTTGCTCAGCCAGTCAGGGTCCCAGGCCTGCTAGGTCTTGGGAGGACCACAGCACCCCCTGGCCTGGGGTGCAGGGTGACTGTGAAGGCAGCTGGGATAATAGGGTATGCCCACCCCATCTACCACACGGGACAGTGCATGCTTGCACCAGTGTCCGCAGTAGTGAATGCCTAACATTTCTCCCCAGTTTTACTAAAGCAAAGCATCTGAGCTTGGCATTGCATCCATGTAATGTCAACGCAAAAGGGGCTGGGTCTCAGGCTTGGCCCTGCCGCAGGGCCTATCTGTATCCCCAAGAGCATGTGCCATGGCAGGGAAGGTATTTGTAGCAGAATGGGGAACTGAGGCCATTCTTAGGCGTTTCAGATTGGCACCATAACCACAAGCCTGTCTTGTTTCCACCTCTAGAAACCGGAAATTAAATAAAAAGTCAAAATAGAATGCTTTTCTGTAGGGACACCTTTCTGTGCTCTGCTAGTTGTGGGTGATACTTAGGTACAACTGTGTGCTTACTATGTCCAAAGGAACAGCTCAACTGCATGAAGCTATTAAAAAAAACATAACATCAGACCTTCAAAATGCATTTTGTTTAACAGCCCTTGCAGTTTGCACCCTCGCAAGGGCAGCCTCTCCACTACCTCTCCCTAATCCCTAGAAGTTGGGATATTCTATAATTCTAGGATAAGTAAAATGGCAGAGAGCATGCAGGTGTATGATGGTGTGGTGGGTGTTTCTTATGTCTATTTTGTTTGAACTCTCCCTGTGAAAATGAACAGTCACCAAACAATCCACATACTCAGCAAGTGAGAGAGATTATTTTTCTTTTTGTCTATGCAACTAAACAAAGTTCAGCAACCTGTGAAAAATTATTATTGGAAATTGGCAAAATTGTAATTCTGTAACAAAATATCCCCAGATTTCTTCGAGGCTGAAGTTTTCCATTATCTGCTCAGAAAAGGATAAGAGAAACATAACCTAAATGGATTAGAAAAGGACTCTAGTATTTATCTGCCTGACTGTTGGAAGTTAAGTATTTTTAAATAGTGTTGTATTCTGACATCGGTCCAACAACTCTGTATTTGTGAGCTGTAATTTAAAAGAAATCATTTCTTCTTTCATTATTTCATCATGATAACATGTCTGATGTGAATTACAAAAGTACTCCAGGCTGGATATAAATGATAAAAATGAAGGGATGGTATTTCAACCTCTGTTAATGGACATGTCCTACCTAAATCATGACCAGAATAAAGCAGACACAAAGGGTCTGATTCACATAGCACTTTAAAACCTGCTTTGTTGGAGAGAAGGTATCTTGCTTAAAGCACATAAGCTGCTCTGCTGCCCTGGTCTACATAAAAATGTATCCTAACATATAGGTTCATATAAAAAATAAATGAACATGTTGAGTCCTCACGATGCTGCATCATGGTGTGGCTGTGCATTTTCTGCTGAAGATCATCTGAAGATTTGGTCTCCTCTTTCGCTACTTGAATTCCAAGTTGCTCTGATAAAAGTGAGAGGAGAATCAGACCCTTTGAGGAAGGAAATTATAGGGCCATAAACTAGGAAAAGTCTTAAATGTGACTCTAATGTGTAAGTACATGAGAAGACACACAAATTCTAAAATCGCTAAGCATTTGCTTAGACTGAGTGATTAAACATTTTGTATTTATGGAAAAAGAACTTCTTATGTTTTCCTGAATCACATTGTAGTTTTCACCTGATTTATAGCAATTCACTCATACTTATTTAGAAATTAGTTCTCTTTTGGTTGAGGTGTCAGAGAAAATATTAAATTTCTATTTTATTTTGATTTTTCTTAAAGGCAAAAATGTATTTAAATAGTCAAGAATGGAAACGGAGTCTGAAATTGTTAGGGCACATTTCCAATTAATGCAAATAATACTTTAGAATATTCCATTTGTTTTCCACTTTGAACTGACCCATTCTATTTTACATTATTCAGTTATAACTCAAATAAACCATACTAGGAAATTCAGAATTTATTTTTAAATAGAATAGTGTCTAAACCACATAACTTTTAATGGCTTGCTTATAACTTTTTTCTTTCCATTTCTTTTGCAAATCACTTAGAGGTTTGTTGGGGTTTTTTCAAAGTATCTATTTAAAAGCTTCCCTGAACAGAAAGAGAGAGCTCAAAAGAGTTGGTTATGTTTTTAACATCAGGAAATGCATGTAGTAAGAACATAATAAGTAATAAAAATCAGTGTTGATAGAAAAATAAATATAGAACTTTTGCCTGGGTTAAATGTCAGATGTAAGGAAGTGCTGAGCATCCTCACTTCCTATAGAATCACTCATCCTTCCTCTACTGAGGCTGTTTCCAAAAAGGCTGTTATTAAGTCTGGGAAAGGATGTGGCAGCAAAAGATGGTAAAACACTTGAACACATGTGTTTTGTAGACCTTTCTACCATGAGAAACATTTCTTTCACAAAGAGAGCAAACTCAATGTCTGAGGAAGAAAAGTAACCCACCGGTTTACATAATTGTAGTGGGGCTTAGGTAATGCGCTGTGCGGTGTTTGATTTGAAATGTTAAAATATTAAAAGAAGTTTTCTATAGCATAGTGTTCCTATCAAAGTGAAATGACTCATAAGATGCTAAATTCAAACCAGATGGGCATAAACACTCGCTGAAAAAAATCAGATATTTAGAGGTCAGCATGGGTCTTCATAAAAATGAAGACCTTGTCTGAGTTACTGAAAAATGAACTTCAGTGATAAAAAAGAAAACAACAGAAAATATTAGTGATTTTATTTTAATTACACAAGCCACTGTCAATTAGGAGAACTAACATTTACAAAACTTTACATTGCCATTTTAATTTGAAAAAGATGGCTGTGGCAGTCCTTAGACTTCAGACAAACAGCAGCGCGGTGTCTCCCGCGCAGGGAGGGATGGAGGGAGGGATGCAGGAATTCAGAAATGCCACACAAATATTCTGCAACAATCCTTGGGCTTCCCACCAAGGAGTAACCCCGATTACGGATTTGTATGGGACAGGAATCTTCCTCCCTGGCTCAGCGGCATGATGCCAGCCTTCTTTTCCCTTTGAACCAGACTGTGGGGGGAAGGGGATGAGGGGGGGACTCTCATTCCTACTATCATACCAAAAAAAATAGTTCATGCCACCCAGCATCACTGCTGCTCTGTTGTTAAACATGTGTGTTGTGCTGCTTTCCTTTCCTCATCTCATCCATTGCTCTCTGCCATTTACAGATCGTCTGGAACGTGTACTTATTTTAAACTTTTATACCTTACCAGAAGAAAAATATCTGGGCTCAAAATTAATATTGTTTTTGACTTATGGTGAAATTCCAGTAATGTTTAACTTGGATCACCAGACCTGAGCATTTTACAGAGAGCAGAAAGGAATAGTTTTCAAGCCGAAATGTGTAATGGGAGTTCCCTACTGTTTTGTTGCTGGGATCTTGGACAACAAGAAAAATGATGAGCATATAATTTATTCCTTTTAAAACATGCAGACTAACTAATTGGAGAAAATAAGGGTTCTACCCATGCCATAAGCTATAAAGGCATATGTTTGTATCCCTGTTCCCTGATTAATTTGTTAACCGCTACCATTCAACCTCCTAATAAAAAATGATTGTTCAATGTATATTACTGTCAACGATTTTACATTCCAAACCATAATCTCTTGGGGCACAAGTCAGCAAAAGATATGTGTGGCTTCCATCGTGCAGAAGCCCACACAATGCTGTGGAAGGTGATTTTTCTGGGCTTTTGGGGGCTCTCCGTGAAAGGGCCATAATTTTATTTTGCAGGGGGAAAAAAAATAAGCCTGTACTTTTGGCCTGTGTGTTACTGCCATTAGCAGCATTTGAAGACTAAAGGTAAGGGGTGAAACTTGGCCCCAGCAGCGTTGCTCAGAGCTTTCCTGGTGGGGTTAGTGAAATGAGCGTTGCCTGCGACGTGCAGGGTGATGCTTTGCAGGGCAAGCTCCAGAGCTGTCATTACAGTATCCTGAAGGCTGCATAAAGCAAATATTACACATCTTCCCTTTGGCGGCTCCTCATGATTGATCCTTTGTTTTGCTGTAACTAAAAACATTGCTTGGAGATTGGAGACCTTTACCAGGCACCGCTGCACATATCTAATTAGGGAGCTCGCTTTTGAAATGCTTTGGGTCCCAGCAGATCTCTCCGGATCATGCACATGACTGGTACAAGTGGGATACTTGCAGCATTCATTCCTAAAAAAATATATGTTTTAAAATGTTTCGCTTCCTAAGGCATTGAACACCATTCACAATCTCTCACTGCAAAATTCCAACAGCCCTCATCCACCAACCTACACCACTACTACTCCCCATTTATTTCATCTTTGTGCTGCTTAACGTTGAATACTGCTAGCCATTTCCTATTGACATTGTTGCTGTGCTTTAGAGCAGCTATTGACAAATGCTTTGCCAGCTTCCAGTCCAAAACGTTCTCTTCACACCTTTCAGCACCAAACCACCAAAATCTCTCCCTGCCGAAGGGTATAAGCTGTCAAAGAGACAACAAAAAGCTGCCCCAGCTCTGAGCAACTGCAGTGCCAAAGAAAACCACAGGGTTCTTGGCACTTCCCAAAACCCAAGCAGTGTGTGGTCATTTCCCTGTACCCCATTGCTGCCACCTGGTCTAGCACAAGGAGTCCACATGCACGCATAAACACCTGCATATGTGCATATGCATACAAAGGTATGTACCCTTCTGTAATGAACGTTGCTCCTTCAGCATCCTCATGGATAGGCCTAAATATTTCAATGAAGGCTGAGAGGAAAATGTGAGGGCCAGGGCCCCAATATTTCTGCATCCTTGAAACAGCCCAATGCTTGTTTTAAAAACCAGAGGATAACCCAGGGCAGGCAGCAGGGAAAGTCTCTGCAGTCTACAGTTCAGATGGCCTAAAGCCACATGTGATGCTTTGCAAAACTTGGATTTGCCTCTCTCTGAAGGGCAAGGAGGTAAGAGTTCAAGTGCAAGGAAGTAGCCAGGTGGGTGAGGAAGGGACTGAGATGAAGGGGCAGGGACCTGGCGCAATGGCCAGAAAAAAAGAGCAACATCAGTGAGGCAGGGGGGAGAAATGCTGAGAACTTCCAGGCAAAGGGAAAATCAGGCTCAAGATGAATCTCAGAGTTTTCAGTACATACAGTGACCAATGGCTATGGGAAACCCCACTGCATCATGAAGTCTCAGACCAGACATGGGAAAAGGCTGGAAGAACATTCCCCTGGTAAGCAGGGACTGTTTCCTCCATTTATGACAGGGGAGCTCCATGGAGGGCATTCAGACAGGCTCTTTGAGCTGGAAAGTTATGGAACATTTAGTACGATTTGGAATACCTAGGCATTGCCAAGGGCAAAACATAATCATTGCCCCAGATGAGAGTCTGAGCACACAAGGCATCTTCTCTGCAGCACCCTGAAAGCTACTGGCATCAACCAAAGCAAAGCTGACCTTAATGATGTTCAAGAGCCTAAGGGTGATGGAAGAATGTGACAGGGAAAATGTGATAGGGAAGATGGTTGAGAGGGAAGAACTGGCAAAGCTGGCACACCACAGCATGCCTTGCAGGACTTGCAGGAGAGGTGAAGCACAAGCTCACACAAGCTCTGATGGGCCAGAAAACCAAGACACAGCTTCCAAGGAGGTAGACTTTGATGTCCCCAAAACCACGGATAGGTTGTGGGAGCAGTTAGAAAAATGCCAAAGTCAGCAGTTGGATATGGCAAAGGAGCACTGAGATCACTGCACGCTGCGGGTACGGCGGCTGAGGGACTCATCCTTTGTGCTCCCTAAAATGACACAACAAAACAAATGCTGACAAAAGAAAGATGTAACAACCTGGCAGAAAAAAGGAAGATTGCAGGAGGGAGGAGACATCAGGAAATCAGTCTGTTTGCAAAAGACTAGCAGGTCAGCTGTGCTGGCAGCATCTTCATAAATATTTCTCTTAATGCTGAAGCAGTTTAGTTTTATAAGCATGGGATCCTCTCATGTGGTTACTGAGCATGAATCAAAGACGTTGTGGCTCAGCGCTGCCCTAGTTTTTATTCCGCTTTCTTGAGCATCCTGGGGTCGCACCGCCCTAGCAAACACCGCAGGGCCGAAGACTGGCACCCCTTCTCTCACCCCTTCCCTCCCCACTCACTCAGTGAAGGGGACCAAGGGTTGGCAGCTCGGGGTCACAGAAATCCCCCAGAAAGGGTGATGTGAGGAGGAGCGTGAGGCCAGGTCACCAAGTGGAGGAGGCTGGTGGGGAAAACAGGCAGGAAAATGTACTGGGGAGCCACAGAGACCCACTGGGCTGCAGCAGCTTGGGCTCGGCACAGGGGGCTGCTGCTGTCACATCCCCATCCTCCTTCCCACCCAGCTGGCCCACCACAGAGGTACAGCCCTCCAGCATCACATCAATTGTCCTCTCACTTCTCCTCACCATCATCCTCATCCTCCCAAACCTCAGGAGCATCACAGCAGAAGGGGAAGTAGGCAGAGAAGAAAGCCCAGCAACGGCATGACGTTCCCAAGGGACAAAGCCTGAGCAAAGAGTGTCAGCTCTCGGACAAGCAGAAAAGAGAGAACATCTGCTCTGTCTGAAATTGAAGGAGAAATAATGAAAGCAGGCCATCCATTTTTACTTATGTATCTGGCTGGTTTCACTTTCTAGTTTTCCTGCCACAACTAATGGGACTTTTCCAATCCAAACAAAACAAGCAAACCAAACAAAACAGCCCTGCGGGATTCCTGTGAGGGGGAGAGGCAGGCTTGTGAGAAGGAAAGAGCCAGGCTGCAAGTGCACTGCTCTAATCTGCTCTTTTCTTAGATGATTTTAAAATATCTGAGACCCTTTTTTCTTCTTTCTTTCTTTTTTGGGATGGCAAATGAGACGAAAACTGTTTTGAGCAGGGGCTGTGCCTAAGTTTATTTGTTCTGGTTGATAAAACGCATTGAATGACTCTGGTTTCCCAACGGCTCTGACCGGTGGTGCAGAGGCCCTCACCTGCCTCAGGACATGGCTGAGGCCACACCAGGACTTCCTGTAGTGGGGAGTGCTCCCCTTGACCTAGGACAGAGATTCTCCAAGCTGCAAAGCTGTACGCTGTTCTCAGACACGCCGGGATGGAAAAGCTGGGTCAGGCAGAGCTGGGTCCTCAGGTGGATACTCTCCCACAGTGAACAAACACCTCCTCTAGGTCCAGCCATGTTGATGGAGAAGACAGTCACCTCCCACCACATCCCACCATTGGATGCAATCCCTGCCCCACACTGAGAGGGAGAGCAACACATCAGCCCTGTCAGCAAAACACCCATGGTGGTGCCGAGGTGGGGTCCTCTCTGGAGGGCTCCAGATGATGCAGCTTCCCTCATGGCAAAACCCCTGAAGTCGGTACTAGGACTACACTGGATGTCAATCAGCCCAAGGTTTCATCTCATCAGTTGATTACTAACACATTTTGTAAAAACAGACTCAGATGAGGTTCAATTAATGTCTTTGGGTGATTTCAGTTTGCTTTTTCTTTCTTTTAGGAAAGCAATTTGCTTTCAGAAAAATGCCTGGGCAAGTTTCACACCTTTTTTTCTTTTTTTTTTTTTTTCATCGTCTGTTGATATTTATAGACTCTACAGATGGAAAAGACCCATTAGGTCACCCAGCGCTCCCTGCCAGCACAGGACTGTTCTCCAACAAACATTTATTATGGTCTTGTTTAGACTAGTTTCACATGCTCCAAACAACGAGGTTTCTGCCGCTTCCCCAGGGAGAGCAGTCAGCGAGTTCAAACCGCTGACCCACAGGAAGGCTTCTCCTCATTTTCTTCAGCTCATATCTTCCCTCTCAGTATCTTTCTTTGCTTTTTACACACTAATACTTATTTATCATGAGGATTATTTTCTCCCTTGGTTTTGCCTATTGCACAAGAGCTTCGCATCTCATTTACTGCCAGGCACCTCCACAGAGTGTCTGTCGATGTTCCTGCTTCCTGCATTTCCATGGCTGATTGAATGTGCTTCGGATTATTCCTGCCCTGCGGAGTTATGCCAGTTCTTCCAACCCACTGCAGCTTCTAACTTTTACATTTTAAAAGTAAAAAAGCAAGTTGCCTTGTAGTTGTTTTCTTTAGCCTCTATGACAAACAGTCACAGGAACTGGGAAGCAAATGAGCCTTATATAAAAGAAACACGAGGTATGAGTCTAATATATATAATGGCAGGCCAGAGAGAGGAACTTCCTCTTTGGAAGAATATTTGGGGTTTGCCAACAGTAAACAAATCAGACAGATTCTATTAATAAAGTCATTCCAAGTGTCAAATTATAGCAGTTAGCCGCCTTCATTTACGTTACGGAAAGCAGCGTCTACTGTTCCAAGAGAAAATGAAGTAGAAATAAGTGTGTCAAGAGTGTTAAGCATTTCTCCATCAAATTAAAATGCCATTACAGAGTGAGCGCTAAATAATACATTGGTTCCCGTAAAATATGCTGCACATGTTCACACAAGAAAAACAAACAGAAGAAAAGCGTAAAGAAATCGTTTTCTTTGTCTGTTTCACAATAAATTGTGCAGAGCTCCACAGTTTGCTACTACATTTTATAAAGGAAAGCAACACAAAGCCAAAGCTGGCAAATTGAAAATACAGAGAAATCAAGACAAAAACTAGCCCAATAACCACAAATGGAAGGGATCATCTTGTCAATTGAGAAGAAACATGAGGAATATGAATACCAGTTTTTTCCCTAACCCCTGAATGCTGATGGCTCCATCGTGCTTTAATTTTCTACCCCTACACATGCCCTGCTCTGCAAACTTCCCACATACTTTCACTTAATTTCAAAGTGGAGTCCCTCTCTGAAATGGCACTGTAAACATTTCATTGTGGGGTCCCATGTTTGACGTCTGTCAGTGATTTTCAAATCAAAACTGCTCAGTTAACAAGTAAAAACCAGATTTCTTTTTGTTTATTTCTCAGCATTGTAGTCTGCAGTATGAAAAGCAAACTCGGTGCTTTTCTATTCACGTATCACCCACAATAAAGATTGGCATTTGGGGGAGAACCCGCTGCTGGAGGAAGAGCTGGATTAGGATCTGGCTGGGTTACCCTCCTGGTGTGGAGTTGCCATGGCTGAGGAGGATAAACACTGCCAGGACAGCCTGGCCTCTGTACCACCACCTTCCGAGTCTGTTTCCATGAGGTTATCATCTATGAAGCTCTGCTGGCGAAGTGGTGGTTTCAGCACTCGCTAATCCACTTTCATGCAAAATCTACCAGGTTAGCTTAGATGGTTTAAATTGAACTAGCCCTGCCGCTGTTGCTTAAAGTAGGTTAGGGGATGCTTATATCATTTCTTCAGCCAGAAACAGCTAGCAGGGAGCAGAGTAGGGAAGGTAGGGAAGCCTTTTCAGCAGGCATGAGGGACCTAGAAATCATCACTTTGCAGCCTTAGCTTCTGGCATGCCTGAATGCAACAGATTCCATGTCTCTGTCCACTTGCTTCTGTATCTCAATAACATCACAGTCCCTTACCTAAATATTCCAGACCAGAACAGATTTGGAGAAGAACCAGAAAACCAAATCCTGGAGTAAGAAGGACACATGGGTCATGGCCACCTAGATAACAGAAGACCTATCACTCAAATTAGTGCCATTTTTCATCATAACAATACCACCCTCTGGGCTGCCCAGCTCACAGCTAATTGGCATCTATTGACTTCTATCGAAGGCTAACAATTATTCTGAACAGAGAGGGGAAAGAGAGAAGAAAAATCACAGTGTGGGGACAATAGGAGTTACTGGTACAGAAAGAAGGGCCTAGAGAGCCCTTCTCTGAAGGCATCATACTGGATTTTGCAAGACAAAAAGACCCGTGTTAGCCCCAGCTCAGCCACCAAAGCATTCGCTCCTGTGAGCTCATTTTAAACACATACTTGTGTGGCTCACCACATGAAGTCCCAATCCTGCAAGCACTAGTCACTGTACAAAATAAAGTGCATTCCCAAACTTTACAGGGTCAGGATTTAGGACAGGCTTGGGCTTGTGCTGAAGTACTTTGCTGAACCAGTCAGTAACAGCACTACTATTCAAAGCGTTTGATAACGAGACATTGTGTAATATGATGAAGAAATTAAAGATGGGAAAGGAACTGAAAAAAGTACCTCTCTAATAAGGAACTATGCTACAAGTATTAAGGTAGATGCTTCCACCTAGTGACTTATAACAGTAGCTTATAAATTTTTAACCTGAAAAGACTGGATGGCAGCTGCAGCAGCAAATAAAATTATAGAAAGACATTGTTCATCATCCGTAGTCAAGACGAGACACAGAAACTTACCTTGCAAAGGGGCTCTATACATTCAGGCATCAGCAATACTTTGCAGAGACAATGCTGGCCCACTGCACACACCCTGATTCACCTCTAGATAAATAGTGGCCACCCCACTACTTCTGTCTGTGCTCATGATAATTCTGCCCCTTCCAAGCCAACATGTGGCAGAGCAGGAAGGATAACTCCTGGTGAGAGGGGATGTTTCTGACACCTCAGCAGTAGGGAGATCACCATCAAAGGTATTGATAAACTTTTCTTTCAGTTTTAAAAAGCAAGCGCTGTAGGGGATTTTTGTGTTCTTTAGTAGTGCAAATGCACATGTGCTAGGTCTGTCCTGCCAGTGTAGCAGCAGCAGCTTCAGAGCTCAGTACTGTTATCCTTCTCTATGCTGGAAACTCTCAAACTCCTGAGAGTTCATATACACCTGGATGTGCAAAAGTTTCTTACTTGAGCCCTCACAGCAACACTAAACATAAGATGTAGACTACAAAAAAGGAGAAGTCCTCATTGCTAAGCTTCAGGATCACAAATTTCAGCAGAGGTGCTTAGGCTTTGATGTCTAGTGACTCTTTACAACAAACAGGGGAGCAGTAAGTGGCTCTGGGAAAGTCATAGTGCTGAACATCCACTTCAAGATGGATCCTGAATCTTGTCCCTGACTGGAAATGCCACGTCCAGGACTAAGTGGAGATGTCTACTCACCAGGAATCCACAGCCTGGGGTTGCTTACATCCTTCCTCCCAGGAAAACTTAATAGTCCTGCCTTTCCAGATACAGTCAGAGGAGCAGGTCCAATAATAGTTTCAAGGTTAATGCAAGGCACAAATTCTGCCTCTAAAGAGTCAAGCTCTTGTATCTGGACACCCTGTGGCTTCAGCTACCAGGTTGTGGGTGCTACTGGTTGGGAAAGGAGTGAGGGAGTGAAAAAGGAAACTTTGGTAGAGAGACATTGGTCATCCCTGTGCTAAAAGGTTGAATCCAAATAACTCATCTGAGGCTTTCACTGTGGTTAAAGGACAGATGTGGGCAGAGGAAAACACATTAGTAGATGCAGAAGTAGTTAATAAAAATTCGATTAAATATCTTCTTGAGCTGTCCCTTATTTCCTCCACTGATTGAAACGGGAGCTAAGAATAACCAGCTCTGATTAAAACGTCTAACGTAAAGAATCTAAAGCTGGAGCAAATGAATGCCTCTGATTTCATAGATGTGCTTAAGGATGTGCTGTCAGTCTAAAGCAGTTTTGGACATGACTAGAGACATAACCATAGGTACCTAGTGAACATGAGAACCCAACAGAGAAGAACGGAGGAAACTTTGGGGGCAGCTAGTGAGTGATTTTGCTTCACAGTTTTGAAGTCAGGGCTCCTGTTTCTGTACATTTCCTTCTCTGTCTTCCTGGTTTCCATTGAACCTCATTTGTCTTTGGCTCTGGCTTTACTCCCTCTGGTCATTAAAGACTGACCTGTAAAGCAGTGAGCAATCTACACTGAGTAGATAAGTACCGACCTTATCTTGAAACCCAGGGTTTACCCCTTTGAAGTTAAGCGAGTATCTCTGTGTTTAGCTGACTTGGGACCTAAACCAGCAAATGCATGGCATTGACAGTAGAACTCAACGACCTCAGTTTCCCTGGGCAAGAAATCAAGAGTCAAAAAATTGAATTTTCTTTTTTTTAAAAGCTCCAAGTTAGCAGCGTGCCCCAAAGTATAACGATTTTTAAGAAGAAAGCAGATTTACTCCTTTGGACAGATGGCATGTAATCTGTTTGCAGCTTCAATTCTCATGAACTTCTGTAACAAAGTTAATTCCCTTCTTAAAAGCCTTGGTGCACTCTGATAATTTTAACGTATTTCTATTCTCTTATTTTATAGCTGTAATCATTGCAATATTAATGGCTTTGCTAGTGGGTCCTCTCTCATTTATGCTTTACTGAACTAACATATAAATATTAACCTCTCATTGGTTAATGAATTCTGGGACCTAAGACTGCTCATTGGTTAATGAATTCTGGGTCCTAAGACTGCTTTAGAGCGAGCTTTATCATCTGGCAACTTCTAACTATTTAATGTAAAGGACTTCTTAATTGTACACCAAAAATAGCATCAAGGTGTCTCAAAACGAAAAAATCCCAAATTCATCAACATCAAGCACAGAGAAACTGGCGAAATTGCATGTCATTGAGATTCTTACCAATAATTTCAATTACAGCATGTGTGTAGGTACACAATGGCTTTGGTCACCACCTCCCCATCACCTTTAAAGGTTGTCACCTTTAATGATCACAGCCCTCTGAGCTACTCACCAGTTGCAAATCCAAGTGGGACCACGCCACTTCAGGTCATTGAGTCAACTCCTGAGAAAATGTGACACACTTCTTCAAAGCTCTGTTCTCCCAGATTTATGCCTACATTTTCATCGACAGTCACTGAAATCTCTTCATTCTAATGAAGTAAAATTTTTGGATTAATAACATTTGAACCTTTAAGTTACTACTGCACTGTGCAGGTATGCACATGTATCTGCATTCACACATGTAAAAGCATACACGTTAAGTTTTAATTTTTAATGCAATAATCTATAAAAACATCACATACTTTATTGAAGCGCAGAAGACCTGTTTTCCCTTCCTTTCCTCTGACAGTTTCTCTCTCGCCCACATGGTTTATATGAATGATATTTACAACGGAGCTGTTTTGATCTGATAGAGCCTCAGTGAATTTACTGCTGTTTCTGCCCCACTGTAACTGAACCTGACAAGAACCAGAAGAATCCAGAGTTTTATTTTGGGCTTTATAGGTTTTTTTCCCCACTCCCTTTTCTCATG
The DNA here is from genome assembly GCF_964237585.1 of Gallinula chloropus. Lineage (NCBI taxonomy): Eukaryota > Metazoa > Chordata > Aves > Gruiformes > Rallidae > Gallinula > Gallinula chloropus. The sequence goes on along the minus strand of NC_140085.1, from coordinate 30,536,566 downwards.
CCTGGATGGGGTTGGCAGCTAAAGAAGACCCGTATATTCAGCTGCGAGGCTGCAGGACTTGCAGGATGAGATTAATTGCTCCTTTGATCAAAACCAGGTTCAATTTGCGCTGACTAATAATTGGTTTTTCAAGGAGAAAAAACACCCGAAAAGCAGCTGAACAAGAGAATTTTTTCTCTATGAAAGAAATGCAGTTTTCCCCTGCATGTAATTAATAGCTGTGGCGTTCACAAATAACCTGTGTGGCATGCAGCCATTAGCCTTTCTATTGTAAATGTACTGCTGTATTTTCCAAGAATTTATAGGATTTTGAAAAGGAATGAGCATTTCCTCTCTGCTGAGACAAACATATGTTTCTATTCCTCTTAAGAATTTCTCCCTAACACTGCATATAAAAATGAAACGACTTGTCTAAGTGCTCTGAATGGCTCAGAGGAAAGATAAATGGGATTTCATCCCACTAAGGAGGAAAGCTGTTCAGGCACTCCCTCGATAATTAAACTTGTTATTTTAGGGTAAGCACTTGGTAGCTACAATCAAATACAAAATTGCCTTTAATGATTGGGTTTGCTTTTGATTTTCCCCTCAGTATTTTTGCATAACAATACATTTTTTTCTGATCACAGACACAATTTTGTTGCAAAAACAATTGCTATAGAACAAAAAAACCTCTGACGGTGTCTGTCATGTGAGCGAGGCGTTCCTTGTCAAGTTTTGAGGTACTCCAAACTCAGCTCCCCTGAAGGACATGAATGAAACTTCAAGAAACTGCACGCCCAATAATTCATACTAGAATCCAATACAAGCTCTTTTTTCCTCAGAACTTATCCACATTTATTAGCAATCACCAGATGGGATCCCAGTGTAACCTCGGGGAAGAAAACTAATGGCTTTCCCATCAAGTCATATTTGGATACGATCCAGTCGCTGTTAACGTATCCGAATTCATTAGGAGCCACTGAATCCAAACCCTGTTTAATGCAAAAAGATACTTGGGAAAGATAATTTTGGAAATTATTTCATTTCCTTCCACAGCAAATTCACGTTTCATCTAAAGGTGAATGAAAAAGCTCGGGGTCCTCCATCTCTCATGAAACAATCTCTGAAGGTATCAGGGCAGACTGAAACCTGCATTCGTTAGGTTATGTTTTTGAGTTAGTGAGGTTTCTGGCAGAAATAATGTCCTAAACTGTAGAGGTTGTGAATTAAAATAATAACAACAGCAAAAATAAAAATAATAACAACAACAGCAAACCACCAACAACAACAACAACAGAAAATGTTTTGCAAAAACTTTTTTTGCACATCACAATTTATTTTCATTTGTTGTTCTTTAATGAAAGCTGGAACTTCAGCTTTTCTATTTAGTTTTTTAAGTTTAAATCTTTGTTTCCAGGCTAAATCAATAGCAAAATACCCGTTCACCAAAACCAGTAAGTCTAGATACAATATGAATTTAATTTATTTGTATAGATTTATGGAAATTAAATGTGTATCTAAGCTACCTTTTTAAAAAGCATAAATCAATTTCTCCAAGTTTTTCTTATAACTTAGAAAATATTTTTCAGTTTCTTACAACTTAAAAAATATTTTTCCAGTTTTAAATATCTTTCCATAAATTCATTCAACTGTATCACTGTGTATTTGTTTTTAAAACCATTGCTTAGGTAAAGAAACCTCACTTTCTCTCTTTGAATTACAGAGTGAAGCCTGTACTTTTAAAATGTTTTTTTTTCTCTCCAACTTCATAATATCTTGCTTGTATCTTATTCCTGAGACATACAAAGTTGCTTTATTTTTCTCAGCTTCAGCAATAGTTGCAGGAATGGATGCCTTTTGTTGTCACAGTATTTGTTGGTCTAAGAACAAGTATTTTTTTAATGCTTTCTTAAAAATAAAACCAACTTTTTTTTTTTTTTTGAATGCATAGAAAACAGTTTCTGTAGTTTCAAACCTAATTCTAAGCTAACACAAACAGTTATCCTTTTTGGTGTTTCTGAGGTTACTTTCAGGATTTTTAAAAAATCCAATTCATTTTTACCCACGTGAAACTGCTGGTTTAAATTATTGCACATCATTACGTTTGGACAATGAAAACAACACAGGCATTTTTACTTGTCTCTGGTCAACCTCACTCCTGGGTCTCCCTGACACGGTACCTCAGTCGAAATCACCACGCGGAGATTTAAAAATCTAAATAAAACAAGCAAATATAAAACAACTCTCTTCCCACCAGGTTTTTTGAAATTTTCATTAAAAACCTCTCAGTCCATTGATAAAAGGCTTTTCAAGACCCTTCCTTTTCGAAACAAAACGCTATATATCAGTGGCAGCCCTGGGTCTCTTTGTGTCCCTCCCTGGACGGGCTTAAGGAGAACAAACCCCACAGAACTGGATTGGGGAGGCACTGACACCAAGGAGTGCTTTTTGAGAGTACCGTATTTTGAGACTAACAAGATGGTGTGATTTTACACATTTAAACATAATTCTCTACTGGGACAAACACCTGACAGGAATTCCAGGGGGTTTTCTGACAGCTGCTAACACAGGGAACATAAAAAGGACAGGAACACCCACAGCCAACACCCACCCCCCGCCCCCCCGGCAAGTGCGGAATACCGGGGCATTCTGCAACACGCACAGCGTTAAGGGTTTGCCTGCAATTAATACGTGTCCCCGGTGGGAAACTAATTATCGTTCTTAAATTAAAAATAAAATATACGTGTTGTGCAGGACGTTGAGAGAGGCGATTTCTGACATGCTCCTTTGAGCTGGGGACACGTTCAAAGGTTGGTCTGGCTCCTGCTGCTGCCGGGGGATGCGGGGGGTGCGGGGTATAGGGGGTGCGGGCGTGGCGGGTGTGGGGATTGCGGGGTGCTGGGGAGGTGTAGGGGTGCGGGCGCGGGGTGCCGGGCTCGCCCCGCCGCCTCTCCCCAGTCGCTGCCGCCACCTACCGGGCAGCGGCTCCCACACGAGCGCCGCGCTGCCCGAAGGCTCCCGGCCCGCGGCAGGGTGCCGCCGGGAGGGAAGGGAGAAGGTTCGGTCTTCGCCCAGGAGATGGTCCGGTGCGTGACGGCAGCCATGCGGCTGGGAGGAAAGAGACTGAAGCCGCTCGCTCATTTCATAGAATCACAGAATCATAGAATGGTCTGGGTTGGAAGGGACCCCAAGGATCACAGAGCTCCAACCCCACTGCCACAGGCAGGGACACCAACCTCAGGCCTGGATCTACACAAGGCTGCCCAGGGCCCCATCAAACCTGGCCTTGAACACTTCCAGGGACGGGGCATCCACTACTTCTCTGGGCAGCCTGTTCCAGCACCTCACCACTCTCTCTGTAAAAAGCTTCCCCCTAATATCTAATCTAAACCTTCCCTCCTTTAGTTTTAATCCATTCCCCCTTGTCCTGCCATTGTCTATCCTTTCAAAAAGTTGAATCCCCTCCTGCTTATAAGCTCCCTTCAGGTACTGGAAGGCTGCAATGAGGTCCCCCCGCAGCCTTCTCTTCTCCAGGCTGAACAAGTCCAGTTCCCTCAGCCTCTCTTTGTAGGGCAGGTGCTCCAGCCCTCTAATCATCTTCGTGGCTCCTCTGAACCCTCTCCAACAGTTCCATCGTTATTGCTGCTGAATCCAAAGCGCTCATTTAGGAGGCGATGCCATTGGGCCCTACAAGAGATAACCCAGTCTCTCGTGCTGGTGAATTTGGATGATGCTACTATGGACAGTGAAATGCTGAGATGGCGACTGGGGACATTCGTTGCCTGGGAGAGTTCCTCCTCCTCTTCCTATCACAGTTACAGAGCAATCACCAGACATGGAAGCACAGATTCCTGGGAGTTCTGTCAGGAGCTTGTTAAGGAGTTAGACAGCATCTGCTGTTCCACTGGGGAAAAAAATAATAAAAAATTACTTCCTCAAACTCCAATATCTCTACAGTTAGCAGGGAAAGAAATTTGGGAGGTGAGGATGCGTTAGGGATGTGCATTGCTGTTGGCATCTTACTGGTTGGCTAAGGAAACAGAACTGCAAATGCATTTTTTTCAAGTTTGATGACAGTCTTTCCAAAATACTGGACACTTAGAGGGATTAGTTGATGAGTATTCATTTTAAACAGCAAGAAAAATAACAACAAGAAATCTTCATGCAATTTTCTCCCTCAAGAGGGAAAAAAAGAGAGGGCTAGATCTAGGCATGCACTGAAGTTACCTCTTTAAAAGGGACGGATGAAAACATAGATGTCTGTATATAAACACACTGTACCCTATATTGGAGCAATGGTTCCTAAAGTTGTTGCATCAACAGACCAACTGGTAATTTTTCCCACAGATGATCTGACACCCTGGTCTTACACTCAAGAAATTATTTTCTTTTTTTTTTCTCTTCAACACAGTAACATCCAAAGTTATGATGAGCAGGCCAGGCAACTGCTGCCATATGGACAACACTTCAGCTGCAGTTGCTCTAGAATAAGCACGGGTAACCTCATGTCATTTTCACAAGAACTCAGAGAGCCTTAAGAACATTTAGGAGATTAAAAAAAAAGCAGCAAAGTGTTTGAGGGCACCAAGCTGGGGTTTAGACGGGTCAGACTGCAGCCCCTCCATCAGCTTCCCATGTAATTCCACACTGAGTTCTGCCACGTTTTGCAGAAGCAAGATGGACAGGAATTAACTGTAAGGCTTACAGTGCCAGGCTAGGAATTGCAATCAATGGATCTAAAATGTTCTTGTTTCAGCCACAGATGTTGCAGTCCATCAAAGCCAAATTTACAGAACGTCTGCTGGTAAAGTAATGTCAAGGCTCGAGCTGTAGCAGGGACTAGGTGTTGCGTCTGTACATTATCAGTTTGTCTGCTTTCAAAAAAGTGATATTATATGTTTCACATAATGGTGACAGGTATGAACAGATCAGTTGGACTGAGTTGGATGAGAGATACTGGGACAAAAAATACACCTTTGATTTCTGAAGCTCTGTCCAGAAACCCAAATTCTGGTGCAAGTTTAAAAAGGCTATAAAAGCTACAGCCAGAATTTAGAAGCCTTGCAAGAAAAGGAAATGCAATTAGAGGGAAAAGACACTAAGTATTAGTTTATCAGACCATAATATAACCCATAACCTTCACAGTCTCCTGAATAGTTAACTAGATTGAAATCAGAGGAAAACAAGTGACTGGTTGGTTGTTCTCAGTGTACAAGCCCTTCATAAAGCAGTCCTCATGCTACCTTGTGTAGGACTGTTGATACACAACCCTCTGTTGCTGCTCCCACACAACCCACACACTGTTTCTAATGTTTCAGACCTTTTATATCGATAGATGCACATCAGAAAAATGAGGAGACCTCCGAGAGTAATGTTAAAGTGATTGGGAAGAGGGAGAGGAAGCAGCACAAAAATCACTGTCTTCCCATCCTGCATTCTCTTTTCCTTTGAATACTGTTGCTATTGATAAGAGAAAGTTGAAACCAGAACACTGGAGCAGGGTAGGAAGAATAAAAGGAGGGTGTGCATGGGGAGGGTTGTCACAATTGTGCAGTGCTTCTTTAATGGAAGAAAGTTGCCGGTTCTCTCTCATTTTTAGCTGAGGAAAAAAAAAAATCCCAATGCAGCTTTCTCCTGAAGCAATAAATCACAAATTGGGCTGTACAGCTGGAGGAAGGAGAGGAAAGAGTTGAAAAAGAGAGCCTCTTCCCACAGCAGTAAGCTATCAGATGGCTCAATCCTCCCCTGCAACCTCACCCTTAGGTAAGTTAAAACTGATGGCAAAACCCTGGCCTGAAGAGAGCGAATCACAGCTATTCCTTCAGACTCCAATCATCCCTGTAATTGCAATTAAGACCATACCACCCAGAGGAATACCTTGCTTTGTACCTCTCACGTTCCTGCAACGCTAAGGGTGTAGTCCTACAATCTTTAATACCAGACAAAATCACACTGCAAACCAGATACAGTTAAGACACCCAGCTTCCACCAAATTCACTACAACCCAAGCAGCTCTTCAGGCTGTGGGAGGCAAAAGTAGCACACTGGAGCAGTAGAAAGCTTTTGCACAGATACATGGGGGCTACTTTCGTTTGTTCACTTTAAAAAAAGTTACAACCCTATGACAGAGGAGCACGTTGCAGCATGTGGCCATGGCATTCTTCCTCCAGTACTAGACATCCCCCAACCAGATTTAGTCTGGTCTATAACCGCAGCGTCAGCTGCAGATAAAGCCAGAGATAAACCAAACGGAAAGAATCTGTGAAAGCTCGCAGCTGACGGCGTGCGCCAGCGGAGCCCGCGCTGCCTGAGCCTCACTGCAAAAGTTAACGGGGCTGTAAGGAAGAACACTGACCTTAATTATTCTAGTACCATACCCTCCATGGAATAAAACTTTGAAAACCACGATTCCGTGCAGTCCTGTGACTGAACCTCCAGAACTACTGCCCACCTTCAGAACGCAGTACGGCATGGTGGCTGCGTGAAGAGCCGCCGTAGGAGAAAAGGTGGCACCGGAGATTGGTGCTGACGCCACAGGACTGTCTCAGAGTTATTTGTTCCCTGTCTTGCATTGCCTCCTACTGACAATGCTTCTTGTACAGCAAGGCTCCAAACTGATCCAGATGAAAAAGAAATGAGGGAAAAGAGGAATATTTTCAGTGTATCTCAGCTTGATTAGTTCCCCAGCCCACTTGATCACACAATGCAGAAAAGAAACTGTCCCAGAACAGGAATTAATTCCCTCAAAAGCCCAAGACCTGCACCACCACCACCACTGCAAGTTATTTTAGGCACCTGAAATAACTCACTATAAAACCAAATCCTATGTCCTGTGTCCAAAAGGGAGGGCACTGTCATCTTCTCAGGAAACTGCCAACAGTCTGCAGGGCATTTAGCAATTTGCTAATGCAGTTTTTATACTGTGTGTACATACACACACCCCCTTTATACACATCAACATTTTGAAAAAATGACAGTATTTAATTCTTTCAGTTCTGGCAGTTATGCTGCTTGTCCAAAACTGCCTGCAGTATTTCCCCTCCCTCACATAGGTCCATGAAACAGAGCTACCACAGCACTTTCACGGGTAGGTGGCACAGTTACTGTGGCAGGACGTTTAACAAAGCAGTTTCATGACAGCACAATTACATAATTAAAACCAGGCAAATCTTACAATGCCATTTCACTTGCACACTTTTAGACTTCTATCAGTTTGTTTAATCAACTGCAACCTTTTCTCCCTCAATTAGAACCTTATTTTTTTAGATCAAGATCAACGAATCATAAAATCATAGAATAGTCTGGGTTGGAAGACACCCCAAGGATCAGAGTTCCAACACCCCAAATTATGATACAATTAGAATACTGTTTAGAGGTGGACAGTTTACATTTTTGAGAATACCTCTACTGGCTTTTAAAATACATCTTTCATCCAAAATCTAATGTATTTAAATTAATTTTCTATTGTAAAGAAACACAAATTATTTTTTTCATCAACTGACCAAAGAGAACATGTTGCAGATTCAGCAGTGTCAATCACATACTCAATGACAACTAAGAACTTGGCAAAGCAAATCTAAAGCAAATTCCAAACACAAAACTAAAATACCCATGTGTAGCTGTCCTGGTTTCAGCAGAGATAGTTAATTTACTTCCTAGCAGCAGATACGGTGCTGTGGTTTGGATTTAGGATGAGAAGGTTGGCAACACACTGGTGTTTGGGTTGTTTCTAGATTGCATTTACACCAAGTCAAGGACTTTTCAGTTTCTCATGCTGCCCTGCCAGCGAGGAGCCTGGGGTTTGCACCAGAAGCTGTGAGGAGACACAGCCAGGACAGCTGACCCAAACAATATTGCATACCTTACAATGTCATGCTCAGTAGATAACGTGGGGGAAGCTGGATGGGAGCTGGACCACAGCTCAGGAACTAGCTGGGCATCAGTGACGAGCTGGTGGTGAGCAATTGTGCTGTGTTTCAGTCATTCCATGTATTCATGTATCATTCTCTTCCTTTTCTGCCCTATTAAACTGTCTTTATCTGAACCCATGAGTTTTACCTTTTCCTCCCCCCCCCCCCCCCCCCAATTGTGTCCCACATCCCACTGGGTGGTGGCAGAGGAGTGAGCAAACAGCTATGTAGGTTTTAGCTGCTGGCCAGGTTAAGACACAACAATACTATACGCTCAAACCTCAGAACATAAAATGTCCCTGCTGCATCTGTGACCCAACCTCTGAGGTTACAAGCGTGCTGCACAGTTAGCCAGGTCCCCCCTTCGGTGAGCGAGCATTCAGTTTGGATTGCAGATGCCATACAACCAGGCTCTCAAAATCCTTCCTGGCCTCACCCAAGCGAGCTGTAATGCTGTATACACAAGCACACCATACTAGACTAAGAGCTGCCTTCCAGTAAAGATTGGGCTTTATTCCTTTCTTAGCCTCTGTTTCAGTTCAAAAAAATCAAACAGGATGTCTTAAAATATCTGTAGTTTAAGAGAACCTGTTTGACTTTATCCTGGACACCATGAAGGAAATACCTCACACAGTCAGTATTGTTTCAGCTGGTAGGAAGCAATTGCTAAATAAAAGATCAGTTCGTCTGCTGTCTCTCATTTGAGATTCAAATCCCTAATCTGGTCACAAAAGCAGCAGACTAATAAATTTGTGCAACAAAGCTCAGGGTTAGGTCATAAAAGCAGAAATCAGAAAAAATATTCAGCTGTGCATCATTTTCTCTCACAGAGGGAGCAGCAGAACTGGAAGAACTCCAGGGAGAGAAGACAAGGCCAGTACAGGGGTGGCAGCCGTGATTAATATGAGCCACAGTATGGCTGTGCACCTCAAGAATGAGACTAAACTGGCTCAGAAGCCGTACATTTAAACGGGAGTCCTACAGCAGTACAATTACTCCCACTCAAGGAAAGCAGGCTGCTTTCCCACCAGCAGCTGCTTGTATGTTATCTGATTTACAAACAAGCATGTTAAAAATAGCACTGTGCTTACTCTACAAAAAGAAGCCAAACTGTTAGCACTTAAGCCCAAGAAGCTCCCCTCCACAACTCCCCAGAGCACGCATTAAGCAAAACACACCCTATGCCATTAAAATAGTAAATAAATAAAACCTGACTGTTCATTCCATTTTTGGATGAACATAATCATGATCCTTAAAGAACACTTTCCTCCATATTAATAAATTTTAAAGTAATATTAACCTACACGCTAACATTATTTGATACTGAAACCTAGACCTAGTTACTATAAAAAATTATTTTAAAGCCTCATCTGGTTTTTATCAGGGGTGTTATCAACTTAATGGAAATACTTTTAGAGTATGAAGTTATTAATGGCATGTAATTTGGTGAACTTTGACCTACACATCTTACCAAGTCTCAGTAACTGTCAATATATGTGAAAACAGCACCTTTGTAGTTCTTTACTGAGCAACAGAGTAACTCTTCCCCTAACAATAATAAAACCAACCCCACTGCATTTGCCAAGGAAAACTAAATTTTCTACCAAGTTGATCTCTTCTTGTTGGAGTTTAAGACAGTATAAGGTAGAATAATTAGTTTTGAAGGAATAAATCCCATTGCCTTTGCCCAAGTTACCACAACAGACACAAATCACTGTGGGCAATTCGAGAATGTGGATCCCATCTTGGCTGAAGCTGGACAAAGGTTACACTCTGTATCGATGGATGGTCCTTCAACAGGCAGCATCCTGCAGGACCTGTACTGTAATTACTTCCATCCTTGAAACAAGAGACATTTTAAAAACAGGAGCTTTCAGGGCAACTCATTCTTGCATCTGTCATTGCATGTTATTGCCAAGTAATGTGCAACCAACTGTAACTAATCACATATAAATGGGATCTGCTACACAATCATAGAATCATAGAATGGTCTGGGTTGGAAGGGACCCCAAGGATCATAGAGCTCCAACCCCCCTGCCACAGGCAGGGACACCAACCTCAGGCCTGGATCTACACAAGGCTGCCCAGGGCCCCATCCAACCTGGCCTTGAACACCTCCAGGGACAGGGCATCCACCATCTCTCTGGGCAGCCTGTTCCAGCACCTCACCACTCTCTCTGTAAAAAGCTTCCCCCTAATATCTAATCTAAACCTTCCCTCCTTTAGTTTTAATCCATTCCCCCTTGTCCTGCCATTGTCTATCCTTTTAAAAAGTTGAATCCCCTCCTGCTTCTAAGCTCCCTTCAGGTACTGGAAGGCTGTAATGAGGATCCCCCGGCAGCCTTCTCTTCTCCAGGCTGAACAAGCTCAGCTCCCTCAGCCTCTCTTTGTAGGGCAGGTGCTCTAATCATCTTTGTGCCTCCTCTGAACCCTTTCCAACAGTTCCACATCTTGTATTGGGGGCCCCAGATCTGGACACAGTACTCGAGATGGGACCTCATGAGGGCAGAGTAGAGAGGGACAATCCCCTCCCTGTCCCTGCTGGCCACCCCTCTTCTAATGGAGCCCAGGATCCCATTGGCCTTGCGAGCTGCAAGAGCACACTGCTGGCTCATGTTAAGTTTCTCATCCACCAGAATCCCCAAGTCCTTCTCAGCAGGGCTACTCTCAAGAAGCTCTTCTCCCAGTCTGTATCTATGTCTGGGATTCTTCCGGCCCAAGTGCAACACCTTACACTTGGCAGTGTTGAACCTCATTACGTTCCCCCGGGCCCATCTTTCCAGCCTGTCAAGATTCCTCTGGATGGCTTCCCTTCCTTCTGGGGTGTCGACCACACCACTCAGCTTGGTGTCATCCGCAAACTTGCTGAGGGTGCACTCAATTCCATCATCCATGTCATTGATAAACATGTTAAAGAGCACTGGCCCCATGACAGACCCCTGGGGGACACCGCTTGTCACTGGCCTCCACCTGGACATAGACCCATTGACCACCACCCTTTGGCTACGGTCTGTTAACCAGTTTCTTATCCACTGGATGGTCCACCCATCAAATCCACTTCTCTCCAATTTAGAGACAAGGATGTGGCTGGGCACTGTGTCAAAGGCCTTGCTCAAGTCCAGGTAGATGACATCGGTTGCCTTCCCTTTATCTACCGATGCTGTCACTCCATCATAGAAGGTCACCAGATTGGTGAGGCACGACCTTCCCCTGGTGAAGCCGTGCTGGCTGTGCCGGATCACATGCTCTTCCCTCATGTGCTCCAACATGTCATCCAGGAGGATCTGTTCCATGATCTTCCCAGGCACAGAGGTGAGGCTCACCGGCCTGTAATTCCCTGGGTCTTCCTTGCTCCCTTTCTTATAAATGGGAGTGACATGACCTTTTTTCCAGTCCCCAGGGACCTCTCCTGACAGCCACGACTTTTCAAATATGATGGAGAGCGGCTCGGCAACCACATCAGCAGCTCCTTCAGGACCCCGGGATGCATGTCATCCGGCCCCATAGACTTGTAGACATTCAGTCTCATGAGGCGGTCACGGACTTGCTCTGCCCTTACAGTGGGGGGGGGGATTTGCTCTGCCAGTTCCCACCTAGAGTTCTAGGGATGCAAGGTTCTGGGATTTGAGAATTATGAGAATCCTGGCTGCCAGAGAAGACCGAGGCAAAGAACTCATTCAGTACCTCAGCCTTCTCATCAGTTGCAGCCAATTCTCCTTTCTCATTTACCAAGGGGGGTACGTTCTCTTTGGCCTGTCTCTTCTGGCCAATGTACCTGTAAAATCCCTTTTTGTTGTTTTTAACATCCCTCACCAAGTTTAGTTCCATCTGCGCCTTGGCTTTCCTGATCCCATCTCTCCAAGTCCGAACAGCATCTCTGTATTCTTTCCAGGCTACACACCCTTGTTCCCAGAGCTTGTATTTGCCTTTCTTTTCCCTCAGTTTGACCAGCAGGTCCTTGGTTAACCATGCTGGCCTCCTGCCCCTCTTGCCCACTTTCTTATTCAGGGGGATAGAGAGTCTTTGAGCTCTCAGAAAGGCATCCTTAAAGAGTAGCCAGCTGTCCTCAACATTTCTGTCTCTAAGGACCACCTCCCAGGAGATCTTGGCCAACAAGTCCTTAAACAGCCTAAAGTTTGCTCTCTTAAAGTTCAGTGTCCTGATCCCACTCTTTGCCAGGCCCACATTCCTTGAGATTGCAAACTCAACTAGGGCATAGTCACTGCAGCCCAGGCTGTCTTCAACCTTAAGACCTTTAATGATCTCCCCCACATTGGTGAGCACCAGGTCCAGCAGTGCATCGCCTCTGGTTGGTCTATCCACTATTTGAACCAGAAAGTTATCATCTACACACTCCAGGAGTCTCCTGGACCTCTTGCAGCTCGCCATGTGGTTTTCCCAGCAGATATCCAGGTGGTTAAAGTCCCCCATCAGGATGAGTGCCTGCGACCACAATGCCTCCTGCAGCTGAAGGAGGAAAGCCTCATTAGTAGTCTCTCTTCGATCAGGAGGCCTGTAGTAGACCCCTATCACCAGCTGCTCTTTATTAGCCCCATCCCTAATCCTGACCCACAGGCTTTCAACCTGCTCCTGGCCACTTCTCAGAGAGAGCTTCTCACAGTCTATCCACTTTTTAACATAGAGGGCAATTCCGCCACCCTGCCTTCCTAGCCTATCCCTTCTAAAAAGGCAATACCCTTCTACAGGGGTATTCCAGCTGTGGGAATCATCCCACCATGTTTCCGTGATTGCAACTAGATCATAATTTTCCAGTGACATCACAGTTTCCAATTTCTCCTGCTTATTACCCATGCTGCGTGCGTTCGTGTAAAGACACTTCAGCTGGGCTGACTCAATGCCTTCTTTGAGGAGCCCTCCCTCAAGCCTCTGGGAGGAATCTGAAGTTTTCCCCCACTGCCTCCTAGAGGGACATTAGAAGGTTCCATAAGAGGGGTCAGCAATACTACCTCCTCTAAGGAGTCCGCAGAAGTTCCTATGGGACACTTTAGATGTATTTCCCTACAGTCTTGTAGAATTTCAGCATCCCCAAGCCCTTCTCTATCTTGTTTAATTTCACCCTCTTCACCCTTTGAATCTAGTATAAAGCTGGAGGCTACTTGCTCTACCCTAGCAAGCCTCACTATATCCCCTCCCCCCTTCCTAACTAGTTTAAAGCCCTGTCATTGAGGCCTGCCAGCTCTTGAGCTAGGATTCTTGTCCCTCTTGGAGACAGGCGGCACCCATCAGCTGCTATCAGGTCAGGCGCTGAGTAAACAGCCCTGTGATTGAAAAACCCAGAGTTCATAAGGAGGCACCAGCCCCTCAGCCAACTATTCTATCATGCAGCAGTTCATCCCATGCCCACATTGTAAAGCGTGATAGATGAATGACTATTTTGAGAGGAATAAAACGCTACTGAAACTGCATATGGAAAAGCAAATTCCCATTTACATTACCAGGACATGAAAAAAGTCTTAAATAAAACTATTTTATTTCCAATCTGTGCATTTGTATTCTCTCAATAATAAAAGAATCAAGTTTACTTTCACTTTAGTTCCTATAGTACTTCAGTTGCAGACAGCAGTAAAATACTTTGTTCCAACAACTTTCTCTTTGCGAACTCAAGCCAGACTCACACTTTGCTTTTTTACTTAGAGAAGTTTCATGAAGCTTTGGTATTGATTTCTTAACTTTTAATCTTAAGTTGCATGTTAAAAGACTGTTTTTATTAATTACCAAATATTAAAAGCAACACAAATTGGGACAAGTTTTACAGAAGAATTTAAAGGATATGGTGATTTTACAGAATCATTTGATTACATGTACCAAAGGACCGGTTACAGTGACAGACCACAAGTACAAAACCCATTTACAGTTTCACTGACTTTCGGATTTCCTTTAGCATTTTCAGCATTCACAATATAAAAAGACAGTGGCCCTTCCCCTCTGAAGAGAGCAGATAACCACAATCAGTCTTCTCAAAGGCACTCAGTTTGCTTTTTGTATTTTAAGTTCGGCAGACACCAAGTTGATATTGCTTTCACCATTTGCTGGCCCAACAGTCTCTTCAAAAGTTCATGCAACGTGGTAAATTGTACTTGGTAGCCAAGCACAGAAATATTATGTACTTATCTTGGGGTATTTATTCCATGATTAAAATATTAAATGATCTTACAAAAGTCTGATTTTACCATACTATGCCTTTGGCCAATTTTGATTTTTTTTTCCCTTTAACACGCTGTGCCTTAAACTTCTTTCTCTGCCTGGAATTCATCCATATCGGGTACTGTCCATGCTGGTCTAGCAGAGTTTTTTTGTTGCGTTTATTATCTACGTTCATTTTGCAGTCATCTGAAAAAGAAAGGCATGTGTAAGGAGTGAAGTACATGAATCAGCTTCATACAATCTATTTTGCTACTAGATTGCCAAGAATTACAAAACCATCCCTACACAGCAATATTTGTATGCAGAGGCTTTAAACACTGAAAGCACTTTCCAAACCAATATAACTTCAACCCAGGAGCTTCAACAGCTGAGAGTAGCTGCAGAATTTTCCCTCAAGGCCTGTGTCTGGGCAAAGCACCTTATTCTTTAGTCTGCCATCTGTTCCAATGCTGTGTCTAAAAACATTGTGTGTGGTCTCCATCAGAAGCTGCAACTATACAGGAAGCTATGGGCTTGTCAAAATATATGCACAATTAAATACTTCTTATGATGTAATGTTTAAGATCTCTTCTAAAGAAATTAATTTCAACTGAGTGGAAGATGAAGACAGGTAAAGAGAAGAATAAACAAGAAAAGCTGAAACACAGTGACAGTACAAAGCATGAACCAGTGATGCTACAATTGCCTCAAGAAGTGAGGATGAGGTCAAGTCTTTAGAGACAGAAATAGAGGATTAGTCTCTAGGGTCATGAAGGCTGCCTGTGACATGGTTACTCCCAAGAATGGTGTCCCCAGCTAGCTGACACCATGTAGATGTCATGTCTTGGTGGGACAAGAAGGTTACAGGAGTAACACCTAGTTAAGTACAGATTCGAACAGCACTCTACTAGTAATTTCCAAACCATCCATGTACAACTAAAAGCTTTATCAGAAGTTTTCACACAGATGAAAAAACCCACTTTTTTTACGCTGTGCCTATCTGATGTTGGGAGGTAAAAGTTCATGAGGAAAACGCCAATGTGCTGCTTCAATAGCTGAAGCATGCAGGTAACTCTGCAGGGATCTGCACCACACAGATGTGCTCAGGGAGCCCTGAAGTTGGGATGGGAATAATTGTAAGCAGAGAATGGGCACAGAGGCCTACAACCTGCGAGCACAACCAAAGGCTGATCCAGCATAGTACAGGCAGCAAGAGACTGCCGGCTCCAGAAACCTCCTGACACCTCAGAGAAACACAATATGAGGTCTTCTTAAAGGTGTTTTCCAAATGTCACAGGAGGAGAAATGGCCTCCAACAACACAACACAAAAAGCCAAAGCCCCAAGAAAACCAGCTCTATATACGTAAGCTGCTTCTCTGATTCCTAATATATGATTGAGGTTAATCTGTTGCAGAAAAGCACATCCACAATAAATGTCAACTGCAACATTAGCTAAATGAAAAAATACTCCTTGACAAAAAAATACCAGTTGTTCACATAGCACAATGTTTTCGTTGTACTCAGCTATCTCAAGGATGTAGAAATCAGTAAACAGAAGAAACCTCCTGAACTCAAGTGGTTCAAGGACATAAAGAAAACCTATCAAAGGGGCTGAAGACAAAGAGCAGGTTATCAAAGCAGACTCGATGGATATAATTATCTTGAAAAATATGAGCATGCTGACAAAGTTTTAAAACCAACTACAAAACCATTTTGACCAAAAGCTAGCCAGACTTTCCAGTATTTTTTCTCCTAACAACAAAACTGGAAAAAGCCCCCAAACAAACTTCACAGTGTACTGTGAAAAATACCTGAAAGTAACACAGGAAAATGTACCTTATATACCTATATACTTTCTTAGTTTGGAAAATTATTCACCCATGTATGGAAAGTGCATATTCTGGATGGAGCTTTCATTTACTTCAGTCCTTGTAACATCTGGCCATGTGAACTCCCTTGTGTCCAAAACCAGGTAGTTCTGGAAAGTCCTCTCAAAGATGACACCATTATTTTCACAAAACCTGTGGCTGTTTTGTGAAGTGTGTATATATATATATATATATATATATACACACACACATGTTCTTTGGTATTCCTGAAGCTGCTGTTTCCCTTTACAAAGGCCGTGGGAGATTGGCCACTTGCAGAAAAGCTGCCAAGCAGACTTGGAAAGGGGTGCAGGAATGACGGATTGCCAGACTTTTGTTTCAGAAACTAGGTTTAAGACAACGATGTTTCCTCCGGCTTCAGCATAAGAAGGTTGACAACGTTCCAAACATTTTGCAAATTCAATTCTAACAATCCTATAAAGAGTAACTTCTACATCTGGTTTATAGGACAAATCAGAACCATGGATAAAATTACAAATTATACTCCAAGCTACCCTTAATCGGGCAACTATTTTTATATAGCATTGTATTTCCATTTTCGATACAGTTTACAGGCTCTGCTATTCAACCTCACCACGTTTCCCTGTCTCTCCTAATTTCTGAAACACTGACTGGGTGACTGACAGTTATTACTAGCATTATTCTATAACCCCATCGCGATGCCTCAAGAGACTTTTGCAGACCACATAAAAAGCTCACATCAGCAATATCCTAACAGCCTAAATGGCATAAAATGGAAAAAAAAAAAAAAAACCCTTTGATTTAGTTTATACTGCTGTTTTGGAAGAGAAGGTGCTTTCTGACTCCAGTTGTTTTTTAAAACACTTTGGCTCCACTCCTAGGTTACTTCCCCTACAGACTGCATCCTATTCAAGGAATGGAAAGGAAGATGGCGTTATGCATAGACACGGAATACCCTCCACTCCTGCAGCATATGTAATGCAGCATTAATTAGCATACAAGACCCAGGGGCCCCTAATATCCCTACCTTGAGACAGTACATCTGAAAAGGAAAAAAACCCTACACCACTTTATTCCTGATAAAATCTTTACAAAATTACTTCAGGTTTACGTCTAACTTTTATATGCTTATGGTCCTCCTTATACTAGGGGGGAATTATATCCTATCTCCAGTTTAACAGCAAATATAAGACTGTGATTGGACCTACTGGTAAGCATTGAATCCTCACTTGCCTCGCGTCTTTGGAAATAAGTCTCTCTACAGGATACTACATACTTTAAATAAAAGGGTCATAACCTTCTTCCACAAGCGGCCGGATGCAATACAGAAACTCACGTTGGAGAACAACCAGGTTCAATGGCTTAACAACATCTTTTGGGTTTAAAAGGTAAAGACCCGTGTCAGGCGCGGGCGCGTCGGTGTCCCTCGGGCCGGCCCGGTACCCAGGGGGGCCCTCCTCCCCGTAACTCCGCCACGGCCCTGCCAGAGCCCAACTCACCCGCCTGCTCGAGGACTTTCTCGGGGGGCAGCACGGTCGCCACCTCCTTGACCTCCTCCATGACGACATCCGCGTTGGTGCCCAAGATTTTCTTCAGCCTCTCCAACTCCCTGGGCGCGTTCTTCTTCCTCTTCTCCGCCCGCATCTTCCTCTTCCATTTGCTCCTCAAGCTCTTCGCCATCTCCTGAGGGGAAAGGGAAACGGTGAGGGCGAAGCGCGCGCCGGGCAGAGGAGCCGTTAGGGGCCTCCCAACAGCCAGGCAGCTCGCGGACCGCTGGGGCCGGGGCCGGGGCCGGGGCCGGGGCTCCCTCCCCCAACCCACTCACCCCAGTCGCGCACGAGGCCTGACGTTCTCCCTGACGCTAGGCCGCGATCCGTCTTCACGCATGCGCGGGGCAAGCTGACCCCCGCCAGGCGCCGCCCCTACCGAGCTTCCCCAGCTTCTCGCGTAACTTCCTACCGTAACTCTCCGAGCGAGCGCGCCGCCGAACCCTCCCGACACCGGCTGCCCGCGGCGGGAGGACAGCGAGCCACGACTCGCCCCGCCGCCTTCCCGCCTCGTCCTTGCGACACCGACAGCCCTGCGGCTGGGCGGAGGCAGGGATGAGAAAGCAAACGGGTGTTCCGTCCCGGGATGCGAAGCGAGGTTTTACCGTTAGCTCCCCGCCCTCGCTCCCTAACGAAACCGGAATCGCCACCCTTGCTCGCAACAACCGGCAGCCTCGGCCAGGTCCCTGTTGCCATGGGGCGTTCCCCAAGCACTGCGGCATCGGCACCGCTCTGACAGCACGCGGTGACAACACCCGGACATAAAACAGGGCAGGTGAAGTCGGAAAGCCTTTCAACATTGTTTATACCCCGCTGGCCGTCCAGGATTTCAGGGGGTTGGGAAGCAGCTGGTCGCTGCCAGCCAGCGCTTGCCTGCCCAGCGCCTGCCAGGCCCCAGTCTCAGCTGCACGAACAGACCCAACCTTTCAACGTTTTTATTGACGGACACTTAAACATACAAGTTGATACAGAATCCAGTGCTAAATGATTTTTCAGAACACTGAAAAACAGGCAAGAAATAACACTGAAAAGAAGAACATTGCCTTTACTTAACGCCCTCCTGGCTTACATAATCACCTGACAGCCCTTAACAAGAGCACAGTACCTCTGCTTGAGACAGCATTCCATTTTACCAAACAAAAACTACCTCAACGTGGTACACACACTTACAGTCCCAAAAGAAACATTTCCAGAAGCTACTGAGGAGCAGAGAGAGGCTTACTCCAGAGCCATCACAAGCTGGCAAACATTTTAATCATGAATTACGTCAAGTGCAAATTAAGAGATTTAAAAAGTGACAGAAAATATGACAGCATGTCAACTACCATAAAAACTATATTCTAAAGAAAAACTTTACCTACGTAAAAAGCCTTCCTCCCCCCTGGGAGGGATCAATATTCATGGAATGAAAAAATAATAAAGATTCAGTCTCTAGAAGACAGAGCTACATAGTTTGCAAGTCATCCGAACACTATTTAGGTACTTGACTTCATGTACGCCATAGTCAAACCACGTCGCTTTTGGCTATTTTTTATTAAATGCTTCCAGTAAACGCAGCAGGTTTAAGAACAGGTTGATGATGTCCAAGTAGAGATTGATTGCAGCCAGTATGTACTCTTCAGGGGATAATTTGTGCATCAGCAAATGTGTGTCATAAATAATAAATCCACAGAACAGAAGAGCTCCGGCAGCAGCAAACACCAGCTCTATTGTCTCACTGTAGAAAAACACCTGGAGGCAAATGAAACGAACAAATATCTGTAAATTTCATTTTCATTTTAATATTAAAAATCCCTGCATAATGATATACCCCACTTCAAACAGTCTTTTTACAGTTACATACAAACAGATATAATACCATGGTATTTCAATGTTCTTATTCCTCACAGTGCCCAGTCACACAATCTCTGAGTAAAAATACCTTTGCTTAAGAGTGAAAACCCTGGTCTCCAGAATATCAACAGCAGAAAGATTAGAAAAAACAAAAGGCAATTAACCCCCAAATCTCCTTCCCATTCTCTCAGTCAAGTCATGGATCTCAGTGACTGACAAGTGTCATCAAGCAATGCAAATACCACTTTTACATTAACAAGAAAAATTCCAATGAAAATTCTAATTGGAAATTAATGGTTAAAAGATCATCAGCGCCATCGACAACAGTAATGGATCTGGTCAGGAATTTTCTTTCATTAAGCAATACTGAACTGTCCAAACCCTTTTTGTTATACTAAAAGTTGTAAAAGATTAATGTTAAAGAATATTTTTTAACCTTGAACACAAGGTATCTTACCCTCAATAAACCTGAGATGATCAAGATCCACATACAAGTGAAGAGGCTGAAAAAAAAATTTCAACTGTGAGCAACAATGTATTTTCTTCTAATGTTTACTTCCTTTCCTATAAAACTCCTTCATATTTGGTAAGTAAATGTCTGTAATTCTTAGATGCCAACTGTTCATTGGCATCAGCAGTAAAACTTGTATCAAGCTGTCAAAAGTTATGTCCTAAATTTATTTTTTAATATCTGAAGCAATTTCCATCTAAATGGAAAAACCCATATAAATGAGTGTTTTAGAGTAATCCTATGGACTTAAGAATCATAACCACAGAGATCTTACAAAAAACCCACAACTACATGAAATAAATAATTTAAGGTAAGTAACACCCTCACCATTCCCTTGAAACAAGTTCTATGAACCTGTATTTATTTTCATATCTGCAAAGCATGCCTTAAAAAAGGAGAAACTAACTTAAACAAATGAACAACCAAAAATCATCAATATGACAACATACCCTGCTCCAAATTTGCTGAAGTCTCTCTTTGACTGCAAGGTATATGCAGTCAGTCCCAGAAATACAGCAGTAGTAAGAATAAAGGCTTGCAAGACGACAGACACATCATAGAAACTCACTATAAACAAAGGAGTAAAGTGTTATTTAAAGAACACTGCACTATAGATTTGCTAAATTATTTGCTGAGAAAACACAAAGTTACAATTTTGAGACCAGACAAAAAAAAAATCTTAACTGTGAACAAAAAGTACATTGTGCTGAACACTTCAAAGTCATGATCACAGGACTCTTAGACCCTTCCACTAGGTAAGTTTGGCAGAGTATCACTGTAGCTTCTGAAATGAAGATAACTGATCTTCCATTCTCACGACAAGAAGAAAATAAGTATTTTTAAGCCTAGATGTCTGAGATCTTAAGGAAAAGGCTATCTGAAAAGCTACCTGGATTCTTCAGGATAATGAAACAAGAAAAAAAAAGTCACAAGACAATCAGTCCCCTGTAAAGGCTCCTGTAAGTTTTGATTAGGGGTAGGAAATTAAAGATTTCAAAAATTAGTAGAACTTCTCTTTTTGTCCTTCCTCAATCTTTCCTTTCCCAAATAGATTATTTATTTTTCTCTCAGGAGACCATAAACCATAATGAACAGGTTTCAACTAATGTTGGAAGCTGTAGTGCAAGGTGTTGCCATGACTTGTCTGTACACCAGCACATCTCAACCCTGACAACAAAGTACAGCACTCCAAATTCAAAGTAATTCCCTTGGAGAAAACAGGTGGCAGCTCTGCTGAAAGCTGCCTTATAGCAAAGAATGTCACTAGCTGTGCTGAAATAATGGATGGCACAACTCATTTATCACTTCAGGCTTATATAGTTTCAGTTCTGAATCAGCATCCAGTTTTCTCCCTTGATTCACTGGGTTTTTTTGCTAAACTCTTAGCACTGTCACTGAAATTTTCAAACATGGGATTTATTATCACTTCAGTCATGTCTAGGAATCTCAGACTGCAATTAGTACAACATATTGGATTCCTTCTCCAATTTCTTTCAGAAACCAGACAATAGGATGACTACCATTTACCTGTAATGGCAACCGTCAGTGCTTCCAGTAGGGTCTACAAAAAGTAAGAACAAAAAGTTAAAAGGATTAATAAAAACCTCACAAAACACTTAGATAAAAGGACTTCACATGCAGCGAGTCCCATTCTGCTACGTAATTCCAGCATATAATACATTTGCTCTTTTGTTTCATCTTTGCATATGAAAAACATGTTTGGATTTAACATGAAATCATACTGTCTTACTGTGCTGGAGGTTGTTGTGTTACAGAAAAACAATACAATATAAACTGAAAATGAATGAGAGAGACCCTATAAAATAAGCCATGTAGGTTTTCCACTCAAAGCACACGGCATCTGTATCACATTTCTTACAAAACATTCAAGGGGCGATAAAATTTCTCAGAGCTGCTACTGGAAATGAATTTTCAGCTTTTTGCATACTTTTCACTATTTGAAATACTTTCAATACAACACTCTTACAATCTCATTAGGCAGCTAAGTGTCTGCATCAATTTTTACTTTTCCCCACTCATCCTTGTTTTGAAACAGCTAACATGAAATCAAACCTATTATTGGTGTCTGGGCTGAAAGCTAGTACAGCCACTGACTTCTTCCAAAAGGTAATTTCAAATTAAGCTTCATTACAGTAACAGAGGAGAAAATTATCTATGGTGTGAGCCAAGAAGTCAGAAATAAAAGAACATTTAACCCTTATTTTAAGACAAATTATCACACACATACTTGAGTCTTCCTATTCCTATGCAATATAATATTTAAACTATCCTATCACAAACACTCACACATCTGGCTGAACTATTACATCACTCCTTGTTCCAGCTGCACTTGTTGAAAGTTTTTTAAAATTTTTTACTCTCCTGCAAGAGTTCTGAAGTCAGGGAGCAAATAATTGAGTCACAATTTAAACAGTCTATTTACTTACATAGCAAAACTCTCTTCTCCCTGTATCACAAACACAGTTTAGGCAACTCCTAAAAGCACCAGACTCCAGTGGTGCTACTGTGGCTTCTTTTCAGAACACCATTTTGC
Source organism: Gallinula chloropus (assembly GCF_964237585.1). Taxonomy (NCBI): domain Eukaryota; kingdom Metazoa; phylum Chordata; class Aves; order Gruiformes; family Rallidae; genus Gallinula; species Gallinula chloropus. Next base: position 30,514,237 of record NC_140085.1, on the reverse strand, counting down.
TTACCAACAGCATCAGCTAGCCTGTATCTACCAATTTTGATGTCAGGCAGAAGATTAAAATTTGACTCTGACCAACCTGCCTCAGTTGGAAGCATGCTCAGAATTCAGCATAAAAAAGGAACACTCAAGTAATAAAATAAACACACATGGCTGGTTGTGTTTGGGGCTCTGCTGGACGCTGCCTATTAAACAAGTTAACAGAAATGCCTCCTTCTTTCCTACTGAGCAGTTTCACAGAGAAATCATTGACATCAACAGAACAATAAAACCAGATACACTTATACACACATAAACAAACAATAATAAAAAAACCCAGCTTGCTCCACCTGACTCTAAATTCCAACACTTTTTCTAAAAAGATGCTGGAAGAAACTTGAAGTAGAGGTTGCCTAGGAACCACCTGAGGATAGAATCACCAAAAAAAGCCCCAACACTCAGAACTTTCTAAGTATATAAACCATCTATCAAGGAATACAAGAAAATCAAACTAGCCACCACTAGTTTTCTTCAAAGAGTTCATCACAATGAAAGATACTAAAACTGAATTTATTTAATACTTACAAATCCAAAAAGCAGGTATAAATTCAGAGGATGCTGGTGTCTGTAGAAGGTCAGTGCCACGATTATAGCCAAAGATCCAAGCCCAGATATCAAAAGCAAGGCAGGCCTATAAAATTTCATTCAAAAATGTCATAAAAATTAAAATAGTCTAGAAGACTACGAAACAATTTATATAAAAACAAGTTTTTAAGCGATCATCTACATAGACACTGCTACAAATGTAAAACAAGTTTTACAGAACTGCTCTAAAACATACCACCACAGATAATCAGTTGAAAATAGTACAGTCACAAGTAAAGACAATTTTTTCATACTGGAGCTAAAGATGGTCCCGAAATCCATCACCTGGACATGAATATGCATGAAGAGGGAAATCTATCTGAACAAAACTAACAGTATATGTAATATTTTGCCTATTAAGAATACCACATTCAGAAAACACTTTCTTTATAAGCACTTAAAAGCAACATATGAGCAGTAAGTCTCACTGAAAGAGTTGTCAGGGCCTGGAACAGGCTGCACAGGGAGGTGCTTGAGTCACTATCCCTGGATGTGTTTTAAAAAAGGGCAGGTCAGGTACTTAGGGATATGGTTTAACACAGGATGGGAATGGTTGGACTTGATGATCTTATAGGTCTTTTCCAACCTTGTAATTCTGTGATTCTGTAAGTGCAACAAAGAAAATCAGTACTGACCAGTAAGTATCTATTGTGGTTCAGCCTCAACCAGTGGCCAAGCACCACACATTGCTCGCTGGATCCCACAGACAAAGCAGACAGAGCCTCCAAGGGTTGGGATAGGGACAGTTTACTGACAAAATCACCGCAAAAGGGGCATAACAGCCCATGGCAAATTACACCCGGTGATAACAGAGAGTACCTTCTCCACCCAAGGATAGCAGAGTACCACAACAGGCCTGCCCCAGCTGTACTCAGACTGCCCTGGAGGCACCCAGCCGTGCCCCTCCCTGACCAGCCCTTTTTATGAGGGAGTGATGTCAGGCAGTGTAGGAAACAACCCAAGATAACTCAGCTCAACTGTGCTGGCTGCTTGGGGGGTTAACTCTGGCCTGGCCAGAACCAGGACAGTATCATGGTAATTAAATCATTCAAGCAGCCTTCCTAGCAAAAACTGGGCCAAAATCAAATACAAAATCTTGACTGCTCTAAGTGAGCAGAACATTTTTAGATTATCAGATTTAAGTAGAAGACTGTAGTTTTACAACCTCTGCTGCATGCACTATTGCTCATACAGAAACTTTCACAGTGTTTCATGTTCCTTTTTTATTTGTGATTTGAAGTGAAAGTAAAAGCAAAGTCTGCAAGCATACCTGGGGGAAAACTGAAACCAAACTCAGTGCTCTCCTCCTTTCCCTGGTTGTTTTTTCCCCTCCTTGTTAGTTTTTGAGACTTGGGGGTTTTTCTTCTGAAAAACTGAGAGGCCAAAAGAAGCAATCCCCCAGGAATTTTAGCAGACTAGCTTTCAAGGGAAAAAAATAACAAAAGAGGATGGGGAAAGGAAGGAGATGACTAAGACGTAAATCAGCTTTTTGGAACAGGTACCTACAAACTGCAGTACTCCAGATTCTAAAAGGAGATACTTAGAATTTAGAACAAGAAACGTCAATCATTAAGATGTGTTGCCAGTGTATGCTGTACATCACTTATTTTATATATCCTTTCATTATTATTATCATCATCTTCCTTTTCTGTCCCACTGAACTGTCTTGACTCAACCCACAAGTTTTAGCTTTTTCTTTTCGATTCTCTCCCCCATCCCAGTGAGGTGGGAAGGGGAGTGAACAAATGGCTGTGTGGTTGTTTCATCTGCCAGACAGGTCAAACAAATCATGACAAAATCAGAGAAGTATTTTCCTAATTAGGTTACAAAATTTCTATCACAGAACCAAAACTCAGTGCATCAAAATTATTAGGAATACTGAAGTGTTCCAGAGCAACAAGCTACATAAACTATATTTAACACACGATAAACACCTCCATTTCATTTCGGTATTTACCTTTCATGAACAAATGCCTGCACTCCAGTAGAGTACAGAAAAATTGCAGATGTGACTGTGGACAAGAGAACTTGGATGGAAAGAATGCTGTAGACTTTCCGTAGAAAAGCTAGAATAAAAGAAATAAAAATGAAATCACTTTTGAGTAACACAAAGTTCAACAGTAAATCAGATACAAGTTTTCTATTTGGTAAGGAACCATTAGGAATTCTTATTTAATGAAAAAGCACAGAGCAAAGTGGTAAGAAGTGATTTTCCCTTAAGAACTGACACAGTATTCCAGAAAAATTACATGTATTCCTGGATATCATTATTTAAACAATAACTACGATGACAAAAGAAATTTTAAAAAAATAAATGGCAAGCAATCTATTTCAGACTGGTTTGAAAACTGCATACAACTAATGTCGCTAAGAAATAGCCAACAGTATACCTTCAACATCATGCTACCGGCATCTAACAGACCTAAATGGACAAAGGTTGACATGGAAGTTCTGTGGAAGGCAGAAACAGCCATGAAAGTTTAAAAAGGAAAAGCTTTTACAATAATATCTATTTGATTGACCTCCTGTCACCCTAAATTTCATCATCCTGAATGGGTATTAACAGATACAGACTGCTACAGAAAAAAAAATAAATCCCAGAATTAAGATAACAGCCTTCATAATTCTAGAATTATGAAGAGTGGGGAGTGGCTCAGGACATGCAGATGTACAGATATTCTCTGTTCTGAATGGAGGGAGACCAAATCATTAGGCAAAATGGAAGAATAAACTTAAGAGAGGGAACCAATTCAGTTGTTAACAGCACATCCTAAACAAGTTTAAGAGCACATGCTATGAGAAGAGAACTTACCTGCTTGCAGCTGGTGAAATTAAACATGCTTGTAAGCCATGAATGACTGGGGCCTACTGTGTTGTAACAAACTGAACAAACCTAAAGGCCTGCTAGCCAGCATTGCCTTCCCCCTGCATTAATAAATGCATCAGCAGTTTTGCAAACGGCAATGCTCCTTTCATATTTCCTGTGGTGTCCTTTATTTTCACAGGTAAATAGGACGAGGTCTCCTGTTGATCAGAAATATCTAATAGAAATTTCACAGTGCACAGCTGCTTTCGTTCCAACATGTACCCAATACATTGTAACTATTTCTGCAAGGATTACTGATTTAACGCCTCCTACAAGAGCATTCAATGCATTTGAGACATGCCTTTTAACAGCAAATCAACAGCTTACAGGCACTAGTATGACCTTATAGCACACAAACGCTTCAGCATAAGAGAACATGTTAACACTGCACAGAAGACACTGAAATCCCTCCTGGTTAAACTACTGGGCAGCAATTTTAAGTGTTATAAATCTTGGGTATCGTGTTTGGGTTTCAAAACGCACCCCTCTGGCAAAAACCCAGCCTGAATCTATACGGATTTAATCCCTCTGCTGAAAAGGCCTCCTGCCCCCACACGCTGCAGTGATGAATCCCAGCCTTCCGCCAGCCGCTGCTCTCTCACCCCGGACTCGGCAACGCCGAACCTCCCCGCTCACAGCCTTTACCCTGAAGCTTAAAATGCTGCGCGGACCCTGAACTCATCTGGCGGCCGCCGCCCATGGGATTAAGAGAGAGAAACTTGTCGGGAGCACCGGCGGAACAGCACGCCCCGCACCGCCCAGCAAGGCCAGCCAGGCGCGGCCGCTCCGCAGGGGCTGGGGAAGAGGCTTAGGGGACAGGGTAGTCGCTTTTCGCATCCCCCCGCCCCGGTCCCTACCCATGCGGATGTGGACACTGGCCGAGGCCACGTTGCTGCCATAGTTGAAATCATCTTCGATGGAGCTCCGGGGGTAGAACTGCTCCGCCGCCATCGCCGCAGCCACCGCTTCCCCCGCAGCAGCGACAACCGCTGCGCTTCCGGGAGACAATCGCACCCCGCACCGCCGAGCAGGACCCGCCGTCAAGCAGCCGAGCTCATCGATGGCGGCTGCCCGAGTTCCCAGGGGGCGCTGTGGAGGCGGCCGCGCCCCACTGGCGGGCGGGCTCTGCGCGGGGCCTGGCTGTACCCGGCCGTAGCAGCCCGACACTTCCCGCCGGGCCTCCCCCGCTGTCGCTGCACATAGGCAGAATTTGCAGCGGGAGTGTGGTGGTTTAGCGCTGGCGAGAGGCCAGACACCCACGGAAACCGCTCTATCACTCCCCCTTTCAGCTGGACAGGGGAGAAAATTTATGTTGAGAGGCTTAGGAGTCGAGATAAGGCCAGGGAGAGATCATTCCGCAATATCACAGGCAAAGCAGACTCAACACTGAATAAAGGAAAGAAAACTCTCCAATTTATTACACTGTGCTGCACACACAGTGAGACCAGAGTTGGATAATGAGAAGTGCCACCAGACCTTAAAGCCCCTCCCTCCACCCCTCCCTTCCTAGCAGACTTCAGTTTAGTTATGATATCATTCGTTTCTTCCCCCACCCCGTATCACGGCACAAGGAGGGACAGGGAATGGGGGAATGGGGGTTTTGGTCAGTTCCTCACGAGCTGTTTTACTTCTTAGCCAGGAGGACATTCCTTGCACCCTTCCCCTGCTGCAGCGTGGAGTCCCACCCACGGGCGACAGTCCTTCACAAATTTCTCTTTGAGTCCTTTCTGTCAGGGCTTCAGCTCCTCACCAGCTGCCTCAGCGTGGCTCCCTTCCATGGGTGCTGACCTTCAGGCCCAGACTGCCCCAGCCTGGTCTCCCGCAGAGTCACAATCAAACCTGCTCTGTCAGGAGTCAGTCTCTCCATGGTTTTGCTGCCAGGAGCTTGTTCCAACGCAGGCTTCCTGCAGGGTTGGGGCCTCTCCATATGCTGCAGATGGGGTCTCTGCTCCACATCATCATCCATGGGCTGAAGGGGGACAGCCTATATCACCATGGTCTTCTCCACAGGCTGCAGGGATGTATCTCTCTCTCCAACACCTGGAGCGCCTCATCCTTCTCCTTCCCCTCCTTCCCTGGCCTTAGTGTCTGCGTAGTTTCTTACATCTTTTCACTCCCTTCTCTGGTGGCAAAAAGCAGCTGCTAGCAGGTCTTTTTCTCCTAAATGTGATTCCCAGAGGCACTGTGACCATCACTGATGGGCTTGGCCTTGGTCAGCAGCAACTCTGGCCTTGAGCCAGCTAGTGTTTGCTCTGTCGAGCCTGCAGAGAACTTCTGGCTGCTTCTTGCAGAAGCCACCCCTACAACCCCTCACGTCCACCAGAACCCAGCCACACAAAACTACAACAGGGAGGGAGATAGGGCTGAGGAGCACTGTGGCTGTTGGTGCCAAGGCTGCTGCCTTGTGGCTGCCACCAGACCACGGGTGGCTGGTGTGTGTGGGACTGTTTTGGTGTGCCTGAGACAGGAGTGACCTTGGGAGGGAGGAGAAGCCTGTGTCCTTCAGCTTTTACATGTGGGATCTGTGGGAGTAGAGTAGGTCTGGGTTTCCTATGAAGATCTCCTCAGTCTACTGACATTTACCCACCCAGGCCTTCCCTGCACATGATTCCCCATGGCTTGAGGAAGAGTTGTGTTTGTGTTGATGTTAAACATCATTTCCCATGTCTATTTAGGTCTGAGAGCTCTGGAGAGGAGGTTCCAGTAACTGAAAAATGAGCCCTTTTACTCGTTTTCACCTTTGATTCACCTCCAGCTGCTATTCGAAGAGTTCTCCAGCAAGCCAGGGCTGTCTTCACCCACAAACATAAAGTTGCCTTCAGCAGTAATGGATAAAAAAAGATTTTGGACTTTAGCACTCTCCATCAGCGTATATCTCACTAGAGACAAATTTCACTTCTGTAACCTTTTAATGCAAAGTGGAATTTTACTCAGACTTTCTCCTAGTTCTGTGCCCTGTCCTTCAAGTAAACTCAGTTTCATTCACCGAAATACCCAGATTCTCAGGTGTCATGTAGCATTTTGCGTACAGATAGATTTTGTGGTCCCCTCCCCCTGAAAGTTGCCCAAAGTGAAAGCTCACATTTAGGAATCCACAAACGCTAAGATTTTGGAATGTGGGATGGGAGCACAATATGTTACTTTTTAACTTGTGAATATTATCTAAAGCATGCCAAGAAACTGAAGGCATACACACTTTAGAAATGTATGTTATTATGTGTATCCATTGACCAGACTAAAATAGTGCCTTTCAGAATTGGAAAACATTTGCATCTACTGTTTTCAGATTCTCAAAGGAAAACTAAATGATTCTGTGATTAATTTATTGTATGTATTTATGGTTTTCCTTATGTCATTTTGCATTTTTAGTTGCTGCAGAGCAGGATCTTTCAGCTTTAATCCTGAATTTGGAGATTTATTCATTGTTTGCATAGCTGTATGGTAACTTTTGAAATAATAATCCTGTCTGCTTTCATGTGCGTGCCTCTGCAGAAGAACACCACCAGTGTTCTCCCAGGAGAAGCATTTAGAGTTGTGAACAAGCATCTGGTGTTGCCTTCTAATACGTGCAGTGCAACTTTCTTTAAAACGTCTCTTAGAGACACTTCACTTCTGTGTGAGAAAACATTTCAGAGCATTGACGCAGAGTCAACCCCTGCTAACAGTTTGAGCCTAGAGATGATTGAAGGAGAGACATAATGGTAGTCTTCAAATACTTTACAAAAGGCCGTTAGAGTTCTCCAGCTGTGGAGAAAGCATGACATAAGAGGTAATTTGGCTTGAAATGCAGTGAAGAAGAATCAGGGTGAAAAGTTGAGAAGTTTTGTAAGAGTGAGCAGGGTAAAGCTGTGGAATAGGTAGTGTGGGGTTTAGGCACAGGTTGGGACATTGGAGGCTGCAGGAAACAGGCAGGCATACTTCTGCACACCTACCTCCCATGAGGAAGATGTTGGTCTGATGTCAGCCACCAAGAAGCAGTAATGGGCTTATTCAGAAAGTCAGCAAATGATACAGTGATGCTACTTACGAGCACAAGCTACTAGGGTTGCCACAGATGGGAATGGAAAAATTATTTAATTCTTCGATACTGATAAAGCCTGTGATTTTCATGCCAAGAGAGACCATCATTCTTGTCTTAAGATCTTTTTTCTGTTACTTGTGGGCACACACAGAATGCACTGTGCAGTGAGCAGCGCTTTGGAGTGACTGTACTCAACCAAGGTTTAATAACACCAAACCTGGCTGAGTACTTTCAATGTCTTCGCAATTTTCCATTCCTCACTTGGGAAAGTATACCTTGTAAAATGCTAAATATGCCTTATAAAAAGCAAAGTATGTTTTACATTGCCTTTCTTTTCTGTATTTGATGTTTCCATAAACATACCTCCATCACACTATTTTTATTTGAAACCGCTGCAGTCCCACAGTGACTTGCCTGCGACTGGCTAGACGCTTCCACCCTGCGTGCGTGCGTGCAGGGGTGAAAGAGCTTTCTGTTCTCCAGGTCCTGGTTTGGGCTCAGGAATGGGGAGAGGAAGCTCGCTCTCGCTAGAGCCCTGGCTAAAGACCACGGACTCCTCTGTGTCTTTTGTCTGTGTTACACATAATCGGTGGCTTTGCTGGAAAAAGTCCATCTGGCGCAGGGACGTACTTGGGAAAGGTACTTGGAGCGTGGCCAGGATTCTGCTTCTTTCCAGAGGTTTGTTTTCAAATCATTGTGCCAGAGCCCCTTCGTTTGCTGCAGCTTGGAGCAGTGTTCCCAGGGTGACCCCTCTCAGCATCGCTTTGATATACGTCTGTGTATCTTCACATCATCATGGCTGTTGTTGAGGCAGGACTACGTGATCTCCTCTTCCCAGATTGCAAAGCCCGTGACCTCTGCATGGCTCTGTACAAATGCATGAGACGCGGCTGCTGTAATATTCCTGGAGTGCCGGGTGTGCGGTTCCAGGAGTACGTAGTCACACGTGGGGCCCTGTGGCTGCCTGCCAGCCTTTCCACAAGGAGGTAACATTCAGGCAGTTTGGGTTGGGAACGGCACGGCACGTGCAGTTCAGATGCAAAGCGATGTGGGAAAACCGGGGAGAGAAGCTTGATTATATAGGTGCATCTGCATGGCCATTAACCATTAATTTATCCCCAGGTGAAGTTTGTTCTCTTAATTTCAAAATAACTAGCTAGTTAAGTTAGAGGAATCATTTTATTGCATGACCCTGAGGGATCTTAATTTGAAGAAACATGAATTACTGTGAAATTAACCTCACACTCAAAAGTTCTCCATGAGAAGTGGAGACAATCTCGTAATTGGAAAGTTGTCCCAAACTGTATTTCAAGATGTACAGTTTGTAGCTGGAAAACTGTCATGGTGTTCTCACAGGGCAGGAAAATAACAAATTCAGGGACAGATGTGTCATCTGTTGCTTTAAAATCTATGGTGAATTTTCAGATCTGCCGATCAAGGGAAGAGAGTTTGTCTTCTGTAGTAGTTCCATGAGAATGGCTCTATCTTTTGGCAAGCAGGTCACCAAGCCAACCTTTCCTTATTCCAGGATTAAAAACTTCTCTCAATGTTCCTTCAGTTTCCAAGAGCCCTCACCTTTGCCTGATGATATATATATTCTTTTATTTTAACTAAATCCCATCTGCATTGTGTTTTTTTTTCATTAAATCATAACTCATTTAGCACCTTTGTATTTTTCCCTGTGCATTGTTGATAAGACACACTGGCTTAGTTTTTGGTCTTGGACTCAGTGGAGGTGGTCTCAGATTCAATAAGAAATGGGTTGTGGCTAGGAACTGAGCTGTCTGGTGGCACTAGTCCATCAATGTGGGGGTAAAGCTTACCTGCTGGGGACCATGATGTGGAAGTGAACTGCCTGCACTGCCTGGACCTTGATTTTAAGGATTGTGAACAGCTTTAGAACAGACACATTGGTTTGACTGATGCGATTTTGTGAGACATTTTGAATGGGGTCAGGTTGGGTGTGTTTCCTTTTGAAAACATGACTTCAGGATCCATGTATCTCAGCAGCTAATAGAGTAATGCTGGTAGCTAATAAATTAATCCTAGCATTAAAAGTCTTCTCCCAAGGTGTTTGTCCATTTATGTCAGTCTCATATCTTTCAAGGGTGCAATCTGATTTTGACAAGCTGAGGTATTTTACATTTTAAGGTCAGGATCGAGCAGAAAGCAGTCTTTGCTAATAATCCCCCTTTGTTATTTTAGTAACTGCTGGAGTTGAATAATAAAAAAAAAGAGTATTACCATTTTACTCCATGTGTAAGGCTGAATCCTGGGGAAATATAGAGTGCTACACTGACAGCCTTGTTATAGGCAATTTTTCGTTTCTTTATGGAAGAAGTTTCTTTTTTTTTTCCCCTTTTCTTTGCATGGAGGTAATGTTACATACCATGGTTTAAGTTTGATATTATTTTGTTTGGTTTCAATTTAGCATTAAGAGCTGCTTGAGTTTTGGGAGTGCCATATGGAGTCTGTTTATAAAACACTTAACTGTTCTTCCTGTACAAATTCCAATGTGCACTAATTGTCTTCAGTGAACAGCCTACATCACCTGTAACGGGTAGTCATCCTGTCATCTAAAACCTGGCTGTGCTCATGTAAATTAGTTTATCTAAACTCTTGAGCTTATTTTGTCATGAACGCTTTTAATTCTGAACCTTTCTTTTCCTTGCATTTGGAAAAGTTGAGGTCAGACTTGCTTATTTCTCTTTGAGTGTCTTGTGCAATTGAACCCTGATAAGAATTCCCATGTGTAATGACAGTAACTGTATGCAGTTTAAGGAAAAAAAAACCCTGCATTTAAAATAGCTTTGCAGCTGTTGGTAGGCTGTACCCTGCAGAGACTGAAGAGCAGGATTCAGCTCCAGATGAAGAGAACTGTGCTTAGATGTCCATAAATCGGTAACTATGTGTGTGCTAAGTGCCTAAGGAACTATTACTGCTAATGGAAATAGGGGTGGCATTCAGACGTCCAGAGCCATGTCATATCAACCTTAATTCCATTTGCTCCTCTAGAAAAGCACCAGGCTTCTGTAAATCCTCTGTTGTATCTGCAAAGCCATGCAGATGCCTTGGATACCCTGGAGCATCCTAAAAGGCACTGGATGCCAATGCTTAAGCAATGGCATCCTGAATGTATAGAAAATTACACCAGCAGAAAGGGATCATCAGTCAGTCTGGAGGACTGCTTCAGCTCACTGTCAGCATACAGTAGGGGTGGGAGCATCATGGCTGGGATATGGGAACGGTAAAAGAGGAAAGAAGAAGGAGGAGCTGGCAAAAAACCAGGAAGGTGATGATTATTACTGTGAAAGGGCTGTAGGTACCTGTAAAGGTACCTGTAAAACCAAGTCAACAAACCTCCTTTGCTGACGCGGTCCCTGTCTCTGCTAGGACAGCTTTATCAGTGCAGAAGCACCCACTTGGAGTAATTCTGGCAGTATATTGGTGCTGGGAGAGCCAGGAGGAGGGGAGGGCACAGCTCACTCTCAGGCACTGCCCACACCAACATTGTTGTGTGGATTGGCTTCGTAAGGCACATGGCATCCCTGAAGTTACCGTGACTCCTCACTCTGCCAACACGTGCAGGTAGACCCTGATGTGCAGAGGCTACTTGCATCTCCCACAGTGCCCTCAACAGGGTCTTGGGAAAGAAACCTGAGATGTTCAGTGTCTTCAGGAAAAAATGCCAAGGGCACCAGGGGGCTTTGGTCACGACGTGCTGTAGCCCATTGAGCAGTCCTTAGTTTTCCCACCCCTTTTCTTCCACAGCTGGGTGGCTTTCAATACACGTGCTGGGGTTTCACAGCATTGAAAACATATGGAGGAAAGGGCAAAAGTGGTATGAGAGGTTTCTTCTGGTGCTGATGGAACAAGACAGTTGGCAGCCTCATGCAGGCTCTTTGGGAAGTGGGTCAGTGGCAAATCCTTTGCTTATTCACGAGGTTAATTATTTAGCTGTGTGAAGCAGATTTGCATTAAGTCTCAGGATGCGTGTGCCAGATATACAGTTACTCTTCATTTTACGTGAGGCAGAAACAAGGCTTGTGGCTCCAGACATAGCAGAGTACTTCCATGTCACTTCAAGGTGCCTTTCAGGAGCAGCAGTCAGAAATGTATAGTACAGATCCCTAAATACCACACTTGGTGCAGCAAAGGAGATAAAACTTGAAGATGGGTCTCTCACCTATGTGTTTCCTATTGTTAATTAATATTTAAGTACTGTTTTAAAGATCATTAGTGAGTCTCATGTAATCTTGACCTATTCTGATACTAGTGGGAAGAACAGTGATTATTAGTCAGCCAGAGGACTACTGAATTTTTAGCTAGATGTTCCTTTTAAAACTTACTTTTGCTTGCTTTTTCTCATGCCTGAGAAATATTATTCACTAGTGTGTGGTACCTTTGTAGATATTACGGGCTAGACAATCATCTTTGTTGAGCATTTTTCAACACTCTTGTGTGCATCATCCACAATTGTCCTTTTGAAGATGCTGTTCAGACAACCTTTGCCTCTTACAAAAAGGTGCTCTTTTCTTAAGTGGAATTAGGGCGAGATTTTTCCAGTGCTTTTAGGATTCAGATGTATTAACACCAAGCATTTTTGCTGTGACTTTAAAAGCAGAAGTATTACTTCTCCTGAAGCAACAAAACAGCTCAGCAGCCCCTGTTCATTTAGAAATAATGAATTATGTATTTCACTCCAGGTCCAACTCTGCAGGTGTTGCAGAGCCTGCTAGGACTGCCGTTAGTGGCATTACTTCTACAAAACCTCTGTTGTCCAGTTCAGTAAGAAATCCACAGTGCTGTCTTCTCCAGAAGGATGCTTCTACTGATAGGTGAGCAGGCTAGAGAGTGGATTTGGACTCAACACATCTGTAATCTCTGTGGTGGCTGTCAGCCTTGGGATCAAAGGGTCCATGCTATGGTTAATAATGGGCAGCTTCAGATTATCCGCTGGTTGAGTGGGCTGGAGTGTGGGGGGCCTGTCTTGGTCTTGCAAAAATGTCCTCTGCCAAGGCACCAGCTGTGCTTGAGCTCTCTCCCTCCTAAAAGCGAGGCATCTAAGTTACCTAAACAAGGGGAAGGTGAAAGTCCGTGTTGAGACATATCCTATACTTCTGATTTTCAGGGAAGCACAAGCATATCAAATTGATAGGTCAAACACACTCTATTTAAAGGAAGCTATTTCTGACAGCAGTGTTTGATTTAAGCCTGTTTCAGAAATGGTTGGTGCTGAACATGCAGAAAAGCAGCCAGAATGATGAAGTAGTAGTAGATATGCTAAGAAATTGAGTGATCCAGGTAAATTTCTACTGTAAATCCCTAAACTTGGCCTACTGTCATCTTTGTCAGACCTCGCTGACCATTCTGCAAGCGTGCATCACTTGAAGCAGATCTGCATTGCATTACATCCTAATGCAGTTATCCAATACTGCTTTTGGTTTTTAGAGATCCTTGCTTTAGAAAAATAGATTTTAAAATCATTTTAGAAGGTAGTTGTCCCTATATCTTAATGAGTCAGCCATTAAAGCGATTGATTGATTAAATCTAATACTTGGGATACACATGTAATCTAATTAGAAATCTAATATAGCTGCTAAAATATTAAACACATTCATAAATACCTGCCAACAACATAATTGCAATTGCAAGTGAACCCTTTTAATGGTGCTTCTTTGGGTTTCGGCCAAAAGAAGTAATTGCTCACAACTGTTGTGCAGTTACTTTAAAGCACCGTGCCTGAAGTTAGCAGTTTTAGATGCTGCCACTTTAACTGAAAATCACTGCTGGGCCATGATTCTGCTTAATCATCTCTGTAACAAGGACAGAGTAATCTGTCAGCAGGCTCCCAGAGCATCACTGCCTAGGTATTTTCTCAGAACTGATCTCAGTCTGAAGACTTGTGTGCTGTAGTTTACAACGGGACTGAAATGTCTGCTTCTATTCACATGGCCTCCCCTCAGCCTCCTCTTCTTCAGGCTAAAAATCCCCAGCTCCCTCAGCCGCTCCTCACAGGATTTGCCCTCCAGCCCCTTCACCAGCCTGGTTGCCCTTCTCTGCACTCGTTTGAGCACCTTCTTATGGTGAGGAGCCCAAAACTGGACACAGTTTCAGGAGCAAATGTTTCCCAAGATAAATTTTATCAGATAACCATATTTTGGTAAAACTCTCTACTGAATAATTTCATGTCTAGATCATGGCAAATATGAGCTGATCCACATGGGTCCTGCTGTTTGTGCTCACAGGAGGAAGGTGATGGGCACACAGGGATTGGTGGCAGAGGGAATTGTCCTTTTTGGGTGGCACTCCAGCAGCTTAAACTAATTACGAAGTAACAGTTTTGCTTCGTATTTGGTCCAACTACTTTCTTTGTGGATATCACATTCAAATGGTATTTGGAGCAAAAGTTAGTCTTTCAGTAGTGTTTAGGCTTGGGATGGCATCAAGTATTGTTCTGCGGGAAGAAATCTCATGCAGAGCTCCTCCTCCATCTAAAATACACACCTGGAACATTTTCAAATCAATGTGATTTTATTGAACAGCTAAGGGGAACAAAACTTTCTCGTTTAATGATTGAATAAATTTTGCAGTGGTGGAAAATGTTACCTAAACATTCTTTACATCCTACATTCCAGTAAGTAGAGGGCATCATTCAACCAATTTGTGTTAATGGCATTTTAGGGCAGTATTAGGGAACATCTTTGTGTCTACTCCAGAAATACAGTACCTGCATAAACCACCCCTAATATTCTGAGGCTTTATTCAGAGAGAAGTGCAGAAGCAGAGCTTCGGGCACATATGCATTCTCTTTGGGAAACCAGTTGTAGCAGTGGTTATGATGATCTGGCAGCTTGCAGACTGGAGCTTTTGCATGCAACATATGCATTTTTTTAACGAATGTTTTTAATTGGCTGTGCTGAATTTTGTAGAGGAATTAATATGCTAAGGCAAGCTACAAAATTCTGATGATGTGCTGACAAAAATATACAGGATTCAGTTCTTTCTCTTTTAGGAAACAATTAGTGTAGCACAAATCCCTAAATCTCATAATTAAGGTAAAAAAATACTTAAATATGCTTTGACTGACACTTTCTTGCAGCACTGATGTGGGAAAAGATGCTTTTTGTTAGCCCCACATATAATTATAATTCTCATTGAAATTCTTTCTGTAAATAGGTTGATGCTGGGAATATAGTTTGAGAAGCTCACATGCTTTCCTGAAATTTATGCTTCCCATGATGGCAATAAATTGCAAAACTCATGTTAAGTGCCTTCTAGTTCTCAGAATGCAAATGTAGATTTTTCCTTCAGAGGCTTACTGTCATTCTGCATCTGTGAAGGTTTGTAACTTCTACACAGAATAGAAAACAAATATAAAACTGATGCATTTTTGTAATTTCATAGATGTTTGAATTCATCAACAATCTAGCAATATGTACCTACCATTTATGGTATGATTGATGGTATTTCTAAGTACAGGCTATCTTTAGCAGAGTTTTATTTTGGCTATGAAACTGTAGGTTCATCTCTTAGGTTACATCAGATGAAGCACCACTGTGTGTACCATCGTGTCCTACCTCACTGAAGCCACTACTTTCATTAGTACATCTCTGGGATTGTGTTTTTCTGTGACAGAGAAGACTTCTATGTGAAAATTTCTTGATTAACAAAATCCACATAGGATTTCTGACAATAGGCAAAGTGGGTTTTTGTGTCAAGGTATGTACTGCTTTCATACGTAAATGTGTGTTCATACATACATTTTAAATAGCAAAAAAACCTTACAGCTCTTTTGTTTTCTTAGTAAGTCCATTAGCAGCTCACCCACATTATTCTTGTGACAGAGATGAAAAAGTAGGCTAATATAAGTCTTTGTGAAATGTCATGGATCCACACCCAAAGGACAGAAAATCACCCACTGTACCTCTGGCAACATTAAAACATGAACAGCAAGAATGCTCTTTGTTTTACATCAGTTTATTACCTAGCACTTGGTTCTTTCTCAAACTGCATTACCTTATTATTATTATTATTATTATTACTACTACTACTATTGTTACTTTTATTACTATCATTACTATTACTATTGCTAACAACTTTTGTTGTAAACCTTGCTTTGGTCTTTGGAGAGATTGAAGAGTTCCACGATGTGAGGAATACAAAAGACACTTGAAGCTTCTCATGTATCTCCAGTTCTGCCCCTGCTTCAGCACACGTCAGTCCCCACTGCTGGTTCTGGATCACAGCATAGCTGCCCTCAACAGTGGTATCCGGCCAGAGGGAAAATCCCCTGACTATGAAGATCCTCATAGTCACACACTGAGACCAGCTTCAACACCCCTCTACAACTCTCTCTTCAACTATTAGCTTTAATTTTGTGGACACAGCAGTGAACAGAGTGTAATAATGCTGAGGAAAAAAAGGGGAAAAGAACCATGAAGATCTTTTCATGCCCTAAATGGTTGACAGAGAATGCTCAGTTTGTAAAAACCTTCCGCCCCCATATCAACTTAAAGCCATCAGAGATAAAACATAAAATTTCATTGAAAAGTTGCTGTTTGGAGTAGAAGAAATATGTGAAGACCACAAAGCAGATACATATGCTATTGATTTTTTAAGCAGGTTGTTGAAGTTTAACCCCAGGGAGCAACTAAGCACCACCGGCTGCTCACTTACTCCTACCCCCCTGCCACGGGATGGGATGGGATGGGATGGGGGTGAGAATCGGAAAGGTAAAAGGGAAAAGACTCATGGGTTGATTAAGAACAGTTTAATAATTGAAATAAAATATCAATATCAATACAAATACAAATACTAATACTAAATTGTAATGAAAATGAAAATAGCAAAAAGAGAAAGGAAAGAGCCAAGAAAAACAGGTGATGCAAATGAAAAACAATTGCTCACCACCTGCTGACTGATGCCAGTCCCTGAGCTGTGATCAGTGCCCCACAGCTAACTCCTCCCTGTTTATATGTTGAGCATGACATCATGTGGTATGGAATATCCTTTTGGCCAGTTTTGACCAGCTGTCCTGGCCGTGGCCCCCTCCCAGCTTCCAGCTTCTTGGGTGCCCCCAGCCTTCTCTCTGACAGGCCTGAGAAGCTGAAATGTCCTTGACTTAGTGTAAGCACTGCTTAGCAGCAAACAAAACATTAGTGTGTTAGCAACATTATTCTCAACCTAAATCCAAACCACAGCCCTGTACCTGCTGCTAGGTAGAAAATTAACTCTATCCTTGCCAAAATCAGGATGCAGATGTAGGCTAAAAATAATGCCACTTTATGGGAATGAGATTGCTGCCTTTCTAAGATCTTCCCCAATATTTTTTTATCTTCTCAGTTGGGACAGTCTTAACTTTCTCAGGAAATGCATGTTGCACATGCATAAGCTAAGATTTCCAAAGATCATAGAACAGTTTGGGTTGTAAGGGACCTCAAAGATCATCTACTTCCAACCTCCCTGCCATAAGCAGAGACACCCTCTACTAGACCAGGTTGCCCAAAGTCCCATCAAACCTGGCTTTCAATGGTTTGGTGCTGAAAATATTGATGACATATTCTATTATTTCTGGCAATGGTTTTGATTTTGTTCTGTACTAGCTATAAGACTACTACCTGTGCAGTCTTCAAAGATTTCACATGGAAATATTGGTCTGTGTCTAACACTAGGTTATGGCAAAGTAGTTCAGAGTATGTAAATAACATGAATATACATAAGAAAAAAGAGGCTGGCTTTTGGTTTAATATCAAAAATTTCATGTTTAATAATGTGTACTCATCCTTGATGCTCACAGCATTAATAATTTTGCATAATTCCATTCAGGAAATGTGGGGGATTTTTCTAGAGGGATAGAGACTGACCTTCCTTATAATTTAAAATCTGTTAAGGAACAGCTTGAACATCTTGGAAACAGCGCATGTTTCAGCTCTGCTGCCTCAAACTACCTGGTCATGTTGAAGTTTGACTTCAGCATGCTTTGAATAATGATCGCTTTACTGAAGGTCTGGCTGAGAAGAAACCTCATGAGCAGTGAAACATTAAATAATATAGGTTTTCTGAAATTTGGGGTGTCTTTAGTGGTAAATACAAATCAGTGAGGAGACTTTGAGCCTACTTTGTACTGATGAGGGCTGAGATAACGAAGCAGTAATTGTTAGAGTTATAACCTCATATTCTACCACGTGTATGTGGAGCCTTCGGGGGAGGGTAGTGGCCATCCCTTTGAGCTAGTATTTGCTAGCACACACTAGCAGGCTAGGCAGGAGGTGCTGTATGTAATCTGAGTCTTGTAAGTGTTAATTTTATCTGTGTTTATATTGGAGTGGGTTTTTGAAGGCTGCTGAATGGCTTTCATAGGAGGAAAATTTTAAATAAATTACTTGGACTCTCTGGGATAAACGTTTAGAATAGAACAAAAGAAGAAGGGAAAATTAGTTTGGCTTTTTCTGACAATAATATTACAAATAACTCATTGGCTAGTGGTATTGAGACATCAGAGGTGATAGAAAGTGTCTGCACATGGGTTAATTTTGTTTATCTATATACAGAAATACAGTAATAATTTTCTTGGGTTTATGTAGTGATGTTTTTTGGCACATGCTTTCTGTGTGCTTGTTTTTGGGAGGACTTGCTACCAGTCTGCTTTATGTTAGATATTACTTAATCAAAATAAAATTGCAGAAGAAATGTTCCTAATTAGCATATACGTGCTCCCATGAAGTGTAGTGTATTGCCGTTGATTATGGACAAGAATGTGAACTGGATCTCTTACAGCCATCATGGAACCACTCCGAGTGCTCCTGGGACCTTGTGCCTGTCTGCAAGCAAAGGAAAAGGAAAAGTCTTTGGTATCTTCCCTGGCATATATTTATTCTTACCTTTCATTCTGGCAGACACTCCAGCCTGTGACCTGAGTATTGGATGTAAGCAAGGTAAATGACTTTGCATTTTCCCTTTATGGCAGAGGAGTTGCACCCCACATTAACAAGTCATAAGAATAACTGTGCACTGTAACATACATATTGATTATATATGTTTCCTGGCTAATATATAGGCAAAACAGATGAAGAAACAATGGAAACTCTTTCATTTAGAAACTGTAGATTTGGATTTGCGAGATAATTTTATGTTTTCGCTTTTCCTTTTCACACTAACTTCTTGCCAAGCTGCATGTGAACCTCCTTTGTCTAGAAAATGCAACCTTTTCAAAAGTACAGTATTCCATGGGTTAGCTGAAATTGGTCTTTACAGCACTATTCTTCTGGCTCTGTGCCTATGGAAGTGGTTAATGGCTGGAATTTATGTCACAGACCACATAATAATTTGTTAGAAGAAACTGGATTCAGTCACAGCACAGGCATTTTTCTCTTCCTGTCATTATATTTCGTGAGGACTTACTTATTTCTTGCAATCTCAGCTCATGTGAAGAAGAGAATGATAAAATTTCTGCATATTTTTTAATGAGAATAAATTTGTACTCCAGATGACCTTTGGAGCAAATTTGAACTATTGGATTTTCCCACATATTTATAGCTCTGGCCGTGCATCTTTGCCAGCAAATCTTACAGGCTTTATCCACCAAACATTTATTTATGGTAAAAAAACAATTTGCACACAGAACACTATAGAAAATGTCCAAAGCCATTACATTCAAAGTTAAGCTTTCATTTTAGTCTTTTTTTCCCTGTATTGTCATAAGCCAACGTTACATTCAAATTCATAACCCATTTACTAAGATGACTGTTTACATTAAAGGATGCCTTTCTGTGCTGATAACTGTTGTCTGTGAAAGAGATTTTCCTGAGACCACACTGGCAGATATAAAATACTGGTCCTTTTCTTTCTACTAAGCCATGAAAGATTCAAAATCTACCTTATGCCTGGGTTTCTTCACCCACGTTTACTTGAACTAGATGGGTATTTCTCAGAGTGGCCTGTTCTGCTTTATACTAAGAACAAATAATGCAGGAGTAATAAGTTACAAATATATTCTCAGAGAAGAATGCTTGCTGGAATCTGCTTTTGGTCTGAGAATTTGACCTGGATCTGTGTCTGGGATTCTCTCTTTCCATGTGAAGTTTTGCCGTGCTGTGTACATCTTGCCACACCAAGGCTGCTCCATTACTTCTACCCCAGACAACAGCCATATAAGCTGGTTCTTGGTAGGTATCACCCAGTGATGCTCCTGAAGAAACCTGGATTGAGCGAAGGTCACAGTGGAACAGTACCTGGGTATAAAGTGTCCTGGGGCAGACCGGGCTGGGTGTTACTGTGTTACTGATGTGAGGCAGGAAAGAAGTGCTGCTCTCCAAAGCTTTACATTAACTCATAGTTTCCTTGAGCAATGACCGTGAATGTCTGTTAAGGCCCCAATTCACCAGTGCCATTAAAAACTGTTTCTTTTTAAGCACACCTTTAAATCTGGTCTCAAAATATACATTTAAGTGCTTTGCTGAACTGGGGATTACATGTAGCACCTGTGTTCTTATATCCTGGGTTTATGCACTGCAGGCATTGAAGAGGGTCAAATGGGAGATCGTTTATCCTAATTACTCTGATGTAAGAGGAGCAGCAGGGAGTAGGGAGGAAAAAAATTCTTTAATCCTGCCTCGTACAGACAAAAGCATTTTCAGCACCCTTTCAAGACATGTGATGGCGCCTAATCTCCCAGGTCTCTGTCTTTTATAACTGCAGTGAAAATGGATTTGCCCTGTCAACATTATTTGAGAAACCCTTGTTGCCAATAATTGAAACCTGCAGTAGCAATAGATTTTTCCTAAGATTAAATGGGCTTTGAAAGCCTCCAGTAAAACTCAATGTAAAACCACTCTCTGTTATCCACTGGTCTTCATACCAACCCAATTGCTTCAATGTCTGTTTTAAACATTTCTTTTTTGTAAAGGTAAGACAAGAAGGTGTTGAGACTATTGGTATTGCAAATACATTTGTACTTCTTCAGCAGTAGTGTCATTATTTTGTACTGAAAAGGACTCGTATAAACTTCAGCCCCTCAACTGTGTGGCATTTAATGAAGAAAAGCAAATCAGACCATTTAGGTGGAAGGAATATAAAATAGTCTGTATGTCAAAGCCTCTCAGTGAATATGCAGTCTATACTCAAAACCAGAAGGGTAGCAATTATCTTACGGTGGTGTTTTTTTAAAGATTGTAATCTGCTGTTGTGCTTTTTGAAGTGGAATTGTTGTACTGTACAGAGTACCTACTTAGTGCCTCTGGTTTTATAGTGACTGTCTCTCCCTATCCTAGCAAACGTGTCTGAATATATTAGCAGGAATAGCCAAAGCTTTTCAGTGTCTGCATGCTCCCCTGCCCGGCCCTGCCCTGTTACACCTGACAGAATAGCAAGGTGTGCCACAGACTGACACTTTCACACATGCTGTACACTGTGCACACACAGGGAGAGCAGTGGGACCCAGCACGGTGTCACGTGTATTTAAAAAGCAGCCGCTCTACAGCTGGTTTAATCTGTTAGAAAAATCAGTTTTCACATGGTTGGGCAGGAAATGACTTACTGTTGCCCAGTTGTCTGGTTTTGTGAAGAGCTCTTAGCAGAATGAAAGACATTGGAGTGACTTGGTGCTACATCAGGGGACAGGCTGGGGCTGTCAATCCCTGTTCCCGTGATGATGTAGGTGGCCCCATCCCCCAGCTCTGTCCCATCGCTGACTGGCTGTGGGCCTCACTGATCCAGGCCCTGACTTGCACACTGACTTTCTGGTTTGGCCTCAGACCTGTTGTGTCACCACAAATGTGTCTTCCAGCAAGGCTGGGGGATGCCTCTTGCTGTCTCCCCCAGACTGCTCCACTCCCTTGCTGGGTTGGTGGGATGGTCCCTGGCCTGCTCAACCTCATGAGGATCCCCACTGGGGGTTCCCTGCGGCTCCTGACCCCTTACAGTGACTGTGGGTGTTCAGTCCATCCCTAAACATCATAGAGATGAAACCTTGATCCTCCTCAACTTTTTGTTGAGCTCAGTGAAACAGTGAGTAGGACTCATGTTGCACCTGCAGAAGATTAATTGGAAAACAAGAGGCTGAATTGTGCAGTTTGAAACTCCCTGGCTGAAACTCCATGGCTATTCTTAGTCATGTAAGTGAAAAAAAAATGAGCTACAGTTCATGGTGATCTCTTCTGTCTTCTCCAGAGTGCGAATTCAGGTGGATGGATTTCACAGGAACTCGTGTACAAAGATTGGCTTTTTCACATGAGGCCAAGTATTTGGAATTTAAGGTCAAAAAGGAACTTGGTTTTGGAAGTTACAAACAGCTGAAGAGAGAGTTTAGAATGGAAGGAATGATTACATTAGCCACTCACAACTACTAATAAATACAGAGCAGCGCTGTTAGGCACTGACCCAGTACATGCCTATTTTCAGCATCTGCTCAACTTGAAAAGAATTAAGGAATCTCACTGAAAGTGATTGACTTTTTCAGCTTGCTTTTCTACCATGTACATAAACAGGATTGCTTCACTGGAGCTATAATGCAAAATAAAATATTTATCTAATGAACAGGAAGAATTTGATGCATTAGGAAAATGTAAGCACTGGATTTCCTTTACTTGGTTTTCACTCTGCCTCCTTTCTTTCTCCCTCCCCTCCTCTTCTCATAGGTAAGCTATATATATATACACTTCTGTAGAGAATTCCAGTACAAACATTTGGATGACCATAATCAATCAAAATTATCAGATTTTGTTGTGTCATGTATTTCAGTATTGCACTGAAGGTACAGATACCAGCAAGTTCTGGAGATGTATGGAAGAGGAGTTATTAAAATGGAGCAAACCCTCTGTAAAAATCTGTCTGCAGCTATGTAATAGTAAATAACAATTTATGTAATCCAGGAAACAAATTTATTTTTTTTTCTAAATTATCTGATTGGGAAAAGGGATGATCTTAATCTTTTATCATTTTTTGATTTAACGATAAATGTTATGCAATGATTTTATTGTTGTAAGGAATGTAATCAATATAGAATGTAATTATTTGCTAAAAAAGAAAACTATTAAAAGATATTTAATAGCTACAGTTGGTTATTCATGGTTTATTAATATTTTATGATTAAAAAAATTAGCCTAACTTTATTTTGAGCTATTTTAGCATATAATGAAAGTTTTGATAGGCTTGAAGCAGAGTTAGAGAGTCCAAAAGACTCTGTTGGTCATAGTTCAAAAATGCATACTATCTTCCTAAATGATTTTTTAGATTCTAAGGAAGATATACTTTTTCTAGCCAGAAGATGTGATGGTGAATGTGATGGAGAGGAGAAGCTTTGACTAGATTTGGTCTACTATGTCAGTGTATGTCATGTGCAAAGCTAAGGTCTACGGTTAGAGAAGTTTGAGAAGGTGATAACTTTTATGATTAAAATGGTATTTTCCCACAGGATGAGAAAGCCAGGTCATGGGCACAACTGACAGCATGGTCTCTACCAATTGTAATCAGAAGACAACAACAGAAGATGGGAAGATGATCAAATATACATAGTTAAATATAAGGTTTTTGTATCTACAGGTTTTATCAGACACCTCATTCATTTTCCCCAGCTGCATCTCTGCCAAATGCTGTATCAAGACATGTGGCTTTGGGCACCAGTGTTCACTAATGTGAACATGCTGCTCGACACAGATGTCTGTGTGTGGAGTGGGAAGAGCTCACTTCCCTGCTGTAGATACTCTGGAACAGCATGATCTGTGTGGGAGTTGGTCAGTGTTCTGTTTTTAAAGGTTGCCAGCCCAGCAATTGAGCTGGGTTACTTTGCAACCCACTTGAGCTGGTTACTTTGCAGTCCTTAATTTAAGTAACGTTAAGGTAGAGGCAGTGAGAAATATTTTTGCATACAAAGCTGAAACAGATCACACAGCCACAGAGATCTGTGAAGGCACAACTGATTAAAGGATCAAAGGATCACAGGGTACTTCAGACTGGGTGGGCCCTCAGAGGGTCTCTAGTCCTGCCTCCTGTTCAAAGCAGGGTCAACTATGAGGTCAGACCAGGTTGCTCAGGGCTTTGTCTTGGCTGGTTTTGAAAACGTTAAAGGATGGCTGCTGCACAACCTCTCTGGCCAGCCTGACTGTGCTTATGTTGAAAGAAGTTTTCCATATAGCTGGTCTGTATCACTTCTTTCAACTTACACTCCTTGTGTCTTGTCCTTTCGCTGTACACTGCAGTTAAAATCCTTCCTCTGCCTTCTTGATATCCCAGTACCCTCATAGGTACTGGGAAGCTGCTGTCCCCATAAAGCTCTCCTTCCCAGGCTAAAGAAGTGATCATCAGTCTCTTCCCACAGAGCAAGTGCTCCAGGCTTGCCCATGGTGGTGGTCCTCTGTTAAACTTACTTCACTTCTTTGGTGCCTTCTTGTACCCCAAATCAGGGTGTGGTATTCTACATGCAATCTAAACCCCATTTCCTTTCAGCTGGATCACCTCTCTGATCTCAGCCCCAGGCTGTGAAAGCACTGGTGCCAGCAGGAGGCAAGGAGGAGGCCCAGGCTGGCACGGGCAGCGAGGAGAGCCGGACTGCCCTTGCTGGCAGCACTGGGAACAGCTTGTACCTCCCCTCTGCAGGGGTGGAAAAGATGTCCAATGGGACAGTGTCTTCTTCTTGAAAAAACTCTTCTGGCACGAATGAGCCCCGGGTTCCCTTTTTCATCCATACCTCGATTTTGTGCACGGCCTTCCACACAAGGGTTGTATTTCCAGAAGAAAACCTCAGGTGGCAGCAGCACCACAGCTTTTGTAACTGGTCCTGCTGTCGGAGCAGTTCTTCCTTGTGCCACCAGGCATTAGAACTTGTTCACGAGGAGCCCCTGCGCTTGTCAACTTTATTAGCAAATCATCAGCCTATCAAAGAGCGAAAGTGTTCTTTCCCGGCTCATTCAGTAACGTCCGTATCTCATTTGGAAGGCCGTGTTTTATATATTTATGCAAATTGTGCATATTTTTGTATATTGATGTTAAACTGCATGCATATAACTTGACTGGCTCTTGAAGGGAACTTGAGATGCTGGTAGCTACTTGGGATTGACAACGTGTTTGAGCCAAGTTAAATGTCTCAGAGTGCTCTCTGAAAGATTTCGTGCTTCTTTGCAGCCAGATAGTCCCCCACTTTCCTGATTTCTTGTATGTGACCATATGTGCCCAAAGAGGAGGGAGGAAGGTGTTCAGAGGATCTCTAAAAGGGCAGTAAGAAATCTGGAAATAGAATTTGAGTGTAGAACAAGGAACCAAGATTTAAAAGGAAACATGATGAGAGATGTAGGAAATCAGAGGGAGAGTGCATAAGGGAGGAAAAACCTTCAGCCAGGTTAGGATAAGAGTACTTTCTCACAGCTCTGTTTTCAGGGCACTTGAACACCGCGGTTCCCCTGTGCTGTCTCAAGACACAGTGTTGCAGAGATCAGCGTTGGGATTTCCTGCTATTCTCACTTGTAATCTTTCTGTCTCCATCTAACTGGGGTGCTGGTTTTTGTTTTTATGCACTGGACACTAGAAAATTCTCTCTGTACTTTGAGCTTCACTGCCAGTCAGACGAGATCTTTGAAGTCTTTCACATAATTTCCTCTTTCAGGTTTCTGACATTAAAGTGTATCTGTGGAAAACAATAAGCACCAAAACTTTCTGTTCTCCCAAAACAGACAAGTGAGCAAAGAACATTCCTCTTGAGCTTAGTGGTTTTGAAATCACATTCCTGCCTCTGGACCGAGCAACACAACAGTTTAAGGGGTAGCAGAAAAATTGCCACTGAAAGGGGACTGGCAACAAACCATTTCTCTAGCCTAGCCCTGCAAAGGCCATGATACCCACATGATACACACAGGAGTTTGCCACCTTCTTTTACCTGACAGTAGCACTGGAACAAGGTTGTTATGATCTTACAGGAGTGAAGAATGGACACCAGAAGATGTGAGCTTCCTCTGCACTGGAAAATAAAGAAAATGGTCAATATCTTCAGTTTTAATGGACTGTGGTACATCTGCTACATTTGATAGTGATTACAGTCTTTGATGCTGCAGTGTCTATCTGTTTGTGTCACCCTGGCCTGGTTTAGACAAGAACAAGTATATGAATGTAAAGTGGATGAAGGTCTGACAAAAGGGCAGTCTCACTCCTTGCTGCTGCTTTACTTATGCCTCAGTGCAGCACTAGTGCATGGAGTAGAGAACTATGGACCTAGTTGTATCTTCTTTGCCCAGCACTAGGATGAGAAACCAGGGAGTAGTTTGCCGCCACCTGTAACATCTCTTACTGTATGGGATTCATGATGAGAAGGAATGGGTGGTAGACTGCATGCATTGACATCGCTGTCTTAGAGACTCCTGCCAAGCATGGACAATGCTGCTGCTCATCACAGTTTACAGAATGCATCCGGGATGTGGATAAATACAGATGAAGTGATGCTGTGTAGCACTAAGATGTTGGTGGCATCTCCAAGCTGGTGCTTTTTTCAGAGTGGTGGGCAATCTCAGAAGGCTGGTCTCCCAGGTCAACATCCTACAAATGCTGCATCTTGTCATGAGAAGGGTGGGTAGGTGAGCAAGGCCAGATGTCTGGGTGACATGAGGTGCAAGGGATGCCCATGGAGCAAGCCAGCCTAAACACCACGCTGGGTGCTTTTGTTTACACAGCAGAAGTACAGGCATGTTTTCACACTCTGTCTAGATCGATGTCATACCTCAGCAGATCCTCCTTGAGTCCTTGCTGCTCAGACCAACCAGGCTCTGATCTGTGAGAGGTCCCAGAGGCTGCTCACCCCGTGGCACAGTTGACCCCAGCTGCAGCATCGCTGTGTCCTGGCCCAGCACTGTTGAATCTCGGTGCAGAGCAGGGGTCTAACTCCAGTGCTGTCTGCTGAGCCCATCCTCCCCTAGCACTCCAGCACTCAGTCCGGGTCCTTCTCACCTGAACCACCAGTGGTGGTGTGTATTCCATTTGGGCAAGACACTAGGCAGTTTTGTACTGCAGGTGATGCATATAAAGCTCCAGATGTTTCAATACTGGAAAGAATGGGACAAAAGGTGAAAGAACCTCACAGTAGCATTTCCTCCCCTAGTAACAGTCTTCTAAAAACTTCAGAGTTATTTCTAAGTAATACATCTAAGTAGCCCTTTTAAAATTAATTATTCCCTGGAGATGATTTTATGTCATTTTATAAAAGCACAGCCTAATTAAAAAACAATCACTGGTCTATTAAATACCTGATTTCCCCCTATTTCTTAATGTTTTATTATGACAAAGCACAGTATTTTAAATTGTGAGTTGACTTCAGCATGGGGTTCATATTAATGTGTAATTGTTGTTTTCCCTGGACAGCCAAACAGATATTTTGCATAAACTGATTGTCTGCCATTCTAAGCTCGCATCGCTGCTCCCACTTTTGGAAGAAATAATTGCAGAGCTCACAGAACCACATGCATTCATTACACATGAATTGGCACTTTTATTTAATTTGGGTCTCTTACAAGGTGGTCTGTGCTCCCACACACTGCCTCTTGTTCTTGCATATTTTGAGGGGAAGTTTTGATAAAGCGTCAATTAAGTCACTGTAAAATATGAGGCGGTTTACACAGGTTTGGGGATTGAGGGAGTGGGGAATGATTTGACTCCCTCAGTAAGAAAGCTGAACTGATTAGGAAATGGCAAAAATAAATAGCTGGATGAAGCTAGAGTGCACAAAATTATTAAAATTGGGTTCTGGCAGGCTTCTTTCTCTTGCAGTGAGAGGACTACAGAGTCATAAATGAATGTGAAAATAGGAGCCTCAGGCAAAGGTTGTTTCTTTGCCATGCATGGAAGGAGAGAGGCGTGCGGAAGCCAAATGTCTCCAGCCTTCTCTGCAGTGGGAAGCAGCTTTAGGGCTGTTTTAGCAATGTGGAAATAGTGGTTTTGCTTAAAACGGGGCAAACACTCCTGCAGACAGACTTCAGGTGCTTTAACAAGGTGTCACAGAAATCTATCCAGATCAGGTCCCCACGCGCCAGCAATCAAAATCCGCCTTCTCTGCTGCGGGGCTCCACCGGCACGGCTGCAGCCGTAGGAACTCCAAACAGAAACAATCGGAGCCAGTCTGTGCACAGGAGAGCACAGACCTCTGGGACACCGAAGGACCTGCCAGGCATTGTGTGTATGGGCAGTATATGTTTAAAACAACAAGCACGGTACAAATGCACCTTTGGGTCAGTGTGGCCCAAGGGACCATGGTTCAGATATGGCGGTTTCAGATATGTAATGACACTCTCCAGCTCCAGCAAGACTTCTCAAATACTTGATATTTCAAACATGCTTTAAGTGTGGGCCAGTGTCACAAAACTGTGACAGCTTGACATCTCATGCATGACTGATTTGTGACAGAGGTGGCAAAATGGCCAAGTGGTGTAATAGGCTCAGTTTTTCTGACCCCTCTCCCCCGGAGGAAGGGGGGAGCATCTCTTTTCAGAGAGATGTGGGTTTATAGTCCATATTTTATTACTTATTCAGATGCAGTGATAATCAGTGCACACATATACGAGCACTTTTTTCTTTCTCTGTGTCAATAGTTAATGTTTATACACATAGAGAAACAGCAAACTACAGAAAGGCAGCACAGAGAAATGAATGAGTCATCCAAAAGTCAAGGTGGGCAGTGGTCCAGAGCCTACAATGAGAAAGTGCAACTGGTGCAGAACTCCACCGATTTCTGTGAGATGGCACACACATTCTTTGCAAAGCAGGGCTTTAAATAGGGTGGGAGGGTCACAGAATCACAGAATGACAGGGGTTGAAAGGGACCTCTGGAGATCATCTAATCTATTCCCCAAGAGGGTACAATGAAAGGAAAGACATAAAGAAAAACAAAATGGATCAAAATTCTTACAGCAAAGAAACCACTGTATACTAGCACAAATTGTAAGAGAAGCAGAGACACCACATAACAGCTACCGAAAATATTGGGGGGAAAAATAAAAACTTTCCCAATTATGAAAGTGTCAATGTAAAATCACAGTTCAAAGCACAACACATCACATCATCACATGCACTTAAAGCTGCCCAGTAACTTTGGGTTATAGTTTTGAAATCACAGAGGAATATCCTATGCAAAAAGCCATGTCATTTAATATACAGATTTGACAGATACACAAATTCTGTTACCTAAGATGTGAATGTGGGTTTAAAATGGAGGAGCATCAAGCTAAAATAATCTTACCTCCATGAAGCTTTTGCTAACTGTAAAAGCAAAGTGAACACCAGGACCCTATTGTACTTGGCACCCTGCAAATGAAGACTCTGAAAGTCCAATGCCTCGGCGAGCTTACTGCCTAAATAACATAAAAGAGAAGTTAGAAATCAATCTGTGACCCACTGGAATTAACTCCAGCTTTGCACTGAGTTCAGTGAGGCTGGGTATCAGCCAAGCTCTCTACACAGTGTACAAATGAGATTAATAGATCTGAAGGCCCGACGAGATCACTGTGTTACCTAGTCTTAACTTCTCCATAATGCAAGATTTAGGATTTCCCCAAATCCTTTACTTACAATCCAGCTGCTGCTGACCTAAGGCACAACTTTTAGGCAAGTGTCCATTTTTATTGCCTACATTTTTAAGAGTAAAGAACTCAGCAATTTCCTTAGGAACAGGCCTATTTAACAAAGATCCATATTCAGATGATGAGCTGGCAATACTGGATATACCTAAACCATGGGATGGAACAGTGCAATGCATTGTGAACTATCTTTCATACTGAGCAGGGGGACTTGATAGAAAATTCATAGCAGACTTAGGTTTGTGTGTGCCTCAATGTCTGTCTTACAATGCAGTAGAGTTTTAAGAGGACAGTATGATTCCAAGTAAGAATATATTTGTGTCCTCATGGCCAAGAAAGCCCATGGCATCCTGGGGTGTATCAAGAAAAGTGTGGCCAGCGGGTCGAGGGAGGTTCTCCTCCCCCTCTGCTCTGCTCTGCTGAGGCCTCATCTGGACTACTGTGATCAGTTCTGGACTCCCCAGCTCAAGAAGGATAGGGAACTACTGGAGGGGGTACAAAAAAGGGCAACAAAGATTATTAAGGGACTAGAGCATCTCTTGTAGGAAGAGAGGCTAAGGGGCTTGGGACATTTTAGCCTAGAGAAGACTGATGGGGGATCTTATCAATGCTTATAAATACTTGAGGTGTGAGTGTCAGGAGGATGGGGTCAGTCTTTTTTAATGGTGCCCAGTGTCAGGACAAGGGGCAATGGGCACAAACTTGAACGTAGGAAGTTCCACCTAAACAGGCTGCCCAGAGAGGTTGTGGAGTCTCCATCTCTGGCGATATTAAAAACCTGCCTGGACACAATCCTGTGCAACCTGCTGTAGGTGATCCTGCTCTGGCAAGGGGTTTGGACTAGGTGATCCCCAGAGGTCCCTTCCAACCCTGATCATTCTGTGGTGATTCTGTGATATTAATGCATGCTAAATCATTCCAGATTATTTACTGTCAAGATAATGCTAACAAGAGAAGATTTAATTGGTATATGTTGGGCAACATTAAAAACAGCAACTACTATGAAGGACCTTGTAACTTTCTGCTATTTGTTGCTTTTTTGCTCAGCCAAAGTTTTCACATACATATTTCTGCAATTTTGGGAATGGTCAACCAAATCCTCTCTTGGGAGCCACCATGTAAGTGTATAGACACAGCACAATTTTGCAGTGTGTTTGCTGAACACGCTTTTCATCACAAAAAAAGTGTCTGCTTCATGCAACTTCATCATAAAATGGAATTTTGATGTTACACAATGAAGTCTCACTGCTTACATCACGAAAGACATCACCAGACAACCAGGGTGTCAGGACCATCTAACCTTCTCCCATGCATGGCCTCAGTTCAAGCTGAGCATGCCGGTTTCTGTAGCGTTCGGGATAGCTAGGGAAATCCCTACTGAGGGCCACTCTGCAGGCAGAAACATGTGCCCTGTCCCAGTGCCTGCTCCCTGTTCTGGTGTGCTGTGGGGCTGCACTTGTGCTGGCATGTGCACTGCCTCCACTTTGCACAAGAGGAAGTGAAGACTTAGGAAAGCTTTTATCCAAAATGCCGTAATTTCCAACTTGGGAAGGGAGGAAGGGGAGGCAAGCTAAATCATCCTTTAAGAAATGCAGTAGCAGTATAAAATCATTGATTTGCAGTGCCAGTGTCCAAGCAGCAGCCAGAAGCAGTGCTCCCTACCTCCCACTGAGTAGAAATCTGAACAATAATTAAACTGGGTGAGTTTGGAGAAGCTATGGTTCACACACACCCCGTGTATGGCTGGGAGCTTTGCTCATGTGTGCTCCAGCCTTCCCAGCCTGCCATCCACCAGCCCACTCGATACACACCGACACCAGCGCTCACCGTGTTTTCCATATATCGGGGAACTGCTGTAAGCCCTTGATGTAGGTAACAGGAGTTCAGCACAGTCTCACTATTTTAATTTCGAATGAAATAGCAGACCCTTAGGCTACTGTATTTGCCATGGAGTCAGATATAACTTAGTGCATCTGAATACCTAACTGTTGCTGTGCAGGTATAAGAAATCTGTAGGAATGTTAATTTCTACCCTTTTCCCCTAAGTCAGTAGCTGATATATTGAAAGGGGACTTCCAAAATTACAGTAATTTTCCCTTTGTGTCGCTTGTGGTGCACAGCTAAATTCAAAACTACCTTTTATCCAGCCATATACAAGCCACCTTTCCTTTGCCATCACCTTGGTTAAAAGGAAGTCAGTTTACATGTTAATATTTTCTCCTCTTGGATATTTTATTTCTCTGAAATATCGTATCATAGGTTAATATCCTGTCATTACCTTGCAATGCCTATAGCAGCCTTGGTAATAGTTTGTATTAAAGAGCTGTAGATGGGTAGTATCCAGCTTGCCCCAAGCACACCAGATCTGTCACCGGGAATGAGCACGCAGAAAGCCCTACCCAAGGGATTTGAATTTCTACCAAGACAGTGTTGTGCGATGTGTTGCTGGCTAATGACTAAGGCTAGTCTTGTTCTGGTCACAGTTGGTGACTGTAGCACCCAACTATCATGTTGTACCAGCTCCTGGTTTTGTTGTAAGTTACTAGGTTATGTCGGACACAGGTTAGAAATGCACTTAATTGTTCCTTTTCTTTGTAAGGTGAGTGGGGTGGGAGTGGAGTGAGGCTCATTAGAAGGTTAGACATTGCAGAGATCTGCTTAGTAAAACACTGTGGAAATAAAGCATTGCTCTGTAGGTGGGTTTGACAACAGGGAAGGGTAAGAACTCATGCACCTTTTCCCTGAGTTATCCGTGGCAGCATTGTCTCACTGTACTGTGCCCCATGCCACTAATCCCTTTGCTCTCCCGGCAAGGACAGAGGGTGGGTGACTGGAGAGGGCTGCATTACTGGGCTGCTGCAACCTGTCACCACCTTGGAGCCTCCCTTCGAGGCAGCTCTCTGCTGTTCTGCAGCACAGGGCTGTGGATTTTCTGGCCAGCAGATCCAGGTAGGTGGCTGTTCTGGGAACTTGGGTCTGGAAGTGAGCAAAGGGCCTTCAGGCAAAACGCCTTTGGTATTGCACCTGAAAAAGCTATGGTGCTTGTTGCAGGTGCTTCCCAGTGTAGATCCAGGGATGCAAGAACACCCACAAGAACAGGCAAAAGATTTGGAGGAAAATAGTAAAGGGGCAGGATGTCAGAAGTTGGTGGAGTCTTGGGCTCTGGTTTTGAGTGCAACTTGTATGATAGAGAGGACAGAGCAAGGCAAACAACGGTGAGTGTGGTAAAAGGAGGGGGAAACTTCGGGAATAAAACTGGTGGGAGACCTTTCTTCAGTCCAGAGGTTTGTTTTCCTTTGATGCTTTTTAGCAAAGGTTCCTCATGGCATTGAAACAAAAGTTGACCTGAAGAGTCTGCCAAAGCAACAGCTGATGGTGGGGGATCACAGGTGAACCACCAGCAGTACTGTAATAAGACTAAGGAGTTGATAACATCTCCAAGACCACAAATCAAGCCCCTATGCACGTACATTCTTCTAAGAGTTATCCCAGGATTCTGAGCTAGGAAGTCAACACTGATGTTGTTGTCATAGTGTGTGCAGCACTGAGGGCTGCAGAGGTCAGGCAGACAGCAGAATATATGGCGCTGTGAGGTGCAGACCTTGCCCACAGGACAGAATCTTTCCTCTCACAAAAACCCTCCATAAGGATGACAGTTCTTACTGACAGCCCACGGAAGGAGCTGGAGCCAGTTTCCTTCTTTTGGCACCCCAGAGCAATGCAAACGTGTGTATGTATCATTAAGAGACTGGAGGGCAGATACAATGTTTGCCATGTTCCAGGCAGCTGATGGCTATTTACTTTTGACGACTTGAGAGGGATTACTATGGCTTTACTCCTTGCCCAGAATGGTGATTGTGCTTGGGAGGGATGGAGGGGAATAGTTTCTAGTAACACTGTTCCTGTGTGTATATAAATATTCCCTGGCTGGGGCTGGCTCATCACACACAATGGCAATCCATGCTTCCCTTCCCCCTGCCTTTCCCTCACTCCTCACATCTCTACCAGCACAGCAGATTCCAATAATAAACCCATCACTATGAAAGCCAGGTGTCATCCAAATTCATTTGCTTCAGCGTTTGATCTATCCTCTGCTTCAAGATACAGGTTTCAGAGTATTTTATGAGATGCACTTCACAGCTTTGTATCATAGAAGACATTCTGCAGCACTTTATGAGCTGCATTTTATAAAATTTTATCAAGTATTATGTAGAATATTTTAGCAATAAGCCCTTTTTTAGAGGATCAGTTCCAGTACAAGCTTGCATACATATGAAAGTGCACAGAGAAAATGGGAATATCCTCAAAACACCGTTAACACTTAACCTTCCAGAATATCTTTGCTGGGCTATTTGTTTTGTGATGGAGCTTGTGCAGTCCAGAGGGAAAGTAAAATGGGATATAAAACACAGTGGCTGTTTTACTGTGGCCATTTAGCTTTACAAAGCAGAGGTGTCTCAGTTCGTCCAGTGTCCTCCACACTGTAGAGGGATCATGGGCTGAATAGCAACACTGGGCTCCCCCTGGGTTCTTTTGAACAAGCATCCTCTGTTCCCAGGTCTCATCGACACCCTCCGTTTGGCAGCATGACCGTACAGGTGCATCCGCAGCTCCAGCTCCTCTCATTGCAATTATTTGCCTTCCCCAGTGTGAGGCAGATCACATCACGTGCTGCCAGGCTCCTGCAGTCCACAGCTGCCCCTCCACCTTTCAGACACCCCCAAAAGAACCACAAGAGCTCATTTCATCAGGGATGTGGGAAGCCAACAGTTAATGTCCCCCGATGGTGAGAAGAAATTAGGAAGTGGCACCTGAAAACTGTGGGATTATTTTTTTGCTCATGGAAATAGACCAAAAAGCCCAGTCATTGTTTGTTAGTTTTCTCAGCTTGTGTCTAAACCCCTGCACAGGTAAGATCTGTCTCAGCTTCTCAAGGTCCATGGAAGGAAGGAAGGTTTCCTTGCAGTCACATGAAAGCAAGGCCGGGTACTGAGGAGCAGCAGCACTTCTCCAGTCTTCTGATGATGCTGGTCCTTTCCGAGTTCTCAGTTTCAGACCCTGGGGGCTGCACTCCCCCGGCTCGGGCAGCTGCGAAAAGCCTTGCCCGAGAAGCCCTGGAGTGGGGAGTCCCCGCACACCCACTGATGGACATCTAGGGCACGGTGCTTGCTGCGAGGGGTCACTTGCTGTACAGCTCTCTGGAAGAGACAGACCGGTCCCATTTAGCAAAGAGTCTATGAAATATTCAACTTCATGTTTAATTTTTTAAGCTTTTTCCCATTTGTTTAATGGAAGCTGAACCACTGCCATCGCTGTCGAGTCCAGGAGCAGTGTTGCCTCGCCAGGTCTTTTTGGGTTTACAGAAAATGGGAATATTCATACTTGCATTACAGGAGCAGAAAATGAAATTGAACATGGCATTTACATTTACAGCATGGAAATTCAGATCACTGAACGCAACCTGAAAGTTATTTAAGGTCCTAATAATCTATACTTACACGCTGCTGGTGTTGTGTCATGCCACTTGTTTTGAAGGATGTGCACTCTAGATTTCTGGCAAAGGGAAAAAAAAGTGCTGAAAAATAAAATCAATACACTCCAAAAGAAATCCAAACAACAGCAACAACAAAAAGTTGAAAAAGAAGAAATGTAAGGTGTCATTTTCCTCCATTAACCAAGGAAAAACAAACAAAAAATTCAGGGCTAGTTTTTGATTATTTATTCCTAAATTACTTTCTGTCTGTTATTTTTTAATTCCTGCATTTGTAACTTTTTTCTCAAGCATGAATTGCTAGTCATTACCTGGTTACATCAATGAGAACAAGAAAAGCCTCAGGTAAGAAATTCTTGTATTGGAAAACAATAACAAAACAAGACCTTCTCTAATTATGCTGTAGCAGAGGATCATGAAGTATATAAGAAGCACCTTAAAATAAAAGTTGCACTGTGTTAAATGTACGGTCTAGGCGATCATCATGTTTCAAGCAGAAATCTGCTGTGCTTACAGAGAATCGAGTAATTGTGAGCTTTGTTCATCTTCACAGCCCCTGTAAATTCTGGGAGAAACTGTCTCTGAGCTGGCAGAATTCTGAGGAAAGCATTTTGAAGAAAGCTGTCTCTCATTTATTAATATAACAAAGCGAGCCTGATGGCTTAAATAAAAGAACAGCCCTGGCAGCTGTCAAGCTCTTACAGCCACTATTTCAAATCAAAGGGGAAGGAAGAGCCCGATATATATAAAATCAGTGACAAGAAGGATTCAGTAAAGTCAAGGGTGGGAGCAGAGTGAGAGAGGGATGCGCAGCTACCACCAAGGCAGGCACGCAGGAACCTGCCAGTATTCTGGGCCAGGGTAAGTGATGCTGTGGTTTTCTCACTACACTAAGACAAAACTAATGTGGGTTAAGTAATACAGTTGTTCTGGCACATTCAGAAGGTTCTCTAGTTTATATGAATATTTAATTCCAATTAGGCACTTTCATTCCGTGCCAGTGGTCACCGAGGTAAAATACAGCTACAGTATCTGCTTCAGGAGGGTCTGAGGAGAAACGTGAGGGATGGTCTTCAAAAATGTCAGAATCTCCCCAGATTAACAAGGTAATGAAATCTGGCCAGAAGCTGAGAAATATTTCAAAGCTATGGGCAGTAAAAAATGTATCTCTTATTTAGCAATTCTAAGATGAAAAATACATCTTAATCTTTCAAATGGATTCCATTGCTTTAGACAGCTCTGAAGAGTCCTCTTGGCACACCTCTACTGCAGTTTCTGGCTTTCCAGATGTGGTGGTTTAGCCCTTTGGTTTTGACTCAGGAGAAGCTCAGTTGCAGACACAAGGCTGTGTGGGCTCCAGACCCCTTTCCCACTCTAGAGACAGGACTGCTGAGAGCTCCAGCTGGAGCTAGGCTCCATCGCCCGGAGCCCAGCACCCTGCCCTTGTTTTGTGGCAGGTGCTGCACCTGGGAATTGCAGCTGGGCCATGCATGAAGCTGAGAGTTCCAGGTGGTGGCCAGTGAGGAACGCTCAGTACTGTGCTTTGAGGGCCACATGTAGTCCAAAAACCTGCCTGTCTTGGGAGATGGGCACACAAATCAGCTTGGAGCCTATAGTTCGGGACTGAAGCTTGAGGAGCTGATCTGGCATGAAAGAGCCATCAGAGATGTCCACTCAGGTCCACCCAGGACCTTACTTCCCTGGACCAGCCCCTGGGAATGATGATCAGGCTTTGATCATGCTCCTTTTCCTTACTTTCCACCTATGGATCTTTGAATTTACTAAGAGATTAGGTGTCTAAGAAGACTGCTGAGGCAGACCCTGTGAGAAAGTTAGGAGGAAAAACATACCAGCTCTGGATCCTCACTGGGCTTTGGGCTGCTCAAATCTGGTCCATGTGAAGAGACATGGGAAACTTTGAAGTAAGCTAGGTACCCAGGGAGTTTCAATAATTCCAGAATGAGGGAATTACAGAAGGGGTTTGAGTTGTAATTTTGGTTTTATGTGCCTAATCTCTGCTTAAATTCTGTGCCTTCGAAGATTTTGAATCTAACTCTAATTAGAAATGCACTTCCACAAGCGCTTTCCTTGCTGTCAGCTGACAAGCAAGGGCTCTGGGAAGTTGTCTGGGGAAAGGTAAATCTTTTCTATCACACTGAGCTACTGTGGATGCCAAATAGAATGAGACAGCTTTAAAGGATTTTCCCAAGTCAGCTCAGAAAAAGTGATTATATAGGATTTATGAACCAGCTTCTCATAAATTTAATAATGACTCACCATTTCCTCCACTTTCTAGATTGCTTAGCACTGATTTGGATGCTCTGATAGAGCAGAATTAATAAGAAGCTGCATGATTTACATTGAGGTGGTATTTCATTCTCTGAAGATAGTTCAGGTCTCCAGTATGAGAATGAAGGAAAATAATGCTTGCATAACAGAGGTAGAAGTACAGTATCTTGAAGAAACATTTATAAATTGTTGTTCTCAGAGCTGTTTCGAATTACTCTGGATTTCTCCTCTAACCCCTATGACGAGTCAGAGAAAGAGCCAAAATGCCCTGAGTGTAGGTAACTGATCAGAGACTCTCTTTCAGAGAAAGAATTTAAGAAGGTATCACCTCCAAACCGCTCTGCCTGCTCGCCTTATCATGTTTAGCATGAAGACACTGCACTGCAAAAACAGGCTGTTGGGCTGGTCTTACAACCGCTGAAGAGTCCTGTTTCATAAACACCACCTTCTTTCAAACTTAGTAGCAGTGGAATATGTTGGCACAGTCCAATATACACACATGGAATTTCAGTTCTACTGTGACATGTGCTGCGGAAGGATGACCTGGCACATTTGCATGTGCGTTGTCCCTCATTAATTCAATATCAGATTCGATACAGGACAAATTTGAAGATTTGTTTCGGCCAACAGTCTTGGAATCCTGGGTGGGCTCTGAAATTACTGACTGTACCTTCATCAGTAATGGAAACACAGTGAACAGAGGTGGTGTGTCAGCCAACATTGCGTTACAGAATCCGGGGGCTCTCCTGTAAGCGCTCTCGCCTGTGAACACAGCAAGTCGGAACTTAGCAAACTCCATTCTTCGTTAGAACCAAAAATGCAAGTATGTCATCAAGCGCTTATGCCTCGGGGGAAGCAGCTCTCTTAAATTAAAATGTGTGAGAAGAGTTTAAAAGCTGTCACATTAATATAAACAAATTTGTGTTACTCCCTGAATAGCTGTTACGTGAGCGGACTCCTACACAGAGGAGTAGGAAAGTGTACAGTTATTCCCTTATTTGTTAGAAAACCTTTGCCACAAGTCATGTCAATAAATAACCATCTTTGGTTTACATCTTAAAACAAGCTTTTCTGGGACCATCTTATTATTAAATAATTTTGAACGCAAGTGTCTTGCTGGGTAGAAGACGCACATCATTTAGATGAGGTACTTAGGGATATGGTTTAGCATAGGACAGGAACAGTTGGACTCAATGATCTTAAAGGTCCTTTCCAACCTTGCAATTCTGTCATTCTGTGATCATTACTGTTCAGGGTATGAACACTGGGGGAGTATTGCTAATTACAATAAAAGAGAAATCATGATTCACTACTGGCTTTGTAAGATGTGCGATTTACCAGTGGGTTCAGTTGGTGTTTTCCTTTCTCCCTGGAAAGCTGAGGTGGAAGGAAAAGTGAAAGGAAACTTGTTCATAGTTACTAATCAAAACTCTAGCCAGGACCTGGTGTCTTAATGAGCTTAGGTGGAACAGCATTGCTTATTAAGAGTGGAGGTTTCAAGCATTGGGTTGGGTTTTTTTCCTTGAAAGACTACAATGGAAAGCCTGCCCTCCCTTGCTGTGTTTTAGATCAATTTTCTTCTTTTTCCTTTCACATCCTCAGAAAGAAAGGACTTCTTTTCCTTTTCGATGCTTACATCCTCCCCCATTCCTCCATAATTTCCCATGTTCTAAAATTCTTCAGCTTACAGTTCAAGGTAGCCCCCAGATCTGCCTGTGTTGGCCTTCATCCCTTCAGCTCTGCCTGCTCTATAGGGGTTACTCCAGAGTGTCGCATGACTGGTCATGCTGGGAGGAGGCTCCTACACACTGCAGACACCAGCGCAAGCTCTTCCATCACTTATGAGAGAAATCTTGGCTAAGCTGCAAATGTTAGAGCTCCACATCAGACTTGCCCTTCTACTTTATCTCAGCCTATTTGCCATATGTCACATCAAATTTTATGCTTCAGAAGAAGTAAAAAGTTCACTGCAAAAACTATACCAGCCAAAACCAAGGAAAGAGCCCTACAAAAAACAGAGCACATGACTTACTACCTGTTAGGACCACTGGGTACCCACAAAAGGGGAACAAACACATCAGTAAGGAAAACAGGTTCTTGTTTCCGGGTCACAAAGGAGTTGCTACATGCAGTCAAGAGAGAGAAAGCCTTTACATTTTCAAAAATCATCCTATAATTTTATTTCCCAGATATGACAAAGCCCTGGCCTGCAGTGATCGCTACAGGCTAACACATTTCGAAAGGAAAAGGGTATACACTGCAGCACTATTTCAGTCCCTAAACACTGTGCAGTTTTATCAGCCCATAATGTCTCTGGCATTTTGGTCTAGAAAACTTAATTTTCATTGTGTGAGGACCCCAAAGGGAGCTTTATTCTTTATTTTACTCTTTTTACTATGCTGAAAAACTCAACAAGGTTTGAGCAATTCGGCTGTCATCATGCGTTCATTTTCCATGAGTATCTTATGATCCATACTAGATGCATGACCCAGCACAGCTCACACAGCATTTTAACTTTTTATTAAGTTCATAGCTTCCATAACCCTCTTGTCACATCTACTTCCATTTTCCGGGTACCTTATTTAGGATGGAAGCTGGTCATAGAGAAAAGGGCAGGGTGTCATTACACCCCAGTGGATTTAAGATCCTCCTGACCTCTATGCCCATTGCTGTTTGGCAGCATCAATCAGCAAGATCTCACCACCCTTCTCAGTCTTTCTGTTATTCACAAGCCCTTTGCATTGGAGTGCCTTACTCAAAAACAAAAGGCAGTGTTTACAGTCTGAAACATCTGCTCCCGTCCTATCCCTTCTCCTCTGTAAATCCTCCTCAGAACCCTTGCTTTTCCAACAGAATGCCTATTGGGAATGGATGTTTGAGGGAAAAGAGAATAATGAAAATTAGTGAGGTGTTAATCTTTGTATTCATTAATTTTGTTGTTACAGAAGAAGATGAACAACTGCATTTAAGCTGTTTTTAGCTGTAATCCTAGCACTTCCAACTGCTCATTATGCTTGTAAGACCACATGAAGGATATTGTATTAAATTTATTACCAGGAAAGTACAGAAAAATTGGAGGAACAGTAACAAAAAAGGGTTAGTGATTTATTTATGAAGAAAGATTAATAGCTAAACTCAGGAGCCCAGCTGAAGGGAAATAATTGGAAAGGCTCTCTAAGGACCCTCTGGAAACAGGCACCAATCTCAGACTGCGAAAGTCCTTATTCACTTTTATTTAGTCCTTGTTCAAGAAAAGCTCCAGTTAAAAATTAAACAGGGGGAAAGTGGCTACAAATATTTTCCACATCTGAATATCAAGGAAGGGTTTATATAACTAATGTGAGCAGTGGCCTTTGGTGGCAAACAGATGGAAAATAGAACTGTACACAGGTAAATGACTTCTCTTGGGAAGCTTTGATGGCTACCTCTGAACCAGAAAAGAGCCAGGATCTGAACTTTGGTCCTGAAGCTGAACCACAAAGAGAGAGAAATGCAATCAAAGCCCAGGCATCTCCTGTGGTGATGCTTGTTGGCACAGGCCAAAAGGTGCCAGGGTGGCACTGTGGATGATGGCCCACATCTGCTTCAGCTCCTGCTCTGGCTCATCTTAGTTTGCAAAGACAGATGTGAACTGGGGCCAGAATCATTTCCACCCAGTTACACAGTATCATGCTGCTTAGGAAAATTTAAATAAAAAAACCCAACCCCCCAAAATGTTATGCACAGAACTTACTAAAGCCTTCTGTCATATCCTGAGGAAAACTTATCCTTCATTTATTCTTCCCTGTAATCAGAAAAATAATATCAAAAGCACAGAGGAGCAAGTTCAAAACAGTTTTAAAAACATATTTCCTATGTACTTTTGTTTGACAGTCTCAAAAGACAGAGAATTTTCTTTTTCTGAGACACCCTTCTATTCAACTTTGAGTTTATTAACTAGATTTTTGCTGTTTGGTTCACCAGGAATGTAGAGGTTATACCTCTACAGAAGAACATAGCTCTGTAAGCTATAAATATAAATTACAAGTCTTATATTCTCTTGCAGGAAAACAGGCTTCTGCAATTCACAAATTATTTGTCCTGTAAATAATGAACTATGACAGGATACTGGAGAAAATAAAGCAAAATATTATCACATGGTCATTATAGTTACCTGAACTTTCATTACAAATAGCACTTGGAGGATTTCAGGAATGTCTTAGGGAGGCTGGTCTTTGATTTTCTGTTTTGGCTTGTTTTCTGTTTTCCTTATTCTTTTCATTAATGGAACACATTGGGATAATGTCATCTTTTTTTTTTTTTTTTTTTTTTTTTTTTTTTTTTTTAACAAGACATCAGGATTTAGACTGTTCTAGGAGAAATATGTAACAGTTCTGGATATCTCTCCCAAGAGATACAGACCTGTGAGCGTGACATGGAGCCCGGTGAATGAATGCAATATAGTCAAGCAGAACTCTTTGTGCACATACATTTAACTATAAAAATAGTTCCATATTCTTAAAGTCTGTAGCAGCAGTTGTTCTATCCAGAAAGTTTCTTGTGTTGGGATTGTCTTTTCCTTCTTCAGACACAGTGAAGAAACTTGGAACACTGTTTTGTTTTTAATGTTCTGCAACATTGTGATTTAATTTAAGTGACCCTGATCCTAAAGATGAGGTCACCACTCTGTCAGGGGAATGT
The DNA here is from genome assembly GCF_964237585.1 of Gallinula chloropus. Taxonomy (NCBI): domain Eukaryota; kingdom Metazoa; phylum Chordata; class Aves; order Gruiformes; family Rallidae; genus Gallinula; species Gallinula chloropus. The sequence continues at coordinate 30,472,724 of NC_140085.1, read as the reverse complement.
GCCAGATGCTGCAAATACTTAGAATAAGACCTCTCTTCCTGCTTCCAGGTTTTTTGGAGGGAAGTTAGCGATGCAACACCAAAGAAAGCATTTTTCAATTTGGTTGTAAAAACTAATCTATCTTGCCTTTGAATATCAAATAAATGGCCATAAGGAACACTGCCTATAAGAAAGGTAGATCAGAGCTTGTCAGGGCATATTTAGTATCCATTTTCCTGAAAACCCTGAGACTAAAAACTGACTAATTTTTAAAAGTAAGCCTAACATTCCTGTAATAGGAAGTTTCCAAGATCTTGCACCAAAGAAGACAATTCTCAGGAATGTACCTAATCTCAGCACGCTCACCACAGAAGTAACACGCTGATTAACAACTCCGAGGAATACTGGTCCTACTTAATATTCATAGGCCCTCGAATCAAGTTCATCTCTCTTGAGTCTGATCAAGAGCTAATGCTATTGCCTGTCAAACACGCTGTGCTTAGCATTTTGATGCCGCAGGAGCTGATGTCGCTGTACATAGAGGCAAAGCCTATTTACATCGCTTAAGGAAGTGTAGGGTATTACTACCAAGGAACAAGACAGGTGACCTTACACTACACATTAGGTTCTTAAAAGTGTTACTAGCCTGAGCACAGGAAGAGCAGAAATGCACACAATTAAGGGTTTGGTTATAGCCAGTGAGAGCAGAGCATTTGCTGTTTGACACAGCAATTCTGACGTCTCTGTTAAATACCATGTGCCCTCAGGGAACGCTGAAACATCTTCTGTCTTATGTTTCTTACAGACAAAGGAACGAGAGGAGGCTGAGACACTACACCAAGCAGCAAAACAAGAACCCGTAGCCAAGGCACAAAAAAAAAAAAAAGAGTAATTGCTGATCTTTTACTTTTTTTTTTTCTTTTAAAAGCATTTCATTATAGATGGCTGTATGGATAACTGTAAGCTTTATGACATTACCAAGAATGTTTGCTTCTCCTCTACCTTTTAGAAACAGGTCCTTTAAAGTAGGATTTTTTTTGACATCCATTTCAAAGCATTTGCTCTGCATACTGCATCAAGGCTTCATCAGGGGTTTTTATTTTTTTGGATAATGAAAAGGTTGTGCTGGTTTTTAGATTCTTCTGAAGCCTTTAATAGGGAGCAGTCCTGTGTCACAACTTTGAATTAAATGCAAAGAACTTGTCTCGCTTCCTAAATCTCTGATAATGCCAAGCATGTTTTCCAAGTGGAGTTCAACATTATTGCTAATGCTATGCTTTATACCAGCAGAGTACCAAGTCAGATCATTCTCTCTGTCCTGGCCAGGGGGATCTATCCTGCAACCCTCAAGTTTTCAGAAAGCCCCTTGAGGAGACAATGAGTAAGTATGCCACAGTATAATGTTCTTGTCATAACTCTCACTTTTTTTTTTAACGTTTGCATACATCTCAAGCTCTGCCAGTTCCATACTTAACAAAGACCATGAGACATATATATCTCATTTGTGGTGTGTTTGACATCTGCTGAGATTCATTGTCTGAGGCAAAAAACCTGTCTGTGGAATTATCACTTTCTCCCTTATCTATAGCAATGTCATCCAGCTGTGAAGGGATTTCACATGAGAAACTCTGGTAAGTAACAGTTTTAATTTATCTGCAACCAGTTTACAGCCCCTTTCCACTAGCCGTCACCCTCCAACAGCTTCCGTATGTTGACACCTGTTATAGGGTCCCTGGATCTCCACAATCACTATCCTATTAGGTCATGCTGGTGGCAGCTGACAGGAATCCCTTGAATCCCATCAGAATATTGGGAAGGAATGAATATCCAAATGAATTTGAGACTGGGAGATCCCCCCCGATCCTAGTCAGATTCAAAGAGGAGCTGCCAGTCATCCCATTGAAAGACAGTCTGTCATGGGATAACTCTAAGAAGTGAAGCGAGTCTTATTTGAGGGTGGCATTAATATAACCCTTAAGTGTACAAATGGTACCTGTAGAACGTTCTGGAAACTGTTTTCAGAGTGGATTTCCAATACCCATTTAAAGGATGGAGATTTCAATGTGCAGACCTTTCATTAGGTGGAAACTTGCTACTGTGTGTCAAGACACAAAGCAGTAAGAGACAGCACAAATGGTGTCTCCTCGTTCATCATGACTATTTGCTTTTTAGGGCTTTGGAATTTTTTCCCACTCAATGCAGCAATATTGAGTTCAAATTTATAAGCAGATTTTTCCCCATGGATAGAGGAGTAATAACTTCTTTAATGTCATGTCAGATTATACTCTAAGAATCATGAATTATCATGGCAGTGATATTATGGTGCATTAGAAGGTAAAATCATAGGGTTGTCAAAGTATGACTTCCTTTTACTGTAACATTGTGGGTTTGGGGCTGGAATTTAAAGTGAGACATGATGGAGAAAAAGCTAGTCCCCAAAGCTGATCTAAGATTTCAAAGTATTTTTCAATCTGTGATTTAAAACCTTCGTGACAGAGTAATTTTTGACTGAATGTCCTGGCCTTGACTCCATCTGGTTTTTAATGCCTAACAATCTTTACTTGCACGTATGTGTTCTAAATTTCTACATCTATACAACTGCTCATTTATTTTTATATTTTTCACTTCTCTATATGACTTTCGTGGATGGAATCCTTCTCGTATTGGACTTAACAATTTTACCAGTGACTGACTTTGTAAAATCAAGGATTTACTTTAGCTTCTATTCTCTAACTGCATGTGTAGAAGTATTGTGTAAGGGGAGGAAAAAGAACCACACAGATGGGAACCTTAAACTTAGCTACGCTGTGGAGATCAAAAGGATGCTCTAATTCTCAGTGCCTGGCCACCTACCCCTAGAAAATGAATCTTCCTTTGCCTGAGCAGCAAATAGCCACATATTTAAAAATCAAGGCTTACCTATTTAAAGCTGGGCACACAGAAAGCCATTCATAATCAGGATGTGTCAAACCCTCTGTATCCGTTCACCAGTCTTTACAAAATGAAGGACAAAGAAGAATAGAAACATAAGACACTGTACATGAATTCAGCATATATAGTACAGCCTGCAGAAAGACAAGGAGATTCCAGAGTCAGGCTTGTTGAATAGGGTATAAAATTTATATTTTCAGAACAGACTGCAGCACTCAGCCATCCAGTTTCACTTATGCAAATGCACAGTTAGACGTGAAATGATGTTTTGTAAGTAAAAAGTATTTTAAAGCACTGATTCAAATGTGTCACTGTGTAACACTGTTAAGCACTTCAGTAAGCTAGTGCTTTAAATTCTTTAAATGAACATGGATATCTCTGTCCCCTCTCTTGTCCCCTTTTACAGGCTATGTTTTTTCAGCCTGCCATGTAAAGTTTTTTCATTATCTGCATATTAGGCTGGAGAAAGAACACGATTATCTAAAAGTTAACTCCCTGAAGAATGGAAAACAACTGTTTCAAGATTCTACATTTGCATGGGACTTGCAACTGGGTTTAAAAAATCATAGAAGTTATATTTACATGTCATGTAGGTATTCCCAGAAATGGAGATGTGGGAGAGAACAACATCAGGACAGAGGGAGAGTCTGTGATTCTGTGCATGACTGAGCTGAAGCCCCTCAGCTTTCTAAGGGGGAAGCTGGTGAAGAGAAGGCCATTCTTTGTAGGGTAGTCACACAGAATCACAGAATCACAAGGTTGGAAAAGACCTTTGAAGATCAGTCCTGTGGGCAGAGGGCCTCTTGGATCATGCATGGAAAGGAGTCGTGAAACAACATGAAAAAGGATCATGTCTCTTTTAGCTTAAATCAGAAGGAAGTATTGTATATTGATCTCTTTTATTATATATAATTTTTTTCTAAATACATGTACAGCTGACCTTCGCTACTGTTTTGAAGGGCATGCCTATACTGCTGACAGCTTCTCAGAAGCTGGACAAGGTTAATTGTATTTAGTGTAATAAAGGGCATTTCTACATTGCACTTTGCCCTGGAGTGCAAAAAGGACACAATTACCTAATTTCCTACCCAAGAACCCATTAGCCTTTGCACCAGCACCTGCTGCTCTTGCCTCTCCTTTAATCTGCCTGGCAGTACTCTGAAGTGGTAGCAAGACATCCACAGCGGCGTCCTGTTTAGTTAGTGTGGCACCAGTCCAAGGCAAAACAAAGGAGAAACTGCAATACAATACAGGTAAAAATCAAAAAAGGGACAAATAAAAACATGAGTCAGCAAAAATAATTTTATTTTTTGAAAATAAACTTCATTAAACAAATTGATGAAAACACGCTGATAGGGGTGAACATGCAGAAATACAACTATATGACACTTTGTTAAAAAACAGTGCTACAAAATAACACAGCAAATCACAGAACAGCAGGGGTTGGAGGGACCTCTGGAGATCAGCTCGTTCAACCACCTGCTAAGGCAGCGTCACCTAGAGCAGGTTGCACAGGATCATGTCCAGGCAGGATATGAGTATCTCCAGAGAATGAGACCCCACAGCCTCTCTGGGCAGCCTGTCTCAGTGCTCTGTCACCCTCAGAGTGAAGAAGTTTTGCCTCATATCAAGATGGAACTTCCTGTGTTCCAGTTTGAGCCAGTTGCCCCAGACTGTCCTGTCACTGGGCACCATTGACAGGTCTGTCCCCTTCCTCTTGATGCCCACACTTTAGATACTTATAAGCACTGGTATAAACCCCTCTCAGTCTCTCTTCTCCAGGCTAAACAGCCTCAGCTCTCTCAGCCTTTCCTTATACAAGAGATGCTCCAGTCCCCGCATCATCCTCCTAGCCCTCCTCTGGACTCTCTCCAGTAGTACCTTGTCTTTCTTGAACTGGGGAGCCCAGAACTGGACACAGAACTCCAGATGTGGCCTCACCAGGGCACAGTAGAGGCTGAGGATAATCTATTAAACTATTAACTGCTAACCAGTGAAAACCAGTTTAAAACAGAACCTAGAAAGACTTGCTTTCATCACTGTGTTGGCAAAATACAACTTGTTGAGCTCAGCTGGAATCACAATTTGCCAATTGGCATCGCTATCTTAACAGAGGTGGCTGAATTTGCGGAAGCCTTAGGCTACAAGCTGCAAACTTTCACCTAGCTGTGCAGAACTTTTACCTAGTTCAGTAAAAGAAGACCACCATGGTTCAGGCTGGAAGGAAAGTACAACCATCAGCAGAAACTGCAGCCTTGTAGATAAGAAAAGAAGCATCCTGCCTCAAGACAAGGAAGGAAGGGCAAGACCTCAGATCCTACATATTACTATTGGTCCAATCTGTCACATGAGGGGAGGGGATCTTTCATTCTAAGGATATAATTGCCCAGGTAATTTGCCTTTGTTCAGAGATCCTCTATAGCATCAAGCTCGAGAGTCACATCTGCTGTGCCACTCAAATTATCTCATACCTCAAGCCTGAGCCTCTGGTGTGGGAATCCTAGGGTTTAGAAACTTTCTTAACAACAGAATAGCATAATTGCTGGTGTGCTTCAGGAGACAGTGATACTAAACATGATTTGGCTTGGTATTTTCATCAATGAGCTGCCATAAAACATGAAACTACTGTTTGATAAAGTTTCAGAAAAGGCAAATATCTGCTGTGTTGAACGAAAGCCAAGAGCAAGCAGCTGTGTGGGCTGCCTGGATTACAATCCAGGGAAGTATGGGTAGTTTTAAATGAGGGCATTCTGAAAAAGAATTTGCCAGTTATACATAATATAAAACTGCTTTGGGGGGCAGCTGGGTGAAACATGGTAGTACATGTTGGAGATCTGATTTTACGATGTGATGGTTTTGTGATTGGGGTCATGTAAAGACACTGATTTATAAAGGAGACACCCTGTTTCTGCAGTAGGGTACCCGTGTATGAGTACAAACAGTAGCAGGGTGTATTGGGTTTGTGTGGTAAGGTTTTGATAACAGGGGGCTAAAGAAGTGGCTTCTGTGGGAAGCTGCTAGAAGCTCCCCCCATGTCTGATAGAGCTAATGCCAACCAGCTCCAAGAAGGACCTGCTGCTAACCAAGGCCAAGCCCATCAGTAACAGTGGTAGCTTCTCAGGGTAACGTATTTAAGACGGGGCAAAAAACACCAGGAGCAACTGTAGCTAGAGAGAAGAGGTGTGGGACACCAAGGTCAGTGAAGAAAGAGGGGAAGAGGTGTTCAGGCACTGGAGCAGAGATTCCCCTGCAAGCCATGGAGAAGACCATTAGGAGACAGGCTGTCCTTCTGCAGCCCATGGAGGTTGATAATGGAGCAGATATCCACCTATCCATGGTGGACCCCACATTGGAGCAAGTGAAGGCACTGAAAGGAGGATCTGACCCTGGGAGAAGCCTATGCTGGAGCAGGCTTCGGGCAAGACCTGTGGACAGGAACACACACTGGAGTATGTTGGCTGGCAGTCTAGTGCTGAAGGACTGTATCCTGTTGAAGGGCCCCAAGCTGGAGTTGTCTGTGAAGAACTGCCAGCTGTGGGAAGGACTTGTGTTGGAGAAGTTCATGGAGGACTGTCTCCTGTGAGAGGGACCCCACACTGGAGCAGAGGAAGAGTGTGAGGAGTCTTCTACCTGAGGAGAAAGAAGCAGCAGAAACAACATGTGGTGAACTGACCTCCACCCCCATTCCCTGTCCCTCTGTGCCACTGTGGGGAGGAAAGGGAAAGAAAATTGGGAGTAAAATTAAGCCTGGGAAGAAGGAAGAGGTGAGGGGAAGATGTTTTAAGGTTTGGTTTTATTTCTTATTACCTCACTCTGATGATAAATTAAATTGATTTTCCCGAGTAAAGCCTGTTTTTCCTGTGAGAAATTGGTGAGAGATCTCTCCCCATCCTTTTCTCGACCCACAAGCCTTTCCTCAGATCTTCTCTCCCCTGCCAGCTGAGGAAGGCGGTGACAGCGCAGCTTTGGCGGGCACCTGGCCTCCAGCCAGGGTCAACCCACCACGCAAGGTTCAGAGCTGGTGGTCAGCGCCCGGCCCTGCTCGCGTCCCGGGAGCTGGAGTGGGACCACTACACGCTCCAACCATCAGTTCCCAGCCCCCGGCGCACAGGCACCGCTTCTGCGCGCTGCCTGCCGGCCGCCGGGAAGGCCGGTAGCTCCAGGGGCGGCACGGCCCCTCAGGTAGCCCTGAGGAGACCGGTCGCGGCAAAGCGGGGCCGCGGCCACAACCGAGGCCGGGAGTACCCAGCGAGCGGCACTGCATAGCACTCAGCACCCCGACCGGTCTCTCCTCCCGTCCCCCTCGACGTCTGCTTCCGCGCAGGGCGCTGGGATGAGAGGGCCGGGAGCGGGGTGGGCGGAGGCTTTCCGTGGGAAGGCGCGGCGCAGTAGCGGCATGGCGGTGCGAGGCCACCAGCGAGGGGCCGTGGTGGAGCTGTGGGGAATACTGCTGCCTCCACAGGAGGCGGCGGCGAACTCGGACTCGGAAACAGAGGAGGAGGCCGAGGAGGAGCCGTACGTGGCGGAGGCTGTGCTTCTGGACGATTCTGGCCCGCGGCTGGCGGCCGCGCTGCCGCCGCGCCGAGCGGGTATGGGGCAGCGGGAACGGAGAGGGGCCGGGTGGCGGGCGGGCTGCCCTCGGTGTCCTCTGCCCGCGGCCTCCCTCGGAGGCGGGTTTGAGCGCGGCCCGGGGGGTTGCGTTTGGAACAGGCGGGCTGCACTCGGCGTCTGCGCCGAGCCCGGCCCGGCCCTGCGAGGGGGGCGGAGGCGTTCGAAGCGCGCGGGTGTCTGCAGAGACGCGGTTCTGCCGCAGCCCGCCCGTTGGTCCCGGGCCTGTCAGCCGCCTCTTCGGGCCAGGAGGGGCTTGTCTGCTCCTGTGGGCTGTTCTGAAGGTGAATCAAGTCAAAACCCGCTCCTTCCCTAGTTACTGAATTCGTAATAGGCAAAGGAAAATGATCAGCAGGAAATCCCACAGCCGCAACCTTGCGGCGGTAAGAAAACAGAGTTTTGCCATTCAAGTTAACTTTACACAAAACACCCCGGGTTTTTTCTTTTATGACATGTTAAGGGTGTTAATACTTGGCAGTAATGATTCCCTGCTTTCTGTTTAGTACTTAGAAAAGCAGGTGAGCTTGGAGCAACTTCTGCCTAGCGAGAATATTCTGTCTGAAAATTGTTTTTAAAATGGTTACATTGAGCTAGGTAACCAGGGGAAAATAAACAGGGAAATTGTGACGAAGATCTGCTGGTACTCTGGTTTGGTGAAAAATGGGCCCTGCTACACATAGGGCCTGGCTTTGTTCTGGTCGTAGCGTTCAGTCCTCAAGTGTGGGTTGAGGAACGGTGACTTAATTTTTTGGGAGGGAATGAGGAGGCCAACCAGGTCATACGAAACATTAAGAGTTTATTATATTCATTGTTTATAATTTTCGGTGGTTTCAGTGCAGAAAGTAGAAAGCTGAAGAGCTTGCAGGCACCGTGATGCAGTACTTTGCAGCAAAACTGTTCAAAATTGAATCACAAACTTGGCATAAATGATGTACTGTTAAGCCATGTGCCGTATGTGTGTCCAATTGTCTTAATAAGTATTCATACAGAAGTTTAATTATATAGTTACAACATTTGTCAGAAGCATTTTTAGCACTTGTTTCTGAGTTTGGTTTTGCTTTCATTTTTAAATACTACTGGGAAGGCTGACACCAGGAAGTTGGACACCCCCCCCCCGCTTTGTTTTATCAGTGCAACAAACAGAACTCTTCTAATCAAACAGAACTTTTAATCTTTATGACTACTAATTAACAGTGGTTTTATTTTTCTTTTTAATGATTCAGTTCTTATACAAGAAGACAGCTCCAGAAAGAAATATGAAGTAGTTGGACGTTTTCCAATAGCTCAGCCTTGGTGGAGAGTTCATGTGAAAGCTAAAAAAATGGGGTCGAAGTACTTTGTGCAAGGATATCCATCATATTTTCTGCGGACTGATATAGAAGAGAACAATCAACAAGTCTTTTCACTCTTTCTTAAGGAATGTGGTGTTCCTGAGTTTTTTAGAGAGAAGTTTTTTACTTGGCTTCCTATGGAGTCTATGCTGAGTTTTAGAAATCTTGAAGAAAAGCTAAATGAGTTCCAAGTTTCACACTTACAGACAGGAAAGAAACAAGGAGACATCAAGGATTATGATATCTTCAAATATGTTTCGAACTCATGTAGGTATATCCTGTGCTATTTTCATTGTTTCATAGGCTAATGAGTTCTAGCTCAGGTACTGTGTTCAAGCTAATGGGTTTTCATATGGAGTGTATGTTCTATGAAATGTGTGTTCAAATGAATTTTGAATATGCAATGATTCTTCTAATTTTTACATTTGAGGATAGTGGGACAGCTGACCAGTTAAAGGTAGGCATACAGTTAGAAACTGTTGTGACTTAACCTGGCAGGTAGCTAAAACACATCACTTGTGGGATGGGGGAAAGAATTGAAAAGAAGAAGGTAAAATGATTGGGTTGAGAGAAAGACAGTTTAATCACAGAATTGTAGGGGTTGGAAGGGACCTCCAGAGATTGAGTCCAACCGCCCTGCCAAAGCAGGTTCCCTGGGACAGGTCGCACAGATAGGCATCCAGATGGGTCTTGAATATCTCCAGAGCAGGAGACTCCACAACCCCCTGGGCAGCCTGTCCCAGGGCTCTGTCACCCTCACTGTGAAAAAGTTCTTCCACATGTTGGTGTGGAACTTCTTGTGCTCCAACTTGCAGCCATTGCCCCTTGTCCTGTCTCCACAGACCACTGAAAAGGGGGTGGCCAATTCCCCCTGTGTCCCACACTTGAGATATTTATAAACATTAATGAGATCCTGTCTCTGTCTTCTTTTTTCAAGGCTGAACAGTCCCAGCTCACTCAGCCTTTCCTCATAGGGGAGATGCTCCAGGCCCTTAATCATCTTTGTGGCCCTCTGCTGAACTCTCTCCAGGAGATCCCTGTCTTTTTGTCCCAGGGAGCCCAGAACTGGACACAATACTTCAGGTGGGCTTGACCAGGGCAGAGTAGAGGAGGAGGATCACCTCCTTCGACCTGCTGGCCACACTCTTCCAGATGTACCCCAGGATCCCATTGGCTCTCTTAGCCACCAGGGCACACTGCTGGCTCATGGCCAACCTGTCATCCACCAGGACCCCCAGGTCCTTCTCCACAGAGCTCTTCTCCAGCAGGTCATCCCCCAGCCTGTACAGATAACAGGCAACCGGTTATTCCTTCCCAGGTGCAAGACTCTACACTTGCTTTTATTGAACCTCATCTGGTTTCTCCCTGCCCAGCTCTCCAGCCTGTCCAGGTCTCTCTGGATGGCAGCGCAGTGTTCCTGCGTGTCAGCCACTCCTCCCAGCTTTGTATCATTGGTGTACTTGCTGAGGGTGGATGCTATTCCCTCATCAAGGTCGTCAGTGAAGATACTAAACAGGACTGGACCCAACACCGAGCCCTGGGGAACACCGCTAGTCACAGGTCTCCAGCTGGACTCTGCTCCACTGATCACCACCCTCTGAGCTCGGTCCGACAGCCAGTTCTCAACCCACCTCACTGTCCCCTCACTGTCCCATGCTCTCTCAGCTTTGCTATCAGGATGTCATGGGAGACAGTATCAGAAACCTTGCTGACGTCAAGGTAGATGACATCCACTGCTCTCCCTCCATCTATCCATCTGGTGGTATCACAGAAGGTTATGAGATTGGTCGAGCATGATCGCCCCTTGGTGAATCCGTGCTGACTACTCCTCATAACCTTCTTTTCTTCCAATTGCTTGGGTATGGCATCCAGAGCAAGCTGTTCGATCATTAATGTAGTAAAGGAAGATAATAAATAATAATGATAAAAAAACCCCAAACCAAGTGATGCACAGCACAATTGCTCAGTGAGTTCCTGAGCCCTGCTGCCTCCCAGTCAACCCAGAGTTGTATGTGGAGCATGACATCATATGGCATGGAATATCCTTTTGGCCAGTTTGGGCATACTCTCCTGGCCATACCCCCTCCCAGCTTGGCACCCCTCACCTTCTCATTGGCAGGGCAGGATGAGAAACCGAGAAGTCCTTGACTGCTCGGCAACAGCTACAAAAGTCAGTGTGTTACCAGCATTTCTCTCATCTGAAATCCAAATCACAGCACTATACCTGCCACTAGAAAGAAAAATTAACTCTATCTCAGCTGAAACCAGGACATGTAGATAAGACAGTGATCAGGCAAAGTACTTAACTGAGAAAAAATTGGGAATTATGAAGTTTCTTTAACTCTTGATTAAAAATTGTGGGGATTTTTTCCTAGGAAGAGATAAATTTAAAGGTCTCACTTTCTTCTAAAATCTGTTTTTTAAAGCAAGATATAGAACAAATCCATTTCATTTTGCTCCTTTTGCGGATCCCAAGACTGATCTAAACAGGGAAAATGATGGCTCGAGTTTGGGGTCATTAAGAAAGCCAGGGGAGAGCACTGTTTTCCTCAGTTCCCATACTGATCTGATGCTACAACTGTAGAAGCCTGTTTTCTTATTTCCAATTTTAATTTTTATGCAGATGTACACAAGAATATTTTTCTTTAGATTGGAGAGGCAGGCATGTGATGTCTGAACTGACTTTCTACAAAATGCTGTTCCATAGGCAGTTTAAACTCAATGTATAGTACTTATTTTCCAAATGAGTACATTTAGTTTCAGTTTTTATTTGTTTACTCTCTCCCTGTCCCCAGGAACTTATGGGAGAACAGATTTTAAAAGAATTTTAAAGGGATTACAACTAAGAAACTGAAAGAACTAAGGAATGTTTTGGATGTAGGCAGAGGGGTAAGAGCCAGAGTCAGCTTAAATTGCCTTTACAAGCACTTTTGTATATTGCTTAAAACTTTCTTGGTTTATGGTGCATCCAGTTGCAGGAAAGGCTGCAAAGGTAGCTCTGACTTTTCCAACAATATTGGAATTCTTGCCAATTCTTCTGCCATGCCATGTTTGCTCTCTGTTGGATATGGTGAGTTGGCAGAGCGTGACTGAAGAAAACAATGGTATGGATGGTGACAAAGTACAGCTTCAAGACAAGATGCTAACAAGGTTGGATGAGATTTTAAAGAATGAGCCATGGAAACTTGGATTCAGCAGGGTAAGTAATATTAAAAAATACAGTGCCGTTTCAGTGACATTCAGTTTATTGACTGGGTGTTTGAGGGAGGTAAGATTAGTTTATTTGGAAATGGATGATTTACTGGACTGAGTTTTAGCAAACCTTTTTTTTCCCAGTTGGTCTGCATTAAACCAGTCACAAAAGATGATGATCAGAGGGCTGGAGCAACCCTCCTATGAAGACAGGCTGAGAGAGTTAGGCTTGTTCAGGCTGGAGAAGAGAAGGATCTGGGGAGACCTTATTGCAGTCTTCTAGTACTGGAAAGGGCCTACAGGAAAAATGGAGGAGGACTCTATCAGGGAGTGTAGTTATAGGACAAGGGGTAATGGATTTAAACTAATAGAGGGTAGGTTTAAATTAGATATAAGGAAAAAATTGTCCACTGTGAGGGTGATGAAGCTTTGGGTGACCTGGTCTGGTGGAGGGTGGCCCTGCCCATGCAAGGGGGTTGGGACTAGATGACCTTTAAAGGTCCCTTACGACCCAAACCAGTCTGTGATTCTGTAAGATTTTTAAAGGTGGTTTTGTTACAACTACCTGTTCCTTAGTCTTTTCTACAAGAAACAGAAAGTCAAATACTCACAGTGATTGGGCCAAAAGTAAGAAAACTCATTTAAGTTCCTCAATTGTACTGTTCAGTTTTATACTGGCAAACGAGATTTCCTGTTCTCGACACACAGAACAGTGTCAATGCTTCCATAGTAAGGCACACCAAGTACTCTGTAATAGGACATTGGGTCTAGTCATTCCCCTTTCTGATAATGGGATTTGGGATTGCTGGTTACTTTCTTGTTTCCCTTTGCTGCGTTTCCACTTCGCTGCTGGACCTACCTCAGTTCAGCGCTCTGCTCCCTCAGATGGGAGCTATAGCTTAACACTTCATCAGTGTGCTTCAGCCCCCCAGTGCTTTTACTGACAGCTGTTCTGACTTGTCCTTAAGACCTCCAGTTTCAGAGATTCAGCAGTCTAGCCAATATATTCCAGTCTTTCACATAGTTCTCTTTAAAAAAGCCTTAATCCAAAAGTGCAGTTTGGGTATTTCCTGATGCAGTACAGACTTGTTGCTCTCTTATTTCTTGTACCAAAGATCTGCATTCTCACTGCAGTTGTTATTTATTGCTCGAAGGCTCAGTTTAGCTTTTTCTCCTAAAGCTCAACAAGCCAAATTACTTTTCTTTCCCTCAATACTATTTTTTTATTTTAATCTTTCACTGTTTTGTGGTAGTCTCTGTAAAGACTGTGTATTTCTTGATGTAGTGTGTTCAGAACTGTGTACAGTATTCTGGCTAATGCCTTTCCTGTGCTCTATTTCTACCCTTGTTTGTGCTAATTACGTGTGCATAAGTTCTCCCTAACACTCAGTTTCTGCACCAGATTTTTGATTCTTTTAAGGTTTCTGTTTTGTACAGAAAGGTGACTGGGAGGAATTATCATTCCATCTTTCTTTTTAAACGTCTTTGCTTGAAAAGCATTATATCTTTGCACCTATGTAAAATACATACATTTTTGTAGACTTCCCCCCTCTGAACTGTAATTTTACTAGGAGGTATGTTATTCAGCAAGAGGCTAACATCTCCTGAAATAAAGTTTTTGCTGTTGTTCTTTTTGGGGAGAAGATTACCTATAGGGAACTGCACCTTTCTTACTGTGAGGCAACGTGGGCCGACTTCTGTCAGTGTGAAGATCTCCTCTGTAAGATTCCTGAATTGCAGAAGAACGCATTAATTCTGTATAATCAACTCAAGAAACAGTGCAGAGAAATGGGACACACTTATGAAGATCAAGATGAATTAGCTCGTTTAGTATCTAAAGATATGCCCATTGAGCATGCTTGGCAGTCTCTTGAATTTCTGAAAGATCAGAACATAGTCATTAGGGAGAAAACACGTGTGTTTCTTCCTCACCTTTACAGGTCTGAAAAAGACATTGCAATGTATATAGGTGACCTTCTGTCAGACTGCTCATGGCAGCTGAGTGGTGATGTGAGAAAGGTACTTAACATTCCCGAGATGCCAAGGGGAACGGTAGACAACAGAATGGATGTTACCCAGGCTCAGGAAGTCGAAGATGTGAAGGAGACAGATCTGGACAGTCATAACTGTGAAAAACACTCTCCTGGAAAGGAAGTGGGGTCTACGTCTGGTGCCCACAGCAACGCAGAAGTAGACTCAGATCAGGTGCTTGCCATTGAAAAGATCTGTTCTAATCCTGTCACAATCATAAGTGGAAAAGGAGGCTGTGGGAAGAGCACAATAGTTAGCTGCCTTTTCCGTCACTTAAAGCAAATGGAAAAAGAAGTGGAAGCTGCTTCTAAGGACTTTGAAGAAGACCTGGATGCATCCGAGGAATGGAATACCTTTGATCATCATTGGGAGTCAGAGAATATGTGCACAAAAAATCAATTGAATATACTATTTACTGCACCTACAGGGAGGGCAGCAAGCCTATTGAGTGAAAAAACTGAGCTTCCTGCCTATACACTGCATCAGGTAAGGAATTTTTTTTGTTTTAAATTACATTCTGAAAGTCCTTTTGGCACTGTCCATTCTTGCTTTGGGAAAAAAAAAAGCACTTGTTACTGATTTTTCCTTATGAAATGTGTAGCTATCAATGCTATTTTTTTTCCTCTTTCTACACTTATACATGTCTCACATTTGTATCTTTCTAGGGCACCTGGTCTCTTTAATGTCTCAGATTTTTTTTTCAGTTAAGACAAATACCTTATAGATGGCAGAGATGTGTTCTAGTCTGTTTCATTCACATGGTGTTTTATTAATTACTGTTAAATATTGTGCAAGTGTTTTTAGAAAAAAGTAGGAAGCAAACCCTTTGTTAACAAACTTAGGTCAAATCTGTTATCCTAGTTAGCAGAAGGTACTAAAAAGACATCAGAGGCTTGGAATGACCTGTGTAAATCAAAATTATAATAACATAAAAAGTACTGTGAGGGTTTTTTTTTTTCTCTTTGGGGACAGGCTCGTTGCCTGTTCGCCTTCCCTGTGTGATATTAGTGTCAGCAAGTTGTAGCAGGAGGTGTTCTGTTACTGAGCAAACTAATGGCTGACCTAATATCCTTCAGGGTCCCTGCAGAAACAAGAAGATGCATTTCTGTGCTTTTAAGTAAGTGTTGATAATCTTGGCTAGAAATGCATTCACCAAGGAGGAAAATAAGATTGAACGGATGAATCATCTGAGTCTTTAGTGGTCTAAGTTCAGAATTTCATATAATAGGTCTAAATACATCATTAGATGATCTCACACACTGGTTACCTTTATGAGACCATTGTTTACAGATGATAAGTGCCAGAGCTTGATTTATTTTGATTTGTGTCTAGGTCATCTTTAGTTTTAAATCGTGGAGGCAGACTGAACAAGTGCAGCCATGGAAGTTTTCTACTGTGACAGTTCTGATTGTGGATGAAGGAAGTTTGGTGTCTGTACATGTTCTTAGTGTAGTTTTAAGGCTCTTGTGTGAGCATGCTCAGCTTGCCAAACTTATTATTCTAGGTAAGTAAACCAGCAAATTTAGCATTTTACAATATTTAGCAACACTTGCACTATATACTGTTTATCAGAGCTGCCACTGGTCTTGCAGAGTCTCTTAAAAACCCCGGAATGTTCCATTGTTCTGTACTTGGATAGTTCTGCTTATTGGTAAGGTCAGATGAGACAGACAGTTTTCCATCCCAGCTGTCAGTATGAAGTCCTTAAGGACACTACTGTTAGCACTGGCACAGGCTGCCCAGAGAAGCTGTGGCTGCCCCCTCCTTGGCAGTGTTCAGGGCCAGGTTGGGTGGGGCTTTGGGTAGCCTGGGCTAGTAGAGGGTGGCCCTGCCCATGGCAGGGGGTTAGAACTAGATGGTCTTTGAGATCCTTTCCAACCCAAAGCATTCTGTGATTCTATGATTATTCACATGTTAGAAGGGAGGTTTGATGTTGTTCTTAATGTTGGGATCATCTTGTTTTCATTCAGAAAGGAAAGCAGTGTAAAATCAAGATTTTCTGCTTTCTCAGAGGCTTGCTTTTTGGCATGCCGCTACATGGCATTTGTTTTTAAATATGTAACATTCAAAACATGTTTGTGTAAGATGTGATCATTGTCAGAGTGATTTTCACCCGCTAGTAAAGCATTTCTGAGTGAGGAATGGGAAAAATTTGTACTACACTTCAGCCTGATTCTCTAAACAAAGTTTCTTAGATTCTTGAAAGCTTTATTTCAAGATAATTGTATTGAGGAAGCATGTGAGTATTGATTCCAGTGTTTGTTTTTAACAGGTGATCTGTTACTGCTTCTCACAAGTACTAATTTGCATTCTGTTTAGGTGACACCAGACAGCTACCAAGCATAGACCCGGGAAACATGTTAGCTGACATCTTTGAGGGTCTAAAATCAAGAGGCTGTTCTGTGGAACTGAGAACTAATCACAGAGCTGAGTCACAACTAATTGTAGATAATGCCACGAGGTAGGATTTTCTGATGTATGATGAAGCACTCCGGTCCTTTACCTGCAAAATAGTAGAGCATCCAGATGTGATTCTATAATACAGCTTCTGTTAGTTTCTTCTTCAATTCTTTTAAAAAGAAACAAACCAAACCCCAAAAGAACAACAACAAATCCCAAATTTTTTTTCCAGGAATATATGTATCAGACAAAAAAAAGTGTGTGCTGGAACACTGTTGAATTTTATTGGATGTATTTAATTATCAAATACCCTCTGTTGCTCACAAATGAGTTGTGCACACACACGTTACTTTATGCCTTCTGAAATGACTTACAATTGCATCTTTAAAACAGAGTTTTAAAGACGTTGCTGGTAAGTGTAAGAACAGCTAAAACAGCTGAATTACCTTGAAATGTTAGATGTCAAAGGCCATTAAATCCTACTTTCTTTTAATTTTTTTTCTGTATTAATACCTAGAACCTCTAAATGTTTCCAGAATTTGCATTACTTTTGGTCTGGAAATAATCCAGTCTGCTGTTAGTGCATGACTTGTTTTAAACTTTTAACAACAAAATCTAAGTCTGAGTGCCCAAGATCTTTTGTTGTTGATTGGAATTTGAGAGTATTCTGCACTTTTGCAGGGCTTCCACAAGCAGGAAGTGTTTTACAAACAACTGGGTTTTTTTGTAACATTGCTACCAGTTCACTCCCTTGAGAAGAGCTGTGTGGGTGATACTAAGTATCTACTGCAATGCTGAAGGGCTTAGGGAAAAATTAGGGAAAAAATGTGAAATTAAGTTCAGCTCAGAAGAATGAGGTTTTGGTGTATGTGGTGTAGATGACCAAAAATTTGTAAATGGTGAAGTTCAGGCTGATGCAGGAGATGATACAGTGGAATCCTGTAACTGGAAATAACTTCTCTGTTTTCCCTCCACCACTCGGTCAAGAATCTCTTACCGGCAGCTTCCTAAATTCGATCAGGTGCTCAGAGTTTCTGGTTGGAATGAGGAAATGACAATGCCAAGCCCGGAGAAGAAATTCATTCTCATTGCTTTGCCTGCTGGCGGGAGTTGTGACAGTATGTGTGTACAGTCAGCTTGGGATCTTGACTTGCCTTTGATAAAGCATGGATTGTTTGGCTGGAGCTCATGTTTTGGGAAGCTTTCCTCTGTCTGTGTTTGCTGTATACATTTAAATGCCAGATTTGTAGGTGATCTTTTCCAATCTGTAACTGCACACAGCAAGACCCGTAGGTGCAGAGTATACACTGTGGAGTTCCAGCTCACCAGTTACCATCTGTTTGTGTTTCAGCAGCCATTGTTAAACCTTACAAGATCAGATTTTTCAGAGGTGAATCATTTGAGTAAACAGCAACTGTAGCAGGGTGGTGTGTAGGACAAGAACGAGCTCCCAACTCTAGAACCAAGTTAGGAAAATGGAAGCAGAGAGGAGACATCAGTGTTTCTTAAAAGGCTTTGGGGTCAGGGTTAGGGCCATTGGTTTTAGGATTGGTTTCCTTGTTTTTCTTTTATCTATTGATAAATGTGTTGAGTAGCCTGTAATTGATACACATCAAAAAGCTTCTAGAAATATGGGGTGGAGGGGAAAGGAGGGACGTGTGAATATTCTCATATTCTCATGCTATAGTAACTTACTTAGCAAACAGAATACTAAAAATGAGTTTCCTTTGTGAAATCTAAACGTATAGGTCTGTGGCTTAAAAATGTTTCATCTTTACCCCTTTGATGTGCTGTATCAAAATCTTACTTTGCATGAACTACGCTCTATGCAGCTGTTTAACACAGAGAAACAAGAATTTCTGTCTTTCCATATCACTCTTGTCTCCCTGATTTTAATAGTGAGGTAACTACAGGATGCTTGTTTTGACGAGTATATCTGTGGGTGTTTTGTGGCATGCTGGGTTTTTTTTTGGGGGGGGTGGGGGGAGGTGAGGGGAAGAGTGTGTTTTTATGGGTTTTTTTTTTGTTGTTGTTGCTGTTTTAAACTAGTTGAAATGTCACTGAAGTAAGTGAAGGTGATTTCCTATTGAAGTATGCTTTTCTTTCTTAACTTGTTTTGCGTGTTTTTATGCCTTACTTTTTATGTCTTCTAAAACAGATTTGCAAACTGCCATAAAGGCTTTACTCAGAAAAGGACCAGGATTGCAGGATGCCAAACAATCACAGTTCATTGCTTTCAGAAGGTAACGGCGCGTGCAGGCAGACATTGAAATAATCCTTGCTAGCAGCCACAGTCTAAAAATAGCTGAGCGTGTTGAGTTGGAGAGACTAGTGGCAGTATCATGAAATTACCAGAGAGAACACAGGCCAGGTGTCTTTTCCTGTGCCTTCTGGTTGTCCCCAGTCTCTCTGTGGAGAGTTGCTTTATTTTTCTATAAGCTTAAGGTTATTTTGCACCATGCCTTTGTCTTCATCTGTACTGTTTATGCTAAACAAAGAAAAGGTGGACATAAGTGGTCAGTTTTTGTAGTAGGTGCTCTGAGAACCTGTGCTCTGGTGTTTGCTGGCAGTGCAGTGGTCTTCAGAATCGAGAGGCGAGGGCTTGGCTGCAAGAGGGACCCGCTGGACAAGTAGTGTCTAGATTCACACATATCCCATTGTGACAGAGGTGAATTCCAGGGTGCATAATGGAACATACAACCTGCTGTGTCTGTCACACATGGGCACTGACCAAATTACTGAAGGTACCTGCATGCCACGAGGGCCAGACTTAGTCATATAGTCTGATGTGCGTTAATGCTCCTGCTGGGCGTGGGCATCTGCCTACAGTTTGGATATTTGGAAGCACAAAACTGATCATTTAAGAAGGGGTGGTACATGGGGCTTTAACCTACTCTCAAGGAAGTTTGTAATGTTTAGCAATTGCTCATAATGTGAACCATCACATTATGAATGTGTTCACAGGAGCATGAATACTATGGATGGCCTCACAGAACCACTGGGATGAATGTATCATAGCATCATAGAATACTCCTAGTTGGAAGGGATCCACAAGGATCATCAAGTCCAACTCCTGGCTCCACACTGGGCCAGCCAATTCAGAGCATGTGACTGAGCACATCATCCCGACACGTCTTGAACTCACTCAGGCTCGGTGCTGTGACCACTTCCCTGGGGAGCCTGTTCCAGTGCCTGACCACCCTCTCAGCAAAGAGCCTCTTCCTAAGACCCAACCTAAACGTCCCCTGTTGCAGCTTCATGCTGTTCCCTCAGGTTCAGTAGTGCCAGTAGCCCATAATCCTACACTTCCACTCAAAAGGAAGGGAGAACCTTTAAGGAGAGGTTAAGGAAAACCCCTTCCATTTCTATTTGTGATGAACCTTTCCTCAGCAATTAAAAAGCACTTGCTATTGACAGGTTACTCACATAGAAGTGATTTAGAAATTTTAGCTCGTTCACCTGTTTGTTGTGAATGCTGAGTAACTCTGAAATCAATATTATTTCTCCAGCCTGCATTCAGGTATGATACTGTTGTTAATGATTTCCTATGAAATTCTTCTAGAATATATTTATAGGTACTTAATCTGCATTTAAAAGTTACAATTCCAGGTTTTTAAGCAGCAAGTAAATCTACTTTTAATACAATCTCAGCCAGGGAACAGTATATCCAGGCTTTAGTTTTGTCTAGTTTTGTGATTTCTCTTCACATCCAATCTGGGTATGCATCGCAAACGTCCTTGCCTCACTCGCTGTGGTGTTTGGGCAGAACTGTTCCTTTAAGCTCTGAATCGTGATCGGTTTTAATTAATGCTAATGTGACGTTGCACATAGTTGTTGAGTGCTCATTAAGTGCATCATGATTTTGCTCATGTTCTTGTTTTGTGTCATTTAGGCAAGATTGTGATCTAATAAATGAACTCTGTTGCCAACACTACTCAAATCACTTGACCAGGTAAGCCAGCGTTTTGCAGTTTTTCCTGTGAACAATCTGACTTTGTTTTTGAAAGTGTTACAGCCAGGCCAACAACTCAGAATAGAATCTTGGAACTTCTGATGTTCCGTCTAGATCTGGTTATTTATCTTAGGTTATTGTAGAAATGATTTATTTCTTGGATGGGTTCTTTAATCTCCTCCTGGACTGTAAACAGAGGTAACATAAAACAAGTGTTTGCCTTTCATTTAAATTGTTGTTATGTGGATTCTAAGATTTTGAGTTAGTGCTGGGGAAAAAACCCTCCAGGTTAATTGTTTCTTGCCACTGTATGATTTCTAAATGGATTCTGAAATATTTTGGGAATCAGGATCTTGGTGCTGCTCCATATTACTTTGTTTTTTTTACCAAAAGCTTTTACAAAAGTTCAAGAAACAGCTCACTCAAAAAATGTGAGTGGTCTTAACTGATCTGAACATGATTAAGGCTTTCAATCTGGCCCAAGTCTAGGGAGGGGAAAGAGAAGTACCGAGAGATGGAAAGTGTGTAGTTTGTAAATACATTTCTCCCTTTCTCTGACCTAGAGACCATAAAAAACGGCTTTTGTTTCAAGTGGATGACAAGATCTCCTGCATGCGGAATACGTACCTCAGGGATCTCTTGCCAGGCTCTGGCCCCAGAGAGGATCCCAGTCGCTGCAAAGGCAGAAGTGGAGGAGCTGCCCTCGCTGCGGAGCGTGCTGAGGAGGACAGGCGGCTGTGCAATGGAGATATATTTTTCATCACAGATGTAAGTCCTTGCTGCAAGAACTTGCATAAAAACCCCAGGGGCAGCTGAATCAGTCCTTGTTGCATCCCCAGAGCAAAACAATTCACGCTTTAAAATTTTAGTCCATAATACATACCTCATCCTTCTGCTAAACTGTCAGGGGAAAGGCAGGAAAGAGCTGGGTTCACAGTAAAATATCTCTGGGCTTTTTTATAGAATGTGATTTAGCTGGCCTGCTGATACCCTGCGTAAATAAATTCTGTAAATACTTGAGTGTGTTGCAATCAAAATGCATCATGTTTTGGTTATAGGTAGGAACATAAGCTTAAGTAAAGAATAAAGTTAATGTTGCAGCTTGAGTGTGCCTCTGGCAAAAACTGAGCTGGCTAAAAATATACATTAACACAAAAAGTCGTGTATTCTGCTGGGTTCAGTGAATTGAGTTGACCCAGCAAAGGGTCTGGTGAAAGGATCAATATTTGTGCATGGGCAGGGGGGAACCACTCAGGGTAGGTGGGAGAGAGTGAGAGCTTCTCTGTGACAGCAAACTCTTGAACGGCCTCACTGGTATTACTTCACTGTACCTTAGGGTAACCTAAGCTTTCTCTTTCTCAGGGTTAAAACTGCCGCTCTCAGCATTTTTCTAACTAACCAGGAGGAGTTAGGGTGGGCCCTGTGCAGGGAAACTGTTTTCCTTGAAGGTAGGCAGCGAAAAATGGCAATCTTTTGGGTGTAGAGCCTTCTGAAACTATTCCATGCAGTCGACGTGGCGGATGTTGTAGTTTTGGGAACACTGGCATATGGACGTACACAGGCATGTAGACATCGATCGGCCTGCTGATAGGAGCTTACTGCTGAGTGTTCTGTGCTGTTCCTTTAGGATGTAGAAATTAATAAGCAGCGCTTCTTGACCATCAGCAGCACGTATGGCTCCACGTACACTGTGAAGTATAAGGAACTGAAGAATCTGTGTCATATAAAACATGCATGGGCCAGGACTATTCACACGTTTCAGGTAAAAATAAACAAACTGTGAGCTGATAAAACTTCCTCCCGGCTTTGTCTTGCTAATGCACTGTGTTTTCATGGGTAAAAGTCAGAAGCGCTCTTGAAACTAAAGTTCCTTGAATGCAGAATAGAAGATAATTCTTGAGAGTGTCCCCGGGGGCCTCTAAGTTAGTCTTTTTTTTTTTGTTTTAACTACTTAGTGGAGATCTTACTTTGATGAGGTGTTCTTAAACCTGTTTCAGGGTTCTGAGGAAAAAACTGTTGTCTACGTGGTTGGCAATGCTGGCCGGCAGCACTGGCAGCACGTGTACACGGCCGTGACCAGAGGACGCTGCCGTGTGTACGTCATAGCTGAAGAGGCACACCTCAGGCGAGCCGTCACTAACAGGAACGTGCCCAGGAAAACTCGCTTGCAGGGATTTTTGAGAGAGGTGATGGCAGAAACAAGCAACTGCCCCAAAGAAACTTCTTCTCCACTGACAAAGAGCTTTCAAAGTCAAGAGCCTGGAACTTGCTCTTTTTCTGCTGCTCAGTGTCCTCCGGACCCATCTGAACCTCCAGCTGGCTTGATGAAACAAGAAGGGTCAGCAGCTGGCAGTGAAGAGAAGCAGACACACACCTTGCAGCAAAGCCCGCTTAAAAGAGAACACACTCTGGCAGAGAATCCCGAGGAAGCTGTGACAAAACCCCCTGTAAGTATCGTGTGGCTGAGAAAGCTTAAAATTAACTTTTGCATCTTCTTTCATCACTGCATGTGGCTTGGATACTCTTATGATTGTTGTTTTATTATTAATATTAAATTAATTAAGAATTATTGGCTGAGAGAGCTGGGCTTGTTGAACCTTGAGAAGAGAAGGCTGCCGGGGAGGGGGGGGGCTCATTGCAGCCTTCCAGTACCTGAAGGGAGCTGATAAACAGAAGGGGAATCAACTTTTAAAAAGGGTAGGCAATGGCAGGACAAGGGAAAATGGATTAAAGCTAAAGGAGGGAAGGTTTAGATTAGATATTGGGGGGATTTTTTTACAGAGAGAGTGGTGAAGTGCTGGAACAGGCTGCCCAGAGAAGCGGTAGACGTCCCGTCCCCAGAGGGATTCAAGGCCAGGTTGGATGGGGCCCTAACCTTGTGTAGATCCAGGCCTGGAGATTGGTGGCAGGGGGTTGGAGCTCTATGATCCTTGGGGTCCCTTCCAACCCTGACCATTCTATGACTCTATGAATATACTAATCAATTAAATTTAGGCCAAGTTGGATGGGGCTTTGGGCAATCTGGGCTAGTGGAGGGTGTCCCTGTCTGTGGCGGGGGGTTTAGGACTAGATGATTTTCTAGGTCTCTTCCAACCCAAACCAGTCTGTGATACTAATTTTCAAGATGACCGGTGTTGGTGTAGCAGTTGAGTTTGGCAGATGTTTTCCCAGAATAACAGATAATTAATACAGCAAACTAAGCTGTAATGTCCATAGCAGTAAAAGGATACATCTTGTACTCCGCAGAGTGATCCCTTGGCTACCTTAGCCTGAATTCGCTAATTCTTTGCCTGCCAAAGTCAGTTTTCAGGTGCAGATCTGCTGAGAAATTCTTATATAAAATTTCATTGTTGGTTTTTACACAGCCAAATATGCTTAAACAGGTGTTTTTTTTTTTTTTTTCCATTGTATCAAATTTCTGATCTCCATCATGGGGAAAGAGCTTTTTTGAAGATGTTACTGTATTGTAGTTCTGGCTCTAACTCAGGTTTTGTTTTGCTTTGACAGCCAGGAGTACAGGATTCCCCACTTGGGTGTTCCAGACTCAGGAACCTGACTTTGGAAATGCCGCCTCCTAGGAAGCTTTTCAAAAGCTAACAAACAACTAAGTGTCCTCCTTACCAACCCTGCTTGAACCTGTTTTGCTCAAGATGTTTGGAAGAGAGAAGCCTGGATACGCCGATGATTCTCAAAGCGAGCACTTTGTATCTTCAGTCATCTGGTTTCAGAGAAGATTCCTTGGCGTGTCTGTCATCAAAAATCCTACTGTTCTTTTTGTTCTGGTGAAGAATGAACTCAGGGGTCTTACAGGGTGTGGATGTTCCCTGAAAAACTATGTGGGGGCTGCTAGGTTTAAAGACTGGAGCCATCCATACCAAGATTTACCCGTCTCCTGATGCTACAGCGTTGGTGAGCTGCTGCTGCCGATGGACCAAACCTGCAGCTTGCTCGAGTCAGGAAATAGTGTGCAAAGGGGCCGTCACGGTTTTCTGCTGCAGCAGATTTGTGGGCATGAAGTTTTGATGGATTATGGATTTTAATCTTGTTACAAATAGAACAAGAAAGTCAAAATCAATGACAGATGGAGAACTTGCCATTGCTGCTTTAGCCAGTGGTTGTGTGCTTGTAATAATCGTGGTAAGGAAAGCAAAATTCCAAGGCGGCGTCAACTAACATTCCACTGCTGACCTTCTGTGTGCTGTGCAACTCGTTGCCTTGTGATTCTTGAGGTTAAAAAGCTGAATGTTTAATCAAACATCAGACAAATTGTACTAAGAGCTGCACTGCTTGCTTGCTTTAAACCTTTTTTCCTTTTTTTTTTTTTTTTTTTTAACATGTATAGCAGGAAAACCATAGCAAATACAGACATGGTAGGGTTTGTTAAAACTATGGAAGAAAATAATGTGGAGAAAATATAAAATACAAGAATATAAAATATATAAAAAAAATCAAGTAGAAAACAGTTGCCTCATTTTTTAATGTCTTTAAATCACTGTTTATTTCAATTTATACAGGTTTTCCATACAAATATTTGCAACAGTTTGAATTTCAAAAAAAACGTAACATAGACGATAAATATCATGCTATTAAAGTATTAAATTTGTACAAAAATACTTTACAGTTTAATACTTATTTGTTACAAATAAAAATACATATTTAAGTGACTCATGAACTTTTTTTTTTTAATTATTATTATTTTTTTTTACACGATTCAGCATTGAATGTCATTCTGACCTTTTCTGGCAGTGCTGAAACTAGAAATCTGAGATACCTGTGTGTGCAGGGCAGGTGAGCTTGTTCATGTATTGGAATCGGCACCAGGGACACAGCTAAACAGTGTGAACTGACCAGAAACAACTCTGGAAGGTGATTGCTTAGAGATGGAGACTCTACAGATGGACAAATCCAGTATCTTTATATTCACCAATAACAAGAATTACCAATAACAACTTGAATACCGGAATAAACCGAAGCAGCTGCTGGTGAGCATCTAAAGCAACTGGCAGTATTTTATTGCCTGGGGGGGAGGGGGAGAAGGGGAATTTGTGTGATGTGTTTGTAAAAGGTATTTACAGTTTTAAACTCTAAAAAAGTGTTGTGGGGGGGTAATGTTTATCATAAAGGCGGCTGAAAACAAAGCATATTAAATGGGACTTCTGTCCCTTCAAGAAATTGTTTGACTTACTGTCACCTGTGAGCTTTTTAAGTACGAGTTTACAGGTTTATGGATCATTGAAGAGCTGATGTACCCATCTTCCACTGATGCAGTTTAGAAAAAAAAGCCATTTTCTTTTAAAACCTTTCCCACGTGTCTGAACTCATTTCAGTTTTACTCTTGTCGGTAATCCTCCTTCAGAGGTTTTATCCCACTAAAAAAGTCGCTGCTTACAATTCCCCACAGGTTGCAAGCCATACCATTAAGTGTTTCACTGCATAGGGAATGACAGACCTTACAACAGGATTTACCAGAGCGGGGGGAGTGACATTCGCCACGTCCTGCTGCCTCCTGCCAGCACTTTGCTGTACCCTCTGAACCACGCTATGGCTGAGGAGAACACGCACCCGTCTCGCCAGCAGAAATGGGGTCCCCAGGATCACAGATCTAGCCATTTAACAAGAAAACCCCCTGCCCCTCCTCCCTCAGGCACCACCTTTCTGATAGCACGTTTGTAAAAGCCCTGTAGCCTGGCCATGGCTGTTAGCAGAGGGCAGTGCCGCCCTTCTTCCTCAAACAGCAGCTGCTGCCCAAGGCAGAGGAGCACTTAGAACATGTTGAAAACATCTCCCCGGTTCCTTATTTGGGAGAAAAAGTTAAAAAAACCCCAACAAACTTTTTGTACTGTTGCTAATGACAGATTGTTCATAAGGGAATGACTTAACCAAGAGCTAAATGATGACCAAAGTAACTGTGAATTTATAGAAGCCTTGAGACAGACAGACAGACTGACCTTCTGTGCTTTTCAGTGCTATACACAGCATCTGAGCCTCAATCTGGGGTGGGGTGGGGGCTCTAACAGGGATTTAGCACCATAATTGTCTTTTGTTACCCAGCGTCCCACTGAACCGTTTTTCTGCTATAAAGTGTTTGTAGGGTCCCGTGTCTCCGCGTTAGGGTTGGCGTGGCCGCTCGGTGGCAGGAAGGCATTGCTCTGGTCACTCCACTCCCCGCTCGCTGACGCCTGGTGGTCTGAGCTGCCCTTCTGAGATGCCAGGGGGTTTCTGCTAATCACCAGTTCCAGCTTATTGCCGGATTCTGCGATCAGGGGTACAACCAGACAGCAGTCAAAGTCTCTGGTGCGAACGTGGTTTACCTGAACAATTAGAGGATTGAATTTTGTTACCATTTTAGGAAACAGCATTGAGATCACAAGAGAAACAGATTTACCCTTAAGACTACAGAACCTGATTTAAATATTCCAGGTAGAGAATCACCCCGTACAAAAGACTAACCATGATCTGAAGATGCATGTTTAACTTTCTACTTCCCTTTTGACAGCATGCAGTTGAAGTGGGCATATTTACATGGGCGATAGCTGTGGCAGCTGGCACAAGGCCTGCCCTGTAAGTGACATTTAACAGCACATAGTTTCTCTGTCTTTTGTGGTGTTCCTTAATTTAAATGTAATAGATTGCATCTAAAATGTCAACTTGGTTCAGGTCTTTTCTGGTTTTAATCAATGCAGCTAAATTGGCTTAGCATTTTATTGGTCTAGTTGACAAATAATTTAGGTTTGTTTTTTTTTCACAATCCAGCCTGGCACTGGGCTAAGTGGTGCTGAGCGAGTACAATATCCTTTTGGCTGTGTCAGTCAACAACTTAGAGCAGGCACAGAAACAGTTCCCAAGTCTGTATCAAGAACAGGAAGAACTGCCACCCTGCCTGGCAATGCCTCGGTATGTCCCCTGTGGGGTTCTGTGGTGCCTAATGTCTGGAAAGAATCCGGTCCTACAGCTGTGATTTCACAGGAATATCAAGCCTTTGTGCCACTGCCCAGACGCCCAAGTCAACACGAATCGCTGCCTTTTCTTATGGAAGCTCCCAGTGATTCGCACGGAATGACTGTGATGCTCTACCCTTCTCCCTGTCCTGCTACACACACCCTTTTCCTGCAGAAAATATCAGCGCTGCTGCTCCTTTTCACTACAGTAATGTAGGTAACAAGGCCGTTCCAAGTCAGTGATGAGAAAAACCCCCCATGTCATGCCCGCAGTGTGGTTACAAAGCTTTTTACAAGGTGCCTGCATGTCGGGCACCCTCCTGCTAAGCCCCTGTCATGCCGCAAATCACCTGCAGGAGTCTGTCGTACGGTTTTAAGCCTCCCAGGTCGCCAGGGCCAGCCGGTCGAATGTTTTTAACGTACACGCCTTTTTCCAATAAGCCATCTGAGACGCTGAACCCAAAGTCTTCTCCCTCAGAGTCCTTGTACAACGTTACCTGGGGAAGTGATGTGGCAGGATGAGAAGGGGGGAAAAAAAAAACCCACAAAACCAACACAAGAATCACAACCAACACAAGATGTTTCTCCATATTTCTACAGGTGTTAGGCAGGTTTTCTTCCCAGGATGGCTTTGGTGGGTTTATTTTTCCCATATTGGAGCAATCACTTACCTACTGTTTGGTACTTACAGCATGAGAGTTGTCCCTTTTGGCCACTGTATTAATAGTCTCAGAAGCCACCTTATTCTTCAGGACTAACCAGCCCTTTTCACTCCTGCTTGCCAGCTGGGAATCTGAGATGGTTAGCCCACTTTTCCTGGTGTTTTTTGGGTTTTTCTGGTTACCCTGTTCTCTAGTTGCCAGGAGCTGAGTACAAGATTAGGTTTCGTTTTGCTTCAGGGATAAAAACCTGGCCTCGCCTAAACAATTGGTGTGGTGTCTTCCAACCCTGGCAGGCCCTGCAAAGCTGACACTCACAAGTGCTCAGTACAGGAGTTACAATGCAATCTGTAACAAAAAGGCCAAAAAAGGCTCCTGGAGGAGCTGGCAGGCAGCATGAGCACAGTTACGCAGCCACAAGACAGTTGGTCAAAAGCGGGAAACAGGCGTTAGTAAAGCTGTTAGGAGAAGGTTTGGGGGTGTTGGTGGGTTTTTTTTTTAAAGGACATCACAGACCAAGTCCTTGCAGGGCACTGTGAATTCAGTTATTTGATAGGAAAAGATGCAGAGATTTCTTTGTAGGTATGCAGCATGCCTAGGTTCTGATTTCTCTCAGGGGTGTGTGTGTGTGTGGGAGGGTTGTTTTTGTTTTTTTGGTTTTTTTTCCTCTCCCATCAGGAGTGCCCACCTACACAAGTAAACTGCCTGAGTCGGTGGTGTGACATCAGACTGATGCTGACACAAACTGTGTGTGCACATACAGTCACACAACTCAAAGTCGTGCTTTGACTGCTGAAGCTTACGTCCCTTTGGGTTCAAACCACTGGTTTTCTCATGCCTTGGCTGATAAAATGACACCATTAAGAGTGCTCTGTGATTCTGTAATGGCTTGGTGCTAGTGAGGCTGAACCAAATTCAGATCAGGCTGCCGAGGCCTTGGTCGGTATTCCATGAAAGACTGGCAAGTGCTGGGGCACAGCACGAGTTGGTGCTGCTGCCAGAAAGCTGCTGAGATCCTCCTGCCTTAACCGCCGCTGTGGATAGGCAAGAGCAGGAACAGCTGTCTTAGAACCGGAGTGAAGGAGTCGGTGAGATCAGCAAAGAGCACAGGCAGTTGGGGTGGGGGTTTGGTTTCTTTGTCTTCCTCCTCTTTGCAGTTTTCCCAACTCTTCTGTGCTTTAGGGGTATTCCAGCAGCGCTCTAACTTGAAGGAAACCAGGCTCACAGGGAGGTTTGGGCAACAGTTGGGAGAAGAGTGATACAACGCTGGCTGCTGTGGCATTGGCACTGGTTTATCTGTAGATGGTGTGAAAACATCTCTCATGCCATGGTAAGCATGAACAACACTCCCATTCTCAGTACTCACCCCTCACTGTGCACCAGTTCCTCCTCTTACCCCATCTGTACCACAGGGCAAAGCCATACCTGACATCCCATTAACTAAGCAGAATGGTTTCTCCCTGCCAGTGATGCCTTTGGGCATGAGCTGGCATTTTAAACTTCCCAGCAGCTGCAGCATTTAAAGTCTTTGCCTTCTCACTTCCCACTTTCCTCCGAAGTAACTCCTTGCTGAACCTGTCAGGCTCCATGTCACCATTAATTTTAGGAGTCAGTGGTTATTTCAGCTACTGAAAAACCTATCTGCAAACTCAAAATAATTCATCATAGGATGATTTTAATTTGTATCAACAGCTGCTGTACCAGCAGGACTCTGGGAAACTTCCAATGGTTTGTTATGAAGAGAGGCTTTTGTTTGTGATTTCATAGCATGTCTGACGTGGCTTTGATGTGAAATATGTTTGAAGCTGCTATGAAAGTGCTGCAAGACTACTGTTCTGAAAGACTTAAAAACCCCCAAATA
This sequence comes from Gallinula chloropus, assembly GCF_964237585.1. Classification (NCBI taxonomy): domain Eukaryota; kingdom Metazoa; phylum Chordata; class Aves; order Gruiformes; family Rallidae; genus Gallinula; species Gallinula chloropus. The sequence goes on along the minus strand of NC_140085.1, from coordinate 30,442,842 downwards.
ACAGAGGGAGATACATTCTATTGACACATCTGTGTGCATTTCCTGGCACTGGTGAAAAATATTTAGCAGTGGACCAAGACATGAGTTCTCTACAAATGAGGTAACTCCTCCCCCCTCACAGCCACCAAGGGCCGGGTGCCTCCCGGTAGCTGCTGCTGAAAGCAGCCTTGAAAAGAAAACGTAAAAATGTGGTACAGTGCCTAACAGGAGAAGGCTAAAAATAGTGTGTGCTGTTCTAGCACAGATGGCACAGCTTTAAAAAGGAACTTTCCCTTTCCACTCACTCCTTTCCTCTTCCTTCAGGCACTGGAGTTAAATGGAGCTGGATACAACCTCGGATGAACTGCAGCCGCCTGTGTAACAGGGGACTCGCTGAAGTCATCTAGACTGTGTTCTTGTCCCAGGGCAGGATCAACAGCATCCAACCTACTTCTGAGAGACATTTATCTGTCCTGCTTTTAAAAATCTCCAGTCATGGAGCCTCCACAGTCTGTTAAAGTAACCTGTTCCAGTGCTTTGGATGTTTCTCCTTGCTGAGATTTAAGCCGCTGCTCCCCACGGAGAACATGATCACTTCTTTATTCTCTCCTTCTCTGCAGTGTTGTGAAACAAGGTTTGGTTTTCTCTGGACTCTGCTCAGTAGGTCAACACCCTTCTTTAATTTTCAGACCCCAAAACGGACACTGTTACAGCCAAGACCTTATCAAAGCCAAGCTGGAGTGGAGAATGTGTCTGTGTTGGTCCCACTCGTACATTCTAAGACAGCGTTGCTTTGTTCCTGTCGCAGCAAGTGGTCTATTAGCAAAGAAAATAGAAACAGAGTGGAGAAATCCTGCTCTGGCAAGTGCCATGGCACCTCAGCTCATCTCACCTCAGCTCGGTCCACCCTGTAACAACACACGTGCTGCGTCATGCCCAGCTTCCGAGTCAGAAACGGAGCACTGCAAATGGCAAAGCCGAATTTTGCTGAAGAGGGACAGTAGGAAGTATGGTGATGGAGGGGGGCAAAACTTTGGAATGTCTCCCTACCCCCCACTTGTTCTGGTCAGACTTTCCTGGTTTCTGTGGACTGAGCACTCGGGAAGGGAATTACTACCCAGCAATCACAACTTTTATGGATCAAAGTATTTTCTCATTTCTCTCTTTTCTCACATCTCAGATCCTAGAATTTTTTTAAACCTGTTTCCCTTGCAGTTATCTCTCCTGGCTTTTCCTTTATTTAGTGAGAGCTTGGAAAATAAAGAAACTGATATTTATTCATTTAAGGGATGAGACTGCAATTTAACTCTGCTGCATGTTTGACAGCTGTCACTTTTAGGTGCGAGTCATCTGTAGAGAACTTTCTTTTGGATTACAGGTTACGATTTGGGGGCTACTTCTTTTCAGGGCATCTCAGAGTAAAAACCCTACCATCTGAAATGTTTTTTAAAAATATTCTTATTTATATCAGGTATGGGCAGAGCCCAACCACACGGGTTTCTCATCTTCACTTGCCAGGAATGCGGCCCTGTCTGAAGGGTAGGAGGGGGCAGGCAATTTGTGCCACACCGAAATCATACTGGTTTATCTGTACTGCTGATCCAACTGTTTTATCTCCACAGCAAAATCACCATTATTGGCAGCCTGTTAGACTTGTAAATTTATATCAGGAGACTAAGGGAAAAAGCAAGCTGAAATGGAACTGCAATCCATCTTTCATAAGCAGTTAAATAGTAAGAAATTTTAAACAGAAGATTACATGTTTTGGGTTTGTTTCTATGCCTCTCTCCCCTCTCACATCTATGGGAAAAATGCCTAATTTAAATTGATACACCTTGCACAGGATCAGCTATTGAGGTATCTCAGCTGACTGCAGTTTCAGGTTCACTTGCAATAGTGTTATGAAAAATTACCTAATGCCTGCTGCGTATCTGTGCTCTCAGAGGAACATGTGCTCCATGAAACTTTTAAAAATGGTCTGCAATGATTTTTAGAAAAATATTAATCTATATGATTTCCTAAGTAGATAAAATCAATTAAAGGCGTTAATTAAATTTGAGTACTGATACAGCAATCTGCTCTCTGGCTAAATTAAACGTTACTTATTAAACCATCCAGAACAAATGTTTGAAGGGATTTGTACGACACTTATCTCAATCCTAGCTTCCTCAGGACAAAGGCAGCTCGAGTACATGTCTGGTGAATGTAAAGGAGCGAAGCAGGAAAGACCTGGGAGGAATTCAGGTTAACGTGCTGCGAGGTTGGCGTCACTGAGCACCACAATCCACAGGGCTGGGTTACCGTTCGGACAGGTGTACAGCGGGGAGGGACAAGGCAGTAATGACATCGGGCTGTTCCCAAAGACACACTCGGTTGTGTTTGCAGCCTGGGCAGTCTTGATCCAGTCTTCGTGCCTCTTGCCCTGCGCGGCTGGACTGGCTGTTGCTGCATCTCGTCTCTTAAGTGTGGCTTTTGCCTTGGCAGAATCATGTGTCTTTGCGCCCTCACAATCATGGAAAACCAGTGGAAACAGCAACTGTAGCCGGTTCACCTTCCTGCCCTCCAGCCAAGGCACGAACACTGAGCCATACGTAGGTCACACAGGCACACAGACCCATGGCGCTGAGACGGCGGAAAAGCACCTGAACCGTCCTGGTGAAGGAACCTGGAAAGCTCAGCAATATACAGCCTAGTACCTGCTTGAGTGTCTTGCTGAGGTAAGTCTTGGGCAAGGTAAGTCTTAGCTTGTGTTTCCACGTCTGTTTATACTATCCCACCTTTCCAGAAGAATTCTTAGTTCATTAGTTGCCCTGGCAGCGGCCCAGTGGATTAAGACATTTGCTTGCAGAGGGCAGAACAGGTTTGCCAGCAAGATCTGTTATGAAAAATACTTAAACCAAGGTGTTTGCCTGACAGTGACGTCATTCCTGTGGCATTGTGGCTGTTTTTGGAACAGTATTGTAGGACAAGCTGAGAAACAGCATGAGAAATAGCAACTGAAGAGGTTATCATCAGTGTTAAATTAAGGGTCTGATACAAAAGCGAAGGAGGGGAGAGAAAATGACAGGCAAGAAACAGTGAGAAAAGTAAACAAGAACTTGCCAAGACAGGCACGACTAGAAAAGCTTTGGTCATGACAACCCACGACGCTTGGGCTAACCTGCATGTGTCATCACAGGGGTATAAGAAGCCCGTCTGGGTGAATCAGACCATGAGGTTCAGTCATGGTTTCTGTTTTCCTTAAATGATCGCAAAGATTTGGAGAATCCTTGGTGCAGATTCAACTTAAAGATTTTTAGAAAGGAAATGACTCTTTTCTGGATGACAGAACTGAGAGTGTAAGCAAACCCAACATCACTTCAGCAGACTGCACAGAAGTGGGTACAGTGTCTGAACAGAACCTGGGAATTACAGAACTGGAAGGTCACCACACTCTTAAAAAAAAGAAACTGAAGAGAGTGAGCTGGAGGACAGGGGATTTTTCACTCAGTAGAAATCTGACGACTCCTCAGCAAAGGATTTGTTTTATCCATCACAAATGGCTGTTTACAGCCCACAGGAGAAAGCCGGGCTCTGCTGGCTGAGAACACACCAGGAGATGCCTAGTGGTGGAGTTTGGTTTATGCCTCACAGTGAGCTGGAAACAGGAATAGTGTAAAAATCCCAACACAGCCTGCTGATCATTTACATCGGTGTTGGATTAGTTTTCCATATGTAAGATCCACTCTGGGATTTTCTACTGACGTTAGTTTATCCCGCAGTGAGACCTCACCTCACCTCACCTCACCTCACCTCACCTCACCTCACCTCACCTCACCTCACCTCACCTCACCTCACCTCACCTCACCAACTCCACTGAACTATGAACTGAACTTGGGCAAATCCGCAGGGACTGGAAACCAAACCAAACCAACTCTCTTGCAAATGACAACGTAGGACCTCTCAATGAAATTTCTCTGCCTCCTCTCTGGGAAGATCTCAGACTTTTAAGAGGAAGGTGAGTGCAGGGGATGAGGTGCTCATTCATATCAAGCAGAGCAGCCTTATATCGTCCCCCAAAGTTTTGGAAACTGGTCATGGTTGTGCCCTAACTTAAGCTGGTGGGGCGTTTGCTGTGCGTACCTAAAGATCCTTTATGCAGTACCCCTTCATAGCACCAGGTGGTTTCAGCAGTCTCGAGCAGTGAAAAGCTGCACGGACAGAAGATTATTTATCCTTTTTAGAGCAATGGAATTACAAAGAGAAGAGAAGCAATAGCTAATTTGAAATAACATTCTATATTATGTACATCGAGTCTCGTGTATTTGATTCAAAATGAGTGCTAATTTGAAAAAGGACCAATGGGAGCCCCAAGCCCTCCTGAGTAATTTCCTAAAGAAATGTATTTTCTAGAAATTAAACTTTACTTTCTTAATGAACACATTTTGCAGAGATGAGTTATTGGTATTGTCAATTCAAATTACTAGCGGGTCCTCCTTACAGGAGAGCAGTCCCTTTTGAGGATTTATTGTAGGAGAAAACATTAGACAAGGATGCATCCTAGTTGTTTGTTTGCCCCACAAGGATGTAAGAGGATGTTGTAAGAACTAATATGCGTGGCCCCCAAATTACATCTGTGGAGTCATTATAAAAAGTGCTTACTGTATTGCCAGATAATTAGATTCCCTATGCTGAATGCATTATTTCAAAGCTGCCAGAAGAAAAATTACAGACCTTGTGTAACTCCACAGGAGTTGGTGACATGATTTCTTTCATCTCTTGCTTAATTTTTCTCAGAACCATGGACTTTCTCCCCACATCTGACGGCAACGTGTTGCTACGGGTAGTTTGGCTGTAATGTGGCCTTACAGTGCTTCTCTCCTGGAAGCTGGCTTGTCTTCCCAGCTGGCTACGAGGCTGTGGGCTTTCGTGATTCAAACTCATTGTACTTCCTGACATAATTGTGGCCTAGAGCATTAAAGAACAGGTTAATTTTTAACACAGAAGGTGGGTTAAGTAAGCGGTTAATTCATAGCAGCAGGAAAAACGTCTCTAGTGTTTGTTAGAACACAATCACTCAGGGCACAGCAAAAGGCAAGAGGACAGATGTACAGTCTGCTCGCAAGTCACTATAAAATGAAGGACCATGACAAAACACGACGACGACGACAACAACAGAACCCTATGGGCAGAAGTTTCCAGATGGCATTTCAAACTAAAATACTGAGCACTAGAATGGCTATGCTTGTAAGCTAGTCCCCTGGCAAGCTGAAGAGTGAGTAGTATAATTGCTTGTTTAAAAAATCAGTTTACATGTAAGTAAAACGACATTTAAGTGGCGGTGTAATTGCCTTCGCTGGAATGGGAGCTACAGGAAGGCGTTCTGAATTCAGGCTCTGTGTGCAAGGTAAAAAAATGTGAGTCAGCACAGTATGTGGGTGGCTCTGGAGCCAGTGCTGGCAGAGAGCTGCCCTGATGCCACCCCAGGCTGGGATGCTCACTGCCTGGAAAGGAGCTCTGCCTGAGCATGTATCGCACCTGCCTTAGCACTAACGCTTCAGAGACAGGGCCCCATCTCACTGCTGGTTTAATCTCAGTACAAGCTGGCCTTTTACATCAGATCTTGGTGTGCATGGAGGGGGAAATCTTGAAAGACGATGACAACACTCTTCTTGGCTGGGTGGAAGGGATTCCCGTGCACAGCAAGGAGCCTGCTCCCTTGTGAAGGAATTTCTGCTCCAGGGAATGGGAGGCAAATGCGCTTCTGTGCAACCACCCACCAGAGGTGCCACTGCTGGGATAGCGCAGGCTCGCGTGCCCGTTTACTCTCCCTGGTGCTGATGGATAGGTGAAAAGGGAAATTAAAAGGCCATAACCTGCCCCTGACTGGGACAGGACAGGGGCAGCCTGATTGCACATGAGAAGTAAGGATGAAGGGGGAAAAGATAAGGGGAAATCAGGCAAATAAATGTCAGCTTCTGTCTCTGGTGAGCAGGTCTGTCACCCTTCTTTCTCCCAGCTCCGTTATTACTTTCATTATGAAGTAATGTACTGTAGCCTTAACAGTCTTTCCTGTGCTCAGTAATGACTGATACTACTGCCTGATCGAGCAAAAGCAGCCAGAGGACTTGGCAAACTGGAGTTTTCTTTGCTCTTTGGCTGAAGACCTTGAAATCAAAGATGAGGAGTCCTTGATTATGCAATGTCACTTCATAAAACAGAGTCATCACCATTCCTGGCATCCTGTCGCACTGCACGACCTTTCTTTTCAGAGCTGTGCGCTGCGCGACAAGGTGATGCTGTAACTGACACGGCATCCACAGTTCTGGATTTCCCTTTGGTGAAGGGCTGGGGAAACTCCAACTTGGTGAAGTAAATGAATTCTGGGCAGCCTGGGCGATCTATTTCCATTTTGGGATTATCTATTTCCATACCCTTATATTGTGCTCTGAATATTAAAGATTTGAAGAGAAACCTGTGGTGCTGAACCGTATCTAACTATGGAATTAAACCAGTAACTTTTTCTCCTGCATTTCTCTGGTTTGCAGCAACGGACACATAAGAATCACATTTTGTTACCCACACATGCAATACAAAAGCCATACATCTGTGGAAGTAAATTAATCTGCACTGAAAAACTTTCACCCAGTTATGCCATTCACATTCCTCCTGGCTGCTAAAGGACTTTATATAACATAAAAATGAAAATGAGTTTCTGCCAGTTTTGCAGCTCCAGGAATTTAAAAGAACATAAAAGAAAATACTCGAGGACCTTTCATTCCACAGCTTTAAGTGGCAGTATAATCTTAATTGTTCTGATTGGACAACTTAGAGAAAAGGTGATTAGAAAAATAAAGGCTCAAAGTTACTTTGCCTGCATTTCCTCCCCCCTCCTCACAATCTAACATGCAGGATGAAACGTGAACAATTTAACTTGTTCACATTCAGCTTCAGGGTGAAACGTGAACAGCTTGGCACGTAGTAACGAAACGGCATCTCCCAGGGGGCAGCTTTTTCGGCAGGGCACTGAGATCAGAAGCAGACGTTTTTGGAAAAGATGATTTTCTTTTATGTTCACCTTAATCAAATTAAGTTTCAAATGAAAAGACAACCCACGGCATGCTAAGGAAAGCTGCGGAAAGCGTCTGTCAGAGAGTGGGGATGCATCGCTGCAGGGAGGGAGGCTACGCCCGCTGAAGGGGGTCTGCGCCGCTGGGCCGCCCGTGCGGGCAGCGGCAATGGTTACGCACAGCAGAAGCTGCAAGTCAGAAGCTCTGGGGTTTCTAGAATTTCGGTTGCATTGTACAAAAGGGAACAGCTCCGGTTTAGGGGAAGGGGGGAGGCAGCTGCACAAGCGAGAAAATATAAAGGTAAAGGGTAGGTACCAAGAGAGTCATGTTTCTCAAACACAGACGCCTGTCAGCCTTGTCCTGTGGAGAGGGGTTAAAGCTTTTAAATGAATTGGTGTGATTAGTGCAACTCAAAAGAAAAGGGGGGAAAAAATAAAGGAAAACAAAAAAAGAAAGGAAAAAAAAAAAAGGAGAAAATGAATGTAAACCAAACCAAACCCGTTATATTTCTCTATAATTGGAAAGAAAGGTTAAGATTGTTCTACCTCTAGTTCCCTCAGAATTCCTGACTGGCCACAGGTCTCTAAATCCTCCAGAGCCTGAGACCAGAAATTTTCCTCCTGGTCAGCCTCGGTGTTATCATGGGTACCTGTGAAGCTAGATTTACAAGGAGAGGTTAAAAAAAACGTGGACTTTTTTTCTCTCAAAAAATATATTTTATACACGTGGCTTGCCAGGGATTGCAACTTGAATGACAGAACGTTACGGTAGGTAGGCAGGAGAGTGGGGAAGAGTGGCTGATCAGGGCAGGCTAGATGGACATGCAGAGCACATGACAGACAAGTCTTCTCATAACCTGGCAGTCACTAGCAGCTGGCAGGATCTGAGCAGCAAGATATCAGTAAGGAGAGAAATGGATTCCAAGAACAATTCAACATGTATTTTTACTGGACTGAAACTGGGAACTCCCTATGAATATTACTGGATCAGCCAGTAGCTATGTGTAGAGCTGCTCCATGCAACAAATACTTGCAATAACAACCTTTCAGCCTCACAGACTCCTCCCAGGGAACAGGTGAAGAACCCTCATCTTTGCAAACAGCAATTTGGTGGTGCTTTTTACCTAATTCCTTCAGCCAAAGCTGCACTTGCCATTATCGGGTTAAGCCCACCTGACCCCCATCATACAGTCATTGAATCTTTACGGTTGGAAAAGACCACTAAGGTCATCAAGTCCAACTGTCTGTCCAATACCATCATGTCAACTAAACCATCCCCTGGAGTGCCACCTCTACAGGGCTTTTAAACACCTCCAGGGATGGTGACTCCACCACCTCCCTGGGCAGCCTGTTCCAGCACTTGACCCCTCAGTGAAGAAATGTTTCCTAATATCCAAACTGAACCTCCCCTGAGGCAGCTTAAAGCTATTTCCTCTCATTCCAGTCATTTTACACAAACACAGAGAAACTTTCAGGGATGCAACTGTCTTGCATGGAGACCTTAGTCTCTGGTGGTTTATAAACACACCAAAGCCTTATACGCTTCAGCAAGACGTTGGTGACAGTGATGCTTGGGGGAGCTGCCCAGCAAGGGAGGTCTGCTAAAAAAATTGCTAACCCTGGTCTGCAGCAACAGCCCGAAGCAACACCACTACGGTGTATGCCTGTGGGGGAGGAAGCTGGAGGTCTTTGCTGTCTTAGCAAGGGGAATCAGCTTGATGACAGTTCACACAAGCATCAGAGCTGCTGCATGGGAAGGGGCTGATTGTGTGGAAGGCACAGGGGAAGGATGAGGAAGGAAAGAATGAGAGTTCTGTCCTTCCACTGCAGCAAGCTGTTGTTACTTTGGCGCAGATGCCCATGGAGTGCAGCTAGTGGTGCTTCACAACGCATCAACAGAGCAAACTGTTACAGAAGCACTGGAGGCCTTGCTTGACAAAGAAGGTATTACTGAGGACAGGGTGGATGTAACACTGTTAACAGAATAGCTTTTAAATAGAATTGCCCAGTGCAAGGGAGGAGGGCTTGAGTGCTTCACACACATGGCAACTCTGCCTCAGAGATGCTTTCTTACATCTAGGACCAGTCAAGCAGACAATGGTCAGCCTTTTCAATCTCCTCCTGCAATGATTCTCCACCTAGCATCAGCCTCTCTTCTCAGATACCGCAACAGATGCAGAAATAGAATACCTACTCGGTCACAGAAGCAATTCCTCCCAGGCAAGATAAGGAAGTATTTAAAACATGATTTTAGAACCATCTTTGACGTCTGAAATTAGCTCTTTCCATAAACCTAAGTAGTTATTTTAATAGCCAATGTTGGACACAGACTAATTTATCCATTACAATACCTTTCTTTATACTGCATACTAATATTATAATATAAAATGAACTTGAGTTAATGAACAGGATTATTTGAGGCAATTGTCTGTGACAAATCCAGCAAAGACTGGATTTCCTAGAACAGGAGGTCTGTTTCTTCTCGACTTCTGTGAAATCTGAAATCATGACACCTATACCCCCAGACCTCCTTTCAGCTGAAGCAATCCCTTTTTCTGGCCTCACCCCCTGTTTTGTCTTTTCTCTGAGTCTTGTCTCCTGGGGTGTGAAATGCTCAACTTTTGCATCTCCATTACAGCCACATGAATAAACTAATTTGGAGCTGAGCTACTGCACCAGGAAAAAAAAAAAAAGAGGTACCAGACCAATTTCTCATCTAGATGGCTTTTTTTTCCTGAAACCTGAGAGATTGATTTTATGTCATGTGAAATATTGTTTGACCTATAATGAATATATTTGGTTTTTCTGATGCTTATTCAAAGAGCCATCAGAAATTTGATGCATAAAACCGCCAAAGAATAGATAGTGGGACAGATATGAAGACGGGGTGCCTATCATTTGCTTCTTATTGCCACAGGAGAGACAAAATCTTTTTCCCTTTTTTTTTAAATTCAGGGGGTGATAGGACGGTCTAGGATTGGGCAGCATCCTTCCTGTAAGTATTGTTTGAATGTGCAAAAAATTTCCCCTGGATCAGGAACTGAGACAGACTCATCCTACCTGCCGGTGACAGACACCAGGCTACAGAGTGGTTTCATCGGTTTGGCAACTGAAATTCCACTGTCACTCAGTGGTATGTTAATGATGTGGTTTCTGCCCTGTTTTTCTCCTTTTCCTCATTTCAAGTGTTTTTCCTTTCTTTTAAGCCCTCCCCTCCCCCACTCCCTCCCCAGCTGGATCTCACTCATGTGCACTCTGTGTTCTCCTACCTGGAAGTATTCCACTCTTCCAGTTGTCCCCCAAGTTTCCTTTGCCCACCAGAAGCACCTTTCCACAGCTTCCCCTCTTTCTTCACGCTTCTGACACTCTCTCCCCCTGATCTTTCTATGGAAGTTTGCTTTAAATGGTTTTCTTGATTCTCTCCCAATGGCTCAGGATCCTTCTGCTGCCACATATTCTTGGAAGCTGTGCTACACAAAATAAAGGTAAGAAAACGTTACTTTTTAGTGTTAGAGAAGAAGAAAAGTTGCTTAGTGAGATGCTGAGAAGAGGTGGCTTTCTGGGGATCCCTGTAACAGGCTGGAAGAAGAGACATGCCTTTCTCAAATACTCCAGCACTTGATACAGGAACACCATCAGGTGTGACATAATCAACATATAAATTCACAGAATCATAGGGGTGGGAAGGGACCTCGAGAGATCATCGGGTCCAACCCCCCTGCCAGAGCAGCTCCCTAGCACATATTGCACAGGTGGGTGTTCAGATGGGCCTTGAATATCTCCAGAGCAGGAGACTCCACAACCCCCTGGGCAGCCTGTCCCAGGGCTCTGTCACCCTCACTGTGAAAAAGTTCTTCCGCATATTGATGCAAAACGTCCTGTGCTCCAACTTGCAGCCATTGCCCCTTGTCCTGTCCCCACAGACCACTGAAAAGGGGCTGGCTGATTCCCCCTCTGTCCCACACTTGAGATATTTATAAACATTAATCAGTTCCCCTCTCAGTCTTCTTTTCTCCAGGCTAACAGTCCCAGCTCACTCAGCCTTTCCTCATAGGGGAGATGCTCCAGGCCCTTAATCATCTTTGTGGCCCTTTGCTGGACTCTCTCCAGGAGATCCCTGTCTTTTTTGTCCCGGGGAACCCAGAACTGGATACAGTACTCCAGGTGGGGCCTGATCAGGGCAGAGCAGATCCATTTTACAGATACAGGGTTAAAATAGTCATTAATTTGTGCCATGTATCTTTGGTCTAAGTCACACTGACAAGCAGAACAAGCTCCTGTAACGTGCATACTTTCTGTGAGCATTGCATTTCAGTCGTAACAGAACACACGACTTCATTGAAAAGCTTCTGTAGTTTATACTCCTGCTTCTTGGTTCAGTGCCCATCAACTTTTCCAGCCTCTTACTTATGCAACTGCAGAACAGTAGGTGTTCTGGAATCTCTGGCTGCATCTCATCCAAGAAACAAAAGATGGGCTTCAAGTGTGGATAAAGATACTGCTATTAAATCAGTGATAGTAACTTCCCAAGAATGGGAGGTACGAATAAAACCATGGTCATTTCCTTTATGAAATATTGCCCACTACTGGCCTATGAAAACTTCGATGCTTCTGGCCAGTGGGGACCACTGGAACTCGATACAGACTGAAGAGTTCACGCCTACCCAGACCTTAGCTGTCATCGAGACTTGTCTCCAGACCAAATGCCACTGGGCAATCTGGTGGATCACAGGATTTGTCATTCAGCTTCTGGAAAGCAGCACTGGCATCTAAGCCTTGCCTTGATTTGCATTTCAAAGGTAAAAGCCTGGGCCTTCTGGATTCACTTCTCCAGTATGTTTACACAGGAACCAGAAAGCTTTTCTTTAGTACTGTACCTGAATTTCTCACAGACTGGGGTTTCAGGCTCATCATGCTGCTACACCAAGAAACTATTTGTAATGAAGGACATACAAGGCTGCAAGTCCTGGGAATGGGTACAAAGAACACCGCAATCTTTACGACTGTGATGTTTGTCTTCCCTGTCCTCTGCCAGGAATTACCCAAGTCTTTGTAGTGGTTCCACTGCAAGATTATCCTTTGAATAGAGAACAAGGGACTTTTGGGGTTTTGGATCTTTCGCTATCTCCAAGCATTGTCAACTAAGCATTCTTCCCTCATGGTGTTCTTTTATTGAGGAGGAGATTTAACTCTCAGAAGAAGAGCAATGCATGGCAAACTACCATAAATCTAGACAAGACATTTCTACCTGGGTTGCTTTGTTTTCCCACTGAATCACTTGCAGATCTCTCAAGCTTTTATGGAAGAACACTGTAATTTCTGCTTCTTTGTCCAAAGCAAGATGAAGAATTTTCATGGAAGACAACAGATTAACATGCCAGTTGTCTTTAGCTGCTTTATTTGTAGGTTTATTTTTGTGGAGTGGAAAACAGAGCAGGTGTTTTGTAAAGCTTACCCAGGGGAATGCCCTCCTTGTTTTTTTTTTAAAAATTATTATTAAATGATAAATGCTGTGGGGGGTTTTTGTCTGATGTAACACGAAATAAAGATGCCTTGCTTTTGCTATCATCATCTTCCACAAGTGCCACTAATCTACTCTAAAAAATGTATCTCACATTTAAAGGAAAAGCCTAGCTGGGTTAGAAAACTGTAGTTTCCTTTCAGACAGGAGTGTTCCCTTCTTGAGGCGCCGGTGCAGCTGCACATCACACAACCGAGACGCGAACGCGCACTCACCTGCTGGCTGCAGGTCGGTCCCACTCGTCATCACTCAGCCCTGTGTCATGAAATGGGTGGTTCCGTGGTTTGCTGGGAGGGGACAAACTTGTCTGTTTAGGACTCCTCCATTCATAGGCATTGAAGTTGTATCCTGAAGCCTGATAGCTGTGTCCTAGAAAGATGAATTATGTATTCACAGCGCTGTAAATGTGATGACAGAAAAGCACATCTGTGGAACTGGGTTCCTCAGAACCTGGATGAGGACTCAATGATCACTGCCTTTTACTGCAGTATTCATCAGCTATTTAGAAGAATTAATGGCCTAAGTTTTGCCTGAAATCAGGTGTGCTCTACAGTTTCTCCTGTGCAAGTCCATTGAAAGTAAAATCTTAAATATACTCAACACTGTTTGGTATATACCAAATATATATATATACACCAAAGATATATATATATATATATATACACACACATACTTAAACATACCCAAATATACTGTTTGTGTTCCCGCTGCTTCTGATGTTTAGGTCTGGAAATCTTCACAATTTATCAGTTTCCAGTTTGGCATCACACACTGACTACTAGTGAATAAATCCCATGTGCTATGGATGCGTTAACTACCTGTTAACATGGTCATGTTTAACATGCCCAAAATTAAACTTCGTCTGTTAGGAAAACTGCTTCAGCCCCACTGAAAAAGTGTTTGCTGGGGAGCATTAAAAACACCCATCAACTTGACTTTTCAGGTGGCTAGATGAAAACTTTTTCTTCCTCCTGGTTAACTTTCGCAAATCTGGAAGCAATGCAGCCAAAAATGAGTGACATATTAGTATCAATTATGCAAAATACTACTGATTTGTAGAAAGGCTACCTAGATGCTAAAGTTGGCATGCTGCAGAGGCTCCTGAGTGGCCATTAACTGCAGCAGTGCCAGGACAGGATGGAGGGCGACTGTCTCGGCACTGCTGAGGCACGGACTCATTAATACTTTGTATTAATGAGCTGTCACAGCCCTGCATAAAGGCCCTCATGGGAATCTCTGTATACATGCCCCTTTGTGGAAGGGGGACCTTTATATGGCCCCGTAAAGCTCACCTTGCAGAAAGTGCTATCAGCCATTCCCAAATATCTCAAGGCTGCGTAAGTGGCATCAGACAGCCTTTATGTCAGAAGAGCTTATTTCTGGGTGCTTTTATTACACAAGCAATGTTGGTATCTGTTCAGTGGCATTTCTCTAGCTGAATTATGTGTAATTTAAATTCCAAATAGAAACCAGACAGTCTGGCTTCCCAGTGATGTATCAAGGAGAACACATGATTGACTTGTCACAAGCTATTGTTGATCTGGTAAGCAAAATCCATCAGGGTAGAGGTGCTATATATATATTTTTCATCTTGACATATTCCTTTTCTACCTTTATAGTTGGTGTTTGCTGATGTGCATATTGGATTAGGAAGTTCTATTTTGTTGATGACTAACAAATATCACTGCTGTCACCTCTCTAAAGAGGGCAATTTGCTTCCATTAATCAGTCTAGACCTGTCTCTCTCAAATCCCATGCAGCTAGCTACAGAGTTGCGTGTTTTCCAGCTAACTGGCAGACATTAACGTACTCCCAGATTCTAGGAAGGGGTTTGGTTGTGAAAATGTGACTGCTGTGTGGGGGAGGCTCTGGATTAGTAAGGCAGACTCATTAGACAAAGGTACAAAACAGAGTATTAACTCAAGGAGAGTAAAGACTGCTCACCAGCATTAAATTAGTACCTAATAGGATAAAGCATTATCTGGTGCTCCAGAAACATTTTCCAAACTCCTCAATTTGCTTAGCCTGTGCTTATGCCAAGGAGGGTTTGGAGAGAAGCCAAACTCAACTTGACAGGTCAAGACAGACTGCACTTGGATAGAAATGTGGGTCACACTAGTAGCACTGCAAGGGACAAGGTGCCAATCTGATTACTCTCGGGCCACTCCGCAGAAGTACCACATATCCAGCCAAGTCTGGGTAAAAATACCTGCCTTGAGACACTGGTTTAGTATTGGCATGGCATCCGAATCATAGGAAGCCTGGAAAGCGGTCTGGGCCTCAATCCTTTCAACAGTTGAACAATTTGCTGCAAATATCAATTCACCCACGAAACGAGAACCATTATTTTGGCACTTCTATCAGCAGAACTTCTCCTTAGAACTTAAAAAATAAGAAAATCTAAATCAATTTATTCCAATAAACCGATCAAAGCAATTAAAACCAGCAAAGGGGACAAGCTCATCCTGACTCTAATTGCAGTGAAATACAAATTATACAGGGGGAATATAGCCCAGTATGCTGAGTACTTAATAAAGTGTTACATGTAACAGCAGATTATAAGTATAATGCAGAAAGCAGGAGTTTATAATGAAACATACTGAGCCTGTCTCGTTTAAAGTAAGTTGATACCAAGCACATGCACCAAGGCTAAGAAATACTTAAAAATTGGAGAAGAAAGAAAACTGGCCACTTGTAGTGGCATCAGCTACTTCCTGGTCTCAAGTAGCTCGTCAGGTTTCTAAAGGAAAGTTCTGCCTTCCTGAAGAAGCCGCCGGCGTTACCACTGAGCAGGCACATTAGAGAATGGCAGTGAGTGTAATCAGCAGGGAACTTCAGTTTATGTGAGAAATGTGCTGGGCAGAGCCTGGTTTCAGTTCTCTGTGTGAGGGTACAGAACAGCTGTCTGTGAGCTACTTGCTACCCACGTTTCTGGAAAGCAAGATAAAGAAACGGAGAAAGAAAACTGAAAGAATGTGTGCAACCAGACTGAGTGGGACAAAAATGATTTGAGGTAAGGATCTAACTGTCCAAACACCTGCCAGGCAGTGGGAATGCCTGCTTTACTATGGAAATAAATGGTTTAGAGAGTTATATAAAGCACTGAAGCTGTGTGGATGCTATCTTTCTTGTCATCTGGAATATTACAAAATGTTTGTATCCCTTGCTGCCTAAATAAACGTGCCTTTCAAATTAAAATGAGACTGAGAATCCCACATAAAACAGTAGTCAAACAGAAGTAGAAGATTTCGCATTAAGGGAAATCATGCCTTTAAATAGAATGATTGTTTTTGAGAACTGAAAGTTAGATGTTAATGCTGCAGGAATGAGGAAGAAGCAAAAGATTTACAAATCATAAGCAATGCCTAATGTTCCTCCTTCAGGAGTTTATAATAAATCTATTGTCAGTTAAAAATTACTGCATATGGGCATCAACTTCATTAACATCTCCAGTGTGTTCTGTGCCTTGCATTGATCTGTATTTGAAGGATAAACTCATTTAGTTGTGGATGAAGTATGGACTGGGCTATTCAGATGTCAGTAAAGCTAACAAAAGCCTGTTAATGTATTGATTAATGCTTCATAACACATCACATTGTTGTGAAAGAATGAATCTGAAGCCAGCCAAGTGTAAGAAATCATGCTGCCTGGCGAGGTGTGTGGTCATAATGAGACACTGGCACATTATGGAGTACAAGGTTTAAAGCTGGTACAGATAAAAGTTCCTTTTAAGGCACAGGAAGGTCAGCCATGAAGGCAATAATTTCTACTTGCAATGCCAACTGCATTCTTGACAGTACCTTGATTTCCAAAGCTGGTGTCAATACCGGAGCCATCCCATGACTCTACTGCGCTGTCAACACTTGGGACTGTAGTGGAATACATGTCCGAGAGTTTGCCAGGTTTCTGTGCAGCAGAGGTTTCATCTTCAGCATCACTCAGTTCACTTATGTGACTCACAGGGACAGAAAATTTCTTGGGACTGGTAGCTGAAGAGGATTATAAAAAAAAAAAAAGTAAAAATAAATAAATAAGCAGTGGTCATTGCTTTACTACTGGCGTGATGTTTTTCCTGGGATGGCCTAAATGCTTGTTAATCTGTAACAACAATGCATTAAGGGCCAGTGATGCTACCCTGGCCATACTCACCATCTGTCTGCTTCTTGATTTTCAAGGTGACAGTTTCTCCAGCCATCTGTAATAAATGAATGGCTTCACTCAAGGGTTTTCCTTTCAGACTGCTACTATTTATTGCTAGGATTCTGTCTCCTATGTGAATTGCCCCAGTCCTACAATAACAGAGAGAAGTAAAACGTTGAGAGGAGAGCATAAAAAGCAACAAAGGCAGTATCTTTGCATATCTGGAGCATGAAAGTCCCATATCCCTTTCTTTCATTTTGGTTTTATAGCTGAGTTACAGAGTAATTCTTCTGTTGGAAATGCTTAAAGCAAGTCACCTATCTTGTAGTGACAACAGCAGAGCTGAGGCATGGAGATGTGGATCTCTGTTCCCGTGGTAGCTGAGTTAATCACCTACGGTTGATGGTCATGGCAGCCCACCTGTTCAGGAGCAATCTCAGACAGCTCAGTCAATCTGAAATGAGTCAAGTTCCTGTAAGTCTCACAGCATCACAGCTAATGGCAGAGTGAGCAGGTAACCAGCTATCTCACCAACCTGGCTTTCAGGGTGGAACACATCAAGAGAGGAACATAAATTCTTTTTGTGTAAGGGCAGTTTGTTCTGGCTGTGCACCACACCATGTTTTCTGTGCTCTAAGTTCTCTCTGAAACCACCACTAAAGGTACCAGTTGTAACGTCTCTACCTACCTTAGCAATAACAGGCAGTAGTACCTTAGCATTTTCATTATGCACTTACCATGAGGAGCATTTCTACTCCTCACATGCTTGCTATAGTGTATGCAACTATGCTTACAGATGCACTGCGTGTATCTGATAAGCAGCAGGTAAGTGAACAGTAAGTTCAGATAAACTCAGACACAGAAGTGCTTTCGTTCCATTGTACTACACAAGGCTGCTGAAATGCTCCTGTGATTGAGCAGTTTGATTGACTGGTCTTTTCTTGGATTCATAATAAGCACCACAATCCTCTGCTGTCTTGTATATGATGTGCAAGAACATTCTCCTGAACTCGGCAATGACCAAACACAACAGCAGCAGGATGATAAACTCAGGGTTGGACAATTATAAAACCACAAATTGCGAAACCATGAAAATCAGCATCTTCAGGTGAACAAAATACATCTTTAACTTGACAAAAACAATCTTTTAGAAATAATTTACCTTTCAGCTAATCCTCCTTTTGTAAGGCTGGAAATGATTATGGGATCAAAGGGCTCTTCAGTACCAGAGATTGTAATTCCAAGAGGCCCACCATAGCGCTTGAGCTCAACTGTATAAATAATTGCTCCAGAGCTCTCCTGTTCATCTGCAATAAATGCCAAGGGGATGCAATTGGTTTCTTATGAAAGAGGGAATGAAAAAAATAGCATTCAGTCTAGTAACTGGTAATCAAACAACATTTTCAAAGGATTACATTTCAGATAGATTTCTTAATCATATTGTACTGGATTACTTTGAAAAAGACCCCTACAACCCACAGCAAACCCAAACAAAACCTGTTTTTTTTAATTGACAAAACCTGTTTATAATGAAGTCTGTAGAAAAACTCCCCCTTCCCCCATGCTACTGACCCTAATTTTCACTCTCTTTACAATCTTGATATCTTCTTTGCTATTAAAAGGTAACTTCAGGCTACTTTGTTACAGAATCACAGAATGGTTGAGGTTGGAAGGGACCTGTGGAGGTCATCTTGTCCAATGTCCCTGCTCAAGCAGGGTCACCAGGATGAGCTTGCCCAGAACTGTGTCCCAATAGATGCCTAAGGGTGGACACTCCACAAGCTCTTTGGGCAACCTGTGCCAGTGCTTGGTCACCCTCACAGTACAAAGATGTTTCCTGATGCTCAGGAAGAACACTCTGTGTTCCAGTTTGTGTGCACTGCCTCCTTCTGCTTTATGCCATCCCTTCAGGTACTTAAGAGACACTGTTAAGTTTTAAACCAAAACTTCATTTAAAGAATTGTGGGAAAGGTCAAAAGTCTTGAGAAGATGAGCAGCTGTCTTACCAAAAGAATCTGAAAGATATCCAATGTTTTTCACAGAGGAGTTGTAAGTTTTTTAACAGAAACAAAATAACTTCTGAATTCTGAATTATCAACTAAGCTGAATAAAAATTCCATTAGATTTGATTTCATTATATTTCATGAACTCATTAGCATTACTTTGCAATTTTAGTCTCACCAAACGATCATGAGCAATGGGGAGGAATTCAACACTGGGTGAGCTTAAATACACTGTATTTTCCTTAAACAATACCCAACAGGTGTGGCAGCAACAAGACAGACTCCTCTATTTATACAGTGTATGCTCTTTATGAATTATCAGAAAAGTAACCCAGCAGGAGAGCAATCAACTGCAGCATCTTTTAATTGTGAAGGGATATTTTTAAATTTAAAACGCCAGATTTCTCCTCAGATCAAAACAACAACTACTCCCTTGCCTATCTTATGATACTGGTATTCAGCCAGGATGTCTGGCCTGGCGAGCAGCTTCTCCTAGATCTGTGGGTAATGACATTTTGAATGGCTCAGCGAGGGTGGAAAATGTCTAGGATGCACACCCTGTAAATGTTACTAGAGCTAACCTGAGACGAGCTAGAAAATTCAAATGTTCCTGTCTCTTTTCTTACAGATAGAAAGACTTTAAAACAACAACAAAAACATACCTGCATTGCTAGCAAAGTTTTAAAGAGTTGTTTTCTTCTAACACTGAACATGGTACTTAGGCAGAGCTGGAGAAACACATTTCTTTGGAGTTAATTTGTTTCTTCCCAATTTGCAGAAGATTTAGACCTTCAGCTTGCCCCCACCCTCAGCTCCCTCCTATTTCCCCCTTGCAATCCACACAAAGGAAATGGTACACATACAGAACCATGGGGAGCAGAGTTAGTGATGGTTATTCAGCAAAGAATCCTGGGATTTTCATGCCTGGTGTTGGCCTTGTATTCCTACTTGGGGCATTATCATCAGTGTTTCGGCACACTTCACATTGACTATGCTTTATCTGACATGCTCTTCCTAGAAGTGCCCAACTCCCAAGACCTGGCTGGACGCTGGCATACAGTGGGCTAGCACCTAGGCTGTCACTGAGCAGCAGAAGAGTGGCGGCTCTTGCTTGCTTGCCTGCTAGAGCATTTAGGGATCTAATGCTGATGGCCTTTACACAGGTGTGGCACTGACATGGTACCAGATTTCAATGAAAACTAACCTGCTAAGCTACCTGAGAACATAATTGCTGGTATGTGCTAAGGGTTGACACCATACTGATGTTTCTCTGCTGCCATCAGGGAGCGAGCAGGCAGTTACTAGTCATACCACAGCCCTGCCGTGTGAGGGTGGGAAATTTATATATCTCAGTGCAAGACTGGAAAGGAGATGGGTCCCTTACGTCTGTCTCCTGCTTAGCCCTAGTTAAGAAAAGTAATGGCAGGATGCAACAAATGTCAGATCTCTACACTGTTCTATTCAGAGCTCTTTCCAGCCAGCAGAAACCAGAGCTACCCACAAACATGGCATGTGTGTGGCCTGAACTCACAATAAACGCCAGTTCTGCCATGAATGGAAAGAACTCTGATATTCAAAAGAGGATGGCAGCCATTAGGTTAATCAGGAGGTATAACTGTCCTCAGTTTTGGAGGCTGGCAGGAAAAAAAGAAAAGAGAAATAGTGCTGAAAGTATACTTCATCTGGGGAGGGAATATCATCAAATGACCATGTTTTGGGGTTTCATGCTTTTGAGATTTTCCTTCTTTCCTTCCTTGTGATGCAGTTGTGGCTATCCCTTGGAAACCACATTTAATGGAAGTGTGCTGCAGCGCCTCTGCTCTGTCCACGAGTCTCTTGTTCTTCAGAGAAACATCTGTTCAATACAGACAACATGGCAAAGAGCAGCACGGCCTGAGGCAGCAAACACATGTACCACCCTGCTGCTGGCCTCACCTGCCCTGCTGGCTCTGAGGAACAGCTCTGAGACCTACGGCTCTACGGAGAAGAGCAGAGTTGGAGAGACAGGAGAGAGAGGGAAAACAGGAGGCAGAAAGAAGAGCTAGACACACTTAAAAATTATTATGAAGAGTTTGAAAGAAGAACCCCTGCTCTCTGTCTTTCCCTCCTCCAAAAAAAAACATGTCATGAGAAATTTTAAGAAGTTAAAAACTTAATCTCATTCTGCGATTTAGAAATTGTTTTGGAGCGATCCACACCTACTCAACTATTAGCATCAGGCTTTGCTTTTCTTGGGGAATTTACTAATGATTTTTTCCTGTTAAGTTTGAGAAGCACATTCCTTCCCTTTGTGAGAAGGCAGGCTTTCATACATAAACTAATGGCAAATAAACAAAAAATTATTTTAATTGAGGTGCACTTTTGTTATTCCTTTTCCATTGTTTTTTAAAATATTTTTTGTTAGCATTTCAGGAGACACTAATTCATTTTAGATTTCAAAGTACCTGAAATTTGCTATAAATCCTTTCAATTACACTTTGACTTGTAGTCAACTGTTAGAAGAACCATTTTCATAGAGAATTTTGTTGAGTAGGTGTCTAAGTAGTGATCTATTTACATTTCAATCTGTTCAGTTACACCAATCTTGTCTGGAGAAGACATTGTAGTTGTGTGAGAGTCTATAGATGCATGATGAAACTGCAAAATAAGCACCATGAATGTGTAAAAGAAAATCATGGAATAAGAATCCCACTCAGACTAAAATCAGTACCAGCTACCACACTGTGCTATACTTAAGAGACCAAAGATGTCATTTTACATAGATGGAGACTGAAATCCATGTTTCAGTGACAAGAGGATTGGGAGGGACCTCGACACCATCTAGTCCAACCCCCCTGCCAGAGCAGGATCATCTACAGCAGGCTGCACAGGACAGCATCCAGGCAGGTTTTGAATGTCTCCAGGGATGGAGACTCTACAACCTCTCTGGGCAGCCTGTGCCAGTGCTCTGACACCCTCACAGTTAAGAAGTTCCTCCTCATGTTTAGGTGGAACTTCCTATATTCAAGTTTGTGCCTACTGCCTCTTGTCCTGTCACTGGGCACCACTGAAAAAAGACTGACCCCATGATGAGAGGGAGTCTTCCAAATGAGGGCAAGACAGTGAAGGAGGGATCTAGGTGCCATGGACACTTAAAAGACAACCCCTTTTCTTGTGCAGGAGAAAAGTCAAACTTCCTTTTACCGGCATTTTTCCTGTCAATCTTCTGCCAAATGTAGTTGCAGTTTGATCTTTGTAACATACCCTGTCTGCTCAGTTTTGCAAAGCAGCTGTGAGTCAGGTGTGCCTTTGGCTGTACAGCCCATGGCCAGTTCAGCCAGCGTCTCTCCAAGATGGACTGCTTGTGTGCAGCAAATCCCACCTCACCACAGCAGCGACCTAACCCCAATATCCTGCTGAGCAGTGGCCATTCACCTAGCTGCATCAAAATTCACTTCTGAAAGCCAATTTGCACACAGTGCTAAGTGCATCTGCCTTTGCTTTATGCTGATTGTACTAAGAGGACACTTCCTCTTTGCTTTCCAA